>NC_083424.1:50697219-52118841 GCF_020745735.1 Hemiscyllium ocellatum
ACCTTAAATAGTTACCTATTAGTACATTTAAATAGTCTAATACTAGCTGGAAAATGAGTAAAGGGAAGGGAACAGGCGGCTCTAAGAAAGCAGGGACCCCTCCCCCACCCTCTCCCTCTTCATCTGCAACAAAGGTGTCTTCAGCTACTTCAGGAGATTTACCAATGAAGATGAGCTTTGAGGAGATGTTTGCCAGGTAGGAGGCGAAGATTGATGCTTTTATCGATGAGTCTCGGCAGAGCAGAGAAGCACTATCAGCCGAGCTGCAGAAGCAGGGCAGAGACATTCAGGAATTGGAGTGCCGAGTCAGAGAGGTGGAGTCGAAGGCCGCAGCCTCAGAGACTGGGATAAAATCAACAGCTGACCACATCCGTTTTCTCGAGAATCGAGTCCAGAACCTAGAAAACCACATTGATGACCTCGAAAATCGATGTCGTAGAAAAAATATTCGGTTGTTGGGCCTGCCCGAACAGGAAGAGGGAGGTCAGCTAACAGCATTCTTAGAGCATTGGCTGCCACAACTTTTAAATCTGCATAATGGATCAGGCCGGGTAAGGGTAGAATGGGCCTACCAGGTCACAGTACGTGGGCCCGGCTCAACCCAGCGCCCACGCCCGGTCCTGTTCCAGCTGCAGAGCTATAGGGAGAGGCAGATGCTCCTGGAAGCCTCAAGAAATCTGGGAAAAGATCCCCAAGCTATGACCCACAAAGGATCCAGGATCATGCTGTTCCAGGACTTCTCCCCAGCTTTGGTCCGAAAGAGGAAGGCATTCGATGAGGCGAAGAAGCGTTTAAGGGACTTAAATATCCAGTACTCCTTACGATATCCAGCGACGCTACGCCTTAGCCACGAAGGATCCATATATAACTTCGGATCACCGGAGAAGGCTAAGGAATTCTTGGACTCTCTTAAATAAACTGTAAGAGATTGTGGACGCTGGTCTGCCTTTCCCATTATTTTGGTTTACATCCCTTCATCTTTTCTTATCTTTCCCCCTATGTGTGTATGTATATATATATATATATATGTTGGGGCGTTTGGTTAATGTTGATGGGGAGAGGTGGTTACCTTATTCTATTTTACTTCTGTTTTTAGGAGCGGGGTTGTTTTTCTTTCCCCTGTTATTTTGTGGTATTATATTTAAGTATTACATGTTGAGATTGTAATCTTATAGTTATATATGGTATTAATATTCCCAAATATATTTAGATGTGGGTGTGGGTGGGGATGGGGTGTTCACTGTTAACTCTAGCTTTATATTATATTTGAATTCTCCTCATTTTATTGAGGAACACCTGGGTCAAGGGTGGGGCACTGGTTGGAAGAGGGTAAGATGGACTGTGGGAGAGGAAGTGACGCTCCCTGGGAACAAGGGAGAAAATCTCCAATTCGGAATGTTTTATATTTTTTATACTTAGAAAGAGTTTTTTGTTATATTGTTTTGAGTGTATCAGAGAATCTTTACTTTTGTAAATCTTGTATGCTCCATGCTCGGGATGTTCTAGATAGGGTTTCCCCTCCCGAGGGGTCTCGGATCTGTCCAGATGATTATGGCTGAACAGTCGGTTAAGTGGTGCACCTGGAATGTCAGGGGGAGTAATTCACCAGTTAAAAGGAAGAAAATATTATCAAATCTTAAGAAGGAGAGAGTTGATATAGCTCTCCTACAGGAGTAAAAAATGAGGTCTGCAGATGCTGGAGATCACAGCTGCAAATGTGTTGCTGGTCAAAGCACAGCAGGCCAGGCAGCATCTCAGGAATAGAGAATTCGACGTTTCGAGCATAAGCCCTTCATCAGGAATGAAGGGCTGATGAAGGGCTTATGCTCGAAACGTCGAATTCTCTATTCCTGAGATGCTGCCTGGCCTGCTGTGCTTTGACCAGCAACACATTTGCAGCTCCTACAGGAGACACACCTGTCGGATAAAGAACACTTAAAATTACGACAGGGCGGATTTGATCAGGCCTTTTTTTCCTCTTTTAATTCAAAAAGCAGGGGAGTCGTTATCCTTGTCCGGAAGAACTTCCCTTTGAAAATTCTAAATCAGATAAAAGACGAATCTGGACGATATATTTTGATTAAAGCCCTCATAAATGGAGAGGAATATGGGATCTTAAATGTATACTGCCCCCCGGCACACCCCTTTAAATTCATAACGGAAGCTTTTTCAAAACTGATGGCCTTTGGTGCCCGTCATACAATTATAGGGGGAGACTTTAATTGTATTATGGATCCGGAAATAGACAGGATTCCCAAGAGTGCCGCTGGAGTATCTCCCAGATCTAGACAACTGGCGGACCTGAATAAAGAATTAGGATTGGTAGATGTATGGAGATGTCTCCATCCACAGGGTAGAGATTTTTCTTTTTACTCTAATCCACATAAATGTCATACAAGAATTGATATGTTTTTTGCCCCATCGATTTTTCTAAACTCAATAGCAACCTGTAAAATAGGTACTATAGCAATCTCTGACCATGCCGCTGTATACATGGAAACTAAGGTAAAGAACAATGGGACATCTGCTCTGCATTGGCGTATGGACCCCTTCCTGATAAAAGATAGCAAATTTTTAAAGTACTTCTCCCAAGAACTTAAAACCTTTTTAGAAATTAATACTGGTACGGCTAGCAATCCGTCAATGATGTGGGAGACCATCAAAGCTTATGCACGAGGTTTGATCATCTCCTATTCAGCGACCCAGAGGAAAATGAAGGGAGAGCAACAGCGTCTGCTCGAAGCTCGCTTAAAAGCAGCCGAAACAGCATACGCTGATAGACCTTCTATCACAAAATTGCAGAGGATTACAGCTCTTAGGACAGCTTTAAACACCGCGCTTACTCAAACGGCTAAAAGGGAAATATTATTTGCGAAACAAAGATTATATGAATATGGCGACAAACCGGGTAGATACTTAGCATTTCTTGCAAAGAAAAAGAAAGCCCCTCAAACTATTCCGACCATCAAGGAAAGTACAGGTACCCTGACTCATGATCATAAAAAGATCAATGCGACCTTTAAAGAATTTTATTCTGAACTATATAGATCGCAGGATTGTGAAGATAGGATTAGGAGGATGCAGTCATTTTTAAAAAATTTGACCTTCCCGGGCCTGACTCCGGAACAGGTGTCGGCCCTAAATACCCCTTTAACAGTCCAAGAAATACTTGAGGCAATTAGGCAACTTCAGAGCGGAAAAGCACCGGGCCCAGATGGTTTTCAAGCTGAATTCTATAAAGAATTTACAGGAATATTGGTTGACCCACTTATGGATATGTATAATTTTGCGCATAGTCAGGTCTGTCTCCCGCCCACGCTGAAAGAAGCAAATATTTCTCTTATCCTCAAAAAAGGAAAAGACCCAGAAGATTGTGCATCTTACAGACCAATATCCTTACTAAATGTAGACTTTAAAATTCTCTCAAAAATGTTAGCACTAAGACTAGAAAGGGTACTGCCATATATTATAAAGGAGGACCAGACGGGATTTATTAAGGGCCGCAGATCATCCAATAATATCAGAAGGGTCTTGAATATGATCCAAGCCTGTCATCAGGGAAAGATACCAGGAGTAGTAATTTCATTGGATGCGGAAAAGGCATTTGATAGGGTTGAATGGTCATATTTATTTTACACATTGGAAAGGTTTGGCGTTGGACAAGTGTTTACCAAATGGGTTTCAACATTGTATAATGACCCCAAAGCAGCTGTTATTACTAATGGGTTAAGATCGGATGGCTTCAGTGTGGGTAGGGGCTGCCGTCAAGGATGTCCTCTCTCACCATTGTTGTTTACACTGATAATCGAACCATTAGCAGAAGCCATCCGGACTGATCCTAATATAACGGCCCCGAGGATTGGTACAGGTAAACACAAAATTACCCTCTTTGCAGATGACGTTCTCTTATTCCTCAGTAATCCTTTAATGTCAGTGCCTCGTCTAATTCAAGTTATTAATACATTTAGTGCATTCTCAGGCTATAAAATTAATTTTTCAAAATCGGAAGCCATGCCAATGGGTGGTCTGGCTATGATACCCCACTTAATGGACGGATCCCCTTTTCCCTTCCATTGGTCCCTGGAGGGCTTCTTATATTTAGGTATTTTTATCACGCCAGTATTTGATCAGCTGTATAGGGCTAATTTTGTACAATTAATGGAAAGGATAAGGCAGGACCTCCAGCAATGGAGAGACCTTCCGATTTCCTGGCTAGGGAGAATAGCATTAATTAAAATGAATGTTCTGCCCCGTCTCTTATATCCTATGAGAATGCTCCCGCTGATGCTGCCAAGGCTAGCCCTACGTAAATTATATGGCTGGTTGGGCTCCTTTATTTGGAACCATAGACGGCCCCTTATTAAGCTGAAGAAGCTACAGCTTCCACAGGCAAGGGGAGGACTGGACTTCCCAGACTTTAGGAAATATCAGTTAAGCTCCCTACTAAGTTACATAGCTGATTGGATTTCATCTGATCCACAATCAATTTGGCTGGATGTCGAAGCCTCCCAAGTAAAATACCCACTTATTAACCTTTTATTTTCAGATAAGAGGAAAATCATTACAGACCACTGTAAAAATCCCATAATATTAAACACAATTAAGGCCTGGAATATAATGCGGCAAAATGAGGGTAACTCACATAAAACATCCCCCCATGCACCAATAGTAGGCGCATGGGGATTCCAACCGGGGATTACAGATGCCACCTTTAAACTCTGGAGATCCAGGGGCATCTCATGCTTAGGGGACCTATTTAAAGATGGGATCCTGATGTCCTTTGAGCAGCTGCGTCTGAAATTCGGAATACCTAATGGGGATCTCTTTCGATACTTCCAAGTTCGAGATTATATACAGAGGAAGACTACATTAATAGATAGTCTTTATAAATCAGACAGAGAACGTAATGTCTTACGACCAGCGGGGGCATCCTCCGTTAGTACTATATACCATTTGCTACATGATGGAGTCTCAGGAGACATGGATGACCTGCTTAAAACATGGGAGCAGGACTTGGGGCTAGAAATCTCTGAGGATATGTGGAATGACATTTGGGAAAATGCTAGAAGAATCGCTATCTGTAACAGAACTCAGGCTATCCAACTAAAGATACTTCATAGGGCCCATATAGCTCCGGCTCGACTGGCAAAATTTAAGGCAGGAGCATCTCCAATGTGTCCTAAATGCAAAATAGAGGTGGGTACTCTTGTACATTGTCTGTGGACTTGTCAGAAAATCCGCAGATACTGGACTAAAGTGGCAAATACCCTGACAGAAATTTTAGGAACGGAAATTAGGGTGGACCCTGTATCTCTCCTTTTGGGCTTTTCGAACCTCTCATCTCTGGATATGCATGGGGAGAGACTATTTTCTATTCTCTCTTTCTGTGCAAGGAAAAATATTTTGGTGAACTGGGTGGCTGAGGGCCCCCCTGGACTTTCAAATTGGCACAGATTAATTATGGAATATATCCCCCTTGACTTCCTCACAAATATGGTGCACCGAAAGACTGCATTATTTTATAAAATATGGCAGCCCTTTTTGAATTATATAAATGCAGATATTTCGGCTATCCTAACAAGGGCTTTTATTTAGTGAAGAATTCAGACCGGGCTGCTCCGGGGCCCCTTGGGAGAGGAATCCTGCGCGAATACGGGTTTTATTATATTTGATGTTTATACATTCCGAGCATGTAAGAGACCTAGGTATACTTTTGGGCTTTTCGAACCTCTCATCTCTGGATATGCATGGGAAGAGACTATTTTCTATTCTCTCTTTCTGTGCAAGGAAAAATATTTTGGTGAACTGGGTGGCTGAGGGCCCCCCTGGACTTTCAAATTGGCACAGATTAATTATGGAATATATCCCCCTTGACTTCCTCACAAATATGGTGCACCGAAAGACTGAATTATTTTATAAAATATGGCAGCCCTTTTTGAATTATATAAATGCAGATATTTCGGCTATCCTAACAAGGGCTTTTATTTAGTGAAGAATTCAGACCGGGCTGCTCCGGGGCCCCTTGGGAGAGGAATCCTGCGCGAATATGGGTTTTATTATATTTGATGTTTATACATTCCGAGCATGTAAGAGACCTAGGTATACACTCTGGTTAGTTATAGGTTAGATTAGTAGAAAGTTGAGTTTTTTTTTTCTTTCTTTTTTCGTTTCTTTTTTTTCTTTTTTTGTTTTCTTTCTTTCTCTTTTCTTTGTTAAATTATGACTATTGTATATATGATTTAATTGTACATCAATGTTTGTATTTGAGAGTTTTGTTTATTTTTGTAAATTTGCAAAAATGTTAAATTTCAATAAAAATATCTACAAAAAAAAACTCCTCTCTATCTTCTCTCTTCTGAGAATAACCCCGGCTTTTCCAGTCTATCCATGTGATGAGAGACAATTTAATAAATCTTTTCTGCATCATCGCTAAGATCTCATAACGTTCTAAAAATGTTGTGCCTAGAATTGGAAACTGTACACCAGCTATGGTATAATCAGTTTTTTATAAAGACTCATCAGAACGTCCTTTATATTTCCTTTGATAAAGTGGAAATTTCTGGGCTGTATAGGGAGAAGCAAATTGAAAGCAGATCTGCTTCTCTCAGGCTGGTTGTATGCAATGTAATAAGTCACAGGTCCCCAGAAGAAATGCATCTGGATTGCCAATGGAAATTAACCCCTTCCCCGGCGACGTTTTTTGGAGAAAATGTTTCATCTTCAGATGAATTTTTGTTTTGCTTTATTTTATAGTATTTTTAATGCTTGTACTCTCATCTGATGTATCCAAGCTTCTAATAGAAGGTTCATACTCATTGTCATTTTCTGAGCTTGACGTCTGGGCATAATTTGTAAAATAAACAGAAAAAACCGAATGACAGTGTGTGCCCAAAAGCGGTGCGTCGACGCTTCTTGCAATGCCTGAGGTGGAAGAGACACAGATGTATGAGTTACCAAGTACACTTGTTTCTAGCTGAGAAGGGCCCAGAAATGCCGAGAATTGACGTATCAACTCATCTGTGGCTGTTTTTGAAATTTTATGTTTTGGATGCGTTTACTCGTCGCACTCTGAAAAAGACATATTGGGTGGAGACAAGTTAACTCGTCTTTGCGGGTAAGGGGTTAAGAAGGCTTTGGTGACACATTTGTCTCTCCACAGATACTTGAAGTCAGGCTTGAAGAACTTTATCCTTTTATTATATTTCCAGAATCTGCTGTATTTTACTTTTATATTGGCCTTGAAGGAGATCTTGTGGAGCAGTAGATACGTGCAGTAGTTCTAGGTTCAAGTCCTATTTCAGGACTTGGTTGCAGAGGAAGTTGTGTTCAAAAGACAATCAACAAATCCTTCCAACATACAGAAATGGCAGGCAGTAAGATTTGGAAAAATACCTGGTCAAAAAAAATTGAAACCTCAGCATCACTATGCATAGTTTGGGAATACCAAAGGCACATAAAAGTCAATGTTGCCACAGCAACTCAGACTTCTTTGGGAGCTGGTTGGCTCAGTAAACTGCGGGCTAGCATGGGTCAGATTCATCTCGTGTTCAATTTCTATTCCAGCTTACATGGTTTTTAACCTGCTTACTTCCCCTACCAATGGTGAAGATGGTGCATTGGGTTGAAACTGTCTTCAGGCTGGGAACAAGAAGGTTAGATGCTATCATTAAAGTTCAGAATCCCCTATGCTTTTTAATCATTTCTCAAGCTGCAACTATTTATGTGCCAAAATTTCCAGGTCACTCTGTTTTTGCTGCCCAGCTAGTATTGTAACGTATATTACAGTATTGCCTCCCTTGCCCATCAAAATTAATAATTTTGCACTTTTCACTGTAAAATTTCATCTACCATATTGCCATTTCTGGAAGACTGTCTTTATCCTTTAAATTTTGTCACTAGCCTCCTCACTGTTGCCCTCTCTTTCAATTTCTGAATTATCTGCATATTTTAAAATAGTGGCCTCTGCACCGAAATCTTAACTACTAACACATATATATCACAAAAAAAATTTGGCCTTGTACGAACCCTGGGGAACCTCATTGTTCCTCATTCATTATACAATTGTCCACACTATTCTCTGTTTTCTATTACTCAACCAATTTTGGCTCCATTGGCTTCACTTTTGCTGACAAGCCTGTTATGAGACACTTTTTCAATTTTTGGATATCTATGTATGCCACACCATTCAATCGTTTTATGCATGCTGTGCCTCTACCTCTGGGCTAGAATGTCTGGTTTCAAGTTCCACTTGCCTCCAAGGTATATTAAAACATTATCAAATAGGTTGATTAAACATAATTTATGCTACACCACACCCCCACCTCTCTGTTATCTTATCAAAAACTTAAGCAAGTTAGTTAAACATAGTTAGTTTGCCCTCATCAATGCTGTTCTGACTTTCATTGAATAACCATTAATTTTGTTTCAGATTATCATTATCAAACGTTTGCTCACCATCAAGGTTAAACTGATTAATCTATTGTTGCTGGATTGTAAATAAGGGTGTAACATTTGCAGTTCTCCAGTCCTCGTGCATCACCTGTGTCTAAGAAGGATTAGAAGCTCAAAGCCAGAACCTCATCCTTACTTCCCTCACAACCTAGGATGCACCTCATCCAGGATTAACCTTACAAGTCTGTCAACTGAAATGTTAATTCTGTTTCTCTGTCCACAGTTGCAAAACCTGCTGAGTATTTCCAGTATTTCTGATTAATTTCAGATCTGCATCCCATCTAGAGATTCATATATATTATGTATAGCCAGATTTCCAGTTTCCCAACGACTACTACTTTTCTTGTGACTTTGGTAGTTTCATCTTGGTAAAGATAGATTCAAAATACTCATCCAGCACATCAGCCATCCTCTATGCTTCCTTTTTTTTGTCCCCCAATTTAGACTCAGGATTAGCAGAGATGTGAGTAAGCAGTTATTCATGTGAAGGGTAGAAGAAATCTGGAATCCTGTCCCCCAAAAAAAAATTGAGGTGGGAGAGAAATTAAAAGTGTTAAAGCTAAGATTAATATATTCCTGTTAGGCAAGGATGTAAATGATTACAGAATACAGGAAGTAAAATTGAGTTTAAGACATATTCTTCTGAAATACATTTTACTAATGTTGTTTGGGAGAAAAAAATAATGATTGGATACTGGAGAACTTATTGCTTCTCTCTGAATAGGGCTATGGTATTTTTTTCATGTCCACCTGAGAGGACAGATAAAGTTTAATGTCTTGAGTGAAAGATACCCTCTCCAATGCAGAATCCACAGTGTTATTTATACAGAAGTGTCACTCTAGATTACATGTTCTAGTCTCTGGGGCAGGAATTGAATTGTCAACCTTCTAAGAGGCAAGAGGTGACCATCGATGCAAGATTTGACATATAATTTGAGTGGCTCAAATGAAAAGAATTTCCAGACTAAAAGAGGTCATTCATTTAACTGGTCATGCAGAAGTTTATACTCCACATGAGCTTCCTCTCACTCTAATGATCCTTCACGTGCCCAATATTACCTTTTGCAAGCAATTGTGGTTAAATGCATCAGTTATCTAGTTTAGCCACTCCATGTGGCAGAGTTCCACATCCTTAATGCTCCCTGAAGATAATGGTTCCTCCTAAATTTCGTGGTTATTGAATTCCAGTACCCCAGTGCTCTGCAATCACTCATGAACATAACCAATGTCAACATGTTTATGATCTTGTTCCCTTCAAAAATTTAAAGGGTGCTATAGGGTGTCATCTTTAAGCAGATTGTTGTACTCTTCTCTATTTTCCTGATAGTTTCATTCTCTCAATTCTGGTGACAAAAATGCAACTTTCTCCACTTGGTCAATATTCAATATTCCTTATCTGTAAAATTGAGATCAAAGTGTATGGTCCAGAAAGGAATCTATTAAAGTTTGGCTTTACCTCCTCAGAAAACTTTTCAGAACCTAATTGCAGCTATTTACACATAATATTTGGAAAACATTTACAGTATTTAGTCATTTAGCTGAACGGGTTTATGTTCCACGTGAACCTCCTCATATCTTTCTTCATCTAACCTTCAAAAAAATTCTTTTTTTTCCCCTCTCCTGTGTTTATGTAGCTGCTCCTGAAATATTCACTTCTGTGATCAGTAATGTTTGCACAATCAGGAAGGAGAAATCACATACAGAATGGGTCAGTGTCTTGAGTAAATTTATATTTCTAAGATTTTGGAGCAACGTGGGAGTTTGTGTAGAGTGGAAGATGTGCTTTTTGCTAGCTTTTTTAATTCATAATTTGGTAATTTTTTTTACCAGGCTAAATTGAAGCCCAGAATGAAGGGTTCAGTACAAAGCAAAGAGTAACATCACAGGAAAACCATACTTTTATTGGTTGGTAATAGCTGCCAATTTGACTACCTATTTCTAAGTTCTTTTCATATTAAAGATAAATAGAAATATGTTAAAGATTAAAAACTAAAAGACTAGTAATGTCTCTTGAGCAAAGATAAACAGGTTGGGACTCTGGATTTTAGAAGAATGAGAGGTAGTTTCATTGAAACATGTAGGATTATTAAGGGACTTGATAGGGTAAAAGCTGAGAGAATTTTTCTCGTCATGGGGGAGTCTAAGACCAGAGGGTGCAGTCTCAGAATAAAGACACATCAGCTTAAGGCTGAAATAAGGAGAAATTTCTTCTTCCAAAGGTTGAGCATCTTTGGAACTCCTTGCCTCAGTGAGCTGTATGGGCAACATCCTTGTGTATATTTAAGGCTGAGATAGATAGATATTTGATCAGTGGGAGATTCAGGGGTTATGGGAAAAATGCAGGAAATTGGATGTGAGAAATGTTGGGTCAGCTATTGAAAAGTGGAGCTGGTTCAAGGGGCTAAACAGCCTATTCCTATTTCTGTTTCTTCTGGTTTTATTAACGTTCTTTGCCAATTTCCTCAACCATTCCTATTCGCAACTAGTTGATAGAACTGTTATTGCAAAAAAGAGCGGTGGGGTGCTTGGCTTTATAGCAAGAGGCACAACATACAAAACCAAGGAGCTTATGCCAAAACCATTATAAATTGCCTCAGCTGTAATATAGTACAGCAAACTTTTTAGTAACCGATACCTATAGAACCAGGAGTTTGCCAGTTGTTCAAATATTCTGGATAATCAAGAGGTACATATAACTGCAGTAAACCCTGACCAGGTAAAGCTTCAAGACATTAACATCCCTCAAAAAATCAACATATCTCCTAAAATCAATGTAAAAACACAGTAAGTAATAGGAATGTATTGCAGGAGGTATATGCATCACTATTATACTTGTGTAAATACTCAGACATCACGGTATTTGAGGTATATAATTTTTGTTGGCTTATCACGAGTCCTGGTTGATAACATGCGGGTTAAAACAAAAGTTTGCAGAATTCAATTTTATACAGGATAGATAATAAGACGTGGGCACAGAAGAAGGCCATTCAGTCCATCAAGTCGGCTCTGCCATTCAATAAGATCACAACTTGTCTAAATACTCACCTCCACTTTCCTGCTTTAATCGCTGTTTTCTTTATTGATTCAAAATCTGTCTACATCAGCCTTATGACCTGTATGCGCTTATGAAGTCAGCAATTAGTTGCATGGATTATGTAGCTACTTTCATAGACTTGCTGGCTGCATAGAAATTCCACCTTAGAATCAGTAGGAATGATTAATGTGGGTGTGCAAACTGATGGCAAACAAAAAACAGGCACCCAGTCTACAGTGAGGATGGCATCTATAATGGTATTGACCTTTCAGATCAAGCAACTAAAGTGCGCTCAGATTTGAGGTCATTTTGTAATTGACAGCAGCTAGGATCAAAATAGAGGGATCTGATTTCCAGAAATTAAACATCAGTAGATTATTGAGTCATACAGCATGGAAACAGACCCTATGGCCCATGCCGACCAGCTATCCTAAACTGACTAGTCTCATTTGCCAGCTTTTGGACCATATCCCTTTAAAGCTTTCCTATTCATGTGCCCATACAAATGTCTTTCAACTGTTGTAATTCTACCTGCTTCAACAATTTCCTCTGGTCTGTCAAAGAAAAAGTTACCTATCTCATTTGAATAGATGTTTCCAGTAGTCTTGATAGCGAATATATGCAAGTTGTTTGTGAAGACAGAGGAAGGAGCTACCAAAAATTTGGTCTCAGTGCTGCTGAGTAGCAACTGTAACATTAAATGTGCAAGACAGAAAACTACATAAGTGTAAACTTTATACCCGGCACTATTTGCTTTGCCATTCACCTAATTGTCTTCATATGTGGGATGGCAAACTGATCTCCAGCCATATAAATTTCCAAAGAATAGATTCTATTTTCCTTAGAAACTGAACAGGATTAAAGAGCAGATTTATAAGGCAGCAGTGATTATTGAGGAAAATGTGACCAATAAGATTAAAATCAACATAATTTACTGTTCGAAAAGGCCAGGGAAAGAGCTGGTGCATTTCCAATGGGTCAAATGGCTGCCGTTTTGTGCTGTATAGTTCTATTATTCCAGACAACCCACTCATTTCTATATTAAGACCCATTCCATAATGGCAATGTTCATCTCATGCAGCAAGTTGAACATGTACTTTGATCACTTTAAATGGCTTCATCACTGGCAGATATGCCTACAGCTACCTAGGGCCTTAAACCTGAAATTCCTTCTCTAAGCTTCTTCACCTTCTATAAAACGCTTCTTAAGACCGACAGCTTTCACCAAGCTTTTGTTCATCCGTAACAGCTCCTTATTCAGTGAGGCATCAGATATCGTTTTAAAATTCTCCCATGAAATACCTTATTTTTTTTTGCTAAATTCCCTATGTAAGTGTACGTTGATGTCGATAAGGTGCAGTGCTGCAAAAAGCACAGCAGGTCAGGAAGTATCTGAGGAGCAAGAGAATCGACGTTTCAAGCATAACCCTTCATCAGTACTGGGTAAAGGGATGGTGGCTGAGAAATAAATGGTGGGGCTGGGCCTCAGGGGAAGGTAGGTGGAATGGCAATAGGTGGGTGAAGGTAGGAGGTAATTGTGATAGGTTGGTGGCAAGTGTGGCGTAGATCGGTGGGAAGGAAGATGGATAGGCCTCAACATTGAATTCACCAGTTTCCAAATATCCCCCACTCCCCACACCATCCCAGATCCAACCCTCTGACTCAATTCTGCCCTTGTGACTACCTACTTGTCTGCTTTCCTTCCCACCTATCCACTCCACACTTCCCACCAACCTATCACAATCACCTCCTACCTTTGCCCACCTATTGCCATCTCACCTACCTTTCCTCAAGCCCCAGTACCTTCCTATTTATTTCTCAGCCCCCTTCTCCCTCCCTAGTCCTGATGAAGAGTTATGTCTGCAACATGAACTGTCTTGCTCCTCAGGTGCTGCCTGACTTGCTGTGCTTTATCTCCTAAGTACAAGTTGTCAAACAATAGCCAGAGTTAGTCCACATAGGGTTAAATATCCTTTTCTGTGAACTATCTCTGACACACTGACCACAGAGTTCAGAGACAAGATTTTAACACCCTCAACTCCAGTCACTTGCAATTTGAAATTGCGCCCATGTCTCAGTTTCAGAAAATACAATGAGCTGAACACAGAACAATTTCTGGTTTCCAACGACTGTCTCCATCAGCTGAGATCAAAACACAAAACTAAAGCTACTGTATTGCATGCTGATGAGGTATTTGACACATACCATCTGTGTCTCAACCTGTCAATGCCTGAAACATATTGAATTGCTGGAGAAAATCTGCATTATCTATCAAATTACCAGATTAATTAATTTGGCTTGCTTTCCCAAACCAACTTCCATTTTCTAACTTGAAGGTTAGTATAGGCATTATATTTAACACTGGTTATTAGAAAAAAAGGACAAAAATACATAAAGCTTCCAAGGTGATGTAAGGTAAAAGGATTGCATTTATTGCAAGCATTAGCCCCTTGAGATAGTTTACTATGCCATCTCGAAGGGTTTTGACACAGTCTTGCATGAAAGGTCAAAAGTTCTGAAAGATGACTGAACAAAACCAATTCCTAGGACGCATTATGAGGGAGGCCTTGGATAACTTAGACCATCCCTCCTTGAATCAGGTGATAAAGAGACAGCTGTTACACTATAGCCTTTTATTTCAGTAAGTATTTAAGAGAATGAGCTTTTGTGTCAACAATGAACCATTTTATTATTAACTTATGTCCTTCTGCAAAACTGCAGTCTCAGCACCCCACTAGGTTAGTGATAAGTCAAAAATTGGTAGTATTACATCCTGGTAATTAATATTAATTATTTCTAACAACTAAATAGACTTGTTGTTTCTCTTTGACAAGGTTTGGTACAAAATGATAACTTCATCAAACTACTTTGCTTTAATAGGGAATTCCTACAGGCAATTGACAAAAATAGGAATGCATAAGAATTATTATTAACTTCACACATTCCCCACTTTCCCAACACGGATAAACAAAGCCAGACCTTTATTGAACAAGTGCAGCAGACCATTACAAAAAGAACCTCATAAGATTGGTAAGCTACACCTTGCGAAAAAAAGAAGCTGGTATGTAATAGAGATGTTCTCTTGGTGTTTTGTGGTGCAGTTTTGTGTGTCCCTTCCTTTGTTTGAGTGCCACTTCAAGATGTGATGGCTATGGAAGTGTGTCATTACATGTCCAAGCAAGTAAATTTTACAAAATGTCAAAATTCTTATTTTATTTTTATTGCAAAATAATAAATTCTTAAAACAAAGCTGGGGCCTCAATGGGAATATAAGAGAGTAAATGTATAAAAAAAACCCCTCCGGAATACTATGACATTTATGGGGAGAGGGGTAGGAGAAACAATATTAAAATTCAGGCTTAATAGCTGGGAAATTAACACATTGAAACAATCTCCATACGTGGTAACGAAAACAAAAACCTTGGAATCCTTTTGAATGTTTTAGTAGAAATATTCTGGGTTCCTTCTGATGGACTGAATTTGGCTGTCCACATATCTTAAGATCTTCTACTGAATTTTTCCACTGTTGTCTGCACTATAAGTAACCAGGGCCTGGGACAGTGGAGTACATGAAAGCTTAATAACCCAGGCTCTAGAAGAACCACTGTGCTTGAGTCAGGGCTGGGGCTAGGAGCAACACCAAGGGTCCAGGACTTCGATCCCTACCCCTTAACTTTGCTCCAAGTCTTTGAGTTATCCTTGAAGTTAGTGCTTTGTATTTCTTCCCATAACAGTGTGAAACAAACTTAGCTTTTATGTTTTTCTATTTTGAATCATTACTAAGTTATTTTTTTTTAATTGTTGAAATTTGAAAGATTTCCCAGCTACAAAGTCGTCTTCACACCGAAATGTAAATTCTATTGTTTAGAATGAGTTGAGAGTAGATTACTTATGGGTGGGAGAGTGGAGAGGCAATTTGTTAACATGTAGAAATTCGCTGTAGCACATGGAAGAGTGCAATTTAAGCAATCAATCCTTCTTATAATCATTGTCTCTTTGGGAAAATGCTGCTTAATTGATACATATAGTTGTTTAATATTTAATGTGCATTACTATCATTATGAAAGTGTTTTTTTTAGGTAAGCATTGATAATTTTGACTGATTTTTATCATATTCTCACTGACTGTGGACCAACATCCCAATAGTGAAAGGGAGAACAGGAGGCAACTGACAGAGTACAGGTGAAAGCAATGTGAAGTGCTTTTTCTCCCCCCATTTCCTTGCAGAAGGCATCTTGTCTTTGCTGGCCTGCAATTGGCCCACAACACTCTAAACATTTCCTATTCATGTACCTGTCCAAATGTCTTTTAAATGTTGTACCTGCTACCACTTCCTTGGGCAGTTCATTTCATATATGCACCACCCTCTGGGTGAAAAGGTTGCCCCTCAGGCATCTTTTAAATCTTTCCCCATCACCTTAAAACTATGCCCTATAGTTTTGAAGTCCCCTACCCTAAGAAAAAGACCTTATCAATGCGCCATGATTTTATAAACTTCTATAAGATCACCCTTCAACCTCCTATGCTCCAAAGAAAGAAGACTGAGCTTATCTAGCCCATCATTGACTGAATAACATAACCACAATTTCCCACCTATTTAAATAGAAGGTTCCTTTGGAGGTGCTTATTGCTCCCCATCTGATGTTCCTCTATATACAGTACCCAGGCAATCCAATAACTTCAGGTGCAGGAACAGAAAAACATATTATTTTCTCTGCAGCATTGCAAGGAATGGCTTCCCCATCCAGACCTCAGCAATGAAGTGTATGTGGATTGCATCACTGTACAAGCACCAAGCTGTTTTTAAGGACAGGATGTTGGGCAATAAATTGTGTGGTGTTTGGAAACCACAGTAACAAATTGCATGGGGCAAACTTCCTTTTTAAAATCTTGTCCTGAGTTTTTAAACATTGTGCCTCTGTAACTTTGCAATGATGTGACAAGATATGATATTCGTGTAGATTCCAAACAAATGTTCAAGATTAATTAGAGTCCAGATCCATGGTAGAAGTAGGTCCAATTATTGACTGTTCCCTCCTCACCACCTCCAGGAAGGGAAGATCAAAGAAACTGAGAGATATGCATTGAAGAGAAGCATTCTGGAAAGCAGTGAGCTTATAGTGAATGATAAGGCAAGTCCATGAGGTCAACTAATGGGCGGCATGGTGGCACAGTGCTTAGCACTGGTGCCCCACAACACCAGGGACCCAGGTTTGACTCTACTCTTGGGCTATGTGGATTTTCGAGTTCTCCCGCTCCTGCATGGGTTTCCTCCGGGTGCTCCAGTTTCCTCCCACAGTCTACAGGTGTGCAGGTTAGATGGATTGGCCATGCTAAATTGCCAATAGTGTCCACAAGAAATGCAGGGATACAGGGATAGGATGGGGTGGTAGGTCTTTGGAGGGTCAGTATGGACTCGATGGGCTGAATGGCCTACATCCACACTGTAGGGATTCTATGATGCACTGAAGAGAAGGAAGTATCAAAGATAGACAGTTTCAAGCTGAGGAATGCATGGCAATTAGAAGGAAATTCTCAAAATCTGTAAAAGAAAGTAGTAGTAACAGTCATATGTGTAATTGTTTGAAATGTTAGGTTCTGAGTGGAAGCAAAGGATGCATTTTTATTACTTTTACAGTATTTGTTAGCGGGGGTGTTGTTTTTAGCTCAATTTTATTTCCTTAAGTTTACATGTCTCAAGACCAAAAATCTGCAAAGCATGTTTATGCAGAAACACAATAATCATCATAACATCATTGGATTGCTGACTAGTTGAAGCCTTTACATGACTTTATCAAAACAGAAATGGAACTGTTTCACTCTACAAAGTAGTCCCCACAAAAGAAGCAGTTACTGAGTGCAGGATGAATAGGGAAATGAGAAAACTGTGGCTAGTGATTTCAATTTGTGACTCTTTTCAAGAGAGCTAGTCACTACAGGATGAAATAATGTTGCTGAACTATTTTTGTGGTCAGGAGTGCCAGAATCCTCATATCAAAGTCCCTTGAGCAATCATTATTGAGGGTAAATGTCTATGAGTGGGTCTTGAGATGGTATCTTACTGAGGCTCCTTGACCTCACAGGTGAAATTGTTGCCTTGACATCCTCATTCTGACAGTTGAAGAAGGCCTGATGAAGGGCTTATGCCCGAAATGTCGAATTTCCTGTTCCTTGGATGCTGCCTGACCTGCTGCGCTTTAACCAGCAACACATTTTCAGCACCATTCTATGATAACAGAATACAAGGAACAGGATAAGGAGGCTCAACAAATATCTCCTTACTTAATGATGGATGAGCCCAGCACATCAGTGCAAAAGACCAAACTGAAATATTTACATCCATGTTCAGCAGAAGTGCTATGTGGATGATCCATCTCAGCCTCCTGTAGTGGTCCCCAACATCACAGGTGCCAGTCTTCAGCCAATTTGGTTCACTCAACATGATATCACGAAACAACTGAAGGCACTAGACTAAGGTTAAGGGCCCTGAGGCTATGGCCATACTAGTCTGAAAATGCCCAATCTCAGAAGCCAAGCAGACTCAGATCTGGTTAGCACTCGTTTGGGAGACTGCAGGGGAATACCAGGAGCATTAGGCATTAAGGCCTCCTCTTGGTGCAATGGTTGAATCCCTACCCCTGAATTGAGAGGCCTGGGTTTAAGTCTCACCTGTTCCAGAGATGTGTGATAATATCTCTGAACAGGTTGATTAGAAAAATGGCTTAAACTTTAAAAAAAATTAAGGGGCCTGACAATGTTCTGACAATAGTACTTGATTCCAGAACCTGCTTTATCCTTAGCCAAGCTGTTTCAGTACAACTACAAACGCAAGTAGAAAATTGTCTGTACACAAATCAGGACAAAAGCAACCTGCCTAATTTGTCTACCCTTGATCATCAGTAAAATGATGAAAGGGACGGTTGGCAGTGCCATCCAGTGGCACTCACATAGAAGTGACCTGCTCACTGACACTTAGTTTGTATTCATCAGAATCCTTCAGCGTCTGACCTCATTGCAGCCTTGGTACATACACAGATAAAAGAAGTGAAGTCCAGTGATGAGGTGAGAGTCACAACCCTTAACATGAAGTATTTATCTGGGTATGGCATCAAGGACCCCTAGCGAAATGGGAATCAAGGGGAAAACTGTCCACCAGTTACAGTCATACAAAGGAAAATGGTTAATCATTATTGGAGGTCAATCATCCCCATCCCAGGACATCACTGCAAGTGTTTTCAGGATAATCTCTTTCATTCAATCATCTTTAATTGCCTCATAATGACCCGAGTCTATTAGAAGGTCAAAAGTGGGGATGTTTGCTGGTGATCGCAACAATGTTCAGCAACATTCGCGACACCTCAAAAACTGAAGCAGTCCACGCTGATATGCAGAAAGACCTAGACAATGTAGAATCATAGAATCCCTCTGCAGGAAGAGGCCATTTGGCTAATTGAGTCTGCACCAACCCTCCGAAGAGGATCCCACCTCATTCCCGTAAACTCTGTTATGGATCAGACCAGACCCCCTCAAAAAATATTTTAAGAAGATAGGCTAGCCCCTAATACGTTCTTATCTCAAAGCCAAATGTAAAGTGCTATGTTCCAGATGCGATTGGACTGGTTAAATTACTCAACCTTAAGCAAAACACAATTTATTCAAAGACTGTAGTTAAAATACAACAAAAGAAAGAAGAACTTAGAATAACTGAACTCTATTGGAAACCTTAACAGAATAGTAGATACAGTAACTATTACTAATTAACTGTTCCAATATAGTAACATCTCTTAAACACATCTCTCGGCAAAAAAAAGCAAATTCAGAAAACACATTTTCTCACATGCAACAACTGCAATGGGAACAGAAATTCCAGCTTCAAGCTGTAGCCAAGAGAGGGGAGAAAAAGCTTCTACTTCTTCAAGACTCCAGCAGCTTCTGATGAACCTTAAAGCTAAAACTAGAAATCCTGATCTGTGAGGAGGGGCCACATCTGCTTCTATTCTAAAGGGAAAAAACCACAAGGCCTCACAAGTTGTTTATCTTCTCACAGACTACTCAGCGCCTGTGCCCAATCTCTCTTTAAAAGAAACCAGGATAAACACACCTCTTAAAGCCACAGCATCATCACACCACCTACCCTTTTAAAAAAAAGCCATCAGTATACAAAGATGATATAATGTTTAAAAACTGTTAGTCTTATGCTATTAGTACACTACAATACATATACATTACATTAATTCTAAGCATGTAAATATTCACTACTACAGTCTATTTTGTTCCTGCCACCGAACGCCTCCACCTTTCTTTATCAAAGTCACGACAACGCATTGGCAATGAAGTTCTCTCAACCTGCCAATAATTTTCAAATTGAATGGCTGCAATAATAAGCTCCATCTAAACAGTCTGGAATTATTGTCCTCAAATCTCTCCAAAAACTTTGATAAGTCATGATCAGTGTATACAACTGTCTCAGATACATTACTGACAATATAAATGTTGAAATGTTGTAATGCCAACACCAAGCTCAAGGTTTGCATCTCAGTTGTGAAATATTTCCATTGATAATATTCAATTATCTGGACAAATACCCAATACTGATGGATTCTATTCAAGTTTTTGTTTCTTCTTATTCTTAAATTATTCAAAATGGCGCTATATCAAGGCAACAAATGAAAGCTTTTCACTGTGTTTTACTGTATTCTCATTGCAAAATATACATGTCAATAAAATCAAAATCAAATGGCCTTTCTATCTTCTTGTAATTTTTTTGCAAGAGTACAGCATCGACAGCCACATCAGTTGCATCCATAGACATCTTGAATGGCTTTATGTGGCTAATGCTGAGGTAATGATTAAAACAGCTTTCAGGCTGTCAAATGCCTTCTGACAGTTCTCCATTCACTGAAATTTTCTGCATTTCTTCTCTAAGTCAGTCAGTGGAGCAACCACACTGAAAAAACTCGGTATAAACTTATGATAAAAACCACTCAGTCCCAGGAATTGTAGTTCTCTCTTTGTTGATGGTATGGGAAAGTCCCCAATAAGCTTTGCTTTTATATCCTGTGGGGCCACCTATCCATGTCAAATAAAATGGCCCAGGAACATGACTTACGCCTTTGCAAACTCATTCTTAGCCAGGTATATCACCAAGCCTGCCTTTTGAGTTCAATCAAACAATTCTGATAAATGCAGAAGTGTTCCTTCGATGTGTGACTAAAAATCACCAGGTCGTTGATGTACACTGCATAATTGGATAATCCAGAAATGACTTTATTAGTTAGTCTTTGTAATGTGGCTGGCACATTTTTCCTACC
Organism: Hemiscyllium ocellatum; assembly: GCF_020745735.1. NCBI lineage: Eukaryota > Metazoa > Chordata > Chondrichthyes > Orectolobiformes > Hemiscylliidae > Hemiscyllium > Hemiscyllium ocellatum. The sequence continues at coordinate 50,718,016 of NC_083424.1, forward strand.
AAATGGCATGACTTTAACCTAGTATAGTCGACTCAGTGTCACAAAAGCCAAAATTGTCTTCGTTCTTTTGAATAAAGGTACCTTCCAGTATTCTCTGTAAATCCAACTACGAAATATAACTTGCATTTCCCACCTTCTCAATACAATCTTCCAAACATGGAACAGAATTTGAATTAGACTTTGTAATTGCATTGATTTTGTGATAATCCACACATAACTGTTGGGTACCATCTGGTTTTGGCACCATTACTATGGGTGAGGATGAGTTGCTGCAACTCACTTTGATTGTGTTGTCTTTGAGCATGTGGTCAATCTACTTTTCAACATGTGCCATAATTTGAGTAGCATTTCCTATATCTACATCATATACAATTAGATTTGTATTTCCCAGCTTATTCCCACCTATCTCCCCATGTGATTGTAATAACTCTTTCAGGTCATTTTAATTTTCCTCTGGAAGGTAATTTAATAATTTATCCCATTTTTCAGAACTTTCTCATGGTTCTTCCTTCTGTTGTAACAGTAACACATTGTCCTTTTTCTTTTCTTCCCTATCAAAATACCTTTTGGCATATGCACATGACACATTCTGTGAGACTTCTTTTTATCTGGCATTCTTATCAAATAATTCACCTCACTCAATTTCCTTTTGATTTGATATTGCCCATTAAACCTTGCCTTTAAAGGTTCACCTACCACTGAAAATAACATTAACACTTTATCTCCAGTAACAAAATTGCAAATGTTTGCTTTCTTGTCTGCCTCCTGATTCATCATACGCTGTGCTACCTTTAAATGCTATTTAGTCAATTTATCCGCTCTATTTAAGCTTTCCCTAAAATTTGACCCATAGTCCAAAATTGTGTCTGACCTCTGACTCACCAATTTCTCCTTAATTAATTTCAGTGGCCCTCTCAACTCATGCCCAAATGGACTGAATATAGTAGATTCATTTGGTGCATCCTTAATTGCAAAACGTACAAATGGAATTATTTTGCCCCAATCCTCTAGGCAGTCTTCATTATAAGCCCTCAACATGGTCTTTAAAGTTTGATGCTGCCACTCTAATGGTTCCTGCGATTTTGGATGGTACACAGTGAATTTGATTTGTTTTATTCACCAGCTATCCATAACTTCCTTGAATAACTTTGATGTAAAATTTGCCCATTGATCTGATTGTATCACTGTGGGTAGTCCATATCTAGTAAAAGTAACTCTTTGAGTAACTCTTCTAGAATCCTTTTAGCCGTGATGACTGCACAATAGAATGGTCTCTGGAAATCTAATAGACAGATCCATTATGGTCAGCAAATACTGATTCCCACTTTGTTTTAGGTAGGGGCCTACAGATTCTATTAAGGCCATTGTAAAAGATTTCTCAAATGTAAGAATGGGTAGTAAGGGTGCTGATTTTATCACTGCCTGAGGTTTTTCAATTACTAGACAAGTATGACACATTCAGCAAAATTCACATCATCATGCAGTCCAGGCCAGTTAAAATGTTTTTGTATTTTGTCTTGAGTTTTCCTTAGTTCCAAAATGACTTTCTACTGGTAATTCATGTGTTACCATTTTTCTGTAACCAACCGGTAATATAACTTGATGAACTTCTGCCCATTTCTCATCTACCTGAATGTGTGATGGTCTCCATTTCCTCATCAAGACATAATATTTAAGATGGGAAAGGAAGATAGCAACATTCTGGAATACACTCAGATTCTGTTTTGAGATGTTTGTTTTAGTTATTCTTCTTTTCTGTTGTAATTCAATAAATTTCTCTGAACTAAAGATATTCACTTTGTCCTCCACAGGTTCTTGTTTTTTTCTCAACTATCTGATCAAATACAGTCTCTGACAAATGAAGTTCAACTTCCTTAACTTTATTCATTGATTTCTCCTCCTGCTTCAACCTGTGCCTTTGTGACCTTGTTACCACACAGTCAGGAAAAATCCCAGGATATACTTCCTACAATGCCTGATTTTCCACTTTTCAATCTCTGTGGGCATCACTGCCATCTGTGATCCAGCTACACTATTCCTGAGGATAAACTGTTTCTCCAGAACAGAGAATTTCTCTACTGCTCGCATCACCTCTTCACTACTTTTCACTGGACTCTTCAATCTCGCTTCATATAATGGAACACTACTCTTCTCACCATGAATTCCACATACTGCCACCTTTTCTCAGTACTCTTTCTGAATTACATCGCTCATCCTCTCGAACCATCAAAGATTAACGTTCCTATATCTCTTAACATCTTAACGTTTTTAACCTACTTCTCCTGGTACACATGAGTAAAGCATATTGATACAAGTAACCTCTTTAAGTAAATCTGGCACTTCCTTATCAACCAATCCCCAACCAGGCTGTACATTGTTTTTCAGCTCTGTAACTTCACCTGTGCTTTCCTTTACCACTTTAACAAACCCCACAAGCTCATCCTGATTTCCCACATCTGTCTTCCCAGTACTTTCTCTAACACTGCGACATCATGTGGCCTACTTTATTGCAGTAAAAGCATCTCAGCATTTTTACTTCTCTTTCTCCGCATGGGTTTTTTTTTAACCATGTGGTAAACTATCTTTACTGGCTTCAGTGAAGATCTCCTTTTCCCTTCCCACCTGAGAATTACTCTTTTTTCCCGATTTCTGTTCCTCACAGACTAAAATTGATGTCGGAAGTCAAAATTTGATTTATTTTGTTTTATTAAGTCTGCCATTTACACTGCTAATCTTGCAGTTTTAACTCTCTGCTCTTCCACGAGTTCTCACTACTTCAGAAAATGAATTTTTAAATTCCTCCATAATAATTGTCCATCTAAGAATGTCATATTTTTTATCCAAAGCCCATATCCACCTGTCAGAAGTATTTTGTTTGATTCTTTCAAGCACAATGTACATTTGACCAGTGACCCTCCTTAGATTCCTACAACTTCTGTAGGCTCCTGATATGAGTTCATATGCGCATAAAATGGCATTTTTCACCTCATTATACTTCCCAGATACCTCCTCTGATAGTGATGCAACTACCTCACCAGCTCTACCAACCAATTTTGTTTGGATCAACAATACTCACATGGTTAGTGGTCAGTTTGTTTGTTTAGCTACTTCCTCAAATTAAATGAAAAAAAAACCCCTACATCCTTCTTGTTGAACTTAGGCAATGCTTAGACATATTTAAACAGATCCCCACCTGACCTTTGGCTACAATGGGTTTGCTCATCATCATGATCCTCCTCACTTAAGCCTACCTTACAACTCTACCGCTGCCATTAATTCAAGCTGCTTCATTTGCAATTGGATTTTAGCCATTTCCAAAAGTTCTGAAGGCATTCCTGATAATTGTAAATGCTGCACAATTGCCACAACTATTGTCCACTTTCTCACAGAAACAGGCAACCCCAACTTCAGTTGTTTTTCTAAGTCCAAAAGCTTTGCCCTGATCAGGTTTTGTAAAACTCCCGGTGACTTCTTCCACCCCCAGGAAACTCTTAGCGGCTGAAAGAGCCATTACTGAAAAGCACACCCTGTTTAAACCAACTGAATTCAACAACCAAAACAAGATAGACTTAACACTTACCACTCGCTAACTTTGAGTCCAATAATCCTTTTATAAATAATTTTTATTAAAATCTTCTTCAATTCTTTTATAAAAACATCTATATACATGAAAAAAAACAGAATACAATCAAATAAAAGCTAAATTAAGTTGAATTCAAGTTAAATTAAATTACGTCACATTACTTGACTCTGTTTCACTCATCACAACTCCATTGAAGCTCCCATCCTTGGGAGCACTAGTTATTGCACCCGTATTTTCCCAGCCTCCCCCTCTCAGGGCCCCATGGGCAGCCCAATCCGTCTCCCACAGCTATACCACGGCCCTGGTTAATATTGCTGCTAAGTCTGCATCTATATAATTTAGAAAAGACCACCACGTCTTATAAAACTTCTCCTTATTTGGTGCACCATATTTGTGAGGTAGTCTTGGGGGAGATGCTCCATTACCACCCTGCACCATCCCATAAGAAGTCCAGTTCATTGCAATGTTCCTCCTCGCACAGTGCGTAAGAATGTTATACAGTCTCTTCCTGTGTTCCCCCAGAGGGGGCAAGTTTGGCAACCCCAGGAGAAGAAATACTGGATCCACCTTGACTTCAATTCCCAGGATTTCTTCAGCTCCCTTACTATGGCACTCCGGTATTTCCAGATCTTGTAACAGTAGCAGTGTGTGAGAGTGCCCGTACTAATTTTACATTTGGGACACCCTGGAGACGTTCCTCTCTTGAACATAGCTAGCCTCTCTGGCACCATATGAGCCCTGTGTAAAACCTTCAATTGCATGGCCTGCGCTTTGTTACATATTGAAATTTTCTTTATATTTTCCCATATAACTTCCCATGTTTCTAATGAAATATCCTCTCTTAGTTCCTGATTCCAGGTCCCGCAGAGTCTCTCCATATCTCTCAAGGCATGCCCTTACTGTAAATGATTCAAAGGACTAACTGAAAAAGCTCCTGAGCACCAGAGCACTCTTTTCTCCCTGTCTGACTTGTAAAGCTCCTCTGTATATAATCCCTTATCTGAAAATACCAGAAAAGATCCCACTTAGACAATCCATATTTCTGACTAAGTTGGCTAAATGACATCAAGACCGCCCTCTCGAATAAATCTCCCAAACAAGTGATTCACTTATTCTCCCATGCCTTAAAGACGGAGTCCATTGCCTTAGGTTTTAATCCCGGGGCTCCCACCAATGGGGAAAATGGCGAGGCCTTAAGCCAATTGCCCTCGTCTTGCCTCATTGTCTTCCAAGCTTTCATCGTATTTAAAATGATTGGGCTCTTACACTGCTTGGTCACGGATTTCATCTTATCCATAAACAATAGATTAACTAGGGGACATTTCGACTCCAATGCTTCAACATCCTTCCTTCCCCTCCCCCTCCTTAACCAGTCACCGACATACACTAACAGGGCACTTATTTGATATCTCTTCAAGGCCAGAAGGTTCAACCACCTCCCCCCCAACCACTCCGACCCCTAACCTCACCCTGCGGGAGTTGCAATTTAGTAAATGTAACTAGGGGCCGCCTGCAACACCAAATGAAGGACCCAAGCCAACTTTGAGTTTCCACAACACTCATCTGGGTTAGCAGCAACGGGAGCATTCTCATGGGGTACAACAGGTGAGGAAGAACATCCATTTTAATCAGGGCTACTCAGCCTAACCATGATAACAGTAACCCCTCCCACCTCTGCAGATTCTGTTTTATCCTCTCCATTAGTTGTACATAGCTAGCCTTGCACAGCTGATGAAAGGCAGGGTAATAAAATACAAAAACTTTTGACGACCATCTGAACAGAAACTGCATTCCATCTTTCAGATCAGGCACCTCCACTAATTCCCCCACTGGCGTGGCTTCCGATTTTGTGAAGTTATTCCTGTGTCCCGAAAACCTGCCAAATAAATTAATTATTTTGTCTCACTCGGGGTATGGATTTCTCCGAATTGGCCAAAACCAAAAGGACATCATCAGCATATAGAGTGATCTTATGCTCACCCAGTCTCACCTTTGGTGCCACTATTTCAGGGTCCTTCCTGATAGCCCCAGCTAACAGCTTAATTACCAAGGTGAAGAACAGCAGTGAGAGAGGACATCCCCGTCAGCTGCCTCTCCCAATATTAAAGTTATCCAACATAATACTGCTCATGATGACTGCCGCCTTAGGATCATTATACAACACTGCTATCCTCCTAGCAAAGGCTCCCCCAAGACCAAATTGATCTAGGACCCCAAACAGGTATGGCCATTCTACCTGCTGGGTCCCTTGGCATCCTGTCTACCCCGGGATCCATTAGGCGATTAAAATCCCCTCCTATGATCGTATGGCACACTCCAAGTTTCATTAATTTAGCAACTGCATCAATTACAAATTTAAGAGGGTACACCGGGGGACAATAAACATTCAGGATGTCATACTCTTCTCTGTCTGTTAGAGCTTTAAGAATGATGAACTGTCCATGTTCGTTCTTAATTTGCTCAGTTACCTGGAATGGGAGGTTCCTTCTTACCAGTATAGCCACTCCTCTATCTTAGAGCTAAAGGAGGGGAAGAATACTCCCCTCCACATAATCCCTCCCGCTGCAGTTTCAGATGTTCTTTATCAGTTGGATGCATCTCCTGCAATAGGGTGATGTCCACCCTTTCCTTCCAAAGGCTTGACAGCACCTTCTTTCTTTTAATGGGGGAATGGCTCCTTTTTCCATTCCAGATGCACCATCTAAATAGATTCTAGCCATGGTCATCCAGGACAGCCCATGGTTTCCCAAGAGGAGGAAGCTTATCTGAGGTGCAGAGAGCAAAAAGGACATTAACTCTATAAAATCTAAAAACTGCTCCTATGAAAACTGCTATAACTAAAAAAATTAACCACTATATTTAACTTAAATAAACACCCAAATAAACCCCAATTCACTAGAGATCATTCCCCTTGCCCACTGGGGGCAATCCTCCCAATCCTTGCCACCATTCTGGCTCCTTCTCGCAGAGGCCACGCCCCAGTCCCAGCCAATACACAGATAAAGAAAACATGTTATTTACATTCCTGACAGTAAACCCCCTCCTCCCTCCACACCTCTTCTCCATACATCTTAACCACAGATATAGCACCCCCCCCCCAATCCAGAATAGAACAGCAAAATAAACCCCCAATTAAAACCAACCGACTGAAATGATAAATGAATCAGGTTTTACACCAAGGCAGTACAGAATCTATAAGACTGATAACCATAAAAACAGAGAGTGGGAGAAAAAGGGACAGAGAAAATAAAGAAAATCTATACCATTGTCCATAACATTGCCCTTTTCACCCCTCCCCTGCATCCCCCGACCCGAACCTGAATCCTTCATTTTAAAGAGTTCACAAAGTCCTTTGCCTTTTCTGATGAATCGAAATTATAGACCGTCCCTCCATGAGAGAAACACCACACCGCTAGCTACTTCAAGGAATATTAAATGTTTAGGCCCTTAATTTCCTCTTGACTTCATCAAATGACTTTCTCTTCTTAATTATGGCTCCAGACAAGTCTTGAAAGAACATTATTATTGAGCCTTTGTATAGTAAAGCCTGTGAATCTCTTCCCATTCTTCTTGCTGTTTCAATGACTAAATGTTTTTCTTTTCGTGTTGGAGTCACACTCGGACCGGGCGGGGACACAGATCCAAACCTGACCTGCGCATTGTGATCCCATGGGCCACTCTACACTCACCAGCCTCAGCTCTACATCCAGTCCCAGGAACCACGGGAGCCACTCCTCCAGGTATCCAAACGAGATCTTCACCTTTCTTGCGCTCCAGGAGACCAATGAGCCATAAGATTTTTCTTCTGCTTTTATTTTCAAAGTCATCCACTTTTTCTTGAAGGACCCAAATGTGGCCTTCCAACGTTCGGATCCATCCTCCACTGCGGTCTTCGTGCTGCGGTCCTCAGCTCGACCACTTTCACTTGTCAGTCCAGTGTTTGGATCTCCTGCTCGTGCTTCTTCAGCATGGCAGAGATCAGCTTCAGCACTGCCTCAGTTTTTTTCTAGGAGTTTAGCAAACTCCAAGAGTAAATGCTGCTACTCCATTGAATCCAAAGGGGCTGCCACAAGAGGTTGAGCAATGGCTGTGGGAACCCCAAACACTATAGGGGAGTGCCCTGCCATGCTGTGCTCCTTTATTCAACTTCGTTCAGATCTTATGGTTTTAGAAGCTCTAGATATTCAACAATTCTATATTATTAATTTTCTCCTGGGGTGGTTGGCGAGGTTGGGGGGGGTGGGGAGGGGTGGGGGTGGTGTTAAAGGTCCATCTGGCCCAGGGTATGGCAGAGCCCAGAACAGCAGTCCTCTCAGAACACTGCCATCTTGGATCTCCCCAGTTGTCTCTCCCTAGTACAGAGGACCCTCCATTATCCGAACAAGATGGGCGGGCACTATTTTGTTCGGATAATCAATTGTTCAGATAATCGATTTTACCTTAAACAATGAAAGTCATATGTTCTACCAGAGAATTTATTTTAATCTATAATTTTAATGAATCTGCCATTTAAACAAATTATTCCTTGCAGTCTGCAAATTACAGGTTAAAATGAGAAAGACTTACCACCAAATTATATCAAATCCCAACTTTAAACAAGGTCCCGAACAGCTTCTATGATCGCAAGAGCATTTGTCAGTTTCTGGGGACTCAGTCTCATGATCGAAAGACAGAAGGGCTGCCTTGCACATGCGTTCACGTTCTCGGCCTTTTTTTTAATGAACAGCCCGGCAAAGTGAGGGGAATACAGTTCTCTAAAACACTTACTTTTGTAAAGGCCTGTGTAACAACCCTTACCTAAAAAATATCTAGTCGCTGATGCTTGAGCTGCTTGTGTTTCTTTGTTTTTGCCAGCGTTTTCACATGTTCTTCAGTACAGGTAAATCAAATACACTCTTTGATGTAACATTTTTGCGGGATCTTGAAATCTACTTTGGATAATCCGAAATTTGGATGATCAATATTCGGATAATTGAGGTTCCTCTGTAATCCTTAACCTAACCTGGAGTTAGAGATTTTGATCCTGGATGAGCTCCAAATTTGTCTGGAGCAGACATTTTTTTTAGATTTAAATTACTTACAGTGTGGAAACAAGCCTTTCGTCCTAACAAGTCCACACCAACCCTCCGAAGAGCAACCCACCCAGACTCATTCCCCTACATGTACCCCTTCACCTAACACTACGGGCAATTTAGCATGGCCAATTCACCTAACCTGCATATCTTTGGACTGTGGGAGGAAACTGGAGCACCCGGAAGAAACCCAAGCAGACACGGGGAGAATGTGTAAACTCCACACAGAGAGTTGCCTGAGGCGGGAATTGAACCCGGGTCCCTGGAACTGTGAGGCAACAGTGCCAACCACTCTGCCACCGTGCTGCCCCATAATACTTCTGACTTCCTCAAAATATTTTAAGAAGGTAGCCTAGACTTTGATTTTTTCTCATCTAAAAGGCAAAGTAAAGTACTGTTTTCCAGATACAATTTGACTGGTCAGACTACTCGACATAAACCAAAACACATTTGCACGTTACATGACAATATTTTGTATTAGCATGGACAAACCATCTAACCTTTACATCTTTGGACTATGGGAGGAAAGCAGAGCACCCAGAGGAAACCCACACAGACCCAGGGAGAACATGCAAAGTGACTATGTAGACTGTCTTCCATACAGACTGTCACCCAAGGCTGGAATTGAACCCGGGTTCCTGGCGCTGTGAGGCCTGAGCTGACGAGTACCATTTGCACCACTCAAGTGACAGGCAACAGCCATCTCTAACCAGAAGAGAATCTAATGATCACCTCTTGGCAATGGTAATACCATTGCTAAAGCCCCCACATCAACATCCATAAATTGAACTGATCCCACCATATAAACACAGTGGCTACAAGAGCAGATCAGAAGTTTGGAATTTTCCAGTGACTAACTCACCTCCCAGACTCTCAATGTCTATTCACCCAAGACAAGATAGCTCATTGGATTGGCACCCCATTCCATTCCATTAAATAATCAGACCGTTCACCACAATGCACAGTAGCGGTAGTGTGCACTACAGGACTGTAACAGTTCAAGAAGAGAGTTCATTACCACCTTTTCAGGAGCAACTCGGGATGGGCAATAAGTGCTGGCCCACTTTGGATGATACACAGTTGATTTAAATTGTTTTATTCCCAAACTATCCATAACTTACTTAAATAACTTTGATGTAATATTTTATCCTGAATGGATTGTATATCTGTAGATAACTCGTATCTGGTAAAAATTTGAGTAGCTCTTCTACAATCCTTTTAGCTGTGATACTGCATAATGGAATGGCCTTTGGAAATCTAGTAGACAAATCTATTATGGTCACCAAATATTGATTCCTACTTTTTGTTTTAGAGTGGGTTCTTTGCAATCGATTAAGACTCTTGTAAAAGGTTCCTCAAATGCTGAAGTGGGTATTATCACTGCCTGAGGTTTTTCTATTACCTGACATATGTGACATGCCTGGCAAAAGTCAACCACATCTTTACGCAGTCCAGGCCAATAAAAATGTTTTTGTATTTTGGTTTGAACTTTCCGTATTCACAAATGATTTCCAACTAGTAATTCATTGCTACCCACAATACCTTCTTTTTATAATCCACAGGTAATATAACTTGATGAACCTTGGCCCATTTCTCATCTGCCAGAATATGTGATGGTCTCCATTTCCTCATCAAGATGTAATTTTTATGAAAGTAACTTTCTGGGATGCACTCAGATTTGTCCTCCATGCATCCTTTTTGATACAACTGCCTTATCTTCCATCTTTCTGTTGTAATTCAGCTAATGTCTCTGAGCTAAAAATATTCACTTTGTCCTCTATCTGTTCAATATTGACTAAATCATTTGATCAAACATAGTTTATGATAATTGAACTTAAACTTTCTTATCTTTATTCTTTGATTTCTCCTCCTGTTTTAATCTTTGGCTTTGAGACTGTATTACCACACAGTTAAGAAAAATCCCAGAATATACTTCCAGTAACATCTCAATTGTTTGCTTTTTCCCTGGCTTTTCTATCACAGTAGGCATCACTCCTACTTGTAATCCAGTTATATCATTCCTGAGGATAGACTGTGACTCCAGAACAGAGCATTTCTCTATTACTCTCACCACCACATTTCACTGAACTCTCCAATCTCACCTTATATAATGGAACATTACTCTTCTCATCATGAATTCCACATATTACCACCTTTTCTGTCAATAATCCTTCTGAATTACATATCTCATCTCTCATTATCAATGATTGACTTGCTCCCATATCTCATAAAATGTTAATTTCTTTACCTACTTCTCCTGCACCACTGTGACAACACCCCTCTGCAAAAAAAACAAGGCAGAACACACCTCTTAAAGACACAGTGTTTTTGCGAGACCACTTACTCTTGTTTGTAAAGCTAGAGTGATTTCTGAACCAATTTTTCAAATGTCTGAAGAAGAAATAAAGAGGAATCCTTCAAATTTTTATCCTGGATCATTGTATTTTTTCCCAGTACATTACATGGCTCCCAGTACATGGCTCCTGTTTGGGGTGGGGATTGCATATCTTATGACACCTACAAGACCACAACGCTAATGCGTCCTGGTTCCTTTTTTTTACGCTTCATCTGTTAAGTTAAATATGATGGTGTTAATCTCAAACAAACAATGGGAGAAAAAGTTTCTAATAATCGTCTAGCCTTACACGAGGTTTTACTGTCTTGGCTTCCATGTCCACCACCCAGAATGGCTCAAGAGCACCAACACTGACTGAAGTGACTGAGTCCTAAAGGACATTGCTGCTAGATTGAATCTACAGTGAATGGTGAGGAAACTAACTAGAGTGAAAAAGGATTGTTAATTATTAAACCATATAAAGCACCTGCTCTGTTTATTCTTTGAGTGTTAGCTTATGTATTAAACATTACTTATCAATGGCAAATTGTACTACCTCCTCCAGTTCCTTTTGAAGACCTGTGGAATACTGAAATCTTCCAGTGGTTCGTTCATTGCTGTTTCCTAAAGTCTGTTCCATTTGCCCAAACACCTCCGTAATCATCATTTTACAGTGAGGGGGAAGGTCGTCGTCATCACTTTAGGGTCCTTAACATTCAAAATTTTAACCTAAACTGCTTCTGCCCACTCTCTGTGTGCTGTTATAGCCACCCACTCCACATCTGTTGAGCTCAGCAACAGTTTAACATCATGGGCTACTCAAGATCTCCTTCATCCCAGATCCTGTCCATTATCAGTCTTCCGTCAAGTCATTTTCATATCGCTAATGCAAATGTATGCAGCTGCAGAGAATATTGGTATTACTCCTTGCATTATTATGAAAGCATTACGCTTAAAACCTCTTCATTAGCTTAATTGTATCCTGTCTCCACTCTAATCAATATTGTTTCCTTCACTTTACTGTTTACATTCCTGCTCTTATTGATCCAACATTTTTTCAGATCTAGCCCTTCACATTTCAGTTTGATTTAAACGTATTATATGCTGCGCAGTTCAATCCTTGCCCATTTCACCTGCCTGCATTGTATCCACCCATGTTTTTTCAAAGTGGCCCTTAAAAAGGTTATTCCCCATGAATTAAACTTTCTTTTGCACTTTGTTAACTACATTCTAAAGAACATTCTTTCCAACTCCCTTCCAAAACATTGAAAACCATCTTCATACAACAGTTGCACCTTTTCTTTAAAAAATTACCCTCCATCGATTTATACTCTCTAAGTATATTTATATGTTTCTCTGCATAATACAATGAATACCAAAATGTAACATCACTGATTCTACCTTTCATTAGTATGTAGCCTGCAGATGTGCACGCTCCTCTGGGACATAAAGTTATAAATTCAAATCCCACATCAATCACTTTATCTCATAATCTGCACTGATCAAATATATTACTTTAGCCAAGACATTGAAACCAAATCCGGACTACCTTTTTCAATAGATATAAAACAAAATCAAGTGGCACTATTTGAGGATAAAAGAAGGGGTTCTTCCCCTAGTATAAAACAAAGTTCCCACTAATTTTTCTTCCAATTAGAAGTCCCAGTCCCAAATTTAGAGCTCAGTATTACACCATGTGAGATTTTAGGTCTATTGCTATGAATTTGCTAGTATTGTACACTAACACTTAGAGTCATAGAGTCATAGAGATGTGCAGCACGGAAACAGACCCTTCGGTCTAACCCGTCCATGCCAACTGGATATCCAAACCCAATCTAGTCCCACTTGCCAGTACCCAGCCCATATCCCCCCTTACCTCTCCTATTCATGTACCCATCCATATGCCTTTTAAATATTGCAATTTTACTAGCCTCTACCCCTTCCTCTGGCAGCTCATTCCATACACATACGACCCTCTGCATGAAAAGGTTGCCCCTTAGGTCTCTTTTATATCTTTCTCCTCTCACCCTAAACCTATGCCTTCTAGTTCTGGACTCTCCCACCCCAGGGAAGAGACCTTGTCTCTCGATCCTATCCATACCCGTCATGATTTTATAAACCTCTATAGGCCAGGGAAAACAGCCTCACCCTATTCAACCTCTCCTTAAAGCTCAAGTCCTCCAACCCTGGCAACATTCTTGTAAATCTTTTCTGAATGCTTTCAAGTTTCACAACATCTTTCTGATAGGAAGGAGCACACAATATTCTGAAAGTGGCCGAACCAATGTCCTGTTCAGCTGCAACATGACCTCCCAACTCCTGTACTCAATACTCTGACCAATAAAAGAAAGCATACCAAACACCTTCCTCACTATCCTATCTACCTGCGACCCCACTTGCAAGGAGCTATAAACCTGCACTCCAAGGTCTCTTTGTTCAGCAACACTTCCTAGGACCTTACTATTAAGTGTCTAAGTCCTGCTAAGATTTGTTTTCCCAAAATGTAGCACCGCACATTTATCTAAATTAAACTCCATCTGCCACTTCTCAGCCCATTGGCCCATCTGATCAAAAGTCCATGTAATCTGAGATAACCTTCTTTGCTGTCCACTACACCTCCCATTTTGGTGTCAGCTGCAAACTTACTAACTATACCTCTCAATTTCAAATCCAAGTCATTTATATAAATGATGAAAAGTAGTGGAACCAGCACCGGTCCTTGTGGCATTCCACCGGTCACAGGCCTCAAATCTGTAAAAAAAATCTTCCACCACCACCTTCTGTCTTCTATCTTTTTGCCAGTTCTGTATCCAGATGGCTAGATCTCCCTGTATTCTATGAGATCTAACAATGTCAACCAATCTCCCATGGAAAACCTTGTCGAATGCCTTACTGAAGTCCATATAGATCATGTCTACCTCTCTGCCCTCATCAATCTTCTCTGTTACTTCTTCAAAAAACTCAAATCAAGTTTGTGAGACAGAATTTCTCACCCACAAAGCTATGTTGACTATCTCTAATCAGTCCTTGTCTTTCCAAATACATGTACATCCTGTCCCTCAGGATTCCTTCCAACAACTTGCCCAACACCGACTTTAGGCTCACTGGTCTATCGTTCCCTGGCTTGTTCTTACCACCTTCTTACCTTCTTAAACAGTGGCACCACGTTTGCCAACCTCCAGTCTTCTGGCACCTCACCTGTGACTATCGATGATACAAATATCTCAGCAATCACTTCCCTAGCTTCCCACAGAGTTCGAGGGTACACCTGATCAGGTCCTGGGGATTTATTCACTTTAATGCATTTCAAGACATCCAGCACTTCCTCCTCTATAATATGGATATTTTTCAATCCAGCACTTCCTCCTCTGTAATATGGATATTTTTCAAAGTGTCACCATCTATTTCCCAACATTCTATATCTTCCATGTCCTTTTCCACAATAAACATTGATGCAAAATACTCGTTTTTCTATCTTCCCCATCTCCTGCAGCTCCACACAAAGGCCACTTTGCTGATCTTTGAGGGGCCCTATTCTGTTCCTAGTTACCCTTTTGTCCTTAATGTATTTGTTAAAACCCTTTGGATTCTCCTTAACTCTATTTGCCAAAGCTATCTCATGTCCCTTTTTTGCCCTCCTGATTTCCCTCTTAAGAATACTCCTACTGCCTTTATACTCTCTAAGGAGTCACTCAATCTATCCTATCTATACCTGGCATATGTTTCCTTCTTTTTCTTTACCAAACCCTCAATTTCTTTAGTCATCCAACAATCCTTATACATACCAGCCTTTCCTCTCAAGCTAACAGGAATATATTATCTCTGGACTCTCGCTATTTCATTTCTGGAGGCTTTCCATTTTCCAGCCATCCCTTTACCTGCGAACATCTGCCTCCAATCAGCTTTTGAAAGTTCTTGCCTAATACCATCAAAATTGGCCTTGCTCCAATACAGAACTTCAACCTTTAGATCTGATCTATCTTTGACCATCACTATTTTAAATCTAATTATGGTTGCTGGCCTCAAAGTGCTCCCCCATTGACACCTCAGCCTTATTTCCTAAGAGTAGGTCAAGTTTTGCACCTTCTCTAGTAGGTACATCCACAATCAGAAAATTTTCTTGTACACACTTAACTAATTCCTGTCCATTTAAACCCTTAACACTATGGCAATCCCAGTCTTTGGAAAATTAAAATCCCCTACCATAACCATCCTATTATTTTACAGATAACTGAGATCTCCTTACAAATTTGTTTCTCAAATTCCATCTGACTATTAGACAGTCTATAATACAATCCCAATAAGTTGATCATCCCTTTCTTATTTCTCAGTTCCACCCAAATAACTTCCCTGGATGTATTTTCAGGAATATCCTCCCTCAGTACAGCTGTAATGCTATCCCTTATCAAAAATGCCACTCCTCTCTTGCCTCCCTTTCTATCCTTCCTGTAGCATTTGTTTCCTGGAACATTAAGCTGCCAGTCCTGCCCATCCCTGAGCCATGTTTCTCTAGTTGCTATGATATCCCAGTCCCATGTTCCTAATCATGCCCTGAGTTCATCTACCTTCCCTGTTAGGCCCCTTGCATTGAAATAAATGCAGTTTATCAGTCCTACCTTGTTCTCTTTTTTGTCCTTGTCTGCCCTGACTGTTTGATTCGCTTCTATTCTCAGCTGTACCAGTCTCTTTCCTCACTATCTCCCTGGGCCCCACCCACATCTCCCCACCTTAATTTAATTCCTCCTGAGCAGTTCTAGCAAATCTCCCTGCCAGTGTATTAGTCCCCTTCCATCTCAGGTGCAATCTATCCTTCTTGTGCAGGTCACTTCTACCCCAAAAGAGATTCCAATGATCCAAAAATGTGAATCTTTCTCCCATACACCAGCTCCTCAGCCATGCATTCATCTGCTGTATCCTCCTATTCCTGCCCTCACCAGCTCGTAGCACTGGGAGTGATTCAGATATTACTACTCTTGAGGACCTCCTTTTTAAATTCCTGCCAAACTCTCTGTAATCTCCCTTCAAAATCTCAACCTTTTCCCTTTCTATGTTGTTGGTTCCAATGTGTACAATGACCTCCTGCTGGCCCCTCTCCCCCTTGAGAACATTCTGCACTCTCTCTGAAACATCCTTGATCCTGGCACCAGGGAAGCAACACATCATTCTGATTTTTCGCTGCTGGCCACAGAAACATCTGTCTGTATTTTGGACTAGAGAGTTCCCTAACACAATCAATTTCTTGGAACCTGAAATATTCCTCATTGCATTAGAGCCAGTCTCAATACCAGAAACTTGGCTGTTTGTGCTACATTCCCCTGAGAATCCATCACCCTCTACATTTTTCTAAACAGCATATTTGTTTGAAAGGGGGATAGCCACAGAAGACTCCTGTACTACCTGCCAACTCTCATGCCTTTCCTCGATTTAACCTAACTACGTGATTGTATCTGCTCCCATATTTCTGAGTTAATACTCTCTTAAAATAAAGCTTAAACAGGTTAGACAGCCCCTGGTGGAGCACTGTGACAGAAACAAAAATTAAACAATCGGGAAACTTGCAAAACTGAAACATGCACTTATCCAAATTAAAGTTAAATATTGTTACTGGGAGAATAATGCATCTTAGTTTCTATTTGTTAACTCCATGTGTTGTACTAATTCGTTATGGTCATGAATCAAAACCAGTAAGAAATTAGTTAAAAATCACACAACACCAGGTTATAGTCCAACAGGTTTGATTGGAAGCACACTAGCGTCGCTCCGAAAGCTAGTGTGCTTCCAATTAAACCTGTTGGACTCTAACCTGGTGTTGTGATTTTTAACTTTGTACCCCCAGTCCCACACCGGCATCTCCAAAGTAAGAAATTATGCAGGGTTTCTTCTGAGCACGCACCCCCCACCCCACCCCCCCAACCTCTTTATTTCAACTGCATTCTGCTTCAGATACACCACCTGTTTGGGTTTGACACATAGATTCCTGTCTGTCCCTCCTCTCTAACTACCACATCTTACATTCCTGACACTTCAAATATATTCTCAAACCCACTTATTGATTTAGTTTTTATCCTTTAATTAGCTAACCTGTTAAGTCTTCCCTTGAGGCATGTCACCAAGTCTTTTAATTCCAAAGTTTCTCTCCTCTTTTACATCTCTAAATTAATCCTTTCAACACAAGTCCCATTCCAGTGATTTAAGCTCAGAATCTAGGCTGACACTGCCGGAGACTGGCCTGAAGTAACACTGCACTGTCTTTTAGATGTGAATTTGACCAAGAACCCATTTGCCTTCCCAGGCAGGCATTACCTTGAAGAAAAGCTGGCAATTCTTAGTCTCCTAATGAATTTCGTCGTCACTATAAAGGTGGATAAATCTCCAGGACCTGATCTAGTGTGTCCCAGAACGTTTTGAGAAGTTAGGGAGGAAATTGCAGGGCCTTTTGCAGAAATATTGTGTCATCTGTAACTATGGGTGAGGTGTTGGATAATTGTAATGACTAATGTATCTTTCTTTAAGAAGGGGTGTAAAGAGAACCCTGGTAACTATAGACCTGTGAGTCTGACATTGGTGGTGAGTAAGTTGTTGGAGGTGTTTCTGAAAGAAAGAATTTCTATGCATTTGGAGAGGCAAGGAATGATTAGGGATAGTCAACATGGCTTTGTGCAAGGCAAAAAGTGAGGACTGCAGATGCTGGAGACCAGAGTTGAAAAATGTGGTGCTGGAAAAACACAGCAGGCCAGGCAGCATCCGATGAGCAGGAGAATCGATGTTTCGGGCATAAGCCCTTCTTCAGGAATGAGGCTAGTGTGCCAAGCGGGCTGATATAAAGGGTAAGGGGGAGGGAATTTGGGGGAGGGGCGCTGGGAATATGATAAGTGGAAGGAGGTGAGGGTGAGGGTGATAGGCCAGAGAGGGGGTGGGGGCAGAGAGGTCAAGAGGGTGAGGGAAATCATGTCTCACAAACTCAATTCAGTTTTTTGAAGAAGTAACCAAGAAAATTGATGATGGAAGAATGATAGACTATTGTTTATTTGGACTTTAGTAAAGCCATTAACAAGGTTCCATATGGCAGTCTCATTAGTAAAGTTAGATTACATGAGATTCGGGGTGTTTGCCTGTGTTTGTTTCCTCTGGGTGCTCTGGTTTCCTCCAACAGTCCAAAGATGTGCAGGTTAGTTGGATTGGCCTTGCTAAATTGCTCATAGTGTCCAGGGATATGCAGGTTAGGTGGATTAGCCATGGGAAATGCAGGGTTATAGGGACAGAGTAGGGAGATGAGTCTGAATGGAATGCTCTTTGGAGAATTGTTTTGTGCCCGATCATCCGAATGGCCTGCTTCCACAGGGATCTGTAGGGATTCTATGATTCTATGCAAAGGCTTTGATCATGGTTTTGAGAATCTGGTGGTCCTGTCCAAAGCACTATTGGTCTGTGGATGGTATAAAATCAGCGTTAGTTAATCTTAAAACCACTGCTGATATCCTGAAAAGGTTTTACATAAAGTTTGATCCTGGATCAGACTGTACTTCCACTTTGTCCATCAGGGTGGGGCTGCTCTCATTCAGTTCTATTCGTATCCATCTATCTCTAGCCAGAGAACCTTTTGTAATTACTTCTCTTTCAGGTCAGCACTGTAATCACTGGTGTCCACCAGGGATCAATTCTTGACCCTTTACACTTCTGATCTGAGAGCTGCCCTTTAGTGACACTGATCCAAATATTTACATTTGATCACACCCATCTATATCTCACCACCACCTCTCTTGGTGCCTCCCTATGGATAAATGATCAGATTATTTATCAAATAACCACTGGATCAGCAATAATGTGTTCCACTTAAATATTATAAAAACTAAAACCATTATTTTTAATCCCCACGTCAAACTCAATTCAAAAAATGCCAAGTCCATTCCTCTCCCTGGCAACACTGTGAATCTAAGCCAATCTGCTCACAACCTTTGTGTCACATTTGACCCCAAGATGAACTTCAATTCCATATTTGTACCATCTCCAAGATTGACTATTTCCACCTCCCTGATATCGCCTATTCACTCTTGTCTCGTCTCCTGTGATGCTGAAACTGTGCTTTTCTTTTCTCTAGACGTAACTATTCCAATGCACTCCCAGCTGGTCTCTCACATATCGGCTTCAGTTACATCATCCAAAACTACGAATCTATGAAGTCAATTTAGATTGTGTTTGTGTTACAATTAAATGCCTGGACCAACTGATTTGTTCCAACCACTTGTTACAGACCGGACCAGAGCCCCTCAAAATGTTTTAAGAAGGTAGCCTCGACCCTAATGTATTCTTATCTTAAAGACAAATATAAAGTGCTGTGTTCCAGATGCAATTCGACTGATCAAACTATTCAATGTTAAGCAAAACACAATTTATTCAAACACTATCGTTAAAATAGAACATAAGAGAAAAGAGCTTCGAATAACTTAACTCTATTGGGAAACTTAAGAGAATAATAGATACAGTAACTATTGTCAATTAATTTTTCTAACATACTAGCATCCCTTAAACACACCCCTTGGCAAAAAAGCAAATTCATAAAACTGCTCTTGTCACATGTAATGCCCACAGTAGGAAGAGGAACCCCATCTTTCAGCTGTAACAGAGAGACGGGAAAAATAGCTTCTACTTCTTCGAGACTCCTGCAGCTTTGGCTTGAAGTTAAACCTAAGAAACTTTAAAAAACCCTAGAAATCCTGTGAGTGCTGGCTACTTCCATCCAGGCTGCTTCTATTGTTCCAACGTTAAAAAAAACCAAGGCCTCACAAGCTGAAACACACAAGGCCTCCCTCAAAGGTTGGCATGGTGGCTCAGTGGTTAGCACTACTGCCTCATAGCATCAGGGACCTGGGTTCAATTCCACCCTTGGGCAGTGGTCTCTGTGGAAGTTGCACGTTCTCCCCATATCTACATGCATTTCCACCAGGTGCTCTGGTTTCCTCCCACAGTCCAAAGATGTACAATGTGGTTGATTGGCTGAGCTAAATTGCTCATAGTGTTCGGGGATGTGTAGGTTAAGTGCATTAGCCATGGGAAATGGAGGGTTATAGGGTAGGGGGATGGCTCTGGGTGGGATGCTCTTTGGAAGGTTGGTGTGGATTTGTTGGGCTGAATGATTTGTTTCCACACTGTAGGGATTCTAAACTATTTACATTACCATAAACTGCTCAAGACTACTCATTCAAATGTTCTCTTAAAAGACCCCAGGTCAAAATACGCCTTTTAAAGCCACAGCACCATCACACACTGAATGCCTAACTAGATCTGATTTGAGGATTAAGTCCATCTCATACACTAATTTGGTATCAATTGAATGTAGGTACGTAAATCAAGTAAATATCAGCCCTATCCACATATAGGACCATAATATATATTCTCTACTTGGCTAATTTGCCAAACCATAGAGATCAATTTTAATTGTAGATGGAAAGTAAGAAAATACAACATGAGCAAAATGACTCATTTCCTTGTACCTTCTGTCTGAAGGTGTTGACTGTTCATTGGAACAGATTCACCTTCGAATCTTCTCAAATAGTTGCATTTCAGAAAGAATCACTTTATAGAAACTTTTTCAATAGACCATCCTTTTCAAAGATAGGTGAACCAACCTTTAGATCAAAGTTATAGGCTGGGATGTAAAACAAAATGTAAACAATCTGATACTAAATGCTCAATGATCTGTAAATAGCCATAGAATTTTCTTTGAATGGGTGATCGCATAACCCTTAGTTGAAAAGGCTAAAGGAAATGGTTAGGTTTTTGTCCATCAATAAAGTTGTTATTTCCCTAAGGTACATAGAATATAGTAAAAATTTCCATGGCTCTTCACTAGAGCATTATCAAACATAAGTTGACATTTTTAC
Organism: Hemiscyllium ocellatum; assembly: GCF_020745735.1. Classification (NCBI taxonomy): domain Eukaryota; kingdom Metazoa; phylum Chordata; class Chondrichthyes; order Orectolobiformes; family Hemiscylliidae; genus Hemiscyllium; species Hemiscyllium ocellatum. Next base: position 50,738,887 of record NC_083424.1, read on the forward strand.
AGGTTATCAAGGCAACCAGACTTTTATGTAATAGGGGCATTTTAGAGAAAGAGAGTGAAGTAGGGAAATTGAGAGTTGGACATAGGTGAGTGAAGGCACAGCTGGTAATAAAAGGGTGAAAGAAATGGCGAGTACAAAATTACTTTATGAAATATGGGCATCACTGTTGAGGCCAGAATTTGTTGCCTATCCCTATACCATTGAAAAGATGGTGGTGATGGTGCCATTTGCACCACTGCAATCCATATAGTGTAGAAACACCCACAGTGATGTTAGGAAGTAAGTTCCAGGATTTTGATTCAATGGCAGTGAAGGAATGATGTCATATGATCACACATATAATTTGATCTACAAAGCCTCCAAAAATCCTTCAAAAACAAGTAGAGGTCTACTTGCAGAGCAGGTATTTAATGTGAATCACTGATGCTGGTGCACATATTGCATTTTGGTTTGTTATATGCATTACACAGTCTGTTTTTTGACGAGGGTATCTTAAACATTTTACAATTGATAGAAATGAAGGGAACAACGGTATGGTTGCTAAAATTGCTGATGATATCGGAAAATAAATTGTGAAAAGGACACAAAGAGACCACCAAAGGATATAGATAGGTTAGGCAAGTAGGTAAAGATCAGGTAAATGGAGTATAATGTGGTGAAAATGTGAAATTGTCCAATTTGAGAGAAATCTAAATGGTGAGAGATTGTAAAACTCTGAGATGCAGAGGGATCTGGATGTCCTAGTGCATCATTCATAAATCTGGGGGTACACCAAGTAATTATGTAAGCTAATAGAATGCTATCATTTACTGAAGCGAATTAAATACAAGCATTGGAAAGTTATGCTTGAGTTACTTAAGACATTGATGAGACCACGTCTCAAGTGTTGTGTGCAGTATTGATCTTCCTTATTTAAGGAAGGATAAAAATGCGTTGGAAGGAGTTAAAGCGTCTTACAGCTGAAAGAAGATTCACAGCATCATACTTGGAATGGGTAGAGTTGACTTATGAAGAAGACTGGGTTTGTATCTGCTGGAGGCTAGAAGAGTAAAGGGTGACTTGATTGAATCAGAGAAGATTCTGAGAGTCCTTGCCAAGGTAGATGCGTAAAGGATTGCTCATGTGGAATATTCTAAAGGTTACCATTTAACATTAAGGGGTCATCTGTTTAAGAGAGAGATGAGATTATAGAAAGCGATCGTATTGAATTAAATGGCAGGGCAGGCTCAAAAGACAGAAAGGCCTACTCGTACTCCTAATTTGTTATTGTGAAATATTTAGAATAAAAAGTGTCAAATTAACAGAAGGGCAGGAGAGAATCTTCAAAATGAAAAGAAAAAAAATTCCCTCTGAGGGAATGCAGTGGTTTGTTCCAACAGACCATATTCCTCATTTCTCCAAGGACCTGGTTGGTTATCCAGAACAGCCACTGTAGCCAATCTCAAATCAATCTCATTCAATATTAAGGAGATAGGCGAGAAACAGAGACTTTTCATGGATTTTCAGGTTATAACTCATGGAAGCTGAAGCCATTAGAACATTACACAAACCTGAAAGCAGCTTATACTAGCAGGGTGTCCAATTCTTATGAAATAAAGGATACTGCAACAGTGGGAGCAGGGAGGATGAGGCTGGTCAAAGTGCTGGTGACTATAACAGGTGACTTTAAGAGTGAAAAGTGGGTTACTGATGATCATAAGAACGTGGGGATGGGAGGGGGGAGTGGAGCAATGCGAACAACTGCAATGCTTCCTGGTGACTGACAACCACAGTGCACATGCTCATAGAAATAAATATACAGGAAAAGGCAAGAGGAGATTCCCAGCCTCAGTTTTCCCTGGCACACCCCAAAAATGAGGAAGAAGCTTTACAACACAGGATCTTTAGTCATTCAACTTATGAAAGCTGAGGGCCTTCCTCCAGCAGTCTGTGTGATATGGTGTGCATGACCTTCATAAACCATTCAATCAAATGTCATATTGGAAATTTATGTCAGGTTCAAGATGTGTGGAATGGATTGAGAGGAGGATCCGGAAGATTACATAGGTGGTAGGAATAAAAGAATCTTTCTTTGACTGCCAAACGTTACTCAGAGGTGAGCACAAAGATTCAAACTGTAACATTTATGCAATGTTGCCAAATTGATGGGGTCTAACTAAATACATGCAGGACTGTAGCAAAATATAGGGGGACACAATCAAGTTCGTAGAATGGGCAGAAAAATAGCAAATTTAATTCAAAATAATAAAGCAAAAAGTGTCATGTTTTGGCAGTATAATTCAGCTCACTCATTCCTTGGAAGCCAAGAAACTAAATGGAACTGAAAAGCAGTAATCTGGAAATACAAATACATATAACCAAAAATAGCATCATGTGTTGATAAGATCATAAATACTGCGGTTCATTTTTAGAGGAACATAATACAAAAGCAAGAAATTAAATTTCAAATTATTTAGACTGCCCCGAGTATTGAATGGAATTCCAACTTCCACATTACAAAAAGAATGCTAAGGCACTGGAGAAAGGGTGGCAAAGCTATAAGGAGAGCACAAAGACATTCAAATCTTAAGGTCCTATGGAATGTCACTAAACAAAGAGACCTTTGAGTAAAGGTTTAATGTTCCTTGAAAGTGGACTCGCAAGTAGATGGGGTAGTGATGAAGGCGTTTGATATGCTTGCCTATATTGATCAGAGCATTGAGTACAGGAGTTGGGAAGTCATGTTGCAGCTGTACAGGACGTTGATTATGCCACTCTTGGAATACTCTGTGCAATTCTGGTCTCCCTGCTGTAGAAAGGATGTTGTGAAACTTGAAAGGGTTCAGAAAAGATTTACAAGATGTTGCCAGGGTTGTCGGATTTGAGCTATAGGGAGAGGCTGAATAGATTGGGCTAGTTTCCCTGGAGCATTGGAGGTTGAGGGATGACTATATAGAGATTTATAAAATCATGAGGAGCCTGGATAGAGTAACTAACCAAGGTCTTTTCCCCAGGGAGTGGGAGTCCAAAAGGAGAGGACATAGGTTTAAGGTGAGGGGGAAAGATACAAGAGGGACCTAAAGAGCAACTTTTTCACATAGAGGATGATGCGTGTATGGAATGAGCTGCCAGAGGAAGTAGTGGAGGCTGGTACAATTACGATATTTAAAAGGCATCTGGATGGGTACATGAATAGGAAGGTTTAGATGTATATGTGCCAAATGCTGGCAAATGGGATGAGATTAATTTAGGATATCTGGTCAGCATGGATGAGTTGGACCAAAGAGTCTGTTTCCATGCTGTACAGCTCTATGACAAGTTTGGTGCATGTGTGGTGGAGAATGAAGTAATTGATTGTGATGTAGTGGAAGACAGGGAATGGTGGCGTAGGAGGAGAATTGTGTGGTATATACACCTGGGGGTGAAAGACGTGTTATTCTGTGCTGCAGATTTCATACATTAGATCTGCTGTGGCATAGCAAGCATAAAGTTATAATTAAGTTTGAAGAAAGTATGACCCAATGCTGCTCAATGTGGCTCAGCCTGTATCTGTAAATGGATGTGTAAACTAGGTCATTGCTCAATATATTGAAACCAGTGCTCTCTGAACTTGAGAGAGCAAAGGGCTTGGGGGTTAGAGGGCAAGTGTTTGTTAACTCAGGATGGATTGGGTTAGGGTAATGTAAAAGGCACCAAACATAGATGCGAGGAAGTGAGCCAATAGCTTTTTGGAATTTGGAGGGCCAGATGCCTGTCAGTTCTACATTACAACCATAAATTGACATTTCTTCCACCTGTAATCAGCTGATTTATTGGTGTGTGTGGGTCCTTTGTACTTTCACTTCTTGCGCAGGTAAGAATGCACACATGACAACTTAAAGGGATAATTTGTGCTCAACCTCTGCAAGTATTTATAGGCCACACAGCTAAAAGGAAATGTTATTGGTACGAAATTAATTTTAATTCACAGCTGATTTGATTATAGCCTTAAATCCACTTTCCTGCCTGTTCCCCCATAACAATAGTTGAAAATGTGTTGCTGGTTAAAGCACAGCAGGTCAGGCAGCATCCAAGGAATAGGAAATTCGACGTTTCGGGCATAAGCCCTTCATCAGGAATGAGGAGAGTGTGCCAGGCAGGCTAAGATAAAAGGTCGGGAGGAGGGACTTGGGGGAGGGGCAATGGAGATGTGATAGGTGGAAGGAGGTCAAGGTGAGGGTGATAGGCCGGAGTGGGGTGGGGGCGGAGAGGTCAGGAAGAAGATTGCAGGTTAGGAGGGCGGTGCTGAGTTGAGGGAACCGACTGAGACAAGGTGGGGGGAGGGGAAATGAGGAAACTGGAGAAATCCGAGTTCATCCCTTGTGGTTAGAAGGTTCCCAGGCGGAAGATGAGGCGTTCTTCCTCCAACCGTCGTGTTGTTATGTTTTGCCGGTGGAGGAGTCCGAGGACATGCAGGTCCTTGACCTCCTTCCACCTATCACATCTCCATTGCCCCGCCCCCAAGTCCCTCCTCCCGACCTTTTATCTTAGCCTGCCTGGCACCCTCTCCTCATTCCTGATGAAGGGCTTATGCCCGAAACGTTGAATTTCCTATTCCTTGGATGCTGCCTGACCTGCTGTGCTTTAACCAGCAACACATTTTCAACTGTGATCTCCAGCATCTGCAGACCTCACTTTTTACCCCCATAACAATAGACATCTTTGTCAATCAAAATCTAACAGTCTTCAATATATCTAATGAGGAGAAAGTGAGGACTGCAGATGCTGGAGATCAGAGTTGTGGAAAAGCCTTCTTCCTGAAGAAGAAGAGCTCATGCTCGAAACGTCGATTCTCCTGCTCCTTGGATGCTGCCTGACCTGCTGCGCTTTTCCAGCAACACATTTTCAGCAATATATCTAAAGACCCAGTCTCCACTGTTTGCAAGGAAGAGAAGTCCAAACACTAGTGGTCTCACAGATCTTATGGTGAAGGTTGCAGGTAGATAGTTGGAGTTGTCTCTATCTATGATTGAGCAATGGGAGGAGAGGTAGAGCAATGATGCAAGGTTGGTGGCAAGTACAAGGAAGTGAGAAGATAATAGAGAGAAGTCCAGGGTTGCTGAGATAAAGTTTATAATTAGAGGATGAGGAGTTATAGAGTCATAGAGATGTATAGCATGGAAACAGACCCTTTGATCCAATTCATTCATGTCAACCAGATATCCTCACCTAATCTAGTCCCATTTGCCAGCACTTGGTTCATGTCCCTCTAAACCCTCCCTATTCATATACCCATCCAGATGCCTTTTAAACATTGCAGTTGTACCAGCCTCCATCACTTCCTCTGGCAGCTCATTCTATACACACACCACCCTTTGCGTGAAAAAGTTGCCCTTTAGGTCCCTTTTATATCTTTCCCCTCACACCCTGAACCAATGCCCTCTAGTTCTGGACTCTCCCACCCCAGGGAAATGACTTTGTCTATTTACCCTATCCGTGTTCCTCATGACTTTACAAATCTCTATAAGGTCACCCCTCAGTCTCCGACACTCCAGGGAAAACTGCCCCAGCCTATTCAACCTCTCCCTATAGCTCAAATCCTCCAACCCTGGCAACATCCTTGTAAATCTTTTCTGAACCCTTTCAAGTTTCACAACATCCTTTCGATTAGAAGACCAGGATTGCACACAATATTCCAAAAGTGGCCTCACCAATGTTCTGTACAGCCGCAACGTGACCTACCAACTCCTATACTCAATAATCTGACTAATAAAGGAAAGCATACCAAACGCCTTCTTCACTATCTTATCTACTTGCGATTCTATTTTCAAGGAGCTATGAACCTGCACTCCAAGGTCTCCTTGTTCAGCAACAATCACCAGGACCTTATCATTAAATGTTTAGGTCCTGTTCTGATTTGCTTTTCCAAATTGCAGAACCTCACATTTATCTAAATTAAACTCCATCTGCCACCTCTCAGCCTATTGGCTCATCTGATCAAGGTCCCATTGTAAACTGAGGTAACCTTCCTCAGTGTCCACTACACCTCCATTTTTCAAGGTATCTGCAAACTTACTCACTATACCTTCTATGTTCACACAGTTGTTCTGTACAAAACCTGAAGAAGGATTTTAAATGGAGTAAGCAAGATCAAACAAGGTGAGGTGGTTAATGGGGGATAAAGATTAAGATATAAATGCTAAACTAGAGTAGTGGCTTTGGCCAGGACATATTGTTGAAATGACAGCAAAGGAGACTTCAGTAATTGGCAAAGCGTACACCAATGGAAAGCTTGCTTCCAGTCAAAGCCCAGATGTTGTTGCAATTACTGAAAATGAGATAGCTATAATTCCAGTAAATTGACAATGTTACACTGAGGTTTGGCAGAACAGCAGGCTGGGTGAGAGTTTAAACTGATGAGAAGCTTATTTTGAAATAATAGCATAGGATACTTAACATTCAGAATGGTCAAACAACAAGGATGACACAGAAGCATACTGTGATGGAAAACTGTTATAAAGACTTTGAGCGGCTGAAAAACTGATTGAATGAGCTTCATCTGTATTTCCTTTCTGTGTAGGCTCTTGAACATGATGGTGAAGCTCAGCATTGTTTTGAGAGAAGTGCTTGCTATTATCCTACTTCAGGAGAAAGCTCCATCTAGTGGTAAATAAAAGCAGTCATAAGAGAGACGTATAGTATTTTTAGATTTTATTGTCACGTGTACCTCAAGTACAGGAGTATGGTGAAAAGAGTATAAAGTCACCACGCGTGGCACCATCTTCAGTAGCAAGGAACAAAATAAATTTAGGTACAAAGTAGTAAGAGGAACGAGAGTTAAGAAGTTAGGCAGTTACTGTATAACAATTTTAAAAATTACATTAGTCGTTTGTAGTTTTAATTTATTCCTTTATTTTCCAGTTTAAAATTCAGCAGTCTTTGATCAGTCCTCCACTTATTTCGCTCTCTGGGAGACTTCAGCATTCTGTTTTCGACACTGCCACAGATACTGTCAGTGCTGAAACCACCACCTCTCCAATCTTCCCTGGTGCCTTGGGAACATGGCCAGGCAGGATTCACTTGTACACCGAGCCGAGATGCTGCAATGAGCTGCTATGAGAGCAGACCGGGAATGACACCAAAGCTGAGGGTAAAAGAGAGAGGGAGAAAAAGGGGGGAAAAATTAAGAGAAGTAAAGGAGAAAGAACAGGAGCAGAGGAGCTTTGGTTGGAACATCCTACTCGACTGTTATCTTAGATGACTTCTTGTAAGTTGAAGCTAAGGTGAGGTTTTAACTCTCCCACCTCACACTTACTCATTCACACACACAGGTGGACATAATACTTTAAGGTCTGACTTTCTTCAGCTGGCAGGCCACCAATGGGTCTGGAATTGAATTGAAATGGTCACCGATGTGGTTTAAGGAGATGGAGGAAAGTAATTGGATACAGGGTGATCATGAGTGAGTGGGGAAAGAAGAGGGAGAGCAAGGGATAGATAGTTATCAACCTCCACAATATAGTTATTCCTTAGCACCGGACTTTTAAAACTGCTTCACTGGGTTCTTATTCAAATTTGGAAGCAGTCCACTTTTGTGTGGGTACCAACTTAAAAATTAATTTTGCTTTCATTGAATAAACGCCTTTTAAATTAAAATAATGAGTAATTTTTCTCTCTGAATGTACAACATAGTCTTCAAGTATTTTCACAATATCCAATCCTCCAATAACCTCCAACTGCTGACCTATATTTGCCAGATTGGAAACCAAAGCTGAAAATGTGTTGCTGGAAAAGCGCAGCAGGTCAGGCAGCATCCAAGGAGCAGGAGAATCGATGTTTTGGGCATGAACCCTTCTTCAGGAAAGTGTGTCCAGCAGGCTAAGATAAATGGTAGGGAGGAGGGACTTGGGAAGGGGCTTTGGAAATGCGATAGGTGGACGGTGGTCAAGGTGAGGGTGATAGGCCGGACTGGGGGTGGGGGTGGAGAGGTCAGGAAGAAGATTGCAGGTTAGGAAGGTGGTGCTGAGTTCGAGGGATTTGACTGAGACAAGGTGGGGGGGAGGGGAAATGAGGAAACTGGAGAAATCCGAGTTCATCCCTTGTGGTTAGAGGGTTCCTAAGCGGAAGATGAGGTGCTCTTCCTCAGCCGACGTGTTGCTATGGTCTGGCGATGGAGGAGTCCAAAGACCTGCATGTCCTTGGTGGAGTGGGAGGGGGAATTGAAGTGTCGAGCCACAGGGCGGTTGGGTTGGTTGGTCCGGGTGTCCCAGAGGCGTTCTCTGAAACGTTCCGCAAGTAGGCGGCCTGTCTCCCCAATATAGAGGAGGCCACATCGGGTGCAGCGGATGCAGTAAATGATGTGTGTAGAGGTGCAGGTGAATTTGTGGCGGATATGGAAGGATCCCTTGGGGCCTTGGAGGGAAGTAAGGGGGGGGGGGGGGGTGAGGAAAAAGAGGACGTGTGGGCGCAGGTTTTGCATTTCTTGCAGTTGCAGGTGAATGTGCCCGGAGTAGAGGTTGGGTTGGTTGGGGGGGGGGGGGGGGTGTTTGTGGACCTGACGAGGGAGTCACGGAGGGAGTGGTCTTTGGGAGTATGGGATGGCGTTTTTACATGGGGCAGGGTGGGAGTTGGTCGGTTTATAGTAAATGTCAGTGTTGATTCGGTCGCCCGAAATAGAAATGGAAAGGTCTAGGAAGGGGAGGGAGGAGTCTGAGACAGTCCAAGTAAATTTGAGGTCAGGATGGAAGGTGTTGATAAGTGGATGAACTGTTCAATCTCCTCATGGGAGCATGAGGCAGCGCAGATAGTCATCGATGTAGCGGAGGAAAAGGTGGGGAGTGGTGCCAGTGTAGCTGCAGAAGATGGACTGTTCCACATATCCTACGAAGAGGCAGGCATAGCTGGGGCCCATGCGGGTGCCCATAGCTACTCCTTTGGTTTGGAGGAAGTGGGAGGATTGGAAAGAGAAGTTGTTCAGGGTGAGGACCAATTCAGTCAGTCGAAGGAGGGTATCAGTGGAAGGGTACTGGTTGGTTCGGCGGGAAAGGATGAAGCAGAGGGCTTTGAGTCCTTCATGATGGGGGGATGGAGGTGTACAGGGACTGGATGTCCATGGTGAAGGTAAGGTGTTGGGGACCGGGGAAGTGAAAATCATGAAGGAGTTGGAGGGCGTGGGTGGTGTCCCAAACGTAGGTGGGGAGTTCTTGGACTAAGGGGGCTAGGACCGTGTCGAAGTATGCAGAGATGAGTTCTGTGGGGCAGGAGCAGGCTGAGACAATGGGTCAGCCAGGGCAGTCAGGTTTGTGGATTTTGGGCAGGAGGTAGAAACGGGCGGTGTGGAGTTGTAGGACTATGAGATTGGAGGCGTTGAATGGGAGATCCTCTGAGGTGATGAGGTTATGGATGGTCTGGGAGATGATGGGTTGGTGGTGGGGTCATGGTTAAGGGGGCAGTAGGAGGAGGTGTCCACGAGCTAGCATTTAGCTTCAGCGGTGTAAAGTCGGTGTGCCAAAGGTAGGGCTCATGCCCAAAACTTCGATTCTCCTGCTCCTTGGATGCTGCCTGACCTGCTGCGCTTTTCCAGCAACACATTTTCAGCTGATCTCCAGCATCTGCAGTCCTCACTTTCTCCTCAAAGATTGGAAACCAAAGTTTGATATTAAAATTCTCAAGCTAAATTTGAAGTATCTTTATGGGCCCACTCCACCCTACTTCTGCCAAATCCCCAAGATCTCTTCTTCACCCATACTGGCTTGATTTTAATCGCTGCATTGACAGCTAAATTCTGAAATTCCCATCCTTATCCTCCATCTTTTAACATACTAAGCATAATTTTTAAACCAATTTTTTGATTGGCTGCTCTAACATTTCCTTAAGTGAGATACAGCATCAAATTTTATTTGGTTCCAGTCCTGTGACACCCCCTTGGGACATTAACTAAGCTGAAGTAGCTATTTGAGTGTAAGTTGGCCTGGTTGGAACAATGGTATTGCTTCTTTGAATTTAGTGTTGGAGATTTCCAGACAACGAGAATAAACAGTATAAAAGGAGTAAATTTCATTGTATCACTTTTTCTATTCAATCGTCTTAAATTATCTTGACCACTGGCATAGAAACTGTGTAAAGTTGTATAAAAACAGAAAATAAACAAATGTGTAGCAAAGCTAGAATAGTATAAATGGAGGTTTTTTTTTAATATTTAACAGTTTTGGAGAGGCAAAGTTCTTGTCCTAAAGATAGTGAATTTTTTAATTGTATCTGGGATAGTTTCTGACAGTAATATACCCTGGATGCTACAATGTGATATTGGATTTAGTAATTAGCCAGATTTAATTCGTCACCTAATTGTGTGTGAACATTTATAAAATAATGATTATAACATGATCATGTTCAATATAGCATTTGCAAGCAAAAGCATAAATTAGGGTTTTAGATTTAGGTAAGGCTGACTTGAATGAAATGAGTCAAACTGATCACAAACTGGGACATCTGCTAATGACAAAACTACTAAAGAAGTGAAGGATGTTTAAAAAAACATTTAACAATACAAAGTGGTCAGCCCTCCTGCAGGAGATAAAAATTTTTGTTTCGTAAATGCACTCTGTTGGGAAATTAAGTATATCTTTGGAATAAAAGTCAAACTTTGTGGGATGTGAAACTCCAATGTGTCACTAACATTTCCTTCCTCTCTCTGCAAAGATGGTATGGAACAGATTGAGAACCCTTTGTATGTACTTATATAGAAAACTTATTTCATTTAGTATATTTTTGCAATTAAAAAAAAATCAACAATACAAAACCAGTTTATACCATGATGGGGAATAGCTCTACTTCACAGACAGAAAAAAAACCCAACAATGGACAACAGAAGTGATAAAGGGGCAGAAATAAAGTAAAAGAGCTTACAAGAATGGAAAAGTTACAAAGACTAGCAAAGGGCAAAATCAATAAGATGAAATCTTATAGTTACATAAAGGAAAAGCAGGTGGTCAGGAGCAACAGTGGCCCACTAAAGACTGAAACTGGGAATACTGCCAATGACTCTAGGGAAATGGCAGATATGTTGAATAATTACTTTGCCTCAGTATTTACAATAGAAGATGATAGCTTGTTTCAAGTCCAGAAGAAATTAATCGTGGATCAGGGACAGGGACTGATTAAAATTTAACACTTAAACATCAATAAAGAGTAAATTAATGGAATTAGAGTCACCAATCATCTGGACCAGATGGTTTCCGTCCAAAGGCACTAAAGGAGGTTGGGGAGCATATTGTAGATGCCCTAACAATAATCTTTGAGAACTCTATGGATACCGAAGTCATCCCTTTGGATTGGAAAATTGCATGTTTGATTCTGCTTTGCAAGAAAGGCAAAAAAAGAGGAAAACCAGGGAATTACACAGCAGTTAGCCTAACATACAGGGGGCAAAAAATTGTTGGAGTTTATAATCAAGGAAAGGGTAACTGAACACCTCAAAGAATTTCAGTTAATTAGGAGAGTTAGTTAACCTGCACATCTTTGGACTATGGGAGGAAACCGAAGCACTTGGTGGGAACCCACACAGATACCAGTGGCTGGAATAGAACCTGGGTCCCTGACACTGAGGCAGCAGTGCTAACTATTTAGCGACCATGGCACACGGTTAAAGGGTGATCTGATTGAGGACTTGGGCGGCACAGTGGCTCAGTGGTTACCACTGCTGCCTCACTGCCAGGGACCTGGGTTCGATTCCAGCCTCAAAACAACCATGTGGAGTTTGCATATTCTCCCCATATCAGTGTGGGTTTCCTTCAGGTGCTCCAGTTTCTTCCCACAGTCCAAAGATGGTTAAGTGGAGTGGCCATTCTAAATTGCCCATAGTGTTCAGGGATGTGCTGGCTAGTCGAGTTAGCTATGAGAAATGCAGGGTGTCAGGGTGTGGTTTTGGATGGGATGCTCTTCAGAGAGTCCATGTAGACTCAATGGGTCAAACGGCCTGCTTCCACACTGTAGAGATTCTATGATTCAAGACAGTTGCAGGCACAGACAGGGCCAATAATGATAAACCATTTCCACCAGCCGGGGGTTTTACAACTAAGGGGCATTGTTTAAAAATTAGGGCCAGGAAGAGCTTCTACATACACAGTGTGATTGCTGTTTGGAACCTTCTTCCACAGAAGGCAGTAGATGTTAGATCAGTTGCTACTTTTAAGTCAGAGATAGGTAACACCTTTGCTAAACAAAAGCAAAAGAGACAAGGGCCAAGGGCAGGTATATGGAATTAGCCCACAGATCAACCAAGATTCCTAGGTTCTTTCGTGGCCAAATGGCCTAGTCTTGTTCCTATGAATAACTTTTGTCTTTAAGCCATGTCTGGGATGCCCTCCAGTGTACTCCTGCAGCAAAAAGATTCAAAGTCTGCTTAGTACTTTTTCACATTCACTGGCTTAGGAATATTGTTCCAATCGGACAACATAGACACTGAGAGCCCCAGGTTCGAATAATAGTTTATTGCACAGAATGTATCACTAATGTACAGTTAAATAAAGTGGACCATAATACAAGAAAGTTGCATATATCTTTATTATGAGATAATACTGTATTGATAGATAAACATTTCAGGATAGTTAATATCCATCCACAATAAGGCAAACACAATTCAGGTTTCAAATTCAGCTTAGTAAGTCATCCTTCTTTCACAGCAGTGATAAAGGATTCCAAGGATTGCAGATAAATAAATATTTTATAGAAATAAACACATTACTTCCTGTTGGTTTTGTGCAATGTTGTGTGAAGATAAACAGCTCATTAAGAATTCTGGCGCTCACTCTCACATGAAAATTCCCACACAAGGCCACATGCAAGTCAATCTCCAAGTTTTTGCAGAGATGTTTGGCAGAGCTACCTGAAAAATACAGTAGCCCATGCATTTCAATGAATTTGCTGCTCTAAGAAAAAAAAGGGGATATTAGCCATAACAGCTACTATTCAATGCAATAAAAATAGTTTTCAAATGGGTTTGCAGCAGCACAACCAGGTGATAAAGTTGTGGTGGGAAGAGAGACATTAGCAGGAACAGGTAACTAAATAGGGCAAATCATTTGCAGTACCAGCCAAACAAAGTACCTCATAAGGTTCAAATAAACGTACAGGTCGTTATTTCTGAGTATGTCCTACAAATTAGTTTGTGTCTCAATTTATGGCATGTGGGTGTCATTGGCAAGGACAGAATTTGTTGGTCACCCTTAATTGTCCTTGAACCGAGTGGCTTGCTAAATACGTTTCAGAGCAGAGTGAAGAATCGAGTGCATTGCTATGGATCTGAAATCATGCGTCGGCCAGACTTAGGATGGCAGATTTCTTTCCCTAAAAGGTATTTGTCAACTAGATTTTATGATGAGTTTCATAGTCATCACTGAGACTAGCTTTCAGTTCCAGATTTGTTAACGGAATTGAAATTTTACCAGCTCTCATGGTGGGATTTGAACCAATATTCCCAGAGCCTACTATATTATTAGCCCAATGACTGGACTACATCTTCTCCTTGGTTAGTGAATGTTAACATTTGCTACAAGGAACAAAATATGGCAGGAATAAACCTCAGTTATCAATCTACCTTTGGCACCACAAGTTAGCCTAAAGATATTACTTCATTTTTCCAGTCCTCCTCAGCTCTTTCTACCACATGATGAAATATAGTTTATGAACTAGATTGTATTTAGTCACTGCCAATTATAATATTAACAGGATGAGAACATAGACCATTTCTCATTGGTGTTCAAGTCAATTCCATTTTATAGCCAATCTTTAAAATTACTGACCAATTTATATATACAGTGCCCAAAAAAAAGTGAAACCACCTCATAACACAGTGCAAGATAGTGGCATTTTGATTCTTTATAACATTACAGTGCACTGTCACTCAACCCAGTTGCGGGTGTGCTGATAGCTGCTAAGTGCTGAATTCTTTATCATTCAGAGGAAATTTTTTTTAAAAATGCGAATTTGGACATACTCAAAGTGTTTTGGGTATTAATTTGAATCAGCGATCAGAAATTGCTAAATTTCTTGTGTAAATTAGACATAGTTGGATGGGAAAGCATTAGATTTAAAAATGTATCTAGTTAATAGGAAGTTGGATGTGCTCAGATTGTCTACCCATGTCCACAAGTTAGTATATAGTCAGTGTAACTGTCCCAAATGTTACTAGAAATGCAATAGCATTGTTTATTGATTGCTGTCATTACTACATGCAAAGATTTCATCTAGCCAAACTCACTTGCTATCCTGATTTAAGGTTACAGAGATAGAATGCACAATAATGACTGGTGAGCTCTCTGGAATACTCATTTTAAACCTTTCGTCCTTTAAGGCCAAATTTTGGTCACTTGACCCAACATCTGAGATTTTCTGTCATGCTATGTTTTACATTGTTCCTGTCAGACATCTTGAATTTGTGTAATGCCTTTAATCCAATAAAAATTGTTGAATAGGGGTCCCTTAAAAAGATCACAATTGAGACAGTGCTGCAGTAGTGCATGAATTATATCCTTTGGTATGTCACATATGATATGTGCAGAATTTAATGCAAACACTGGTGTGTACTTAAGTGCTAACAAGTGTACATTTTAAACTCTAAATGGAAACATTTTGATAATGTATAGAGTTGTTTTAATATAAACTGTGAAACTTTCTCAGTGATACATGTCAAATATGAAAAACCTTTTCTGGAATTGAAAATCTATGTGGTATTAAGTCAGTCGATACAAGAGATATAAATGTGGATTTTCAAAGCTCGTGCAGAACTGCCTGGATAAGTGTAGCACAAGCAATATTCAAGAAGCTCAACATAATGCAGGTCAGAACAGTTTATTTAATGAGCACCCCTGCTACTGAAATCAATATCCTATCTTTAAAGACTGTAGTGGCAACAAGGATGGGAACGGTTCAAGCTTTTCAGGGTAATTAGAGCTAGATAATAAATGCCACCTTGCCAGTTTCACCCCATCCAAAGAACCAATAAAACAGTATCAAAAATGCAGATACTGGAAATTCAAGTTGAAAATGAGAAACTTGGAAAAACTTTGAATCTTTATTTCTTTCTCCAAAGTTACCATTTTGGGTCAGTGACTTTTCTAGCCAAATCCACTAAATATGTTTCAGCATTTTTAAAAATTTTAAATGAACAAATCTAAACCCAATGACTACTTTCATTTCTGCATCCCATAATCCTATTGTTGAACATTTGCACAAAACAAATTACCAACACACACCTAAGCAGATGCAGCTACAAATCTTACTTTGGTTAAAGGAACAGAATGGTCACTTTGCCTTTACAGCAGCCATGTGTTTCAAGTTTGTGGAAACACCCACAGCCAAAAGTGTCATCCATGCAGAACAGGATAAATACATTCCATGTTCAAGACAGCTCTTTCTCCCAATATTTCACATTGAATGTATTTTCATAGACAACTGATATTAAAACGGAGATTACAAAATAAATATTTAGATTTTATACCCAATAGGACTTTACAGCAACCAAAGGCACTTTGGGGAAATATAGTAAATCCAATAAAAACAAAACAATACAGGAACTGAATTAGAAATTAAACAGCTGCATCTTGCCCACTAAATCACACGACAATTTAAGAAAGAGGATGGCTTCTGTTACACTTCAAACCTTTCAAAACCTTTAATATGGATGATGCTAACATATGGACAGACTGTTTTGCTGTTGTGAGAGCGCAACGTTCATTGTGTTACTCAAGGACATTCCATTACAGGATTCCTACAATAACTGCACAACACTTCAACAAGCACAAAACCAGACCAGGCACCATCTCCCTACTTTGAGGCTTGCTTAAAAAAAAGCTAATTTCATGCAATGTGAATAAATAAAATCAGGTTATAAAGTCTTGTTTTTATATCAAAACATCAAAAATGCAATTATAAATGCAAGTAAAATAGGTGAGTATATACAGGCTGAGAATATCAACAGCCCAATACTTTCAATTAACAGTGCAAAAACATTGTTAGAGGTTAAGGATCCCTTATAAATTCAGAACACTCAATAATCATTAAAAATGTGTAAAAGTCAACAACTGACTTAATTCTTAAGTATGATTATCATCTGCCAGAGACCGAGTCATCAGTAATTTGCCAGACCAGTAACAGGTGTAACATATTAATCATGGATATGGTTTTTTTCCAATCCAAGTAATATCCCCTCAGTTCCCCACATTCATACTAACATATGTTTAGACAATGTTGCAAACACTTAACAATGTCCTGTGAAATGGAATCAAATACTCCAGAGCTGTGTAACAGTGTTCTTTTAGCGGAAGATCATACCATCTGATTTCAACTTTTTCACTTTCCCTTGATTTTCTACTAACTGTTCAATGTCATATCATTGAAACAGTGTAAAGGAATCCTAAAGCACAACTACAATACATCTGGTCTAGAATCTGTATATAAAACGGAACCATGCTAGAGACAGACATTGAGTGCAGGAGTGCATCAATTGATGCCTGATTGCCTGCTTCTGTACAAATAATTCAGATGCACAAAGCATTTCCCACTCATTCAAATTTAAAGTACAAATTATTTACAAAATAGGTGGGCAAGATAATTCAGAGCAATTGTGTAACAAATATCAAAGCAACAAAGAAAGAAGTTAAATGAAATTTCAAAAACCAGCACATGGAAACATAGAAAGGGACTGAGCTGACAAAATACTTTTCAACGTAAAGGCAATGTGAAAAACATGGAGGAAAAATATTAACATACTTGATGACAAAAATGAACCATTGAACTATGGAGTTAATACTAAGGCTTTATAACTGTCAGACTCAAAGGCAGACTTCCTTTTAAGTACAGCATTCATTTTAGTCAACTTTTTTTCATATGTTATAGACTGGGTCCAAAGAAGAACAATAGAAATATTTTTGTTGAAGGAGATAGATTATGAGGAAAGTTTAGTGAAGTTTAAACCCTATGGTATAAAAAAATAGGATTAACATTAGGGAATCTCGAGCAACATGATATCAAGCATTGAAGAGTACGGATAACATGGAATGAGATGAAAATAACCAGTAGGATCAGAGCATAAATCAGTGACAAGTGACTTGAAAAGAGCTTGAAAACATTTCAATATTGAAAGGTTGAAATATTTGGAATGCTGCACCAAGTAAGGAAAAAGACATTAAGGGCACTCTAAAAGCAGTACAGTGTTAGGCTGAGTGAGTCACAGTATGGACAAAACAAGCTTCAATGTGCCAAATGGTCATTTGTCACTCAAGTCTTTAAGGTAATGTGCTGTAGTGCTTTAATATACTCTAGCAGTTTCCTTCCAAGGTTGTTAAGACAGAAAATAATTTGTGTCATTAAAAGGAAAAAGGGTCAAGAAAAGCCAGTGACAGTTAATTTCTGAATTACGCCATGACATTTCAGCAAATACAGACTCAGGCAAGATAACCTGATAGAACTAGAGGATTTGCAGTCAACAAGTTCGATAATTGGGACCTAGATTTTTGTTCCTATGTTGTCAGCTTCTGTGGCACAAGGGAAGCCTCTCATTTCTTCAAGATAGGTGATTCTGCTTCCTCACACACAGCTATACTTTCTAAGGCAACAACATATTTTGGATTCTGCAAAACATTGCCATTAATTAAAGCCAACTTGAGTTGATTTTAAAATGCAGAAAATAGCCTGCATGAAATGAAAAAAAGGTGCCCTAATTGATTGATGGGCAAAAACAGAGTTCGTGAAATCATATGAAAACACTATGAAATCATACAGTTGCAAAATTTCAAGTAGTATCATTCCTGATCTATGCTGAATCAGTTCATCTTAACTGGAAGAACTGTAGATTGTCCTCAACGGAAATACAATCCTGCTCTTTCTGACTTCTACTAAACGATCCTAACTGGAAAAGCATGCTTTACGTGATAACTTACTTGGCCTCAGCTGGTCAAAACGCCTTGACAAGTTGTCACATTAGAAGGCTCACATGTTAGCAAAAAGATTCGCTGGAGAGGTATTGGAAATTGGGCCCATAAATGGTGGTCCTGTCATCCCATGAATTAATAAAAAATAAAAGATCCTCAATAGCTTCGAGTATTATGACTCAGATGTTTTAAAAGAAAACTTACTTTGAGAAAGAAGTTGACTGATTTGCATATTAGCTGTCATGATTTCATAAAAATAATACATTTGAAACATTCAGGAAAGATGGAAGTTGAATTTTACATATCCTAGAATACACAAAGATGCAATTTACTGTTGTTTAGTTCACCACTTACTAAAGTACTTATAAAAGCCTAATGTGTCTACACCAGGTAAAATATTCAGTTACTTAAAAACCTGCAAAACATTCATACATCAAAACTCCAACAGAAGCAATGCAATGCAAATCCAAACCCAATACCAAATTGAAGACTTAAGTTGGATTTTGTGGTTACTTGATACTTAGTTTTCTTCTCCAACAAGAGAAAGGAATAAAGTTGTAGCTGCGTGGAGATATAAGGCACTAAATAGTTAGCCTGCACTATGTTGACAGCACAGTACAAATCATTACATAATCTGTACTGCTCTTAAGGAACAGAATAAGGCACTAAATATTCAGCCTGCATTTTCTGCTGGAGATAAATCAGTACATACAAGGGTGCTTGAAATCTTAACATACCGAAAACAGTTTGGAAAAGCTAACAAACGTTATGCTTACAATTTCACCACAGGGAACCTAGTCAACATGGTGTCAGCAAGAGTCATTCACCAAAATTTGAACCACCTTGTAGTTTCCTATTGCCAACTCCACAAAGCTAAGCTCCAGGGTTAGGGAATTCTTCACCAAAACAAGACAAAAAAAACATGTAGCAATGTACTACCAATTTAATGATTCTACTTAATTTTGGAAGTCAACCCATTAAACTTGGGATTTAAGGATAAGCGCTTAATCATAAAAGACATTAATAATAGCACCCTTTTCTTCTTTTCCAATTTAAGTTTCTTGCACCCTTGTTTACTGATTGTTGCCACTCTTCTCATTAAAGCTTACACAAGTAAACAGAGTTATGGCAGATGCAGTTACAAGTTTGCCAAAAGCAATATCATCACTTTTTTGCAAGTTGGCATTTCAAGACCAAAACACCCCCTTTCCCAATTCTTTGGCACCACTCATTAAAGCATTAAACCCTGAATGTAACACTAAGCTGAACTCCAGTCAGCAGGAGTCAGCCTGTCTGACCCTCTGCCTGGTTGTCTTTATTTACAGTTGAGGTGGTCAACTGTGGTGGTGAGTTTTCAGAGTTGACGTTGGCTTGAGGGCACCCACTGTTCTGATAAGTGCTCTCAATTCCCATGTGTAAGTTGCTATCTTTCAGAATGTCCTGTGGATCTTTTAAGAAGACCAGCACCACAGTGATATTGTCACTAGAGCCACCTTCTTTAGCAGCTGCCACAAGCGTCTCTGCAACTGTACTGCCATCACCTCCATTCTCTTGCAAGTGTTCTTGCACAAGGTCCACAACTCTAGAAGGTTCAACTCCATCAAAGAAGCCATCACAGGCTAAAACAATGTAGTCCTCTGTGCCATTTAGCTTGAACGAGGCACTATCTGCATCACCCGAAACATATGGTTTTTGGTCAATGTCTCCTAAAGGAATGAATAAAAATCATCTTGATAACAGGCAGAGAAAACCAATATATTCGAACTTATGAGAGCAGAATGTCAGGATACACCATTTGCTCAACTCACAAGGATTATCATCTTAAGAGTGTAGTTAATTATCTTTCAGGAATCACTGGAATCTGGGAGGGCCCCAGAGGACTAGAAAATGTCTCATGTAACACCTCTAATTAAGAAAGAAGGGATGCAGAAGATGGGAAATTATACCACCTCAGTTATTGGTAAGATTTGAGAGATCACGATTAAGGATGAGATTCAGAGTACTTGCAAGAGCATGTTAAAATACAGCTGAGCCAGCACAGCTTTGTCAAGGTGAGGTCAGGCCTGAAAATCTGGTTAGAATTCTTTGAGGTGGTAATGAGCAAATTAGACATTGGAGAAATCATTGGATATGATCTACTGTAAGTTGCAGAACGTCTTTGTCAAGTGCCACACAGGAGGTTGCTGAATAAGATAAAAGTGCATGATGTTGGGGTAGTTATAGATTAACAATCTGGACAAAGGAATGAGGGCATTGTTGCTATTCTGCAGATGATATAAAGGTGGAAGGACAGATGGTGCTAAGAAAGTGGGAAGGCTACAGAAGGACCTGAACAGACTAGAAAACGAGGCAAGGAAGTGGCAAGTAGTGTACAATATGAGGAAATGTGAGGTTACGCACTTTGGTACAAAGTGGCTTAGGAGTCCTAGTTCAGGATTCTCTTAAGGTTAACATGCAGATTCGCTTAGCAGTTAGGAAGCCAAATGCAATTTCATACTCATTTTGAGAGGGCTAGAATACAAGAGCAGGGATATACTCTGATCACACGCATTTGGAATATCTAGAGTAGTTTTGGATCCTGTACCTAAATAACAATGTACTTGTCTTGGAGGGAGTCCAGAGAAAGTTGGGGAGCCTGGGGATTAAGAGCTTGTCATTTGAGGAGAAGTTGAAGTCTGAGTCTGCACTCAATGGAGGTTAGAAGGATGAGGGGCAAATCACATTGAAATTTACAGAATGTTGAGAGGCGTTAATAGAGTGAATGTGGAGATGTTTTCACTATAAAAGGAGAAACTAGCATCTCAGAGTGAAGAGATGACCCTTTTGAAGCTAGATGAGGAGGAATTTCTTCAGACAGTGTGGTTAATCTGCCAGACTCATTGCCATAAAAAGGTGTGGAGGCAGACTCATTGAATGTATTTAAGATAGGTTTTTGATCCTCTTTCTAATCAGAAGTTTCAGGCAGAATGCAGGAAAATGAGATGGAAAAATGTATCAGCCACTACTGAATGGGAGTACAGATTTGCTGGGTGGAATTCCAGAATTCTGCTCCTGTACCTATGGTGTTAATAGTTACCAAAATTCTAATGGAAAACTTGAGCATCCTGGTAGCCAGAAAAAAAATTGATCGAAAAAATATGCAAAAATACTCAAAACCAACTCATACAAAATGCTTCAATTAGGGAATGTAATGAATTCAGATGTAGTAATTGTAAAGTTTCATGATTTTTTTGAGTATTTATAAGAGGGAGCTTTATCATCCCATTATTCATTATACTTGATCCAAGTGTTCTTATTGAGATGGGTAAGATTCTGGTTGCATTTAGTTTGTACTGAATTTACAAATTCACAAAAACAGTGCTAATAGCTAGATAATACATCAAATTCTCATTATTTAATTCTTTCCAATGATTTCAAAACAATGTTAGTGTTGAAATCAAAACATTTTATTGATTTGGTTTAAGCAAATACTCTAGATCAGTTACAGTAGAACCAGCTGGAGGAAATGCATTGGAATCTCAAACTCAGAAGTACTGTATAATAAAAGAGAAAATGCTGTAGTAACTCAGGTCTGGCAACATCTGTGAAGAGAAAAACAGAATTAACGCTATGACTTCTTCAGGACTCCTTTGTGTTACACTAAGTTTTTCTGTTCTAATATAAAATATTCTTGCAAATTGCTCAGATATTTCAACTTATAAAGGGCTTTTTGTCAGAGGTACTTCACCACTCCAGCTCTATTGCCTCCAATTTGTTCTGTTGCTGGTCAGATAGCCATTACCTGTGATCAGATATTTGTTGCACCTTACTCTTAGGAAGACTGAAACTATTATCTTTGGTCTCCATCAGAAATAGTTTTCCCATCAAATCTACCTCTCTCCCTTATCACGGTCAAAGGCTAGACCAGATAGTGTGCTTGTGATACACTACCCTCCATCACCAAGAACCTCTAACGTGACCCATCTCTTCTTCTGTCTCAGTTTCTACTGATGAAACTCTTACTCAAGCCTTTGTTACCTCTGGCCTCAACTATTTCAGCACTCTCCTCACTGCCCCATTATTTTTCCACCTTTCACAACATGAAGCTCTACCTGTTCCTGTCTTCTAATTTGCAAACAGTTTTACTCACCAATCACCTCTGTCCTCACTGAGCTACAATGATGTCCAGTCCCAATGCTTCAATTTTACAATTCTCATCCAATTTTAAAATCTTAACTCCTATAAACCTGAAATTTCTGTACTCTTTCAATTTTAGCTTTAATATATTCCCAATTGTAAATAATTCCAAAATTGGCTGCCTTGCTTTCAGCTGGCCAAATTCTAAAGGTTAGCCATTCTCAGCCTAACATTCACCATCTGTACTCTTTAAAACCACTGACATACACCTGCTTTTGTTCTTTGATATCAAAAAGCATGTTTTCTTGCTGCTCCAACAAAACAACATTGGATATCTAACATAAGGTGTTCAAGGTGCTACATAAATACAAGTTGCTAGTTTTACATAAGGCACAATTGGAAAACCTGGAAATCCAGTCCCTTCCAGTTGAGAATGAAATACATCTTCCCCAGAGAAGCTTGAGCAAGATTCAAAATTTGAACATATGCATAACAAGCCACTTTGACCTGCTTACAAATTAGTTTTAGAATTTGAGCAAAATGAAATAATTTGAAACAACAAACTTTTAACTTCACTTTAACAATCTTCTGGCAGTTAACAGTAATGTTCAAATGTTCTGAAAAAGTAATTTAACTCAAAACATTAACTGTTTCTTTGTCTGCAGGTGCTGCCAGACCGGAGCTTCTCAGGTGTTTTCTCTTTCATCTCCTCTTTAGATTTCCAGCATCGGCAGTATTTTATTTTTATTTGGAAAATAGTTGCACTTACCATATGCCCAATATTAAAGAATTAATTACAGCATAAATGAAAAAGGTTCATCATGTAAAGATATCATCTAAAAAGATGATTAATGGAAGTTTTTTTGTTTTGAATACTGGAATTTGTCTGAGCTTGATGATTGTGTAAGATTTAAATATAAAAAGTGAAAACAAGGGACTAGAATATAATCAGTGTTGGGTTCTCCAACTACTACATCTATTTGTTACTTTGATACTCTGAGGTGACTGAGTATGAAATTCAGCAGGTCTCCCGTTGAGAGCTCAGGCATATACTCACCAATTGCTCTTGAAACTGCAAGAGTTCCATTTACACGCCAGCATCCCAGAAATACCACACATCCACCAAGATCTTCAATCCTCTGTTTCTCACTCTAAAACAGAATTATTCAGGCAGGGATAACCAACAATTTTCCCAAAACAAAAGTGAATAAATGTATAATTTAGAAGGAAACAGACACAGAACAGAGTAATCTGGTTCCAGTATCTCTGCTTTTATTAAACTATAGATTAGCTGGTGACACTGGTAGGATAAAGCACCATATATCTGCAACCATTTTGTAAATCAATCTATCCTACTAAACTAAAACCTGAGACTTTTAAGTCCAAACACATTACATTAAAGGCACTGTCAATTAATGTGAAATCATAATTTAGCTGAACTCCTTTCTTTCTAAAATACCTTCCCTTGATGACTCACTCACCTCTTTTTCAGGTTTGTGTGGGTCCATAAGGGTCACAACCAGGCCCTGCTGTATCATCATTACCTGAGAGTCTCCAAGCCAGGCCACATGCAGCGTGTCACCAACAATAAAGGCTGCTACTCCAGTGGTACCACTCCGTAACTTCTGCAATACAGAGAACAACTCAGTAAGAAGCATCTATTCTGTGCCATAGTCACAAGTTTAGCCACTCCTCTCTCGATCTTTCTCCATTCGTTCATATGATGTTGACATCACTGCATGATCAGCATTTGTAGTCCATCCTTTATTGCCATTGTACCAAGTGGCTTGACAGGGCTTTTCAAGTGGCATTTCAGAGAGACAATCATGGGTTTGGAGTCACACTTAGGTTAGGTAAGGTCTCTTCTTCAAGGAGATTAGTGAAACAGATGGCCTTTTTAAAAAAACAACAATCAACATGTACGTAGTGATCATTAGTCTAACTTTTAATTTCAGACTTTTAATGAATTCAAATTTCATCTGCTATTGGTGGGATTTGAACTCATGCTCCCAGACCATCTGTTTGGGACTCTGGTTTATTAGTCTAGTGATGTTAACAATATGCCAGCTTCCTCAGTTCTTAGAGCTACATCCCACTTCCTGGTTCCAACAAAATCTGGTAGCATGTGTCTACTATTGGGTGCCGTCTTCAGTTCGATCACAATCAAAATTTTAGTACCACCTAAAAATACTTCACATTAATAAAGAAAATAAATGATAAAGTAAGGCTGATTTGCTGGACAGTCCTTTAGCTTTACCACACTAGATTATTAGCTGTAATCTAAATGGACAGGCAAATGATTTATTACCTTTCTGTGGACATAAACTGCATGATGGAAGAGTCCTCTCCAATAAGGTAATTTATTGGTGTTGACCAAGTTGTCACTGGCATTTCTAAATGCTGCTTAGGTTCATTACACTCACCTTTCTCTTGGCTCTTTGAAGAAACATCTCATCAGTCTGTTTGAAGGCTTGCCTTAACGCCTCTTCTGGTTGTGTCAGAAACATTTTCTGATGTGCAAAGTTGACATGAAGATGTGTTGCAGCATAGACAGCAGCATCCACTCCACCATGGCCATCAAACACAGCAAAATAAGCCCTCTCTTTCTCATCCTCAGATAGAAAACAGAGAAACCTTGGCCTTACTCATTGCAGTCGAAAGCAAAGTGATTGAGAATGATTCATACTTCATGGCTTGACCAATTTGCATCTTTAACATATGAGATACAATAGCAGAGTACAGATGCCATAATTAACAGGACACACACTTCTGGATTGCTAAACCAGTTTATTTCTTGCCAGGCTTAGAAAAACACATGGATAACTACTTGCTACATCTCAAAGAAAATGCAATAAACTTATAGTTACTTAAATAATTTGGCATGCTAACAGATCCAAGATGCAATAGGAAGAAAGCAGTTAAATGCTGAATTACAATCTACAATTCTGCTGAAACCTGCACTGCTCAATCAAAGTATTTTCACAAAGTTACAACTGCAATAGATATATATTGCACTGACTCATTTGTAGAGATTAAATAGAACACCATTTATTAAGCTGTCTTCTAGATTTCAAAATAAAACTGATAAATTGAAACAAGACAATTAAATGGAACTGCAACTTCTGATTGAAATAGTTCAGATTCCAGCTTCATTTGAAGTTTGTTTTCAGTACATACAATTTTGTTTTAACTGTTATGAAGGTTTTAGCATACAGGAGAACATGAGACAACTAACTTAAACAAGATTTATGGAAAAATTAAAGAGTAAAGTTCTGGTGTAACAGCAATAAGCAAATTACACAGAAGTTGCAGCACAGGAAAAGACCAACCATTCCAACTGACATTTGTTAGCTTTTATACCGCATTCAATGACTCTTACGGTGTAATAGTATTGTCCCTCCCTCTGGACCAGAAAGCCCAGGTTCAAGAACAACTCTGAACAGGTTGATTAGAAAATATTTACAAGTCTAATCTCATTTTACCTCTTCGAACTATCCTTCCAAATCCCTGAACTTCCTTTTCCCTCATGTATGCCCAAAAGTAGACTTGTATCATTGCCAGAATTAAAAAAATTGTATTTATACAAAACAAAAAATTTGCATTCAATACTCAATATTATAGTCTACATGACAGACAAGAAATTAATGATGAATTTGTTAGAGACACTGCAAGCTCCCCTGGGACTCCACCATAGGATCTTAAATTGATCAGTTCAATTACATCTTTCAGTTTCAATATCTAGTCATCATTGCTGACTATCAAATGTGGTCAGTACTAGTCCCAGCTGCAATACCACTTAAAATAGCTCATCAAATAGACTGTCAATACTCAGTCTACATTCTGTATCTGACATTATAAATTTTGGCAATAGAATTACAATGTTTTCATGAGAAATGGCTGGAAAGAGAGCACGAAAGAGATAGAAATATTGTATTACAACCGGTTGAATGCAACTATGCCTGAAGGGTTGCTCGAAATGTTTAAAGGGGCTGTGCATTGAAAAACAAAAATTTTACATAAAAATATTGTTTTCTGTGGACAGCAGTACTGGGCAACACTTTTCTATTATCCAATATAATTCTAGTCTAGACAAGGTTATGTATCCCTGGAAACTATACAATTGTAAGACTATAAAAACATCATTTTCATGAATTCTGTTGCAAGCATTCCTTGGAAATAAATGTTTGATGAATATTTAGACTTACTGTAAGAACAGTGTCTCCTTGTTCTATGTTGGGGACTGAAATGAGAAAGAGCGGTTTTCAAAATGGTTGCTACAGGTTTGAAAGCAAGTCACCTCATACTCATACTGGGAATCGTGCAACCAACTGTTTGAACAAGCAGCAGTTGAAGTCTGGTTGTCGACTGTTGAGAATGAAGAGGGTGTACTGATGAAGCTTTCGCTGGTAACAAAAAGTTGATCGGTCTATGGACTGGTGAACAGTAATCATGATAGACACCTTTATGTTTGCCAGCAAGTGAGAGACTGGTTCTCGGGTAAATAAGCAGTTTGGAGCCGGGAAGAAATATTAGTGCAACAGCATGAGATAGTTGTGCCAAATGGCCTGTTTGTGATCTAGAGTGGGGGAAGTTACCTGGATTTTGTTTTGTACTGGGAGATAGTCAGACATCTTGGGGCTGGACCATCTGATGTGGTCAATGTTAAGGTCCAGGAGATTGTAATTACAAAGAAGCACTTCAGGAACCCCAGACTTCGTAATTGCCCCAAAGGTTTAAAGTCTTTCAAGTTGTTTTGGATGAGTGAGGGCTGCAGGGTGATTGAACGGATCATGGTACAGGAAATCATTCAAGAGGAGACATAAGGAGGAGTGTCATGACGGTATAGACAAGTATAGCAAGGGCACCTACCGCAGGTGAGAGGGAGAGAGTGCGAAAGAGAGCACGAGAGAGAGAGAGAACGAGAGAGAGCCAGAACGAGAGCCAGAACGAGAGAGAGAGCGCGCGCACAAGGCCAAAGTGAAAGGAATTAATACAGGAAATGTTAAACAGACCATGACAGAAAGATATAGAAATTAGAAATTGAAGAATCAACCAACTGATAAAACTAGAATGTACAGAAAGACAGTAAAAGTATATTACATTGATCAATCATGTATCTGAATATACATCATTTGAAAAACAGCCAAACTGAGAACATGAAGAAATGAACAAGATGATCTGGTAGCCATTACAGAGACATGGATGAGGAACTGAATCGTGAAGGACATTTAAAAAAAAACAGGAAAAAATGAAAAAGATGGAGGGTTAACTCTATTAGCTCATGATGTTGTTGGCACATTAAAATAGGGGTGAAACAAAGTCAGGAATCTAAGTTGAGAAAACAGTTTTGGTAAATCAGAAATAATAAAAGCAAAAAAAGTCACTTGTGGGAGTGATCTACAAGTCTATTATCATAAACCTCACAAAACGGTGTGCCCAAAATGTATGCAGACAAAGGTGGGAGCGAGAGGCTGGGAGTGAGCAAGGGTGAGGGAGTGCAATAGAGTGAGACTGTATGTAAAAGAGCAAACAGACAGCTTTTCAGGAATGCATACTGGTAATCATGGGCAAAGATAGCTTAGATTAGGAGTTCATAGAATGTTTCCACCATAATTTACTGGTGATGAAGGGCTTATGCCCAAAAAATGTCTTTTCTCCTGCTCCTCGGATGCTACCTGTGCTTTTCCAGCACCACACTCTCGACTCTGATCTCGAACATCTGCAGTCTTGACTTTCTAATAAACTATGCTAGGAGAACATCAACTAGAAAGAAGGCTAAACTAGACCTAATATTGTGCAAAGAGATTATCTTAATGGTCTCGTGGGAGATGGCTCTAGATGGTAGCAACCTTAATATGACTCAATTTTGCATTCAGTATGAGAGAAAGAAGAATGGGTTGGAGACGATTTTGAAAAAAAAAAATTAAATAAGGGCAGTTATGAAGACATGAAGCACAGCTGGCTAAAATGAACTGGCAAATCAACTCAAAAGGACAGGCTAATGCAGTTGCAGTTATTTTTGTTACCTACTCGTGGAACGTGGGTGTCATTGGCTGGGCCAGCATTTATTGCCCATCTCTGGTTGCCCTCAAGAAGGTGGTAGCGAGCTGCTTTCCTGAACCACTACAGTTCACGTGCAATGCACTTAGGGAGTAAATTCCAGGATTTTGATCCAGTGACAGTGGTAAACTGTGACATATTTCAAAGTCAGGATGATGAGTGGCTTGATGGGGAACTTGCAAGTGGTAGTGTTCCCATGTATCTGCCGCCCTTGACCTTCTAGATGGAAGTAGTCATTGGTTTGGAACTTGCTGTCTAAGGATCTCTGGTAAATTTCTGCAGTGCACGCTGTAGATAGAAAAAACTGCTGCCACTAGGTGGTAGTGGAGGAAATGAATGCTTATGACTGTGGTGCCATTCAAATGGGGTGCTTTGTCTTGGATGGTGTCAAAGGGGTTTAAAGGGATATTTCAGAACGTAAAATAGATCCACTCCAAAAAGTAAGAAAAATTCCAAGGACAGACCCTTGGTTAACTAGGATTGTCAACAATGGTATCAAACTAAAAGATGATTGCATAATTGTGCAAAGACAAGAGGATGGATCAGATGATCAGACTAAATTTAACAAACAGAAAAGAATGATAAAAAAATTAAGAGGGAGAAAATTAAGAGTAAGAAAGAAAGTCAGAAATATGAAAACATGTAGTAAGAGTTGTAAAAGATTAAAGAAAACAGTTTAAAAAATTAATGAAAAATAAGGAAATGGCAGATGAATGGTATTTGCATGTTATAATTGTCTTGTTTATAGAAGATGCACATAACATCCCAAAAGCAGCAATAGATTAGGAAACGGAAAGAGAGAGGAACTCAGAAAAAAAAAATCCATCATTATCACCAGAAAAAGTCTCACCATTGATATTAATTTCAAACTCACTAACTCCCCGCAACTACACTTCAACTACATGTCCTCTCACCCACCTCTTGCAAAAATGCTATCCCATACTCCCAATTCCTCCATCTCTGCTCCCAGAATAAGGCATTCCACTCCAAGACATCCCAGATTTCCTCCTATTTTAGGGACCATAGTTTCTCCTCCTCAGTAATTAAGGATGCCCTCAACCGCAACTTCTCCGTCTCTCGCACTTCTGCCCTCAACAATAATAAGGATAGTGCCCTCTTAAGTCCTCACATAATATCCCACCAACCTCCAACCGCAATGCATCATCCTCTGACATTTTCACCACATAAAATCACACCCTACCACCAACCAGATATTTCCTTCCTACCTGTCTGCTTTCTGCAGGGACCTTTCACTCCGTGACTCCCTTGTCAACTTTACAGTCCCCACCAACTTCTCCACCACATCCAGTAACTTTCCCTGCAACTGCAAGAGATGCAACACCTACACCCACAACTCTTCTCTCACCTCCATAAACAATCCTTTCAGGTCTAAAAATCTCTCCACACCAGGTTATAGTCTAACCAGGTTTATTTGGAAGTACTGCCTTTCAGAGCACTGCTTCTAGTTATCTGATGAAGGAGCAGCACTCTAAAGCTAGTACTTCCAAATAAACCTGTTGGACTATAACCTGGTGTTGTGATTTTTAACTTTATCTACCCCAGTCCAATACCAGCACCTCCACATCACCAGGGACCCAAGTTAGATTCCACACTGTGTGGAGTTTGCACATTCTCACCATGTCTGCATGGGTCTCCTCTGGGTGCTCTGGCATCCTCCCGCAGTCCAAAGATGTGCAGGTTAAGTGAATAGGTCATGCTAAATTGCCTATAATGTCTAGAGATGTGCAGGCTAGATGGGTTAACCAAGGGAAATGCAGGGTGGTGGTGGTGGTCGGCGGGGGGGAATTGGTTTTGGGTGGAAACCTCTTTGGAGTTTGTGTGAACTTGATGGCAGAATGGCCTACTTTCACACTCTCTGGATTCTATTTTATATGAAAAGGTAGGAAACAAGTTGTCAAAAGAACACATGGATGTTGCAAAAATATCAATAGGTTAAGTGAGTGTGAAAAAAAAATGTGGCAACTGGAATATAATAGGGGAAAATGTGAAATTGTCCATTTTGGCAGACAGAAAAGCATATTACCTCAATGTTGAGCGATTGCAGAACTCAGATGCAGAGGAAACTGGGTGCCCTCTGTCACAAACTGCAATAAGTTAGTATATATGTACAGCAACTATTTAGCAAATGTTACAATTTCTCATGAGAAGAATGGAGATTGAGATTCAGTCAGTCATGGTGAGACCGCATCTTGTGTACCGTGCACATTACTGGTCACATTATTTACGACTGACAAATATGTTGGAGGCAGTTCGATGAAGTTTAACTCGACTAATAACTGAAATATGCAGGTTGTCTTATGAGGCAAGGCTAGACTTATATCTATATCTACTGGAGTTTAGAAGAGTAAGGGACACCTTGGTTCAAACATACAAAAGGGTCTCAACAATACATGTGGAAAGAAATGTTGCCTCTTATGGGAGAATCTACAACTGGAGAAACTGTTTAAAAAGAAAAAAATGGGGGCGACTCATTTAAAACAGACATTAGAACTTTTTCCACCCAGCCCCTTGAAATTTTCTTTGGAACGCTGTGCCTGAAAAGATGGAGTAAACAGTGTCATTGAATATTTTAAAGGCAGAGGTAGACAAACTCACGTTGAGCAAGGAGTTGAAAGATTACAAAGGGTATGTGGGAATGGGGATTTGAGGTTACAAACAGATCAGCCATAATCTTATTGAATAGCTGAGCAGGCTTGAAAGGCATAGTGGCTTGTTCCTGCTCCTGACTTCTAGGTATATTCCAACAATTCTGACTCTTGGCAAAGCCTGTAAACTTCAGGATTTCCACATTAATCTGTCCTGCAATAAATCTTCACATCGTTATTTATTTCAAAGGGGCAATTAAAAGGTGACTGCTAACACTTCAGTCAAAAAACAAAATCTAAACCATAGCCACTAAATTTGGCACCTTTGCCGCAATCAGAAACAAGAGATTTTCAACTAATTAGCTTGGACAACAATTATATTCAGTTCCCAACAAAGAGCCAACAGTATCCACTTACCTCAATGCCAAAGAGTGTGTTAAACTCGGGCAATGTTACATGTCTGTCCTCCATCTTTCTGCGTGTGTTACGGATAGCATAACTGGAAACTTTTAAATACTGCTTTGGTAGTTGTAATAACTGCAGTTCTTTCATCCATTCTGAGCAGACTCCAAGCAATTTATTAAAGAATGATCGAGCCACTGATTCTCCTTCCAGTACTGTGAAAGAGGGAATAATTGCTAAATTAGACAGCGTTTAACAAGCAAGCTAACTAACTGAAAGGTATAAAAGCAGTGAGGACAACTTAAAGAGTGGAGTGACTTCCTCTAAGGGATTTATAAGGAGGAAAAAATACTACAGGCTGAGTTTAATAGATTCATCAAGACTGAAATGTAAAATGATATATGATGAAAAGCTTCGAGTTCTTGTTTCTTTTTAGCAACGTTTAAAAATGTTTAAATAAGCGATTGAAAGCAACTATTTTCTATATATCTTGTTGACCTCACAAAGTTAGTCCGTGATCAAGAGCTGAGCAAAGAAAGCATAGGTCAGAAGAATAGTATAGAACTTCAAAATTTCCCAATCATAACTGAAAGAGTCTCAATAAATACTAAAAATATATGAATGGTCATGTGCTATGACAAACAATAGTTACATATACATAATATACATTCTGCCCTTCAAGCATCCTCCACCATTCAATGCGATCAAGGTTGATCTATTTGTGCACCTAATTCCATACCCCATCAACCACAATGATTCCGTTGTCTAACAAAAATCCGCCTTAGTTTTAAAAATATTAAATAACTCTGCCTCAGTCTTCATGTTTTTTGGGATCCTTAAGGGGGAGGGGGAGCAGCCCCAAGTCATGGTCTACATGGGCACCAATGAAATAAGCAGGAAAAGGGATGGGGATGGGGATGTAAGGCAGAAATTCAAGGAGTTAGGGTGGAAGCTTAGAGCAAGAACAAGAAATTGTTATCTCTGGTTTGCTACCTGTGCCATGTCCTAGCGAGGTAAGGATTAGGGAGAGAGCGCAGTTGAACATGTGGCTACAAGGATGGTGCAGGATAGAAGGATTCAGATACTTGGAAAATTGGGGCTTATTCTGAGGTAGGTTGGACCTCCACAAACAGGAGGGTTTACACCTGAACCAGAGGGGTATCAATATCCTAGGGTGGAAATTTGCTAATGCTCTTTGGGAGGGTTTAAACTAATTCAGCAGAGGGATGGGAACCTGAATTGTAGCTCCAGTTTTACAGGAGGTTGAGTGCAGCGAGGTCACGAATAGGGTTTCAAAGTCGCAGGAGTGTACCAGCAGGCAGGAAGATGGTTTGAAGTGTGTCTACACCAACACCAGGAGCATCCAGAATAAGGTGAGAACTTGCAGCATGGGTTGGTACCCAGAACTTCAGATGTTGTGGCCATCTTGGAGACATGGATAGAGCAGGGACAGGAATGGTGGTTGGTGCAGGTTCTGGGGTTTAGATATTTCGGTAAGATCAGGAAAGGTGGTAAAAGGCCGGGGGGAGGAGGGGTGGCATTATTAGTCAAGGACAGTAAGGATGTTCGATGAGGACTAGTCTCCTGAGGTAGTATGGGCTGAGGTTAGAAACAGGAAAGGAGAGTTCACCCTGTTGAGAGTTTTCTATAGGCCTCCGAAAAGTGCCAGAGATGTAGAGGAAAAGATTGCAGAGATGATTCAGAGATAGGAGTGAAGGTAACAATAGTTATTATGGGGCCAAATATCGACTGGAAATGCTATAGTTTAAGTACTTTAGATGGGCCAGTTTTTGTCCAGCATGTGCAGGTATCGGAGAAATGATCTAATTGAACAGAGGCCACACAAGTGCGGATCAGGTGAAATTGACAAACTATTTATTACAAACAATATCCAGCAGTTTTTATAGGGGTACAGTAATGTGGTGTTATTTACAGAACAATCCAGGGTAAAACACAATCAATGGAAGGACGATCAGCTGTCCAGTAGCAGCAATCAGTCAGTGATTAAGTCAGGAGATTCCGATCCTCTGTGAGAGTAGGTGCTAATGTCACTCATCCTGGTATCAATGGGTTTCCATTGTGGTTAGTTTGCAAGCGAGGTACTTTGGTGCCTTTCAGTCTGAGCACCCTTTGTGGAGTTCCAGTACGTGTGAGGAACGGGGCTGCCCTTAGGGCTTCGGGAGTAGTTGTGCTTATTGAGGTCAAGGAAGTCTATTGTCAGGCTGTCTCAGGAAGTGTATTCCCCAGCCTGGAAGCGGCTTGAGTCATTTCCTGTTTGCTGTCTAGCATCTTAGTTAGCCTGTTTGGTCAAGACTGAGGCACTCTGGGTAATTTCTGGTGTGGCTTAGGCAGACATGGTTCCTTATGTTCTTTGTGGCCATGCTAAGAGTAGACAGGGTAGTGGATTTTCTCTCACAGCTGGAGGGTTTCCTGACAGTATGTTGGCCTGTCTACAAGAGGGGAGGTCACAGTGAATTTGGTACCGGCTACTGGGATAGTCATATACCACAGAGCAAGAATAATAGCTGGGGAATGGCAATGATGATGCGATTGGGTGAGATTTAGGATGCATAGGATTGGGAAGGAAACTGCAGAGATGAGCACAACTGAAATGTGGAGCTTGTTCAAGGAACAGCTACTGCGCGTCATGATAGGTATGCACCTGTCAGGCAGGGAGAAAGTGGTCGAGCAAGGAAAACTTGGTTTACTAAAGAAGCTGAATCTCTTGTCAAGAGGAAAGAGGAGGCTTATGTAAAGATGAGACATGAAGACTCAGGGTGCTTGAGAGTTACAAGTTAGCCAGGAAGGATCTAAAGGGAGAGCTAACAACAGCCAGGAGGGGACATGAGAAGTCTTTGGTAGGTAGGATCAAGGAAACCTCTAAAGTTTTCTATAGCTATGTCAGGAATAAAAGAATGACAAGAGTAAGCTTAGGGCCAGTCAAGGATAGCAGTGGGAAGTTGTGCATGGAGTCCAAAGAGATAGGAGAGGTGCTAAATGAATATTTTTCATCAGTATTCACAAAGGAAAAAGATGATGTTGTCAAGAAGAATACTGAGATACAGGTTATTAGACTAGACAGGATTGGAAGTGCGCAAGGAGGTGATGTTAGCAAAGCTGGAAAGTGTGAACACAGTTAAGACCCCTGGGCCAGATGGGATTTATCCTGGGATTCTCTGGGAAGCTAGGGAGGAGATTGCAGAGCCTTTATGTCATCATTATCTACAAGAATTGTGACAGAAGACTGGAGGATAGCAAATGTTGCCCACTTGTTCAAGGAGGGGAGGAGAGACAACCTTAGTAATTATAGACGAGCAAGCCTTACACCTGCTGTGAGCAGAGGTTTGGAAAGAATTATAAGAGATAGGATTTCTAATAATCTAGAAAGGAATAATTTGATTAGGGATAGTCAACACAATTTTGTAAAGGATAGGTCGTGACTCACAAACCTTATTGAGTTCTTTGAGAAGGTGACCAAACAGATGGATGAGGGCAAAGCAGTTGATGTGGTGTATATGGGATCTCAGTAGAGTGTTTGATAAGGTTCTCCATGGTCGGCTATTGCAGAAAACATGGAGGCATGCGATAGAGGGCGACTTAGTGGTTTGGATCAAAAATTTGCTAGAAGACAGATTAGTGGTTGATGGGAAATGTTTATCTAGGAGTTCAGTTACTAGTGGTGCACCACAAGGATCGTTTTTGGGGCCACCACTGTTCATCACTTTTATAAATGACCTGGATGAGGGAGTACAAGGATAGGTCAGTAAATTTGCAGATGACACTAAAGTTGGTGCAGTTGTAGACAGTGCATAAGGATGTTGCAAGTTACAGAGGGACATAGCTAAGTTGCAGAGCTGGGCTGAAAGGTGGAAAATGGAATTTAATGCGGAAAAGTGAGAGGTGATTGATTTTGGAAGGAGTAACAGGAATACAGAGCACTGGGCTAATGGTAAGATGGTTGGTAGTGTGGATGAGCAGAGATCTTTGGTGCCCACGTGCATAGGTCCCTGAAAGTTGCCACTCAGGTTGATAGGGTTGTTAAGAAGACGTATAAGGTGTTAGCTTTTATTGGTAGAGGGATTGAGTTTCGGAACCATGAGGCCATGCTGCAACTGTACAAAACTTTGGTGCAGCCACACTTGGAGTATTGCATACAGTTCTGGTCGCCACATTATAGGAAGGATGTGGAAGCATTGGAAAGGGCGTAGAGGAGATTTACCAGGATGTTGTCTGGTATTGAGAGGAGATCTCATCAGAAAAGGCAGATGGACTTGAAGCTGCTTTTGTTAGAGAAACGTGGTTGAGGTGACTTATTAGAGGCATACAAGATGATCTGAGGATTAGATAGGGTGAACAGTGAGAGCCTTTTTCCTCAGAGGATGATGACTAGCACGAGGGGACATAGCTTTAAATTGAGGGGTGATAGATAATAGGACAGATGTCAGATAGGTCCTTTACTCACAGAGGGTATGAAATGCTCTGCCTGCAACAGTAGTGGACTTGCCAACATTAAGGGCATTTAAGTGGTCATTGGATAAACATATGGATGATAAAGGAATAGTGTAGGATAGATCGGTTTTAGATTGTTACGTCGACCTGTGAAACCATCAAGGACCGAAGGGTCTATACTGCACTGTAATGTTCTGTGTTTGATGTCTTTGGAGGAGAGATCCAAAGTCTAAATGCACAAAATTTCTCATCTGTTCTAAAAGGGTGCCCCTAATTTTAAAATAGTGCCCTCTTCTTCTGGACGCACCCACAAGAGTAAACATCATTTCAATGCCTACTTATCAAGACCAAAAGCTCAGCCTGTCCAACTTACCCTCATAAGACAACCCGCTCATTCCACATATTGATCTAGCAAATCTGAAGTAAGTTCAAAGCACTGACATTCTTCTTCAAATAAGGAGCCCAGAACTGCACTGTATAACTGAAGCAAAACACGTACTTTTATGCTTAATGCCTTTCGTAATAAATAGGATTCTATCCACCTTCTTAATCTCTTGCTACACCTGCATAGTAAGTTGGAGACAAAAAAAACCTGCAGATGCTGGAATCCAAGGTAGTTAAGCAGGACACGAAGAACACAGCAAGCCAGAGAACATGTGGAGGCAGAGAAGTCAATGTTTCTGGTGTAACCCTTCTTCAGGACTGGGGGTGGGTGTAAGGGGAGCTGCAGATAAGGAGGGGTGGGAAAAAGAGGGTTGGCTGGGGAGAGGGGAGGGATGGTGGAGGAGGTAGGGATAGGTGAACACTGGGTGAAGGTGGAATTTGGTTGGTCGATGGGAGGAATGAATCCAGTTGGTAGCTGGAAAAAAATGTTGATCAGAGGAATGGAAAAAAAGAGGGGAAGGAGCTGGAAAGAAAATCAGGGGATGTGAAAGGAGGTTATTTGAAATTGGAAAA
The DNA here is from genome assembly GCF_020745735.1 of Hemiscyllium ocellatum. Lineage (NCBI taxonomy): Eukaryota > Metazoa > Chordata > Chondrichthyes > Orectolobiformes > Hemiscylliidae > Hemiscyllium > Hemiscyllium ocellatum. The sequence goes on from NC_083424.1 coordinate 50,775,362, forward strand.
CTCAATGTTGAGTCCTCTGGGTTGTAGGCCAGCCAGGCAGAATAGGAGGTGGTGGTGTTCCTCCAATTTGTGGTTTGATTCATTGTGGCAATGGAGGCAGCCAAGGATGGTCATGTCGGAAAGGGAGTGGGGAAGGGGAATTAAAATGGGTGGTGACTGGGAGGTCAGGTAGGCCCCGCAGGCCTGGCTGAGATGCTTGGCGAACTGTGCCTTGAGTTTACATTTTGTCTCACTGATGTAAAGAGACCGCAAATTCTCTAAGGCCAAACAGTCGTCCTCAGTGAAGGGCTCACGTTTGTGCCATCCTGCCCCCACCTCAACAAATTCCGTATCCTCCAAGATGCGGAGTTCTTCTTCCGCTGCCTCGCATTTTCTTCTTCGACAAAGACTCCCAATCTCCCTCACAGGACCCCTTTTCCCACTTCCAACCTTCCTCTCCCACTTGGGTGCCTCCCAATGGCCTTATACCTACCCTAAACCTCTTCATTGCTGATCGGCTGCCTCAATTTCTCCACTTCCCTCACACACACCCCCTCCGAATGTGTAGCACTCCACTCTCTCCATGTTTCACCATCAAACCTGCTGACAAAGGGTGGGGCAGCGGTAGTCCGGAGGACGGAACTCTGTTGCAGAGACCAAACACTAGCTTTCCGACACCACGTCCTATCTCCCCCTTGACCATGGCCCCACTGTGACCTATCAGGCCAAAATTACTCGCACTGTGACTGCATTGCCTCTGGTGTGATCTACCTTCCCCTGTCTCCAACCTTATAGTTCTCCAGCCCAGCACTACCTGGTTCTACCTGGTCTCGAAGATCCACAAGCCAATGACCCCGGCTGACCCATTGTATCTGCATGCTCCTGATTCACCAAATGTAGTTCTTCCAATCTCAACTCCATCCTCTCCCCCTTAGTTCAGACACTTCCCACCTACATCCATGACACTAACCACACCCTTCACCTCTTCAGCAACTTCCAGTTCCCCAGCTGCTTCTTCTCCAACAGACCCATCCAGTCCCCCTTCACAGATAGCTCTTCTGCCTCACTGAACTAATCCTCACCCTTAAATTTTTCTTGAGCTCTTCCCGTTTCCTCCAAATCCATGGGGTGGCCATGGGCACTCAGTTGGGCCCTCGATACGCCTTCCTCTTTGTCAGCTACGTCAAGCAGTCCCCTTTCAGTGCCCACACAGGCACTGTGCCCCAACTCTTCTGCTATTACATTGATGACTGCATTGATGCAGCATCCTGCACCCAGGCTGAACTGGAGCAGTTCACTGACTTTGCCCACAATTCCCACCATGCGGAATTCACTTGATCTATCTTGGACACCTCCCTCCCCCTTTCTTGACCTCTCAATTTCCGTTTCCATTAACGGTCTCGAGACAGATATGTACTATAACCCATAGACTCCTGTAACTACCTGGACTACACCTCCTCCCACCCAGTATCCGGCAAGAACTCCATCCCATTTTCTCAATTCTTCCACCTCCGCTGCATCTGCTCAGACAGGGAAACATTCCCACTCCCAAGCATCCCACATGTCCACCTATTTTGAATAATGCGCTTTTTCCCGTCTATCATCCAGACACCCTTCCACCACACCACCTCCATTCCTCGCTCTACTACTCTAAACCTCACCTCACTCCAAACTCAATAAAGACAGGGTCCCTCTTAACTTCACCTACCACCCCATCAGTCTCCACATCCAACATTTCATCCTCAAACAACTTCTTCCAAATCCAATTATGCCCCACCACCAAGAACATCTTCCCCATCTCATCCCTCTCTGCCTTCAGCAATCCTTGGCTTGTGCCACTCTCCCCATCAACCCCATTCCCCACCAAACCCTCAAGGTACCTTCCCCTGCAACCAGAAAAAATGCAAAACGTGCTGACACACCACCTCCATCCAGTCCCTTCCAGGTGAGAGAGGTTTACCTGCCTCTTCTTCAATCTAGTTTATTCAATCCAGTGCTCCCAATGTGGTCTTCCCTATATCGATGAGGCCAATCGTAAACTCAGGGCACATTTTGCCGAGCAACTCAGTCAGACCTGTGGGGCCTACCTGACCTCCCAGTCACCGCTCATTTTAATTCCCCCTCCCACTCCCTTTCTGACATGACCATCCTTTGCCTCCTCTATTACCACAGCAAATCAGACCACAAATTGAAGGAACCTGGAGGAAGCCAAGATGCATCATCCACTAGGCACCCTGGCTGTAGATTGCTGCAAATGCTTCAGCTCTACCTTTTGTATTGATATATTGGGCTCTTCCAACAGGAGGAGGATGAGGATATTTGTGGAGCTGTCTCCTCCAATGAGTTGTTGAATTGTCTACCACCATATCATTGTAGGATTGCTTAGCTGTGTCTATTCCTGAAGAAGGGCTTAGGCCCGAAATGTCGAATCTCCTGTTCCTTGGATGCTGCCTGACCTGCTGCGCTTTTCCAGCAACACATTTTCAGCTTAGCTGTGTCTATCACTTACTGCTTTATGTTATTTGGTACAGATTATGCTGGAGTACAATTCTGCTGCAGTTGAAGCCCACAGTGCCTCATTGATGCCCAGTCTTGAATTACTAGATCTGTTCCAAGTCTGAACCATGTAGCACAGTGATTGGTGGGAGCTCATTTCCACAAAGAGTGTTCAATGGTCACTCTTATTGATACTGGTTTGGACAGATGTATCTGCAGCCTGTAGACTGGTAAGGATGAGATCAAGTATATTTACTGACCTCTTTTAACCTAATAGTTCCATTCTCTTTAGCTAGCAGATCTTCTGTCCTTTGAACTTAATTTACAGCACAACAATAATTCAGTAATAAATGGGAGAAAGGAAACTGGATCGGTTTTCCCTTTGGATACCTTTGATATGAAAATAATCAGGCAGCTAACATACCTCATTCAGGTTATGCATTTGTTTGAATAATCCTGTAAGTACATTTAATTGAGATGCAAGAGGATAGATATATTTATCCCGATAATACAGCTGACACCATGTAATTACAACAGTTACAGAATGTATCAATGAGCAAGTACTAATGCAAACCACCAATCATGAATTTCAAAACCTGCCAATCCAAAATGGGCGATTAAATAACAGTCATGAAAACCAATACAATTATTCTAAACACTTAAAAGTCCATTCGGTTGCTATCTTAGCTTCTCTGATGCTGATAAAGCAATATGTTGGATTCATATAGGAGATGGTCATTCGTGCCTATTCCATAAGGGGCATATTATTGGCTATCAAATATCCCACATCTCTGATACGGATATGACGATGAGAAAACTTGAAAATCTTGGTTTATATTTCTTAAATCAATGATATAATGATAACAACCCATGAACTATATTATGAATCACAAAGGGAAAGCCTTGACTTAGTCCACAGTATTGTGAGACTATGAACTTAGAAACTCAGCTAATGTTCTGGAAACCAGAGTTTGAATCCTGCCATGGCAAGTGACACAATTTGAATTCAATAAAATAATCTGGAATTAAGAATCTACTGATGACCACCAAGTCATTATTGACTGTTGGGGAAAAAAAAAATCTGGTTCATTAATGTCCTTCAGGGAAGGAAAGAAATCTGCATTCCTGACCTGATCTGGTGTACATGTGAGAGTCCAGACCGCAGGCAATATGATTAACTCTCAACTACCCTCTGAAATGGCCTAGCATGCCACTCAGTTGTATGTACAGCTATGAAGTCCCAAAGAAATAAACCAGACCAACCACTGAAACAGCAATAATCTAGCTTCCATCAATTCACAATTTGTTCCTTTCAATGCATATAAATCCCCATATAATGCTCCCAAATCTTGAATCAATATTTGAACTTTGATTTATAGCTGCAAAAGTTTGAGATTGGAATTCTAGAGTCTGGAGCCCATTGTGAAATCGTGAATTTTAGGGATATGAAAGGTGACATGCTAAGATCCCTGAGCATTCTAAATCTACTGGAGCTTACAAAACCACGAAGCAAGGTCATGGAGAAATACAAAAACATGAATGAGAATTTTGTAATTGATATGTTGATTGATAGAAGTCAGCAAACCAATGCAGCCTATCTGAAACATAAAAAAAAGGATTGGGAACACTTAGCAGATCAGGTAGCAACTGTGGAGAGAAAAACCTAGAAAATCTGCGGGTTAGGTGAATTGGCCATGCTAAATTGCCCGTAGTGTTAGGTGCAAGGGTAAACGTAGGGGGATGGGTCTGGGTGGGTGTGCTTCGGCGGGTCGGTGTGGACTTGTTGGGCCGAAGGGCCTGTTTTCACATTAAGTAATCTAATCTAATCTAAAATGTTTTAGTACAAATATTTTTGCATTACGTTTAATCTGTTTAAGTGTCAGTATTCCAAAGTGTAAACTGCTTCTCTCGTCACGATTTTAAAAAAAAATCATAAATCATCTCTCTGGATGAAAAGTGTAAGATAAGGTGTGTACACACACACCCCAGATATTTGGATGAGCTCAAGTTTACTGTGAAAAGTGGAAGATCAGAAATGTATTGGAATAGTCAGTTTTAGAGCACCAAGACAATAAGTATATTAACAGTAGATATAGAAAGGTGGTGAAAGTAAATAAAATGAAACTGACAGGAGGGAGTGATAGCAAGTGAAAGGATTATGGGGTTGGAAACTCAGTTCAGTGTCAAGTCGGATTCTGATTGCAAGGTCTCCACCCACAGAGTACCCCTTACCCACTTCCCATAATGCTAAAGAAATAATGTTAAAATCTGATACCAACAGACAAACTCCTGTACAATCACCTTGTCAGAATATAAAATTCCTAGATAATTTCCCTAGGGTCAAATATGGTAATAGTAGACCTCCTGTTTATTCACAGTATATTAACATTCTGTTGATATCCAATGCCCAAAGCTTGATCCCGAACAACTACTTCCAAAGTCTTATAACACTTCAAAATTAACATGACTTGGAAATATTGAGGACAGCAGGAACTGGAAAGTTAGAGCTGATAAAAGAGGAGGTGGAAAAAGCACAGGTCAAGCAGCAGAGGAGCGGGAGAATTGACTTTTTAGGCAGAACCCTTCATCAGTCCCAATGAAGGGTCCAGCCTGAAATGTCTACTCTCCTGCTCCTCCGATGTGCTTTTACCAGCTCCAAAATTAACATGATACTATGGTATGAAAATGCAGCAATTAAAGCATAAATAATAAAGTTAAGTAGTATTGGGGTAATGTGCTGGAAATCAAGTTCCACTCCTGGAGAAGTTAAAATTTTTAAAAGTGCAGAATTCCATAATTTGCCTTTCTTTGAAACCCAGGTTGACAAAGTACGAATGAAAGGTTCTGTGATTGACAAGAATGACAATTATTACAAATAAATAGATATCAGCTAAGATAAACAAACAATTATAAACTACTGACATATAACTTTACTAGTCAAAACTCTAACCACATTACAAACTCTCCCTGCAGACAGAAAAGAAACAAGTATGATGGTTGAAAGGAAAAGCTGGGAAGGCAGTTGCATGATCTCTGCTCACAAGGTTTGCAGAGATGGATTTAGGACAGCTGGATTGTCAGGATGTACTACTCTCTGATTCTCCCTCTCCAGATGCTTCCACTTGCTTGCAGAAGTTAGTGTGGTTGGTTGCCACTTAGAAAGTCTCTGACTTATTGGTTAAGAGCCACAGCTTACAGCAACTAATGAGGAAAAGTTAACTGGCTATTTTCAGGCTTCAGGTATTTTTTATTGCAGAGGAAACACTGCTTCTTTCAGACGTCCAATGGCTTTCAACATTCTTGTTAATATCCCTAAGGTCCAGGATTGTTCTGCACATATCTCCAAACTAAATAGTTTCTTCTCCACTAATCACCATTGCTGCCTTAAAGGCGAAAGTGTGTAATGTCTGCTACCCCAATGGGACATATAGAAAAAGCATCACTTTCATGTAAATCCCCAGGTTCAGTCAATTGGTCAATGGACTGAGGAGTGATAGATGAAGTTGATACTTGAACCCGACCTTTTGGTTCAGAGGCAAGGATGTTATCATTGCACCAAATACCTTTCATATCCTCATGCCCAATATGATGCTAAAATGAGTGAATCAATGTTCATGAATCACTTTGAGGCTAGGAATTCTACATCATAACTGCTTGATCGACTCCATCGCAATTGTATCTGTGGTCATAGAATCAGAGCGAGATGCCCTTCAGTCTACTGTACTTTCAAAAATATACTACCTATACTTTTGCACACTAACCTTATAGCCTTGAATGTTATGATATTTCAGGTGCTCACCTAAGTACTTTTTAAAAGGTTGTGAGGTTTTCCACATCAGCTACCTGCACAGACGGTGCATTCCAGATATCCAATACTCTCTGAATGAAAAAGCTTTTCCTCAAATCCCTGCTAAGCCTCCTGCCTTTTAGTGTAAAATTGTGCCCCGTTATTATTGACCCTATGACTAAGAGGAACAGTTGCTTTCTATTCACCATGTTTTTGGATTAGAGTGGTGCTGGAAAAGCACAACAGTTCAGGCAGCATCCGAGGAGCAGGAAAATCGACGTTTCGGGCAAAAGCCCTTCATCAGGAATACAGGCAGAGACCTTCAGGCACTCTGCCTGTATTCTTGATGAAGGGTTTTTGCCCGAAACATCGATTTTCCTACTCCTCGGATGCTGCCTGAACTACTGTGTTTTTCCAGCACCACTCTAGTCCAGAATCTAGTTTCCAGCATCTGCAGTCATTGTTTTTACCTTCTATTCACCATGTCCACGTCTCTCAATCTTCAACATCTTTATCAGGTCCCCACCAAAACAAACTCATCCAGTCTATTTTCATTGCTGAAATTCTCCATCACATCAACATACTGGTGATTCTCTTTTGCATTCCCTCCAATACAATCACACCACGCCTGTAGTGTGGTGATTAGAGTGTTCCAGCTGCATCCTGATCAAAGTTCTGTACAACACCACGTTGACCTCTCTGCCATAATTTCTGCCATAATTTCTGCCATAACTGATAAGGCACGCAGCACACTGTTAACCTAACCTGCCACCTTCAGGAACTTGTGGACAACCAAGATTCCTCTGAACTTCCTTGTGACTTGCCATTTCATTCAAATACTCCCTTGCATTTTTCCTTCTGCCAAAGAGCATCACCTCAAATTCATCATGGTTAAAATTTCCACTGATCCTCCCATTTGACCAACCTGTGTATCCTCCTGTAACCTAGTATCTTCCACCTCATTATCAACCACTCGGCCAATCCGTGTGCCATCTGCAAACTTATATCTGCCCACATTCTCATCCACATCATTTGTGAATATTATAAACAAAAGGGACTCAGCACCAATCCCTGCTATACAGTGCTACACACCAGACTCCAGTCACACAAACAAACAAGTCATCTACCACCACCCTCTGATCCTGTTGCTAAGCCAATTTTGGGTCCAACTTGCTAACTTTAACTGGATCCTATAAGTTTTTAATCTTATCAGCTTCCCATGTCAAAACTTTGCAGAAATCCAGTGAAGTATACGAACTGTCCTAACCTCATTTAAACACTTGGTCACTTCCTCAAAAAATTCAATTAGATTTGTTAGGCATGACCTTCCCCTGACAAAATCATGCCAACTATCCCCGATCAAAACTTGACCCTCTAAATGGAAATTTTCTACTTCACTACTTTTTACAATAGTTTCCCTGCCACAGATATTAGACTCACTGGTCCATATTTCCATGGTCCATCTCCACCACGCAAATTTCAAAATGCAATCACATGAGCAGTCCTCCAGTCCTCTGGCACCTTCCTTGTGGCCAGAGACTATTTGAAAATTTGGGTCAGTGCTCCTGTAATTTCCTCCCTTGCCTGCCACAGCATACTGGAAAAACAATTCCTCTGGAACTGGGAATCTGTCCACTTTTAAATCTGCATAAACCTTATATCAATTTCTTATAATTAATCTGCTTAAGTACTTCACAGACCATACTTGTACTTGTTAGTTAGTTAAGTTGGTTGGATAGCTGGTTCGTGATGCAGAGTGATGCCAAGAGCACAGGGTTCAATTCATACTGTGATTACCGAAGGTTCCATCTTCAACTTTGCTGCTTGCTAATGGTGTGGTGACCCTCAGATTAAATTCATGACCAACTGTTTCTGTAATGGGTGGACAGCCTTATGGTAACCTGGAACTATGGCAACTTTACCTTTATGTCAACTGTATTACATCATCGCTCAAATGCTCAAGTTGTAGTTTTGGCCAAAAACTGTAGGTGTCACCCTTCAATCGAGAATCTGTGTGCACACAAGCTAGTTCAGTCAATTCTTCTACAAACAACGATCACAAAGCTAGTTGGAAGATACGACTATTTTTGACCACTCCTTCAAAAAGATATCAAAAATTGAAGATACTTTATCAGGCTGTCATTGTACACTATTAATCACTTGAAAGGACTTTAAACCTCAGCATATAATTTGAAAACCCAGGCTATTTCTGTCAGTCTGGTTTGTACATATACATGTTCTGTCATTATTGAAGAGGCAGATGTGTCAAAAAAAGACATTTTTGACTGTTCAGAATTTGAATAAGGTACAAGATATTCTCACTTGCAGCAGATAACTTTTACATTGACATGGTTGGGAACAATTTGTTGAGCTGATGGATTACTGTATGAGTGATGGAAGTGGCAATGTTTTCATTATCTTCCACAGCACACTTGACTTGGATCTTGAGGGCTTTAGGATTTTGATCTGCTATACTGGTTAACATTTGATCAGAACCTCATTATCTTGAGGTAGCTTCCTATGCATAGTATTTAACCAGTCAAAATTCTCCTTGCTTTCACACTTATTTCTTTGATGAAGCATTGAAATTTTTCACACCATTGCTGCTGATTTCAGCTTTGAATACAGCACATCTACAGAGGTTTTTGTCAGGCATAGTCATGCAAGTAGTTTCTCTTTTTCACGAGTTTTTTTGGGTAAATCGTCACATCGATCTTCCTCTTTAATTCTCTTCTGCAGCAAGTTCTGTTTGAGATGAATATGACATGATGATGAAGGGTGAAAGCATTCACAATATGTTTTTTTGGCAGACAGATATATTTGACATTCCCATCATGTTACCAAAGGTGTCTAGAGGTGGATGCACAGAACTACCATCATGCAGCAAGGTGGTCAACTTCGGTAGTTTGTTCTATTTGAGACGTTTTTGACATTTGATATGAATTTATAGTGGAACAAGTTTTCTAAAAAAAACCTGAAGCTGTCTTTCCAGGCTTTGCCATTACTCGCCTACAGGCACAGCAGTGCCATTAGCTTGAGGTGATTGAATTGGCAAATTTTCTGACAATGAGCAGGTAGGCTAGATTTGTTGCAGAAAATAAGTACCATCAGCCTTGCATTTATGTTTTATTCCAGATGTTTGAATGGCTCCTTGTCAATGAGTCTCTTCCCTGGTACAAAATTTATTATACAGGGCTATCTCAGTTTTAGACTTGTTCTTTAGCGCATCTTTTGTGTAAACTGTAGTTTAACTCAAATTTAGTGGTGCATCTAGAATCATTACTTACTTCTTCTAACTGCAAAATACTCTACCAATTCTTGAACCTTACTACCCCCTATCGTTGTTGCTTGCAAACTCAACTGGAGCAGGCCATTTCCATTAACCTTGGGTGATAAAAATATTTCACCCAAGCTTGAAAAATTGGACCAAATCTGGGTGGGCCTTTGGCCCTTTGCCGGGTGTTGTTGACATTTCAGACTTTTGTTCTTACTTGGCCACCTTCAGGCATCTCTAACAAGGTTCTTCTCAAATTCTCTTCACTTTTAAGCCACCCACAAAGTATTCATTTTGCGGTCCCCATTCATTTCAGTCCTTGGTCTAACCATCAACACTCACATACTATTTCTGTTTCTCACACCTGGTCCTCCATTAAAAATACTGAAAATTCATATCTATTTGTTCAACTATTTACAAATGAACAACTGAATTGACATAATTCATATTAATTAGCAGGATTGCGCTATGAAGTAAGGTTGGATAAACTAGGCCTATATTTTCTAAAGTTTCAAATGAATGAGAGGTAATCTCATTGAAACCTACAAAATATTTAAGGGATAGATTGGTAAGATGCAGACAAGATATTTCCCTGGTTAAAGAGCCCAAACCAGAGGACAATAGTTAAAAATAAGGGGGAATGCCATGTACAATCAAGGTTAGGAGAATTGGTTTTACTCAGAGGGTGGCGAATCTTTGGGATTCTCTACCCCAGAGGACTGTTGTACTTCAGTCTTTGAATAAATTTAAAGTAGATATTGATAAATTTAGTTACCAATTGTATAATGGTTATTGGGATAGTACTGATAAAAGGCATTGAGGTGTTCCATCAATCATCACTGTATGAAAAGAGCAGAGCAGGCTCAAAACACTAAACGGCCTCTTGTGGTCCCAACACTGATTCTTATGGACCACCACTAGTCAGACTTCCATCCTGAAAAGCACCCTTTTATCCCTGCTCTCTGCCTTCTGCCAGACAGCCAATCTTCTATCGATGCTACTACCTTGCCTCTAACACCATGTGCCCTTATCTTACTTAGCAACCCTTATGGGCCCTTATTTTACTCAACAGCCTCCTGTGCAGTACCTTATCAAAGGCAATCTGCAAGTCCAGATAAATAACATCCATTGGCTTCCTTTGGTCTTACCTACTTGTTACCTCCAAGAATTTTAACAGATTTGTCAGGCATGACCTCCCCTTGATGAAACCATGATGACTTTGCCCTATTTTATCGTGCACTTCCAAGTATTCAGAAAAAGTATTCAGAAACTTCATCCTGCACAATGGTAAACCTTTGGAATCCAACGACTGAGGTCAGACTAATCGATGTGACGTCTTTTCTCTTACATCCTTCTTAAACAGGAGGGTTACATTAGCAATGTTTCAGTCCTCTGGGATCCTCCCCAACTCCAGTGAGAGCTGAATGATCATACTAAAGCCTCCATTACCTTTTCAGCTATCTCCTTCAGAAGTCTAGGGTGCAGCCCATCTGGTCCAAGTGATTTATCCATTTTCAGATCTTCCAGTTTTTCTAGCACCTTCTCCTGTTGGCCACTGTACTCATTGCTGCCCCCCCCCCCCCCAGCTCTCTCAAATGTTTGGGATACTAGCCCTGTCTTCCACCATGAAGGTCGACACAAAGTTCTTATTCTGTTCCCCATTACTACTCCTCCACTATCATTTTCTAGTGGCCCCAAAGTCCACTTCTGCCTTTGATATCTAAAAAAACTCTTGAAATCTTACTTCATAAAACTGGCTAGCTTATCCTCATATTTATTCTTCTCCCTCCTTACTTCTTTCTTTGTTGTCCTCTTTTGGTCTTTGTAAGCTTCCCAATCCTCTGGCTTTCCACTCTGACTCCACATTCTCCCACTAAAACTGCAGAGAAAATTCCATCATATTTGGATCACTACCTCCTCAGAGTTCCTTCACCTTAGGCTCCCTTATCAAATCTGCTTCACCGCACACCACTAAATGCAGAATTGCCTGTACTTTTATGGGCTCCATCACAAGCTACTCCAAAAAGCCATCTCGTAGACAAGTTAATTTTCTTGGATATTTAGCTCCCAGTCCTGATCCTCTTGCAGCCACATCTCCATGATGCCCACCACATCATAACTGCCAATTTCGATCTGCACCACAAACTCAGTTACCTTATTTCATATATTGCACATGTTCAGACACAACACCTTCAGACCCATACATCCTGTACAGGATTCTTCATTAGGTTAGCAAAAGGGGAAGAAAATATTGTTAGTAGTCGTCAATAGACCAACAGTAGTTTTTTTTTGATAGGATTGAGAACAAATCAGAAGATAACGAGGACAAATAACACAATCACGTGACTTTAATCAACACAGAGATTAGGATAGCAAGATTGGCAGAGGTAGCTACAAGATAGATTTCCTGGTATATGTTCAGGATATCTCCAACAGCAATACATTGTGGATCCAACAGGAAGCAGATTATTTTAGATGAAGTAATGTGTAATGAGCCAGGTTTAATAATTTACATCAGAGCGATAGCTTACTGGTATAATCACTTGGCAATCTAGAAATCCAGGTCACAAACTGGGGACCCAGATACAAATCCTGCCATGGCAGATGGTGGAATTTGAATTCTATAAAAATCTGGAATTAAGAATCTAATGATGACCACAAAGCCACTGTCAATTGTCGGAAAAATCCATCTAGTTCACTCATGTCCTTTAGGGAAGGAAACTGCTGTCCTTACCTGACCCGGCCTACATGTGAATCCAGACCCACAGCAATGTGGTGGACTCTGCACTGCCTTCTGGGAATTTAGGGACAGAAAATAAATACTTGCTGAGCAGTGTCCATAGTATGTGAATGGGGATAAAAGGTAAAAGAATCCCTAGGAAACACTGACTATGGGAGTGTTATTTAGTAGTGTAAAGTAATCATGAATTGGAAGGCAGAAGGTTGAATTTGTTAGTTAAAAAAATCATTGGAGGAAAGATAATGTGGTCCTTTAAGAGGTAAAGTGTTTTTCTAAGATTAGAGATCAATACAGGAAGTAACTAAGTAGCTTCAGATTATCAACAGTTTTGAAATTGAAACGTGTCAATTGTCTGAGAGATTGGAAACCTTAGGCTTGTTTTGAGAGATTGGCAACTAGCACGAATCAGCCAATTAATTTAAACCAAGCACTTAGAGATTAAAGCCAATTGAATTTAGATCTGATGGTTTTGACCTCAGACCAATGCTAAAGTACAAAAAGCAATGTCATCCAAGGTATAGAGGGAGAGGGTTTTTGAAAATTGGGGTGAGAGCAAACTGCTATCCGAGAAATAAACATCTAGCTCTCACAAGAAATCTCTAAGCTCTAAGAAAGAGCCATCTATCCATAAAAGGTACCACGGCACTTCTAACAACCATTTGTCGCAGAAGAATTCAGAGAAAACATCTGACAGCAGGATCAGTGGAAGAAAGGCATTTATGACTTGAGAACAGAAGAAGGTGTTTTTGACTGGAGGGACAGCAAAGACGACCCAGAATTCTGGAAGACCCATTCTGTGTAGACTTTACTAAACTAACTTTTAATTTTTTTTCCCTAATACTTGGGTTTATATAAGCGGGACATGTATTTATTGGAACAGCATACCAGTAGAATTTTGTTCAGTTAGGGAGGAATTGTTTGGTTTATTAGTAATTCTGTTAATTTGTTCACTGTTAGGGTTAAATCTATAAACTGTTACTTGTTGTTTATAAAAAGTGAATATCAGAGATTTTCTTTCATTTAACCACTCTAACAGGTTATAAAAGGTGAGGTGCTCCATTACAATTATCAGAGGGATTCGACCTTTCCCCATTATAACAGGAGAATTTAGTTTGAGAAAGAGCAACATGGGTTAGAAACAACCCATTTGTCCACCACATTGCTGTGGGTCTGGATTCATATGTAGGCCGGGTCAGGTAAGGACAGCAGTTTCCTTCCCTAAAGGACTGAGTGAACTAGATGGATTTTTCCGACAATTGACAGTGGCTTTGTGGTCATCATTAGATTTTTAATTCCAGATTTTCATAGAATTCAAATTCCACCATCTGCAATGCCAGGATTTATACCTGGGTCCCCAGTTTATGACCTGGATTTCTAGATTGATTGATTGTCAAGTGCAAAGGAATGAGGGCTGAGCTAGTTGGAAAGGACTGAGAAAAGGGGTTTAGCAGCAAAGACAGTTGGGGAACAATGGCAGACATTTAGGAAAATAGTTAATGGTTCATAGCAGATGCATCCCAGTGAGGAAGGAAGATTCTAGGAAGGGGTTAAGACAACCATGGTTAACCAGGACAGTTAAGGATAGCATTAAATTAAAATAAAAACATACAATATAGTCGAGAATATTGGTAAATCATGCCTGAAATTTATTAGAATTCATTGAGGAAGTAACAAGGAGGATAATGCAAAGTTATGCACTTTGGCAGGTAAACCAGACAGGCTAGTTATTATTTAGATGGAGAAAGGCTGCAGAAAGCTACAGCAGAGGGGGGGGGGGGGGGGGGATTTGCATCCACAAGTCTCAAAAGGGAAGATATTGGAATGTTGGCTTTTATTTCAAAGGGAATGGAGTATAAAAATAGGGAAGCTTTACTCGAACAATAAAAAGGCACTAGTCAGATCAAATACTCTGAACAGTTGAGCCCCTTATCCGAGGAAAGGGATATTGGCATTGAAGGCAGTCGGAGAAGGTTCACTAGGCTAACACGGTATGGAGGGACTGTCTTCTGAAGAGAGATCGAGTAGATGGAACCAAACTCATTGGAATTTAGAAGAATGCAGGATTCTAAGGACATCTGACAGGGTCAATATGGAGGTGTTATTTTCCCTTGTCAGAAAATCTAGAAACAGAGGATATAACTTAAGAATAAGTGGTTGCCCTCTTAAGGCAGGGATGAGGAAACTTTGCTTCTCAGAGGGTAGTAAACTTGTGAAATTCTTTACAACAGAGGCCTGCAGAGGCTGGGTGCTCAAGTATATTCAAGGCTGAAGTAGTCAGATTTTAATTCAGTAAGAGAATCAAGGATTAGGGGGAAAAGGGAGTTCAGGATCATCAGATCAGTCATGGTCTCTCCAATGGGATGAATGGCTTTCTTCTGTTCCTATATCTTACGGTCACAGATACAACAGCAAGTCGACCTAGCAAAATGGATGTCGATGCAAAAACTCTCCACTGATTCATATCATACCTAGCATAATGGAAGATATTGCAGGACAATCATATCAGTCTTAAGGACTTCATTTCAGGTGTTACCGAATGTAGTTTCCTAGGCCACACTGTTTCACTTGCCTCAAATGACCTTCTCTCCAAAAGATCAGAATCGGGAATGTTCATTGAGGATGGCAGAGCAGACTGCTCACTACCATTTGCTATTACCAGATACTGAAGCATCCAATGTCAATATGCACGAGATCTGGACAATATCCATGCTTCAGTTGTTAAGTGGCAAATAACAGTTGTGCCAAGCAAAGGCCAGGCAATAACTATCTAAATGAGACAGAATGCAGCCACCCCTACCCTGACAACCAATGACATTATTAATAAACTGAGTCCCCACCATGTTGGCCTTATCAGTGACCAGAAATTAAACTGGATCGGACATTCATACATACAGACATACACATACTAGTAGATCAAAGGTAGGAATCCTGCAGTGATAACCCATCTCTTATATGCTTAATGGCTGCCCACAATCTACATGGCACAAGTCAAGAGTACAATGGAATACTGTCCACTTTCTCAGCTAGGCAGAGCACTCAACACCCAAGCAACTTGACATTGTCCAAAACAAAGCAGATCACTTGACTGGCACCCTAATCTAATGCCTACAATATTCAGTTCCTTTACCATCAACAGCAACAGCACTGTGTCTCAATCAAAAAAAATGCACTCCAACAACTCACTCAAGTATTCAATAGCAACTTTTGAGCTCACAACCTCTATTGCCTAGGAGGATATAGGCAGCTGATGCAATTGATACCACTGCCTGGACATTCCGCTTAGTCTCATACCATTCTGACTTGGAGCTATATCACTATTTTATCAGTGCTGCTGGGTCAAAATCTTGGAACTCCTTGTCTAACTGCACACATCAAGGACTGCAGTGGTTCAAGACAGCAGCTCACCCCCATCTTTTGAAAGGCAATTTTGAGCAAGAAGTAAATACTGGTCTAGCCTGTGATGCTTGCATCCGATGAATAAGAAAACATTTTTGGGCGAGATTCTAACTTGGGGAATTCAAACATATCTGGGCTTTTTAACAAGAGGCCCAACAAGTTTTTTAGATTACTTTTTTAGATTACTTACAGTGTGGAAACAGGCCCTTCGGCCCAACAAGTCCACACCGACCCGCCGAAGCGCAACCCACCCATACCCCTACATATACCCCTTACCTAACACTACGGGCAATTTTTAGCATGGCCAATTCACCTGACCCGCACATCTTTGGACTGTGGGAGGAAACCGGAGCACCCGGAGGAAACCCATGCAGACACGGGGAGAACGTGCAAACTCCACACAGTCAGTCACCTGAGGCAGGAATTGAACCCAGGTCCCTGGCGCTGTGAGGCAGCAGTGTTAACCACTGTGCCACCGTGCTGCCCCAAAGTTGTCAGGTGCTCTTCACTGTTTTTTCAAAGTTACCAAATATAATTTTCCAGTTATGATCAACTCAAGCTACTTACCTTGAATAGCTCAGATTATTCAATTATCTTTACTGCAATGCAACAGTCATAAAAATGATCAAGAACAATTTCTATATTCTCAATGCATTATATTCACACAAACCAGGTAATAACAATAAGAAATGTGCAAAACTGAGGAGTTCAGATTTACTTTTCTTCCTCTGAATACTGAACACAAATCAGATGTTTCTTATGGTTTACCATTTGGATGAAATATGCAGATTAAGGAAGTGACTCAACTATGAAATGAGTTGTACAACAGGAAATAACCTCAAACAAGTCACATTAAATTGGGTGTGCCACATATTTTCTTATTTTACTGGTGCTATTGCTGGCTTGTTGGACTGTTAATCATATTTAATTCTCCAAATGAGAAAGAGAAACACATAGGATTATTAAAAAGAAAAAGCTGTATATTATGCCTTATATGCACAACTAAATTATAAAAACACCAAAATAAATGAAAACAGGATTAAAAATAATCCTTTCAAATGTGCTTTTTATGTAGAAATTGGACTTTAATTTGAGAGAGGTCTTTGCGAAACAGATTCAGGAAATGATATGGCCCCTGCAAAGCCATCTTTCATCCTGGGGCTTCAATACAAACCCCTCATGGGCTCGTGGAGACACACACAAACAATGCACATTACCAAAGCACATTTCCTCTACAGACCAAGTGACAGACTAATTCATCTTAAACTCAGCAAATGAGGAGACCATTGTTTGACTTCAGGAATTTGCCTTTGCTAAATAAAATAACTACATTAAAAGACCACGTACCAAATGTTGCTCATCTAATCTTCTTGTTAACTTGAAGTCATGCAAACAGATTGCACCAAAGTAATACATTAGCAGAATGTGGCTTAATTACAACAGAAGTTGGAAACAGCAAAGAAAAAGCCTTCAGACAAAGTGTAAAAAGGCCAGTTTTATCATATTCCAAAGCATTTTTTTTAAAAAAAGCAAATACCTACAGACAAGCTCTTCCTCATCCTGATCAGGTTCCTTTTTGTTTCTAAACGTAGAGCTATCCAATTGTAGCATCTGTGCAATGGCAGCATGGATCAAAGTGGCAGCAAGGACAGGTGGCAGATTTCTACAAGAATAATAAAGCAATATAAGGCATGTATTCTTCAACATTTTTAAACAATCAGGTACACCCCTCAGATTTACAGTCAGAAGATAGAGTGGCAATGATGTGGAGGGAAGGAACAAATGAACACAAATCTGGGCTTGCAGATGATTACTGATGGCTGGTTACTTCTAGCTTTATCTTGCATTTTCTTGAACCAACACCATTCATTAAATCCCCTCCAAATTCAGACTTCATTCTGGCATCTGTACTACTAGTTGCTTGATGATTTTCTATTCATACTATACATGCTATGCTTCAGCAACTGTCAACTTATACCTGTACACTGCACCCATTAGGTCATCTCCAAAACATTCTTGTGGCACTTAGCTTTTCTACTTCACCCACTGTTACAACTCCAAAGCTGTAGATACACTGATTAGCCAACATCAAATCCTTGATGAACAGAGATTCAATATTGATAATCATTCTGTTCAGCTCTTGCCAATTATCACTGTTGCCCTGGCACACCTTAATTGGCCTCTCTTGATATTTGATAAGGGCGAATCAAATGATAGACAAGCATATCATTTTTGATAATTAGATTAGATTAGACTTACAGTGTGGAAACAGGCCCTTCGGCCCAACAAGTCCACACCGACCCGCCGAAGCGCAACCCACCCATACCCCTACATTTACCCCTTACCTAACACTACGGGCAATTTAGCTTGGCCAATTCACCTGACCCGCACATCTTTGTGACTGTGGGAGGAAACCGAAGCACCCGGAGGAAACCCACGCAGACACGGGGAGAACGTGCAAACTCCACACAGTCAGTCGCCTGAGTCGGGAATTGAACCCGGGTCTACAGGCGCTGTGAGGCAGCAGTGCTAACCACTGTGCCACCGTGCCGCCCACAAAAGTAGAGCCATGAATCCCATTCAAGTGGTAATGTCACAGAATCAGTTAACTAGGAGCCCAGTCAAATGTTTTGGGGATGCTGTTCAAAACCCATAGCATATTGTGAAGTCTGAATTCAATAATGGTCTTATATTAAAAGCTATCTTAGTGCTGACAGTGTAACTATTGCTGATTGGATTCACATATCAATTAGGGAAGGAAATCTGCCATCCTGACCTGGTTTCAGTTACATGTGACTCCAGATGCACAATATGGTTAATATTAATTGCCATCTGAGCAACTGCATGTTTAATGTTCCCCACCTGCTTTGCTATTAAAACCTTCATTCACATGTTCAGTCTGAAAATCAATTTTGGAAATGTTCTCAGATGGTATCACTTATCCAAAAAGGTTCAGCTGCTTCTGAACATGAACACAGTAATTTTCACAACCATGTGGCACCTCAATACCCTTTACAACCAGAGGCGGCTTTTTCTTATAAATACGCAGTATGTATTGTAAATCAGTATGATAGGAAACAACATAGCTGAACTGTGTATAGCCAACTCCCATAAACTGCGGTTTGATAATGTCTTGTATGAAGCTGACTGAGGCCATGAAACAGAGCACAATACTCCACCTATTCTTTTAAACAGAGTCAAATAATTTTTAATGTCCACTTGAGACAGCAGGTAGGGACTCTGTTTAATGCTTCATTTCAAAGACACAACTTCTGGCACTGTACTACATTTTAAGTCCTGAAATGGAGTATCAGCAGAAAGTGTTGTATTCAAGTCCTGGAGTCGGGACATGAACATTTCAATCTAGAGGGGAAAATGCTCTCAGCAGAATCACTAGTAACAATCTACACAGCTGAAGTGTCATTGTTCAACTTCACTGGCTTCCGTAGCTCTACCAATTTAACTTCATAAGAATGAGGAATTTTTAAGTTGAGATTCTTGATCTAAGATAACTGCTCAACTTCCAGGTTATGGCAAGTGAAAGTTGTTCAGCCATTACTCTCATCTTGTAAGTCTTCCAAAAACTAGTATGCGTTCCTACTTCCTCCCTCTTTGCAAATGCCTATGATCTTTCTAAATGCAATATATGCTTTATATTTTCTGCCTGAAGTAATTTACTTCCTGTTTAAATGCAATTCTCACAAAACACTTCACATTCTTTTGAGTGTTGCAGTTTAATCATACATCATGACATCTTCAGCTACCCTTTTATCCCTAATATTAAAGTTATATTATACTTGTGAATATTCCTTGATAATTCCATTCCATGAATGTTGCTGGTAAGACTAACATTTCTGCACTTGAATCAAGTGGCTTGCTACACCATTTTCAGACAGCAGTCACGAGTCCACATCTAGATCAAGCTGAACAAGGACAGCAGATTTATTCCCGAAAGGACAACAACGAATCCAATGGGTTTTTACAACACATCGATGGTAACGTCATTTACAAGATATCACGCAAGAACTGTAAAAAAAATTTAAAAATCAGACTTAAAAGCAGGAAACATGCCACCAGGATACATGAATACCAACTAGCCACCAAAAGACATGACCTACTATCACTAGTTCCCATACAAAGAAGGATACCACTTTGACTGGGACATCACACATATCCAGGTAAAACAAAGACATACGAGAATTCTTATAGGCACGGCATTCTAACCAGAACGCCATCAATAAACACACAGACTTAGATCCTATCTACCTTCCCTTGAAAAAAGAACTGGAAATGACATCACACACCTAAGAAACCAAGAGCTATAAAGGAGGGGGGCAAGGCACACCACAGTGCTTCACCAGAGACTCTCACTGATGTTACCTAGTATGGTGACAAAACACCTGAAAACAAATCTTCCAGCTCAGCAAGATAATTTACATACTTATGATAACTTCATCGTTAGCATTTCTGAGATGAGCTTTCAGCTCCAGATTTTTAAAATTTAAAAATTCTACAGGCTGGATTTGAACTCATGCCCCAGAACATTAGCCTTTGGCCTCTGGATTTTGAGTCCAATGACATCATCAGTATGCCATTCCTTCCCCAAATGTTTGAATATTAAAATGACAGTTTTTTTATTTATACAACTCCTTCCACTACTTCAAGACATTCCAAAATAACTTGATGCCCGTTAAGTATCTTTGAAATATAGTCACTATTATAAAACAGAAAACCACAGCAAAACTGCACAGCAAGAATCACAAACAATGGAAATAAATGGTTGTTTTTTGAGACGCTGGCTGAGTAATAAATGTTGGTGAAGAACTGGGAGACCTCCTACTCCTCTTCAAATAGTACCATGATTTTTTAACATTAACCTGAAAGGGCAGGCAGAACCTGAGTTTAGCATTTTATTTACAAAATGACACCTCCAACTATGCAGCACTACTTCGGTTCTGCACTGAACTTCATGGACTATTACAATATGGAAATTATTGCACTGATCCCATTATCACACTACTTGCACAGAGTTTGTGGAAAATACACTGAATTTTTACATTCCTTCCTACATCTTCAATTCAGTTGCAACAAATGGGCATTTTCTAATCATAAAAGAAAACTACATACCCTCATAGCCTTAATGGTAATGTATCTCAAAACGTAATAGATCCCCATTATATTTTAGAAGACGTTAGACTGTGGTCTTTCTTCACTTCACCTTGATGACAGCTGCCCCAAATTTTAATGAGTCCCTCAGCACACAGTCCTGGACTGGCAATGTGCCTGTCTGCAACACTTAGCTAATGTCAATTCTTTGTACAGAAAGACCAACAAATTTTGGGCAGACAACAGAAAATGCTGGAGAAACTTAGCAATTCTAGCAACATCTGTGAATGAATGATTAAAGTCCCCCTCTCTTCATGATACCTCTTCAGAATGAAGTGAACTAGATGAAAACTATGTGTTAATGGTGGGTGCAAATAGTTGCTGAAAGCAACTCCAAAAGGCACAGTTCTTTTGTTGAGGTGGGGGGGGGGGGAGGGGGGGAGAAGAGAAGAAACAGGACATTTGTTGGAGTCTGCGTTGAGTTCTGAACATTGCAAACTGTTTAAGTGGAAAATGAGATGTCATTCCTCCAGCTTGCAGTGTGCTTTGCAGAAATCCTGCAGCAGGCCAGAGATGGAAATGTCAATATTAGAGCAAGATAATATATTGAAATGACACGAAATTGATAGATTAGGGTCATTCTTTATAAATCAAGTCATTGGACTGAATGTTAAGTTTGTTTCTCTCTACACAGATATTGCCAGACCTGCTGAGTTTCTTCAGCATTTATTTTTATTTCAGATCTCCAACATCTGCAGTGTTTTTTCACTCCAAATTTTCCCTCATCCGAATCCTCAAGGCAATAAATTGCTGCACTTCCCACCACTGTAGCATCAGCCAATGTTTTTAAGATGAAATTAATACTCTGCTGGTGTATATGTCTCGTTATTCCATGCTGTACTTACAGACTGGGTCATCAGTAAAGCACTTACCTCCCAGTGATACAAAAAGGAGGAAGACCAGAGTTAGTGTCATGTAGCATGGAAACAGACGCTTTGGTCCAATTCATTCATGATGACCAGGTTTCCCAAACTAAACTAATCCCATTTGCCTGCTTTTGGTCCATATCTTTCCAAATCCTTCCTATTCACATATCTGCCCAGTTCTTTTAAATGTTGTAATTGTATCTACATCTATCACTTCCTTTGGCAATTCATTCTATATACACACCACTGTGAAAAAGTTGTCCCTCATGTCCTTTTTTAAATCTTAACCTCTCACTTTAAACTTATGCTGTCTAGTTTTGATATTCCGTACCCTATGGAAAAGGGCCTTTGCAATTTACCTTCTCTATGCCCCTTATGTCGGTTTGCTTGCTGAGCTGGTGGGTTTGTTCTCTGTTGTTTTGTCACCATGCCAGGTAATATCATCATTGAAGCATTGGTGTTCTGTCCTGCTTGCTATTTGTGTGTCTTGGTTTGTTGTCGTGGATGATATCATTTCTAGTTCTATTTCTGAGCAGCTGGTAAATGGGTGCAAATCTACACGTTTATATATTGTACATTGGAATTGCGGTTTGAATGCTAGGCCTCTCGGAATTTCCACGTATGCCTTTATTTGGTCTGTCCCAGGATGGATGCATTGTCCCAGTCGAACTGGTGTCCCTCTTTGGTAGTGCGTGGATACTAGTGGTAGTTGGTTGTGTCTTTTGGTGGCTAGTTCATGTTCATGTATTCTGGTGGCTAGTTTCCTGGCAGTCTGTCCAATGTAATGTTTGTTGCAGTCCTTGCAAGGCATTTTGTATATTATATTCATTCTGCTGGCTGTAGGTACAGGGTCCTTTAAATTCATTAGTTGATTTTGGGGGCTACCCTGATGCTTAGAGGCTGGAGTAGTTGGATGGTCATCTCTGAAATGTCTTTGTTGTACAATAGGTAAGTATAGTCTCTGGGTGCGTTGTGTCTTCCTGTGTTGCAGAATTCCCAAACTGCGCTTAATAGAGTAACTGTTGTTCCTGAATACCTTGTAAAGGCATTTCTCCTCAGCTTCCCATGGTTCTGAGGTACTGCACTCTTTTGTGGCTCGTTTAAATATAAATCTCAATAAGATCACCCCTCAACCTCTTACATTCCAAAGGAAAAGTCCCAGCCTATCTAGTCGCTCCTTATAACTCAAACCCTCCAATCCCAGCAGCATCTTTTTTGCACCCTTTCCAATTTAATAATATCCTTCCTATAGAAGGGCAATTGGAACTGTATATAGTACTCCAAAAGTGGCCTCACCAGTGTCTTGTACAACAGCAACTTTACATCCCCAACAACTTCTTTACCACCTGTGATGCCACTTTCAAGGAACTATGTACCTGAACCCATAGGTCTCTGCTCAACAACACTCGCCAGGAGTCTACAATTAACTAAGTAAGCCCTGCTCTGGTTTGTCTAACATTGCTCTCTACTAGAATCATGTTCTGTTACACACAGTTTAAGGACTGAAACTCTCTTGCTTAAACAACTTTTGTGAGCAATTTGAGAAAGGAATAAATGCCATTGATACTTGTTCTGAGACATCTGGCGGAAGGGCTTGACTCTCAAGTGAACATGACTGGTTATGGGCAGAGTATCGTTCAGGAAAAACACACATTTCCTTTAAACACACACCAGGAAAGCAACAGGAAATCCCATGTTCCTTTCTGAAATTATATAGCTCATTTAGATTGAACATTTAATGCTTTTATGGGCAACTGAAGAGGAAATGCAAGATTAGGAAGTTTGGAGAAACAAAAAGACCTGTCCCAAGATAAATTATGACTATGATTATCATCCATTCATCTTTGATCATCTCAGTTCTACAAATCTGCTTAGGATCCAGGTTAACATCTTCCACTTCAATCTATAGTTAGCAACTTTAGATACTGAAATATAGTACACTTTTTTACAGCTGAGTCTATAGCTGTGGGACTTGTCAGCTGAACTTAGCACATTTGCACCTAGTGCAGGGGAGTTCACACTATGGGTTTGATTGGATTTCTCCTGTCTCAGTATTTTAGTTCATTACTTTTCAGGCTATGCCATTTTCATATTTGAATGCAGGAGTACACAGGAGAAGAGAATCCACCTGATTAATGGAGTGTTTAAGGGACTACAGTTAGGGTGAAGTTCTAAGTTCTTAAGACAGATCAAAATGGGAGGCCCAGAAGCTAGGACTTGACAGAAATATTGCACATTTCATGTGGCGCTTATTGCCACTCAAGTTGGATTCTGGCCATGTGCTATTCTTGTTCTCAGTAACCTTACTGGCTTCAGACTTGCATCATTGTGGCTGACTTGTGTGCTCCCAGAAATGGTTCAGCAAGCCACTCTGATGTATCAAATAGTTATGCAAATGTTCAAGAATGATAGTTAAATCAGAATGACCATGCAGCAATCCAAACACCAGACAGTAAAGACATAACTGGCCTAGTTGATGCTGCAAAATTCTCCTCACTAACATTTTGGAATTTGTGCCAAGATTACATGGACACTTTATTCCAGGAGACAGTCACATCCCTTAAGACGAGGCCTTCTAATTTGGTTCCTGATCAGGGAAGAGGAAGGTGCGACTGTGAGTAAGGCTGGTAAAAGGGACCCAAAGAGGAGTGAGGGAGCCTCAGCATGTGTGCTGTCCAAGTTTGAGTTTGTTTAGATAAAAGTGAGGGTTGTAGGTCCAGTGATAAAATTAACCAGAGCACCAATGCAGAGAAAAACATTTAAGTGTGGGTGCAAAAAAAAAATTAGTGGCTTAGGAGACAGTCGTGAGAACGAATGACACTGCTCTCTGTAAAGAGTCAAGAAGGTTGTATTTGTCTGTCCTGATTCATGACATCTGCACAGGACTGGGGAGAAAGTTGCAATAGGAGGCTGAGGATTCGGTCATTGTAGTCCATATTAGAATCAATGACATAAACAGGACAAGGAATTGGATTCTGTATAGCCAGTATGAAGAGCTAGGCACCAAAATAACAATTTCAAAAGGTAAAGTTCTCAGGATTAATACACGGGCCATATGCAAGTTGTCATAGGACAAAATAGAGAGACAATCGAAGTCCAGAAAACCAGGATGTAGAAATGGTCTGGATAGAAATGAAAGTGACAAAGGAAAGAAGTCACTGTGAGAGTGGCGCAAAGGCCCTCTTACAGTAACCATATGGTGAGGTGATGGATAAATTTTAAAAAAGAGTGTGGAGCTTGTCAGAAAGATACAGCAATAACGGAGGAGCTTTAATCAATTTATCAACTGGAAGTCAGATGGACAATAGTAAACCAGATGAGCAGTTACAGAATCTTTTCAGGATAGCCCCTTAGAGCAGTACTACTGGAGCCAACCAGAGAGCTGGCTTTAAAAAACCTGGTATTGTGCAATGAGGTCAGATTAATTAATACAATAGTGAAAGGTTCTCTAGGTAGCATCAGTCATATGATTATAAAATTCAAGTAAATTTGTGGAAGAATGGGCTTTCAGAACTCGCAGTTTAAACCCAAGTAATTGCAATGCAGGGGATGAAAGCAGAGCTAGCTGAAGCAAATTGGCAAATAAGGCATGTGGTAATAGAGATCCAGTAGCAGACATTTAATAGGATATTTCAGAATACATGTATTCCAAACGGGGAAGATAAAATTCCAAAGAGGAGAACCTACTGGATAACGGGTTAGAAACTAAAAGAAAGTCAAAGGTAGAATTTAAAAAAACATTATTATGTAAAGATTGATGGTAGGTCAGAAGTTTTGGGATGAATGGAAAAAAAAGGAAAGAAAAATTAGATATGATCATATGAGATAATTTCTATAGATAATTTAAGAGAAGTCAAAGTGAACATTGGTCCTGATACAAAGGGAGTCTGGAAAATCAAGATGAAAAAGGGATGGCAGGTATTTTACATCTAGGGAGATACAACTAAAATTCTAGAGATAGTTGTAGTTCAGGAAATAGAAGGGAAGGGGAAACTCAGGAAAGTCACACAATCAAGAGAAGTGGCATTAAGTAAATTATTGCAGTTGCAAGTTGACAAGCCCTCAGGACCTGATGGATTTCATCCAAAGTCTTAAAAGAAGCGGCTAGTGAGAATGTTCATTTGTTGGTTTAAATTTTCCAAAAATTCTCCAGATTCTGGGAAGATTCCATTAGATTGGAAAATTGTGACTAACTCATTTATTCAAAAAAGGGCATGAGATTGAACTGAGATGTCAGGCCAGTTAGCGTGACATCTCCTAAAGAGAAAATGTTAAAAGATAAAGTTATAGTAGTGCACTCAAGCAAAGTCAACATGGTTTGAGAAATGAAAATCACATATCTTAAAGAAGCACAAATAAACTGGTTAAAGTGCTGTGGATAAAGGGGAACAAGCAGATGTATTGCATTTAGATTTTGAGAAAACATTTGATTAGGTGCTAGATCAAAGGCTGTTGCAGAAAAACAAAACTTATTGCATAGGGGTAAGACTGACAGATAGAAGATTGATTGGATAACTGAACACAGTAGGTATAAGTGGCTTATCTTCTAGTTGGCGAGAAGCACCAAATGATGTGCACAGGGATTGGTGTTAGACCTCAAGACAAATGATTTGGTGGTGCTGGTGTTGGACTGGGGTGTATAAAGTTAAAAATCACACAACACCAGATTATAGGCCAACAGGCGTATTTGGAAGTACTAGCTTTTGGAGTGCTGCTCCTTCATCAGTTGGTTCAGACAAAGGAACAGAAAATATGGCTGCTAAATTTGAGACACAACAGCAGGTAGGAAAATAATTAAGTTGAAACAGGACATGAGGAGTCTACAAAGAGATATAGATAGGTAAAGCAAGTGGGTAAGATCTGGCAAATGGGCAATATGAAATTATACATTTTAAAAAGGGAAACAATTATCTAAATGGGGAGAGATTACAGGCCTCAGAGGAAGAGGCATCTGGATGTCCTAGCACATGAATCACAAAAGGTTAATAAGCACTAACAGCAAGTAGTGAGGAATCCTAGCAGAATTTTACTGTATACAAAAGTAGCAAGTTATGCTTCAATTAGACAAGTCACTGATGAGACCATATCTTGAGTACTGTAGACAGCATGGCCTGCTTCCTTAAGGAAAAGATGTAACGCGTTGGAAGAGATTCAGAGAAGGTTTACCACACTAAAAACTGTGATGTAGGAGCTGTCTTATGGGGAATGGATGGGCAGGGTAGGTTCGTTTGTACCTGGAGTATAGAAGATTTAAAAAAAAACTTGGACTTAAACAGAAGATATCCAGAGGGGTCTTAATAGCTGTGGAATTAATGTTTCTCTTTTGGGATAATTTAGAATTAGTGTCCCTGTTTCAAAATAAGGGATCACCCATTTAAAATAAGAATGTCTTTCACCTCATATTGTCAAGTCTTTGGACTCCCCAAAACAGCAGTGAAAGCGGAGTTTTTGGATATTTTTAAAACAGTGGTAGATAAATTCTTGATAAGCCATGGGATGAGAGGTTATTGTTGGGGATAATCTGCTATCGGGGTACCTACATTGGGGCTAGGGAGGGGAGCACCATTATTAAAGCAGACATTGTCAGGTAACAGCTAAAACACAGCCATGTAAAGTAAACCCAGCCACTGCAGGACTGTCTGCCTGAGGCCACATTCCTTGGGGATTAGAACATGTCCATCAGTTTCAGATCATCCTGTTACAATCTCATTGTTAATAAAGGAAACCGGTAACTATCGGATAGTGTAAATCGCACCGATACTACACTTAATTGATAAAGTACTTGTTAATGCCTCCGCTGACGTCAAACTCCATCGGGTCCTGTGTTAAATGATAATACCTGTATATTCAACTATGGAGAACTATTGTGAACGCCCAGACAGCCAGACGCATAGCAATGAGGAAACCCTTCCAAACAATAAACTTTTGAATTACAAGATCGGAAACTGCTGAACCCAGGATGACTACCCATTGTTCAGCACAGCAGGAGCTGGACAGGTATCTCGGGGCAGCCAATAGAGACACTAATCCCTTCACAGACAGGTGAACCGACCAATGAGAGAACCGAACGAGGGGAACCTGACCGGGAACTCGAGGAGGCGCGAAGTATAACTGCTCCAGGTCCGAAGAGGAAGACAGAACGCCTTCTCCAACGAATTGCATGCTCTTGAATTCGTTGTATAGTTTGCCAGTCTTGATTCTGTAATAAACGGTGTTTTTGCTCCAAACTCTAGCCGGTGTGATCTCTCCTTCCAAAGAACACGTGGAGACGAGACCCTATGGGTCCGTCCCAACAGCTGGTGAGCCTGAACGTGGGAAGGGAAAGAGATGACCGCAAGTTGGCCACGTTGGCGGACCGGAGGGCAGACAAACTTTCGGCCGAACTTTTAAAAGGTGAGGAAGCGCCTGTTAAAGCAAAGACTTCCAGTAGGTAAATTTTTTTAGTTAGTCAGTCTTTGTCTGCTCCCTGATCCTCACCAACACAAACAGTACTTTTAAATCAGTTTGGCAGCAACGTTGCAGAGTCCATACTGGTAAGCTATTTTCTCACTTCTTCACTAATACCTGCCTGTTTTCGCGGTACTGAAGTGACTAATTGATCCGTGGCTAGCCTTAAGTTAATGCGTGGATTTCGGATCCTGGACGCAGTTTTTGAGTTAAGTTAATGCGTGGATTTCGGATCCTGGACGCACCTTTCTGAGTTAAGGTACAGCGTGGCTTACGGAGCCTGGACGCTTTTTGAAATTAATTAATACAGCGCTGACCGCACTTGACTGATTGGATCCTTTCTCTTTTTTTTAAAAGATATTTTTATTAGAAATTTAATATTTTGACAGATTTACAAAAATAAACAGAACTTTCAAGCACAAACATTAATATAAAAATAGATCTTAAATATATAATCATCAAAATTCAAAGGAATGATACTAAAGAAGAAAGAAAAACAATGAAACTCAGTTAACTACTAATCTAATCCACAATTATCCAGAGTGTATAGTTGAGTCACTTACATCCTTCAAACAAGAGAAAATGTTCTCTAATACACTCATAACAGTATAATAAAAAGGAAACTATTTCCAAACAATAAGAACAAAAAAAATAAAACATGTTTGAATGGAGATCCTCTCCCTTATTCTCAGGGGGCCTTACTTCCTTTCTAAAGGTCCACCATATCCTCTCCCAAACAGTGTCCCACTCTTGACCCGGGCGCTCCTTAATAGGATTTAGATATAATACCGGGCTAGAGTTAACAGTGAGCGTCCCACCCCCACCCCTCCCCACCCATACCTGAGTATATCTGATAGCATCAATGCCACGTACAAACACACATAACTATAAAATTACAACTCCAACAAATTACAGTTAAGTATAATAACATAAAATAGCAAGGGAAGACAACCCTGCTCCCAGAAGCAAAAGTAAAGTAGAGTAAAGTATCCATTTCTCCCCACGGAGTGTGGAAGAGGCAAGCCAACATAAATTGTCTCTTACGATTTATTTAAACGAGTCTAAAAGTTCCTTAGCCTCTTCTGGTGATCTAAAATTATACTCGGATCCTTCGTGGTTAAAGCATAACGTCGCTGGGTAGCGTAAGGTGTATTGAATATTTAAGTTCCTTAGACATTTCTTCACCTCATCAAACGCCTTCCTCCTTCGTGCCAAAGCCGGGGAGAAGTCCTGAAATAACATAATCTTGGATCCTTCATGAATCATAGCTTTAGGATCCTTTCCAAGCTTTCTGGAGGCGTCCAGGAGTATCTGCCTCTCCCTATAACTCTGCAGCCGGAACAGGACCGGGCGTGGGCGCTGGTTTGGGCCAGATCCGCGTACTGCGACCCGGTAGGCCCACTCCACCCTTACCCGATCAGTTTCAGCCCCCAGGTTTAAAAGCTGGGGCAGCCATCGCTCCAGAAATACTACTAACTGTCCCTTCTCTTCTTGTTCAGGGAGGCCCAGAAGACGGATATTCTTTCTCCGATTTCTATTATCCAGGTCATCCATGTAGATTTCAAAGGCCCTGACTCTCTGCTCCAGAGCTCGCACCTGTTCTGCAGCTGTTTGTGCTGCAGCCTCGGAGGTCGTGGCCTTTAGCTCCGCCCCCTCCACTCGGCCCTGCAATTCCTCGAGAGCCTGGCTGTACTTTTGTAGCTTTTCTTCGAATGCATTCCATCTCTGTCTGGATTCTGCAATGAAATTGATGAGTGTCGATTCCAGCCTGGCAATCATCTCTTCAAGGCCTGTTTTTACATCAGCTGCAGCCAGAGGAGGAGAGGAGGGTGGGGGAGGGGTCTTTGTTTTCTGAGAGCTGCGGGATCCCTTTGGTTTACTCATTATCCACTTAATATTAAACTGCTTAAATATAATAGTAAGCAGCTAATTAAGGTTAGAAATTTTTTTTGGGTGGTTTGATAAGTGTGGTGGGGGTGAGTAACTCACTTTACCCAGGTTTTGGGAGGAGCACTGTAAACTCAGACTTGCTGAGTCGCCGCCATCTTGGATCTCCCCTTTCTCTTTTTAATAAGCACTTTAACTCTGACAACTATCGATAGACACACTTGCTGCTAGCATCCTAAGGGGACAGAGGGCGGATCTCATCTCCTGGATAGGGTTTACCTGCACAGGTGTCTGCCTTAGACCGGTTGTTAAGAGCAGAGATCTGCCACGCGAAGGTCAGGCTTTGAAAGACGCACTGTTTTTAAAGCGGTACCCACCAGGTGAGATCCGTCATGGGGGACTTGAACTTTGGACCACCAAAAATGACCCATTCTCGAACAGTACGCCCCGGAGTGCCCTGGTGGCACCTCACGGTTGGCACAGACGTAACCTCGCGTGCCCATTCACTATTGGACAGTGTAGCAGTGCAGAACACAGCACTGGATCAAGTGTTTAACCAAGCGTCCACCCAGACGGACCTGACATTGACCAGACTGAAAGAGACCTTCACGAATACGGCGCTAATGACCAAAATTTTAAACACTCTCCTGGTCTCACCACAACATTCAGCCCAGCAAACGTTAGCCCTAGGAGAACCCCCTACTGATTGCGTGCCATCAAGCGCCAATGAATCCCTCGGGTGGAAAACGATATTGCTACACATACTCAACCCTCAGTGGCAAGGTGGCCACTGTACCTCCACCACAGCCCCAGCCATTTCGGACACCCCCGACCGAGATTTGCACCACCTCACTGCTACCGTTTCCATTCCAGCTGATGCACACACCACCGAGTACACCCCACTCCCAAAGACCCCGGAACCGCCACCCCTTATGGGAAAGGTGCTAGACGGGATTCGTGCACAGCTCAGAGAAAACAACACCACCAAAGAGGCTCAGCGGACACTCCGCTACATCGACAACAACCTCAATTTGTGGCGGCGCAAGGGCTGCTTCCCTGCTGCTGACCAGCCCTTTTTCACACCAGTACATTCTGAAAACTTCCAAACCAGTCTCCACACCTACTTAGATGGGAAAAGAGATGGGAAGAAGAAAGTTCTTTTCAATCTGTCAAAGCCTTCTGCTAAGGCAGCTGACGAATCTGTCTCCCTACGGGAGCTCTTAGTAAGGTCTCTGACCCATTTGCCAGCCCCGCCCACAGAGACGCTGAGTCAGAGCGAACACAACCCCCTCCCGGAGTAGGAACCCGAGTGGATTCCCCAACAGACCCCACTTTACCCCCTTCCCCACCACACACCCTCAGTTCTACAACCAGCCCAAGCCGGAGTGCACAACATCAGTCCGCCGCCCCCTTCTCTGGATGCGCTGGGCACCCTCAGGCTAAAGGTCGGGGACGGTGTACATGAATATCTGGTGAGGGCCACGGACCTCTGGGAGACTGGCACAGGGGAAAGGCCCAATGGCTCCCCCTTGCCAATAGCACGTTTTCAACGGGGGGTAATGGAAGAACTTCCCGCCCCAGTACAGAGCAACGTGAATTGCCTTGTGCGACTACACTCAATGCCGGAGGGCCAGTGGAAAACACAAATACACCACTATCTGTCCATGCACCCAGCATCAGAACCGGCGCAAGCAGAGGGACAGGCTTCCGAAGTACTCGTGCAAGTTATAGAGCACCTCGAACAGGTCCTTTCACTGTTGGAGGTGAAGGGCGCAGCGCAGGGGCTCATGCCTTCGGCTCCACAAATGAGTAGTTTCCCTTCGCCCTACGCTCAGGGACTATTGCCCTCGCCCTCCTTTCACAGGGCGGGCACTTCTCAGTACCACATGCCTGCCCGCAGTAGACCAACCCGACCGCCCGCTGGGACACGAAGGGGGGGGGAAAGGAGAGATCCATTACCCGGGCGTTGTTGGAAGTGTCACGAAATTGGACATTATTCTTACAGATGCGATGTGGAGACAGGGGACTCATGCTGGATTTGTAATGGGACAGGACATAAAGCACGCCACTGCGGCAGGGAGAGGGTACAACAAGCGGGGTCCACACTCCCAGCTGGCTCACCCTCTTATAGACACCCCGAATATAGACGTGTCAAACCCTGACAATGGGGGGAAAGAACCAAGGCATTATGGAAAAGGGCCCCAGGACGCGGGATAGACAGGAATGGGTGGATGGGTCTTGCCTAAGAATGGAGAACCGCAAGGGTTACTTGACGGGCCCATGACAGATGGGGATAGCATGGTGAGCTGTGCAACTAGTAGGAGCTGTTTTACTGGGGATCGACTGTGTAAGTTTTCCTCCTTGCACCTCACGGTCCGTGCCTGGTTCAATTGGGACTTCCCTACAATCTCACATTGATTTGTTTTAGGGTTGGTAACTTCTGTCCTCCCACAACTAAAAAACTGCTTCACTATCAGCCTTTTAATCAATCTTTTGTCCTTTCACAACAACAACACACAGGAGATTATACATCATGCTTCCAATTACATCCTACCCAACAGGTTGTAATCTTTACTTTTTACTGAACACCAAGCAACGACATGTTTTTGTACGGCCGACTTTATTCGGGATTATAGAAACCGGTATTAGGCTACGATTTCACACAGATTGTCAGTTTCTGCGAGGATGTAATGCCTCGAAACATGTCACTAAAACTGGGGACAAGGGACTGCGACAGGCTGAGACGAGAGTACGGACACACCGACAGTATGCGTGGGTTGGCATGTATGTGGATGAAAACCAGTGTGGGGCCGGCCCAGTGAGAGAGGGAGTGAGTGAGTGCAGTGATTTTTAACAGACGTAGCAAACGGAGGTGTCGCAGCAAATGTTTCATCCCAGGTCTCGGTGTACAGTAGACCGGCGCCGACAGCCTGAGTGACGGAGAGGGACCGTGGGAAGCCGCCCAGCAGCCGAAAGCAGTTTTACTGGTGTCGGAGTACGTGAGTGTTGTTCTCTACACTTAGCGGTTTGGGATTGATCACTTAACGGTCTGGGATTTTTCTCCATAGTCTCGTCTTGATTTTTAGGATTAAATACCGCTTGTCCCCCCACTATCACTTTTAATTACTCTTATACTTGGAAAGGAATACCTGGATGTAGGGAGGGGGCGCAGGAAGGGATGGTGGAGCTTTTTATTTTAATAACACTACGGTTGTGGAATCCTAAGACGGTAAATCCCGGGGTGTCCCGTGCTCACCCTAGTTTTGGCGGGTCACCCTTCTCTGGGCGGGTCACCTTAGTTCTTGGCGGGCTTTCTTGCTTTTGGCGCGAAGGCTCAGGTTGGGCGGGGCCAGCTGACTTTTGGCGCGAACGCTCAGTTGGGGCGGTGCCCGTTCGCTTCTGGCGCGAATGCTCACTCTTGGCAGGATTGCACAGTCTAGAAGGGGCTGCTCGCCTGCGGACGTTCCGCCACCCTATTAGCTCAACTACCGCGCCACCACTACACCGATGGGTCTCTCAAGCGTCATTGCCCTACTCCATGGGATTACTCGATGAACAGGTCCTCTTCAGTTACTGGGATGTCAATATGAATCATGCCTCTAACCACATCTTGTTTGACAGGTTGTACCTTTTACTTTTAACTATAACGTCCCGACCAACAACATGCGCATTGCCGTATCGCCATACTGTGCGTTTTCATTTACAATGTTTTGTATGTCCAGTGTTTGGCCGTCCCACTGCCCAAATATCCCCCAACCCACTTATTTTTGTCTCTCTCTTTTCCCCCCGCTGGTCACAGGCCTCAGGCCTCCAACTAGGACCTGCTACTCAGCACACAGCAGGGTGCTTGGCCCATCTCTCTTCCTCGCGGCCGACATGGGTGTTTAGGCCATCCCTTTTCCCCTCGTGTTCACAAAGTGCCAAGAACGAGGGGGGGCCCACCTACTCCTTCTTCCGTCTATGCCCTCCAAATTTTTCTGCCTCTTCTCACGAACCCATTTTTATCTTTTCTCCCGAGTCCACAGACTTTTTCTTTCGCTAAAGCATTATGGACGCTCATTTTAAGCAATTTCCTCCTGCTACTTGCCCCCCTCCTCAAGTTTGCGGCTAGGGAGGGGAGCACTACCACTGCAACAGACACTGCCATTTCCACCCCTTAAAGCGGGTATTGGCAACCATGCGGGGTGAAGATGCCAGCCAGTCTACCTGGTTGAAGCTACACTCTCCGATGCTTTGAATATGCAACCTGTAACTGCCAGACACTACCAAACCTTCCCCAGTGGAATCTAGTACAGACTCCTCTTGCCGATTGTACTACCCTATCCTACACCCCGCTCTCCATTCCCCACGCCGTGGTCACGCCCCTTCATCGTCTCCTCCCAAACCTACACACTTTATGTTCACCGCCGGATCTGAGGTCGTCTTAGCTTTGTCTTTCACTCAGCCTGCATGGGTTTCACTGAATAGAGAGTTTTCCGCTCCCTGAGGTTTGCTACCAGGACTTCCCAACTCTCATGCCCTGCCCAAATCCTTCAGTCTCCTCAACTGCGAGTACTCATCGCCAATTCATCTGTTCATATCTTTTGCGACCCGCAGGTTCGCACTGAGAACGGCAGGGTGACCAGGTCCCTCTATGAATCCTCTCCTAGGGGTATCTTTTAAAGGCTGCTACTTCCCCCAAATTCATCAAATCTTCATGTATTTCACGTAGGAAATTGCTACACAGTCAATTTCTGTCCTGATCTGTCTGACCAGCTTTTTGAGATTCTCTCTCTCTCTGTCTCCTTTCCAACATGCCCGCAGCACCTGCGCACACTCCTTTGGCTAGAGCACACGGCCCCTCTCACAAGCAGGTTCTTCATTAGGCCAGGATCGTCCTTGCACCTCTCGTTCTGCGCCTCATTCAGGGCAACAAGCCCCCTCAGGGAATTGGTCCAACTTCGTACCACCGCAAATCTCCCAATTGCCCAGAGTTTTGCTTTGCTCATGAGGCTCCCAGTGAGAACAGCCCCGCTCCATAATCATCATCATCATATCTTGTACCGAGCTGGCTGAAAACACATACGCCACTACACGCACCACTTCTCTCATTGCTCCAGGTCAGCAGAACCTAATATATCTCTAAAATCACTCGATGAGACACGACCTGATGGGGAGGTGCAGTCTGAGCTGGAAACATGCAGCCCCACCTTGACACGGCCCGACATGGGTCCATTTCACTGATATCCTTACTCTTCGTGTACTTTATTCCGCTCTCTAAACTCTTCATTCAGCCTTGTCTTAAGAGATCCACCTTGTTTATCATGGACTCCGCTTCAAGCGGGCAAATAGCCGCCAGGATAAGGTTGTGCCCTTCAGCTGGTGGCTCAACCCCTTTTTGTCTACATTGGTCTTTCTCCATTGTATAGGCGCCTTTCCTGATGTTACCAATACTTTCTGCCTCACAGTCGCGGATCGCTCCAATATCCTACCCAAGTGTCTGGGGGCGACAATCCCGCCCTGCTTGCTAAAGGGGGTTCCCGGCTACCTTGCCGCTTATTCTGCGCGCCCTGTGAGGCTAGGGGCATCTCCTGCGCTTTGTCTTCCCTAACCACAAACTGGAATTTCACCTGCTCTATTGTCCTATTACCACAGAGTTGATGGGGATCCTCATCATTTCCACCGTTATACTACACGGTCTCCATGGGCGCCTCATCGAACGATTGTCCTACGACAACACCATTGGTTGTGCGCCCCGAGCACCGGCAGTTCCCCGGTGTGCTATACGAAACTACTTGTG
Organism: Hemiscyllium ocellatum; assembly: GCF_020745735.1. Classification (NCBI taxonomy): domain Eukaryota; kingdom Metazoa; phylum Chordata; class Chondrichthyes; order Orectolobiformes; family Hemiscylliidae; genus Hemiscyllium; species Hemiscyllium ocellatum. The sequence goes on from NC_083424.1 coordinate 50,811,179, forward strand.
TCCCTTACTGTGCATTATCAAAGCGTACCGTTTGCCTTCCCCTATGCAGGCTATTGTGGTTCCCTTCTCACTATTACCAATCCCACTTCCCTCTCGAGGGACTTACTCTATTTTTTCGACACAACTCCTGGACGAATGTTTTTACTCTTCAAACATTGCGTTTTAAAACATACAGGCGCCTGTGCTCCTGCAGCTGCTAGCACACATTCCCACCGAGTCATAACTGCCGCTCGTACTATCTTGCATTTGTATCAGTGTCCCGACTTTCATCTACCCCGTGTAGTGCTGCTGCTCAAATGGACACGGATTATCCTACTAATTGTCTTCCACAGTCTGCGCACACTTGATTTTAACTTTGTCAGAATATTGCGACTTGACACCTTTTGCGTGACTGCTCCCCGCAATTACCTCACCGACACTGGACCAGTGTCATGATTATGTTTTTACATTTTTCCTCTGCCTCTTCGTAATTCGACGAACATTAAAACACCTATAGTATAATCTGGCTACCCCTGCCTCGACTGCCTTTTTGTGGTAGCCCGTGCTGGGGAGCCTTTTTCTCTGATTTGAGATCACGAATCCCTCTGACTTCCTTTGTGTAAAGTTGTACCCCTTCCCTTACGTGAAACCACTCCGTCCAACTCGCACAGAGTCGCTCTATTTTTATGTGACTCCTCCTGGTAGATATTTTTCATTGCAATACTGCCACGTACAGGTCCACAACTCATAAGAAAGGTTATGGGTTTCAGACTGCCTTCATTTTTTTTTCTTTTTCACCATTGTCTTCTCATATCTGCGCCCTCCATTCCTCTTGCACAAATGGTTGAATACACTCTTCCTGGTTGCATTTGACAGTCCACATGAGCACAGACCTTATGTTCAGAAGTACTGACTGGAGAATTTGGGGACTGCCTCCCGTCCATTCCGGTCTCCCAGACATGCCACCCCAAAGACCCCATACAACACAACACTTTATTTCCCATAGTAGTCACATAGTTCCTGACTGACCCCGCCATATATCACCCTGGTGATGCGGGGACTCCTTTTTACTGCATTCCCACAGCCCCATCTCACTGATTTAAAGGTGATGAGGTATCATTACTTTTCAACCGGACCCCCATACGTTGAGCTCCACCAGGAGACGCCGCTGCCACCAACTCCAACAACACGACAGCCTGTGTGTGACCTCCTACAAACGGACAGGGACATATCCAATACATGCTGTAATGCGACTTCCACTCGTGAGCCATGATACCGGGTTTCTTGCTTACGGCTGGTTGCGATAAGGGCGGGCGAGTGGGGACCTCCCAATTCTTTTCTTCATTGCTATAGTACCGCCGTTGCATGAGCTCGGGGTTCGGGCGTAGTAGAGGCTATCTCTCCGGGACGTATCGGCTCCCTCAATGGTTTTCTTTCGAATTCATATGATCCTGTTGTGCTCATGACTAAATTTTCATCTTCATGTACATTGAATGAAGCCTGGTTGTCCAAAGAGCCCCTACTCATTTATTTTGCCCGTCTAAATTGGGGATATGTGAATTGATCCTTCCATAACAGCGGGTGGGTGAGATGTACTGTGCGCCCTGGCAATCGAAACACTGCTGTTCTTGCAAGCGGCCCTTGCGGACTGTCCAGTATTCCTGACTGGCCTTAGCCACTCTCGGAGGCCACTGACCATGCTACTGAGCTGCTCACGTCTGTCCTTGTGGCGGTGAAATGGATGTCGCCATCTATTACTCAATGCAGCACGACTGGTTAGCCAATGACAGGTAATATCCCTCGGGCGAGGGACAACCTAAGACAGGCACAGTCACACATTGACATCGGAACGGGTGGCCTCCGTTCGTCTCCATTTGATGAGATTTCTGCCTGCTTGCATCCGTGTCGGACGGTTGGACAGCACTGCTGCTCTCTGGAGCATACTGATCTACGGGACCACCGGGACACAGTACAGTTTCACACTGGGTTTCAGATCTCTAGCGGGTACCTAACTGCTGGTACCAGGCTGTTCCTACTCCCTTTCCAAACTTACAACGCCTATTTACATTTGCCGGCTCTTTGGACTACAGACTTGCGTTTACTAAATGGCTTACTCATTCTAACGCACTCGCGTACATTTCGCCAGCTCTGAATGACTTATTGCAATGCTTGTCTAATCCTGTGCTTTTCGTTATTTCTGCAGACACTGCCTCAATTACTTCAACTATTAGTTTAGCTTAGCATGCAGCTGTGACTATCTATTGCTTAATTGTGTAGCGGCGCGTTTTTCAGGGCACCCTTCATCCCCACGTGACTGTCTCCTTAGAACCGGTGAGTCTGGTCGATACAACACCGGACACCGGTCGCCTCGTGGGGTTGCGTTCCTTATGGGATAAGGGGGTGTGGCCTCTTTCGAGGCCAAGGGAGGGAATGTTGGGGAGAATCTGCTATCGGGGTACCTACATTGGGGCTAGGGAGGGGAGCACCATTATTAAAGCAGACATTGTCAGGTAACAGCTAAAACACAGCCATGTAAAGTAAACCCAGCCACTGCAGGACTGTCTGCCTGAGGCCACATTCCTTGGGGATTAGAACATGTCCATCAGTTTCAGATCATCCTGTTACAATCTCATTGTTAATAAAGGAAACCGGTAACTATCGGATAGTGTAAATCGCACCGATACTACACTTAATTGATAAAGTACTTGTTAATGCCTCCGCTGACGTCAAACTCCATCGGGTCCTGTGTTAAATGATAATACCTGTATATTCAACTATGGAGAACTATTGTGAACGCCCAGACAGCCAGACGCATAGCAATGAGGAAACCCTTCCAAACAATAAACTTTTGAATTACAAGATCGGAAACTGCTGAACCCAGGATGACTACCCATTGTTCAGCACAGCAGGAGCTGGACAGGTATCTCGGGGCAGCCAATAGAGACACTAATCCCTTCACAGACAGGTGAACCGACCAATGAGAGAACCGAACGAGGGGAACCTGACCGGGAACTCGAGGAGGCGCGAAGTATAACTGCTCCAGGTCCGAAGAGGAAGACAGAACGCCTTCTCCAACGAATTGCATGCTCTTGAATTCGTTGTATAGTTTGCCAGTCTTGATTCTGTAATAAACGGTGTTTTTGCTCCAAACTCTAGCCGGTGTGATCTCTCCTTCCAAAGAACACGTGGAGACGAGACTCTACGAGTCCGTCCCAACATTATCAAGAATAGGTGGGAATGTGGAGTAATCAGATCAGTTATGATCTTAATGAATGATAGAACAAATTCAAGGAACTGAAGGGCCTATTCCTGCTTGTACTTTGTATGCTTCTAGCAATGAGCTAAGTCTCTCCTAAAATCACCATCTTGGTAGAATTTTGATGGTGTTTTTAAAGCATTCATTTGTGCTCTGGAGTTTTCACATTTAGAAGGAATTTTCCAATATTTAAAGGTATTCAGAATTAGCTCAATGAAAATTTCAAGTATTTATAGAATTGTAGCATTACAAATGTGCTTCTTTACTGGTTTTCTACAGCTCCTGTCATGGGAATGGGAGGTTCACAAACAGAAGAAAACATACCTTGGGGACAACCCACAAAGGTTTAACTGCTGTAAAAGTAAAACCAACATCAGATAATAAGACTGAATACTTTTTCAAACACTAGCAGTCTGGTATAGACAATTAGCTTTGGACACGTTTTACTCAATTTTCAGCAAATTACATTAATAGGCCACCAAATTCAAGGACATCAATAGAAATAACTTATGCATTCCAGTATGAACCTGACTCCAACCTTCCAATGGATCTAATTAAAGTGCTACATTCTTTAGATTCATTTCCCACCCACGTTGACCACATTCATGTTTTTAAACAACCTCTTGCATACCCACATCTCTCCCTTTCTTTATTTTGCACATCACAAGCACAAAGTCATTAACACCTTCACTGAGTAATTTCATTTCTTTACATACGCTGATCTTGATCAAAACCAAAAGTACACTACATGCATTCCTTGCCATTGCAAATAACATAAAAATATATTTTCCTTAGATATTCTGGGAGATTTTTGGCCATGGTGAATGGAATGGAATTTTGTAAATTTATAAACCTGCCATGGCTTGTTGAAATTGGGTGGGTGCGCAGTTGAAATAAATGAATGCAATTATAGTTGCTAGTCAGGTTTGTATGGATTTCGCAATTACCACCACTTAGATGGTTCAGAAGCTTCCAATTATTAACTGATCTAATTCAGTTAACAAAACACATTATACTTCATTTAATTAGGAAGCTGAAACAAAACAAAGATTTGAGCTGTATTGAAACAGCAATTTGGCACTCATTCAACAGCTTTCAAAGCAGCTGCAAGTGGCTAAAATGATATAAAACACTGCTGACTACTGGGTCCATTACCATTGTGCTGTACACAAAAGGAATACATACAGTAACTTGTCACAGATGGTGACTCAAAATGAATAGACAGGCTTGCACTGTGTCATATGGTTCAAACTGTTGTCCTGTTTCAGGGATCCATTATCTAATTCAGCCCAGACTTCAAAAGACACAGATGGGACTTTTTAAATGTAAAAGTGAAGGCCAAAATAAAAATTTCAGCAAACTGCCTGGCTTAGCTCGTTTCAGTGACTTTAGAAACACTACTAATACAGGCTGCAATAGAAATATGCCTTTAGCACTTTTCCAAAATATATTCTTGCACAAGAATGCATCAAATTTCTTTCCACAATAGTTCAAATTGGAAGTTCTGAAGTGCAATGCAGTTCGATTTTTTCCAAATAAACCTGGCACAAGAGGTGACTCAATACAATTGCAATTACATGTGATTTTTACAATAGACATTCTATGCCAGAAATACTGAGAGATTATAAAGTTTCAAGCCCCTTGACAATTGATCACAGGCAGACCTTGGACAATACTGGGTAAAAACAATAACTGCAGATGCTGGAAACCAGATTCTGGATTCGTGGTGCTGGAAGAGCACAGCAGTTCAGGCAGCATCCAAGGAGCAGCGAAATCAACATTTCAGGCAAAAGCCCTTCATCAGGAATAAAGGCAGAGAGCCTGAAGCGTGGAGAGATAAGCTAGAGGAGGGTGGGGGTGGGGAGAAAGTAGCATAGAGTATAATAGGTGAGTGGGGGAGGGGATGAAGCTGATAGGTCAGGGAGGAGAGGGTGGAGTGGATAGGTGGAAAAAGAGAAGTGAGGAAACTGTTGAAGTCCACATTGATGCCCTGGGGTTGAAGTGTTCCGAGGCAGAAGATGAAGCATTCTTCCTCCAGGTGTCTGGTGGTGAGGGAGCGGCAGTGAAGGAGGCCCAGGACCTCCATGTCCTGACCTATCACCTCCATCCCCTCCCCCATTCACCTATTGTACTCTATGCTACTTTCTCCCCACCCCCACCCTCCTCGAGCTTATCTCTCCACGCTTCAGGCTCTCTGCCTTTATTCCTGAACGGCTTTTGCCCGAAACGTCGATTTCGCTGCTCCTTGGATGCTGCCTGAACTGCTGTGCTCTTCCAGCATCACTAATCCAGATCTTGGACAATACCCTTTATCGTGGAGCTTTTGCACCAGCTGGCCCAAAGCTTAGTGAGCACATCATAGTTTTAGATCTTGGAATGGGTCAATCTGTCACTTACCACCCTGGTCAATTCTTTGCACTAAAAGACAAAAAGGCTTTGGGCAAATGAAAGGATATCTCTTACTAAATTGATGGCCCTTCAGCAGCAGTTGAATTTTCTCTGAAATAACCTGTGGGGCAGGGTATTTGGATCATGGAGCTACTGGAGATGAATTTTGACAAAAACCTTTGAATCTCTTTCCAGACCTCCTTTGCAAAGGCACAATGCAGAAGGTGGGTACCAGTCTCTTTCTCACTACAGCTACCTGCAGGTCATCATACAGAAGGGGCAAGACACCAGAATGCAAGCAGCATTTAACAGAGGCCCTTGCTTATCATCAGCAAAATTACATCTTGGTGCTTATCTGAAACATCCTGGCAATGAAGCATTCTGCCAAATTTATTTGACAATCTGCTCAGTGAACCACCCTAAAGATGTTAGATCAGAGTGCTGCTGGAATAGCACAGAGGTCAGGCAGCAGAGGAGTAAGAAAATAGACACTTTGGGTAAAAGCCCTTCAACCCTAAAGATGTACCATCTCCTTTTTTCATAGGGCTTCATGGACATTATTTGCCTGATGAAGTGGTGAAATGTTGCCCTTCTACACAGGGAACAGGTAGTACAGCATGTCACAACTACCTGCAACGTCAGGAGAAAGTGAGGACTGCAGATGCTGGAGCAGAGTCAAGAGTGTGGTACTGAAGAAACACAGGTTAGGCAGCATCTGAGGAGCAGGAGAAATCGACTTTTCAGGCATAAGCCTTTTTGCCCGAAACAGCAATTCTCCTGCTCAGATGCTGCCTGACCTGCTGTATTTTTCTAGCACTCGACTCTGCATGTTACATCAGACTTGTTCTTCCCAAGAACGGAGATGGATAGAATCCTGGCAAGAGACACTTGATACCCGTGGATAGGGTCTATGCACAGCATGATGTAGCCACACGTAAATGTGATCAACAGGATGATGTATACGTTGGGTATATTTCTTCCCCTTGTAGTCCAATGTAAAATCCATTTTTGATCTCCAGACAGAGAATTTAGCTAGTGTATCACCCAGTGCAGTAGTGGGGTATGGACCCAATCTGCATCACACATAAGCAAAGATCAGATGATCGGGTTCTTCCTCATAATGGAGCAGGAGCAATATGGTTATATGCACTTTCCATTTTTTGGCATACACTCCCCTTCAAACCAAATTCTAAGCAACTTCAGATCACCACCGTCAGCATCAGATTGGACTCAGGATTAGTCAGCTCAGTTTCCAAAGAACATTAATTCACTCTAGCCACAATTAACTTTAGCTAAGGTCAGTATGAACTGGTTGCAGATGCTCAGTCTCTGCAGTAAGTGAACAGCCATACAGAAAATGGTGATATCCCTCTGTCAACATCTTTTGTTTATGTTGATGATGCCATACCAGTTTGAGTTAGTTTTCTATGTGGGTAAAAACTCAGTCAGTCCCATGTCTCACCAGCACCATTTTTTTGCGATAGGGTGTTACTTTTCTACTTGTGATCAGCCTCAACAATGCACTACTGGAAGCAGTTAGCAAATTATGCTTAAATTGACAGAGTTCAGCACCAGCATTGTTGAGAACAAAATGAGGATAGAAAACAATAAACTTATCAATAGGACCAAGATGCTCATTTATAGGCCTGTATCCTCAGCGTAATCTCTTTATGACAACAAAACCAATAGTAAAGGTTCTGTTTTTCCTGAGTCTGTGTAGCATCCTTGGTATCATATAGAAAGACATTCACCAGGGTAGCAGTGCAATCTAGGACAAACATTATCAGCATGCTCGCACTGATCAAACAGAGAAGGTTTTGTTGAATAGGATGTGTTTTCAGGTTGCATGATGGCCACATCTCCAACAATACCCTACACAGGGTGGTAGACTGTGCCATAAAACAAGTTGGGTATTTAAAGTTCTGATACATGGATACAGTCAAAAGAGATTAAGCACTCAAAATTAATAATTATGTGTGGGAAACACTAGCTGGTGACTGATGCAACTGGTGACTCTAGCTTGCCACTATAATGCCATGTGGCTTCAGAAATTCCAAAACATACACAAACCTTGCAAATAAGGCATCCACAGAAGCCCTGTCACTAAATTACCCTTTACCTCTAGATGTACAGTCCTTGACTGTACACTCACCTCATACGGAGTCAGGCACCAGAATATCAATACCTCTGACACTCATTCGGATCAAAACCAGATTAACAGCCCCAGCCAGGGAATTCATTTGCTACGAGATCCAGCTGGCTGATCTCATCACAATCACTACAGCCCTCCCCAAGTCTGTGGACAGAGATCAGTCCTTTCTTGGAAAGCCTCCTGGGACATTTTAGCACTGATTTAGGATCTAACATGGTTGGTGTCTTGCACTAAGAACTTCACTCGTCTTCTGAATTAGGACTGGACATTACGGAAGTTGCAGTCAGAAGAATTGAAAACATTTGACAGAAAAGGGCAAATCCACAGGCTCTGGCAGCAATTCAGACGGCTCTAAGGGGCAGGGCATGTTTTGCTCCTGTACCATTTGAGAATTTGTGGCTTTCATATGATCCACATGCTGTTAAAGGACTATCAGACCGAACCAAATTTTACACATCACTGATCCTGTCCTCACATCGACCATGCCTCTTATCCACGTGGGGCCATGTCCATGATTCTTAACACCTAAAAACTTTGTCCCCTGCATTAAAACTTTGCTTCACAAAGTCTTGGGTCCACCATTAGCGTTCTGATGCTGTTTCACCCTCACCCCATGCCAAAGATCACACTTAACCTGGTGTGGAGTCTTCTACCAATTAACAACTCTGCTGGTTCTTTCCCGATGGTTGGAAATGAGGTGCTCCTATAATCTAACAAGAACCATGACAGCTTGGTATCTAACGTAGGTGGTTTCTTCAATCGAGCCTTCAAAATTTGGACTACTCTTTCTGCCAGACCATTGGATGAGGAGTGATATGGAGCTGTCGTTATACGTCAAAACCCATTTGACTTTAAGAGATATCCAAATTCCCTGCTGGTAAATGATAGCCTGTTGTCAGTGACCAACATTTCTGGAACAGTAGGAGAAAGATTGCATGCAACTTTCGTATTGTCATCTCAGTGCATGACAAATGAACCCTATGCACGTCCAACTGCTTTTTGTGGGCACCTCAGAAAATTAAACCCATAAGTGGACTTGCATACTAAGTATGCAATTGAGTCCATGGTTTACTCAGCCATTCCCATGGATGTGGAGGAGCTGCTGGCAATAATTTTTGTCCTTGTTGACTCTGGCCCACCAATGCAGCTCTGTCTCTGTCAAAGCCTAGCCACAAGAACTTTCCCGATTTGAGACCCTGATAGAGCTCAGCCAGTATTTGATGGTGACCTTTGCTCGGGACAATTTCTCTCACACCCCATAACGATATGCTGTCCTCTATTGTGAATTGGTCTCTCTAGGTCCAAAATGGCTTCAATTCTAATTGTGATGGCCCTTTGGTTTCTACCATCAATACAAGTTGTTTCAGTTTGGAAGGGCTGAAGCTTTGTGCCCAGTGTTTGATATTGTTAGCTCTGACTAGTAGCATATCTCAAAAATGTAACATCATTACAGACTTTTCCTTCTGCGGTGGGAGGCAGCTAACGTATCTGCATTCACTACTCAGCCTCCATGATGGTTTTTTAACCTGTAATTACACACAGTATTAGAGCCCAATTATGATTATAGCCTGAAGGTTGTAGATGACATTCCTGATGAAGAGCTTATGCTTGAAACCTTGACACTCTTGCTCCTTCGATGCTGCCTGACCAGCGGTACTTTTCCACCAACACACTTCAACTCCACTTTCTTCCATGGCAGTGTTGTGTCCTCGAAGCAGACAATGTAGGGATTTGTGGTCCACGATTATCACAAATTTCTGTTCATAAAAAAGGTATTGGTGGAACATCCTGACTCCAAACATGAGTAACAATCTTTATTTTTCTATTTTGGCATATTTATGGTCTGCTCGGCCAAAATTCTGGATGCATGCACTTTTGGGCATTCTTTTCCATTGGGCCACTAATGAGCTAATATCATCTGATGCTACACAGGTAGGCATCACACGTCAAGATCAGATCTTTCTTGGGATCATAGAATGCTAACACCTTAAGAGGATAATAGTTGTTTCTTTTCTTTATTGATGGGTAGAGCTGGTCTATGAGACCATTTCCAAGGTTGACCTTTTAAAAGGAGTGGATGCATAGGTGCCAGGACGGATGCCACGTTGTATATGAACTTCCTGTACTAACAGGACTGATTTGATTATTCCTTCACTTTCCAGCCTTTTATTTTGGCTTCTACCGTTGCCTGTAAAGGCAAATGGCACAAGGCTGGACTTGAAGATGGCTTCCTGGTCAATATGCAAATTGGCCTTGGCTCCTCAGATAGTCCCTACAGCTTCCTGGAAGACTTCCAGGTATTTAATTATGCTTCCTGAGTGAAGTCCATCTCACAACCAATTTCACCCCATTGGTTTGGGGCAAAGCCTTTTACTACAATCACTTGTAACTGAATCAGCTGCTTTTCATAAGAAGTCTGTAAACATTCACTGGTATAGGTTCTCAGCCTAGCTGAGGTCTTGTGCAAAGTTAAGGGCTGGAATCTAGTTTGAAGTTTTATTAAAAACTGGTTCTCCCATCACTGATATAGCCACTTCGGTATCAATTTCAATTAGAATCTGTTGACTATTTAACCAGATGAAGGTGGACCTTCCAGGGCATGAACTCCCCTAAGAGAAAGTGAGGACTGCAGATGCTGGAGATCAGAGCTGAAAATGTGTTGCTGGAAAAGCGGAGCAGGTCAGGCAGCATCCAAAGATTCCTGAAGAAGGGCTCATGCCCGAAACATCGATTCTCCTGCTCCTTGGATGCTGCCTGACCTGCTGCGCTTTTCCAGCAACACATGAACTCTCCTAATACTAGTATAATGAGTTCTCTTACTTAATTTCGGTCTAGTAGCCATAAGTCCACAGACCAGCAACAACTACAATGGCTTGACAGCCAGGATCCTGAAGAAAGTTTTGACAGTTTGGCAGAGTCATGGCTTTGTTTTGAGGTTTTGCTGTGGGCCAAAGTGGACTTACTCTGATCAGCATATGTTCTGAGTGAAGCTGTGCAATTACCTTCACTCAAGATGTGTTTCCCCAAACTCCGTTGGACTGGGTCAATATGGTTAAATGAATATTACCTTTTTACATTGGCACTGATAAATCAAAATTAAAGTGAGAAGCTAATCTAAATATAATTCAAAGCATTTTACGTTAAGATTCCATTTGACCAAATGCACTTAGTTCAACTGCTGAGTGATTCATAGACCGCACCTGCCCCACTCTGAAAAGATAATTAAATCAGAATCTATAATATCAATTCTGACAGGTCAGTCTAAAGCTAGATAAATGTTTTAAACATAAAACACTTATCTTCAGTTGATGGACTTTTTCTAAAAAAGTACCTAATACCACTTTACTAAATTTCTTGATCGTCTAATTTAATACTAAACAGGTCCTGTTTCTAGTTTCGCTAAATATAATAACCACTAAACATATATCACCTAAATACTTCCATACCATCTCCATGATTTTCCAAAAATATTCAAAGCTAATTTGTCAGTAAACAAAACTGGGGCACAGCATTTGAAATGAAGCCTAATCAATGTTTTATATAAATGTAGTCTCAACTTGGTTGAAGACTAGAGATCAAGCTATTTTCGATCTCCTTTTATGTAATGTCAAACTAATTCAATCTTGCAAGAGCGGCTTGAGGGATTAAAAACCACAATTATACAATGGATGCAGGTTTGCTCGCTGAGCAGAAGATTCATCGTCAGACGTTTCATCATCATACTAGTATCTTTAGTAAGCCTCCGAACGAAGCATTGCTGGCGTTTCCTGCTTTCTATTTATATGTTTGGGTTTCCTTGGGTTGGTGACATCATTTCCTGTTCTTGTTCTCAGGGGTGGTAAATGGAAGCAAAGTCAGTGTGTTGGTTGATAGAGTTCCAATGCCATGCTTCTAGGAATGGTCATGTGCGTCTTTGTTTGGCTTGTCCTAGGATAGATGTGTTGTCCCAGTTGAAGTGGTGCCCTTCTTTATCTGTATGTGAGGATACTAGTGAGAGAGGGTCATGTCGTTTTGTGGCTAGCTGACGTTCATGTATCCTGGTGGCTAGTTTTCTCCTGTTTGTCCAATGTAGCGTTTGTTACAGTTCTTGTACGGTATTTTGTAAGTGACATTAGTTTCACTTGTCTGTATCGGGTCTTTCAAGTTCATTAGCTGCTGTTTTAGTGTGTTGGTGGGTTTGTGGGCTATGATGCTTAGGGATCTGAGTAGTTTGACAGTTATTTCTAAGATGTCTATGGCGTAGGGGAGAGTGGCTGGGTTTCTGGCCGTGTTTTGTCTGCTTATTTGGGTTTGTTGCTGAGAAATTGGCAGGCTATGTTCATTGGGTACCCATTCTTTTTGAATATACTGTATAGGGGACTTTCCTCTGCTCTGCGTAATTCCTCTGTGCTGCAGTGTGTGGTGGCTCATTGAAATAATAAACTACATAAGCAATCATCCCAACATCCACAAATGTAGCTGCATCAGATCAGTTCAACAAGCCACAAGGACTAGGTTGAGTAGATTGGACCTGTGTTTGTTGGAAGGAACAAGAATGAGAGGGGACCTTACTGAAGCATGCAAGCATTCTAGATTCAGAAAGGTGGTCGCCTCGTGGTACACTTTGGCACCAGCATGCGCAATTTCAGAAATTCTTCAGTGTAGAGGGCTGCTGAGGCTGGATCATTAGGAATATTCAAGGCTCAGATAGACAGATTTTTAAAACAGTAAGAAAACTAAGGGTTATGGAGAAAGCAGTATTGAAGATGATCAGATCTGCCATGATCTGATGAAAAAATGATCACATTGAATGGTAGAGCAGACTATGCACTGAAAAGCTTACTTCTGCTATGCCTCATGGTCTTATGGAAAGCATAAGGCACATGTTGACGGAACTAGATTTGGAAAATACATTAAAAGGCACAATTATATATAGTTGCTGTGAGCCATGTAATAGGCAGTGGACAGTCTTTAAAGTACATCTCTTGACTCAAATTACAGAACTTTCAGACAAGACAAAATAAGCATGCAAAAGCAACAGGTAATCAAGACGACCTTTGGAATGTTGACCCGTATTTCAAGGGAGTAAGGAAGTCCTGCTGCAACTGTGCATTGGTGCTGGTGAGACATCAGGAATACGGAGTATGATTTTGGTCCCTTGATTTAAGGAAAGATATCATTTCATTGGAGACCATTCAGAGAATTGGGGGGGGGAGGAGAGAGAGACAGTGGTTAGCACTGCTGCCTCACAGCGCTAGAGACCTGGGTTCAATTCCCACCTTAGGCAACTGTCTGTGAGGGGTTTGCAAGTTCTTCCTATGTCTACATGGGTTTCCTCCGGTTACTCTGGTTTCCTCCCACAGTCCAAAGATGTGCAGGTTAGGTGAATTCGCCATGCTAAATTGCCCCGAATGTTAGGTGGAAGGGACTGCGTCTGGGTGGGCTGCTCTTCAGAGGGTCGGTGTGGACTTGTTGGGCCAAAGGGCCTGTTTCCACACTGAGTAATCTAAAAGAAATTAGGATTATCCCTGATAGGGAGGGATTGTGCGTCAAGCAAAGATTAAACAGGTTGGGACTCTTTGGAATTAGAAGAATGAAAAGTGACAAATAGGATTTTTAAAGCACATGACAATAAAAGTAAATATTGAGATGCTTCCCCTCACGGGAGAATCTATGAACAGAGGAAATCATCTCAGAGTTAAGTGGCACCAATTTAAGAGTAAGATGAAGAGGGGTGAATTCTTTGGAACTCCTTACCAGTCATAATGGCAGCTCCTTGTCAATATTTAAGTCTGAGATAGATAGATTGATCCTTGATCAGTAGGGGCATCAAGTGCTATGGGGAAAGGGCATGCAAATGGAAGTGAGAAGTGGAGTGTCCATAAGACCATAAGACATAGGAGTGGAAGCAAAGCCATTCAGCCCATCGAGCCCACTCTGCCATTTAACCATGGCGGATGGGCGTTTCAATTTTACTTACCCACATTCTCCCCGTGGCTCTTAATTCCTTGCGAGATCAAGAATTTATTGATCTCTGCCTTGAACACACCCAACGTCCCAGCCTCCACTGTACTCCATGGCAATGAATTCCACATGAGCACCACTCTGGCTGAAGAAATGTCTCCTCATTTCCATTCGAAATTTACCCCGTCTAATTTTAAGGCTGTGCCCACGGGTCCTAGTCTCCCTGCCTAACGGAAACAACTTTCCAGCATCCACCCTTTAAGCCATGCATTATCTTGTAAGATTCTATTAGATCTCTCCTCAACCTTCTAAACTCTAATAATTACAATCCCAGGATCCTCAACTATTTGTCGTATGTTAGGCCTACCATTCCAGGAATCATCCATGTGAATCTCCACTGGACATGCTCCAGTGGCAGTATGTCCTTCCTGAGGTGGACACAGCATTCTAAATGGAGCCTAACTAGAGCTTCATAAAGTTTCAGAAGCACATTGCTGCTTTTATATTCCAACCTTTTTGAGATAGAGTGTCTATTGTATGGATGGAGCATTTCAGCTTTGAAGAGGGGCAGGAAAAACTTGGGTTACTTTCTTTTTGCAGCACGGAAGATTGTGGGGGCATCTGATTCAGGTCTACAAGATTATGAGGGGCATGGGTTGGGTGAATAGAAAGCAGTTGTTCCAGTTAGTCAAAGGGTCAATAACATAGGGGGCATATCTTTAAAAAGTGAAAGGCAGAAGGGGAGACAGGATTTGAAGAAAGACATTTTCAGGGTAATGGGGGGGTCTGGAAAGCACTGCCTGAGAGGATAGCCGAGGCAGAAAACCTCAACTTTTAGGTACTTTAACCCCACCAAGGTTCACAACTCTCAAATTAGAGATTCGAGATCACACTCACCTAATGTAGGCAATCGACAACTTGTGATCAATTTTCAGATAATGTATTGAGTTAAGCAGTACGATTTTGATAGTTTAGGTATAATGCTTTATTTAATTGGACAGTGAAAGAAAACGTAAGACTTATCATGAATAAGAGTGCTTTACCAATCCTGAAGTTGTTTGGTAAAATGGAGAAAGAGGCATGCAGGACTCTTACAATTTTGAAACAGAGTGCTCATCCTTGAACTCTCAGTTTTGCAGTCTTTGGTGACAGTCTTCACTGATAACATTGTGTTCTTTCTTCAGGCTGAAAGAAATTCTTCACCACTCTAACAATAGCAATTTATAGTAACAGTAATTTATTGTTACATGAATTCATGAAAGTACACTAAAGTGTAATTCACCAGAGGCCAGCACCATTATATAAATTATGGAGTCAGATGTACAGCATGGAAACAGACCCTTCGGTCTAACTCATTCATGCCGACCAGATATCCAACTCAATCTAGTCTCACCTGCCAATACCTGGCCCATATCCCTCCAAACCCTTCCTATTCATATACCCATCCAAATACTTTTTAAAATGTTGCAATTGTACCAGCCTCCACCACTTCCTTTGGCAGCTCATTCCATACACGTACCACCCTCTGCATGAAAAAGTTGCCCCATAGGTCTCTTTTATATCTTTCCCTTCTGACCCTAAACCTCTAGTTATGGACTCCCCCACCCAGGGAAACGACTTTGTCTATTTATCCTATCCATGCCCCTCATGATTTTATAAACCCTTATAAGGTCACCCTTCAGCCTCCGACAGTCCAGGGAAACAGCCCCAGCCTATTCAGCCTCTCCCCATAGCTCAAATCCTCCAACCCTAGCAACATGCTTGTAAATCTTCTCTGAACCCTTTCAAGTTTCACAACATCTTTCCGATAGGAAGACCAGAATTCCACGCAATATTCCAACGGTGGCCTAATCAGAGACCTGCACAGTCGCAACATGACCTCCCAATTCCTGTACTCAATACTTTGACCAATAAAGTAAAGCATACTAAACACCTTCTTGTGTTTCTCAACTCCATTCTAACCTTCTCTCTGTAACCCTTGATCCTCTTACTAATCAAGAATCTATCTAGCTACCTCGGTCTTTAATGCACTCAATGACTTGGCCTCCGCAGACCACTGTGGCAATGAGTTCCACAGATTCACCATCCTCTGATTGAAGAGATTCCTCCTTACCTCAGTTGTAAAGGATTGTCTCTTTACTCAGAAGCTGACCCTTGGGTCTTAGTCTCTCCTACTGATGGAAACATCGTCATGGCCACTCTATCCAGGTCTCTTAGTATTCTGTAAGTTTCAATGAGATACCGCCCCCACCCTAACTCCGATCCCTCTACATTCAATTAAGTACAAAGCAGTCTTCAACCATTCCTTATGTACCAAGTCTTTCATCCCTGGGATCGTTCTTATGAACCTCTTCTCGACTCTCTTAAAAGGCCAACACATCCTTCCTTAAGTACTGGGCCCAAAACTACTCACAAAATACCCAATACAACTTGATAGATGTCAACTTGCAAGGTTCAAGGATAAGGAAGGTGGTAACTATGGAGCTGTCAGGACAAATTTAATCTTTTGTGGTATCCACGCCTTCTTGATTTCTTAAGTGAATATTGGATACCATTATACTCCGAAGCCACCAAACCATTCCAAGTTTGCAACACCAGGGAGTCAGCATACTAAAGCAGACCCCGCCGTCAAAGAGACCCATACACTGAGGCAGCCTTGGCAGAGGCATCGCTGCTGATAGTCTTCTGGCTATGGTGGCAGCTGAATGTCTCAACTCTCAAGACCAGGACTCACCTCAACTTCCAAGAACTAGTTGACCATTCAAATTAACTCCTAAGAATTGAGATATCATTCAACCCCCTGCTGTCGCTGGTGCTGCCAAAACAGGGGAAAATAACAGGCCCCAGTTCATCGACACTAGGACAGTTGGTCTAGCCGCAAAGTGATGGCCATGAGGAAAGAACCATATCCACTGCTCAACAGCTTCCTGCAACCCCACCCCACTACCACAGCTGCAGGATAAAAAAAATGTGATTCAAAAAGTTAAATATGAAAACAACAATAAAAAAAGATGTGATCAGTCAGGAGAGGAAGCAGATGGCCCAGCAGCCTGAAACACCACCTACCCTATTAGCGCCACCATCTTGCCATCTCTTCAGGTGGGTGGTAGCCCATGACCTTGGAACTTCTCGGTACTCACTCATTGCCAAGCTATCCCTGTTAATACATTATATTTCAGAGAGTGCAATCTATGTCAGTCATCTGTCTGAACCCTTTTGGATAAAGACCACAGGCACCTACTTTTGGAGCTACAGCAAACACTGCCCACCTTTCCATAAAGTTCAGGTTACAATTCTTTTTAGAAGAAATGTACTTTCTTAAACAAACAATAATGGTGATAATAAAAGGTATACATGGTGCAAGATAAATCATTGAGATAGTTCAATAGGGCATTGCAACCCCAGATTCCTGTGATCTTTCCCCTTGCACAAGTTAGTTACTGCTGTAACAGCAGTTAAATGAAATCTCATGCTTTACATTATTGTATTTTATAAAACTGAATTTTCCTGGTAATTTCCAACAGGGTGCCCGACTAAACATCCACTTTGACCCCAAAAAAGATCAACAGTGAAGTAAAAGCCTCAGTCAGCAGAATCGGTAATACCTGGCTTTGCAGTACGATTTTCTTGAATCAGTGCTTCAACAAATGCTTTTGAAGCATGTTGCCAGGCACTACCAATTAGCACAGAAACTCTGGTTTCTTGTCCCCACCCTGAAGTAGTCCACATTACAATCCTCCACCCCTTCCCACAAATCATTATCGTGTGTGACCTCCTAGATGGAGGAACACAGCATTGCAAGGATTCCTCACATTCCAAAAACTGCAGAGGACATTCTCTTCTGGCTGGGGACTTTAAAAACTAATGGGGCAATCACCATTACCTATTGTTTTAAACACCTGATGTCTATATACCGGAGAAGAACACACAAAATACAGGCCAAAAGAGAACAAAAATGACGTCTGTGGGTACAAATACTGGGTAAAAAGATTGGAATAATAACAAAGCAATAGCATACAGTTACTTAGATCCCGCCTCAGGTGACTGTGCAATCTCCACACAGACATTCTCCCAGTGTCTGCATGGGTTTCCTCTAGGTGCTCCAGTTTCCTCCCACAGTCCAAAAAATGTGCACATTAGGTGAAATGGCCATGCTAAATTGCCCGTAGTGCTAGGTGAAGGGGTAAATGTAGG
This sequence comes from Hemiscyllium ocellatum, assembly GCF_020745735.1. Lineage (NCBI taxonomy): Eukaryota > Metazoa > Chordata > Chondrichthyes > Orectolobiformes > Hemiscylliidae > Hemiscyllium > Hemiscyllium ocellatum. The sequence goes on from NC_083424.1 coordinate 50,829,091, forward strand.
AGAATGGGTCTGGATGGGTTGTGCTTTGGTGGGTCGGTGTGGACTTGTTGGGCCGAAGGGCCCGTTTCCACATTAAATAATCTAACCTAAAAAATATGCCAAAAGCCAGACTGCATAATCTACCTCTACAACTTATCTAACGTACTCACTATAGAGAATATTATAGTACTGTGATACAGTACTGTATGACATTGGCAAAGAGTTCTTAAACTTCATAACATTTAAATCAAGAATTTTGTGTAATGAAAGGAAATCTAACAAGGATTAGGATTCCAGTTCTAACCAAATATACTGAAAGTGTATTTCATGCACACAATAGCTCCGAGAGTCACATTAGTAACTTCCTTTTGGGAGGGCTTGAGTTTATTCCCCTCAAAAGCCATTTGCTAACTGCTACAGACTGTCTTCTGCTTCAATGATCAAAAGACAAAATAAATATTTTAACCCATTTTTACATCTAATTCCCAGAATTTAAAAAAAAATAAAGATAATTTAAAATCCTAATACTGTTGAATGAGGTCCTCAGTTTTATTCATTATCTTGCAGACATACACACACCCTCCCACCTAGGAACATCAGAGTGTAAATATTGAAAATATATGCCCAAAAGATTCCTGGAAAAAATAACTCAATTGCTTATACAATCTAAAGCCAAGTACACTAATCAACAGGATGATCAACATCATGTTAAGATGCATTCTCCAATCATTGCAGATATACCTGAAGTTTCAATTTAGAAAAGCAAAAAGTTATTGCTACAAATATTCATTAAACCCAAAATCTCAATGTGTTCTGATAACTTGACTTCATATTACTCTTAAAAACTGGTAAAACTGACTATTACTTTTTCTTTTCTACATACAAGGTCAAAGAGCAAGTTAGCACAGTTGCAAAATAAGGATTCTTGGAAAATACATTGCGTAATAGAAAACTGACTCCTAGTCACAATTGCTAAAGTGATTTGCACACCAGCCACCAACAGAATCAAATTCATGAAGCTGCAGTCTCAAATATTCAAACAAAATTCAATTTGCAGCTAGATGGATATTACAGTAATTTTTTGTTCAGTGAGATTATTCTGCAAGTTACACGTGATCTTCATTTTAAAAGTGGTGTGCAGGACAGTTGCAGAATTATGGCACTTAGCATTTTATGTAGCACAATTGCGGATGTTATGAATTAAGTTGAACAGTTCAGAAAAAAGGAAACACTAACAAAGCTTGTAAATGTGAAACAAAAAGCCAGCTGACAAAAAGGAAACAAATTCCTTTATCTTCCACAACAGAGAAGTACACAGCAAATGAAAGGAAACAACAAGGCTCCAACTTGAGGATAGTGAGTTTCTGTTTCCCCAATACTTATCTGAAAAGTTAAAAGGAGTCAAAACTGAATACTCACCCGTATATTAATGGCTTCCATTTGTTTCAAGTTCTTTATCAATTCCATTTTGCTTAAAAAATGTTAATTTCTATACTTTTTAAAAATACACAGAAAAGCTTTCAGAAGTTTGCACTCTTTTTCCAAACTGCATTAATTAACCTATTACATTTCACAAGACAGTTAATGACAACTCCACAATGTAACATGCCAAATAAAATCTGGTTATGGTCAGGAGCTTGACTAGAACTGTAAATATATTTATAATATAGTTTCCACTTGCTGAGCAATTTATATAGTCATAGAGATGTACAGCATCCAACCCGTCCAGTTATCTCAACCCAATCCAGTCCCACCTGCCAGCACCTGGCCCATATCCCTCCAAACCCTTCCTATTCATATACCCATCCAAATGCCTTTTAAATGTTGCAATTGCACCAGCCTTCGCCACTTCCTCTGGCAGCTCATTCCATACATATACCACCCATTTATGCCCTCTAGTTCTGGACTGCCCGACTATATGAAGTTATCCTTTTCATGGATTTCAAATTTATACTGGGAAGGTTGAGAAAACTGAGTAGGAATTGTCATAGTTCGATGGTCAGATGAATTTAACTTCATATCCCAATAATATCTCTCACGTCTTCAGAAAACCTTAACCTAGTAATCCTGGTAAGTTTCTAATTAGACAGCACAAAATAACCACTATAGATCTAGTGACTGATTGCCTCACATGACTCAAATCTTAATTTTAAATACATCATAAAAACAGGCAAGCCTTGGCTGACAACATACACAAAACTTCAAATATGCACTACACCAGAGGCACCTTGTTTATTATTTGCTCTTTATCATCATTTCCTACACTGCTCTTACCTTACATTTATTATTTTCCTACTACTTAACTTTCCTATGATGTCCACCATCAATGCTACTAATTGTTTGAATATCTGTAAATTGTAAGTCTTAGGTTTTCAAACTTTCTAGCCTGGAGAACTGATCAAGTTGAACATGTATTGCTTTTTTGTTGATGGAAGTCCAAATGGGGGATAATCTTTGAGCAACGTCAGTTGAACCACATTCTGTTGGGAGATTATACATCAACATTATAGTTGATAACAAGACTCAACAGGAAATCATTCTTGTCCAAATTCCTATACAGCCTCTGACATTGATACGTTGGCTTTCAGTTGGCTAGTGTTTCCAGTTTTAAATTCTCATCTTTAACAGCTTCACACCTCTCTATTTTTGTAACTGCCTTTGACCTTCCATTCACCAATCCCAGATTACTATTTTTGACCAGTGCAAAGAGTATGCCACATCAGCCGCTGTGTCTCAACTGCTAAAACCTTATGCTGAAATTTCCTGCCTATGCCCCTTCCCCTCGTTTTTCTTTAGATCCCCTTTAGTGCGTTTGTTTTCATACTGCATAACCCTTTAGTCCAAACTTTCCACACTGACTTGATATCCCAATCTGACCTAGTCCTATTTGCAAGCATTTTGGCCCATATCCCTCTGAGTTCTCCTATTCATAAACCCATCAAGATGTCTTTTAAAGGCTGTGATCCATCCCATTCTCTGGCAGCCCGTTCCATACACACACCATCCTGTGTGAAAATGTTACCCCTCAGGTGCTTTTTAAATCTTTCCCCTCTCACCTTAAACATATGTCCTCTAGTTTTGGGCTCTCCTCACCCTAGGAAAAAAGACTTTGGATATTCAATCTATGCTCCTCATGATTTTATAAATCTCTATTAGGTCACCCCTCAGTCTCAGACGCTCCAAGGAAAAAAAGCCCCAGCCTACTCAGCCTCCTCCTATAACTCCCTCCAGTCATGACAACATCCATGTAAATCTTCTCTGCACCCTCAAGTTTTAATATCTTTCTGATAGAAGGGCAACCAGAATGGTATGTGGTATTATAAAGGTGGCCTCACCAAAGTTCTGTGCAACTGGAACATGACATCCAATTCCTCTATTCAATGTTCCGACCAATAAAAGGCAAGTATGCCAAATGCCTTCTTTACTACCGTCGACCTGTGACTCCTGTTTTAAGGAATATGCACTTGCATCCAGAGGTCTCTTTGTCTGGCACCACTCCCCAGGATCCTACGATTTACCTGCCTTGGTTTGCCTTACCAAAATGCAACCACTCAATCCATCTAATGTCTCCTCATTTGGTTTATCGTTGCATTGTGAACTACGGTATTTGTGTTAAATACTTTTCTTAATGCTAGTTGTTGTAACATTAAAATTGTTTCCAGGAAAATTGGTTCTCTCATACTACAGTTACCATTTGCTACAACTCATAACTGAAGAAAGCAATGGTTAAATACTGCTTCAATATTTCAGAAGCTTTCTGAACACTTTAAATTTGTGATTTAGAAAAAGGTTTATAAATGATTGTTCTATACCGTAAAGCATCAGACTTCAGATGTGAACTTGACACTGAATTGGTATTCCGGTCCAAATTCTTTGCATCATACGTTCATTCTCTTTTATACTGGTGTGATGAAATTAAAACTTGTGCTCCCCACAATTCAATTTTCCAGAAGAAGAGAGGCAGGATGACATGTTCCACTGTGTCCCAGCAATTTCTGATGGGTAGGCTTGGGCAAGTGTTGCCAAGCCTATAAAAACTTTAATGAAAACAATATAAACATTGAAACATTTCCGATCAAACACCAGGGACAGTGGTCACCTAGAATCAGAGATTGTCAGAAAAGTCATGGCCAAAAATATCGGGACCAGTATAAGAGCAGGACCACACAAAATAACTATTTTATCTTACAGACTACATTTTAAATCTGCTTTGCCCTCCATTGCTGCCTACCCTCCCTGGAAGAAGTGTCTAAAGTCTCCATCCCCAGATTAGCACAGTCAAAGACTGGTGAGCTCGTCTCCTAAATTTACATGAATTTTGACTGGGCATAATTATCGTCTGGAAGGTTAACTCTGGCAGTTCTTTTCCTCCCTGATCCAGTCAGTTGGAGAAGCTGCTGAAAAGCTTGAATGCAATGTTCTACTTTTAAAATGTTCCTTTAGGGGGCCCAATGTCATTAAACATTTGAAGCACTAATGCACATAATCTGAATTTTTAATTTCTAATTTCTCAACAAAATTTAGTACAACCAATTTGTGACAGGTTTAGAGTCAAGGGTAACTCCATGCACAACAACTTGAACACTTTGCAGGATGTAGTTAACTACTTACAGATATACAAACAAAGCAGTAACAGAAAAATATATGCAGCCATTCCACTCTCCCCTTACCCTTGGGTAAGTAATTGTACAGACAAAATATCAATCATGGAAAATGCTGAATAAAAAAAATTAACCCTTCATCTCATAATGCAGCTTAGGAGGTCGTTCTGCCTACTGTACCGGAACTGGCTGTTTAGGAGACCTATCCAATTAGTTACACTCCTCTGCATTTCACAGAGTCCTGGATTTTATCTCTTCAAAGACTTTTGTAATTTTCTTTGGAATTACACTATAGAATCTGCTTCCATCATTCTCCAAGACAGTGTGATAGGGTTAGGTCACAACCTAGCAAACACATTAATTCTGTCTCCTATGGTTATGGATTCTTAGTCATAGAGATCTACAGCACGGAAATAGACTCTTGGTCCAATTCATCCATGCCAACCAGATATCCCAACCCAATCTCGTCCCACCTGCCAGCACCTGGCCCATATCCCTCCAAACCCTTCCTATTCATATACCCATCCTGATGCCTTTTAAGTGTTGCAATTGTACAAGTCACCACTACTTCTCACCCCATCTATTTAACCTAGCCATGCCCCACATGATCTTGTAAATCTCTATAAAGGTCACCCCTCAGCCTCTGACACTCCAGGGAAAACAGCCCCAGCCTATTCAGCCTCTCCCTATAACTCAAATCCTCCAACGCTGGCAACATTCTCGTAAATCTTTTCTGAACCCTTTCAAGTTTCACAACATCTTTCCAATAGGAAGGAGACCAGAATTGCACGCAATATTCCAACAGTGGCCTAACCAATGTCCTGTACAGCCGCAATATGACCTCCCAACTCCTGTACTACATACTCTGATCAATAAAGGAAAGCATACCAAACGCCGCTTTCACTATCCTACCTACCTGCGACTCCACTTTCAAGGAGCTATGAACCTGCACTCCAAGGTCTCTTTGTTCAGCAACACTCCTTAGGACCTTACCATTAAGTGTATAAGTCCTGCTAAGATTTGCTTTCCCAAAATGCAGCACCTCGCATTTATCTGAATTAAACTCCATCTTCCACTTCTCAGCCCATTGACCCATCTGGTCCAGATCCTGTTGTAATCTGAGGTAACCCTCTTCGTTGTCCACTACACCTCTAATTTTGGTGTCATCTGCAAACTTACTAACTGTACCTCTTATGCTCACATCCAAACCATTTATGTAAAGGACAAAAAGTAGAGGGCACAGCACCAATCCTTGTGGCACTCCATTGGTCACAGGCCTCCAGTCTAAAAAGCAACCCTCCACCACCATCATCTGTCTTCTACCTATGAGCCAGTTCTGTATCCAAATGGCTAGTTCGCCCTGTATCCATGAGATCTAACCTTGCTAATCATTCTCTCTTGGGGAACCTTGTCGAATGCCTTACTGAAGGCCATATAGATCACATCTACTGCTCTGTCCTCATCAGTCTTCTTTGTTACTTCTTCAAAAAAACTCAATCAAGTGTGAGAGACATGATTTCTCACGCAAAAAGCCCTGTTGACTATCCCTAATCAGTCCTTGCCATTCCAAATACATGTACCTCCTGTCCCTCAGGATTCCCTCCAACAACTTGCCAAACACCAACTTCAGGATCACTGGTCTATCGTTCTCTGGCTTGTCCTTACCACCTTTCTTAAACAGTGGCACCACGTGAGCCAACCTCCAGTCTTCCAGCATCTCACCAGTGACTATCGATGATACAAATATCTCAGCAAGAGGCCCAGCAATCACTTCCCTAGCTTCCCACGGAGTTTGAGAGTACACCTGATCAAGTCTTGGGGATTTATCTATTTTTATGCGTTTCAAGACATCCAGCACTTCCACCTCCGTAATATCGACATTTTTCAAGATGTCACCATCAATTCCCTACATTCTATATCTTCCATGTGCTTTTCCACAGTAAATACTGATGCAAAAATATTCATCCCTACCTCCTGCGGCTCCACACAAAGGCCACCTTGCTGATCTTGGAGGGGCTGAAAATGTGCTGCTGATCTTGGAGGGGCCCTATTCTCTCTCTAGTTACCCTTTTGTCCTGGCTATATTTGTAAAAACCCTTTGGATTCTCCTTAACTATTTGCCAAAGCAATTTCATGCCTCCTTTTTGCCCTCCTGATTTCTCAAGTATACTGCTACTACCTTTATACTCTTAAGGAATCACTCAGTCCATCATGTCTATACCTGACATATGCTTCCTTCTTTTTAACTAAACTCAATTTCTTTAGTCATCCAGCATTCCCTATACCTACCAGCCTTTCCTTTCACCCTAACAGGAATATACTTTCTCTGAACTCTTGTTATCTCACTTCTGAAGGCTTCCCATTTTCCAGCCATCCCTTTACCTCTGAAAGCTGATTCTTGCCTAATACTGTCAAAATTAACCTTCCTCCAATTTAGAACTTCAACTTTTAGATTTGGTCTATCCTTTCCCATCACTATTTTAAACTAATAGAATTATGGTCGCTGGCCCCAAAGAGCTCCCCCACTGACACCTCAATCTCCTGCCCTGCCTTATTTCCCAACAGTAGATCTTCTGCCATAGGAAACAGTATCATCTTATTCACTATCAAAATAACTTATGGTTATAACACTACCAGCAAATCTCTTCACCTTCTGTGCTATAGAGTCAACACCAACTTTTCCATTCCTGGCATTGTTAAAAAAAATCAGAAATAGGCTGCTCTGCCCTTGAGCCTGCTCTACCATTCGAAAGGATCATGCCTAACCTGACATTCCTCAGATCTACTCTCCAGCTTTTCCCTGTAACCCTTGATTCCTATACGGATCAAGAGTCTATCTCTGCCTTAAATGTACACAAGGTTGCTGTCCCCACAGCTATGACACGATGTTCCAAAGACTCAACCCTCCAGAAGAAATTCCTCTTGTCAGTCCTAAGTTGGCATCCCTTTACTCTGAGACTATGCCCACTGGTTTCATTTTTGCAAATAAATTCATCTGCACCTTATCATTGCTTCAAACGCTGTGTGTCTGCAGCACTTCCTTTCTTACTAAGGAATAAGTGCATTCTAAATAGCTGTTGACACAGTTCACGCAGGACTACATACAGTGTTCAAAAATAAAAAAGTGCAGGAAATGACGTGGACCCTCTTTCTTGCAGAATGTTCAAACTGATCAACTTTCACTTAATTCAGAGTCATGAATGCGGTGGCGTTCAAGAACACAAGACAGAAGTAGGAGTTAACCATTCAACCCCTAGAGCCTACTGCACTATTCAATACTGCTCCAATTGTGGCTTTAACTTCACAGCTGTCTGCCCCTCATAGATCTAACATCTATATAGCTCAGTATTGAATATATTCAATAATCTGGCCATCACTGATTAACAATCCTTAGAAAAGAAATTCCTCCTTGCCTAACTTATCAGATCTGCTGCTAAGTGACTGATTTCCAAAAACTTGTTACACATATATGCTATGACCCATTTAAAAATTGATTAATCTATGGCAAAGATATAGATCTAAGAGTCTCTCAGAAGGATCCATTAAACTGGGAGATGGGCAAATTGACTTTTTAAAAAAGTATATGGGCTTACTTAGAATTCTGTCAAAGAGTGTGGTGTTGGAAAAACACAGCTAGTCAAAGTAGCGTCTGAGGAGCAGAAGAATCGACATTTCTAACATAAGCCCTTCAGCTGTGCTTTTCCAGCACCACACTCTTCAACTATGATATCCAGCATATGCAATCCCCACTTTCTCTTTACTTAGAATGCTGGATGTTTTCTCAGCTGTGTGACAGTTTTGACAAATTGTGTCAAAGTGTGAACAGAACAGACTTTTAAGACATAAAATTGGGCTGAAGCCTTGAATTAATGGCTCAGTGGTTAGCACTGCTGTCACACAGCATCAGGGACCCAAATTGCCTTCGGCAAATGTCTATGCGGAGTTTGCACATTTTCCCCATACCTGCGTGGGTTTTCTGAATGCTCTGGTTTCCTCCTACAGTCCAAATACATGCAGGCTTTCAGGGTTGCAGGGATTTGAGGGGGTGGGGTGGGGTGGGGAAAGAGTCTGGAAGGGTTGTTCTTCAGAGAGTCACTGGATTCAAATGAGCCAAATGGCCTGCTTCCACACTGTAGGGATTCTATGGATCTTAAGATTTTTAGATATGTGTTTTGTTGAGATATATAGTTAGAGTATCAACCATGTAAGGAGAAGTTCCCAGGAGGACTATGTAACGGTTTCAGTTCCATAACAATGAAAACTCAAATTTACTATTATTACGTGCTTGCATGCTAACTTTACATTTCATGTACAAAGATCTCCCAGATGCCTCTATCATAGTTTGCTAATCTTTCCAATTAAACTATATTCTACTTTTTTATTCTTCTTGTCAAAGTGGACCCCCTTATTTTTCCCATATAATATTGATTCGGTCAAAGTTTTGCCCACCAGACTCATTAACTGTACTGTTTTGCATCTTTATATCGGCAAACTTGGTGACAAAAGAAGTCAAACGATTGATGCAGAATATACTGTAAACAACTCAGATCGCGGCACTGATCCCACGAGGTAAAACTTGCCAACCTGAAAACGACCTTTCTATCCAGATTCTGGCTGTTGGTTAGCCAATCTGTCTATACATTAATATAATCTCGCCCCTATTGGTGTGTTATCTTGCAATAGAAACTTAGATGTCACACTTCATCCGCCCGCTTGTTTAATCCTCAAATAACAAACAATCAAATCTGTCAAATATTTCAAGCATCCCATGCAGTATAAGCTTGACATTAATCGGTCGGTGGCAGCTCAGAGTGAATTGCAGCCCTGCTGCTTATCGAGGAAAGGGGCTGCAAATACAGGAGAAGGCCAATCCCACTCCCAGCCGTGCCCTCACCTGTCCCGCAGTAGCTTCAGCCCCATTTCGGCGCACTCCCCCTCCAACTCCTCCCAGCTCAGCGCCGAGCTCTGCAGGCGCATGGGCAACGAATCCTCGGGGCCTAGAGGAGTCGGGAACTCCTGCACGAAGGAGTCCAATACCCGCTGCACCGTTTTCGCCTCCGGTGCTGCCACGGTCCCGCTCTTTTCGGGCGCAGATGTCATGGCTGATTCATCTCCGGCCGCTGCCTGAGCCGGACTAAAGCGACAGCTCACGCGCCTCCAACTGTCAGCCACCCGCTGGCAGCTGGACTACGCATGTGCGCTGGCCCAACAGACCCCCCTTCAAGTCAATTAACGCATGCGCTTGGTTACAGAAACGCGTGGGTCCCAATCTCGTCACGCCCTCCCCAACAACATGCGCCATTAGCGCATGCGCTGTATTTATAGCGACACGCTTCCAGTTTCGCCACTCTCCAACCCCCATTGTTACTGGAGCCCCGCCCACCCACCACCAATAACGCATGCGCTCAGCCTACAGGAGCTTTGCTGCCTGAACTGCTGTGCTCTTCCAGCACCACTGGTCCAGAATCTGGTTTCCAGTATCTACACTCATTGTTTTACCTCGTTGATTTTAACCCTACTGCGACTCCTCTTGCAAGGATGCCTGCCTTAAAGATGTTTTCCACCTCTCCCACTGGAACTCCCAGGTCCACCTATCCCCTCCACCCTCTCCTATCACCTTCATTCCCTCCCCCACTGTACTCTATGTACTTTCTCCCCACCCTCCTCTAGCTTATCTCTCCACGCTTCAGGCTGTCTGCCTTTATTCCTGATGAAGGGCTTTTGCCCGAAACGTTGATTTCACTGCACTTTGGATGCTGCCTGAACTGCTGTGCTTTTCCAGCAGCACTGATCCAGAATCTAGTTTCCAGCATCTGCAGTCATTGTTTTTACCAACAGGAGCCAAGCCCACCCTCAAGGACACATGCGCTGTGTCAACTAGAGTGCAAGGTCAGAGTTTTTGGTGATGATCCTAAGTCCTGACAAATCACATTTCTTGCACATTTTGTTAGTAACTAAGGAGTTGGAAACTTGTGACACATTGTCAGGGTTCCCAACTACCAAGCTGAAAATGTGTTGCTAGAAAAGCGCAGCAGGTCAGGCAGCATCCAAGGAGTAGGAGAATAAACGTTTCGGGCATGAGCCCTTCAACCTCTAAGCCAAGTGGCGCAGGTTCAAGTCTCACCTGCTCTAAAGGAGCACTGTAACATTTCTGAACACGTTGTTTAGGGAAAAGTATGTGACTAGAAGCAAATGCATAAAACTGTGGAAGTTCAACCTTATCACCACGACTGCGACTTGTTGTACAACCCCGAATACAAATTTATCCGTGCCCCATTGAACTAAGAGAGAGGGCACAGTAACCTAGAAGGAGAGCTGAAGAACGGTCACTGGATTGGAAACGTTAACTCTGCTTTCTTCACAAATGCGACCTGACCTACTGACTTTACCCAGCAGTTTTTTCTTAAATGTTTTGGGCAGAAGGGTTAAAACCCCACTGTAGTAGATAGTGAAAATTGAATTTCAATAAAAATCTGGAATAAAAAAAAGTTAGTCTAATGATAACCATGTTGCCAAATCAGAAGTTCAGTGGTCCTCTGGGGAAGGGAATCCGCCATCTTTGACTGGTCTGGCCTACATGTGACTCCAGACCAACAGCAATGTAAATTCTTATAAATACACAAATGACTGGCAAACTCCCACGTTAGGAACATCTGCGGGGAGATAGCACACAACATAGGAGCCCCCACATTCCTGATCTGTAAATTCTTGAATTTTTTTCCCCACACCTGTAAGTTACAAGTTCAAATATGTGCTGTAGAGTTAAAGGCCTGCACATATTTTAGAAGTTGATGCATTTCTGTGCATTAGTAATCAGTCTGAACATGATAAACATGCTTGCACAGACCAATCCATAATTTAAGTACAGAACGCCAAGGAATAGATAAATAATTATTGAGACAGTCAGACAGAATCCTGAGACCACAATGTGCACAAAAGGAGCAGTGGAGACTCAAATACATCTGGAGTGTTAAATTTTGCACAATTGTACTTCATATTGAAATACTTTGGGCTAAAAATTGATTTGCGAATTATTTGGACACAAGTCATGATCATATTGCCTTCTTTCATTCTGGTGGAAGTGCATAGCACATAAATTATGTACTGCCACCTACAATAGCTAAGAGACCAGCAATTCCTATGCTGCAGAGTCCCTCAGCTCAGCAGGAAACCCAGGACCATTCAATAAATGCACATCGGCATCTGTAATTCTAGTCGATCTATGAACCATTCAACACCCCCTGTGGTTTGCTCCTCAAAATCTCACCGTAATGCACTAAATGGGCATAATAGCCTCTAGGTTCATACAGTATCAGTATCTATCAGATAAAATGGCACCTTCATCAGTGGTCAGGTGTTACTCTCTTCCCCTTCCTGGTACTGCTCTGGTTAGATAGGCTGAAGGCACCCAAGAATACCAGAAGAGGAATCCCTAGTGTGGATCCCTACAGCAGTGTCATTTGGCCCATCAAGTCCACACTGACCTTCTAAACAGCATTCTACCCAGACCCATCCCCACCCTTCTACAAAATTCTTGTAACCCTGCATTTCCCCTGGCTAGTCTACACAACCTGCACATCCCCTGGACACTGAGAAATTTAGCATTGCCAATCCACCTAATCTGTACATCTTTGGACCATAGGAGAAATTTCCCTAGAGGAGGCCACACAGACAAAGGGAAGTCTGCAGTCACCCAAAGGTGAAATTGAACCCAGGTCCCTGGCACTGTGAGGCAACAGTGCTAACTAAAGTCACCATGCTACCCTGAAACATCTCCAAAAACACTTGCATACTTTGCTATTTCATGATAGTAGAAGTTCATTAAAATCATCTTACGTAAAAGTTAGTTGCCTCCTTACAAGCAGTCTTCTCAAGATGTTGAATCGTACCATTTGCAGCGTGCCTCAGGCGGCTTTTTGGCACTGGGAGTAATGTCAACAGTAAGGATTTAAATCTTGCATCTTTCGGTTCTTCTTTTTTTTCCCCCTCAAAAGGAAGATTTTCACTTACACTTACTATATTGGCAGTTCATGTCAACAACAATACATTTTGGCTAGTCAGTCTCAGTGGTTAGCACTGCTGCCTCACAGCGCCAGACATCCCCAGGTTCAATTCCCACCTCCGGCAACTGTCTGCATGGGTTTCTTCTGGGTGCTCTGGTTTCCTCCCACAATCCAAAGATATGCAGATTAGGTTAATTGGCTATGCAAAATTACCCTTAGTGTTAAGTGCAGGGGTAAATGTAAGGGAATGGGTCTGAGTGGGTTGCTCTTCGGAGGGTCGGTGTGTACCTGCTGGGCCGAAGGGCCTGTTTCCACAATACAGGGAATCTAATCTAATCTAAGCACATTGTTAGTTCTTTAGCGTTTTGTTTGTACTTGGGAAAGTGATCAGAGTATTCTGTGGTGTTACTGTTGTACTTCCCACAAAAGGCTCTAGATGGCAACTTTATTCCAGATCACTGCAGCATGAAAAGATGAAAAAACAAGCCCCAAAGGGGCGTAATGTTCCCTATTGAGTAATGATATGACGCGCAATGTAAACTGCTCTAGAAATAGAGCTTTGACAATCTGACCGACCTGTAGGCATAAACAAAACACATGCCAATCTGAAAATGATTGCATTTTAAAACATTTTGTTGTGCAAATTTCATTAACTGCCCTTTCGATGTGTCCACAGTGCATCTCAACATAAACCTCAGAAAAGCATCTACTGTATAACAGTCTTGGTTTCCACTTTCATATGTTACCCTGCAATGTGTATATGATTGCTTTGCATTATAGAAGGTTCACTGTATCACTGCACAAAACATCCTAATTTCTGCTCCTATCTCTTCTAGTCTTGACTGAATGTGAACTCAGTCCAGGGAAATCCCAGTGATTGACTATAATGAGAAACCAAACAGTCATTCACTATGCCTTGTCAATCCTCCATATTCTGCTCCTTCTTTAGGATTTACCTTAAAACTCAAAACTTAGACTAAGGTTCTGGTCAATCCTCCTAATGCCTCCTCCTTTGTGTTACTGCCTATTTTATCCCTTTATATTTCTCTGAAACATCTGGACACTTGTTTTCTATTTTAATAGCGCTATTTAATTGCAAATTCTTGTGTGAACATTGAGGACAATGAGAGGTGCATCCAAAGAAACCACTGCCAAACTAAAAGGTCGTCAATTACAAAGGTAAGAAATATTAAAATCTCTTATATAAATCAATTAAACTCAAAGTAGACATCAGCCTCCAGCTCACTCCCGGATACCTGTTATTCCATGTACACACACAAGATAAGGGGACATGACAGCCTTGTGGTACTATCACTGTACTGATAATCCAGAGATCCAGGCAACATTTTTGGGGCTGAGGTTCAAATCTGGCCACGGCAAATGGTGGAATTTGAATGCAATCTGGAATTAAGAATCTAATGATAGCCATGAATCCATTGTCAGAAAAATTAAAAATTATCTGGTTCTCTAACATGCTTTGGGGAAAGGAAACTGCCAGCCTTATATGCAACTCCAGGCCTACTGTAATGTGGTTTACACTTAACTGCCCTCTGGGCAATTAGGCATGGACAGTAAATACTGGCTGAGCTAGCGATGGAATATCCCATGACTTAAAAAAGCAACGGACTAAGCAATCTCAAAACCAACAGATCAGATCCTAGCTCTACAATCTTGCCATATCCAATTAAGAATGGTAGGTGTAAAGTTAAATAAGTAACAAGAGATGGAGGATCTACAAATATCCTCACCCTCAAAGATGGGGTGCCCAGCAGAACAGCACAAAAGACATTCACATCCAGCTTCAACCAAAAAAGTGTTTAGTTAGTGACCCATCTCTGCCTCCTCCAAAGGTCCCCTGTATCTCAGATGCCAGACTTCAATTTACTCAATATATCAAGAAATATCTCAGACACTGGATGCTGTAAAAGTATGGGCATGACAATATTCTAGCCACAAAACTAAAGAATTGTGCTTCAGACTTAGTCACACCTTGAGCTAAAATGTTCTGGTACAACTACAACATGCACCTACCTGTGACCTATGCACAAACAGCAGGACCAGTCCAACCTGGCCAAATACCGCTTTCAGTTTTCTCTCGATCATCAGCAAAGTTATGAAAAGGGTCATCAACAGTACCACCAAACAGTACTTGCAAAGGAATAATTTGCTCACTGATGCGCAATTTGAGATTCCACCAAGATCTCACATCTGCTAAACCCATTTCAGTCTCGGTCCAAACACGGGTAAAAAAAACTGAATTCTGGATGAATTGAGAGTGGCTGCCCTTGACATCAATGTAGCATTCCTCAGATTATGGCAGCAAGGTATGTTCGGATGATAATAAGGATTTCAGAGACAGTTCACCAAATTAAGTCCAAAAATGAAAGGAATGATTGAGCACAAAGGAGAAAATGCTGGAAAATCTCAGCAGGTCTGGCAGCATCTGTAAGGAGAGAAAAGAGCTGATGTTTCGAGTCTAACTGACCCTTTGTCAAAGCCGATTGATTAAGCAGTTTAGGTCTATACACACTAGAGTTTAGAAGAATGAAGATTTAATTGAGGAATACAAGAGGTGAGAGAGGATCAACAAAGTAGATGTGCAGTGGATGTTTCCCCTTGTGGGGCAATCTAAAATGCAAGGTCATAGTTTTAGGCTAAGGGTTGGTAGATTTAAAATAGAGATGAGGAGAAATTACTGCTCTCGAAGGATTGTGAAACTGTGAAATTCACTACCCCACAGTATGATGGATGCAGAATAAATTTTAAGAGGAGACAGACAGATCTTTAATTAGTAACAAGGTAAACAGTTATGGGGAGTGAGCAGGTAAGTGCAGTTGAGGCTAAGAGATCAGCCATGAAAAAGATCATCGTATTAAATGGTGGAGCAGGCTCGAAGGGCTGAATTGCTCATTTCTGCTTCTAGCTCTTGTGTTCTTAAGGTGCCTGAACAAATCTAGAGCCAATTATAATCGGGGGAAAATCTCTTCACTGGTTGAGTCATATCTAGCAGAAAGAAAGATGGTCGTGTTTGTTCAAAATTAAATCATCTCAGCCCGAAGCCTCTTTCTGTGCTGTAAAACCTTATATTTTTATACCTGCAGATGTAGAATTTTCTCATGACAGTATCCTAGGTTCGGCTGCTTCAAAGACTTTCCATCCATCAAAGAAGTAGGGGTGTTCTGGATAATTGCATAATGTTCAGCACTATTATGACTCCTCAGCTACTGAAGCCACCTGTACCATTATGTAGCAATATGTACCATCTCCATGATGCACTGCAATAACTCACCAAGACACCTTCAACATCATTTTGCAAATTTGTGACCTCTGTCACCTAGAAGGATGAAGGCAGCCAGCAACATCCACATTACATGAACAAATGAAAATGTTAAATTGCCTCAGTAACTCAAGTAACTATACAGCAAGGCCTTCTCAGTTCAACCCAACAGGTCAAAGATGAGCACAGATGAGGAAACCTCAACTATCCAACTCAGCTGACTCAGGTCAAGCTGAGGATAAAGATAATTTTAAAATAATTACTACAGATAAATCAGTATGTTTATTTGAATAACTGAAGGGTATAACAAAGTGTTATGTAATTCTTCAGATATACACATACTCACAGTAACAAGTGCCTTTTTAATATCATGCATCAGATTTTGTATCATTATGATTCTTCAGTAGATCTCAGCTTTTCTACACTGATATTCTGAGATCTTTGCTTAGTTCTAGTTGTCATTAGTACAGAAATCAGATATCCTTCCCTCTGGCAGTTTTCCATGTTTCAAAAGGCAGTGTTATACTGAATATTATAATTTTTAATTTTAAAACTGGCAGGTAAAACCAAAAACAGTGAAAATAACTTGGACACAACACACCCTACATTTTAACTGGAAGACTAAGGATAGAATCAAATGTAAATGTTTTCAGCTTACTAAGAGCTCCATGATATTTTTGATCTTGTCAGAGGTTTCCTTATGATTGATTGAATACCAATCATCGGGACATTCCCTTGAGAACAGGCAGAGGGGTTTGAAAGAGGTCATAAATATGACAGACAACCTCAAAGTAAAAGTGATTTTGAATTTCTGCCATATCCTAACTATTAACTGAAACAACAGTTAGGAAAACAAAACAGTCTGAATATTCATAAAACTAGAAAGAGCTGGAAAGTCATAGCAGCTCAACTGATGCAGATGAACAAAAGGTATGTTCACATTAATTGGAATATTTAATCTCTCTTTTAGATGCAAGTTGATCTGCTGTCTTGATTTCAGATTTCCAGCATTCATGTACTTCAAGTAATTCATTGTGTGTGAAATCATTAAGATGTTTCTGCGAGATGTTATAAGGCACTATATAAATACAAGAGTTTCCTTACTTATAAATATTGCTGAGAAAAGTTTAGACTTTTTGATTTTTGAGAATTGGTTTCAGTTGTGCCTCTTCTCCAGTGTTCACCTTTTGGAAATAATGCCAGCTTTGTGTCAAATAGCCAGGTTAGGCATCAATTGTACGGTGAATCAGCAAGGTTGACCAATCTCATTGCTCATTGTTTTCACTACATTCTTTATAAAATATTTGTCCATGGCTGGATAATTATTTCCTGCATAATGCAGAAATTTAACTTGGTAACTTCATCATTTAAAAAAAAAATCTCTAACGTAACTGTGTGGTTACTCTGCATTAATGAATGAGATGGTTAATGTTGGCAGCATATTCAAGTTTGAAAGGCACCACAGCCATTGTCAATCTGACAGTCACATAAATGTACTATGCAGAACGAGCATCTGGACAGTATTCAAGAACAAGAACCTTCAAACCAATTCCCTTCCTAACCCAAGCGAATTAAAGGAAGCTCTCATGCCTGTTCGTGCCCTTGGTGATGACAGCTAAGCTGGGACTGAAAGGGTTCAGCCCAGTTCTGCACTGGGTCATGTACTTTCCAGTTCAGCCATTAGGGAAGCTCATCCAAATCAGTTAAAATAAGAAAATGAAACAAAATGGCACAAGAGACAAAACTGACCACAAATTCAGTGAAATTGCCTCTGTACATGGACTAATCAAGACTACTGACTCTTACACAAAATAAGCAGCTAGTGCTGCCATTTTGTCTTTGGGTTTCTTTGGATTGTTCCTGCCTGGTGGTCTACGTCCTCTGCCCCTCCCCCGTCCTCGTCTTCGACTCTGGCCCCCTCCGCCCCTGTGCATTGGATGCTTCATTTTGGCATACTGAAGCTCAACGAGATTCTGAAACACCGGATCACAGAAGACACATCCCGAATGCTGTGTTGCTTCACCAGGCAATGGTGATTTTGCCTTGTTGAAATCCACATCAACAACTGCAGCCTCGCATACATCACAGGTTTCAGATGACACCTTCACTCTGTGGGCGTTTTCAAAAAAGTGCACCACCACGTTGCATTTGTTACAAGCCATCTTCCACTTGGGGCCTGAGGTGGGGTCAAAGACCAACACCCCACTCTCACATTCTACGCACTGGACGATCCCCAGCAGACTTAATGAATGCTGACATGTTGGATGGGTACACTCATTACAACCCATTCCTAAGGAAAAAGAAGAACAATCCTGTCACAAAGTACTCCTTTTATATCTCAGTAACATTTATGTCTATTTTATCTGGTCTTGAACACGGATTAGAGAACGCCTAGGATTCAAACTTTGCTCATTAGAATGATGCACACCATTCATTATGAGTGACCAAGTTGTTAAAGTCTTCATGATTCTTATGGGCTCTTAGAATTATACATTTGGGATGAAATATATTGGTTTATAAATGTGTTACCCACATTCCAATAATGTATATGAATCTTAAAGTGCTAATATTAAGAAATCCTGCTGTCCCGATTTAAAATTTATTTATTAATGAGGTAAAGTATAGCTAGAGATGAATAACACATGGATACCAATGTTGACTCTGTTGCCTAGTGACACAATGTCTTGAAGCATTAACCTGAAGCAGAGGGAGCTCAGAGCTTTCGTTACCATGTCTTAATGCAAGTGTAGCAGTTGTTTTGAATGTAAAAGGGGATAGGAAGCAATATTGTCTTTATTAATTTTTTTTCTACTGTGCGGATCTCTGTGGATGACAATGGCTTCTTCAAGTGGAAGCCAATGTGTCAGCACACCAATTGGCATGTGTGGAACCTCCCAGCGGTCACATGGCTTAGAGGGACCGTTGGTGGGAAGGTAATCACTAATGTGTTATGTGACCATGAACCCACAGGTAAAGATGTGTTTGGGGATGTACCGAAAACAAATGGGCAACAGGGAGACGGAATGTTAAACTCTGAAAACCTGCAAGAAATTGCATTAATGAGCAAAGATATATTTTAAAAAATCACAAATTATACAGACTATATTTTCTATCCCAATTCAAATTACATTAATCTAGTTATTTGCAAATAGAATTCTCTTAAATTCTTACTGTCTTTCCCTTTCATGCACAATTTTCTGTTCTTTAAAGCCTGTACTCTTCCCAAATTACTTCATCCTTTACTCCCTTAGATTTTCCAGTTGCCTATACTCTGACCTCCAGCCAGAATCCAAATTAATCAATAAAAACAACTGAACTGCTGACTGTGCATTAATGCTTAGAGGAGACAACAGGTGCACAATAAGTAGTTCTTTGTCAGGTAAATGACCAGAGAAAATAGTGGATTAAGCTGTGGCTATGACCATATCCCAGGATTTGGTTAGAAGTCGACGCTTGCATAACAGGTGCGTCTTATTCAAAGATGTGCAGGTTATGTGAATTGGCCATGCTAAATTACCTGTAGTGTTCAGGGATGTGTAGGTTATTTAGGCATTTGTCAGGGGTAAATGGCGGGCAATTGGGTAGGGGAATGGGTCTTGGTGGGTTACTCTTTGGAAGGTCACTCTTTGGAGGGCTGATGTGGACTTGTTGAGCCAAATGGCTTGTTTCCACACTGTAGGGATTCTATGATTCAGTAAGTGTGGATGTGCCTTTTTCAGTATGTGGCACTGAGCCATTAGAATCAAAGGTCCTAGAATTGATCAATTAATTCCTAGTAGCTAGTCTACTTGGGGAAATATTATGATCTTCAGAATGTCAAATAGTCCATTAATACTCAGTGACTAGGCTCTCCCATTGACAATGACAACTTGGCTGGATAAAACTACCCAGCAGATTTAGCATGCTCAGGAAAGAGGGGAAAAATATAAAAAAAACAGACATAGTGGATCAGGATGACTTTATTTGCGGCAAACTCATTCAAAGAAAAAGAAGAACCACTGTTTGGAGTTGGCATTGTTTTTGACAGACCTTACCTTTCCTCATATCACGGAATGGTGGGTGATTGTAGCAATATGGACACAGTGGATAACTCTTTCCCTTGGAACCAGATGACCAGAGAACCAGTTCAAACTCATCAAGGGGACAGCGGAGCTCTTTATACAGTTTGATGGTCCCATTCTGGGGTAAGCTGTAGGTATCATCACAATGGGAACAGTGCATCCGACTGGGTTTAGCCTGGAGAGAACAATGAAACATTCACAATACTAATAACTATTAAGGTTATCACAAAGCAGGCTGAGAATACTCTACTTCTGGGATTACATGCTTTGGTCCAAAGACTACTTTACAAAGACTAACAAACTGCACAGTGCTAAATTCAGAGTCCTGAATTCTCATTGATACACTTGTTGATAGTGAGTGAACTTCCATTTGTAACTGAACTATGGAACTAAAACTAGTACCTTAGATATCCATTCACAAACCTAACTAGGAAATTAAACCTTGGACAATGATCAGCAGATCTAGTAACTATATGATGTAACCCAGGACACCAACAGATCTGCTAACTATAGAAAAAAATGGACTTCAGGTTACAAATACATCAATCATTAGAAGTTATGCAATAGGTGAAGAAAGGGCACTTAAAAAAATAACAAACGAATCACTATGTATAATTTCAAGGAATAGAATTGTAAAGTAGGGAAATTAAACCAAAGCTGTGTCAAAACTTGTGTAGACTACATTTAAAAATACAGTCATTCTGCTATAATGTGCATTTCATTAATATGAATTCATCATAACATGATTGATGAACTGGGGACATTGTTTCTGAAGCACGAAGTTCTAAAGCTTGTATTGGCTACAACGTGATTCCATCCCCAATAGTTTAAATAGTGCTGCTATTACATGACTTTCTTATAACATGGGATTGCTCAAAAATGGATGTACTGCATTATCATAGAACTGACTGTGGTACGTGCAGTTCTGAAAATGTGTTGCTGGAAAAACGCAGCAGGTCAGGCAGCATCCAAGGAACAGGAAATTCGACGTTTCGGGCATAAGCCCTTCATCAGGAAGGGCTTATGCCCAAAACGTCGAATTTCCTGTTCCTTGGATGCTGCCTGACCTGCTGCGCTTTTCCAGCAACACATTTTCAGCTCTGATCTCCAGCATCTGCAGACCTCACTTTCTCCTCCTACGTGCAGTTCTGGTCATTATATTAAAAAAGGGAATGGGTACTGGAGAGGATGCAGAAAATATTTATTAGCATGATCCCAGAAATACTTGGCCAAAGATATCAGAAAAGGATTGATAGGTTAAGGTTCTTCACCTAATAACTCCAAATGGGGTAAACCAGTAGCTAGGATGCATCAATACATGATTTTCTTTTAAACCTCACTCATTGGCTATAGTATTGCTAGCTGGCCAGCATTTGTTGCTCTTCCCTAGTTGTCCTTGAAACAGCAGTTAGCTGCCTTCTTGAACCCGCTGCAGCCCATGTGCTATAGGTAGACCTACAATCCCCTTAGGGAGGAAACTCCAGGATTTTGATCCAGGTGGTGAAGGAACAGCACTTTATTTCCAAGTCAGAATGACGAGTGGCTTGGAGGGATGGTGCTGTTCTAGTATATCTGGTGTCCTTGTCCTTCTAAATGGGAGTGGTCATGCATTTCGGAAGATGCTGTATTTGACCTTTTGCTGATATTTGGTGAATTTCTGCAGTGCATCTTGTAGATAGTACACATTGCTGCTGAGCATTGACGGTGGAGAAAGTGGATGCTAATGGATGTGGTGCCAAACAAGTGGGCTGATTTGCCCTGAATGGTGTCAAGTTTCTTGAGCATTGCTGGAGCTACATCCATACAGGCAAGTGGAGAGTATTCCATCAGACTTCTGATTTGTGCCTTTTGGATGGTAGACAGGCTTTAGGAAGTAAGGTGGTGAGTTACTTACCACAGTTTTCCTAGCTACTGACCTGCATTTGTAACCAGAGTATTAATCAGAAGTTCACTTGAGCTTCTGATCAATGATAATCCTGATGGTGTCCACAATAGGGGAAATCAGTGATGGTAACATCATGGAATGTCTCTTATTGGAGGGTTCATTGCCTGGTATTTATGTGGCTTGGATGTTACTTGCCAGTTGTCAGTCCAAGCTTGGATACTGTTCAGATCTTGTTGCGTTTTAACATGGACTGCTTCAGTTTCTGAGGATATTATAAATTTATGTTCCAAGCACAACCCTGAATTTATTGTTCCTAGAATTTCTTCTTATAAGGGTATAACCATTGAATTTCTTGGTTCCTAAAGACGGCATATTGATTAGAGTGAAAATAATCAGATGAAAATATAGCACAAAGAGGGACCATTCAGTCCATCAAATTTAAGCTGGTTCTTTTAAAGACCAATCCACCTATTTCCATTCCAATGATATTTCTTAATATCTCTGATTTTTTTTCTCCTCAAAGTATTTAATCCAACTCCCTTTTTGAAAGCCACAACTAAATCCAAAAGAGAAAGTGACGATTTGCTGGAGATCAAAGTTAAAACGTGTGGAGCTGGAAAAGCACAGCCAGACAGGCAGCATCTAAGAAGCAGGTGACTCAAAGTTTTGAGCATAAGCTCTCCATCAGCTCCTCGAATGCTGCGTGACCAGTTGCTCTTTTCCAGCACCACACTTCTGACAACTAAATTCATGTCTATTTGAAATCAACGAACTCTTCATCTCCTTGCAATGATACATTGAATTCTCTAACCTGAATGTACTTCATGAATCGATGACATCTGCCACAGCGGGACAGAGGCTTCCCTGTCTCAGCAATTGGAGAAAATGACACCTCCATTAATTCATCCATACCTGAAGGGAAACAGAATAAACTGAGCAAGGTATCCACAAGAGGGCGCCAAAGGCTGAAAAGTAATTTTCTTATGATTTTTGAACAGTCTTTCACATTTCCACTGATGTTCAAACTTCATCCAATGGCAATCATTGTATCTCGTTGACAAAGAAAAATACATTTTGGACATATATGTGCCCAGTGAAAAAAGAATGCATCACTGCAGGATACAGGCAGAAATTTTTCAACTTTTGGATGCAAATTATTGATTTTGTACAGCGTTGCAATCTAATAAGACAAAAGTATTCGCGTACAAACATGTTTGCTGTGAGCCAAGAATAGCCAATTCATTGCCACTTGTCATAATCCTGCTAAAAATAAAAAGGAACTCCTCATAAAGTACTCCAAAGATCTACCAATGATCTGGTGTGTGAACACATGGCCCAATTTAGTACCAATGCAAGCTCAGGCTTGTGCTGTGGCAACTCATCTCGGTAAAGGGAATGACTGGACATGATAAGTGGCCTCAATACCTCTGAGAGATTGCCAAATTGCATAAATTCAACTAGTTCCAAAGATCGAAATAAGCAAATGAAGAGGAAAAATTTAATGTTTTGTGCTCTCAACAGAACACATCATTGAAATAGAACCCACCAGCAGTACACCACTGAGAAAGAACAGTCCATGTGGAGGCGCAGTCTGCTCCAACTCAGGGCACCTGTTGAGCAAAAGCATAGGATATTGGACCTCAGGATGTTCAAAAGTAAATTACAGCCAATTTCATACTTTTTGATATTTGGTCACTACCATAATATAGGAAATGGAGCAACTGAGCTGTGCATAGCAAAATCCTGTGAAATGTTTGGAGGGATAAATATCAGCCAGAATCCTGGAAATTCTCTCCCCTCCTATCTTTATTTGAAGAAATGGTATTTTTTACTTTCCAAGTGAGCATACATGGGCTCAGTTTAACATTTTATCTGAAAGACAAACTTCCTCAGGATTTCAGAGGTGCATCAACTTGGATTTTTGTTGTCAAGCCCCTGGAATGGGAACTGAATCCCAAACCTTATCTCTCAAAAGTGAGAATGCGAGTAACTTAGCCACAGCTAACTAACAATTTTGAACTAAACACCGTGGAGACAAGTGCCTTAATCCTGTAAAGATATTGGCAAGAAATCTGACCCTAAAGTTACAATGGAACGAAAATTGTGTGTTGGCTTAAAATGACTTCTTCTCAATGGATCAGAAATAATTTCAACATCTTATATAATCAAAACCTAAACAAATACATATTTTTCCAGTTTTGCATGGGAGCTCTGATGAATTAATCCTCTTATTCAAGATATTTGAAAGTATTTCCATCAGTGGTTGATAAGAAAAGGTGGAGTGCTGTTGGAACGACTGGGCATAGTGTCTCCCAGTCTAATGTGTACATGGAGATAAAAACCATAGAAGTGAATTTCCTGGCAGTATACGATGTACTGGGTGAAATGGCAGTTATAGATTTTTCTCAACATTGAAAATCAGTTCACGCACACTGAAATGTTCACAGTCTTAGGAGGATTCAGAATACAAGCACAGTTGGAACTGATAACAATGCTCATTTTGATGAATTCTTCATGCTAGATTCTTGATGAAACTATTGTGATTAAACCTTCTACCAAATTAGCTGTTGTTTCATAAGGTAATTACAGCCTTTTACTAATGCTGCTCTAATTATAAATAGATTTCTACAAAAACATGAACTATTTTAAAATATAGACCTATAAACTGTTCTCCTTGGAACAGAGGAAACCGAGGTGGTAAGATTTAGTGGAAATGTAGATGATAATGAACAGACAACGTAGAAGGGGAAACTTCTTCTCATCAGTTGTTTTCACAAGAACTAGATATGTATGTTTAAGATTTTGAGCAAGCGACACAGGGAGAATGTAATGCAACAAGTGACGATGACCTGGAACTTGCTGATCGTGAGGGTGATGGATGTGGAAACAAACAAAGATTTGAAAAAGAAATCGGATGGAAACGTGATAGAAATAAACTTGCAGGACTGTGTGGATTGAACAAGGTAGCGGGACTGACAATGATCCATGGGAGTCAGAATCAATTTGGTGGGATGAATGGCCTATGTCACAAATGATTTTATGAAATGCAAGATTCTTAGTAGTACAAATCTACTGATTAACATATGTTTAACAGTTCAGATCACAGGCTAAATTTCACAAGGCGTTGCCGCAGCACAGTTGACACAAGCGCAGAATGGGGAATTTAGGCGCCATGTCCATTCTTGTGACCAAATAGTTGAACAGCGTAACAATTAGTCAAAGGCGTTTGTCACGAAAGAAAGCATTACAAATCAAAACATTATAAAAATCAGCTGTACCAGCTATGGAGTCCACAAAATAATGGAATTTTCTCTTGAAGATATTTAAGGCATGCTCTAGGACTGGTGGAAAATCAGCTTTGCCTGCAGCAATGAGACTTAACTGTTTTTCAACAGCACTGCGGATGGTGGGAAGGACAAGCTCCTGGTCTGTCAAAACATAAAGAGATCATGCAAATTACCAGCTAGGATCACAAAGATTCATGCAACTGATTAATAGCTGCTGCTGCACCCCACCAACACTCCCCACCCCACCCTCCCCTCTCATTCAAGTAATTCTCTGCCATCTTCCAGCCCACAAGATGCTCATTGATTTGACAGAGTTGGAATTATGGACAGAGATTTTACAATGCATTGCACTCAGGATGAACAGAGTCCAAAGGGGTCACAAATTGCAAAGGATACAGGAAACTAATGGAAGGTGTGTTTATTGTTATTATTCATTCTTAGCAATACCATTCCTGGCTATCCATAGTTGCCCGGGTAAGATGGTGACAGGCTGTTTTCTTCAATAACTGCAGTGTAGTAGTTTGCTACAACTGAATGGGTTGCGAAGCAATTCTGAAGAGAAGTTAAGAGTCAACCATGTTGGTGTGCAGGTAATACCAGGTAAGGAAGATATCCTTCCCTAAAGGAAATGAATGCATAAGTTGGCTCTATATGACAACCCAACGGTTTCATGGTTATAATTATGGAATTCAACTTTTCGTAGATTTAATAGATTTTCTGGAATTGTGGCTTAGCAACATAACCACTATACACATAGTTATGTACACGTGCATATTAACCATTTCTTCATGTCATCAGAGTGCAACTCCATGATAGCTGCTAAAAGAGACCTGTGTGATCAGTTCATGAGATTGTTATAGGATTTTTCCTATACTTTCATTGGGAAAACAAACAAGAAGATGAAAAAAGGTTGCTTAATTTCAAAGGAATTGAACTAAGTAAGTGAGTTAATGTATAGGAGCTGCTCTTGTGTAGTTTCCAGCTACCTCTAAAACGGTCAGTGTTTCAGAAGCAGATTAACAGTGAACCTTCTCACTTCTAGGCAAGGTGTCATTCCTTGTTCATAGCTAGCACACCTCTGTCAGTAAAATGCCTAATGTGGTCCATAGTGAATGTTCAAGTTGTCTTTAGCCTCTAATGCTCTCTCAAGGTGTAGCTTTGGCTATGTTCAGTGATTACCTGTTGATGCATGGCCTACATTTGTGGACAAACACTGTCACCTCACGTGATCCTGGAACACAACACCATTGTGCAAGCTTCTTGTTAAACAAACTCAAGGGGTGTTGTACCGCACCCCTATTACTGACCTTGCTTTAGCTGGTGAAATATATTTTCAATATGAAATATACATTCATATTGAAATAGTTTATATTCTCTTTTTAATCTTACATTGAAAAATTTTTGTTGTAATGTAGTAATGTTTTAAGCATTTTGACCAAGACCAAGTCAAAAATCACAATCAAATGTCAGTATTTCTCTTCCTTGGTAGCTAGTTATATATAATTAATACATCTCAATTTTTGAAATATTAAATACAAAACTACTGAACAACAGTAGTCACACAGTGCAAAGAGAGGTACTTTCCAAATGAATTCCAACTATTAATACTGATCCAGCACAATCAGATCTAATTACGTGGCTGAGTACCCAATGGATGGTTATAATTTCAATACAGCAAAACAGATTGTGCCGCATTTATTGTCCATCCTTAGTTATCCTGAGAGGTGGCATTAAAACTTCTTCGAACCATTGAACATCGGATTGATACAATCTGTGTGATTATTTAAATTGCCTGTTGATGTAACTCCTTTACCATGTTAGGGAGTACACATTGTGGGAAGATGACATTCATCCAGAAAGAAAGAAACTGGGAAAGTAAGGTTATTATATCATATTTACAAACTATGTATAAATACATAATAGGGCAAGTTTTACAGTATTGCTGAATGTTAAATATAGGGTGTTATACTTTATTTCCTTCAATTTCAACTTTACCGATTTTGTAATATCCATGAACAAGGACAATGCCAAGGTTTGTAGGCTTCAGTCTCCGGCCACTCTCCACAGTGACATAGTTACGTTGACAGATGTTGTTGATATGGACAGGGATACTGGCATCCGTCCCTAAGTGTGAAGAATAGGTAAACATAGTTTCAGTAAAACAGTTCCAAGTCAAGACTCAGATAAAACCTTGAGTGGAGTCAACTTACAACCTCTACCATTTCACCACTGGGAGAAACTCACAGCTAAGATCTTTTCTCAATGGTTGGATGCCAAACTGTGTGTTTAGATTCAAGACTGGTTATACAGAAGGCAAAACAACAACTTCCTCCAGGTTTAGACTTCAAACTAACACTGTACTTTCATTGCCTTGTATAATAGTATTTACAATCAGCAATATACCTATGTCTTATAGTTAGATTAGATAAGATCTAAACTACTTCTTTGGATATTCAATTTCATGTGCTTTGTTTCTTTCAGAGAACTCACTCTGGTTGCCTTTCCTGAGTTTTCCTTCTAATCTGTTCCAACACTGCCTCCACCTCCATTTATAATTGGTGAGGGTTGACTTTGGGACATCATCCCATGGTGAATGGGATAAGAGGCCTGAGGTATAACATAATCTGATCATTGCCTACCTCTGGAAAAAGAGGTGGTGTAGATGCTCTGACAAGAAACAACTCTCTTAGCTTTGTGTCCAAGATCACTGCGTACCTGCAATGAAAATGGGTTGCAGCTATTGATAAACAAACCTGGTTTTTCCTTTAATTCATTCATGGTATGTGGCCGCTATTTGTAACACCAGCATTTATTGCCCAACCTTAACTACCCTGGGGTGGTGGTGAGCTGCTTTTTGAACCACAGTGATGTCAAAAAGATTTCAAGATTTTGACCCAGCAACAGTGAAGGAACAGCAATATAGTTTGAAGTCAGGATGGTATGTGATTTGGTGGTGACCTTGTAGGTGTCCTTCTAGTTGACAGTGTTCTCATGCTATTGTCACCCTTGTCCCTCAAGGCAGTAATGGTCACACGTTTTGAAGATGCTGTTGAAGGAACTTTGGCAAGTTACTACAGTGCATCTTGTTGATGGTGCATACTGCTATCACTGTTTGTCAATGGTGAAGGCAGTGAATGTTGAAGTTGGTGGATGGAGTGCCAGTCAAGCGGGGTGCTTTGCCCTGGATGGTGTTAAGAAACTTGACTGTTTCTCTAAGCCAAGAAACTCCAAGCCACTGGAGAGTATTCCACCACAATCTTGACTTGGGCTGGTAAATAACGGATAGACATTGGGGAGATAGGACGAAGTAAGTTCCACACCACAGAATTTCTAGCCTCTGACCTGCTGTTGAAGCTACAGAGATTATGTATGTGACTGGTCCAATTCCGTTTTTGATTACTACTGGACAACTAATTCAGTAGAGAGAGATACCACAAGCTGGCCAAGGTCTTTGCTTTGATAATTATAAATTAGCAATTTTATTCCAAAAAACACCTCCTTTGTAATTTTTTTTCCTTTTGGATAGTTATGGAAAGTTTTGTTCTTTTTTTATTTCAGAAATCCATTGATTTCAAGTTCTGAGAGCTGAGCTTTGAGGCTTGAAACAGAACTCCCTCAGGTTTGTTAGGGAATTTGAATACAGATAAAAACCGTATCATCAGTCTTTAAAACAGTATAAATAAGAACAAATGTGCATCATTAGAGCCTCTTCATAAAACAACACCTATTCTACCATTTTATCAAGAGGCAAATATCAAAATTCTAATCGTTTTTCTAACTTCCATTCAACCTAATGCTTTGACTGTTACTGATGTTATCTACAAGACTAACATGTCACTGGACTGTTTATAAATGTGACTCAGCAAATAATTGGAGTGAATCTTACACAACAACTGTTAAGCCAACTGCTGTGAAAATTAAACAAGAGTCAATTTATTTGTTTTTTAGCTCCCAAAAGGAACTTCAATTGACGTCAGAAAATTAGAATGTCTATTTCTGCACGACAATTGAAAGTTACCAAGACACTAATATCTTCTTCATTACAACTTGAATGATATTAAAAATTCAAAACCATGCCAAGTATTCTGGAAGCAGATGGAGTAATATCTGTAAGTTCAATCCAACTAGAATACCATTACCTGGGTTCCGATCATTCTAAACAAAGTATGATCTATAGTTAGACCACCAGTCCTGGTATGCATAGGGGATTAATAATGGAACAGTTGCTCTCCAAAGTGGATCACGTCGGTAAACGGACAGTCAGTTCTGCCAAAATCTAGATTCTTACAGGAGTGGTCAGCCTTATAGAAATGGACAGTTTGCTAATAGAACTTTAAGCCCAGATCCAAAAATAAACCAGTAACGGGACTGTCAAATCTCAAACAAATGGATTAGTAACAAGAATGGTCAACACTGGACAGTGTTTGTCAACTTTCATAGAAGAGACGATCTTTAATGAGAACATCAACCCTAATAATAGGCAAAGTTGACAACATTCTGCAATGAGAATGGTTGTCATTGGTAATTTGATCCTCAGTTCCACTATGTACTGGAGAGGTTATTAGATAATCAATCCTCGTGCAACTGCATCATTAAACATATAGCATATTTCAACAGAGCATTGAGTGATATTGGTGCATCTTATAAACAGGGAAGGTCAGCTGTGATAATAAATGAAGGCTGGAAACTTATTTAAGAAAATTAACTGCAATATAGATTAGTTGATTATGGGACAGCCAGGTTTGATAACTGATGGGGATAACTGATAACAGGATGATTACTCCCAACATGGATCAGGTTGAGAATGGAATAATGAATGAGGTCCTATTACAGCCAAGGCAAGTAACAGTAATAAAAACAGAAAATGCATGTCAGGTAACATCAGTGCAGACACAAACAACCTTAACGCTTCAGATTGTTGCCCAATGATCAGAACTGACAAAGAAGTCGAGGAGTAAAAGGTTTTCAATGTGTGCTGAGGGTGAGAGGAGTAAGGAGTAAAGGACAACAGGAAAGATGTGGCAGGATGGAAAACAGAACAGATCTATTGACAAAACGATTGATAGGATTGTTATGAAGATGTGGGTGTACTGTACCTTTAAGAAAGTTAAAAGCTAGTAGAACTACCTGACAGCACCAAGTGCTCTGAAAACAAAGTAACATTTGGTCGAACAATTCGATTAACTGGTTGTCCGGAGACAAAAACAAATTTGAATTTGGCCTATCAGTTTAAATTATACCCCAAAATACCAACCTCCAATCAAGTTTGAATTGAGCATATTGACAATCTTAAAAGGCAATGACACAATCCGGTGCTTTGGGGACTTGTTGTTGGGATTTGAACTGGTTTAGACAGAGTTGAATAGATTTGGGGGAGTGTGAAAAATCCCAGCAGATTTAAACACAGGTTAGTGTCCTTGATCTTTAAATAAAACGTAGGTGAGACAATTTGTTTCATTTCGGTGACTTGTGGTTGATTAAATTAAAACTGATAGAAATGGCACTTAAAATTGTAAAAGAGGTTCTGGGATTTGATGATGATTCTCAAATTTGCCAAGAAAGTTTAGAAGGAAAGAAAAAGGCCATACTTATAGAATTAGTAAATACGTTGGATTTGGGTTTAACCAAGGACAAAAGTAAAGCTGACTTTGTAAAGGAGTTACTCAGACACTTAGGTGTGTCAGAGAAACAGACAATTGAGGAAAAAATGGAGTTAGAAGACAAGCAAAGAGAGAGTGGAAACAGAGAGGGAGAGAAGGTTCTTGGTTGAACAAAGAGAGAGAAGAAAGGGAGAGACAAAAAGAGAATTCGAACCTGAGAAGTTGCGATTGAGTCAGCAAAGTCAAGTCAACAGAACGGAGGTTAAAAGAGAAGGTAGTGAGATATATAAATATGTCAACTCTGCCACATTTGATGAGAAAGATGTTGAAGCCTTCTTTATTTCATTTGAAAAATTGGCAAGGCAGATGAAGTAGTCCAAGGATTTATGGTAATGCTAGTTCAGACTCAACTGGTAGGCAGAGCTGATGAGGCATTTGCCGTGCTGACAGATGAGGTGTCAAAGAGATTAAGAAGAGGTTAAACAGGCTATTTTAAAGTGCTTATGAATTGGTACCAGAAGCATATAGACAGCGGTTCAGAAACACAAAAGGAGGAACCAGGTCAGACTTGAGTTGAGTTCAAAAGAATTTAGACATAGTCATTTTGACTATGGGTCAAAATGGGTGCGAGCTTTGAAAATAGATAGGACCCTTGAGGCTCTACGAGAGATTATTCTGCTGGAGGAGTTTAAAAACTCACTTCCAGAGATGGTAAGAATTCATGTGGAGGAACAGAAAGTTCAGGAAGTGAGAAGGGCAGCAAAATTAACAGTTGAAAACACGTTGGTGCCTAAGATAAGCTTCTGGCCAGAATGTTGTTCTGCAAGGGTTAGAAGTTGAGAGAAGGGGAGTTCCTACACTACAAAACAAAGAATAGAGAGTACTGCTAAGAATTTACCACAGGATCCGTTTCCACTGTGGTAAAGTGGCACATGTAAAGTCGCAGTGCTGGTTGTTAAAGAAAGGCACTGTGGGAAGAGATATGGTAAACGTAGCTAAACCAGTGGCATTAGTGAAGGTAGTAAAGCAGACCCCAAGAAGAGCCGAGAAGCTGCAGGAGAGTGCACAGCCTAAGCAGGCTGAGTATGGAGTTAGTACCTGATATCGACAAAGAATTCACCTCTGTGGGTAAACTTTACTTGGAAAGAACAGAGGGAGAAGGACAAGAAGTTATAATTTTGAGAGATAAAGTATAGTACGGGACAAGCGAATATGCACTCTTTCTGATCTATTACCCAAGAGTGTGGTAATTTGTGGGATAGATGGACAGAAATTTAACATTCCCCTATGTAAGATAAGGTTGGAGTACCGACTCAAGACTGGGGAAGTTACAGTGGGAGTGATTGACAGAGTGTCAATTCCAGGAATTCAGTTTGTTCTTGGGAATGATTTGGCAGGATAAAAGGTGGGAGTAACACCCCTTGTTGTGGAGAAGCCCAAGGAAGACAAAGACACTGAGGGATTAAAACAGAAACATCCTGGTATTTTCCCAGATTGTGTGGTAACCAGATCCCACTATCATAAGTCACAGCACGAAGCGAAAAGTAAAGAGAAAGATGAAGGAGTTGAGGTTCAGTTAGCAGACACCCTGTTTGACGTACTGGTGCAGGAAAAACCTGAACAGGCAGAGGGTCAGACAGAAGTCTACTCCTGAAAGGCTAAGAGACTTGCAACAGTGAGACAAGACAATAAAAGATTATATGTGGATGCGTACTCCAAAAAAAGAGGCAGAGAATATTCTAAAGGGTTATTATCTATAAGATAGAATCCTAAGACGGAAACGGAGACCATGGCAGGTCAGTGCAGAGGAGAAATGGGCCGACGTGCATCAGATTGTGTTGCTGGTAGCATACGGACAGGCGGTGTTACAGGGAGCACATGAACTACTTGTAGGAAGTCACCTAGGTGTATGAAAAACTCAGGCTAAGGTACAAAAACATTTTTAATGGCTTGGAATGCAAAAGGATGTGGTTAACATTTGTTGTACGTGTCATACATGGTAAATGGTAGGTAAACCACAGGCAGTAATAAAACCAGTACCTTTGTTGCCAATTCCTGCATTTGAAGAACCTTTCACACGCTTTATAATTGATGTCCTCTCTCGAGAACTAAAAGTGGGAACCAGTACTTGTTAACCATACTGGATGTATTTACCAAATTTCCAGAGGCAATTCCATTATGGAGTATCAAGGCAAAAAGGATAGTAGAGGAGTTAGCAGCTCTCTTCACACGGTTTGGGCTACCAAGAGAGAATCAGTCTGACCAAGGGTCAAAGTTTAAAGCAAGGCTGTGGAATCTTAGGTATGCAGCACTTTAAATTCAGCTCGTATCATCCTGAAGGCCAGGGAACTTTGGAAGGGTGGCATCAAAACTCGAAGACCAAGTTTACAGCATACTGTCAGGACTACCGATAAAAGGTATTCCATTCATATTGTTTGCCATTGGAGATGCCCCAAATGAATCAACTCAGTTCACTCCCTTTGAGTTAATACTCGGTCACGAAGTGAGAGGCCCTTTGAAATTAATTAAAGAAAAATTGACAGGACCAAAGTCGGAGATTTCACACTTAGATTATGTATCAGAGGTGAGGGAGAGATTAAATAGAGTAGGTGAGTTAGCTAAACAGCACCTGAAGAGCGCATAGTATAGAATGTATAGTATAGAATGAAGCAGGTGGCAGATAAAAACTCTGAGATTCTGACATTTTCCCGAGGGAATAAAGTGTTAGTACTGTACTAGTGATAGGCGATCCCTTCAAAGCCAAGTTTAGTGATCCTATCAAATTGAGAAAAACTTGAGTCAGGTGAACTGTCTAGTAATGATGCCAGATAGAAAAAAAAAGTATTGGGTATGTCATGTGAACGTGTTGAAACCATATTATTACTAGAGAGAAAGAACTGAGAAATAGATGTTAGTTACTCCCCTGCAGAGTCAGGAATCAAATCCAGATGAAGTGGAATTTGATGTGCCTCAAAATAGATTAAAAAATGAAGAAGTCCTTGAGGAGTGTGATAGGTTAGGAAGCAATCTGTCTCAGGAGCATAGAGCACAGCTGAAAGATTTGTTATTGCTGTATAGGGAGGTATGGAAGAATCAGATGGAGAGGATTAATGCTATTGTACAAGTAGACATAGGGAATACTGCTCCGATAAAACAACATCCCTATTGGCTTAATCTTTAAGGTCCAGAAGAAGGTGGAGACCATGCTCGACGAGAACATCATCAAACTAAGTCAGAGTGAATGGAGTTCACCAATCATCTTCGTTCCCAAACCGGACGGGACTCAACGATTCTGCGTGGATTATCGGAAGGTCAGTGCCGTTACAAAATTGGACTCATATCCAATTCCTAGATTGGAGTACTGTATTGAGAAAGTCTGACAAGCCAGTTACATCACCAAGTTGGACTTAATGTGTGGTTCCTGGCAGGTACCTTTATCAGAGATGGTGAAAGAAATTTCTGTGTTTGTAACCCCAAATTGGCTATATCACTTTAAAGCAATGCTCTTTGGAAGGAAAACACAGGCCACATTCCAAAGACTCATGAACCGACTTGTGGCTGGGCTAACAAACTGTGCAGTGTATTTGGACGATGTAGTGATCTCTAGTAAGTCGTGGAAAGATCACATGGTACAGTTGGCAGAGCTCTTTGAACGACTACGAGAAGCAAAACTGGTAATAAATAAAACTGAATTCGCGAAAGCAGACATGATGTTCTTGGGACATAACATCGGTCATGGAAGGTTGACCCCAAGGGACACAAAGACAAATGCCATCGAGGAATTCCCACGACCAACCTTGAAGAAAGAGGTGCTTCCATTCTTAGGATTCAGCAGATTCTATCAGAAGTTTGTTCCAAACTTCAACAGTGTCGTGGCACATTAACCAATTTGTTGAAGAAGAACACAAAGTTTCAGTGGACAGAACAATGCCAGGAGGCATTCGACCATTTCAAATCAATATTAACCATCAAACCAGTTTTAACTGCACCAAACTTTTCAAAACTTTTTAAAGTTGCCATCGATGCTACTGACAGAGGAGTTGGAGCTGTACTCCTACAAGAAGATGAGGATGAGATTAAACTGCTAGTTGGTTACTTTTCAAAGAAGATTAACATCCTCTTAAAAAAATACTCCACGATCGAAAAAGAATTACTGATTTGGTACTGGCCTCACAACATTTTAATGTGCACGTCATGAACAATATACAAACATATACACAGTTATATGGGAAGAAATTAAGGTGAACTTAGATTAGTCATCTGTATATTCGGGTAATGTGTTTAGAAAAATAAAAAAAGTGAAGCCATCTATTCATTATGATGGTTCTTTCTTTTAAGGAGGAAGGAGTTATGAAGATGTGAGTGTACTGTACGTTTAAGAAAGTTAAAAGCTAGTAGAACTACCTGACAGCACCAAGTGCTCTGAATAAAATATAATGTAACATTTGGTCAAACAATTCGATTAGCTGGTTGCCTGGAGACAAGAAATTCAAATTTTAACAGTCAGTTTAAATTATACCCCAAAATACCAACCTCCAATCAAATTTGAAATGAGTATATTGACAATCTTAAAAGCCAATGACACAATCTGATGCTCTGGAGGTACAAGGCCAGGGAAAATTGAACAGTTGGGAGGAGAACTGCCACACCACCAGCATGCAGAGACTGCCCAAAAAAAACCTCTTAAAAGGTACCTTTATTGATCCATGACCTGTGAAGCATAATCCCAAAGAATTAGAAAAGGTGACAAGAAGATCCAAATAGAAGATTCGATGGCTGGCTGGTTTTGAAAATTTGAATTTTTGGTAAATCTAAATCGGAGGGTTTTAATCAGACTAGTATTATAGAAGGGAAGATAAAAGATAGGTTAGAGGAAGGAGTTCTAAATTGTTGTTAATTATTATGTTATACTTTAAGAAATAAAGTTATTAATTTTTACTTTTATAGCTCTTGACCTCTTGAATTTTCACAGATTACTGAATAGGATAAATCTTTTCTGTGTTGCTGGAAAAAAGTAAGCAGGAGGGTTTACCCCATGTCGTAACAAGGATAAAAGGTAAAAGTTGGTGGCAATGAGGTACAGAAGAAATAAAAGATAAACTTCATTACCACAGTAATAGCTGTGAACAGATATTAAAGTGTAAGCATGAAGGAGACTTAAAATTATAACCAGAAACTCATTTTGAGGAGTGAGTGAAGAGTAGTCAGTCCTGACTTGAGTCATGGGATAGTGACCCACACAATAGTTGAGAATTATAAAGATGGTCAGCTCCAGCGCATTTGTTTAAAAAAAAATTGTGGAGGTCTCTTAACTACTGTGAATACTTAGTTTTGTTTTCCCTGGAACTAAGGAGGCTGAGGGAGGAATCTGATTGTGGAAATCTTTTCCCCATGGGAGGCAAGTCTGAGACCAGAGGGCAAAAGTTTGAGTTGAGGAGCAAGCAGTATGGAGAGGATCTGAGGGTGGTAGAAATATGGAATGTGCTACCTAAGAGGGTGATGGAGGCAGGTACTGTCACAACATTTAAAAATATGCCAGAGCCTAGTAGGCTATGAATCAAGTGCAGGTAAATGGGATTAATATAGTTTGATAATTGTTGGTCAGCACAGATATGGTAAGCCGAATGGCCTGTTACTATGCTGTATGATTTTATAACTTTGAGTAGTTGACCACACATACCAAACCAGATGAATCAGGCAAGAAATCCAAGCTGTGTTTCAAATCTCTCATATCAAAAACATCTTCAGTACAGTACTTGAACAGACGAAAGGATATCATGGTTTCAGACTATGATACTATGTGGATCAATGGTGCTTTCTGATCAATTAGTATTGTATTTGTCATGTGGCTAGTTGAAGCAAGAAAGGTCTGAGACTACACATTTCACTTCGTCATTGCAATTGTCAGGTTTTACTTCTTCAGTCTTTCTCTTCAGTCCAAAAGTATTGAAGAAAATTGGGAAAAGGTAGGTAAACAGAATTAAGTCACAAATCAGCTATATTTGAATGGCAGAACAGGATTGAAGGATAAATTATTCATTTCTGTTTGTTGTTCCCAACTCAAAGAGAGAGTTCCATGTCTCATGCTGGTATCACCACAAGACCCGAAAGGCAACCTTATAAAACTAGACAGTAAAATCTTAACTATTGTGATGAATGGTGTGTAAAACATTTTGGATTGTTTTAAAAAGGGAAGCAAATGAGTGTGGGTTAGTCTGCGAAGGGTGTTTTAAAAAATGTCTGGAACACTACCCTAAATCCATCAGTTCAAGGAGGCATATGACTGCAAACAAGGGCTTGGAGAACCACTGCAGTGTTAATGTAACAAGGGTTTATGTTTACAGGTTTTTGACAGTTAGCATAAAAAAAAGCCATTGGTTTTGGTCTCAGTTCAGTTCAGACACCAACAGAGTTTTAGTTGAGAGGAACTATGAATTCAGTTCAGAACCAAGAATTGTTTTTAGTTTATCTCCTAGTTTTTAGTTTATCTCCTAGTTTTTAGTTTAGTTTAGGAGTCCATTTAGTTCAGTGGAAACCAAATCATTGCAGCAGCATTGTCTTCTCTAGTTTGCATAATTTTCAAACCATGGAAAGTCTAGCATTGAAATCTTCACATTGTTAGAATAAAACGTTTAGGCCATCTGAATTGTCAAAGATTTGTGTCATCAGTCTGAAACAGAAGTCATAAAATTATCTCTACATTTTGAGAAAATGATTGGAAATAGTCAGTTAAGTAGAAACTTAAACAGTAAGACAGGAGTATCATTTCTCTGGACTTGAATCTTGAGAGAATAGTGTTGGAAAACAAGTTGAAACTTAGTTTTAATGTTTGTGTTAAAATCTTTCCAACTAATACATATAAAGATATAGCATACTTTCTTTCTTTTGCGTAATAAACTAATTTTTTGTTATTAAAGAACATCAGTAGCCCCATGTGAATATGGTTCAATGGTTAAACACCACATTAACTAAACCAAAAAAATAATCTATCTGACCAGGTTTCATTCAGGGATCTGACTTGTCCAGTAGTACCAGAGGTTGATATTATAAAACTATACCCACTCAGGTCTGAAAATGTTATAATTCAGATGAGAAAGTTCAACATGACAGAATTAAAGCTGATTGTTGTGTTTCACACAGCTTTGCCGTTTATTTTCAGGTGAAGAGCAACACACAAGGGAAGGGAACTGCAATACCCAAAGGCAAAACACTCAGAGAGTAGTTCAATGAAAAGTAATGATAAGACCAACAGAAAGAATATTAACTGGCATTCACAGAATATAGTAGAGCAGAAGTGATTCACATCTCTATCTACAATCCTGAGTAAACATATTGCCCAAATAAGATCAGGCTGACTTAGTGCAACCATTTTCTTTTAAATGTCAGAATTTTCACCCATTCTCTTCTGAAGATGCTGAGTCTTACTGGCATACAGTTCCATGTGTGCCATCTGCTCTTCATGCACTGGGCCAAACAATTCATTTTTGAAGGCTAATAAATTACAAGGACATCACCAGTATACATTTCTTACTTTAAATTGGTGAGATCAGTTAAAAGCAAAATATTATGTCCACTTTCTAGGATTCTGAAACAAACTGCTCCAGCTGAAATCAAATAATACTGTATAGATTAAAAATCAATTCTGGGATCTTCCTAGATTGCATGTGGATGTTGCTTTTAAAGCCTCTAAATAAATTGGCAATATGATAAAGACTGATTAACAAAAAGATTTCAGGCAATGAGGTAGTGCTCTACATGATCATAATGAACATCTCTCACATTAGGAGGACATGGAGTTAATTGCCCAATAGCATTCAGCTCCCATCAAGCATACCCACTGGATGCTTATCTTGCTGATCTCCACCTTGTGAACACTGCCGACAGATCAATCCTCACCATCACTTCAGTTAGTCCCCTAAAGAATATTTGTTCACTGGTGATCAAAGGCCATGACCATCAGTGAGTTTGCTGTGCATGATTGCATCAACATCAAGGCCTTTGCAGAAACATGGCTGAGGGGGAAGGACTTCCTTTCCCCTACTAAAACCTCTCTATACCATTCTACCACATGTGAAGTCGGTCACAGTAGAATAGTGTGACATTCATCAACAGATTTGTCTCCCTCACTTTCACAATAAATGTGAGCATCTTGTGGACATTTTATCATGAACGTCAAGGACATCTGACTAACTGAATCCTTCCCTTCCACTATCCTACTAGGTCAAAGTTCTCGAAGGATCCCCCATCGCAAATCCTGAACTTGCATCTTTCTTTAGTTTCTATCCTATCTCCCATCCAGATAGGCAAGTGATGGGCTCTACTTGACTCAAGACTGAGATGACACACAAGGAAAGTCAGGAACCCCAGCCCCATAATTGGAGTTTATTTTCAAAAACTCCAACACTGTTCCATTCAGCATGAAGGGGATCCCTTTACAGGCTGCTGTTGCACACTCTCCACTTCCTTGCCTTCATTCACCATATGAGCACACCACGGCATTCTCTCCTATCCTATGGAAGTGGCAGAGCCCCAGTTGAAGATTACACTACAGTTCTCACTGTTATCATCAAGGATTCATTTAAGGCAGCTTGGCAGTCAACTAATCAGTAAAGAAAAATGCAACCTGAACTGAAAGCTCAAAATCTTACGAAAATGAGAGACAAAAAGAAAAAATGGCGCAAATGCTGGATATCTGACATAAACATAAAATGCAGTGGGATTACTTTCTGAAATAAAATAATAGCATGGGCTCCAAGCCTGACAATTACACCTCCTGAAACTGCTGGTATTGAAGTGGCTGTAACTCGCACATTACATGAAGGAGAAAGTGGAGCATACGCAGTGATGAACAATGTCTCGTATATAAATATTTTGCTTGTATGCTTGAATTGGTTCTGTCAAGATTTTTATTTTAAAATAGGTTAGAAAGTCAATTTGGAATAGTGACTTAAAAGATCAGTTCCAAAAAAGCAATAGAATGCCTTGTAGTGTTAATCAATAAAATGTGTATAACTGTTGGATAGGACAACACAAAGAAACCGGAAAGTATCAGATAATTAAAGATTTAAAGTTTGATCAAAAGATTTAAAGGGATTAAGTGTCTGTAATAGATGGTGTTAGGAAACAGACTGAAACTTGCTTTGATGCTTGTTTAAGAACCTTCCAACTGTCTTCCATCTAGCTTATTTTTCTTCTATATAGTCACCCTACGTTATCTTGTGAAAGAACTTAATGGCCTTGTGTGAAGATATTTCTACAGCTAACTGCCACATTAATCAACTGCAAGAGTTAAATAAGTAATCTATAAGTCATGCATTTGTTGCACTTTTTACTTAACATTTTCAGATACCTTCATTGATTATTAGACTTCACTTCTGACACACAATATCCATATTTACACAATGGTATTAAACAATACATTAAGTGTCCTAAAAAATGTAGAGGAATTGCCCACATTACGTAGAAAGCTGACTTACCAATCCCATGCTTTTCCATTAAGGTGATGAGTTCTGCCTCAGTCAGGTAGTCAGGTGGATTAGTCTGCTTCTCTAATAACTTAACTTCATCTACAGTAAACACATCTCCCCTCTCACAGATCGGAAGAGTCTCCTCCTCTGCCAGGCTCTGCCATGGCATCACTGCTGTGTAACCTAGTATGGGACAACAAAATTATTTATACACAACATGAAACACATCCAGAAACACTGAGTGAGCAGATATCTATAACCTATCCTTCACACACATCTTAATTAACACTCATCCACATATAATAATTGGGTTGTCTACAAACAAATAGTTTGAGGAATGAAAAAAAAATCAGCCAAATAAATCTATAATAAAAACTTCTGAGGTATACAGCACTTTTCTCCCAATTAAAATTTCTTAATTAAAACCTGTTTCATTTTCACAAAATTAACTTAATTAAGCTTTGAAAATGCTCTGAAAGCTCAGTAATTGGTAACTTCTAAAGCTTTTGCCAGTATTACACTTCAAAAGAACACATTCCTAGCCAGTGGTATAATGGCACTTCAACAATGGAGACAGCCCATAATACAATATGAATTAAAAATCAACATACAAAATCTTACAACTATAGGTACTTTTGGTCATGTTATACGTGTAAATTTGTATATTCACATGTACATAGGAAAATATCTAGGTCAATTGGAATTACGACATTCCCAGCTCACTATACAACTATGGCAGTGCCACCTTTGACAAGAAGGAGTAGCAGCAGTGTTTAATCTATGAGGTACTCTCCAATGTATTCCCTCCCAATAGAGTTGCTGTGTAAACGGGTGCTTTATTCTTACCAGGTGAAATCAGAGTTTTCCCCACACACGTAAAATGTTCCATATTGATGCTGAACGTAATGGTGGTTTGGAGATACTTGCAGTCATGGCTAATTGTAGCGATGAAGTGCCTGGTGATGTACTCATACAGCCTCCAGCCATCACTACCTGAAACAGTAGATGATGAAATATCATCTTACAAGAAAACTAGCACCCAATGGACAGGAACAGTGAATAAGGTCCATTCAGATCTTTCCAACATATCAGCTGATCATTCTGCACCTCTAATACAAGCACAAAACTATTCTGATCTAAACCTCTCCTTTAAACTATTAACAAGTTATTTCTTCAAAAGTTATCAGAAAAAGAAAAGTATATCCTATTGCATTATATTTATATTAGTGATTAAAAAGCTACAACTGATTAAGTGAAATTTCATTTCTACATGATGAAATTCTTTTCACTGATATCGTGGGGATTCTACAATTCTGTCTATGCAACATTTGGCTCAGTAAAAAACAGAGATTGCTGGAAAAAAACTCAGCAAGTTTGACGGTATCTGTGGAGAGAAATCAGAGTTAATGTTTCAAGTCCAATCACCCTTCTTCAGAACTTGGCTCAGTAAGCTTCTCGTGCTCTGAAAGTCAAATTTGTCTAACAAAAACTGTGATATCTTGCTTATTTCATTAACTAAGTAGCTATTACTTAGCTATTACATGGCACACATATCAAAATAAAACAAGGTGACAGTAGGTACCCAAACAGCAGTAACTCTTTGTTAGAAAGTATATGACACCTCAAAATCATTGCTTAGGAACAACAGACAATATTAAGCAAGCTTGGTACTTATAATGGCTTCACTTTACTAACATGAATGGAGGTGGAATGGTGGTCAATCATGGGACCAACATACATCAAAAAGCCTAGATGATGAATTTCAAAAGGGTGTCCATAAAATTCATATTTGTTTACACTCTAGTGCAAATCACTGAAACATTATGGTTGCATAACGACTCTAATATTGGACCAATAATGTTAAGACCAGAACTAATAATCTGGAGACATGGATACAGATCTCACCACAGCAGTTGCTGCTGAAATTAATTGCAGTTAATTAAATGAAAAGCTTCAGAAAACATCTGTATCAGTAATGGTGAACATGAATCTACCAGGCTGACTCAAAAACCATAACTGATTCATTAATAATCTTAGACTCCCAGATCTATTCTGCATGCATCTCCATACCCATATCAATGTAGCTGATCTGTAACTCCCCTCCCCAGTGGCCCAGCAGCTGGTGTTTTAAAACTGTATAAAACCAATACAAACACCTTTAAAAAGAGCAAAATCAGATGGACTACACAGTCTAGGCATTCTATTCAAACATAACAAAGGTCAGTATTTCTTGTAAAATCCTGAATGTGAGAAGATTTCTGCCAAAGTTAAGAGAACTGTCCTACAGACTAGTCAAAGAACTGCCTGACATAGTCAACAAAGAATTATACTCACTTAGGCACTTACCAATAACCATGATTCATATTACCACTTAAACGAAAAAAGATGCATTGGGGCACCATGAGCAGCAAGCTCTCCTCCAAGTCTCTCACAAACCTGAGTGGGCCTGTATCACTGCTCTTTCAGTGCATCAAAGTCTCAGAACTCTTCCAACAGCACTAGATTTCAGATGTAGGTTTGCTCGCTGAGCTGGAAGGTTCATTTTCAGACGTTTCATCACCATACTAGGTAACATCATCAGTGAGCCTCCAGATAAAGCACTGGTGGCATGACTCACTTTCTACTTATGTGTTCAGGTTTCCTTGGGTTGGTGATGTCATATCCTATGGTGACGTCATTTCCAGCGCCGGCGTCATTTCCTGTTCTTTTTCTCAGGGAGTGGTAAATGGGATCCAAGTCAATGTGTTTGTTGATAGAGTTCCGGTTGGAATACCATGCTTCTAGGAACTCCTGTGCGTTTATTGTTTGGCTTGCTCTAGGATGGAGGTGTTATCCCAGTCAAAGTAGTGTCCTTCCTCATCTGCATGTAAGGATACAGTGAGAGTGAGTCATGTCTTTTTGTGCCTAGTAGATGTCCATAAATAGAAAGCGGTTCATGCC
The DNA here is from genome assembly GCF_020745735.1 of Hemiscyllium ocellatum. NCBI lineage: Eukaryota > Metazoa > Chordata > Chondrichthyes > Orectolobiformes > Hemiscylliidae > Hemiscyllium > Hemiscyllium ocellatum. The sequence continues at coordinate 50,872,191 of NC_083424.1, forward strand.
ATCAGTGCTTCATCCGAAGGCTCACTGATGATGTTACCTAGTTTGGTGACGAAATGTCTGAAAACGAACCTTCCAGCTCAGCGAGCAAACCTACATCCAGAACCTCAACCTGAGTTACAAATCTTCTCAAAACTCGCTAGCACTAGATTTCTACATACAAGTTCAAGACCCCCTCTCCCCGTCTTTCCAAACGCCATCAAATACAGACTTAAGAGTCCTCAACCACTCCTCATATGACAAGTCCATCATTTCTGAATTCATTCCATGAACCCATTCCAAAGCCAGCGCAACCTTTTAGATCTGGGGCATAAAACTACTCTCAATATTTCATATGCAGTCTAACCAGAGCCTTGTACAACCTCAGCTGGATATCTCTGCAGTTATATTTTAACTTTCTCAAAATGAATGCTAACACTACATTTGCCTTCCAAACTGCTAGCTTCCAAATGTTAACCTTAAGAGAATCTTGTACTCCACATTTCCAAAGCTTTCCTCCCCATTTAGAAAGCAGTCTATGCTTCTATTTTTCCAACCAAAGTGCATACCCTTACACTCTCCCGCACTGTATTTCATTGCCACCTCTTTGCTCACTCTTCTAGCCTGTCTAGCCTTTCTTTCTATCATCTGCAAACTTAGCAACAATGCCTTTCAGTTCCTGAGAAGTGGCAGCATCATGACAAATTTGCAACTTAGCCCTTCTGAAACCTTGATATCTTTTCTGTAGTCATAGTATAATAACTAAAGGTTTGTAAGGGTTCATAATTACTTTCAGATTTTATATTCCAAACCACTTGACTAGATTTCTTTTTTAATACAATCCTATCAATCTAAAACTCTGCCTTTAACTTTTTATGAACCTGTAACCCAAATGGCTCTGCTCTTCAACAGCACTGGGCCTTGTTCCATTCAAAGAACTGTCATTGGATTTTCATTTTCTACGGAAACAAATTGCCTGATACTTACTAACACTGCAGTCAATTTCAACTCCCATAAACCGGCAAGGATGACATTGGAGGTAGGGAGAATCAAGATTAAACCAAAGTCTATTTGCCAAACTGAGACCACAGTTCCTGCCTGATTTAATTTATTCCACTGACCTTAATCACAGAATCATAGACTCCATACAATGCAGAAAGAGGCCATTCAGTCTGTACAGACCCTCTGACCAGCATCAGCTGAGTCTGCACATCCCTGGACACTACAGGGTAATTTAGCTTGCCCAATCCACCTAACCTGCAAATCTTTAGACTGTGGGAGGAAACCAGAGTCCAAAGTGGAAACACACACACAGAAATGGGGAGAATATGCAAGCTCTACACAGACGGTCACCTAAGGCTGGAATCTGGGTTCCTTGCACCGTGAGGTAGGAGTGCTAACCACCAAGCCATCGCTATGCTGCTGAAGGGAGTAGAGGTGTGAAACTCCTCAAAGACCTTAATGAAATCAGCAATGCCCTATTGCAAAGAAGTGAATGCTTAGTTTAAATTCCTCCGAAATTCTGCTAGAATATGATTTTCAAAGAGGATTCTAGGGAAACCTAGTGGGATGCAGCAGAGTAGGGCAGAAGAGGCCAAATGCAGAACGGTTAGGTGAGAAATACAAGTGAGGACCAGGCTGAATATAAATTGTTCAGAGTGGAAGTTAAAAATAGATGAGTCATACAAAGAAATATGTGAAAAGAGACTGACAGCTAATATAAAGGGGAATACCAAAATCTTGTACAGGCTTATAAATAAAGAATAATAAAAGGAATGAGCCAATTAGGATCTAGGGGTATGTAGGCTAGGTGGATTAACCATGGTAAATATGCGGTTATGGGGATAGGGTAGGGGTCTGGGTCGGATGCTGTTTGGAGGGTCAGTGCAGACTCGATTGGCTGAATACTCTCTTTCTGCACTGTGGGAATTCAATGATTCTAACTGTATCTTAATCATTGGTTAGAATCTATGGGAACAAGTAGAAGCAGGAAGAAACTTGATTTTTTGTGACTACCAATTCAATTTCAGGCTGGTCTGGTGGATTTTAATTGTTTTTTAAACTCTTTATTAATCTATAGTATCCCAAAATTGACAGTCGCCTCATTTCTTTACCTGAATATTTTTACTGTATACATTTGCAATCTCTCTAAGCATAACCTCCTTCTAATTTACTTCATCTAGCTCACTCTACTTTCTAAAGTCTGCCCTAATCCAATCTGGTTTTTAGTTTTGATCCTTAAATTTAATTTCACAATTGAAATTCAAACCTGTATAGTGATTATTACACTCGAGGTGCTCACCCCCATGTATAGCTCATCTACTTAGTTCATTCATTACTCTAAACCAGACCAAATAATATTCACTATTTTAGAGGCTGTTGGCATACTGCTTGAGGACAGAAACCTGTGGGATTCCATTTCTTTCCTCTTGTCCCAACTGATTAATTGGATTTTGACTATTTCACAGAACAGTAATGTTTTTATTCTTATTCATCGTTCTAATTTGACTGCACAATTCTCCTTCCATTTCCTCCCACAATTTTGAGATTTTGACCTTTCCAATGTTTAATTGCATTTCCCACAGAAGGCCCCAGGTAACAATCAGGAGTAGGAATTGATGCTAGTCTTTCCTCTAAACCTGAATGCTGTGTACATCTATATCATCACTTCAGTTAAAGACCAGCTAACTCAGTACAAGCAAATTAAAAGCAAAATACAGCAGATCTGAAAGATAAACAGAAAGTGCTCGAGAAACTGAAGTAGAGTCATTGAAATGGAAACATTAACTCGGTTTCTCTCTTGACACATGCTGCCAGAACTGAATTTCTCCCACACTTTGCTTTTATTTCAGCACAGCCAATATACTTTACAATACAAGTTTACATTTCTTATTGCTTTCTGTGGATACACCGATTTCGCAACATAAGTGCTGGATTAGCATTTATTTCCCATCCCAGTTGCCCTTGTGTTAGAGGTGGGGAGGTGCCTTTTTAAATCACTGCAGTCCATGTGTTATCCATAGACTCTCAATGCCATTAAGAAGGGATATTCCAGGATTTTAACCCAGAAACACTGCAGGAATGGCGATATATTTCCAAGTTGGGATGGTAAGTAGCTTGGAGGAGAACGTGCAGATGGTCATGCTTTTACTGCAGAACAAAAAGATGCTAAGAAAAAATTAATTGTGCAAATGTGACACAACCACATTTCAATGTTTGCAAACTCCTGCAATTAGTAATTTTTGAAAAGAACTCCAGCAAGGTAGGACTATTTATCTGTATGTTAGGGGAAGGGTGGGGAAAGAAACAGGTTCATGTTCAGTGATTTCACTTCTTTTACATACCATGGAGACCTTCAGCTAGGGTCAGGGATACAACAGTTCTATTAACAATTCTTTTATTCAGAATTCAAAGAAACCACATTGACCACATAGCATCACCTGATACTTCATTTTCCACAGAACAGAACTATCCATGCTTTTGCACACCATGAGTCAGTTAGATGTAAACCAAAGAGCCACAACTGAATGTATCTTAGGTCATTTAAGAAGGCAATTGAGAATCAACCATATTGTTGTTTGTCTGGAGTCACATCGAGGCCAGATCAGGAAAGGACAGCAGTTTCCTAATCTAAAGGACATGAGTGAACAAGATTGTTTCCCAACAATCAACAATAGTTTTATGGTCACCATTAGACTTTTAATTCCAGATTGCTATTGAATTAAAATTTCATGATCTGACATGAATGTCCTGGGTTCCAAGTCCCCAGAACATTACTTGGGTCTCTGGATTATGACAATAATACCACTATGTCATTGTCTGCCCCCCATTTCCACCAATGACTCAACATCACCATCAGTAGTCCTATCCAACCTTTCAAACTTTTGAAATTTAACTCAGAGAATTACGTGAACAAGAAAGTTCCACAAATAACTCACAGCTAGGCATAAATATTGTCAAGGCTTTATGATTCACAAGGGATATACGTTGGACAATTCTGCCATGACAAAGCTGTTAAGACATACCTAATTCAGCTTCTGTGGCAGATCGCATGGGAGTGATAGGAGGATGGTCGCCAACGTCCTGACCTTTTCGAGGACGAGTGATGCCTTCAGTAAGTAATGCCTTCACCTACAAAAATAATATAACCAAGCATCATTGTCAAATAAGTCATACCTTCTCCCTTAATTAGTTTTCTGTCAACATAATCTGGTAAAGTAATAAAGACTGTGATCGAGTTACAGAGAACAAATGATATAATTTATGTGCAGTACCTTGGCAAACTAGAAGAAAAGTCAGAGGTAGGAAAAAGTATACATTGTTGAAGTGGTAGCAGTGAACAGACAGCGATGGCTACTTTGACTTTTGGAAACTTAACTAGAGTGCTCTAATCAGTTGTCCATTCTATCAGTGAACGGGGCCCAATCTTGAAACATCATTTAAATCTGGGTAGTGAATCACACATTGCAATGTCTCCTTCTCCATTATCTACAAACACATGCTACTGCTCTTAGTTTGCCATCTGGATTATGCAGATCCTCTGTGACTTGTTGAAAATCTTAAAGGGTTCAACTTTTCAAGGGAATAGTTCCCCCTCCCCCCCACCCCCAAGCAAGGTAGGTATAGGACAGATGTTAGAGGTAGATTCTTTACTCAGTGAGTTGAGAGTTCATGGAATGCCCTGCCAGTAACAGTGGTGGACTCTCCCTCTTTATGGGCATTTAAACAGGCATTGGATAGGCATATGGAGGAAAGTGGGCTAGTGTAGGTTAGGTGGGCTTGGATCGGCGCAACATCAAGGGCCAAAGGGCCTGTCCTGCGCTGTATTTTTCTATGTTCTATGTAGCGAATTCCACAGATTCACAATCCTTTGGGAGGAGGAGTTTCTCTTCAACTGTTTTAAATTTGCCCAAAAAAGGAAGCATCCACTCCATGTCTATTTTATCCATACTTTTATCATATTGAAAACCTCAACTTGATCTACCCTCATTCTTCTAAATTCCAAAGTATAGGCCTAAGCTGTTCAATTTCTTTCCTACAACAAACCCGTCATCTCTGGGATCAATCTAGTGAATCTCGTTTGAACGCATCCAATGCCACTACATCTTTCCTCAAATAAGGAGACCAAAACTGTACACAATACTCCAAATGCGGTCTCTCTAATGCCTTGTACAGTTGTAACAATACTTCCTTACCATTATATTCTATTCCTTTAGCTGTAAAAGCCAACATTCCATTCACTTTCTTTATTAATTGCTGTACCCACATGCTAGTTTTCTGTGACTCATGAACAACGACACCTAGATCCCTCTGCACTGGAGCACACCAAAGTCTTTCCCCAGTTGTTAGAGAATAGCTCACCTTCCCATTTTTTTCAACCAAAATGCATGACCTCACAATTATCCACGTTAAACTCCATCTGCCACATTCGGCCCACTCTCCTAACCTATCTATATCCATTTGTAAGGCCTCTTATTTCCTTATTGCAATTTACCATTCCTCCTAGTTTTGTGTCATCCACAAATTTGGTTTTAGAGCCTTCTATCCCTGTATCCAAGTTGTTAATGTAGATTGTAAATAGCTGGGGTCCAAGGACCAAAACCTGTCGCACCATATTAATTAGATTTTGCCATCTAGAAAAAAAAATCCTGATTCTCAGTCTTCTGCCAATCAGCCAGTCATCTATTCAAGATAATAAATTATTCCTAATCCCATATGATCCAACCTTGTGAATTTGTGCAGCATCTTATCAATTTTTTTTGGTAAGATTAGATTCCCTAGTGTGGAAATAGGCCATTTGGCCCAACAAGTCCTCACCGACCCTTCAAAGATTAGTCCACCCAGACCCATTCCTCTATATTTACCCCTGACTAATGCACCTAATAGCTGAAAATGTGTTGCTGGAAAAGCGCAGCAGGTCAGACAGCATCCAAGGAACAGGAAATTCGACCTTTCGGGCATAAGCCCTTCATCAGGAATCAAATGCACCTCATACTCTGGGCAAGTTAGCATGGCCAATTCATCTGATCTGCACAGCTTTGGAGTGTGGGAAGAAACCGGAGCACCCGGAGGAAACCCATGCACAATGTGCTAACTCCACACAGATTGTGGCCTGAAAATGGAACTGAACCCAGGTCCCTGGCTCTGTGAGGCAGCCATGCTAACCACTGAGCCACCGTGCCGACCATACATCTGCAGGATCCCCATTATCCACTTTGCTTGTTACAACTTTGAAGAACTCTAGCAAATTAGTCAAACATGATTTCCTCTTCATAAAACCAAGCTGACTCTGATGGATAGTGTTTTGTTTTTCCAAATGTCCTGATGTTACTTCCTGAATAACTAATTTTAACACTTTCCCAACAACACATATTAAACTAGCTGATCTGTAATTTCCCACATTTTGCCCCCCTCACTTTTTAAATAAGAACGTTACATTAGTATTTTTTCAGGGTCCAGCGAATTTTGGAACATAGTGGATCCATAGAGTACAATCTCCACTGCTACTTCCTTGAACACCCTCGGATGTCGGCCATCAGAGGACTTGTCTGCCTTCAATCCTAATAGTTTGCTGAGTACCTTTTCCCTATCAATGTTGATTGTTCTAAGTTGTACCTTTTCTATAGCCTCTGACTTGTCCATTCCAATAGGAATGGTACTATTGTCCTCCACCTTAAAATTAAGGCAAAGTATTGATTTAGCATTTCTGCCATTTCAGTGTCTCCTACTATTAACTCTCCGGTTTCATCTTCCAAGGGACCCACATTCACCTTAGCGACTCTCTCACCCTTTATGTACCTACAGGAGCTTTTGCTATCCATTTTGATATTTTGTGCTGGGTTTCCTTTTGTAATTGACCTTATATCTTTTTATTAATTTTTTTATATTTCTTTGCTTGTGTTTGGAAGTTTCCTATTCTTCTAGCCTGCCACTGCCCTTTGCAACATGGTATACCTTAGTTTTTGGCTTTCATATCGTCCTTGACTTCCTTGGTTAGCCATGGATTTTATTTCTACCCACCTTACCATCTTTCTTCCTCACTGGGAGATATTTTAGTTGTGAGGAATTGAATAGCTCCTTAAACATCTGTCACTGCTCATCTGCTGTCTTCCATTTAGCCTTCCTGACCAATTTACTCAGGCCAAATCTGTTCTCAGGCCTATGTAATTTCCTTTGTTTAATTCCAGAACACTATTGTGGGACTCCACTTTCTCAAATCCAAACTGAATTTCAGATTCTATCATACAATGGTCACTATTCCCTAGAGGATCCTTAACTATGATGTAATCAATTAATCTCTTCTCTTTACACAATATCAAGTCTAGAGTAGCTGGCTCCCTGATTGTTTGTTGCAACAGTATGTTGTGAAACCAATCTCTAATACAGTCAATGAACTCTGTCTCCAGATTACCCTTGTCAGCTTGATTCTTCCAATCTCAGTGCATATTAAAATCACCCATGATTATTGCCGTACCTTTCCTGCAAGCCTCTAATATTTCCTGATTTATTGTGTGTCCCATTGCAGAACTACTGTTTGGGGACCTATAGATTACTCTTAACAAATAAGTCTTCCCTTCGCTATTTCTTATCTTTACCCAGACTGACACCACATCTTAAGCTCCCGTCATTTCTAATTATAGCACTGATCCCTTCCTTCACCAGCAAAGCTATACCACCTCCTTTTCCTTTCTGTCTACCTTTCCAAAATGCTGAGTACTCTTGGATATTCAATTCCCAGGGCTTATGCCCGAAACGTCAATTCTCCTGTTCCTCAGATGGTGCCTGATCTTTTCCTGTACTTTTCCAGCACCACGTTCTCAACTCTGGTCTCCTTGTAACCATGTTTCAGGAATTGCTATCAAATCGTACCCATTTGTTTTGATTTGCATCTTTAATTCATTAATTTTGTTTTGAATGCTTTGTGCATTTAGATACAAAGCTTTTAAATTTGTTCGACAGGTAAATTTTCCTACTTTTTTTATAATTCCTTGGTGCATAAAGACATTCATCTGTTCTGTCCCTCACCTTTATTGTCCAGTAATTATCTGCCACATTGCTAACCTGCACTGTTACCTCCTCCTTTAATCTGGGTTTTCTAATTTCCCCTACAACTGAAGCAACTCCTTTAAACAAAAGTCACTCATTTACCAACCGTTTCACTCCAGTAGGGGCTGTTCACTTGTTGTCGAAGAGTTCCTTTGAGATCGAAGTTTTCTGGATATTGGGTGGTCTCTGTTCGAGGGTAGCTAATGTAGCCCTGGGTGTAGAGTTTCTCAGCTATTTGCATGGCATGTTGTGGGCCCATCCCTATTCACACAAAGCAATCCATCATTTTCTTCATTCTATATAACTGTGGTATTCTAAGATAATCTTTGGGGAAAAAAAGCACATTCTAAATATTCACCTTTATATCTATATAGCAATTTACTGTTCTGCACTGTTCAATGGTTGAAGGGCCTTTGAATAGGTGGAGTGAGAGTATACAGATTCACCTTTACCACCTCTACAATCTAGAAAACAGAAATGTGAACTAAAGACTTGATTTGTTGCAGAACATGAGAGGTTATTACTAAACAAAAACCGAAAGAACTGCATATGCTGGAAATCAGAAACAAAAACAAAAACAAATTGCTGAAAAAACTCAGCAGGTCTGGCAATATCTGTGGAGAGAAATCAAAGTTATCATTTCAGGTCCAAAGACTCTTCTTCAGAGCAAGAGATGGTCTTTGCCTACAAATAATTAAACAAACATGTAATGGTTTGGCACCGTTAAAATGAGTGGCTATAGCTCCATAACACCATAAGAGATAGGAGTGGAAGTAGGGCCATTTGGCCCATCGAGTCCACTCCACTATTCAATCGTGACTGATGGGCATTTCAACACCACTTACCCGCACTCCTCCTGTATCCCTTAATTCCTTGTAAGATTAAGAATTTACCAATTTCTGCCTTGAAGACATTTAACATCCCGGCCTCCACTGCGTTCCGTGGCAATGAATTCCACAGGCCCACCACTCTCTAGCTGAAGAAATGTCTCCTCATTCCAGTTCTAAATTGACCCTCTCTAATTCTAAGGCTGTGCCCACGAGTTCTAGTATCCCCACCTGATAGAAACAATTTCCCAGCGTCCACCCTTTCTAAGCTAAGCATTATCTTGTAAGTTTCTATTAGATCTCCTCTCAACTTTCTAAACTCTAATGAATACAAGCCCAGGATCCTCAGCTGTTCATCATATGTTAGGCAACATGTTAGCTCCATTCAGCCACTTTAATAACACTCACTAGCAGCAGTGAAATCTGAAACAAAGAGAAGAAATGTTGAAAAAATAACTGTCAGTATCGCTGGAGAGAACAGAGAAGCTTGCAGTTTGAGTGGTGACTCTTCTGCAGAACTGGAAATAAGAGGCAGAGACATATACAATCAGAAAGGTGAGTAGGGAAAATTAAGAAGTGCAACTTCTTCTGTATTTTTTAAAGTGACTTAACATGTCCTGGCCAATTACTAGCATTCTTGACACCCAGGTGACTAAAATATTAACAACAGTAAATATGTTCAATGACGTAGACTTCAGAGGCAACATCATTTCTTACAGAAAATTCCAGATTTTGAAGTCTCCCAATCACATTTTCTACTACTACCACTCCCAGAATGTTGCAAAATCCTGTCTACTTTCTATGGAACATAGCTGATCAGAATTGAAAAACTTAGTATACGAAACGTATCTTTAAGAGGGATTTGATTGGCCTGTTTCTCTTAAAGACAGATGTTATAAACCTAGTGTCGAGGTGTTTTCTCCATGGAAAGTAGAGCAAATAGCTTTGGGTTTTTAAAAATAAGATTAAATCAAAGAAGCATGATTGGGTGGAGTCAGGCTCACACAGAGCCAGGGCTTTAGTTTTGCTTTCAGTGGTGAAGTTGTGGTTTTTGGAGTTGAAGTTGCTAGATACAGCTGTCTCGCTCTGCTGTTGCAAAAAGCTTGAGATCTCTCTCTGCTGCTAGATTTGTCAGTGTTCCTTCTCCTGGACTGGAGATAGCAAGTGAAGGAAATCTGTTTTGCTGAATTTGCCTGTGCCAAGACTGTGTTTATGGGATGCTGCTCTATTGGAACAGTTGATGAGTAGTAGTTAAAATATATATTGTTTTGTTAAGTATTTTGACAGTTAAAGTAATGCCAATTCTTCTTTGGTGTATATTTTATCTGTGGTGTAAGAATAAAGTGGGTTTTGCTTAAAGCCTAGTAGTTTGATCAATCGAAACACAACTGGAATGCAGCCTTACTCTTGCCTTTAATTAAGATAAAAGTCAGGGTATAGGCTATGTTTTGAGGTGATTTGTTGTAGTCTATAATATTAACCTGTAAAATAGTGACGTTCTGGGGCTGTCTTTCAAATCTTGAAAACTTTCAGAATTTACTTATTTACTTTCACAGTTACTGAAACTGGAGTAACATCTCACCCCACCTCTATAGTCACACTCTGCACTGCTTTGACAATACCCAGCACAGTGGCTGTAATGAACACAAATGTGCTCAATGTAGCAGTTTTCAGTCAGCATTAGAATTCACCATGTGAACTAGGAATTATAATCCTGTTACATGGTAGATCCTTACCTGCTGTATCTCTGTCTGCTATCCATAACCGTCCCATGTGAAATCAGTTTAGGAAGCTTGAACCCAAGGAGGCACAGGCCCAAGCACAGAACTGAGCATTATGCAGCACGCAATTCACACTGCTTAGAATACAGGAGGAGTATTATGCAAAACATATGACTAACTGTTCTGAAGTCCAAGATTAGATGATTTGGAAGCCTGTGCCTTTAGAGCCACAGCTCAGAATGGTCAGCTCTAAAATGTTATCATGACAAACATTAATAAATTTGCTTTTATAATTTACAGCATTAAAATACTTTACATAAATGCAATCATAGGATCCCTACAAAATGGGAGCAGACCATTCAGCCCATTGAGCCCACATTGCCTCCCCCTCCAAAGAGCATCCCATTCACACCCACCCCACTACCCCATCCCTGTAACCCTACATTTCCCATGGCTAATCCACTAACCTACATATTCCTATACACCATGGGCAATTTAACGTGGCAAATTCACATAACCTGCAACTCTGTGGACTTTGGGAGAAAACCGGAGCAGCTGAAGCACGTGCAAAGTCCAAACAGTCACCCAAGGGTGGAATCAAACCCGGGTCCCTGGTGCTATGAGGCAGTAGGGTTAGCCACTGAGCCGCCCAGTATTTGGCAGTAACAAAACTTGAGCATGCGGACAAGAAAATATTTTTTGTTCACAAGAATAGTAATTCAAGGGGGATGAAACACATATTCTAGGAGAGTAGAGGACTGATTGGTTGGCAAATGGACTCTGACTGGTAGAAGCACTTCCATGAAGAATGCAACAACTAGTGATGATCAGCAGTAAACTGCCAGATTCTGTTAATATTTTATACTACACAAGTTGATTCTGGTTGGTCAGAATTTTGCTGAAAAACTAACTGAATATCTGTCACACATTTGGTTGAAATGAACCAGGCACAGTGTGTGTACATGTTATGTCTGCAAAGAACAAGGTCTTGTGTATTAATAATTTTGCAGTATTAATCAGTTTACAGCGTGGCACACTCACGTCTACTGGAAGCTACATCTATTAATACATCAGGCCCTGCTCTCTGCAGACAGAAAGAACGTGTACACATCTCACCTGTTTCAACTCAACAAAATAGGTCACAGGCATTTGTTGGGTCATTTCTCACAGAATATCCTGATTGGAGTCACCCACCCTGGTTTAAAATTTTGAGAAAAACTGACTATTATATGTCAATCAACATTAATTTGTAAATTCTCTACAGAAACGCCTCTACCAAGTTCACTTGCCAATAAATCAGCACTCTCCTTTTACGCAGTAAACAGAACAACCTCGAATATCTGAATGAGACGTGTGGGGAGTATTTAGTTTGGATAACTGATTGTTCGGATAACTGATCAGAATCAGGTAAATATCTTAAATGAAGTTAAAATGAACAGGAGGTCAAATTAATTTAATAATTAAAACCTTGCACCAGACAATTCAGCCAGTGGGAAAACCACCCTCAGGTGTATACCAAACCACCGTCTCCAACCTTTTCAGCTAGACTCCGAGACCACCTCGGACCCAGATAGGTGAGGCACACAGTGGGTGCAACACAGTCTACCTCTGGTTCCTTTCACAACAGTTCCACCCATTTCTGTAAACCTGTTGCAGGAGCTAGTCAACCATGTCCTGTACTGTTAAGTTTATCTCAATCATTTTATATTTTAAAATGAGAAGCAGAAAGAAAGGATAAAAGAAAATAAATGACAGAGGCAGAGCAAGAGAGGAGTTGCTGAGTTCCCTGGTGGCTATTCTGTCTTGGAAAGAGAGTTTCTGCAGGTAGAGAGTCCAGTTTCCGATCTCAATCTTTGGGATGTTGAGATCTTTTTTGAATAATCCAAAATTTGGATAATTGATGTCCAGGTAACCCAGGTTGTTCTGTAAATGCTGGCTTTCCCTTGAATTGCTATTCTTGCAAATTGTTCTGAGTGCAAGACAAAAATGGTCAAAATGTGTCTTTTTTGCAGCAACATACTTTAAGAAGCTAAGAAAACCAACTCATCCCGAGGCAATAATTAGTTAAGGATGGGCATAATACAAGCATACCCAGGGCAGAGCTGGCCACACGCAGCATCTCCACTGTGTTCAGAGCCTGTGGTCTCTGCTTCACCTTTTCCTTTTTACTCACAGATTCCACCTGTAACAAAAATTAACATACAAATCCAGTTACAAGATACTTATGATGTTAAGAAAGTCTCTATATTAAGGTAGCAGCTTTCTTCAAGCAGCTACATGACACAGAGAACAGCATTCACTTAGTAAATCAGAAGTCCAAAAATTGACTGAGGAAAACAATCTACAAACAGAAGGAACTCTTTGAAGTTACACTGGGAAGGCTTATTATTTGTGTAAGGATCACTTAGGTACTGGCCTTCCTCCTGGTACAAAAATACCTTCGATTCTGTAAGTTGTAAAATCTTGCATCTACCATTTTCACTTTTAAACTGAAATAATTCTCTCACTTTTTAACCAGTTACAGCTCTCCAATCTCCTTTCTTTCTCCTGCCCCCTTCACCATATCCTTGCTTTTCACCCCTTCACTTCTGGATTGCTGAAGAGATTCTCCCTGTTCTACAGATTGTGTACTCTTTTTCAATCCAGGCAATGAGGCAAACCTGTGTATTCCGCAATGCATTTTCTTCCTATGTATTTAATCATTTTCATTCTCAGAATGTGTATCACTGCCAAGGCAAAAGTTTATTCTTAATTGCTAAGGTATAATGCCTTTTCTTTCGATCACTGTCGTCCATAATTCTAGGTAGTTGGCTACAACTGTGATTTTTAGGCCACTTCAGAAGGTAACTGGAGACAATAAGTCACACACAAATCAAAACTGATTGACAAGGCATGTATTTTTCTCAAAGTAAAAGTTTTTACAACAAATCACTTTTACTGATAACAGCTTTTCATTTGCAGATTTAGAGAGTCATAGAGTCCTATAGCACGGAAACAGACCGTTCAGCCCAAACAATCCATACTGAACATAAACCCAAACTAAACCAGTCCCACCTGCCTGCTCCTGGCCCATATCCCTTTCCTATTCACATATCCATCCAATGGATTTTAAACATTCTAACTGTACCCGCATCTACCAATTCCTTAGGAAGTTCATTCCACACGCAAGCCACCCTCTACGTAAAATAATTCCCTTAAGTTTTTCTTAAATCTCTCTCTCCTCACATCTTAAAAATGTGTCCCCTTCTCTTGAAATTCCCCATCTTAGAGAAAAGACAACTACCATCAATGCTACCTATACCTCTCATTCTTTCATAAACTTCTATCAGATCACCTCTCAAGCTTTTACACTCCAGTGAAAAAGATACCAGGCTATTCTGATTTTCTTTATAACTCAAGATTTCTTCAAATAAATTATAATTCCTGAACTAACATGATGTAATCTGAACTCTAATTTTCTGGATCATTATTCCAGATCTTGAGATTACTGGTCCAATACCAAAACCACCGCAATACCATACGTCAGTATCCAAGGGCTCTCTTGCTTCCTTTTAACCCATTCCCAAAAGGTGCAATCCTTGTGCAAGGAAAGGGATTAAAGATCTATAGTTTTTCCCTTGTTTACCTTTGTATCTGTTGTGGACTTTGTCATATTCAGATACATCTGTGCAACTTCCCGGTCAAATACTCTAACTCTGTCCCAGTCCAGAACCATGGAATCTCCAGCACAGTTACTGATCTGGTGTGAACAAAGAGGTTCAGAATAAACAACATTTTGTTGGTTTGAACCTTTATAACCCAGAAACGCATTATTTTCAATTTCTGAAATCTATAACAAGGATTAAAATGATAATATCAATATCAACAGCATTCCAAGCAAGGCATCAGTATGTAAAAATCAGCACAACTTAAAACACTGGACAGGAAATTAAAACATGGACAATAATTCTGATCAATCAGTTGTCGATTAATCACTGACAAAAGCTGGAGAACTGATAAGGCTTGTTACAAACTTTCCTGGAACAAACTGGTAGTAGTAAGATGGCAAATTGGTGCAAGTGTGCAACAATGAGAATCTAAGATATTACATAACTAGTGGGAGCTGCACTGGAATGATTGGGGAATCACTCATGATTCAATGGTTGAGTTACATTAGTGACGCTCCATCTAAAAAAAAATTAAATGAAGGTCTGATATAGTAATATCAGAAGCAGAAAAATTATTTAAAACCATAAGCTGTAGGAGCAGAAATAGATAATTTGGCAATGGGTCTGCCCCGCCATTCAATGAGATCATTGCTAGTCTGAAGATCCTCAACTGCTTTTGCCTAACATTTCCCCCAAATCCTTGATTCCCTTACCAATTAAAATTCTGACTATCACAGCCTTGAATACACTTTACGATACAGCTTCTGCATTCCTCCTCAACTCTGTTCTGACTGGGTGACCCATGATTGAGAGACTAGACTCTCCTGAAAAGGGATACAATCTCTCCACATCTACCCTTTCAAGTCCCCTAAGAATCTCATGTACTTCAGTAAGGTCACTTCTCATTTTTTCAAACTCCAATAAGTACAGATCCAACCTACTAAACTCTGTTGTGTGTTGATAAGGTAAGGCTTCTCTTTTTTCTTTTTTATCATGTGCTGAGAAGTAGTGTGATTGGTTTAAAAGAAAAACAGTTATTTCATTTATCTATTATTTGATATTATAGTTGACTAAGTTAAGCTCAAGAATGAAAATGCAGGAGATCCCAGACCCGTGTCATGTTGCTCTTGCTCAATGTGGGAGCTCAGGGATGCGACTGACGTCCCTGGCTCCTTCACATGCAGGAAGTATGTCCAGCCACACCTCTCATTAGACTGCATGACAGTTCTGGAGCTGCGGATGGAGCACTTTAGAGCATCCGCGATTCTGAGGAGGTCGTGGATAGCAAGTTAACGAATCAGTCCCACTGCAGATTAGGACTACTGAGTGAGAAAGAGAATGGGTGACCAAAAGGCATGCAAGAGCAGGAGGCAGTGGAGAAAATCTCCCTCCAAAAACAGGTATATCGTTTTGGATATTGTTGGGGGAGGTAGCTCGCCAAGGGAAGGTAGCAGTAGCCAGGTTCATGGCACCATGGCTGGCTCTGCTGTACAGAAGGGCAGGAAAAAGAGTGGAAGGATTATAGTCATAGGGGATTCAATTGTAAGGGGAGTAGATAGGCAGCCCTGTGGTCGAAAACAAGATTCCTGAATGGTATGTTGGCTCCCAGGTGCACGGATCAGGAATGTTTCAGATTGTCTGCAGTACATTCTGAAGGGGAAGGGTGAACAGCCAGCTGTTGTGGTGCATATAGTCACCAATGATATAGGTAATAAATGGGATGAGATCCGACAACAGAATTTAGGAAGTTAAAAGCCAAGTTAAAAAGTAGGACCCCAGAGGTAATAATCTAAGGACTGCTGCCAGAGCCACATGCTAGTCAGAGTACAAATGAAAGAATAGGCAGGATGAATGAATGCCTTGAGAGATGGTGGAGGGAGGGGTTCAGATTTTTGGAACTTTAGGACTTGCTCTGTTGGAGGTGGGACTATTATAATCGGATGGTCTACTTCTGGGCAGGACTGGAACCAAGGTCCTTGAGGGTGCTTTTATTAACGCTGTTGGGGAGGATTTAAACTAATGTGGCAGGGGGATGGGAAGTGGTTAGTGGACAGTAAAGAGGTAGTAACTGAAGCCTGTAAGGAACTAGACAAGGAAGACACCATGACTAAGGGGAAGAGTAGGGAGGGAGCAGATGATGAACGTAAAGGGACAGTTGATCTAAGATGCATTTGTTTTAATGCGAGAAGTGTTGTATGTAAGGCAGATGAACTTAGTGATTGGGTTAGTACCTGGGAGTATGATGTTACTGCTCTTATTGAGACTTGGTTGAGGCAAGGGCAAGATTGGCAATTAAATATCCCAGGACATAGATGCTTCAGGCAGAATAGAGAGGGAGGTAAGAGTGGTGGATGAGTTGCATTGCTGGTGAGAGAGGGTATCACAGCTGTACTGAAGGAAGGCACTATGTAGGACTCAAGCAGTGAGGCAATATGTTCAGAAATAGGAAGGCTGCGGTAACAATGTTGGGGCTGTACTACAAGCCTCCCAACAGTGAGCGTGAGGTAGAGGTACAAATATGTAAACAGATTATGAAAAGATGTAGGAGCAACAGGATAGTGGTGATGGCAAATTTTAAATTTTCCTATCATTGACTTGGATTCATTTAGTGTTAGAGGTCTAGATGGAGCAGAATTTGTAAGAAGCATCCAGGAGGGTTTTATAGAGCAGTATGTAAATAATCCAACTTGGGAAGTGGCCATACTAGACCTCGTGTTGGGGAATGAGACTGGCCAGGTGGTTGAAGTTTCAGTAGGGGATTACTTTGGGAATAGTGATCACAATTCAGTAAGTTTTAGAATATTCATGGACAAAGACGAGAATGGTCCTAAAGGAAGAGCCCTAAACTGGGGGAAGGCCAACTATCGCAAAATTCGTCAGGAGCTGAGGAATGTGGATTGGGAGCAGCTGTTTGAGGATAAATCCACAGTTGATATGAGGGAGGTTTTTAAAGAGAAGTTGATTAGAGTGCAGGACAGACATGTCCCTGCGAAAATGAGGGACAGAAATGGCAAGATTAGAGAACTATGGATGACAGGTGAAATTGAGAGACTAACCAGGAGGAAAAAGGAAGCGTGACTGAAAAAGATGAAGCTTTGGAAGAATATCGGGAAAGTAGGACCCCAATCTGAAACAAGGAATTAAGAGGGCTAAAAGGGGTCATGAAATATCTTCAGCAAACAGGGTTAAGGAAAATCCCAAAGCCTTTTATTTGTATATAAGAAGCAAAAGGGTAACCAGAGAAAGGGTTGGCCCAGTCAAGGACAAAGGAGGAAAGTTATGTGTGGAGTCAGAAAATGGGTGAGATTTTTAATGAGTAATTTGCATCAGTATTCACGAGGAGAGAGACATGACGGATGTTGAGTTTAGGCATAGATGGTTGTTTGATTACTTTAGGTCAAGTCGGCACAAGGAGGGAGGAAGTGTTGAGTATTCTAAAAGGCATTAAGATGTACAAGTCCTCTGGTTCAGATGGGATCTATCCCAGGTAACTAGAGGAAGTGAGAAAGGATGTTGGAGATGATACTAAGATTGGTGAAGTGTCAGAGAATCCAGCAGAACATTGGAGAATTGGGTGGAGAAATAGCAGACGGAGTTCAATCCAGGCAAATGCGAGGTGATTGCATTTTGGAAAATCCAATTCTAGTACGATGTGGTATATGGAAAAGCGCTAGGGAAAACTGATGTACAGAGAGATCTAGGTGTTCAGATCCATTGTACCCTGAAGGTGGCAACGCAGGTCGATAAAGTGGTCAAGGAGGCACATGACATGCTTTCCTTCATCGGACGGGGTATGAGTACAAGAGTCGGCAGGTCATGTTACAGTTGTATAGGATTTTGCTTCGGCCTCGTTTGGAATGCTGCGTACAGTTCTGGTTGCCACATTACCAGAAGGATGTGAATGTTTTGGAGAGGGTACGGAGGAGGTTCACCAGGGTATTGCCTGGTTTGGAGGATGCTAGCTATGAAGAGAGGTTCAGTAAGTTAGGATTATTTTCACAAAAAGGACAGAAGTTGAGGGGGGAAACCTGATTGAGGTCTACAAAATCATGACAGGTATAGACAGGGTAGATAGCAAGAAGCTTTTTCCCCCCAGAGTGGAGGACTCAATTACTCGGGGTCACGAGTTCAAGGTAAGAGAGGAAAAGTTTAAGGGATATATATGTGGAAAGTTCTTTACGTAGAGGGTGGAGGATACCTGGAATGCGTTGCCAGCGGAGGTACAGGCAGGCACAATAGTGTTATTTAAGATGTATCTGGACAGATATATGAACGGACAGGGAGCAGAGAGATACAGATTCTTGGAAAATAGGCAACAGGTTTAGATAGAGGATCTGGATCGGTGCAGGCTTGGATGGCCTTTGTTCTTTGTTCTCCTCATCAGAAAACCTCTCCACACCTGGGTTAACCTAGTGAACTTTCTCTGGTCTGCCTCCAATACCACTATATCTTTCCTTAAATAACAGGCCCAAAACAGCTCACAATATTCTAGGTGTGGTCTAACTACTACCATGTTAGTTTAAGCACAAGTTCCCCATCTTTATACTCCATTCCCTTTGAAATGAAAGGCCAAAAAACCATTTGCCATCCACTGAACTTGGTGCTAGCGTTTTGTGATTTATGTATGATCCCAAATTTCTCTGTGCTGCAGTTTTATGCAGTCTTTCTCCATTCAAATAATATTCAGCTCCACTACTCTTCCTGCCAGAGTACATAACTTCACATTTTCCTACATTATATTCCATCTACAGTGTGGAGAGCAAGGCTGGTAGGTATAGAGAATGCTGGATGACCAGAGAAATTGAAGCTCTGGTCAAATAAAAGGAAGAGGCATGTAATAGGTATAGACAGCTAGGATCAAGTGAATCCCTAAAGGCAGTAGGAATATACTTAAAGAAATCAGGAAGCAAAACAGGGACATGAGCTAGCTTTTGCAAATAGAGTTAAGGAGAATCCAAAGAGATTTTATAAGTACATTAAGGACAAAAGAGTAACTAAGGAGAGAATAGGGCCCCTTAAAGATCAATGTGACCAACTATTTGCTGAACTACAGGAGATAGGTGAGATAATAAATGAATATTTTGCATCAGTATTTACTGTGGCGAAGGGCATGGAAGTGAGGGTCCTTGGAGAAATAAACAATGATGTTTTGAAAAGAGTTCATATTACAGAAGAGGTGGTGTTAGAGGTCTTAAAACATAAAAAGGTAGATAAATCCCAGGAGCTGATCAGGTGTTTCCCAGACTTTTGTGTTACGCTAGGGAAGAGATTGCTGGGCCTCTTGCTCAGATATTTTTAATCATTGACAACCATGCGTGAGGTGACGGAAAACTGTTGTGCCATTATTTAAGAAAGGCTGTAAGGAAAAGCCAGGTGAATATAGAATGATGAGCCTTAAGTCATTGGTGGGTAATTTGCTGGGCATGATGCTGAGGGACAGGATTTACATGCATTTGGAAAGGCAAGGACTGATCAGGGATAGTCAACATGGCTGTGTGTGTGAAATTGTGACTCACTAACTTGATTGAGTTTTGAAGAAGTGACAAAGGAGATTGATGAAGGCAGAGTGGAAGAAATTGTCCGTATGGATTTCAGTAAATTGTTGGTTCTGCTTGGTAGACCGTTTAGTAAGGTTATGTCACATGGGATCCAGGGTGAGCTAGCAAATTAGTTTAAAATTGGCTTGAAGTAGGAGACAGAGGGTGGTAGAGGACTGTGACTAGCAGCATGCCACAATAATTGATGCTTGGTTCACTGCATTTCATCATTATATAAATGATTTGGATGCAAATATAGGAGGTATGGTTAATAAGCTTGCAGATGACACCAAAATAGATGGTGTCGTGAACAGTGGCCAGATCAGATGGCCCAATGGGGCAAGGAGCGACACATGGAGTTTAGATCAACGTGAGGCATTGCATTTTGGTAAGGCTAATCCGGGCAGGAGTTATACAGTTAATGTTAAGGTCTTGGGGAGTATTGCAGAACAAAGAGACCTGGGGTGTAGTTTCATAGCTCCTTGAAAGTAAAGTTGCAGGTAGACAGGGTGGTGAAGAAGGTAGATAAGCAAGGAGCCGTCATTTGACTACCTTGGATTCCAGCATCTGCAGTTTTTTGTCTGTGACCAGAGTGGTGAAGAAGGCATTTGGCATGCTTCCCTACATTGGTCAGAGCATTGAGTAAAGGAGTTGGGATGTCATGTTGCAGCTGTATAGGACATTGATGAGGCCACTTTTAGATTACTGCATTTAATTCTGGACGCCCTTCTTTAGGAAAGATGTTGTTAGACAGGCTGTTGTCTGGACTGGAGGGTTAGAGTTATAAGGAGAAGCTGAGGGGTGGTGTTATAGAGGTTTATAGGATCATGAGGAGTGTGTATCAGGTGAGTAACCAAGCTCTTTTTCCGAGGGTGGGGAAGTCCAAAACTTGAGGGCATAGGTAGAAGGTGAGAGAATACTGTATCCAGTTCTGGGTAACACACTTTAGGAAAAATGCAAGAGACCTTGAGAGGGCAATTTACCAGAATGGTCCTGAAGAAGGGAATTTTAGTTGTAAAGTTAGATTGGGGAAACTGAGATTGTGCTGGTTGGAGCAAAGGAGATTTAGAGTGAATTGAAATGTTGCACAGGATTATGACTGGGTTTGGATAAAGTTGGCAAGGAAAAGCTGCATTAGGTTATGGTGCCAAGGACTAGGGGACGCAGAAGTAAGATTTTGGGCAAGAAACGAAGGAGAAATGTGTGGAAGAACAACGCAACACATGGCAATGATCTGGAACTCACTACTCAGGAGTATGGTGGAAGCGGAATGGTGGAAAAGAAATTTGATCGCAACTTGAAGGAAGTAAACTTGGAAGATTACATTTAGATAGAGTAGTGAATGGATTGCTCAGCTGACAGACAGCAAAAATTGTAACTGACTCTGTTCTACTTGCTCTCTTTTGAATCTACAACTGCACTGTTAGAATCAAGGATAATCATGGTATTCTAATCAAATTTACCTTTTCCAAAGGATGGAGCTACTGTTCCCTCTACATTGCTTCATATAACTATCAGGTTTTCAAACCCTAAGTCTGACATGACTATTTCTTAAATACTTAATTACTTTTTAAGTAGGCTTACAGTCATAGTGTTTTCTTGTACCACAACACTACAGTATAGTTCTTTACTTACAAGTATCATTTTAAGGGAACATATAACTTGTTCCCCCAACTGTCACAGCTAGAAAGGAATGGCAACTGATACAACTAGATGCCTCCAATTTTTATCCAAAACTATTAAATCCCATTAGGCTGGAAGGAGTGCACAGAATGTCAGCATCACTGTGAAGCAGACCTGAACGACCATGAGGAAGTTGGCATTATTATGAAGCAGACTGAGACAGCTGACCTGTATGAGAAGGGTTGCAGTGACAGGAGATAAAATTCAGTGGCAGAGAGCCCCTTAACCCATTTCTACTTGTCTGAGCAGATGTGTAACATCACAGGAATCTACAGATCAGGTAGGTAATTGGTAAGAACAAACAGGAAATTCCTAGAAACTCAGCAGGTCTGGAGAGAAAGCAGAGTTAATGTTTGGGTCCAGTAACCTGTCTTCAAAAGAATTGGGTTGTCAAAGTCCACATAGGTATCAATAAAATAGCTAGGGCTAGGAAAGAGGTTCTGCTGAGGGATTACAGGCATCTCAGGGTTAAATTACAATGCAAAACCACAAAGGTTTTAATCTCCAGATGAGTCACTGAGCCACGTGCAAATTGGCATAGGGCAAATAAGATTAGAGAGATAAATGTGTGGCTGAAAGATTGGTAGAGGAGAAATGGGCTCTGATTCATGGAGTTGAAAATGTGTTGCTGGTTAACGCACAGCAGGTTAGGCAGCATCCAAGGAATAGGAAATTCGACGTTTCGGGCACAAGCCCTTCATCATGATTCATGGAGCACTGGCACTGGTACTGGGGAAAGAAAGCTGTTCTGATAGTATGGGCTTCATTTGAAATATGCTGCGGCATACTTCTGATGAATCGTATAATTAGTTCTACATAGGACTTTAAACTAATTAAGGGGTGGGGTCAACTGAAGAAAAGTTTTCAAAATTTCAAAAGATATGAGGAGCCAGATGTGACAGTTGTGAACAGGTGAACAATAACTCAAGTATTACAGGAAGGGGTAGAAAATATAAATCAAAGAAGGTAGAAATTAGAACCAGAGCAAGTAATTAAGGTAAAGAGTCAAAACTCTACTGAATGTGCACAGCATTTGAAACAAGATAGATGAGTTGACAGCACAAACAAAAATAAATTAATATAACTTGACAGCAATCACGAGGTTGCACTGTGACCAGGATTGGGGACTCAATATTCAAGCGTATTTGACGTTTCAGAAAAATAAGCAGAAAAGAAGGGTAAGTATGATAGCATTGTTAATGAAGAAAGGAATCAGTGGTGATTCATGATATAGGTACAATAGGTCATGAAGTGGAATTAGTTTGGGTGAAAATAAAGGATGGCAAAAAGAACGAACTCACAGGTGGGAGTCATCAATAGGTCCGTGAAGAACAGCTTTACTGTAGGATAATAATAAATCAGGAATAATGGAGGCATGTTAGAAGGTCACTGGAATTGTCATGGGTGATTTTAATCTGCAGTCCGTCTGGATAAATCAGATGGGCAAGAGTAACATGAGGGGTGAATTTGTGAGTGCATCAGGGTTGGCTTTTTGGAACAATATGCTGCATAACATACCTAGGAACAGGCTATTTTAGGTTGAGTCATGTGTAATGAGACAGGATTAAGATGAGATCTTGGAATTTAGAAGGTAGCAGTTACAATAAAAGTATCTTTAGTCTTAAATTGTTGATCTTAACTTTAACAAGATCAAGTTTGAACCACTCACTGTATTAATGTTACTTGACTTCTCTTTAAATTGATGAAGACTACTCGAGTTCATGAAATTTCAACACATACCTTTGCTTGCAAGACCCAGTAAGGCTCAGGTTTGAAAGATTGGATCTTGTCATGCCTCTCAACACAGAAACCGAGAGTGGGTGTCTGGCAGGGTCCAAATGAGATGAGGGAACTGTCCAAATTCCCATATTTTCCCTGGAAGTACTTGGTCTGAAACCTGAAAAAAACATGACATCAAAAGCAATCATTCTGCAATGGGAAATAATGGGTTTTCAGCACAGGGAGGCTTATTAGTCAATGAGTACACTCCACATATCAATAAGACAGAGCAACAAAGGGTTCTGGAGAAGCAACACTCTTCAAGCATTTTTTTTGTCATTTAGATCACTGTCTTTCATCAACACTTCAAGATAAAATGGAGCCTTCTCCCAAAGACCAAAAGTTTACTGTATCACAGTAAAGATAATAAATGATCAGTGCCTGGCTAAAAACTAATTCCCAGAGTGCACAATGAACAACAATAGGTTTTACAAGCAGACAATGAATAGCCAGAAGGCCATGAGCAGTGTGTGAAGGGTGCTTCAATTTGAAGAATTAGAATCCTTGAAGGGAAATTATCTATGTTACCAATTCTTCCACCAAGGAGAAAATGAACATTCAGACAGACAAAACTCCCAAGGGGCAAATTCAACTTAATACTGCAGACTGAAAAAAAAATAAACCAAACACAGCTTTAAAATCCCATGTACCATCAGTTAGAATTTGAAGAAATATAATTTCATCCAACTGCACCAAACAAATTACCAAGAACATTAGGCCTTTATAAAAGAGATGGTCAACTGTTAACTTCCAGGTCAGTCTTCAAACGATAATTTAACTGTGGTCAAGACATGACTAATAAATAGCTTCAGTAGCTTTTAATACCCATTGATGATCTTCTCAACGCCCATATGGGAGACTTTCAATGCTAAGATAGAATCTGGAAGCATCGGTGCTAAACCTGCACTGGGAATGAGTTACCAATTTCTACTGAATTTACAATAGAGGTTTTATCAACTTACTTCATAAGCACTTAACTGATGATCTACCATCTACCAACACTGACCCACTTTCCTTGAAGACATATCATTAAATTGCTAGCTGGGTAAGTCCTGTCACACCAGCAGGTCAGAACCAGCAGAAGCGGCAACAGTGGTATACATTCGCGAGGAAGTTGCCATGGAAATCCTCAACATTGGCTCCAAACTTCATGAAGCTCATGGCTTCAGCTTAAACACGAGCAAGAAAACCTCTTGCAGATTACCACATACTGGCCTCCCTTAGCCAATGAATCAGCACTCCTCCATGTTGAACAACACTTGATGAAAGCACTGAATGTACTTGGGCTGGGGGATTTGAATGCTCACTACCGAGAGTGGCTCGGCGGCAGCAATATTACACTGGCCAGGTCCTAAAGCAGGGATGACAGTGGAGGAACAATGGCGGATATTTCTGTGTATAATGCAGAAGTTGCAGGATCAGTTCATTCCAAAAAGGAAGAAAGATCCTAGGAGAAGGCATGGGTGGCCGTGGCTGACAAAGGAAGTTAAGAAACATATATAGTTAAAAGAGAAAAAGTATAACAAAGCAAAGATAAGTGGGAAAACGGAGGACTGGGAAGCTTTTAAAGAGCAACAGAGGATTACTATGAAGGAAATACGCAGAGAAAAAATGAGTTACGAAGGTAAACTGGCCAATAATATAAAGGAGGATGGTAAAAGTTTTTTTAGGTATGTGAGAGGCAAAAAAATGGTTAAGACGAAAATTGGGCCCTTGAAGACAGAAACAGGGGAATATATTACGGGGAACAAAGAAATGGCAAAAGAATTGAATTGGTACTTCAGATCTGTGTTCACTGGGAAGACACAAGCAATCTCCCTGAGGTAACAGTGGCTGAAGGACCTGAACTTAACGGAATTTATATTTACCAGGAATTGGTGTTGGAGAGACTGTAAGGTCTGAAGGTTGATAAGTCCCCAGGGCCAGATGGTTTACATCCCAGGATACTGAAGGAGGTGGCTCGAGAAATCGTGGATGCGTTGGTGACTATTTTCCAGAGCTCGATAGATTCAGGATCAGTTCCTGTGGATTGGAGAGTGGCTAATGTTATACCACTTTTCAAGAAAGATGGGAGAGAGAAAGCAGGAAATTATAGACCAGTTAGTCTGACCTCAGTGGTGGGAAAGATGCTGGAGACTATTATAAAGGATGAAATTATGACATATCTGGATAGTAGTAACAGGATAGGTCAGAGTCAGCATGGATTTATGAAGGGGAAATCATGCTTGACTAATCTTCTAGAATTCTTTGAGGATGTAACTCTGAAGATGGACGAGGGAGATCCAGTAGATGTAGTGTACCTGGATTTTCAGAAAGCTTTTGATAAAGTCCCACATAGGAAGTTAGTGAGCAAAATTAGGGCACATGGTATTGGGGGCAAAGTACTAACTTGGATTGAAAGTTGGTTGGCTGATAGGAAACAAAGAGTAGTGATAAACGGCTCCATTTCGGAATGTCAGGCAGTGATCAGTGGGGTACCGCAGGGATCAGTACTGCGTGAGTGAGCAGGACATTGCTGAGCAGGTATTGCTTGATATCACTGTTCATGA
The DNA here is from genome assembly GCF_020745735.1 of Hemiscyllium ocellatum. Classification (NCBI taxonomy): domain Eukaryota; kingdom Metazoa; phylum Chordata; class Chondrichthyes; order Orectolobiformes; family Hemiscylliidae; genus Hemiscyllium; species Hemiscyllium ocellatum. The sequence continues at coordinate 50,897,956 of NC_083424.1, forward strand.
TGCCTTCCGTCGCTTTACTGATGATCGAGAGTAGACTGATGGAATGATATTTGGGTGGAATAGATTTGTCCTGCTTTTTGTTTACAAGACATACCTGGACAATCTTCCACATTGTCAGGTAAATGCCAGTGTCATAACTGCACTGGATAAGCTTGGCTAGGTGTGCGGCAAATTCTGGAGCACAAGTCTTCAATATTGTTGCTGGAATGTTGTCATAGCCTTTGCAGTGTCTTCAACCATTACCTGATATCACGTGGAGTGAATTAAATTGGTTTAAGACTTGTATCTGAAATGCTGGAGATCACTGGAGGAAGTCAAGGTGGATCATCCACTTGACACTTCTGAGGTCAGGGGTAATCAATTCTTGACCTCATTACAGCCTCAGTTCAAACAAGGACAAAACATCTGAATTCCAGAGGCGGGCTGAGAGTGATAGTCCTTGACATCAAGGAGCACTCGCAAAACTGGAATCAACAGAAATCAGGAAAAATCTCTCCACTGGTTGGAGTCATACCTGGCTCATAGAAAGATGGTTGTGTTTGTTAATTGTCAGTCATCTAAGCTCCAGGACACATCAGCAGGAGTTCCTCAGGGTGATGTCCTAGGCCCAAACATCTTCAGCTGCTTCATCAATGACGTTTTGTCCATCATAAGGTCAGTGTGGGCATGTTCACTGAAGGTTAAACAATGTTCACTACCATTTGCGATTCCTCAGATACTAAAGCAGTCCATGTTCAAATGCAGCAAGAAGTGGATAATATCCAAGCTTGGGCTAAAGAGTGGCAAGTAATATTGGGACCACACAAATGCCCAATAATGACAATTCCATTAATTGATAATTTAACCACTGCCTCTTTACTTTCAATGGCCTTACCATCACTGAATTTCTTCCACTATTAACATCCTGTGGGTTATCGTCAACTGGATTCACTATACAAATACAGTAGCTAAGAGCAGGTCAGAAGTTAGGAATATTGCAGCAAGTAACTCATCTCCCGACTCCCCAAAGCCTGTCTGCCATCAACAAGGAGTGTGATGGAGCATTCCACATTTGCCTGGATGAGTACAGCTCCAACAACACTCAAGAAGTTTTACACCATTCAGGACAAAGCAGCCTGCTTGATTAGCGCTACATCCACAAGCATTCACTCCCTCTGCCATTGATGCTCAGTATCAGCAGCATGATGCACTGCAGAAATTCCGCAAAGATCCTTTGAAAGCATCTTCCAAACCCATGATCACTTCCATCTGGAGGACAAGGGCAGCAGATACATGGGAAATGCACCACCTGCAGTTCTCTTGCAAGCCACCCACAACCCGGACTTGAAAAAGCATTGCTGTTCCTTCACTTTTGCTGGGTCAAAATCCTGAAATTCTCTCCCTGACGTCATTGTGGGTCTAACTACAGCACATAAACCACAGCGGTTCAAGAAGACAGCTCACCACTGCCTTCTTGTGAGCAATCAAGGGTGGGGAAATAAATGCTGGCCAGCCAGCAACGCCCACATCTCTCAAGTGAATAAAAATAATACGGCAATCAGCGTTAATAGATAACGTATGCATATACACTTGCCGTACCTCGTGAAAGCACATCCTACTCGCAAGTCTAGCTCTTGACGTGCATCCACTGATAGTGCCTCATTCCGATTCGGCTCACCCAACTGATTCATGGCATTATTAATGTCAGTATCTGTTATGGCACTGAACTTTGCACGATAAATCATCCTCTCATTCCCACGAGCAATGTTCATAACAGGTCGAACAGCATCAATTACCTGAATGAGTACAAAAAACACAGAACAGTACAGTATTCTGATTGTAAAGTTTAACTGGTGTATAAAAATGAATCTAATCAAACATCTAGCGATAGCATCTTTGGTATTGTGGCCGTAAGGGATTGGTAGGCAGTTGGTCAGTCTCTGAAGATGTGGGTAAGGCTTGTATTGATTATAGGAGAAAGTGAGGACTGCAGATGCTGGAGATCAAAGCTGAAAATGTGTTGCTGGAAAAGTGCAGCAGGTCAGGCAGCATCAAATGAGCAGGAGAATCACCGTTTTGGTCATGAGAAGGGCTCATGCCTGAAACGTCGATTCTCCTGCTCCTTGGATGCTGCCTGACCTGCTGCACTTTTCCAGCAACACATTTTCAGCTTGTATTGATTATACTCACATGTTCTACTTTGGAAACTGAATAATTCGTACAACTCTGGTCTGTGATTCTAATGCAGATTACTGGAAAAAAAGTGTCAAATTACATTTAAATTTGAAGTCTTTCACTATACAGGAAGTCTGTTGGTATACTTTTGAATCAATTTACAGGAGGCTATTTTATCAAACAGAGGTTGAAAGATTGATTGGACAGAGTTCAGGCAGATACTTTTCTGGTTAGAGCTTTATTTCAACTTACATATTACTAAACTCCAACAAACTGATGGTTTGTTCCACATGTACACATATATGGAGAACAAATGAACACTTAATTAACATAATCACTCACCTGTTCCAACTTCCATTTGGTCTTGGGCATCCCTGCCAAACTAAACTAGATGATAACACCTAACAGCAAGGGACTAAAGACACTGAGGTGGGCCTACTAGATTTGTAACGTAATTCTGAGATATTTTCTTTCAGATGTAGAGATATATACATACGATCTAATTGTCATGACAGAAACCTGGCTGCAGAATGACCAGGACTGGAACTGAATATTCAAGGATAATCAACATTTTGGAAGGACAGACAAGAAGGAAAAGGAGATGTAATTCTGCTTGTAATTAGAGATAGGATTAATAAATCAGTAAGGGATGATGTCAGAGCAGAAGAACAATGTTTGGATGGAACTAAGAAACAGCAATAGGCAGCAGAAATTGATTGAAGCTTTCTATAGGCTCTCCAAATAGTACTGGCTGAGAGGGGCATGGTATTAATTCGGAGATAAGAGAAGAAAAGTATGGGCATTACTGTTATGAGTTACTTCATATCGCATTTAGATTAACTGAGCACTACAGCTAAGGAGGACAAGTTTCTGGAGTGTTATGGGTAGTTTTCTAGCAGCCAACTAGAGGACATGATATTTTAGATCTAATTTTTGTTTTTAATATTAATTCATGGGATGAGGGTGGCACTGTTAGGCCAGCGTTTGTTGCACATCCTTAAAAATATCCTTAACTGAAAGACTAGGCCATTTCAGAGGATAGTTAAGAGTTAGTCACATGTATTCCAGATCAGGTAAGAACAACAGCTTTCCTTCCCTAAAGGAGATTAATGAACCTGACAATCAATGATGGTTTCATGATCACCATTAGATTTTTAATTCCAGGTTTTATTCAGCTCAAATTCCACCATCTACTGTCCCCAGGATGTTATCGATTACTTGGATTACCTGTCCCATGACAATACATTGCACCATTACCTCATTACATAATGAAAAAAGGTTAATTAACAATCTTGTTGTAAAATAACCTTTGGAGATAAGTAACCAAAATATGACAAAATTTTACATTATATTTGGCAATGAAGTGATTCAATTTGAATCACTTGAGCAGCATGGTGGCTAGCACTGATGTCTCACAGTGCCAGAGACCAGAGTTCAATTCCCGCCTCAGGCGACTGACTGTGTGGAGTTTGCACATTCTCCCCGTGTCTGTGTGGGTTTCCTCCGGGTGCTCCGGTTTCCTCCCACAGTCCAAAGATGTGCAGGTTAGGTGAATTGGCCATGCTAAATTGCCCGTAGTGTTAGGTGAACGGGTAAGTGTAGGGATATGGGTGGGTTGCGCTTTGGCGGGTCGGTGTGGACTTGTTGGGCCGAAGGGCCTGTTTCCACACTGTAGGTAATCTAAATATGAATAAGAGAAATTTGAATGCATGAGGTGGATTGGAAAAATACAACAAAAGGCATAACTGGACAGGGTAACAGGTAGACTTCAAAAAACTATGACATGACTTATAACAACTATATATTCCTATTAGGTGCAAAAACATCAGTCAACCATGGTTATTAAAGGAAGTTCAGGATCACACAAGGTTAAAAGAAATGGTCAAAGAATTGCCAGAAAATAACAGTAAATTGAAGGATTGGGAGGTTTTGAGAATACAGCAAAGCAGAACCAAGAAATCAATTAAAACAGGGAGAACAGACTATGAATGCATTCGAGCAAACAAATAAAAATGGACTTTTAAAGCTCCTATGGTTATGCAGAAAAGAAAATATTGGCTAAAGTGAACATAGGTCCATTACAGGTAGAGTCAGGAGAATTTATAATGGCGAAGACAGAAGTGACAAAGTTGTTAAATGATTACTTTGAGTCTGTTTCCATTGAGGAAAATACAAGAAATCTCCCAGAACTAGAAATCCAAGTGGCTAGGGAGAATGAGGATGTGAAGGAAATTAAGTATTAATAAGATGATTGTACTGGATAAATTAATGGAACTGCAAATTCCTACGATCTTATGTTCTAAGTCCCAGGCTGTTGAAGGATATGACTAGAGAAATTAATACAATGGTGATTATCTTCCTAGATTCCAAACCTTTTGGAATTATTTCTGTGGATTGAACAGTAACACAGCTTTCCCACTATTTAGGCAGGGAACTACAAACCTGTTAGTCTTACATCAGTAGTAGGGAGAATTCTAGAATCTATTACAAACGATGTGATAAAAAGACACTTGGACAATAATGATCTGATTGGGCAGAGAATTTGGCACTTTTTTGAAGATGTTACTCACAAAATTGATAAGAGAGGGGGAACACATGGACTCAGCTTAACTAAATTTTTAGAAAGCTTTGATAAAGTCTCCCACAGGAGCCTGGTCAGAGACTTGGGATAGGTGGTGATGTACTGGCATAGATAAATGATTAGTTAACAGTACAAGACATTGGTTAGGCCACTTTTGGAATAGCGTGTATAATTCTGGTCTCCTTCCTATCAGAAGCATGTTGTGAAACTTGAAAGGGTTCAGAAAAGATTTACAAGGATGTTGCCAAGGTTGAAGGGTTTGAGCTATAGGGAGGGGCTGAATAGGCTGGGACTGTTTTCCCTGGGTTGGGAGAGTCCAGAACTAGAGTGAGTAAGTTTAGGCTAAGATGGGAAAAATTTAAAAGGGAACCTAAGGGGCAATTTTTTCATGCAGACGATGGTGTGTGTATGGAATGATCTGCCAGAGGAAGTGGTGGAGCTGGTTCAATTACAACACTTAAAAGGCATCTGGATGGGTATATGAATAGGAAGGGTTTATAGGGATATGGTCAAGTGCTGGCAATTTGGACTAGATTAATTTAGGATGTCTGGTTGGCATGGATGAGTTAGACCAAAAGGTCTGTATCCGTGCTGTACAACTCTATGACTCTATAACAGACAGAAAACAGAACGGGAATAAATAGGTCATTTACAGCTTTGATAGGCTGTGGCTAGTGGGATACCATGAAGCTCAGTACTTGGGCCCTGGTTGTTCAGGAGGATTTGAACAGGTTTCACGAATATGGCAATAGAATATAATGTGGAAAAATGAGGAAAAAGTGTAGATGTATTAAGGTACTTTGGTGTCCTTGTCAATAAATCACTAAAGGCTGTGCCTCGAGAAGTTAGTCATACCAGACTGCTTTGATCCTTTGCAATTCGTCTACCATCACAACAAGTCCACAGCAGGTGCCAGCTCCTGGGCCTTTCACTCATCCCTGGAATGTCCAGATAACAAAAATGCCTATGCAAAAGCGAGGACTGCCAATGCTGGAGATTAGAGTTGAAAGCATGTCAGCAGGTCAGGCAGCATCGGAGGAGCAGGAGAGTCCACGTTTCGGGCAAAAGCCCTTCATCAGGAACAAGAATGCCTATGTCAACCATTATTTCAAACAGATTCATCTCTAAACTCCGGGATCTAGGTCTCTGCTCCCTGGATTCTCGAATTTCTGACCAACAGACTGCAGTAAGGAGGGGTGACGACAGCTCCTCGATGATAATCCTCAATCCCGGTGCCCCACAAGGCTGTGTATTCAGCCCCTACCATACTTTTTATACACTTCTAACTGTATGGTCAAATTCTGCCCCCAACTCCATTTACAAGTTTGCTATCGACATCACTTTGCATGTCAGATCTCAAACAAAGAGACAGAGTACATGAAAGAGGCCAAGTGCTTAGTGGCATGGTGTAAAGACAGCAAACTGTCTATCATCGTCAGCAAAACAAAGGAGCTGATTATTGACTTTAGGAAGTGGAGTGGAAGACATGCCTATGTCTGCAACAATAGTGCTGAGGTCGAGAGCGTCATATTCCTGGGAGTGATGATCACCAGCAATCTGTCCAGGTCCACCCATGTCAACATGACAGTCAAGAAAGTACAATAACACTTCTACTTCCTCAGAAATTTAAAAAAATTTGGCTTGTCCACAAAGACTCTTATAACTTTTATAGATGCACCATAGAAGGCATCTTTTCTAGATGCTTTACAGTGTGCTATGGCAACTGCTCTTCTGCAAGAAACTACAGAGTTATGAACACAGCCCAATCCATCATGTAAACCGGCCTTTCATCCATTGTCTCCATCTATACTTCCGGCTGCCTTGGAAAAGTAACCAACATAATCAAAGACACCTCCAAATCTGATTAAACTCTCTTCCACCTTCTTCCATTGGGCAGAAGATGTAAACGTTTGAATACATGTATGAACATATTCAAGAACAACCTCCTCTCCACTTTATCAAACGTTTGAATGGAGCTTTTAAACTTTCATGTTGACCTCTCGCTCTCTGCACCTTCTCTGTCGCTGTAACACGGTATTCTGCACTCTGTTCTGCTATCCTGATGCACTTTGTATGGTACTATCTGCCTGTATAACACATAAAACAACTCTTTTCACTATATCGGGGTCCATGTGACAATAACTCAAACAAACTCATAACATGCAGGTGCAGCAAGTTATCAGAAAGGCTATGGGAGTGGCAGTCTTTATTGCAAGAGGATTTGAGAACAGCTGTGAAGACTCACTTCAATTGTATCGAAGCTTGGTTAAACTGTACCTGGGTAGAGTTTTAGTCTCGTTATCTCAAGGCAGACGTCATTGCCACAGAGGGAGTGTAACAAAGGTTCACCAAAAATGTTCCCAGGGTGGCCAGACTATCCTATTAAGAGAGAGATTAGATAAACTGGGCCTATATTCTTTGGAGTTTTGAAAAATGACAGGTGATGTCATTGAAACCTACAATATACTTAAATGGGATAAGAGGTAGATGAGATAAGATGTTTCACTAAGTTGACAATTCTAGAGCCATGGGGCACATTATAAAAATAAGAAGAATGACAATTTGTTTAAAATCTAGGAGTTTTTTTTATTCAGAGAGTTGTGAACCTTTGAAATTCTCTACCGTAAAGATTTGCATAAGTTCAATCTTTGACTATGTTTAAGGTAGAGGTTGATAGATTTTGGCTTATCAAAGGCAAACAGGGTAATTGGAATGGGGTGAGGTGTTCAATCAGCCATGATCATACTGATGACAGGACAGCTTGACAGGTTGATTGGTCTACTCCTTTTCTATGTTGCTGTATCACAAACAGGAACCAGAGTTTCTGAGCTTCCAGGACAGAAATGTCTCATACTGTTAGCTTATAGTTACAGGAATCATGTTTAATGTGCCCATTTTTACCACATATTTTGGGCCAGTCATTGCCACAATGGATCAATTCCAATCTATACCAGCAGCTATTCAATGTAATACAACAATACCAAGTGGCATATTTTCCTTAACATTAATCAGAGCCAGCGCATGTTCAGAGGTTTCAAATTACGAGGACAGCAGCAGAAGGGTGCTTTTCGAAATGGAGGAATGTGACTAGTAGTATTTCTGGAACCTCTGCTGTTCGCATTCTACACAAATGATTTAGAGGAAAACTTAGCTGGTTTCATTAACAAGTTTGGAGATGATACAAAGATTAGTGGAGTTGCAGATAGTGAGGAGGATTGTCAGAAGATACAGCAGGATATAGATCAGGTGGAGGGATGGACAGAAAAATGACACATGGAGTTTAATCCAGACAAATGTGAGGTAATGCATCTTGTAACGTCAAGTGCAGGTGGAAATTAGACAATGAATGGTAAAACCTTAATGAGTATTGATATGCAGAAGGATCTGCGTGTATAGGTCCACAGATCACTCAATGTGGCAGCGCAGGTAGATAAAGTAGTAAAAAAGGCTTTGGCATGCTTGCCTTCATTGGAAGGTGCACGGAGTATAAGGATAGACAAGTTATGCTGTAGCTTTATAGAACTTTAGTTGGGCCACACTTGGAATATTGCATACACTTCTGGTCACCACACTACCAGAAGGGTACAGATGCTTTGGAGAGGTATAGAAAGGTTTATCAGGATGTGACTAGTATGGGGGATTTTAGCTATGAAGAAAGATTGGATAGACTGGGTTTGTCTTCTGGAACGCAGGAGGTTGACTGGTGATCTGACAAAGGTTTATAAAATTACAATTGGCATGGATAGAGTGGAAAGTAGGAGACTTTTTCCCCAAGGTGGAAGGGTCACATTACGAGGGGACACAGGTTTGGGGGTGGCGGCAGAGTTTAAAACAGATGTGCGAGGCAGGTTTTACCACACATAGGGTGGTTACTATCTGCAACACATTGCCATAGGAGACAGTGGAAGCAGACACAACAGCAGCATTCAAGAAGCACCTAGATGAATACACGAATAGGAAGGGAATAGAGGGATACAGATCCCGTAAATAAAGGCAAGTTCAGTATGGAAGGGCAAAACGTGGTGACGCAGGCTTAGAGAGCTGAAAAGCCTTTTCCTGTGCTAAACTGTTCTTTGTTCTATATATTCCAGGCTTCAGGTACAACTATCATATTTGAATAATAAGAGCAAAGAGAAAGAATCAGACTTTACAGGTCTGTATGGCAGATTGCAGTGCCATGCTATGACAACTAGCATTTATGTAACTACCACGATAGAAGGCAATTATAGACAGAACCTCAGCAAGTCTGGCAGCATTATGGAGAGAAAACAGAATTAACATTTTGAGTTCTGAGACCCTTCTGTGCACTGAAAGAATGTTTCTGGTTCTGATCAGTATTGATAAAAGCATTGACATTATAACTCAAAGTCTAAAGAGTTTAAAGTCTATGGAATAATGTTGCATGCCTGCATCAAGAATTACAAGGTATTAGTGAAGTCAAAATTATATAGGTTCTCAGCATATACCTTTACTAAAATCAAAACCATCATCGATTTTCAAAATTTTAATGTGATTTTACACATTCAAATCAAAGCAGTAACTGCCCTAAATTATGTACTTGTGTGGACAAACTTCAGCTTTTTATCACTACACTTTCAAAGGATGACATTTCAGTTTTAGAATAGACAAACATAACGGAAGAATCTTCCATCGCTCAACTAACAACAATTTGCATTAATATAGTACTTTAAATGCAATAATACATATGAAAGTGCTTCAGAGAGCAATATTAAATGAGTATGACATAGAACCTAATAAGGGTATACGTCAAATGAAGTTTGTTTAAAAAGATATATTTTAAGAAATATTTTGAAGAAAGGAAGTAGAGATAGAGTACAGGGAACTTGGAGCTGAGGCAACTGATAATGCAGCTATGAGTGGTGGCGTAATTATAATTTGGAATGCACAAGTAGGCAAAATTAAAGGAATTAGATATCTCAGAGGTTTGCAGGGCTCCAAGAGATGACTGAGTTATGGAGAGGGAAGGCCATGGAGGGTTCTGAATGTTAATAAAGAATATCACAAACACACTTTTCCAGAGAGTTTGCTATTTTTCTTAAGCTACCCAATTATTGAATACTCACACCTAAACGACACGATGGGACAAGATTCATCCTGTAATGAGTAACGGATGTAATTTGCTATCTTTGTCCAATTCTCACTTTTGGTTCCAAATTAAAAGCTTCTGTTTTGAACTTAGATGTTGATTATCTAGAGCTTAGAAATACTAGGAAAATGACATAGCAATAGAACTTGATTATATAGAGCCCCAGAATAAAAACCACCTTACCTCAAAGCAGATGTTTTCACCTTCTTTGTCACAATCCAGCCACAGCACAATGTAGTCAATGCCTCGCCCTTCTACCTGCTCAAAACAGACAAATGTATGAAGGAATGTCATCAAGCACTCAAAAACTCTCAGCAATATTTGATTAATGTTGAATTTAACAAAATCCTACAGATTCTTGAAACATGGAAAGAAACTGAAACTGTTAGTGAAACTCAGCAAATTGAACCTTATTAATTATATTTGATTTTAAACTTTGAAGTTGTTTTCCTATACATATATACTGCCAAACCCGCTGCACTGTTTTTATATGTGATATATATTATTTGACACATTATCATTATTTCAGTGAACTTTGCTGAAAGTCACAGTGCTGTAATGCTTCGATAAATGGTAACTAATTAGTAGAGTGAGTGACCCTATCATACTGAATAAGTAGCAACTCCATAATTAGTCAGTAAACAAACTTACATACAGCTTCATAATAAGCAACCAGAACCTGTTAAAAATTAATCACAGTTATGCGCACTCCAGTATACTACTTATCCATACTTAATCAATTGAGCTTGGAGGTGGAATATACAATGTCAGTAAGAACATGACCACTTCGCCTGAGGGTCTCAATTTTCGTACCTGTAAGAACTTCACCATGTTGAGTTTGGGGTTAGCTTCTTTCTTTTCAGTTGGAGCTTTGCTGAAAAGCTCTGCTGGATCAACTTTATCCCAGTTGTTATATTTACCTGAAAATAAACATGAAGACATGATCTAGATTGCTTCATCCATAACAATCAATGTCAAATACTCCTACTATCACAGAACACTGAACACAACGATGGCAATAAAACAAGAAAAGCCATCCACATTATCCAAGTCCGGTTCCAGAAACCAATCTAAGAACGTTCCACTTTAATGAGTGATAAGACTTCAATATGGATGTGGACCAATGATGAAGCTATGAAGGAATTGCGAACAATCACATTCTCAAAATGCATGATTTTCAAACAAAGCAGATGGAGGAATATTCATTTGTGGAATGTACTTGTCAAGCTAATTACTTATTGTACTGCAGTACTCAATATTCCAAAACATTAAACAAGAAATTTTCATTCTCTTTTATTCCCCCTCTTCCCTCACAAATAGAGAGCCACAACAAGATCCATATTACCGATGAAATCCAAGGTCATCACATGGCCACAGACAGATGTCACCTTAAATCGAACATTCTGCCCCAGAAAAGTTCCAGTGTACTCATGTACTGAGCATACGCCATTTAACCCTTTCCGGGAGTTGAAGTTACCTGTATTAAAGGTAAATGAAAATAAAGCTCAATGAACAGCGAATTTCAGAGCTGCTGAGGCCAAATACAGACTTCACACACCCACTGTCAGTCAGCTTTTCAAATTTTGCTTTCAAATCCAATCATTCAACACTTTTTTTCAGGACTGTTTCACTGTGAAACCCACTCCAAAGTGTAATGTGCTTTGGAGTGCTTATGGATTGCTCTCACGTCGACAAGAGGCAAGAGCGTTAGCCATGATACACCTGTGGAGCAGGTGGGACTTGAAGCCGGTCCTCCTGGCCCAGATATAGGTACACTATCACTGCACCATGTGTTTTCCTCATAGCCAGGAAAGATATTTTCTAACCAACCTGTTGAGAGATGTTATTAGGCGCTCTGGAGCAATTGGGACTTTAACCAGGTCAATTGACTCAGAGGTATGGTCACTACACTGTGCCACAATAGCCTTAATAGCCAGGAAGGAATTAAGTAGCTTGAATAAGGTCTAACTTATGGAAACATCAATAATGGCCATTGAAATCTTAAGCCTTATAGCTTTTATCCCTACACATATCTACTGCTAAACAAGCACATCCCCCTACGCTCCCAGATTAACGAATTCAACATGCAGCGAGACATGGAGCATTTCTTCCACCGCCTTTGCCTCCGCACCTACTTCTTCAACCAGGACTCCTGCCCACCCTCTGACGACCCCTTCTCCCACCTCCAACACACCCCATCCACCTGGACACCCCATGCTGGCCTCTTACCCACCCTCGATCTCTTCATAGCCAACTGCCGCTATGACATTGACCGTTCAACCTGACCACCCCTTTCATCCACTCCAACCTCTCACCCTCACAACGTGCAGCCCTCCACTCCCTCCGCTCCAACCCCAACCTCACCATCAAACCGGCAGACAAGGGAGGCGCGGTGGTAGTTTGGCGCACCGATCTTTATATTGCTGAGACTAAATGCCAGCTCGTGGACACCTCCTCCTACTGCCCCCTTGCCCATAACCCCACCTCCCATCTCCCAGACCAACCATAACCTCATCACCTCAGGGGAACTCCCATCCACCACCTCCAACCTCATAGTCCCATAACCCCGCACTGCCCGTTTCTATTTCCTGCCCAAAATCCACAAACCTGACTGCCCCGGCCGACCCATTGTCTCAGCCTGCTCCTGCCCCACCAAACTCATTTCTGCATACCTTGACACGGTCCTGTCCCCCTTAGTCCAAGAACTCCCCACCTACGTTCGGACACCACTCATGCCCTCCATCTCCTCCATGATTTTCACTTCCGCAACCCCAATGCCTTATCTTCACCATGGACATCCAGTCCCTATACACCTCCATCCCCATCACGAAGGCCTCAAAGCCCTCCGCTTCTTCCTTTCCCGCCGAACCAACCAGTTCGCTTCCACTGACACCCTCCTTCGACTGACTGAACTGGTCCTCACTCTGAACAACTTCTCTTTCCATTCCTCCCACTTCCTCCAAACCAAAGGAGTAGCCGTGGGCACCCTCATGGGCCCCAGCTATGCCTGCCTCTCCGTTGGATATGTGGAACAGTCCATCTTCCGCAGCTACACTGGCACCACCCCCCACCTTTTCCTCCACTACATCGATGACTGTATTGGCACTACCTCGTGCTCCAACAAGGAGGTTGAACAGTTCATCCACTTTACTGACACCTTCCACCCCGATCTCAAATTTACCTGGACCGTCTCAGACTCCTCCCTCCCCTTCCTAGACCTCTCCATTTCTATCTCGGACGACCGACTCAACACGGACATTTACTATAAACCGACTGACTCCCACAGCTATCTAGATTCCACCTCCTCCCACCCTGCTCCCTGTAAAAACGCCATCCCATATTCCCAATTCCTTCACCTTCGCCGCATCTGCTCCCAGGAGGACCAATTCCAATACCGAACAACCCAGATGGCCTCTTTCTTCAAAGACCACAATTTCCCCTCAGATGTGGTTGACAATGCTCTCCACCGCATCTCCTCCACTTCCCGCTCCTCTGCCCTTGAACCCCGCCCCTCCAAACACCACCAGGACAGAACCCCAATATTCCTCACCTACCACCCCACAAACCTCTAGATACATCGTATCATCCTTCGTCATTTTTGCCACCTCCAAACAGACCCCACCACCAAGGATATAGTTCCCTCCCCACCCCTATCAGCGTTCTGGAAAGACCACTCCCTCCGCGACTCCCTCATCAGATCCACACCCCCCTCCAATCCAACCTCCACTCCCGGCACCTTCCCCTGCAACCACAAGAAATGCAAAACTTACACCCACACCTCCCTCCAAAGCCCCAAAGGATCCTTCCATACCTGTCAGAAATTCACCTGCACCTCCACACACATCATTTACTGCATCCGCTGCACCTGATGTGGCCTCCTATACATTGGGGAGACAGGCCACCTACTTGCGGAACATTTCTGAGAACACCTCTGGGACACCCGCACCAACCAACCCAATTGTCCCGTGGCTGAACACTTTAACTCCTCCTCCCACTCTGCCAAGGACATGCAGGTCCTTGGCCTCCTCCATCGCCAGACCATGGCAACACGACGCCTGGAGGTAAAGCGCCTCATCTTCCGCCTAGGAACTCTCCAACCACAAGGGATGAATGCAGATTTCTCCAGCTTTCTCCTAGCTAAACAACCACAGCATCAATAAAACTTCTGCACTTCCTAGGGAACAAAGCATTCTTTTCCCTTCAGTTCAATTTTCAGAAATGAATGGGAGATGAAAAATTAATTTAATATTTCACAGGACAAACCTTTTCATTTGCAATCTCACCTGACAGATGCAAAGCATCATAACCACCTCTGCACTTATGGAAGCCTTAGCTGTAGTCCCAAAAGCTCATTGATACCTTAAAAAGCATCCAACAACTACAATGAATTACAACTGAGATTATTCAAGAGACATAGATGATCTAAATAGTGTATATAGTAACTAAAATATACTTACGTAAATGATAAATGAGCCATTCACCAATTTAATATGTAGGCAAAATTCCTTATATAAAAACATGAAGAACAAACAGCACTTTCAGTAGAATCTTTTGCAAATCCACAGTATTCTCTGGTACCTGCAGAGTCTATACTATGAGTATAACCATGTCTTTCTTCAAGGTAAGAATTTTATATTATCAGGGTGATTTCTATATATACTCATAACATGTTACAAGGAGGAGTCCGTTTAGTCTATCATGCCTATGCCAGATCTGAGTTTTAATCATATATATTGTCAAAATTATAAAGTGACTTTATATGTCACTGTACTGCTACTGGAGAACGTGACAATGTCACTGGATTAGTAATTCAGAGACCTAGATAAATGTGACTTAACAAGGAATAGCAAAAACAATAGGAAATGAGGAAATAACTGGATTGCATAAATGATCTAGTAGATTTATTTAAAACGTTTGGCTGTACTTCTGAGATTGTCAGGTTTTTAATCAGGAAGGAAATCAAAAGTCATGGGGGATAAGGCAGCGGAGTTAATGATTATCAGATCAGCCATGATCTAATTGACTAGTGGTGCAGATCTGATTGGCTGAATGGCCTGCTTCTGCTTCCACATCTTTTAGTTTTATAGTTTACCTGATGGGACGATAAGATGTTGGGTGAAGTAAGGGATAAGGCTGCAGAATGACTAGCCATAATCTTCCAACCTAAACTCCAAAAGGACAGACATGGCTGGTGGACGGGCTGAGACGTTATAGATGAAGCTTAATGGAGAGAAGTGTGAAGTGAGACATATTGGTAGGAAGACTGAGGAAAGGTAATATAGATTAAAGGACATAACTCTTAAGAGGTACAGGAACAAGAACACATGGCACTATCCGTGCACAAATTGTTACAGGTGACAGGCAGGGTGAAAAGGTGGATAAAGAAAGGTCCATAAGATTCTAGGTTTGTTAGAAAATAAAGCAAAGGAGCCCTGATAAACTTTTATAAGATACCAGTTTGGTGTCAACGGGCATATCGTGCCCATTTCTGGGCATCATACTTTAGAAAGCATGTAAAGACTTAAGAGACTACAGAAAGTATTTACAAGAATGAAATTCTTATCTCTGGAACCAATTATGAGAATGGATTGAAGAAACTAAGGTTTCAGAAACTGCTTCCTCTTCCCCTTCCACTGTCTAAAATATACTTACAATTCTACTTCTGTTCGGTTCTGATGAAAGACCACTGACCTGAAACTTTAATTATGTTTTTCTCTGAAGATGCTGCTTGACCTGCTAAGCTTTTAAGGACTTTTTGGTCTTATTTCAGATTTCTAGAATCGCATTATTTTTCTTTTGAAGAAATGGAGATTGTTCTCCTTTAAGAGTAGACTGTTGAGCATAGATTTGATAGAGGTGTTCGCAATCATGAATAGAGAGAAACTGTCCTATTTGGTGAAGGGGTCAAGAACCAAAGGAAACAGACTGAATATAATTGGTAAAAGAATCAAAGATGATATGAAGATATTTTCTTATGCAGTCTGTAGAGTCGTAGAGGTGTACAGCACGGAAACAGACCCTTTGGTCCAAATTGTCCATGCTGACCACATATCCCAACCCAATCTAGTCCCACCTGCCAGCATCCAGCCCAAATACCTTCAACCCTTCCTATTCATATACCCATCCAGATGCCTTTTAAATGTTGTAATTGTACCAGCCTCCACCACTTCCTTTGGCAGCTCATTCCATCCACGTACCACCCTCTGCGTGAAAAAGTTGCCCCTTTGGTCTCTTTTATATCTTTCCCCTCTCACCCTAAACCCATGCCCTCTAGTACTGGACTCTCCCACCTCAGAGAAAAGATCTTGTCTATTTACTCTATCCGTGCTCTTGTGATTTTATAAACCTCTATAAGGTTACCTTTCAGCCTCCAATGCTCCAGGGAAATCAGCCCCAGCCTATTCAACTTCTCCCAATAGCTCAAATCCTCCAACCCTGGCAACATTCTTGTAAATCTTCTCTGAATCCTTTCAAGTTTCACAACATCCTTTCGCTAGGAAGGAGACCAGAATTGCACACAATATTCCAAAAGTAGCCGAACCAACGTCCTGTACAGCCTGTAGTAAAGATCTGGAATGACATTGAGAGGGTGATGAAGGCAGATTCAATTTGGATAAGCATATGAAGGTAAAATAAAATGAAGGGATACATGAAAAGAGTGGAGGTAGTGGAACCTAGCAGCAAACCATGATTTGACAGAAAACAAAAATAAGCAAACACTTGCCATTTGGGATAACTGTGAATGCACCAATCCTGCAGCTCCAACTGCCTTAAATTTAGTCTCATATTATTTTAAGTTTGCACATTTCATAGTTTTTCATTTAACAGGTTCAGAGAAAGTAAATTTTAACAACTAATTCTTTTCCAAGTGAAGCTGTTTGCACTCATCCAACCACACCGATTAACCACATTGTCCTAATGCCTTCTTTATTATGTTTCAAAGTTCATCATTTTTCCATTTTCAGTCACTTGATAGAGAATTTTTAATAATTGTTCACCTTTGATTGTACTTAGCTGATTTGCCTGTACACATTTTACCCAAAACTCTTATGTTTATCCTTTAAAGCCTTTAAAACAGTACTAATGTTTGGTAGTTTAAAATGACAATCGAGTTAATGTCTGATAATTAAGTTAATAAAAAAAGTTTGGACATCATCTGTATTCTCTCAGATGAGATTTGCAGAATACAGCTATATGGATGAATCACACTGTATGAATAATAAACATTCTATTCATCAAACATGAGAGCTTCAAATCCCAGCTTCAAAATATCTAGCAGGTCCTATTTGACCTCGGTTTCACCACAGTTGAAACCTGCGTTCACACTTGTCGTCTCTAGTCCAGATTCAGTAGAAGTTCCAAGAATAACACTTCCAAGGTTCAACTGCTGATATCCTGCCCCTCAACAAGTCTCACTGTTTAACATTTATTCACAAAATTGCTCATCTCTAATTGCCTAGAGGTCACATTGCCATGAGTTTAGGATCACAGGTAGGCCAGACCAAGTAAGTAGATATCCTTCCATAAACGCAATAGTGAGTCAGATGGATTTTTACAATAATCAATAGTAGTTATGTGGTTGACCTTAGGCTTGTTTTAATTCCAGATATTTTTCACTTGAGTTAAACTTAATTAACTGCCAAGGTGAGATTCAAGCCCATGTCTCTAGAACATTAGCCTGGAGTTCTGTATAAGTAATCCAGTTACATTACCACTGTGCTTGCACTTATTGCCACATTTATTGAACTGTTTCTATTTTTAAAACTGATGTTAAAATCTTCCATCTCAAAATCCTTCCACAGTACCAACCAGCCCTCTATTCTCTCCCTCAGCTTTCAATTTTTTGACTCCAGTTTTTTGTCCCTACCTTTGTCCCACAATATGTCCTAGAGACCTCCAACCATTTTGGCCATCCCAGCTGAAAATAGCTTCACCTCTTAACCTTCTCCTTGCTAAAAACTACCTTTGCTAACTTCCCATGTATGGCTCAGCATATGCCTTTATTCTCCACTAACATCTAGGTTATAAAGTCCTTAAGACCATTTCCATAGCTGAGTCCCCATCAATGCATGAATCCCACACCCTCCTCCCCAAGAAGAATGTTGGTCTTGAGAAAATAATAGTGAACTACCTTCTTGAAACTCTGTAGATACACTCCCAGTGCTGTGAAGGAGCAGAATCCAAGATTTTGACTTAGCATCAGAGAATTGCTGTACAGTTCAAGTCTGGATGGTGTATGACCTGAGGGGAACTTGCTGGTGGAGGTAGTTTCATGTATCTGCTACTCTTGTTCTTTTAGATGTTGTTGTATTGGATCTTTCAAATGGGACACATCGTGTTACTGTGTGCCAGTGGTGATAAAATTGAAGTTGAGATAATTTTACCATGCCACACGGCTTCCCTCTCTCATTAACGAGACATGACTGGTGGTGAATTACCCTGAGGGTCATCACGCCCCAAAGGGAGAGGTTGTGAAGGAGAGTTCTTCATGGTAACCTCAGCCAGTGTGGCAACTGAACCAAGTTGTTGGCATTATTCTGCATTGCAAGCCAACTGAGCTAACCGTCCAGCCGTGGTGGCTGGTGTGAGGCTGACGGGAGGTGGGACGGGCTTTAGGAGTAAGAAATAACAGAATAACCAATAATATTCTCATCACAGAATAACCAACCTCTGATCCACTACCATAGCCACAGTATTTATAGAGCTGAATTATATAGTTATGTTTCTGGTCAACATTGATCATAGGGAATTCAGTTATGACAACACTGAGGATCACCTCCAAGAGATTATTACATTTTTTTTCATGCTGGACAGACCTCTTATTTTTAATATTGTGGCATCAACTATTCCCTGTGGTAATGGATTCCACAGACTCACCACTTTTTAGGTGAAGAAATATCTCATCTCCATCTTAAATGTTCTACTCTGAATTCTCAGACTGCGACCCTTGGTTCTTGACATACCCACCAATGGGAAGATCCTTCCTGCATCTACCCTGTCTAATTCTTTTAGAATTTTATGTCTTTATGAGATACCCCCTCATTTATCTGAGCTCCAGCAAAAATAATCCTAACCTAGTCAATCTCTCCTCATATGTCAATCCCATCATTCCAGGAGTCAGCCTGGTAAACCTTCGCTGCACTCCCTCGAGAGCAAGAAAGTTTTCCTCAAAAGAAACCAAAACTACACAATATTCTAGGTGTGGCCTCACCAAATCCCTGTATTACTGCAACAACACATACCTGCTCCTGTGCTCAAAACGTCTTGCAATGAAGGCAAACTTACCATTTGCCTTCCTTACCATCTGCTGGACCTGAAGATAAACCAATGTTTACCTTCAGCGACTGGTGCACATGGACACCCAGGTGCCACTGCACACTCCCCTCTCCCAATTTACAACCACTCAGGTAGTAATCTGCCTTCTTGTTTTTGCTTTCAAAGTGAATAACCTCACATTTATCCAAGTTATACTGCATCTGCCATTGAATTGCCCACTGACCCAAACTATCCAGATTGTGCTGAAGGATCTTTGCATCCTTGTCACAGTTCACCCTCCTGCCCGATTTGGTATCATCTGCAAACTTTGAGATGTTACATCTTGTTCCCTTATCCAAATCATTAACATATATTGTGAATAGCTGGGGTCCCAGCACCAATGCCTCTGGCAACCCACTAGTTACTGCCTGCCAATTTGAAAAGGATCTACTAAATCCTACTCTTTGTTTCTTCTCTGTCAACCAGTTTTCTATCCTTCTCAATACACTTCCCCCAATCCCATGCGCTTTAATCCTACACAATCATCTCTCGTGCAGGACTTTGTCAAACATCTTGTCAACTCTATTATATACATCTTCATAGAATTCCTGTACTTCATGTACTTATCTAAATATCTTTTAAATGCTGCAACTGTGTTCACATCCACCACTTCTGGAAGTTTATTGCCCCTTGTGTCTTTTAAAAAAATCTTTCTCCTCTCATTTTAAAAATATGCCTTCAGCCTTGAAATTCCACACTCTTATGGAAAAGACGGCTGCTATTCACCTTAATCTATACCCCTCATGAATTTGTAAACCTCTATAAAGTCACCCCTTCTAAAATAGGACACGTGAAATTAAGAAAAATTCGCTCAAGTCTCAGAACCAAAACGTATTCTCGATAATCAAAGATAGATTTGAATCATCTCATTTGTTGTGCCTGAGTTGTAAACGCCACAATCAGACTACACTAATATAGGGTACAAATTTTACAAAGTGAATAGATGGTTTCCAACGCGCTTTAATGTGCCATCGTGGTACATCAAACTGCTTGAGAAATAAAAGGAAATCGCCAGCTTCACACTCGCAAATAGCCACCGAACCAATGCCTCAACTGGCCTCGGATCTGCCGCGAAAAAGCTGAGCTCGTAGGAGCTAGCCCACACATTCATTCGGGTTACAGCCGGTCCGGGATCACTTACCCCGCGACAGGATCTTGGCGATGGATTGAGCCAGAGACGGTTTCTCAGCCACCATCATCACCGTCTTCATGATGCCGGCCTCACACAGCACAGCCACCTCGCGCAGGCCGTCGGCATGACATCCACGCACGAGCCTTCCGGCGCTCCAGACTAGACTTCCGGTTCCGATTCCGGCCGGTTCCCATGGTGACCGCGGGGTCTGGCAGGTGATAGATTGCCTCTGCTCATTGCTGGCGGGGTACTGGGAGCTGCGGCCAAACCGAGGAACTCTTCCAAAGAACAAAAACGTAAATCATTGACTACATATTTTGACAATCGGTGAAACTGATGTCTTTATCTATCACTTTTTTAAAAAATGCTAAAGCCATGTTGTACATTAAAAAAAAATTAGAACCATTTTATGAAAAGAATGGATCTGAACAAGAGCATTTTGCACAAGCTTCTGCTTTGGTTGTTTTGACATCCTAGCAGCCCTATTCTGCCCATTTGTAAATGTGGTTTACAATATCATGATGACCAGATAATTTATTTGTATGTCGATAAAGGGTTAAATATTGGCCCTAGCACACATCAGCGAAATTTTCCTTCTGTTATGGACCATTCTAACTTTTATCGTTTTTTAGAGGCAAGTGAAAGGAGCTGCATTCCAGATGCATTCAATTGGTTAATCTACTAGGCTTTAAGTAAACACACTTTATTCTGACACCACAGTTAAAATACAAACAAAAAAGGCAAAACTTTAACTCTATTGAGATGCTTAACAAAATTATATTATTTAACTACTATTCATTAACTGATCCAATATAGCAGCATCCCATAAACATACCTTTGGCACATGCAAATTCAGCAAAACAGTTTTTCCTCAATTGTGTTCTTCTCTCGTCCAGGAGATGGAACACTGACAGCAGCAGAGAGACAGCTGTATCCAGCATCTTGCCGCAAACCCCAGCTTCAACAAAAACTAAAACTCTAGATGTGAGAGTCTGGCTCCACCCACTCTTGCTTTTTTGTGTACTTTTAAAAAAAACTAAAGCTATTTACTCTGCTTTCCATGAAGCAAAGACCTCAGTGCAAGGTTTACAACACCCCTCTTCAAAAGAAACAGGACACAACAATTCTCTCTTAAAGGCACAGTTTATCACACTATTTTTTCAAAATTGTGTGGGATCTTTCATATCCAGTTAAACAAGTAGATGGGACATCAATTTAACTTCTCATCCAGAGGACAACACCTTTAACATTGCAGCACTTCCTTAGTATTGCACCACAGTACCATCTTTGATGGTATTTGCCCAAAGTTGAAGCCTTAGAGTGGGATTGAAACACACAACCTTGTAATTCAGAGGCCAAGAGAGCTTAACTGAGTCACAGCTGAAAAATAGCATCTCTGATTTACTTCAGCAGGGGACTGTCAATGTCAATTGTATTTTTGAATCTCTGGTGCGTGACTTGGGACACACAGTCCCATAGCTCTGAAGCAAGTGTGCAACCCATTAAGCCAATGTACAATTTGTCATTGGTTTTTGTCTTATTATTGCTGTGACCGTAATCAATTTACTGAACACTGAGAGAAAGCAGGACTCCTCACAATACCAGATTATTTCAACAATCAGCACCCATGAGAATGCAGCCATATTGCCACATTTCAAAGTGTTTCTCTCTGAGATTAAGACTGTAGATTTTTCTCAAGATCTCCTTTGCTGCTTGATCTGATAACACTTTCAATTGTTCACATACCACATCATCGTTCAAAGTTAACTCAAGTATCCTTAATCGCCATTTTAATTGAGATCAGGATGGAACTCAGACATGCCAACTCAATGAAAGCCAGAATGTCAACAGTGTCTCTGAATAATACGGAGATGCCATCTTTTCCATAAAACACAAAACTGAGACCCCCTTTCAGGTGGCTGCACACAATTGTATAACCAACACTTCAGAGAAGAACAGAAACTCCTTTCCAGTGTCTTAACACCATACTTCAGGAAGATTGTGAAGTAATTAGAGAACTTAAGAACATACTCAACCATTCAGAAAGATTATGGTTGATCTGATTATGGCCTCAATTCCATTTTCCTATCTGCAGAAGAGACTTACAACAATTAGTTGTAAGAGTCAGTTGTGTTTATACGAACTCTCCAAATGTGCATCATGACTCCTGCATTTTCCACATACTCTAACACATTTTTTCCATATAATTAATTATCCAATGCCATCTTGAATGCCTCAATTGAACCTGCCTCCAGCACATCCCAGACTTAAACAATGCACGAGCAATTTTGTTTCACCTTGTATTTGTTTCATTTGCAAATCACTTTAAATCTGGACCCTTTTGCTTTTTTCCTGAGCAGGAACAGTTTATCTTTCTACATTATCCAATCCCCTTGTGATTTTGAAAACTTTCATCAGATGTGCTCTTAGCATTTTTTAAAATCCAAGCAGAACAGTTCCAATCTCTCCAAATTGTCATAACTGAAGTTTTTCATCTCTAGAATCATTCTTGTTAATCTCTTCAGCAGTGTCTCAAATGTGTTCACATCCTTCCTATGGTATGGTATCCAGACCTTAATGCAAACTAGTTGAGATTTGACAAGTGACTTATGTAAGTTCAGCATCAGCTCCTTGTGCTTTGTGCTCCCTGCCTGTATTAATAAAGCCCAGGATATTGTATGTTTTATTAACGGGAGGTGATGGCCTGGTGGCTGGACTATTGATCCAGATAATGTACCGAGGGACCTGAGTTCAAATCCCACTGTGGCAGATGGTGGAATTTGAATTCAACAAATAAAATCTATTTATTTAGAATTAAAAGTCTAATAATGACCATGAATCGATTGTCAGAAGACCCATCAATGCCTTTAGGGAAGGAAACTGCCATCCTTACCTAGTCTGGCCTAGATGTGACTCCAGACTCACAGTAATGTGGTTGACTCTTAAGTACCCTCTGGGTGATTAAAGAGAGGCAATAAATGCTGCCTAATCAGCGACACCCTTACCCTGTGAATGATTTTTTAAAAAACGCGCTCTCCACTTGTCACATATATACCCAGTTCCTTATGCACCTTTACCCCCTTTAGAATTGTACCCCTTACGTTATTTTATCTGTTCATATTCTTCCTACAGACTGTATCACCTCACACTTCTCTGCATTGAACCTCATTTTCCATATATCTGAACACTCCGCCACTTGTTTGTGTCCGTCTGAAGTTCTACACTGTCCTTCTCAATGTTTACAATGATTCCAAGTTTTGTATGATCTACAAACTTTGAAATTGTCCCCTGCACATCAAAATCTGGATCAATACTATATCATGCATAGTAAAGATCCCAATACTGACTCTTCCTAATGAATCCACCTTTTTATGATATGACTACTAACTCTATTCTGAATAACTGATTCTAGAACCTTCCCAATAATGAAGTCAAACTGATTCAAATTCAACTTGGTAAATATTGAGCAGCAATTCAGATGTCACGTGGTCATGAAAGGGGATTTGTGAAATGGACAGCTATCTGACAAGTGTGAAGTGATCCACTGTGGAAGAAACAACATGGAGAGGCAGCATAATCAAAATTTTAAGGGTCATGCAAGAGCAGAGTATTCTGCATTTGTGCATTCACAATTTTTTGAAGATAGTAGAGTAAATTGATAAGCTTGTTCAGAAAGCATTTGGGATACTAAGTAAATATTGATTGCAAAAACCAGGAAGTCTTTACCTTTGCAAACCTCTGGTTCAGCCCCAGTTGGAACTATTGTTACAATTCTGAACACTGGACTTTCGGAAAAATTATATAGTCTTAGTGATGAGGTGGAGGTGCTGGTGTTGGTCTGGGGTGGACAAAATAAAAAGTTACACAACACCAGGTTATAGTCCAACAGGTTTATTTAAAATCACAAAGTTTTGGAGCAACACTCCTTTGTCAGGTACAGTGAGAGAGGCCTCACCAAGACAGGGGGTTTCTCGGCAGAGAGATCAAAGTATCGTACAATTGGTGTAATGGAGTGAACAAACCTAAAATGACTGAGGGAGAACTCTTTTGGAAAAGAGATGCAAGTTTCA
Source organism: Hemiscyllium ocellatum (assembly GCF_020745735.1). Taxonomy (NCBI): domain Eukaryota; kingdom Metazoa; phylum Chordata; class Chondrichthyes; order Orectolobiformes; family Hemiscylliidae; genus Hemiscyllium; species Hemiscyllium ocellatum. The sequence goes on from NC_083424.1 coordinate 50,922,315, forward strand.
ATTGATTAAGATGCAAATTCAGAATGTGTTTCAAGTCACTGCCCCAACATAATTATATTGTACAATTCAGTGTCAGACCTGAGAAGGTTGGGAAGTTGGTCAGATCTGATTCACTGGGACGTAGATACATTGGCAGAAACAAAGATGTCTTGTGGACACAGAGAATGAGAAATACCAGAATAAATTCAAGGGGATAACATCAAAATGTTAAACAGGAAACACAACTTAAACATCTTCACAGTTTGAGAAACGTCAATGACTTGCTGATTTTCCTTAAATATTTAGATTATTGTCATGAAACTGATTCCAAAGTGTTTCCATTTTATTTATTTTCACTTCTTTCCTCAATGTCTTGGGAACATTGATTAGTATGTTTTTGCAAAGTGACTCAGAAGTTTTTCTCTGGTAGGGAAGCACATCACTCATCAGATTACACATTCATAATCGCTCAGTTGGGATGAACTTCAAGCTTGAGTCAGAAGATGTTGACTTCAAATTTTATCCAAGGACCTAAGCACTTAGGGCATGATGTACAGTAGGAGGTGATAGCCTACAGTTGAGATAATAAACTGATATAATGTCTGTCTTTTCTGGCCGTGATGTGTTGGTGGATTTAAAAGAAGAGCAAGGAATTCTCTCATGTTCTGGTTAACTCTGGTCACTCAGCCAACACCAACAGAAAACAGGCTAACTATTTCATTTGCTACTTGTGAGTTGACATAGTTACTTACAGGGTGAAGAATTCACTGTCTCATTCTGCATGGCACATGTGGGGAAAACTGGGATATGAGCAAGCACAAGAATGTGTTGGGGACAGAGAGATGGACAAACATACGATCAGCAGGGTTGAGCACAGAATCATAAAATTGTTACAGCATAGAAAGAGGCTATTCTGTCCAACATGTTTGCGCTGACTCTCCAAAGGACCAATATACCTCGTGCTACCATCTGACTTCTTAGAATCATAGAATTCCTACAGTGCAAAAAGAGGCCATTCAGCCTAACCAGTCTGTACAGACTCACCAAAGAGCATGCCAATCACACATTTTTTTTACCGTGGCTAATCCACCTAGCATACACATCCCTGGACACTTCAGCATATCCAATATACCTATGCTGCATATCTTTGGACTGTGGGAGGAAACCAGAGCACCCAACAGAAACCTCAAGGAGACACAGGAAGAATGCACAGTCTCCATACAGAACCCAGGTCCATGCTATTGTGAGGCAGTAGGGCTAACCACTGTGCTACTCACTTATCTTTTTCTTGTTCAGCTTCAGGTTGATGGAGCAAACTCTGTACAGCAGTCATACTAGATTTTGAATAGAAACCAAAAGAACTGTGGATGCTGTAAATCAAATAAAAGCAGAAGTTGCTGGAAAAGTTCAGCAGGTCTGGCAGTCTGTGAAGAGAAATCAAAGTTAACATTTTGGGTCCGATGACGCTTCCTCAGAGCTGCTTCACTTGTCAGTAATCATCCTTTGCTTTGAAGGTAGTTATTATGACAAGGTAACACCCCCCCCCGGTTAATTTAAACCAGCAACACAGAGAAGATTTATCCCGTGCAGTAATTTGTGAAAATTTGAGAGGTCAAGAGCTATTTAAAGTAAAAATTAACAACTTTATAATTAACTAACAACTATTTACAACAACTTCCTCTAACCTATCTTTTACTTTCCTGTCTATAAAATAGTCTGATAAAACCTCCAAGTAAGATTTACCAAAAGTTCAAATTTCAAAATCAGGCAGCTGTCGAATCTTCCCTTTGTATTTTCCTCTGTAGATTTTCTTCTTCTTAGGGATTTCTGTTTCACAGGTCATTGATAGATAAAGGTACCTTTAAGAGAGCTGAATTTTGGGTAGTCTGTACATGTTGCTGGCTTGATAGTTTTCCCCCAACTGTTGAATTTGTTTAATATTTATACCCCAAAACATTGGATTGTTTCATTGATTTTAATATTGTCAATATACTAAATTCAAACTTGTTTGGAGGTTGGTATTTTGGGGTATAATATCAACTGATTGGCCAAATTTGAATTTGTTTTTTTGTCTCACTAGCTGCTGGACTAAATGTTACATTGTAAATTCTCCAGCACTCTGTGTGCTTGCTTAGTCCTTCACTCTCTTAAAAGTACAGTACACGTATACACTTTCACAACACCTGCCCCCTTACGAAAAAATGAACCATCATAATGAAAAGATGGCTTCACTTTTTTTCTATTCCTTAAACGCATTACCCTAACATACAGATACATTTAATCTAAGTTCACAGTAACTTCTTCCCAAACATTGGATAGATACATCCTATCAGTTAAAACCGTGATAACGCATCTGTGATTACATTTTCATGACCACGTGTATGATTTTTAAATTAAAAGTCTGTAACATAAGACTTCAATGAAATAGTCTCATATTCTTGTCTCGAAAGCATTCTAAGAATGTAAGAGGATTGTGATTCATGTACACAAGCATCTCCGACACATTGTTCATGACATGCACATTAAAATGTTGTAAGGCCAGTACCAAACTCAAACTCAATCGTGGAGTATTTCCTCTGCTGGATGTTGAGTTTCTTCAAAAAGTAACCAACTGGCAGTTCAATCTCATCCTCATCTTCCTGTAAGAGTACAGCTCCGACTCTAATGTCAATAGCATCGACGGCATCTTTAAAAGTTTTGAAAAGTTTGGTGTAGCTGAAACTGGTTTGGTGGTTAATATTGATTTCAAACAGTCGAATGCCTCCCGGCATTGTTCTGTCCACCAAAACTTTGTATTCTTCTTCAGCAAATCGTTTAAAGGTGCCATTATACTGCTGAAGTTTGGAACAAACTTCCGATAGAATCTGCTGAGTCCTAAGAACCAAAGCACCTCTTTCTTCGAATTGATCATGGAAATTCCTCGATGGTCTTCATCTTTGTGTTCCATACAGTCAACCTTCCATGACCATGTTATGTCCCAAGAACGCCATGTCTGCTTTTGCAAATTCAGTTTTATTTAAGTTTTGCTTCTCATAGTCATACAAAGAGCTCTGCCAACTGTACCATGTGATCTTTCCAGGTCTTACTAAAGATGACTATTTCGTCTAAATAGACTGCACAGTTTGTTAACCCAGCCATAACTCTGTTATGGGTCTTTGGAATGTAGCCAGTGCGTTCTTGATTCCAAAGGAAAATCACTTTAAATAGACGCAGAAATTTCTTTTGCTGTCTTGGCAAAAGGTACCTGCCACTAACCATGCATTAAGTCCAACTCTGTGATGTAACTTGCTTGTCCAACTTTGTCAATACAGTCCACCAATCTAGGAATTGAATATGAGTCCGATTTTGTAACGGCATTGACTATCTGATAATCCCCACAGAATTGTTGACTCCCATCCATTTTGGGAAGTAAGATGATCGGCGAACTCCACTCACTCTGGCTTGGTTCGATGATACCCTCGAGCATGGCCTCCACCTCCTTCTGGATCTATCTGGCTTTGAAAGGACTAAGCCATCAGAGGTGTTGTTTCATAGAAGCAGTATTCCCTATGTCTGCTTCATGTACAATAGCATTAGTCCTCCCCATCTGATTCTTACATATGTCCTTATACTGCAATAACAAATCTTTCACCTGCACTCTATGCTCATGAGACACACAGCTTACTAACCTATCTCACTCCTCAAGGACTTCTTCATTTTTTCATCTATTTTGAGGCACATCAAAATCCACATCATCTGGATTTGATTCCTCACTCTGCAGGGCAGTAACTAACACCAATTTCTTTGGTTCTTTCTCTCTTGTATAATATGGTTTCAAAACATCCACATAACATACCCAATACCTTTTATTTCTATCTGGCATTTTTACTAGATAGTTCACCTGTCTGAACTTTTTCTCAATTTGATCGGGACTGCTAAACCTAGCTTTGAAGGGATCTCCTATCACTGGTTACAGTACTAACACGTCATCCCCTCTGGAACACATCAGAGTGTCAGAACTTTTATCTACCACCTGCTTCATTCTACGCTGTGCCCTCTTTAGATGCTGCTTAGCTAACTCACCTACTCTATTTAATCTCTCCCTCACCTCCAATACATAATCTAAGTGTGAGATCTCCGACTTTGGTCCTGTCAATGTTTCTTTAATTTTAAAGGGTCCAAATATAACTCAAACTGAGGAGGTTTGTTTGGTGCATCTCTAATGGCAAACAGTACGAATGGGATCCCTTTATCCCAATCATTCGGTAATCCTGACAGTACGCTGTCAACATGGTCTTCAAGGTCTGATGCCACCCTTCTAAAGCTCGCTGGGATTCAGGATGATACGCATTGGATTTAAAGTGCTGCATGCCTAAGATATCCATAACCTCCTTAAACAGCGTAGCAGTAAAATTTGACCCTTGGTCCGATTAAATCTCTCTGGGTAGCCCACACTGTATGAAGAAAGCTAAACTCTTCTACTAACCTTGTTGCCTTGGTACTCATAATGGAATTGCCTCCGAAAATCTGGTAGACACTTCCATTATGGTTAACAAGTACTGGTTCCCACTTTTAGTTCTTGGGAGGAGACCTACACAATCAATTATAACCTGTGTGAAAGGTTCTTCAAATGTGGGAATTGGCAACAAAGATGCTGGTTTTACTACAGCCTGTGACTTACCTACCATTTGGCATGTATGACACATATGGCAAAAGTTAACCACACCCTTATGCATTCCAGGCCAATAAAAATGTTTTTGTACCATAGCCTGAGTCTTTCGTACCCCTAGGTGACCTGCTACAGGTAGTTCATGTGTTATCCATAACACTTCCTGTCTGTATGCTACCAGCAACACAATCTGGTGTACTTCGGCCCATTTCTCCTCTGCCATGGTCTCCATTTCCGTCTTAGGATTCTATCTTATAGCTAATAACCCTCTGGAATATTCTCTGCCTACTTTCTGGAGTATGCAACCACATACATATCTTTTATTGTCTTGTCTTACTGTTGCAAGCCTCTTAGTCTTTCAGGAGTAAACACTTTTGTCTGACCCTCTGCCTGTTCAGGTTTTTCCTGCACCAGTACGTCAAATAGGATGTCTGCTAACTGAACAATAGACAATAGGTGCAGGAGTAGGCCATTCAGCCCTTCGAGCCTGCACCGCCATTCAATATGATCATGGCTGATCATTCCTAGTCAGTATCCGCTCCCTGCCTTATCTCCATAACCCTTAATTCCACTATCTTTGAGAGCTCTATCCAACCTCAACTCCTTCATCTTTCTCTTTACTTTTTGCTTCGTGCTGTGACTTTTGATTGTGGGATCTGGTTACCACACAATCTGGGAAAATACCAGGATGTTTCTGTTTAAATCCCTCAGTGTCTTTGTCTTCCTTGGGCTTCTCCACAGCAAGGGGTGTTACTCTCACCTTGGATCCTACCAAACCATTCCCAAGAACAAACTGAATTCCTGGAATTGACACTGTCAATCACTCCGACTGTAACTTCCCCAGACTTGAGTCAGTACTCCAACCTTATCTTACATAGGAGATTGTTAAATTTCTGTCCATCTATCCCACAAATTACCACACTCCTGGGTTACAGATCAGAAAGACATATTCGCTTATCCCTCACTATCAACGATTGGTTAGATCTCTCAAAATTATCTTCTCCCCCTGTTCTTTCCAAGTAAAGTTTACCCACAGAGGTGAATTCTTTGTCGAGATCAGGTGCTAACTCCATACTCAGCCTGCTTAGGCTGTGCACTCTCCTGCAGCTCCTTGGCTCTTCTTGGGGTCTTTACTACCTTCACTAATGCCACGGGCTTAGCTTCTTTTACCATATCTCTTCCCACAGTGCGTTTCTTTAACAACCAGCACTGCGACTTTACATGTCTCACTTTACCACAGTGGAAACACCTGAGGTATTTCATCTCCTTTCCAGCCTGTTGGGCTTGTTTTCTTTCCTGTGGTAAATTCACCAATGCTGTCTACTCTTGGTTTTGGGGTGTAGGATCTCCCCTTCTCCCAACTTCTACCCATCACAGGACGAAATTCTGGCCGGACCCTTGTCTTAGGCACGAACGTGTTTTCATCTGCTAATTCTGCTGTTCTTCTCACTTCCTGTTCTTTCACGTGAATTCTTACCATCTCTGGAAGCGATTTTTTAAAAACTCCTCCAGCAGAATAATCTCTTGTAGAGCCTCAAGGGTCCTATCTATTTTCAAAGCACCCAACTATCCATCAAAATTACTATGTTTAATTTTTTTGATTTCAACATAAGTCTGACCTGGTTCCTCCTTTATGTTTCTGAACCACTGTCTATATGCCTCTGGTACCAATTCATAAGCACTTAAAATAGCTTGTTTGACCTCTTCATAATCTCTTGACCCCTCATCTGACAGCGCAGCAAATACGTCCCTAGCTCTGCCTCCCAGTTTAGTCTAGAATTAGTCCATCTGCCTCGCCAATTTTTCAATAAAGAAGGCTTCAACATCTTTCTCATCAAAATGTGGAAGAGTTTTGACATATTTGTATATCTCACTACCATCTCTTTTCATCTCCATCCTGCTGACGTGACTTTGCTTACTAAGTCGCAACTTCTCAAGTTCAAATTCTTTCTCTTTTTGTCTCTCCCTTCTTGTCTCTCTCCTTGCTGAACTAAAACCTTCTCTCCCTTTCTTTTTCCTCTCTCTCTTGCTCTCTTTTATTTATCTTTTAACTCCATTCTCCTCAATTATAATTTAAGTTTTCCTACCTCTCCTGCACTTGTCTGTTTCTCTAATACACCCAAGTGTTTAAGTAACTCCTTTACAATTTCAACTTTACTTTAGATATGGAGGTGCCAGTGTTAGGCTGGGGTGTACAAAGTTAAAAATCACACAACACCAGGTTATAATCCAACAAGTATATTTGAAAGCACTAGCTTTCGGAGCGCTGCTTCTTCATCAGGTAGTTTTGGCCTTTTGTCCTTGGTTAAACCCAAATCTAACTTCTTTGCTAATTCTAAAATTATGGTCTTTTTCTTTCCTTCTAAACTTCCTTGGCAAATTTGAGAATCATCTTCAAATACCAGACCTCTTCAGCAATTGTAAGTGCCATTTCTCTCTCTTTTAATTTAATCAGCAGCAAGTCACCGAAATTAAACAAATTGTCTCACATTTTTTAGTTAAAGATCTAGGATACTAATCTGTAAGTGTTTAAATCTGCTGGGAGTTGTGTTACCCCCAAATATATTCAAATGTGTCTAAACCAGTTCAAATCCTGACAGCGAGCCCCCAAACTGTTATGACACGGGTAAACCCCAATCCCACCCCCCCCTTACTTTAAATCAGCAACACAGAAAAGATTTATCCCATGCGGTAATCTGTGAAAATTTCAAAGCCAAGAACAATTTTAAAGCAAAATTAACAACTTTATTTCTTCAAGTATAACAGAGAATAATTAACTAACAACTATTTACAACTCCTTCCTCTAACCTACCTTCTATAATACTAATGCAATAAAACCCCCAAATAAGATTTTCAAAATCAGGCAGCTGTTGAATCTTCCCTTTGTACATTCCTCTGTAGATTTTCTTCTTCTTAGGAATTTCTGTTTCACAGGTCATTGACAGATAAAGGTACATTTCAGAGAGCTGTATTTCGGGTAGCCTGTACATGATGGTGGCTTAGGTAAAAACAATGACTGCAGATGCTGGAAACCAGATTCTGGATTAGTGGTGCTGGAAGACCACAGCAGTTCAGGCAGCATCCAAAGTGCAGCGAAATTGACATTTCAGGCAAAAGCCCTTCATCAGGAAAAAAGGCAGTGTCTGGATACCTGCAACAATCAACCACACCGCCCCGTGGCCCAACATTTCAACTCCCCCTCCCACTCTGCTGAGGACATAGAGGTCCTGGGCCTCCTTCACCGCCGCTCCCTCACCACCAGACGCCTGGAGGAAGAACGCCTCATCTTCCACCTCAGAACACTTCAACCCCAGGGTATCAATGTGGACTTCAACAGTTTCCTCACTTCCCCTTTCCCCACCTCACCCTAGTTCCAAACTTCCAGCTCAGCACTGTCCCCATGACTTGTCCGTTCTTGTCCTACCTGCCTATCTCTTTTTCCACCTATCCACTCCACCCTCTCCTCCCTGATGTATCACCTTCATCCCCTCCCCCACTCACCCATTGTACTCTATGTTACTTTCTCCCCCCCCCTCCTCTAGCTTATCTCTCCACACATAATGGTGGCTTGGCGGTTCTCCCCCAACTGTTCAATTTGTCTATACTTTTCAATATTTATACCCCAAAGCATCGGATCATTTCATTGGGTTTTAATATTGTCAATATGCTAAATTTGAATTTGATTGGAGGTTGGTATTTTGGGGTATAATTTAAACTGATTGGCCAAATTCAAATTTGATTTTTTTTTGTCTCATAGCAACTCAGCCAGTGCTAGTTGCTGGACCAAATATTACATTGCAAATTCTCCAGCACTCTCTATGCTTGCTAAATCCTTTACTCTCTTAAAGGTACAATACACTCCTACACCTTCATGGCAGTAATGAAAATTTTTGCATTTCAAGTTATGCCAGAATCCTGTTGATGGTTGTTATGCAGTATTAAGATCTTTTTGAAGCTTCAAACACTGAGCACTTTGGAGTCAATATTCTTACAGTTTTCCAGGTTTGTTTCATTGGCACCATACTGCGCATCTTTCAGCTTCTTGTTTACTCCCTTGTTTTCCAGCTCTTCTGTCTTGCCTTTCAGGCTGGCCATAAGTCAGAACTCAATCCTGTAACATGTTGTTATTCTCCTGCAAATTGCATCTGCAACGCTTAACTTGCAACTCCAGCTCTCAAGACAACATTCTGTCCTGTGCTGTGACTTTATTGAAACTGGCTGCAACTGGTGCTTCAGGTCACATAATTATAGCATGCTGGGATACACATTGGTGTAGATTGTGCTTCTATCCCAAACACTGATGGTTGATTACCTTGGTGTTTCAGTTCTTTGCTGGTGTACTAAAACCCAGATCAGAATTTACAAAGTGACAGAAGAAAGTACTCACTAACTGGGTGCAGCAACATTAACAATTATAATCTGGGACCCTGCATCTACTGGGATGAAGTAAGCATACTGTTGCTGTATGATTTTTTTTCAAGTAAGCAAGAGCTTATGCTGTGTCTGTACATGATATAGGAATGTGTGATGTCAACATGCACAGTGAAGAAAAACATGTATTCCAAGTTATCCCATTATCTACCTCTCCACAGCCAGTGGAGACAAGTTAAATGAAGCAGCTATTTTATGGGCAACAAATATTTCTTGATCATATACTTATAGGCTGTAGGAAAGCATCCAAGGAGCAGGAAAATCTACGTTTCAGGCATGAGCCCTTCTTCAGGCTCATGCCTGAAACGTCGATTCTCCTGCTCCTTGGATGCTGCCTGATCTGCTGCGCTTTTCCAGCAACACATTTTCAGCTCTGATCTCCAGCATCTGCAGTCCTCACTTTCTCCTAGACTGTAGGAAAGCCAAAGCATCATATCCCAGCATCAATTTCAGCCATGATGTACATAAGTTGGATTGATAAAAATAATTCCTAATTTTTCCTGATTCCTCAGATCAATGCAGGTAAGATAAATTCTAGAGTAACAACCTCTATAGACTACTCTGTATTGTCATTTTAACCACAGCCTAGTTTAGTTTAGAATTCTCTCTCTCCTCTTAGAGGTAAACAGTTGTGGGTTCAAGTCCATTCCAACTGTGGAGCACACCTTTGAAACTGACATAGTACTTTACTGAGGGGATACTGTAATATCACAGTTGCCACCTTTAAACTGTATTAGGTTTTAAGTTAGGGCCCATTTGTCCAACAAGTAGTTAGATACAAGAGCAAGGAATTCTCCTAATATTGTGGCAAATACTCCTCCTTCACTATCAAACAAACAATTAACGGATAATTTGTTTTTTGAGGAATCCTGTTGAATAAATTGAATCTCACCATTGCTTACCTGACAACCACTTCAAAAGAGAATTCATTGGAACTGAAGTGCTTGAGGACACAATAAACTGCTTCTCACATCATTCTCATTTCCTTAACTGTATCAGCTCTCACATACCTTTATTCTTGTCTTGAAATTCAGGAAAGCTCCTTTTTTAATTCACATTGAATCTGCCTACTTTTATACATCTATAAGATTTTACTTCATGGTAACAGAAATCAGTAGGAGATTTAAACTCAGTTTAAATATCCACAAAGTCAAAAACAAATTATAAAATAGGAACCCCTAGGTTCATTTGTGACCCAGGCTCAGTAGTATTGCAGTTGAGTAAAAAGTGTATCCAAGTCCTTCTAGAAAGACTAGAATGCAAAATATAGGTTGAGTTTCTAGTGCTATTAAGAAATGTTGTATCATTGCATCAATACTTTTCTCAATCTTCCTCATTGCACCTATGCTCTTCTATATCTTCCTCACTGCACCCTATATCCATGAAGCTTCCTAAAGAGTGGAGCTTCTCTACAGGATGAGCAAGAATCTGTTCAACTCAAGTTGCCTCAGTTCCAGATCCAAGACCACCCCAAACTCAGTCATCAAGCTGCAACATACATACAATATTCACATGTGCACATGCTGAGCTCTGAACTATCATCATCATATTCATGAAAATGCATGAGAAAACAGGCTTTAGGCTCAACATCTAGAAGAGATCAGTCCTCTATTAGGTTGCTCCCGCTGTCCAACAAGTCCCTTTCGCGAGGGAAGACATCTATGATGAAACTGAGCATTGTCTTCAAGTAGCCTTTGAAGACAAAGACCTCAAACCTGGCAACAACCTCATTGCCCTTCTGTATGTAATAAAGACATGAACAATGTTTAGCAGACATCTCAACTGTCTACGAAAAAAATCATCAATAATGCCCACACAAAATCTTGCAAATCCAAAAGCAGGATGGGCACTTCAACATCGGTATCCTTTCAGGACAACATTTCATTTGAGTCACTGGTATCTATTGGTAATTAGCAGTGATGAGCTGGCCACGTCAGATGTCCTTCACAAGACTCTCAAAACAAGTTAATTACTCTGAGCTCTGTTCCAGCAAACAGTAGAAGAAGGTAGAGAAAATGGTTCAAAGATGTCCCCAAAGACTCTCTGAATAAATGCAGAATCCCCATCAACTCATGGGAGTCTTTTGACCAAGGTTACCCAAACTGGAGAAGAATACCTGCAAAGGTACCAACCATCTCAAGCATCTCCAATAGGCCCAGGTGTAGCCTAAGTGCAAACAATAGGAGAATGTGGAAACCAAAGCATTCCCCCACTACCTCCTCAAACACCTCCCCCTAATGGCAGGAAGTGCAGATCTAACATTGAGCTGTTTATCTCAGGACTCACAACTCTGGAGTTATCATCCAATAAGGGGCTGCCTAAAAAAAGAATGTGAGTACTCTTGCAGCTGAGCAAGAAGGTTGTGTGTTCACGTCCACTCCATAGACTAGAGTGCAAAAACTAGGTAAATGATCCTATGTTAGAAGTGGCATCTTTCAAGTAGGACACTAAACCGAGATCCTGATTTCCCTTGCAGATCATAACAAAGTTGAAAAGTAGGAGGGGTGTCCTACCCAATATTCAGGACAATACTTGTCTATTCAAACACCACAAATCTCTCAGATTATCTGGATGTTGCTATATTTTTAATGGTAGTTCGTTATATAAAATTGGCTGTTGCATTTTCTACAGCTAAGTAAACTTAGAAGTATACCAGTAGTTGTAAACAGTTTTGTGTATGTTCTGAGATTGTGAAAAATGAGATATCAATTGTAAGTTTGATATTTTTCTTTCTTATGAAATAACAAAGATCAAAAGCATGGGTTTGTTAAATGTATTATCAATTTGTTCAGGAAACAGGACCCCACTAAAATGCTACTTGTCAGTTATAGTTCAATGGCCAAAAGCTACCTCTATGTGAACAGTTCCCCCTTGATAACCAAGTGGTGGTGGTTGGGGAGGGGGGGGGTGAGTAATTGTATTGACCATACTGCTGCTACTGTTTACTTTGGCTCAATAAGCACTTGCTAGACTCCGTGGGCTTTTACAATAATACAACATCTTTAATGGTCAATATTTTAGTGAATTACAACAGGTTTTGAACTCTCAGTTGTTAAGTTGCTTCTCTAGGAACAGAGGACTTGAAGATAATCCCCAGTTAATTTACACACAGCAAGAACCCACAAATAACAAGAGATAAATAACCATGATTGTTTTTGTAGACTTTGCAGAATAAATATCAACTAGGCGTCATTAAGGTTTAAAATAAAAGGATATTTGAGGAAATATATCAATAAAAAGCTTATGCATTTTCCTAAGCAGGCAGCTTCATTTCTCTGGAATAGCCATCAGCCTGAAAACAGGTGAGAAAATATTTCCTTCACCTATTTCAGATGACACTGAATTTGCAAGTCATTAGTCCAATGACCTGATAAAGGTACTACATTGAGAGGTTTACTAACAAACCAGCATTGATTTTCAGTCTGCATTTCGTATGGCTGCAGATTCTACTCTAAAGGTGGAACTTTGTGCTGTTCCCGGTAGCAGGAAGTAAGGTGAGCAAGGGTAATTAATAGCATGGGAGACCAGATCCCATGGCGGAATAGATTTTTGCAAGTTGATCTTGACAAGTGTCAAAAATCCCTTTTACTCACATGTTGATCTTATGCATGCTCATTCAAATGCCAACTCACTGAAATTAATTTTCAATTATTATTTATTCTTTTGTGGGATAAAAGTATCACTGGACCTACACTTGTAGTTCATCTCCAATTACCTTTGAACTCAGTAGCTAGGAAAAACCAGAGGGCACTGTAAGAGTCAGTTACATTGCTATGGGATTGGAGTGACATGTAGGCTGGACCGGGTAATATGGCAGATGTCACCCAAGTGACATAGCATCATAAATATAGACAGCATGGAAACAAATGCTTTGGTCCAATTCATCCATGCCAACCAGATATTCTAAACTGAACTAGTTCCATTTTCCAGCAAGTGGCCAATATCCCTCTAAGCCCTTCCTATTCAAGTACCCATCCACCAGCTGCTGTGTGAGCAAGTTGCCTCTCAGGACCTTTTAAATCTTTCTACCTCTCACCTCTCACTAACACCAGATGGCCATGGTGAAGTAGGCAGCATATGGGCTCCTGTGCCCAGGCTTGTCCTCTTTGTCTGCATGTTTTTTCTTTTTCTTTTCCTTCTACCCCTTCTTTTTCCTCACATTTACCTGACAAAGAGAGCTCTTCGGCAGGAGGCAGCTTCGATGAGCTCTAGAGTGGCAATGGCATCTTCAGAGGCAACATGGCTACAGAGTCGAATGGTTGACCGGTGAAGCAGGACTCTCACTTCCATGTGAAGTGGCCCCCTGGTGGCATTATGGCATGTCTGGAAGCCCAGAGCAGGACTCTGGCAGCAGCATGGCTTGGGCTGGAAAGTCTGAGTGGGACGTTGGTGGCAGCACAATGTCAGCTGGGAGGCCCAGAGCAATACTCTGGCAGTAGCATGCTGTAACCCTGGAGAAGGAGAAGTTGAATTTTCTTTAAGTTTTTTTTTCAATTTCATTCTAAGTTAATGCGAATGGCACCTATGTATGGGTGACAGTACACATTTTTCACTGTATTTTATATTGAATACACTTGATAATAAAGGATATTCTATATTCTGAAATCTATGCCCTCTAGTTTTGGACTAGATTACCCTGAGAAAGAGATCTTGGCTATTCACCCTAACCTTGCCTCTCATGATTTTATGAACCTCTATAAGGTCACCCCTCAACCTCCGACACTGCAGAGAAAAAAAGCCCCAGCCTCTCCCAATAGCTCAAACCTTCCAATCCCAGCAACATCCTTGTGAATCTTTTCTGAACCCTTTCAAGTTTCACAACATCTTTCTTATAGCAGGAAGACCAGAATTGAGCACAATATTCTAAAAGTGGCCTAGCCAATATCCTGTCAAGCCCACAACATGACATCCGAACTCCTATACTCAGTGCACTGACCGATGAAGACATGTGTGCAAAACATAAGACCATAAGACATAGCAGTGGAAATCAGACCATTCAGCCCATCAAATCTACACTGCCATTTAATCATGGCTGATGGGCATTTCAACTCCACTTACACCCACTCTCCCTATAGCCCTTAATTTCTTGCGAGATCAAGAATTTATCAATCTCTGCCTTGAAGACACTCAACGTCCCAGCCTCCACTGCAGTCTGTGGCAATGAATTCCACAGGCTCACCACTCTCTGGCTGAAGAAATGTCTCCTCATTTCCATTCTAATCTGACCCCCCTCTAATTCTATGGTTGTACCCACATATCCTACTCTCCCTGCCTAATGGAAACAACTTCCCAGCGCCCACCCTTTCTACGCCATGCATTATCTTGTAAGTTTCTATTAGATCTCCCTTCAACCTTCTAAATTCTAATGAATACAATCCCAAGATCCTCACCTGTTCATCATATGTTAGGCCTACCATTTCAGGGATCATCCGTGTGAATCTCTGCTAGACACGCTCCAGTGCCAGTATGTCCTTCCTGATGCGTGGGGCCCAAAATTGGACACAGTATTCTAAATGGGGCCCAACTAAAGCTTTATAAAGTGTCAGAAGCACTTCTCTGCTTTTATATTCTAACCCTCTTGTGATAAATGACAACATGACATTTGCTTTCTTAATCATGGACTCAGCCTACAAGTTAACCTTCAGAGAATCCTGGATGAGCATTCCTAGATCCCCTTGTACTTTGCTTTATGAATTTTCTTACTGTTTAGAAAATAGTCCATGCCTATATTCTTTTTTCCAAAGTGTAAGACCTCACATTTGCTCACGTTGAATTTCATCAGCATTTCCTGGACCACTCTCTGAAACTATCTAAATCTTTCTGCAACCTCCCCACTACCTGTCTGTCCACCTAACTTCATATCATTGGCAAACTTTGCCAGTGTGAGCCCAGTCCCTTCATCAAGATCATTAATATATAAAGTGACATGTGCAGTCCCAACACTGAACCCTGCGGGACACCACTCGTCACCAGCTGCTATTCTGAAAAAGAATCTTTTATCCCAACTCTCTGCCTTCTGTCAGACAGCCAATCCTCAATCCATGCTAGTAGCTCACCTCGAACACCATGGGCCCTCACCTTACTCAGCAGCCTCACGTGAGGCACCTTATCAAAGGCCTTTTGGAAGTCTAGATAGATACCATCCACTGGATTTCCCTGGTCTAACCTACATGTTACCTCTCTTTACTAAATCCATGCTGACTTGTTCTAATCCAACCCTGCACTTCCAAGAATTTAGAAATCTCATACTTAACTTGGATTCTAGAATTTTACCAACAACCAAGTCTAGGCTAATCGGCCTATAATTTTCCATCTTTTGTCTTGATCCTTTCTTGAACAAGGGGGTTACAACAGCGATTTTCCAATCATCTGGGATTTTCCCTGACTGCAGTGATTTTTGAAAGATGACAACCAATGCCTCCGCTATTTCCTCAGCCACCTCCCTCAGAACTCTAGGATGTAGCCCATTGGGGCTGGGAAATTTATCAACTTTTAGACCTTTTAGCTTTTCTAACACTTTCTCTTTTGTAATGGCTACTATACTCAACTCTGCTCCCTGACTCTCCTTAATTGTTGGCATATTACTCATGTCTTCCACTGTGAAGACTGACAGAAAGTACTGCCAGAGCTTTTCGAAGAATGGGTGGGAGATCCTAATTGGGCAAGAGTCAAAAATTCCGTCTCCTAACAGCAGGTCAAAGTTTTGATGTTAAGTTCTGGAACATTTTAGGTGGATCTGTTTTCTTGATCTTCATCGAAAGGAACCTTTTTTGCATTCCTATATGTCAGGAATAATCGTTAATACCCCGTCCTGCTGGAATTACATTTACATGTGCAATCTTGTTCAATAAAAATGGGAAACACCTGTTCATAAATCTAACCATATATTCTTGACATGTACCTGGCAGGGTAGACTACTTTTGCCAAGCTCCAGTGAATAAAAGCTTATTCACTAACTTGGTTCCCACATAACCAAGCTATTTCTTTGTGCAAACACTTGCAGTGTAAGGGGTGAAATCTGATCAGGTCAGCCAGCTTGAGCAGTCTCGGTCATATGTAACCTGTAGGGGATGAAGCCTCTCCATGTTGATCAGCTCTTGAGAAGTCACAATCATTTGTAGCCTGCCTCTTGTAGTTAAACAGTGGCAGAGTAAGGGGTGAAGCCTCTATGTGTTCAACAGTTCATAAGAAGTCTCAGTCATATATAATCTGCTCTCTTAGTTAAATGCTTTTATTGGTAGGACACCAGCTGGCCCAAGAGAGGTTCTCACATAGCAAACTTAACTAAGGCAGGCAAGCAGGATTCAACATAAAAGAGGAATCAACTTAAATGTTGGATTAACCTAAAAGAGAATCAGTTTAAAAAGGGGATTAATCAGAAAGGTTATCTGTGTGTGTGGAGGTGGCGTGGAGGGGTGGGGGGTGGGGGGGAACCGTTTAAAAGGAGATTTACAGAAAAGATGGATAGAAAGATGGGCTGGTTGGAAATGGAAGGTAAGGAATGTAATTTAAAGGGCATGATTGTCAGAGGCACTGGACACTGGGGAATGGATGGAGCAAACTAGGATGCAGAGGAGACAAAACTCATTGGGGGGAAAGGAAGGATGACAGCTGCACACTAAGGATGTGGAACAATTAGAGGTATTTAAGCATGATGGAAATGGAGTAAAGTGGTGGAACTGAATAGTCCCTGTCACCCATAAGCCAGCTTTAGAGATGATGTGTGGGCTTGGGGATGGATGTTGCAGACAGGGTACAGAGCAGGTTTGTCATTCACTGTTGTTGAGAGTGTCTGTTGGTATTTATAAATACGGGCTGCCTTTCAGGAGCTAAGATGGGATATGAGCAACTGTTCATCCATAATAAATTTAGCACAACATCAGGAACTTGGAGAATTCTTTGCTTGAAAAACTTCTAAATGCATGACATCTGGTCAATAAACTAAAGTTCAAAACTGAAGAATTTTCTAACACAGCAGCACTTGAAAGATTGAAGGCTGCTTTATTTGTTAGCTTGGAAGGCATTACAGAGCTTCAGTGTGTAATGTACAAGCAGGCAATTCTTTTTGATTGCACATCATTCTGAATTATTTATATTAAGTTTCCTAGCAATTTGTTAGGTGATCATTCCTCACCATACTCAATCTCTTTATGCCTTTTACTGTGATTTTATTCATGACTTTCTTGCTTTCCTTCTTGGTCACTAGTTTCCATTTCTTGGAAATCATCACATCCATGTTCAGACAACTTGAGTCTTGTTTAAGAAGAGTGAGAGAGATAAACTAGAAAATTATGGGTCTAAAAGCCTACAGTTAGGTGTGGGGAAGTTACAAGAATCTGTTTTTAGGGTACAATACTGATCATTTGCACGAATATAAGCTGATCATAAAGAGAAAGATTACATGGACTTGTAAAGAGCAAGTCATGTCTAATGTACAAGTTGAATTTTTTGAGGAGGATGCTAATATGGTAGGCAAGGGAGTATCTGTGGATATTATTTATGTGGACTTCCGGAAGTATTTAAAAAGGTTTTACATAAAATATTGTTAACAAAGATGAGACTACACTAAACAAAGGCAATCTGTTCACATGGATGGAGATTTGATTCTGGAGTAGGAAAGAAGGAACATGGTTAATGAATATATATTCGAATGAACACGCTGTGACTAGTGGTATTCCCCAGATTTCAATACTTACACCTGAGCTTTTCATTGGATTTATAAACGATTTAAATGAAGGAACAGGGAGACAATGATCCAAGTTTGACATTACCAAGGTAGGTGTCAAAATGAATAGTATAGCATAGAGCAGAAAATTCAAAAGGGGATGATAGGATATGCCTGTCCCCTCTCTTTATTCCACCAGTATCTTCAATCAAAGGATCACCCGCTGCCATTTCTGCAACCTCGAGGACAATGCAACCATCAAACACATCTTCTCCTCCCCTCCCCTGTCAGCCTTTTAAAGGAACCATTCGTAGAGTCATACGGCTTGGAAACAAACCCTTTGGTCCAACTCCTGTTTCCGGCAAAATATTGGCAGAGTAAGACTTTCCTGCTGGAGCTCCTCTGCTCTGCCTGTTCTTTTTCTTTCTTTTTTTTCTTCCTCTCTTTTTCCCACCGTTAGCCCCGGAGGTGAATCCTGGAGCAGCAGCAGGCATGAGGAGTGAGTGCTGGAGCAGCATGGGCAGTGAGTCCCAGATCAGCATGGGAGCAAGTCCTGGAACAGTGCACAAGCAGCGAGTCCCAAAACACCGTGGGCTGCGAGTCCTGGAGTAGCACACAGGCAGGGAATCCTGGAGGAGCATGGGCTGTGGTCCAGGAGCAGGGCACAGGTAGCGAGACCCTGGGACTTGCCTTGGAGCAGCTGAGTGCTGGCATGGAGTGGAACGGGGAAGACTGCTGGATTAGGGTCTGGTATGGGCAGTCAGACCACGTGTGGAGATCCTGTGCTGAGCTACTCCAACATAATGTTTATTTGAATTTTTTTTTTACCTGACTGTAATGTCAATCCTTTAATGACGTCTGATTTCTAATTTTATTTTTAATTCCTCTTTTGTATCCAAGATTTGTATCTAGATACTTGTACCTAAAGTGGCGCCAGAAGAGGCAGACACTACAAAAGCTTTTCATTGCACTTCTACAATGGAGTACACGTGACAATAAAGGATATTCTATTCTAAATAAACTGATCCACTGACCAAGTTTCCCAAACTAAACTAATCCCACTTGCTTGTGTTTGGTCCATATCCCTCTAAATCTTTCCTATTCATGTACCTTCCTAAATATCTTTTAAATGTTATAAATGTACCTGCATTTACCACTTCCCCTGACAGTTCATTGCACGTAAGAACCACCATCTGTGTGAAAACGTTTCCCATCAAGTCCCTATTAAATCTTTCTCCTCTCACCTTAAAAATATGCCCCTACTTTGGAAATCCCCCAAATTTTGCTATTCACCTTATCTATGTCCCTTATGATTTTATAAATCTCCATAAATCTTTAATACCAATATTCCAGTGAAAAACATCTCAGCTTATTCAGCGTATTCTTATAACTCAAACTTTTTTTTAATTTCAAAAATATACTTTATTCATAAAAAATATTTTGATGATCTGCATAATTGGTCATGCCATCCATACGTCAACATCTTTGCATACAGAGATTGAGTAATAATTCATATATATAGATCTGTATGTTTACTATCCATATGTTTAGCTGAGGTGTCAGCGGAGTCTACTTACTGCGTGGGCCCCCTGAACTTTGGCAGGCAGACATCACACGGTGGTCTTTCCCCACCGCGCTTTGGTGGCAGCTGCCCCAAGCTTCAGCGCATCCCGCAACACGTAGACCTGGACCTTGGAATGTACCAGTCTGCAAGACTCAGTCAGGGTCAGCTCCTTCAGCTGGAAGATTAACAAGTTTTGGACAGACCAAAGAGCATCTTTGACCGAGTTGATGATCCTCCAGGCACAGTTGATGTTCATCTCGGTGTGAGTCCCAGGGAACAGGCCGTAGAGCATTGAGTCCCGCGTCACGGAGCTGCTCAGGACGAACCTCGACAAACGCTACTGCATTCATCTCCAGACTTCCTTTGCGTAGGCACATCCCAGAGGGAGGTGTGTGACAGTCTTGTCCCCTCTGCAGCCATTTCGAGGGCAGCGTGCGGTGCGGCAGAGAGTCCGGGTGTGCATAAAGTATCTCCCAGGCAGAGCCCTTCTCACCACCAGCCAAGCCATATCTTGGTGCTTGTTGGAAAGTTCTGGTGATGAGGCATTCTGCCAAATGACTTAGACAATCTGCTCAGGGAACTGCTCGATAGAATCCGCCCTCTCCTTTTCCCGAAGGGTCTCAAGGACACTACATGCTGATCACTTCCTGATGGACTTGTGGTCAAAGGTGTTTTTCTTCATAAATTTCTCCACGAAGAACAGGTGATACGGAACGGTCCAGCTACTCGGAGCGTTCCATGGCAGCAAGGCCAGGCCCATTCTTCGCAACACTGGGGACAGGTAGAACCTCAGTACGTAGTGACACTTGGTGTTTGTGTACTGGGGATCCACGCACAGCTTGATGCAGCCACAAACAAAGGTGGCCATCAGGGTGTGGTTGGCATTGGGTGTGTTTTTTCCCCCATTGCCCAGAGATTTGTACATGGAGTCCCTTTGGACCCTGGCCATCTTTGATCTCCATACAAAATGTAAGATAGCCTGGGTGACTGCGATGGCACAGGTTCTGGGATAGGCCAGACCTGTGCCACATATAACAACAGTGAAAGTGCCTCATAGCGGATGACCAGGTTTTTACCCATGATGATGAGCGACTGTAGCTTCCATCTGCCTAGTTTCTGCCTCACATTTTTGATACGCTCCCCCCAAAACTTGGCGCATGCCCCACCCCCCCAAACCAAATACCCAGCACCTTCAGGTGGTCAGTCCTGATGGTGAAGGGGATGGAGGATTGGTCGGCCCAGTTCCTGAAGAGCATGGCCTCGCCCTTGGCTCCCGAGGCCCATTCGAACTGGTCACATGTGCACAGACAGAGGATCCGAGCAGAAAACGGCGACATCATCCATGTACAGGGAGGCCTTAACCTGCAGGCTCGCATCCTTCCTGATGGACTTGGCAAATGGCTCTATGCAGCACACAAACAAGGCAGGAGAGGGAGGGCAGCCCTGCCTGCCCAGATCTGACTGGGAAACTGTCTGATTCCCACCCATTGATGGAGACTGCACTGACAATGTTGGTGTAGAGCAGTCTGATCCAATTGCAGGTTCCCTCCCCAAAGCCCATTTTGGAGAGAACATCTCTCATATACGTGTGTGATATCTTGTCAAAGGCTTTCTCCTGGTCCAGGCTGATGAGGCAAGTGTCCAACCCCCTGTCCTGTAAGTAGGCGATTGTATCCCTGAGGAGTGCGAGACTCTCAGCGATCTTCCTGCCCGTTTTGGTCAGGGTGGATCACCGAACCCAGAGCAGACCTGACCTGGTTGGCGATGACCTTGCCAAGATTTTGTAATCTGCATTTAATAGTGAGATTGGTCTCCAATTTCTGATTTACTCCCTCTCCCCCTTCCGCTTGTAGAATGAGGGTGATGATGCCTTTCCTCATGGATTCACTCATGGTGCAAATAGAACTCAGTATGGTGAAATCATCAATGAACATTCCCACATGACTTTATGTTACTTGTTGATGCCAAAACATTGAATGTATTCAAGAGGCAGCTAGATATAGCATTTGGGATGAATGGGATGAAAGGTTATGGAAGGAAAGCAGGATTAGATTATTGAGTTGGATGATCAGCCATGATCATGATGAATGGCGGAGTAAGCTCAAAGGGCTGAATGGCCTCTTCCTGCTCCTATCTTCTATGTGTCTTACAATGGAGGAAAAATCATCAATTGAGCAGCTGAAGATGGTTGAGCTAAGGACACTACCCTGAGGTGCTCCTGCTGAGATGTCCTGGGGCAAAGATGATTGACCTTCAACAACTACAACCATCTTCCTTGGTACCAGGCAGTACTCCAACCAGTGAAAAGCTTTCCCTTGATCCTGTTGATTTCAATTACATTCAGGCTTTTTCATGAAAGAGTCAGTGAAATGCTGCCTTACTGTCAGAAGCAATCACCCTGACTCCCCTCTCAAATTCAGCTCTTTAAAAACATAGAAAATAGTTGCAAGAGTATGCCTTTTGCCATTCAGCCTGATCCACCTGTCATTATAATCATAACAAATCATTCAACTCAATTGCCTGTTCCTGATCTTCTCTCATATAGTTTGAACCCTTAATTCCAAGTGCTAAATTCAATTCCTTCTTGAATCAAACAATATTTGGGCCTCAACTGCTTTCTATGGTATTGAATTCCACAGGATCCCTATTCTCTGTGTAAAGAAATTTCTCATCATTTCTGTCCTAGCTGGGTTACCCAATATTGTTAAACTGTGACACTGATTCTAGACACCCCAGTCATCAGGAACACCCTCCTTGCATCTACCCTGCCTAGTATTGTTAGAAGTTTATAGGTTTCTATGAGATCCACCCTCATTTTTGTGAACACCAGCAAATATTATCCTAACTGATTCAACCTTTTCTCATATGTTAGTCCTGCCATCCCAGAAATCAACCTGGTAAACCACAACTGCAATCCCTTTGTAGCAAAAACATCTTTTCTCAGATAAAGAAAACCAAAATTGCACATGGTATTCCAGGTCTAGTCTCACCAAGGCTCTGTATAATTGCAGCCACACATCCACACTCCTGTACCCAAAACCTCTTGCTATGAAGGCCTTCTTTAGCATCTGCTGCACCTGCATGCTTACCTTTAGCTGCTAGTGCACAATGACACCCAGATTTAATTGCACATGTTTGGAATAAGGGATGAGGTTTGGAATTAAGTGGCCCTGCTGGAACCCAATGTGTGCATTAATTAGTTGGTTGTTGTGAAGCTGCTTGAAAGCATTGTAAAAAAAAACTCCATAACTTTGATTGAGAGTAGACTGATGGGAGCATAACTGGCTGTATCAGATCTGTTGGAGGAGAAAGTGAGGACTGCAGATGCTGGAGATCAGAGCTGAAAATGTGTTACTGGAAAAGCGCAGCAGGTCAGGCAGCATCCAAAGAGCAGGAGAATCGACGTTTCGGGCATGAGCCCGAAGAAGGGCTCATGCCCGAAACGTCGATTCTCCTGCTCTTTGGATGCTGCCTGACCTGCTGTGCTTTTCCAGCAACACATTTTCAGCTCTGTATCAGATCTGTTTTCACCTTTGTGGACTTGATAAAGACGGACAATTTTTCCCATTGCCTGTTCCCCAGTCTTTGCTGTTACAGGAATAGAGACAATCTGCATGTGAGTTACATGGTCAGAGTTAGAGATAAATAACTGTGACTGAGTTACATTTATAGAAATAGGTAGGTGGGAGTGGATTCCAAGGATAGTAACAGACAGCTGAGCTTGAGTTACAGGGATGTTGTGATGATAACTACATTTTTAAGAGGTGTATTTTATCCGTGATTTTTTATAAGAGAGGTTTTATGTCAGAGGTGTCAAGCTGTCTGTTGAAAGCCTTAATGGCTTGGTTTTTATTAAAGTTGGAACAATAGGAGCAGCCAGAATGGATGGGCCAAGTTCCCAAAGAACCAGGGGATTTTTAGTTATAGTTTTTTCAGTAGCAGTTGCTGATTCTTGAAGCTGGGTGGAAGCTACAGTATATCACTCCCTGCTTCTTTCTCTCTCTCTGTCTCTCAGTTTTTCTCTTGATGTTTTTCCCCCTTGACTGGAGAATTGCCTCTGAGACAATTTGTTTTTCTGAACTTGCCTTTGTCAAGGGTGTGTTTATGGGACATTACAATATTGGAAAAGTTACTGTTTAGTAATAAAATAAGCTATTACTTTGTTAAGTTCTCCCATAAAATTAAGTTATTCCAATTTCTTCTTTCTTTTGTTGTACTTTAACTATAATATATGAATAAAGTGTGTTTTGTTTCAAATTTGGTGGTCTGACCAATCAAATTGCATGTGGAATGCAACATCTGGCACTTGCCTTTAAAATAAGAAACCGTTAGGATCTAGGCTATCTTCTTAAGATATTTTGAGGGAGTTTTTCTGGTCATAACAATAGACATAGATGATTAGGAATGAATTATTTTGAAATTAGTGCATTCTGCCAGTGTGATTGCTCAAGTGCCTAAAGTCGTTAAATCATAGAATCTGTACAGTGTGGAAACACGTCCACACCAACCTTCTGAAGAGTATCCCAGCCAGAACACTTCCCCTGACTAATGCACCTTATCTACACATCCCTGAACACTACGGGCAGTTTATCATGGCCAATCCACCTAACCTACACATCTTTGGACAATATCAGGAAACTGGAGCACCCATAGGGAGTATGTGCAAACTCCACCCAGACAGCTGCCCTAGGCTGGAATCGAAACCGGGTCCTTGGTGCTGTGAGGCAGCATCGCTAACCACTGAGCCCATTGTGCTGTACCCCCCCAGGTAACTTCTAGTATCATGGGGCTTATTTTAAGACATGTCAATGAGGATTGGCAATATTGTCATTTGCTTGGTGCCTAAGGTTTTATGGAAGTTGAAAACTGTCTGAAAATTGATAATCAGTCTGAGAGTCCTGTACCTGGAAAGATTTACCAGTGCTTAACTTCCAACCCATATCTAGAATAGAAATCTAATATCCCATGGATAATCCAGAAAGAGAAAACTTTCAAATAATGCAATCCATCACCACTAAATATTACCACAGGATATTGATGATTTACAAATGTACAATGTGGTGTGTCTTACATGTGCCTAGATTTGATGTAGTAATAGCAATAGCAAGCACTTCCTGCATTAAACTTTTCAAAATACCCAATACCCTTTCCGAGTTTTAATTCAAAAGTACTCAAATTTTGCAATTCTGAGTTACAGTGACTAAAGCAGACTTTCCTCATTCCTGATGAAGGGCTTTAGCCTGAAACGTCGAATTTCCTATTCCTTGCATGCTGCCTGACCTGCTGCGCTTTAACCAGCAACACATTTTCAGCTCTAAAGCAGACATATCACAGAAATCATGAAACTAAAATGAGTATTAGGCTAATGAGGATATATGATTCAGACACTCACCTAGCAGTACTGAGAAATGTCAAATATTCACCACCCATTCTCAGCGGACATGAAGAAGCAATATAAAGAGAGGCTAGGGCCCGTACCTAATGCAGTACACTGATAACCAGTAGCAGTAAGACAAAACTTGCACACATTGGCAAATATTTCTGATCTTTGGATCTCCCAAGCATAGTCTTGAAGACTAAGGTAAGGCAGCTTATTATTGCATTGAGGTGATCTAACTGTACTTTTCAGAACTTTGATGAGAGATTTAAGAGAAGGCTTTCTGTTGTGGTGAAGGGTTTAATTGTCAGGGGTCTAGTTGTATCAAAGTTTTTCCTTTTTCCTTCTGACCTCAGGCTTTCCTATTCGAGGTTCTGTGGTGCCCAGCCAGATATAAATTGACAAGTAACTTTGATTAAAAATAATCTCTCTCTCACCTGAGAAATTACATTGAATTGGAATACTCAACTTCATTTGCTAGCCTAGCCAGCAATGTGGACAATAGAAAGAAGGTGCCAACATTTGGAAAGACTGTGTGTACTTTTGACTTTGCTGTTAAATTTCTGACAGAGTTAGTTGGTGAAGGAGGAAACCAGAAGTCAATCTTTATTCAGGTTTTAGATTATTTACCAAGTGAAACATTACAAATACAATTCCAAACTCTAAGTCAATTACCAGTATTAATTAATAACTCTTTATACTATTATGCTCTGTTTGGCAAAGTTGATAAGAATCGTATGAGAAATGCTGTACAAACATGATGGTTTATGAGGTTTCTGCACACAGATATTCCCTTTTGCAAATAATGGGCAATGTTGGAAGGCTTACGTAGAATTGTATTATGAACTCTCTTTCCATTGTCAACAATATCCTAGAGTGGGACTTGAATCTGGACTTTCTGACACAGAGGAAAGGATGCTACCCACTAATCTCTTTTAAATTAGAACAGCAATACATTCATCCATCATGACGTATTATCTGAGAGGTAAACTACCTGAAAATTTGGCAGAGGTGGGACATATTCTCAAGTCACTATTCAATTAATGTCCCCATCTGTACACATCTGAACTTAATGTATGCAATTAACATACAGATTGGTATCGAGGGATCTGTAGCTGACTCCACCACTTCTTTCTGCACCACCACAGAAACGTTTAGCCCATACTGGCTGAGATCACATGATGCATTTTAGGACAAAGCTGCATCACTCTGTGATGGTATATGGGATGTATTATTAAAGTTATTTTAAATCATGGCAAGATCTGGAAAGATTGGAAGAAATGTGGCTGAGCATAAGAAATAACCTTATCAGATTGTATTTTTACCACGCTGTATCATTTGAAGGCTATTCTTTGGATAATTTATAGTTTTGCACGAGTAAAGATAGGATTGTAACTTAGTGTATGTGATTTTTATATATTTTAATTAGCTTATTTTAGAGTCTGGATTTTGAATTGGTGTCAAATGGGCTTTGCTCTGTGTGTATGAGGGTTTAATGATTAACTGGTCAGTATTTCTGGAGTTTTTTTTTAATACCAGTGAGAGCGAAAGAGAGCTCCTGATTGAATAATGGGCATTTGAAGAGTTTTAGGAGTAAACAGGGCAAACACTGAAGAGCATTAGAGTTGACAGTGTGGTGCTAGAAAAGCACAGCAGGTCAGGCAGCATCCAAGGAGCAGGAAAATCGACATTCTGGGCAAAAGCCCTTCATCAGGAATGAACAGCATTAGCCTGATAGAAGAATCGGGGATTGATTTATTTTGTTCCTTAGGGATAAGCACACAGCTTGAAAAGCTTTTACTTTTCAGTTTTGCCTTGGGTCCTGGTTGAAGTTGAATGTACGAAGCAGTGAAAGTTAGGAAAATGGTTCCCTTAGTGCAAGGATTTTAGTTGAAAGCTCCAGATCCGAAGTATTCGGTTAGAACCCAGAAGGGAATATTTGAAGTGAAGGGAATTTAAGTTATATGACTAATCAAGAAAAAGCCTCTTAAACTCACAAGACTGTGAATTAGAAGCAGCAGTTAAATCAAACCTATGTTTGTGATGCAGAAGAGAACTCTCTGATATTTGAGTACTATAAAGTGATGATATCGGGATAGTATTTACTGCGTGTTTTGAAATCTTTCAAGCTGTGTTTTGGGTATTCTATCTTATCTTCATTTCGTTTCAGTCAAACTTCTATTTTATTGTTAAAACAAAATATGCCATTTTGTATGTTTGTGTTTCCATGAAAGACCACCTTATCAAATAAAATGAGTGTGACCTATGAAGCCAGACTTCAGTCTGAGATCTGTTTTGTCAAGTAATAACATCAGCTGGGATCATGACAGCACCCAGGGTTCCTAAATTGACAAGGAGATGAAATAACCATTTGCTACAGTATAAACATGCTCAGTATTCAGTAATAGCTTAGTGGCATAACTGCAAAGTTCCACTGGTTATGATCTTTCGATGTTCCTAAATTCTACAATCATCCAAATGGATTAGAAGTTAGCAAATATAGTGGTGTTGCATTTGCTAACTTCTAATTCACTGGGATGACTGTAGAATCTAGAGAATTTTGGAAGACCAGAACCATTGGAGCTTTGCAGTACCAGTACAGCAGATTATTATAACTGTGGAAAGATATAAAAGAGACCTAAGGGGCAACTTTTTCATGCAGAGGGTGGTACATGTATGGAATGAGCTGCCAGAGGATGTGGTGGAGGCTGGTACAATTGCAATATTTAAGAGGCATTTGGATGGGTATATGAATAGGAAGGGTTTGGAGGGATATGGGCCAGGTGCTGGCAGGTGGGACTAGATTGGATTGGGATATCCGGTCGGCATTGACGGGTTGGACCAAAGGGTCTGTTTCCATGTTGTACATCTGTATGACTCTATGATACTAAATGGCTTGACAGGATAAATGTGAACCAGGAATAGAACCAATAAGCAAACCCCAACCAAGACTGCCAGTGAAAACTGGGAAGAATGTGTTGGCTTAAAGAGTTGAGTAAATATTGATCATGAAAAGGGTGGAGAATGGCAGGTCAGCTATGAAAAGGGACAGTTGAACACCATATAAGTTGATGATATTTGAATTGCTAAAACTGTTAAAATATCATTGATGGGAGCAGAGGATTATACTGGAATTGTGGGAATGGAGTTAAACTCTTGTACTCAATTTGCTTTTGGGTTGAGGGTGGGTCTTGAAACTAAAGGAAATAACAAAATCTTGCATTTGCAGCTTTGAAGACAGAGAAAGGAAGTGGCTCTAGAAATAATGGATGAATTGATGGTCATCTTCCAGGAGTCTATAGATTCTGGGACAGTCCCTACAGATTGGAGGGTAGCTAATGTCACTCCAATATTCAAAAGGGATGTAGAGAAAAAATAGAGAATTATAGACCAGTAAGCCTAACTCTGGTAGAAGGGAAAATTCTCGAATCCATTATCAAGGACTTCAAGTGAAACATTTAAAAAACAGTGACAGGATCAGACAGAGTCAGCATGGATTTGTGAAGGGGAAATCATGCTTGACAAATCTGTTGAATTCTATGAAGATGTAACTAGTAGAGTTGACAAGGGGGAGCCAGTCAACGCAGATATTTGGACTTTCAGAAAGCGTTTGACAAAGAAATTATTGTGCAAGATTAAAGCACATGGGAATTGGGGAAAGTGAATTGAGATGGATAGAAGATTGGTTGGCAGAGAGGAAACAACGAGCAGGGATTCATGGGTCCTTTTCAAATTGGCAGGCAGTAACTGCTGCGATGCCACAGGGATCAGTGCTGGGACCTACCTCAGCTATTCATAATATATATTAATGATTTGGATGGGGGAACGAAATGTAACACCTCAAAATTTGCAGATGAAACCAGGTTGGGTGGGAGGGTGAACTGTTACAGGGATGCAGAAATCCTTCAGCATGATCTGGACAGATTGGGTGAATGGGCAAATTAGTGGCAGATGCAGTATAATTTGGATAAATGTGAGGTTATTCACTTTGGAAGCAAAAACAAGGTTGCAGATTACTACCTGAGTAGCTTGGGAGAGGGGAGTGTGCAGTGGGACCTGAGTGTCCTTGTGCACCATTTGCTGAAGGTGAGCATACAGGTGCAGCAGGTGGTGAAGAAGGCAAATGTTATGCTGCCCTTCATTGCGAGAGGTTGAGTACAGGAGCAGGGATGTGTTATTGCAGTTGTACAGGGCCTTAGTGAGGCCACATCTAGAATAATGTGTACAGCTCTGATCTCCTTTTCTGACGAAGGATGCTCTTGCTCTCAAGGGAGTGCAACAAAAGCTTAACGTGCTGATTCCAGGGATAGCAGGACTGACATCTGAGGAGAGATTAACTAGTTGGGATCGTTTTCATTGGACTCAGACGAATGAGGGTCTGATCTCATAAAGACTTTCAAAATTCCAACAGGACTAGACAGGGTAGATGCAGGGAGGATGTTCCTGATGGTGGGTGTGTCCAGAGCCAGGGGTCACTGTCTGAGGATTCGGAGTACACCATTTAGAACGGAGATGAGGACTCATTTCTTCACCCAGAGAGTGGTGAGCAACTCATTACCACAGGAAGTAGTTGATGCCAAAACATTGAATATATTCAAGACGTGACTAGATATAGCACTTGGGACGAATGGGATGAAAGGTTATGGGGAGAAAGCAGGATTAGGCTACTGAGTTGGACAATCAGCCACGATTGTGATAAATGGTGGAGCAGGCTCAAAGGGCCAAATGGCCTCCTACTACTCCTAAATTCTATGTTTCTAAGAAACATTCGAAAGCGCATCATGCTTATGTCATCATATATAAAAAACACTGACCCAATCAGGAGCTTGTTTAAGGAGCTGCTGTTTCAGGAGAAGTTTAAAGGAGCAGGCAGAGCTGGAGAGACAAAGAGTGAATTCCCAATTGTGGAGCATTTAAAATTGAACGCACAGCCACCAATGTTTGGAAGAAAGGGATGTATAAGAAGTCAGAGTCAGAAGACAGAGTTCATTGCAATTTGAGGAAAAGACACAGAGATATTAGATCAAAGAGATCAGTTTCAAGAAGTGTTTTAATGTATGAAAGCACGATAGGGATGCACAAAGATCCAGAGAGAATTCCAGAGCTTAGAGTAAAAGTAGCTGAAGGTGTGATCATAAATGGTGAAGTGCTTAAAACAGAAGATGCACAAGAGACTAGAATTAGAGGAATGTGGAAGTTTGTGTAGCTTGGCTGGGAATTGACATAGGTCAGAGAGCACAGGGAGTCATATGGAAACAGGAGTAGGTGCCAATACACAGAGTGAATCAAATAATCTGGGCTGCAAAGTTGTTGCTTCATTGTTGGGGTCAAGAAAACATTATTTTTAGAATGTGCCTACTCAGGATTGAACTGCAAGCTCAAGTGGGAATGATGAGGAAGTGATCACTTTTGCAATTCATGAATTTAGCAATTGAATTGGACAGAGTTACAAATCAGATAGTAAATGCAGTGCCTAACTCTTTCAAACAAAATTTGGGTTGAACTGAAGCATAGGAAGACATGTCAGTTATCTGCAAGTCTGGAGAGGGAAACATGAAAAATGTCTATTTAAACGCAATTTATGAGCAAGAACAATGCATACATACGGAGGAAGAGTCCTCGTGATGTTTGAAAAGAACACAGTTTAATCCATTGGCATTTCTTTTACCATTAACAAACATGCAGCTTGTGCATCATTGTGTCCATCAACAGACACTCAGTAGAGTCTCCCAGTTCATAGCTATTGGTTATGGATTATATACATGGACAGCAAACCCACTGGGCTCATAAATGAATGGTGAGACACCAAGGAACAATACTGGTGATGGTGTTCATTTTATAATAGCCTTTATGACTTATTACTTGCATCAAGTTAGTTTTTTTTAAGGTTAGATGCTCCTGGTTTGTTGATGTCTCTCTTTATATTTCTTGCAGTTCACCCTTTATATTATCATGCTGCTCGTGATTTATATAAAGCACCATTCGGAAGTTTTCGGGAAACCGATTAATTCTAATTCCACTTTTCATCGCAACGACATTGAGAAATGGATTCAAAAACTGAGCACACAGCCTGTTAGTCTTTCCAATGCTGAGCAGAGCAGTGTGGCTCAATGGACATACAGGTAGGGAGCACGATTTCTTAAGGACTATCAAGCATGTGTCTGCAGGTTACTAAGAATATTCTTGGTGATGGTTATTCTAGAAGGTTACCACATTTATAAACAAATTTGTGTTATGGGCATCTCTGATAAGGCCACACTTGCTTAGTTGATGGTGCTCCACATGTTGGGTCAATTTGTAACTTTTTTTAAAGACATCCAAGTAATTAACATAGGCCATTTTTTAAATAGGTATTTTTATTGAAAAGAAGAAAATTTTAAAGATTTTTTTTACAAAACAACAAAAATAGTACAAACTAGTGTATTCCACATAACAATATAATAACAACACCAATATAAAATTAAATAAATAAACCCAACTAACTACTAATCTATTCTACAAACAACCAAAACATAAAACAGGATATCATACGTTACTAACAGTAAACAAAGTAATTAAATAACTAGATACATGCTTAAAATAGATTTACATCAAGTTCTATTATAACTATGTAAATCTATTTTGAGCATGTATCTAGTTATTTAATTACTTTGTTGTTTACTGTTAGTAATGTATGATATCCTATTTTATGTTTTGGTTGTTTGTAGAATAGATTAGTAGTTAGTTAGTTTTTTATATTTATTTAATTTTATATTTGGGTTGTGAATCATTCCATGCCCTTTGAGACCTTATTGTATAGTGACCATTGGCCATAGCACTCTCCCTTCCCTATCCGATTTGTAAGGATCGACTATCAGTGTGCTCTTCTTTTGTATTAAGTCTTGTATTTGAAAATACTCAAAGAGGTCCTTGTTAGGCAGTCCAAACTTCTGGTGCAGCTGCTCAAAGGACATCATCATAACCTCCCCATCGAACAAGTCTCCCAAGCAGGAGATACCTCTGGACTTCCAAGTTTTACATGGAGCATCCGTCAGCCCTGGCTGAAATCCTGATGCTCCCACTATGGGGGTATAAGGGGAGGTTTTTTGCAGGTTACCCTCATCTTATCGCAATATCTTCCAGGCTTTAATTGTATTTAGTACAATAGAATTTTTACAATAGTCTGTATAACTCTCATCTTATCCATAAATAACAGATTGATGAGGGACATTTTGCTTGGGAGGCCTCAATATCTGACCAGATTGATTGTGGGTCACAAGAGACCCAATCAGCTACAGAAGATAATAAGGAGCTCAATTGATACCTCCTCTGGAAATCTGCAAAGTCCAGTCCTCCCCTTGCTTGTGTGAGCTACAGTTTTTCTAATTTGATAAGGGGCCATCTATGATTTCAAATAAAGGAGCCGAGCCAGCCGTAAAGCTTATGCAATGCCTGTCTTGGCAGCATCAAGGGGAACATTCTCATAGGATAAAGAAGATGAGGTAGGCTACTCATCTTATCAAAGGCTACTCTATCTAGCCAGGATATTGGGAGATCTCCCCAGCATTGAAGGTCCTGCCTTATTTTCTCTAATAATGTACGTAATTGGCTTTATGTAGCTGACCAAATACTGGAGTAGTAAAAATACCCAAGTACAGAAAACCTTCTAGTGACTATCGTAAGGGAAAGCAAGATCTGTCCGGTAAATTGGATATACTGGCAAGGCCTCCCACCGGCATAGCCTCTGATTTCCATAAAATTGATTTTGTAACCAGAGAACATACTGAATAGATTGACCACTTGAATTAAGCAGGGCCCGATCCAACCCTCAACACTGTTACATTAGGGTCAGTTCGAATAGCTTCCGCTCGTGCTTCAATCACCAGCATAAATAATAATGGTGAGAGAGGACATCCCTGGCAACAGCCCCTGCCAATGCTAAAGCTATCCGAACTTAAACTGTTGGTGATCACTGCTGTTTTGGGATCATTATAGAATACTGAAACCCCTTTAGTAAAGAGTTCTCCAACACCAAACCTTCCCAACGTATAAAAAAGATATGGCCTTTCTACCCATTCAAATGCCTTCTCTGCATCCAGTGAGACAACCAAACCTGTTGACAGGCTTATATCATATTTAAGACCCTTCTAATGTTATTAGTTGACCTGCAACCCCTTATAAACCCCATCTGGCCCTCTTTTATAATGAATGGTAAAACCGTCTCCACTCTTAACGCTCACATTTTTGAAAGAATTTTAAAATCTACATTTAACAAGGATAAGGGTCTATATGAAGAGCAATCTTCTGGGGCCTTTCTCTTCTTAAGAATAAGAGAAATATTTGCTTCTCTCGGACTGTGTGAGTAATTATACATATTGAGGAGTGGCCTGCCCAGCTCCCTTCTAAATTATTTATAGAACTCAGCCTGAAATCAGTCTGGCCCAAGTGCTTTGCCACTCTGAAGCTACCTAACCGCATCCTGTACTTCCTGGGTCGTCAAGGGGGCATTCAAGATCGACCTGCTCTGAGGTTAGGCCCGGAAGGGCCAAATTTTTAAAGAAAGACTCCATCTTCCCAGTTCTATCCTCACAGTCCTGCAACTTATACACTTCAAAAGAGAACTTTCTCAAGGCTGTATTGATCTTTTTATGATCACTAGTCAGGGTAGCAGCACTTTCTCTAATGGACATAATGGCTTGGGGAGCCTTTTTCTTTCTGGCAAGGTACACTAGATATCTGCCAGGCTTGTCACCGAATTCAAATAATCTCTACTTCGTGAATAATATTTCCCTCTTTGCTGTTTGGATAAGTGCGGTATTCACAGCTGCCCTAAGGGCTGGTGATCCTCTGCAGCTTAGTAATGGAGGGCCTATCAACATACGCAATTTCAGCTGCCTTCAGGTGAGCATCGAGTAGGCGCTGTCGCTCTCCCTTTTGTCTTTTCCGGGTCGCAGAATATGAGCTGACCAAGTCTCGCACATATGCCTCAGTGATCTCCCACATCATCAAAGGGTTACTAGCCATACCAGAGTTAATATCCCAGAAGGTTTTGAATTCCTGTGAAAAATACTTTATAAATTTGCTATCCTTCAATAAGAAAGGATCCAAACGCCAATGGTGGGGGCCTATCCCATCATCCCTAGTCTTGACTACCATATATACTGCGGCATAATCAGAAATAGTTATATTACCTATTTGACAAGACAGTATCGAATTCAAAAGGGTTGAGGGGGGAAAAAAACATAGCAATTCTGGTATGGCACTTGTGTGGTTTAGAATAGAAAGTAAAGTCTTTACCCTGAGGATGAAGACATCTCCACACATCTCCTAGTCCTAGGTCCTTGTTCAGATCCACTAGTTGCCTAGATCTCAGAGATATACCTGCAGTGCTCCTAGGTATCTTTTCCACCTCTGGGTCAATAATACAATTAAAATCCCCCACTATCATTGTATAGCGGACCCCGAAAGCCATTAACTTAGAGAACACTTCCGTTACAAATTTAAAAGGGTGTGCCAGGGGACAATAAAGATTCAAAATCCCGTATTCCTCACCGTATATTAGGGCTTTGATTAATATATACCGTCCAGACTCATCTTTGATCTGGCTTAACATTTGGAAAGGAAGATTCTTCCGAATAAGAATGGCAACTCCCCTACTTTTTGAGCTGAAAGATGAAAAGAACACCTGACCAAACCCACTCTGTTGTAGCTCAGTGTTCCTTATCAAGTAGCTGTGTCTCCTGTAAGAAAGCTACATCAACCCTTTCTTTTTTTAAGGCTTGATAATATCTTTTTCCTTTTGATTGGTGAATAGCTCCCCTTGACATTCCAGGTGCACCATCTAAGTGAATAGCTAGCCATGATTGTCCAGGCAGGGCAGAGACCCCTCAGGTGGAAGAACCCCACCCAAAAGACATTGAGTAAAGACCTTAGAAAATTCATATTAAAAAAACTCTTTAAAACATTTAAATTAACACAATTAAGAACTACTCCTATAGTTGGGGGCAGTATGGTGGCACACTGGTTAGCATTGCTGCCTCACAGTGCCAGAGACCCGGGTTCAATTCCCACCTCAGGCAACACTCTGTGCAGAATTTACATGTTCTCCCAGTGTCTGTGTGGGTTTCCTCAGAGTGCTCCGGTTTCCTCCGAGTGCTCCGGTTTCCTCCAGCAAGCCAAAAAGACAAATGTGCAGGTTAGGTGAATTGGCCATGCTAAATTGCCTGTAGAGTTAGGTGAAGGGATAAATGTAAGGGAATGGGTCTGGGTGGGTTGTGCTTCGATGGGTTGGTGTTGACTTGCTGGGCTGAAGGGCCTGGTTCCACACTAAGTAATCTAATCTAATCTAAAAATAACAAAACATATTTAAAATGAGACTTTCGCCCTTGCTCCCAGGGGGCATTACTACCTACCAATAGCCCTGCCCTCAGCCCAGGCATTACAAAAGGGAGTAAATAAATTCAAATGTCTTATAAAACAGGAATTAAAAGTGAGTGACCCACCCCACGCCATAGCCTGGACACATTATATAAAGTTACAAAATTACAATCCCAACAAGTATTAGGCAACTAAATAAGAAAAAGAAAACCCCATTCTAGAAAAAACCCTCCCCCACAAATCAGATAAGCCGCATGAGCTATAAAAAGGAGACCAAAGAAAAGAGTAAAGAACAAGCTTCCCCCCTCCCCCACAACCGTAGTCATTTTTTAAAAAGTACCAAACTATTAAAGTTTGATGTAAAATGACTAAGAGTGCTGGGTGAAAGCATCTCCCTTTTGTCCGAAGTGTAAGATAAACGTCAGTACTCTCACTCATTATTATGATCTTGCCACAAGCTCTATGTTCTGTGGTAGGGATTATAGAGAGGGTCTTGATGGCCAGGGTTAAGATGGACCCTCTCTCCCTTCCTGGGCCCATATACCCCCTTTGGATGCTCATGGTGAAAGAAAAACATTGTAATATCCTCATTTGCTGCAGTAGGAAAATATTTGAGTGCGTTGGGTTTCTGGAACTGCGCCCCCTACACATACACGCACACATACCAGAGGTCTGTTGGGTTGGCATGGGCTTATGATGGAATAAATCCCTCTGAACCTTTTCAAGAATAAGGTGCACCAAAAACAGAATTTTTAAAAATAATATATAGCAACCCTTTTTGGACTACTTTGGTGTAGATTTGTCTGCCATTTTAACTAGGGCTTTTGTGTAGCCGTGACGTCTGCTTCAGTGTACTTGATGTCCTTGAAGGAAGAACTCTAATTATTCTGTTTGTAACAGTTAGTGCTCTCAGAGGTCAAAAGCTAATGTTTTGTCGTGCTGAGCTGTTTTGCTTGCTTATTTATTCATTAAACTACCTTTATTGATTTGTCTGTTTTGCACATCGGTATAATTGGGTTTTGATTGTATCATTGTTGTGGTTTTATTTCTTTATTTTGTTGTTATATGTATAGAGAATAATATTTGCTGGTGTTGTAATTTATTTTGCTTTTTTTAAAAAAAAAATTTTGGTTTTGTAAAGAAAGAAAAATTTCATAAAAAATATCTATAAGAAGTATTTGGTCAAACACGCGATGTGTGGCTGGAGAAAGGCCATGCTGGATTGGGTAGAGATTAACAGGTTTTGTTCCCAGAGGGAAACTGAATCAGTTGTGATTATTACAACAATCTGGAAGTCCGGGTTGGTTTCTTTACCATCTACAGCCAGCCCTTAAATTAGCAGATTCTATTCAATTAAATCCCAATACCATAAATTGTTGGAATTGAAAGATTTACTTGACTAATGATGCATTGGCATGGTGGCTCAGTGGATAGCACTGCTGTCCACTGCACCAGGGATTCAGGTTCGATTCCAGCCTTAGGCAACTGTCTGTAGGGGGTTTCTGCAGAGTGCTTCAATTTCCACTTACAGTCCAAAGTTATATGCAGCTTATATGGCTAGGTCATGTTAAATTGCCCCATAGTGTATAGGGATATGCAGGTTAGCCATGGTAAATGTGGGGGGACTTGGGTCTGCATGGGACGCTCCCCAGAGGGTTGGTGCTGACCTGAACAGCCTGCTTCCGCATTGAAAAGTCCTTATGATATACAACGGAGTAGAATCTCTGTAGAGATCTGGTAATAACTTTAGAAAAATCTGGAGAAACATTCTAACATTCCAGCAACTCACCAAGACTTCAACTGTATCCTCCTAACATGCAATCTTGAATTTATAAGATAATTAAAATCGACAGTCACAAACACCACTACTAGGTGTAAGATCACTTCTAAGTCCACACCATCTAACTTGGAACTAAATCACTGTTCCTTCACTATCAAAATACTGTGACTAACTTTACTAACTGCGTGATGATTATATCTATACCACATAAAACTGTAGCAGTTAAAAGATGCAGCTCACCACCAGCTTCTCTGGGGCAATTAGGGATTGGCAATAAATGCTGGCCTAGCCAGCAATGCCTATGTTCCAATCACTGCAGACTTTGCCTGCCAGCCTGGGTCAGTGCAGTGGAAGCCTATAGTCCAGGCATTGGAAATGAAACTGGAGAAAAACACTTGTTCCAGGCTTTATTAGATTAGATTAGATTACTTACAGTGTGGAAACAGGCCCTTCGGCTGAACAAGTCCACACCGACCCGCCAAAGCGCAACCCACCCATACCCCTACAATTACCTCTTACCTAAGATGGCCAATTCACCTGACCCGCACATCTTTGGACTGTGGGAGGAAACCACGCAGACACGGGGAAAACGTGCAAACTCCACACAGTCGCGACTGAGGCAGGAATTGAACCCGGGTCTCTGGCGCTGTGAGGCAGCAGTGCTAACCACTGTGCCACCGTGCCGCCCACAGTGATTACCACGTAGATCTGATTTATTTCTTAACTCAACAGAAACATTCATACGTTAAATGTTGGCACAGACATTAAGGTTGGTTTGTGGATATTGTGATACTCAAAATTTCGTAGCAAATGTTTTCACTACAGGGTTAGGGTAATGGTCCGGGACATGAGCTGAAAGCACAAAGCAGAACTAAGACTTCCTCCACATGCTCATTTTTCTGCGGGAGCACACTTTCAGTTTACCACTGCAAAAGTCCACTTCAAATAGTGTAGGAAATAATGGACACTCCCTTTATCCATTGTCTTTACTTGTGACTCAGTCATACAGACTACTGTGACAACTAGCATTTCTCATTCTTCTAACAGTAAAACATTTGATGGAGCAAACTTTGACTCAAGCACAAAGATACAAGAACTGGCAACTGCTTTGCAATATAACACAATAATATCAATGTATTTTCTTTACAGTAATGACTTTGATGCCAGTTGGACGCCCCAGCACGCTGCAGCCATTCATCCTGTTTCATTAATAATACCTACAATCCCCACTATGCTGCTGTCAATCTGGCCATCAAGTTACCAGTGCTGAGGCACATACATGATGGCAGAGCGCTCTTGGATTATGAAAACGTGGTGGTTGCCTGTCTGTCTCCACGCCAACATCTAGTGATTTAATACTGGCTTGGACTTGAGATCAGACAGCAGTCTGGGAACTTTTCTGTAGCAACATTTAAATGAAACTGGTGACTCCTAGTCAGCCAAAATGAAACTGCTTTGATGTGGGAATGTGATACAATATATCCTACATCTGAGTTTAAATGCAGAGGCCAGAGGCCACACAGTCCAAGTGATCTTTGCTGGTATTTATATTTCAACCAAGCCTCCTCAAACCAGAGATTCTCACATCCTGCATGTCCTTCTGTTCCTTTCTTGCTCATGGTCTTACCCAGCTTTCTCTTTATTTTTAAATTTATATACCTAGTATTTGATGCTTTTAAATTAATTTTGCAATTGTGACTTTACTTACCTTGTCTAATTACTTGGATTTGAAGTTTTTGTTTGAAAAAAAAAATTAAATCTGTTCTGGTTCAATGTGTTGAATTGGTACTTCATATTCTTACCTGTCCAGGTATTGGATACAGAGGTCAGTACTTAAGCTAATGTTACGTAAAGTGTTCAGAGAAGAGGTCAGAAACAAAATTGGTACTTCCTCCAAAAAGCTATTGAGGCTTTACAGTCAGCTAAAAATCTCAAATCAAAGTGAGTGTGTTGAACTTTTGAGAAAGTTGAGAGAAGTGGTACACAGGTGAGTTAGCGGAGAATGTCTGTCTACAAGTGAATGGCAACAGCATTGCACCAGACAGGATCCAGAAATTAGGACATCATAACTCACTTTAGAAAATGAATTAAACAGCAACACGCATAAACTAAGTCAATAAAACATGGCTGACAGAATAAACTGACTGAAGGTACTGCAAATGAGGTGGGCAGCAACTGAGCTTTTAAGGAATTGGAACAGAAAGCCAGGGTCCACCTTCAATGCCAAATTGTCCATGTCTGTGATACAGTATTCGCAGATAGCTGATGATAAGCCAAGAGATAAGTATTAGGTAAGGTGCTAATGAGAAGTGTGAATTGTTGAGTGAATTGGCAATGCAGCAAAGATCCCAGACTCTGCAGGAACAAGGGGTGGGTTGTGTTGGTTGGGGAGGGGGTTCACAGTAAAAGAGAAGAGGGAAGATCACCACATATTGAAATTGTTAAACTCAAATGCGAGTTCTGAAGGCTGTAAGGTATCTCAGCTGAAGATTCCTCCAGCTTGCATTGAGCTTCACTGGAGCACTGCAGCAGGTTGGAGAAAGACAGGTTTGAATGTGGAAGCTAACACCAGATATTCAAAATAACTGGGATTTTTCAGAAGGTTCCTCAGCCATTACCCTATTACACTTTGCCCTGTTGTTATGGACTAGGCCAGATTACTCAAAACATTCTTAAACAGGCAGCCCAGACTGTAACTTCACAATTTGTTTCAGTGAGCGTACCGTGAAAATTATCCGGAGTAAATTAGTTAGGTTGACTACCAGGTTTTTAAACAGAAAAATTTATTTGCAAAGTTACAGAATGAAACAAAGAATATGACATAGAATACCCACAGACCTCAGTCTATTCAAACTAGACTTAATTATGCTGTTCTGAAAATACACAATGGTCCAATAAATAATCCCCTCAAATGGAGTGAAAACAAAAAGACTTACAGGTTGAAGTTAGAAGGGCAGAAGGAGAGAGATCCTAGCAGCCGGTTTCCACATAGCCCACTGCTGAACTGAACAAAACAAGACGTCAGCTTTCAGGACTGACCGTGCTCCTTTCATTACACAGGTTACTTCTAAATCATGAAAGCTGTGGCCTAAAGTCTCAACTGTTTACGAATAAACAAAAAACCTCAGTAAATTCTTTCATCTCTGTACCAAACCAGTCGATTCGGAGCCCAGACTGTTTTACGACCCCTCTGAAAAATAATCCAGGAAAGAAACACAGCATCCTTGAGAAAACAGAACAGCTTTTAGAAAAAAAAAGGACCAGCTTTGTGACAGCACGGATGTGGTGCTAGTAGTGCTGTCTTACTAGTTGATGCCCTGGATCCCAATACAAAACATGACAGGCAGGTCCATTCATTGAGCTAAATCGATTAAACCTCCAAGCTTTTTGCACCTTTTTTGCTGCTTAATGAAATTCCAGCATGTGGTATTTTAGGTGTTAGGGATTATTTCCTCCAATTCCAGGAACAACAATTACTGTTTTATATGAAGTTGCATTTTTTTTTCTCCAAAGTTCCAAAACAACAGCAGTTTTAAAAATGGAGAAGGAAGCACATGATGAGGTCAGTGCAGGAGAGAGAGACAGACAGAGACAGACAGAGACAGACAGGAGGGAGGGAGGAACCAACCCACTTTGCTAACTGACAAAGTTAGCAGTTCCTGTCTTTGGTGTTGAATTCATGTATCGTTGGACATTGGAATGTATCTGGGAAAATTAACACAGTGGAATTCACATGACCTTGGAGGAACCTGTTGGGAGAGGTCACAGCACAGAAACAGTTAAGTGGATGTTTAAGTGTGGTCTTAAAATAAGTCTGCAATAGGGAGTGGGTTCTTTCTTGATTATATATTTTATTGAGCTATGTCTCCTGATTAAACTTAAAATATAAGCCATAAGTATTCATTTAACCTGGAGCAGTGTTTTGTAGAGGAATAAGTCAGTGCTATTTTCTGGGTCTGTGGATTGAAAGAAGCAAAAATAGCCCTTAGTAGAGTGATATGCTCTTCTTGTCGGATGTGGGAGTTTACAGAGAGTTTACGGGGTACTGAGGATTATATCTGCAATAAATCCACTGGTTGCGAATCCTATCGGATCAAATGGATTGACTGGAGAGGCAGTTAGAGCAATGAGGAAGTTACAAGGGCAAGGGGGTGTGATGGATGGCAGTTATGGGGGGCTCTCAAATACAGTCACATAGATGGTTAACTCCAGAGAAGGTAAGAAAGGTAGGCAGTCAGTACAGACGTCTTCTGTGGCTCTCCCTATTTCAAACAAGTATGCGGTTTTGGAAAATTTAGGTGGTGATGGATTCTCAGGAGAACGTAGCACAAACAGCCAAGTTTCGGGTATTGAGACTGGATCTAACATAATGAGAGGTACGTCATGTTCCAAGCGATCTTAGGGGACACTCTAGTCCGAGGTACAGACAGACGCTTCTGTGGCCAGCAACGAAAAATCAGAATGGTGTGTTGTTTCCCAGTTGCCAGGATCAAGGATGTCTCAGAGAGAGTGCAGAATGTTCTCAAGGGGGGAGAAGGGCCAGCAAGAGGTCATTGTCCA
Organism: Hemiscyllium ocellatum; assembly: GCF_020745735.1. Classification (NCBI taxonomy): domain Eukaryota; kingdom Metazoa; phylum Chordata; class Chondrichthyes; order Orectolobiformes; family Hemiscylliidae; genus Hemiscyllium; species Hemiscyllium ocellatum. Next base: position 50,963,675 of record NC_083424.1, read on the forward strand.
CATTGGAACCAATGACATAGGAAGGGAAAAGGTTGAGATTCTGAAGGGTGATTACAGAGAATTAGGCAGGAATTTTAAAGGGAAGTTCTTGAGATAGTAATATCTGGATTACTCCCAGTGCTACGAGCTAGTGAGGAACAGGAATAGGAAGACAGAGCAGAGGAATGCATGGCTGAGGAGCTGGTGTATGGGAGAAGGATTCATGTTTTTGGATCATTGGAAGCTGTTTTGGAGTAGAAGAGACCTGTACAAGAAGGACGGATTGCACCTAAATTGGAAGGGGACTAATATACTGGCAGGGAGATTTGCTAGAGCTGCTCAGGAGGAATTAAACTAAGGTGGGGGTGTGGGTGGGGCCCAGAGAGATAGTGAGGAAAGATTTCAATCGGAGACTGGTACAGTTGAGAACAAAGGCGAGTCAAACAGTCAGAGCAGGCAGGGACAACGCAGAGAACAAGGTAGGACTGCTAATATAAACTGCATTTATTTCAATGCAAGGGGCCTAACAGGGAAGGCAGATGAACTCAGGGCATGGTTAGGAACATGGGACTGGGATATCATAGCAATTACGGAAACATGGCTCAGGGATGGGCAGGACTGGCAGCTTAATGTTCCAGGATATAAATGATACAGGAAGGACAGAAAGAGAGACAAGAGGGGAGGGGGAGTGGCGTTTTTGATAAGGGATAGCATTACAGCTATACTGACGGAGGATATTCTCGGAAATACATCCAGGGAGGTTATTTGGGTGGAACTGACAAATAAGAAATGGACGGTCACCTTATTGGGATTGTATTATAGACCCCCTAATAGTCAGAGGGAATTGAGAAACAAACTTGTAAGGAGTTCTCAGCTAACTGCAAGAATAATAGGGTGATTATGGTAGGGGATTTTAACTTTCCAAACATCGACTGGGACTGCCATTGTGTTAAGGGTTCAGATGGAGAGGAATTTGTTAAAAGTGAGTACAAAAAAAATGTTCTGATTCAGTATATGGATGTACCTACTAAAGAAGGTGCAAAACATGACCGGTTCTTGGGAAATAAGGCATGGAAAGGGTTAAAGCATGAAGACCACTGGCAATCTGTGGAAAACAGGATGGGATAACCATAGTGGAACATTCTTACACCAATTAGCAGAGTATGGTTACAGCTGAAAGGTCACTATGGCAGGATGAGATAACAGGGAAACTAGCTCTACGAACTGTTCAGTATCATTATGGCAGGAGTGGGACCACAAATATTTGAGACATGACATTAAAATATCTAATTAATAGTTAGTAGAGTCAGCATGAGACAGGAGACTATTGTAATAGATGGAATAGCTAAATATCCGTCATGACAGATTAGTCTGGAATGGAAGATCACTGTAGTAGAGGTGATAATAAATATCTGACCGTAACATTAGAATAATATTAAGTTAATAACAAAGATAATGGGAACTAACATCACTGGTTTATTGTGTAGCTAGAGTGAGGTACTTTGATTAATATAGTTGGACATGCCGATAAGCTCACAGAAACATGATAAAAAATGAAAAAAAACACAGACCTGGAGGTTCAGGGGCATTCAAGAATCTGCTTTCTCAATGTCACGGTTTTTTGTTTGCAAATAAAAGACCTACTTCTTGAAGAACTCTCTGCGTCTCCTGGTGATTCTCTATATTTTCTCCACAACAAAGGCAGGGCAGGTGACTGAGGTGTCAGTGGGGGAGCACTTTGGGGCTAGAGACTGTAATTCTATTCGTTTTAAAAATAGAGTGATGGAAAAAGATAGACCAGAATTAAAAGTTGAAGTTCTAAATTGGAGGAAGACCAATTTTGACGGTATTAGGCAAGAACTTTCAAAAACTGATTGGGGGCAGATGTTCGCAGGTAAAGGGATGGCTGGAAAATGAAGCCTTCAGAAATGAGATAACTAGAGTCCAGAGATAGTATATTCCTGTCAGGGTGAAAGGAAAGGCTGGTAGGTGTTGCATCAGAGGCTGAGGGGTGACCTTATGGAGGTTAGGGCATAGGTTTAGGGTGAGAAGGGAAAGATATAAAAGAGACCTAAGGGGCAACCTTTTTACACAGAGGATGGTATGTGTATGGAATTAGCTGCCAAAGTGGTGGAAGCTGGTACAATTGCAACATTTAAAGGCATCCGGATAGTATATGAATAGGAAGGGTTTAGAGGGCTATGGGCCAAGTGCCTGCAGGTGGGACTAGATTGGGTTGGAATATCTGGTCAGCATGGATGAGTTGGACCAAAGGGTCTGATTCTGTGCCATACATTTCTATGACGCTGAGTGGCACATAGTGCATTACTGCCACCAGCTGGTGGCTACCTGCACTTGTAGCAGGCTGTCCAACTCAAATAAATCAGTGAAAATTGTTTTGAAAAACTAAATCTCAATGGCCTTTGAACATATAATGACTGCAATTTCACCTACCCTGGTCAATGAACACACGGAGTAGCAATTTACTGAAGGCAAGTTTAAAGGGATGAAGCCAAACAGAGTGGAGAGTACGGTACTGGAAAAGCACAGCAGGTCAGGCAGTATCCGAGGAGCAGGAGAATCAACGTTTCAGGCATAAGCCTTTCATCAGGAATGAGGCTTGTGGACCGGGTTGGGGGTGGGGGTGCTGAGAGATAAATTGGGGTGGTGGGGTAGCAGACAGTTAGATGAAGGTGGGGGGAGAAGGCAATAGTTTAGAGGAGGGTGGAGTGGATGAATGGGTGGGAAAGGTGATGGACAGGTCTGGAGGGCAGGCTTGGGACTGGAATAATTTGGGGAGAGGGAACATAAGGAAAATGTTGAAATCCATATTGGTTGCAGGGTCCCAAGGCAGAATGAGAGGGTTCTTCCTTCAGATGTCAGTTGGTAAGGGGTTGGCGATGGAGGAAGCCCAAGACCTGCATATCCTTGATGGAGTGAGAGAGGGAGGTGAAGTGTTCAGCAATGGGGCAGTGGGGTTGGTTGATGCAGGTGTCCCAGAGAGGTTCTCTGAAATGATCCACAAGTAGGCGACCTGTCTCCCTGATGTAGAGACGACCATACTTGGTGCAACTGATACAGTCGATAACATTGGTGGCGGCACAGGTAAATTTCCTGTTGGATGTGGAAGGATCCTTTGGAACCTTGGATGGAGGACAGGCAAGTGGTGTGGGCACAAGTTTTGCACTTCCTGAGGTGACAAGGCTCCAGGAATGGGATGTGGGCTGGTGGGAGGTGGTGAGGTGTGGACCTGACAAGGGAGTCATGGTGGGAATGGTCTCACCGGAATGCTGATAGAGATGGGAAAGGGGATATCTCTCTCGTGGTCAGGTGCGTTTGTCGGTGGCAGAGGATGATGCGATGGTGGCGTGGAAAGTGAGGACCAGGGGAGTTATGTCTTTGTTGCGTTGGGAGGGGGGAGTTCAAGGATGGTGGTGCAGGAAGTGCAGATGTGCTGGAGGTCATTGTCAACCATGTAGGAAGGGAAGTTGTGATCTTGGAAGGAAGCGGCCATCTGGGAATTTCTAAAGGTGGAAGTGGTCTTCCTGAGAACAGATGCTGCAGAGGTGGACGGATAGGGAATAAGGGATGACATTTTTTTTTAAAACAGAAGATAGGGTGGGAGGTGGGTTGGTCTAGGTAGCTGTGGGAGTCTGTGGGCTTGTAGTAGATGTCCGTGGTTAGTTGGTTGTTGGAAATGGAGAGGTCCAGGAAGGGGAGGGAATTGTCTAAGATGGTCCAGGTGTATTTGAGGTTGGGTAGAAGGTATTGGTAAAGTTGATGTATCGTTCAACCTCCTCGTGGGAGCATGAGGCGGCACTGGTAGTCATCGACTTCGAGGAGGAACAGTTGGGGAGTGGTGCTGGTGTAACTGGGGAAGATGGACTGTTCCACATACTCGACAAAGGGGCAGGCAAGCTGGGTCTCATGCGGGTGCCCATAGCTACCCCTTTGGTCTGGAGGAAGTGGGAGGATTGGAAGGAGAAGTTGTTAAAGACTGAGTAGAGGAACGCTTTGGAAGCTGTTTCCAACACCTTACTTTACATTGCCAATTAAGTCTCTTGTTGTGTTCACAGCATTCCAAACGCAACCTATTCCTTTTGATTGGTCGCAAATCATGGGATCCCATTAGTGGGAACATTTTACCTATTTCTGGGTGCTTCAAGAACATTTATTTTAAAAACAAAAAGAAAACTTAGCTTTACTCCAGGGAGGCTCCTGCTGCAACTGAAGACTGAGTGGAACAGTTAATTGGGAATATAAAGTGCTGGAGAAACTCAGCAGATTTGGCAGAATCTGTGGAGAGAATAACAGAATTAACACTAAAATCCTTTGTCAATCTAATGTTAGCCAAATTAATAGTGCCCTGCCCAGCACATTTACTGATTTTGGAGTGATTAGTACTTCGATGTTGGGCCTTCTAGGTTGGGAGAAGCTTTTTTCTTGACTCTGGGTTTCACTGGAAAGTCATGAAGGCAACATTCATGGTCCTTCTCCAGTGCATGGAGAAGCCTCCTGTCAACTTAAATTATGAGGACTATAGAATTAGTTCATCACAAAGTTATAATAAGAAAGTCCTTCAGGATATTACAAATCACTTTACAGCCAAAAATAATTTTGGAGCTCAAAGTCAAAACAAAGGAATCAACAGCCAATCCAAACTCTGCCAAATCTATGAAAAAGCCATCAGCTAAAAATAGACTATTCTGGTGAAGTCATTTGAGGGATGCCAGTTCCCCTCTTCTGTGACTCTCAAACTTGCAGCAGAGAAAAAAAACAAATTGGGCAGTTGCATCTGTTTCACAGTTTCACTCTTTGATGGAGCAACTTTCTTTAGTCTCACGTAGTTTTAGTTTGCAACACCAAATTTGAGGGAACAGGAGTATGCCATTCAACCCCCTAACCTTGCTGGGCCATTCAACTAGAGCATGGCACATCATCTACCTCAATGCCAATACCCATAATATCCCATAGTCCTCAAAATGTCCCATCTCTAGAAAGTGATTAAATAGCTAACATCTGTGAAAATGGTAATGAAATGAGCTATGTTGTTTCACACTGAGTTTGTGATGTTTGGAATGTTCAAAGTGAATGAATTCCACTTTACAAAATACTGGGATTAACCACTGAAAAAGGCACAGGGCTCAGGGGAGATATTATTAAACTGGAAAGAGTACAGAAGAAATTTACAAGGATGTTGGCAGGATTCAATGGTTTGAGTTATAGAGAGAGGTTGGACAAGCTAGGGCGTTTTTCTTCAGAGCATAGGAGATTGAAGGGAGATCTTATAGCAGTGTAAAAGATCATGGAGAGGCATGCATGCATGCACTCAATCTTTTTCCCAGGGTTGGGAAATTGAAGACTAGAAGGCATCAGTTTAAGCTTAGAGGAGAAAGAATAAAAGGGAACTTTAAGGACTTTTTTTTTTACAAAGAGGATGGTACGCATATGGAATGAGCTGCCACTGGAAGTGGTTGAGGCGGGTACATTAACAACATTTAAGAGATGTTTGAACAAATACATGGATAGGAAAGGTTTGGAGGGATATGGGCCAAGTGCTGGGAAATGGGGTTAGCATGGATGGACATTTTGGTTGGCATGGACCAGTGGGGGCTGAAGGGCCTTTCTCCATGCTGCAGAACTCTTTGAAGACGCAAGGAGGTTTTAAATTTCTACAAGTTAGTATTGGCAATGGCAAGCAGTGAGCTGATACCGGGGCAAGACTCAAGTTTTCAGATGCAGCCTTTAAAATTTACAACTTCTTGTCATTGTTCAAAATGGAACTTTTGGCAATTGGTGACAAGGGCTTTTACCACAGTTAGGAGAACGCAACGGAGCTCAGTGAATTTAGAATGATTGGTCAGAGAAGAAATGGTCAAGATGGTTCCAGTACTTCATTAAAACAACAATAGGCAAATATTTTCAGGTGACATCGACAAAACACAGTTGTAAGTTTAGCAATTAACTACTACAGACAATATGGACTGAATGATCATTTCGGCGCTCTGGCTTGTGTTCTGTCTTCGGAACTACCCAGCAAGGACTAGGAGGAGATAAATCCATTTCAAACATGGGGAGTTTTGGAGTAGATACATATGTAGGGGAGATGGTAGTGATGTCGTCACATCATTGGACTAGCAATTCAGAGGATCAGGCTAACGCTTGGGGCATGGGCTCAAAATCCATCATGGCAACTGATGGAACTGAATTCCATTGATAATTCTGGAATTGAAAACTAGCCATTAGTTTCATGGTAAAACCTTTTTTAAAAATCATAGATTGTAATGACCCATCTGGATCACTAATATAGTGTAGGAAGGAAATCTGTCTGTCTTATCATATCTTGTCTGCAACAAAATTCCATTCCCACTGCAACGTGGTTGACTCTTAGCCCTCTACAATGGTCTGGCAAGCCAAGCAGCTTGAGGGCAGTTAAGGATGGGGGACAAATCTTTCCAATGACTCCCACATCCCTTGGAAGAATAATGAAATAAACACTGCACATGAAAAGTTGATAAGAGGGTCAGATGGAGTTGCTGCGCATTATGTAGGCCGAAATGGAGTGGGTTGTCAAGCCTTTCAGGGGACAAAAAGGAGAAACCCAAGAGATGTAGACTGATCCAAGAGGGTGCAAACAAGATCGCAGCAAAAAAAAGTTCAAGGAGTTGAAGAGTGCTGTAGGGGAGTGAGGAACAATTGAAAATAGAGTTTGAAGGAGAACTCAGATGATGACAGGGTAGAGAAGTTGAGAAGAGATAAAACCCATTCAAGTAATGGTGACAGCATAATGCAAACCGATTAACAGAAGGTCAGGTCTGAAAAACAAAGTTTTGATCTAACTGTTAAAGACTGTTCAAGATTTTTTTGCTTCATCTGAAAAGGTAAAGATGTCATCATCCCACCGGACCAAAGGGTTGCGCTCTCATTAGAGAAGGACAACTCACAAGAGTGTAGCCTGATGGTTTCCATGCCTCAGATAATGAGGTGAACAATCCTTCTGAGAAGGACAATCGTTCATGGTAACCTCAACCAATGCAGAATTGAAGGCATACTGCTGGACATTAGTCTGCATCACACACCAGCTGTCCAGATAATAGAGTTAACTGACCCTTTCTCAGGGAGACAGGTAAGCAGGGAAACAGAGACAGTGTCTGCGTGTGTATGGGGGCAGAAGGTGGAACAACAGAGTTTGGCAAAAATTTAAAAATGTTGGTTAGCCACAGAAGGAACAGGGTGGTCAATTCTCCCCCCAACCCCAACACGACAGCAGGTTTACCTTCCTCCTTGCAATAGAGTGCAGCAGTTCAATGCAGCAACTCACCACTAAGGGTAAGCAGTAGATTCTGGCCAGCTGACATTGCCCACGCCCCTCTAATAAGAAAGTAATAAAATTCTGGGCACTGAACTTTAGGAATGATGTCAAAATCTTGGAGATATTACAGAAAGTTCTCCTTTGAAATTAAGTAAAATGTCTAGCTTCCACTGGCAGATGGCTCAGTCACCAGAGAAAACAGAAACATGATAATCGACAAAAAGGAGACATGAGAAAATAATTGTACAAAAAGCAACACAATCTGGAAAGGACTGCCTGAAAAGTGTGGTGGAAGAAGTTAGTAAAAATCAGAAGAGAATCAGAAAAATACTTGAAGAAAAATAACGATTCAGCTAAGACGTAAAGCAGTGATGAGAGTTTAAATTATTTTTCCTCAATTAAAGATGCAGCCCAATAAGCCAAATGGTTGCAAATTTTGTACGATTCAATGATATATTCATCGCTGAAGTTGACAAAAGCCCTTCGGCCCATCGCCCCTACATTGGAATTAGAATAGTTAGGTTGTTTTTGTCCAGTTTGCAGCATTTAGCCCATAACCTTGAATGCCTTGGCATTGCAAGTGCACATCTAAATTCTTCTTCAGTATTGAGTGTCTCTCTTACAGGCAATGACTTCGACATTTCCACCACTGAGTGAAAAAGATTTAAAAAGGTACAGGGCAGTAGGTTTAGAGGAGATTAGGGGAAAAACTACACCCTATGGTAATCGATCCCTTCACCAATGGCTAAAGTTTCTTCCTGTCTCTATCCCTCAATTTTATACATCTCAATCTCCTTTAAGAAAAGCAACTCTAGGCTGACCAATTTCTCTTCATAACTAAAACACTCCAGCCAAGGAAACATCCTGGTAAATCTCCTCAGCACTCTCTTTGACGTGATTCCAGAACTGCACAACCAGTTGGGAATGGTGATGGATAATTAAACAACACACTGGAGGCGGTAGCTCCACAAATATTCCCAATCAAATGGAGGAGCCCAACACATCCATGGAAAAGATAAGGCTGAAGCATTTGGAGCGATATCTTCAGCTAAGTGTATGATGCATCTCAACCTCCTCCAGTGGTTCTCAGCATTGCAGATGGCAGAGTTTAATTCATTGCATATGACATCAATGGAGGCAGTGGAGACTGTAAATGTTATAGGCCCTGATAACATTTCAGCAATAAACACTGAAGACTTGTGCTTCAGAACTTGCTGCTCCCCTAGCCAAACTCTTCCAGTTACAGTTACAACACTGGTATCTATCCAACAACGTGGAAAATTGCCCAGGTATGTCCTGTACATAAAAAGCAGAACAAATCCTGGCCAAGTGCCGTCCCGTCAATCTATGCTCAATCCTCAGTAAAGTGATGGAAGGGCTCACCAACAGGGCTTTCAAGCAGTATCTGCTCAGCAATAACCTGCTCAGTGATGCCCAGTTTGGGTTCCGCCAGGGCCACTCAGCTCTTGACCTTATTGCAGCCTTGGTTCAAACATGGACAAAAAAAAGCTGAATTCCAGTGGGGAGGTAAAAGTGACAGTCCTTGACATCAAGGTTGCATTTGACTGAGTATAGCATCAAGGAGCCCTAGCAAAACTGGAATCCATGAGTATTATGGGGCAAACTCTTTGCTGGTTAGAGTCATCACTGTCACATTGGAAGATGTTCATGGTTGGTGGAGTTCAGACATCTCAATTCCAGAACATTTCTGCAGGAGTTACTCAGGATAGTGTCCTAGGCCCAACCATCTTCAGCTGCTTTAATGACCTTCCCTCCATAAAAGGTGAGAAGTGCAACAAAACTTAGACAATATCAATGGGCTGACAAGTGGCAAGTAACATTGATGCCACATAAGTGCCAGGCAATGACCACTTCCAATAACAACCTAACCACTAGCCCTTGATGTTCAACTGTGTTACCACTGACTCCCCAACTATCAACATCCTGGGGGTTACTCCCATTGGTCAGAAACCAAACTGGACCCACCACAAACATTGGTTTCAAGAGCAGATCAGAAGCTAGGAATAATATTGTGAGTAACCCAGCTCTTTACTCCCCAAAGCCTGTCCACCATCTACAAGGTGGATGGCCAGGAGATGGGATACTCCCTACTTGCCTAGATGGATGCAGCTCAACACCACTCAAGAAGCCGGATACCATCTAAGAAAAAGCAGCTTGCTTAATTGGCACTACATTCATAAACATCCCCTCCCTCCACCACTAAGGCACAGGACAGTGTGGAGTGCAGAAATTCAAAGATCCTCAGACAGTAACTTCCAAACCCACAATAACTTCCATCTGGAAGAACGATGGCAGCAGGTACATGGGAACCCCACCACCTGCAAGTTCCCCTACAAACCACTCAACATCCTGACTTGGAAATATATCACTGTCCCTCCACTGTTGCTGGGTCAAAATTCTAGAAATTCCCTCCCACAGGATGTTGTGCGTCAACCTACTGGTTGACTGCAGCAGTTCAAGGAGACAGCTCAACACCACATTCTCAAATGCAATTAGGGAGGGACAATAACGGTGGACAGCCACAAATTAATAAAAAAAACTTGTAGCCCAAGGATCCCTGACAAGTGAGCTATCTAATAGTATGTACCAATCATGTGCATTGCAAGAAAGGGATTGTGAATTATTTAATATTATTTCCCAGAGTATTAGAACCCAAATATTAGATTTCCCTAGCTGGTGTTAGGGATAAAAGATGTTGGACAGCATCTTAATTACCACTACGAGGGAAAATTGGGATATATAAACCTAATTTTGGGCTATAGTATATCAGGGTCTAACTCAACAGCTAAATATCACTCACCTTTGTTGTAAGCCACCTTGTACCTACCAGACTAAAAAGCAATTTGCTTCCTTATAAAGTCTGGTGAACATGAAAGGGTTAAGTTTTGCAATCAGCTTTGCTATCTGCTGCAAGGACATTTGATGTGGCACAGGCTGGTGGATGCAGGAACATTAATAGTCAACTATTGCCCCAAATGTGCAAGGTGGTGGTGAAAAGTGCTTTATTTTTCATATTGGTAAGATTTAAGAAGTTATGTACCTTAATGATCAGTATGCTGGGGCCTCAACTCTTTACAATTTATAAAAATGACCCCAATGATTGGACAGAAGGTATAGCTAGCAAATTTGCTGATTAGAGATAGGTGGGAAGACAAGTTGAGAAGACGGTATAGGGAGGCTACAAAAAAAAAATTACAGACAGCTTAAGAGCACACAGATGTGGCAAATTGAGTATAATCTGAGAAAATGTGAAATTGTGCGCTGTTGCAGGAAAAAAACAACATTGGATCTAAATGGGGAGAGATTAGAGCGCTCTGGGATGCTGGGTGTCCTAGTACACAAGGGATAAAAAGGTTCGTATGCAGGAAATTAGGAAAGCTAATACAACATAATTTATCCTGTGGGGGATGGAATGCAGAAGTAGGGAGGTTATGTTTCAGACATAACAGGTCACTTGTGAGACCTCATCTGTAATACAGTCTATAGTACTGATCACCTTATTTAAAAGGAGAATGAATGCAAATATGTTGGAAGCAACTTAGAGAAGGCTTAACAGATTAATACCTGGAATGCGCAGGTTACATTATGAGGAAATGTTGAGCAGACCAGGCTTTTAAGCTAGTGGAAGTTCAGAAGAGGAGGTGAATTGGTTGAAACATACAAGATCAAAGTTTGTGAGAAGATTTGTAGCTAGGGTGCTCGTTGTTGTGGTTCTGTTCGCCGAGCTGGGAGTTTTTGTTGCAAACGTTTCTTCCCCTTTCTAGGTGACATCCTAAGTGCTTGGGAGCCTCCTGTGAAGCGCCTCTGTGCTGATTCCTCCGGCATTTATAGTGGTTTGTCTCTGCCGCTTCTGGTTGTCAGTTGCTGTCCACTGCAGTGGCCGGTATATAGGGTCTAGGTCGATGTGTTTGTTGATAGAATTTGTGGATGAGTGCCATGCCTCTAGGAATTCCCTGGCTGTTCTCTGTTTGGCTTGCCCTATAATAGTGTACAAAAAATCCCATGCAAGGACTGCACAAAACACTACATAGGACAAACAAGACGACAGTTAACAACCTGCATCCATGAACACCAACTAGCCACGAAACAACACGACCAGCTATCCTTAGTAGCCACACACTCAGACAACAAGCAACATGAATTCGATTGGGACAACACCACTATTATAGGGCAAGCCAAACAGAGAACAGCCAGGGAATTCCTAGAGGCATGGCACTCATCCACAAATTCTATCAACAGACACATCGACCTAGACCCAATATATACCGGCCACTGCAGTGGACAGCAACTGACAACCGGAAGCGGCAGATTCAAACCACTATAAATGCCGGAGGAATCAACACAGAAGCGCTTCACAGGAGGCTCCCAAGCACTGAGGATGTCACCTAGAAAGGGGACGAAACGTTTGCAAAAACTCCCAGCTCGGCGAACAGAACCACAACATACAAGATGTTGAGGGATCTTGAAAAGTTGGACGTGGAGATGATGGTTATTATAATGGGAGAATCCAGTTAGATGGTCACTACTTAAAATTTAGGGGTTCTTTCATTTAAAACAGACTAGATGATTTCTTTCCCCACTCCCAGTCAGAAGGTTGAGTTCTTTGGAACTCTTCCTTAAAAATATGGTGGAAGAGGAGTCCTTGAATATTTTTTTACTGTAAAGGTGGAAAGACCATTGGAAAGCAAAGAGGGTGAAAGGTTATCAAGAGTAAGCAAGAACGAGGGTTTATAGTTACAAATAGATCAGTCATTATCTTATTAAATGACTTATATGCCTTGTTTGTAGATTTGCCCTCTGGTTCTGAGGAATGGTGCATTCTCCTAAATCTTTCAATGTTACAAAGACAATTGGGCAGCTGGGACACAAATTTGTATGTATCTTCTTTGACTCGCGAATGCCAATTCAAATCATAGTAAAATGCTTTTAAAATTAATTAGATGCTTGATGCTCTTTAGAAGGCCTTCAGAAATGCTGCAAATTCCCTTGAAATAGTCTTTCCTTAGACTGCAATTAGATTTCACTATTCCTATATTTTATTCTTCTCTCCTGCTGTCTGCTCTGAAGCCCACACTGGAGTCTGAGACATTTTGCAAACAAACTTACATCAGAGAACCAAGTTGATTAGCAAAAGTTGCACTAGTTCCAAACCATTTGATTTAACTATTAACTTGTTACCAACTCATGTGAAGAGATACATACATCATTCAGCTGCAAACACACTGAAAAGATGGTACCAAGAGAACTCACCACGCTTCAAATCCAAGACTACTACAATTTAGAAGGACAAGGGTAGCAGATACACTGGCACACCACCCCATCTGCAAGCTCTCTGTCAAGCCACTCTAGACTTGGGAGACAAATTGCTGTTCCTTTAGAGTCACTGGGTCAAAATCCTGGAATTCTCTCCAGGATTTGTTGGTGTCTTTCACCAAATGGACTGCAATGGTTTGAGGTGGCACTATCTCATCACTCCCTTCACGGACAACTAGGCAATAAACTGCTGGCCGATACTGTCCACATCAAAAACAAGATGCACAGTAAAGGTACACACACACACACACACACACACACACACACACACACACACACACACACATACACATGAGGACTGGTGCGCAAGCACAGGGTTACATAAGATGAGGAGCTTGCTGTATAAGTCTAGATGACCACCCAAAATGACTGAAGTCAACCTGCCTATGCACTTCCAAGTTAAATTTACACATTACACTGTCATCACCATGCATTCCCAGCAACGGTTATCAGTTCAGCAGGATGTCAACAGCCACGAGACACTAGCAGCTCAAAAACTCCATAAAATGACACACATAGTACACAGAAGTTTTAAACCTGGTGTGTTTTAGGTGAAAATAAACAAATCTTTAAGCCTTCCTAAAACAGCACAATGAAACAATATGAGACAGGAAAAAAACCAAGAGACTTGACAATGCCAGAGATGCACATGACATGAACACTGTCACATGATAGAGGACATGCATTTTCCAATGCTGCCCGTGCACTTCTAGAGGGAACATGCAAATTTAACCAAGGTACATTTATACAAGACAGAGAAACATAGTCGCAGCCCTTACACATTCCCAACAGGTAGCAGGCAAACTCTACTAACTGTTTATCATTTCCCAGATGTTAATTATCAGACTATTGCTTAAGCTGTTTTAGAGCTATTTTGACCAGTTCAGCTGATGTCAGCTTTCACCTCCATCCACCCCCATGCTCCAACCACTAGGCCCTGCGTTGCTCGTTTATTATTAGTTTAAAAATAGCGAGACTTTTCGACCAAAAGTCAGCTGATACATTTGCTTGTGACACATCCTTTACTAAAAAACTGTTAAATTTCTGGAAAACAGGTAAAGTCATAAATAGTAACAATTCAGGAACTCAAAAATTGAATAGCAGCACATGTGTGAAAGTTGCTTGCGCGAGTCATGGACCTAAAGCAATATTCCTCAGAGTGGCAACTTAGGAATTATTTTAGGACTCACCTTAGAAGTCCATCAAATGTTACAGTATTTAATGGTAAGTTGGGTATTTACTTCAACATACAAGTACAGGCCACACTATCTACTGCAGGGAAGTAGATTATCCTATGTCAATTTTAATTATTGTCAAAGTGCAATTAACACCTGGCCACAATCTGGCCACAAATATTTTGTGGGCACACACTACAAATCTGAAGTATGGTAATAAATACAGAAATGACATGTAGATGTTTGAAGTAGGAATTCATTTACATGAAAAGCACTCTATACATTTAGAAAGAACTGTAGACAGCAAATGCAAAACCACATGCACACTCAAAGTAGTTGCAAACCTGACCATCATACAAGTCCCATACACAGGAATAAGTAAATGGAGTTACCACCTTGATTCCTGATGAAGGGCTCCTGCCCGAAACGTCGATTTTTCTGCTCCTCGGATGCTGCCTGACCTGCTATCCAGCACCACTCTAATCTTACCACCTTGAAGGGCAACTAGGGATTGGAATAAATCCTGGCCTGGCAGCAATGTCCACACACTCTGAATGAATTAAAGGAGTAAGTTAAGCACATGTACCAGGTGCACCAATGGATACAGACAAAGCACACAATATGCAAAGACTACAATCCTTGAAAGTTTGTTGGGTGCAGTTTATGTTGATTCACAAATATCTTTTTGTTGTGCTGTACCTGAGGGGGAATGCTTGTGAGCAGCCTGTGCACGATTGCTATATATGCACACAGCTTAAAGGAATCACTTAAACAAGAAATAGCTTATGTGTAAAGCATCTACACAACGTTAATGACAATATAAACACAGACATAAAGAAAAGGTTTCAGTTAACAGTTTTCAGAGAGCTTGTATGTATTCAGATGTGTACACACACATGCAAATACAGTAATGAGTTGTGCTCACAACCATGAATTGGGAACACACACACAATATACATTCATTTGTGGTGTATATGCAAGAGTCAAATAAGGCTGGAGTTTAAGAATATGCAAATACATTTATCAAGCACAACTCTTGCACACACAAAACATCAATAAAAAGATATTTTTAAAAAATCAACCTGTTTTGATGAACTATGATACCGCTGGAGCAGCTAGGACTGAAATGGGGCCTCCTGGCTCAGAGTTACATTCCCATTGCACCATGAGACTCCTCATCAATAATAGATACATAGATACACAAACAATGCATCCACGCTAACAAAGTTTGTGGACCAGTCTCTGAAGATACGAACAAAAGGATGCCCACTTGGGGTCTTCATGTACAAGATTTTTGAATCAGAATCCCTACAGTGTGGAAGCAGGCTTTTCAGCCTATCGAGTCCACACCAACCCTCCCAACAGCACCCCAACCAGATCCACCCCTCTCATCCTAGCCCTGTAATCCTGACAACTTCAAGAAAATTAGAGAATGATGTAGTACAGGAGGCAGCCATTTGACCTATTATTCCTCTGTCTGCTCTGAGTGATTCAATTAGTCCCATTCTGCTGATGATTCCCTCAAAGCCTTGCAAATTTTTCCATTTCCAAGTTCATCACATTACATTCACCACTCTTTCAGACAGTGTAATTCAGATTATAATGCAACTAATTTTCTTTTCTCTGCTGGTCACCTCAGGTTGTTTTATCAATTACGGTCAATCTGAGCGGTGTGATTATAGAATCTCCTGCCATCTCATTTCTTCAAAATCCTTCATGATTCTTTAACATAATGAAATCTTCAGTTCAGCTCTCTGAAGAAAGAGAGCGCCACCTGAGTTTCATTTGTAATTTCTCCCCAAAAATAAAGCCTTTCACCCCGTTACTATTCTAATAAATCTCTGCAAACTCAAAGACAGATGTCCTTCCTAAAGTGTGGTGCCCAGGTATTGGCCATAGTGGTCCAACTAAGGAATTCAATACCTAAACATCTCAGTTATTTAGCAACAAATTCACTTTTTCACTTGCCCAGGCATCTTAGGGCAAATAACTGCAAAAAGGTATAAAGCAAATTGAAGAAAGTTTGCAGGCACCCATAACCAAGTATGGTGGCAAAAGCCATACCGTGTGGATGGAAGCTACACATACAGGAGGTGCACACGCAGTCAGGTGAGCACATCCTGCATGCGTGTGGCACGATAAGGGTATGTGAGGAACATAGGACATTGCAGCTTGCACCACATTTTGCAACAATTTCTGTGTTTTAATACATAATTGTCATTACGAACAGTTGCATAACCAAATGCCACAAGATTTCAGATATTAAGATACATCTTTGAACAGAAGGGATTCCACAATAACACCTTGCAAAGTAGGTCTTCTCTTTTGATGTCCACCGTGTAGACAAAGAGTACATTTTCTTTAAAACTGTCAGTAAACGGTAATTTTTTTAAAATAATAGTTATTTAAGTTGCTTTTATTCAACAGCCTGTTAAAAAATATTGGCATCCACTATTCCCAATCAAGTACTTGCCTGGTTAGATACACAGTTTTGAACCAAGGTAGAACTCCCAGTGCAGCGACCAATGAGGCTTCAACCTCCCTCCAGTTAGCCCTTTCCATTCCCCACACCGGCAAACCACATGACACAAATCTTTTAATTTAATAATAATTAGCAGTCAATTTTGGGCAGTTTTGTGTTGCAGATTCCACCCATTCAGATTGCACTGTGAACTCAAATCCAGTGTTCATCCACCTCCCCAGCAGGATTGGCTGATTCTCCACGCAGATCAGGTGATAATGGGTCAGTATATATTTTGTGGGGTGCCGTGTTCAAAGCTATTAAATATTGGTGCTGGGGAAAAGTGACTTTCCTTTCAGTGACTGTGTCAACATTAAACAGATCAGGTTGGATACAAAGTACAGCTCTCCATATTTCTCCCTCTAGCGCTCCAAACTCCGGTAACAGCAAGGGCAGAGCAAAGCTCCCTCAATTCTGCTCCAGTCTTAGCACAGCAATCCACATTTCAAGTTGGCCATTTTAACTATTTCCCAGCCAATTGATGGCTTCGCAGGCTAGAGCTGCAAAACTAATGAAGTAGCAGGGCTGGACCATTGTAAAGTGGATTGGGGCTGCCAGAAATCTCTCCACACAAGGCCCCTCAGACCTAGCAGTACAAATTTTGACTCCAGCCACATGGTCTAGGTACAAAACTCTTGTTCCAGTGGCGAAAGACCATTGGACAAGCTAAGACGAAATATGTGCATTTCAAATGCAATAACCCCCATGTTGTAATGTGTGCAGTTATTACGTGGTGGGACTCAGACTTTGTGCTGTTTGCAGTGAGACACCATCACAAATCAATCACCTGCGTCCAGGCTGGAGGACTGAGGTTTAAACACAAACCAAGTTAACATACATGATCAACAAGCTTTTTAAAAACCATGTTCATTCACCTTGCTTTTTTTTTAAATTATTTTAAAACGTCCTCCCCCCACCCAACCCCAGTTTATACTTCTCCCCACCTGTTATAGAAAAAGGCTAGTTACTATTCCACACAAGGTAAATGCCAACCAAAATTTCTGGACCCCCTTTCAGTATAAATAGCAGAGCAGTTAGTTAATTAATTGATGGTAAAAAAAAAGTTCAAATGCAAAAAAGGGACTCTTGAATACCATTAATAAAACACCTAGTCCAGTGGTGAGCCTTTGCCCCTTCATCTCTTCAAAACGGTTAGCTTAAACTCCCCCTCCACCATCAGCCCCAAACAAACTATAAATCAGGTAATGTCAAGGGGAATCAAATGCAGGGAACAATAAAGGAATGGAAGGAGCAAGTGGCGTTATGTCAATATTAGTCAGTAGCTTGATTCAAAGAATTCTGCTTTCTTAAAAATAAAAAGAGAAGAACGAAGGTGATTCATGATTTCTTGGCATCTGAAAGGATTAGGCAAAGCGTCGATGAAAACAAGTGGCATTAGAAGCTGAAAGGTGTACATCATGTGCAGGGTTTTTAAAACCCATGGGTGAGTCAAGTCACTTGATCTTCGAGACATCCACACAAAATCAAACTGGAATGAGACGATCAAATCCAATCTTGGCACTGAGCTACATCGGCGCAGTCACTTTCATACAGGGTGAAAAATAATTCAGAAGCTGAAATCTGGGAGCAAAACCACTGAGCTGGCAAGATCCCACATCTGCTGTTGTACGTTATCCTTCCAGCCTGGGAGTGGGGATTGGGGATGGTGTGTGGAAAGAAAATGTCCATTTTTGACTTCATGATATACAAGTCCAAGTGAAAGGGACTGTTCATTGCAAAGAAGTCTTTTTTGTTGTTGTTCCTCGTTAGCAACACTTTCTCTTCTTTTTACTATTTTTGGATAGTTTGATGACATCATTCTGCTGCTGTTGCTGCTGTTTGGCTAAGTTCTCTTTCTTGGCCCGCAGAACTAGCTCCGTGATGCAGTTGAACATCTGTAAAAGGAACAGAGATGATCAGCCTGATGCACACGAGTGGAGCAGGACAAAGGAGAGCAGACAAGGAAAACGGACCAAACCTCATCACAGGGCAGCCTACCTCTTCAACGTTGAGGTTCTCCTTCGCACTAGTTTCAAAAAGCTGAATGCCCATCTGTTCTGCAAATTTCTGTGCGTCGTTGGTCTCCACCACTTTGCGAGCTGGGTCATCATTCTTGTTGCCAACTGAAATAGAAGCAAAAGCTTAAGTCATTCCTGAGAAAGGAAGCTATGCCGTGAATCATGCAGTGATGTAGGATTCAAAACACGCCTTATTGCCAGAGAACTCAAGTATCTGAATGAACAGTGAAGAATTCCAAAAACAAAAAAATGTTGGAGGAGCTCAGCAAGTGTAACAGCATTTGGGAGAGAAACAGTGTAAATTTTCAAGTTCAATTCCACTTCTTCAGAAATGGAAGGGGGATAGGAAAGTAATGGGCTTTATACAATAGGATTTAGAGGAGCAAGTAATACAGGTTGTCCCCTCTCCCTGCCTCCAACCCAATTAAACAAACATTCTAAAGATTACCATTGAGCAGAAACCAAAGTGGACTGTCAGTATAAATACAGTGGCAACACGAGCAGGTCATAGATGATGAATACTGCAGTATATAACTCACCACCTGACTCTCCAAAGCTTGTTCACCATCTACAAGGCACTAGTCAGGAGTGCGCCTGAATGGGTGCAGGTCCAACAACACTCAAGAAACTGGATACCATCCAGGACAAAGAAACCCACTTGATTGGCACCACATCCACAAACATTCACTCCCTCCATGACTGATGCTCAAGTAGGATATGTTTATAACATCTTCAAGAGGCACTGCAGAAATTCATCTAGGCTCCTTAGACAGCACCAACCAAACCCAGGACCACTTCCATTGAGAAAGACTGTACCTTTTAGATATCAATACTCAGTTGTTTTTACTTTAAGATGCTTTTTTCAAAAAAAAAAGTGGGCAAAGTTGAGGAAAGCAAGAGCTCTAAATGCTGCAAAACTCTAAAGCCTGTTCCAAGCCGTTTAGAAAAGAAAGAGTAGGTGTAAGGTTTGCACCTTTACTCTGCAAAAACCCATCACCACTACAGAAACAGCAATCAGTAGCTACACCATGATCACAGGTATGACAGGATTGGTTGAAAAAAAATAATCAGAACAAGTCCAATCCCTGAAAGCCTCAATCTTCAACATCAAAACTAGCATCAAAACTGGCAATGAGGACATCGAAACACACTGGCACTGTGGGATAGTGGACCAGTTGCTACGTAAAATGAGAACCTATCAACTTGACATTTTCAGCAACAGAGATGCGGTGGACAGACTATGGACAAACTAGCTGTGAATACATGATGATCCTTCATTTCACACAAGAACACGGTTCCCATCAAATTGGCCTCAATTGACAGATAATAGTAATATGGATATCAGTAAGCTACTGTATCACAACTCATGGAAAGTCATTGTCGTGCAAGTTGAAGCACCACAATATTAAGACACAAAGGTGGGTGAGAGACAGTGAGAGTGAGAGAGAGTGTGAGTGTGAGAGAGTAAGAATTTTACCAATTGATTGCAGGACACACTCCACCAGACAAGCTCAAGCTAATTGACCAGTAACCTCAATGCTAAGCTTGATGACAACCAGCAAGGACTGAACAGCGATCGGGCCCCAGGGATCAACAAACTCACTCATTTCAAAACAAACACCTGTTGGTCTTTTGAAGCATGGATGTGTCCAGCAGTGGGAACACCTGAATCAAACTCAAGGTCATTCACAAGTGACATGGAGGTTGCCAGATGGCAACATGCTGAACAGGACTGACTACATAGTATTGAATGTAGGCCATCCCTACAAGATGTCAGGATGCTAACACAGGATCGTACTGCCTCTTTCCGTTAGCCAGGATCCTCCTGAAACTGAGGATGACCACAATCACAAAAGACAAGATGGCCATTTGCAATGCAGAATTTAAAGGACATGGACAGTTGAGCTGATTCTCTCCAACAAACCTGAAGCACCAGTGAGGACAATATTACGTACAGTCAAGAACCTTCCAAAAAAAGGGGTACGAGATGGAGAGTGCTCAAGTTACCAATCAAGTGGAGAAGAACCAACAAGATTGACGGATCGCCAAACCAACATGGAACTGGACTAATGAAAGCAAGCTTAAGAGCAGGAGGGACCAGGAAAATAATGTCAAGCAAAGACAGTGTAATAAAGAGAAGTACAGAAAACTGGATAAAGCTGTGAAGAACTACAAGAAAGGGAAAAAACCCAAAAGGTGGGCAATGCGATAAAAACAAAATGAGGGATGCATAAGCAGCAGAATGTTGGAATAACTTCAAGATGCTATACAGGATCATCGCCTAGCCGTAGCTCCATGCGCAAATTCAATGACTGCACCGCAGCAAGTGAAAGTCAGCCTAGGAGAAATGGCCCAAAATCATCCACAGAGCTACCAAGAGCCTGAAGAATAAAATACCTACAGGTAGAACTCCTGAAACATGATTAAAATACTTAACAGAACTCTCAGACCCAATTAACAAGACTTTGAGATGGATGACTGGACGAGGGGCAGAGGAAGACAAAAAAAGGAGGAAGATGGAAACTTCACTATAACCTTAGTCAGTGCAGGAAGTGAACCAACTCTGTTGGCATCACCCCCATCACAAAGCAACTGAACTAATCAAATTTCACATTGTACTCTCAAACAGAAGTAAATAGTTGCCTTCGAGAGGAACAGGTAGGTTTCAGATGTCACATGTTGGGAGTCAATCTTTATGCATCATAGACAATTGCATAAAGCAATGGAAGCCACTCAATTGATTTCTAAAAGGCTTTCGATAGCATCTATCATCATGACTTTGGTACGACTCAAGATAGTATGGCATCCCAGAGTAGTGTATGAACATATTCAAAACATTATCCCATTTTTCAATTTCTGCATCCAGATCAGCATGGTCACCAAGGACTCCAACATCAGATATACAATAGGAATGCATACTCTCGCATTCCTTTCCCTTCTGGTTCTTGATTTTATAATGAAGGCAGCATTACAGCAAATTTAGATTTGAACTGTAAGGCAATAATAGATGAAGATTTGGGCACATTGTGGCAATACCACAAGTCGACAGGCGTGGATTTCACAAATGACCAACCACCTGTTAGGTGACAAGTCACACGCATTCCAAGGGGAGAGTAGTGGCACCAAATTTAGTCTATGCACCAGCCAAGAGAAGACACTGATGGCTGGATTGCAATAAGACCCTTCCATCATCTCTGGGGCACAGACTAAGGGTGTCAATTCCTTCCTCTCTCTAGGGAGCAACATCTTTGGTGATGGAATTGTAGAAACCAGCATCCACAACATGCATCAACAAATCAGCATTAGTTTTTTCAAAAGGTTCCAAGCAGTCTGGTCAACCAAAACCAAAAAGACAGCCACGAAACTATAGCTCTACATGTCCATTGTTAGTGTAACTATAAAGTATGCCATTTCTCTTCAGTACAGCTGGTGAACATCCCTTGAAGGTCTTCCTTAAATATACTTCACAAAGTCTTCTTTGGCCAACACAGTAATCTTTTCCCATTTGTTAATAACCATTCATGTGTCACTGCAGGGCATTCACCCAGTATACAAAATCTCTCCTGCCAGTCTGTTAGTCTGTCAAAATGTTGCACAAACACCTCTACCCATTCCTCAACAACATCCTTGCAGGTGATGTCTCTCCAAGTACCGCCCAAGGTATTGGATAGGCAGTACTGATGGAAGGACCTTTGCAACAACTTTGTTCTCTTTCATTTCTCAGTGGCATAGTTTATGGTTAGAATAACAATGGACATGTAGAGCTGTGGTTTTATGGCTATCTTTATGGTGTTGATTGTCCAGACTGAATGGAGCCGTTGGAAAACCAATGTTGATTTATGTTAGAATATAGAATCACGACAGCGCAGAAACAGACACTTCAGCCCAATAAGCCTTTTTAGTACTGCACTGTTTGTTGAAGATTCTTGTTCATCTGCAAAAAAAGTGCACTTCTTTTAAAAGGGACCATTGATCAACTCTGGCTTGTTTGTCTGGATTGAGGACTCTTGTGGCACGGCAGTGTCCCTATCCCTGGGTCAGAATGCCTGTGTTCAAGTCCTACCAGCACCAGAAGTATGTTATAACAAGTCTCAGCAGGGTGATTAAAAACTATAAATTTTAGATTTATGTGGGAACACAGCCACACATCAGTTAAAAGAGAATGCTGCTCAAGCGAGTGAAGATTGAGTGACAAACACACTCATTACCTGATGGGTTAGGAATAAGATTGGCATGCAGAGTTAAGGGCTGGTAATCATCTGGTAATCTCCAGATGAGAGACTGGGATGCAGTGGAAACTTAATACATACCTAGTATCCGACACACATCATCACAATTCTGGTTTATTTCATGTAACCATCGCTTGACGTTTACAAAGGATTCTGCACTGGTCACATCATATACTACTATAACCCCATGCGTGCCTCGGTAGTACCTGCCAAATAAAAAGAGGTAAAAATTACAAAGACGTGGATTGGTTTTGATGCTGTCAATAAGTTCACACTCCTTTGGTAGAGTCAATTTGAGGGTTCATATAGCCCTCACTCGCTCCTATTCCTTCTAGAGTCAGAGGTTTATAGCATGGACATGCCGCGCAGTTTTCACAATTAATCTAATCCCATTTGTCTGTGTTTGGTCTATATCCCTACATAACTATCCCATCCATATATCTGCCCAAATGTTTGTTAAAATGACAAAATTGTATCCTCCTCCACCAATGCCTGTGTTCATTTATATCCAAATGAAAACAAAACGTAATATAGAGACTCAAATCTCATCTATCTTGAACTTCAACCTTTCATACAAAACATAATCCAGACTGACATTGCAGTGTGGCGGGGGGAGGGAGAGAGAGGGGGAGATGCAATGTCAGAAGTGTTATTTCACAGGCAAAATGTTAAAGCCTCACATGCTGATATAAAAGATCCCATGTTTGAAGATCAGAACTCGCCTCACTTCAAGGACAACACTTATTGCTCAGCACATTTCGTCAATGCTGTTTGTGGGACTCTACTATTCTAAATGCCTTGCCTACTAGTATCACAACACTGGTGAGGGTTCAAAATGACTGAGACCTCTAAGTGCTTTGCAGCCTAAGTTGTGTCAGGCATTCTTGAATGCAAGTCCCTCCTTTAATCTGAAAAGGCTCCAAAATAAATCAACACTTCTAATTCAGTTTCAAATTCCTTTTATTGGTTCTTACATTTTGTTTCAATACTGAAAACTTTTATTGACAGATTTCTTGATGGAATCTATGATAAAGCAAAATAATTACAGTACCTTAACTGTCATCATGGACATCTTGGGACAATACATAATCCTGCACTATGTCAGAGCTATGACAATGTCTGAACTTTACAAATCCCAGCTATCCAAAAGGAGGGGTAGACTAGCAAAGATTGGATCAGATTAGATTAGATTCTCTACAGTGTGGAAACAGGCCCTTCAGCTCAAGAAGCCCACACCGACCCTCCGAAGAATAACCCACCCAGAATCCATTTCCCTCTGACTGATACACCTAACACTATGGGCAATTTAGCATGGCCAATTCACCTGACCTGCACATCTTTGGACTGTGGGAGGAAACCGGAGCACCCGGAGGAAACCCACACAGACACGGGGAGAATGTCTGTGTGGAGTTGCACAGTCGCCAGAGGCTGAAATCGAACCTGGAACGCTGGTGCTATGAGGCAGCAGTGCTAACCACTGAGCCACCATGCTGCTAGTAAGGGCACTCTTGAAATAAAGTTATGATACAAAGTGTCATATGCCTTGAACAAGGTTAAAGTAAATATTTTTGACTTAGAAATCTATAAGCTGCTTTTGCTTAAGGATCTCAGCATATCCAGCTTCTGTACATTCTCAGCCGGCATAGCAGCAAGTAGACTGGAGGTATTTCTGTAATGGAGTTGCCGAAAGCACATACATCAGCCACTGTCACTGCAGCAATGTTCAAATAGACGTGAACACCAGATGGCACGAAGATTCACTGGTTAACACTGCTGCCATACCAGGGACCCGGATATGATTCCGCTTTCAGGTGACTGACTGACTGGAATCTAGTGCGCTCCGGTTCCTCCCAAGTCCAAAACGCAAAGATTAGGTAGGCTGGCCATGCTAAATTGCCCACTGTCCAGGACGTGTAGGTGAGGTGGTTTAGCCATGGAAAATGCAGGGATATGGTAGGGGGCTGGGTGGGATGGTTTATCAAATCATAGAATCCCTACAGTGTGGGAACAGGCCCAGCAAGTTCACACCAACCCTCCAAAAGAGCATCCCACCCAGCCCAACTACTCTACATTTATCCCTGACAAATGAACCTAACCTACATGTCCCTGAACACTATGGGCAATTTAGCATAGCCAATTAACCTAATCTGCACATCTTTGAATTGTGGGAGGAAACCCACGCAGACACACCGAGAATGCACAAACTCCACACAGACAGTTCCCTGAGACTGGAATCGAACCAGGGTCCCTTGCGCTGTGAGGCAGCAGTGCTAACCACTGAGCCACCGTGCTGCTCCAAGTGGGGAGTCTATGTCCTACTTCTATGCTTTAGGGATTCTGTGATTCTAGATGACTATATATTTGGAGATGAGTCAGTATTAGTTTATACAAGGTACAGTGGAGGACAGAGTATCCTTGAAATATTTTATACAATCCCAGCAATAGGAGCATCTCAGATGGTACTCTGGTTATGTACATCATGATACAATACTGACTCATGCAAACCATATGGCCCTAGAAATGGATCTTGGTCAGTGCTGAGTTAGCTCATCTGCATGGAAGTGGCAGCAGAGAATCTGCAACATCTATCAGTCAGTGCCCACAACTTAGGGCAAGGGAGCTTGTGTTGGTTTCAGGTTGCTTTCTTTTATATTAAAAAACTACCTAAAAAAAAAAACAAATTTCAGCAAATTAAACAGATTAATGCTAATATGCTGCTGAAATAAAACAGTAAGATTATAATTAATGGTTCAGTAAGTGTTTACTGAAGTCTCCAAACTCAGAACTCTCAACAAGTTGAGGAAGGGAATCCCACTCTGCCACAGTTTGACTAAGTAATAATGAGTCATAGGGCAGCTGACTCACACTGCATGTGAGGAAAGAAACAAGGGTCTAATGTTGCACTGCTTAGCTGACAAGCAGGAATTAGCAATTCAGCCTCTGAAAGACTGTTCCACAGTATAAGTTCGATCTTGTTTGCCTGTATCTTATCCATTGACATGTCTTTTAGACCACAATTTTGCAAAACGTAGGAGCAGGAAGACTCTATTCAGCCCAGAGTCTACTTCATCAATCATTTCCAACCACTGTTGATCAGATAATTTTTAGATTAGATTACTTAGGTGTGAAAACAGGCCCTTCAGCCCAACACGTCCACACCAACTCTCCGAAGAGCAACCCACCCAGACCCATTCCCTTACATTTACCCCTTCACATAACATTACGGGCAATTTAACATCGCCAATTCACTTAACCTGCACATTTTTGGACTGTGGGAGGAAACCCTCGCAGACGCGGGGAGAATGTGCAAACTCCACACAGACAGTTGCCTGAGGCGGGAATTAAACCCGGGTCTCTGGCGCTGTGAGGCAGCAGTGCTAACCACTGTGCCACCGTGCCACCCAATACTCAACCCTACTTTCCTGCCTTTTCCCCTAGCACTTCAGCCCCATGTCAATTAAAAAGTTTTGTCGATCTCAACCTTGAACACACTTATGAAACCAGCCTTGGTAGTCTTCTGTTATAAAGAATTCCACATATTCACCACCCTCAAAACATTCCTCCTCATCCCTCTCCAATATGAGTAACCTCTTATTCCAAGACTTTTCTCTGGACATAGTCTTTCCCAAAAGGGGAAAGAACTCCTCCACATTTATCCTCTCGAGACCCCTAAAAGTCTTTTATGTTTCAGTGAGAACTCTCTCTCTCATTCTCCTAAACTCCAGTGAATACAGACACTGGTCAGCACATCTATATCCTCTTGGAATCTAAAGCTATCCTTCTGACTACAGAACAAACTTGATAATCTGAACGAGATGTGGGGGCCTATTGGATAATTGATCATTCGAGTAATTGATATGATCGTGAATAAGCAGTAATTTACAAGTGCTAGTCATCCAAACATGCCTCGGTTATTGAGCAGTGCATGCCATATTGTCATTTAACTGATAACTGAATGTTGAATTGGCCATGCTAAATTTCCCGTAGTGTTAGGTGAAGGGGTAAAGGTAGGGGTATGGGTGGGTTGCACTTCGGCGGGTCGTTTTAGTCTTCTTGGGCCGAAGGGCCTGTTTCCACACTCTAAGTAATCTAATCTAACCTTGAGTTGCCTAATGCTGTTTTTAACAGGACATTGAGATCTTCGGATAAATCAAGGCTATCCTGTATTCACCATCTGCCATTTCTCGTATCATCCGCGAACCTACTGATCATCCCTCCTACTGTCAAATCTAAATTGTCTACATATATCACAAACAGCAAGAGCCCCACTGTACATGCACTTCCAGTAACAAAAGCACTCAATCATCACTCTCTGGTTGGGTAACAGGAAGCAATTCGCCAAAGTTTCCTTGGATCCCATGGGCTCTTCCTTTTACTATCAGTCTACCACATGGACCTTACCAAAAGCCTGGTCGAAATCCAAGTAGGTTACATCGAATGCGTCGTCTTCATCAGCGCACCTGGTTACCTCTTTAAAAACTCAGTCAAGTTAGTCAGATATGACCTCTCCTTAACAAAACCATGCAGTCTATTCTTGGTAAATCCCTCCAAGTGATGATTAATTCTATTCTTCAGAATTGTTTCCAACAGTTTATCCATCGCTGAGATTTGAATACCTGGTGTAGTTTTAGCAAGATTTATTTAGTTTTATACCTCATTCCCTTTGAATGAAAAGTCAATGGAATATTGGTCTGCCCTGGTACCTGATTAACTCATATGCTGACTTGTTATTTATGAACGAGGGCTCCAAACTTCCTTGGAGCTGTAGCTATAACTTTCTCATTTAAATGATTGTCAGGAAGGATATGATCTCACTTAACCCCATTTATATTCTTCTGCAGACTCCTCATCCTCACCACATGCATTCCCATCCACTTGCTTCATCCATAAACTTAGCTTTAGTATACTCACAATCATCATCTAACTCGTCAATATATAAAATGATTATAGTACCACCACTGATCCTTGAGGCACTCCATTAGGTGCAGGTTGCCATCTGAAAACGTTACTTTATCTCAACTCCCTTCGATTAGTTAGCCAATCCTCTATCCATGCCAATTATACAAACCCTACACTATAGAGTCTTACTAAGTAGCCTAATGCATGGTACTTTTCATAGAATCCCTACAGTGTGGAAACATGCCATTTGGCCCAACAAGTCCACACCAACCCTTCAAAAAAAAAAGTACTCCAGCCAGACCCATTCCCTACCCTATTTCTCTACATTTCCTTACTAATGCACCTAACCTAAACATCCCTAATTACTATGGGCAAACACTTTTTGGAAATTCAAATATATTTACACAATGTCAGCTGTTCCTCTGTGCATCCTGATGAAGGCCTTGTGCTCGAACAGTCGACTCTCCCACTCCTCAGATGCTGCCTGATTGGCTGTGCTTTTCCAGCACCACACTTCTTGCCTCTGTATATCCTTCAATAAAATATTAACCAGCACCTATGGGGCAGCACTGTGGCTTAGTGGTTAGTATTGCTGCCTCACAGTGCCAGGGACCTAGGTTCAATTCCCGCCTTGGGCGCCTGTGTGGAGTTTGCACATTCTCCCAGTGTCTGCCTTGGTTTCCTCCAGTCTCCTCCCACAATCCAAAGATGCGCAGGTTAGGTGAATTGGCTATGTTAAATTGCCCGTAGTGTTAGGTGTAGGGAAATGGGTCTGGGTGGGTTGCTCTTTGGAGGGTCGGTGTGGACGTGTTGGGCCGAAGGGCCTGTTTCCACACTGTAGGGAATCTAATCTAATCTATGGGACCAGGAGTGTACTGATTGATCAAATATTCCAGAAAATCAGATTTATAAGATCAGGAGTCATGGATAAGGTGAATAGACAAGGTCTTGCCCCAGGTTGGGTGAGTCCAGAATCAGAGGGCATAGATTTAGGGTGAGAGGGGGAAAAGATATAAAAAGAGGGCCTAAGGGGCAAAGTTTTCACACAGAGGGTGATGCGTGTATGGAATGAGGTGCCAGAGAAAGGGAAGGAGACTGGCATGATTACAACATTTGAAAGGCACCTGGATGGGTACATGAATAGATAGTATTTAGATCAGTTTGAGCCACGTGCTGGCAAATGAGACAAAATTAATTTAGGGTATCTGGTTGGCAAGGGCAAGGTGGACCGAAGGGTCTGTTTCTGTGCTGCACATCTCTATGGCTCTATGAGGTCCACAATCAATGTAAAAAGACACCAAGTAATAGAAAATCCCCAGGATACTATGAAGTCACTCCTCAGCCTCTGATGCTCCAGGGAAAATAGCCCCAGCCTATTCAACCTTCCTGATAAGGTTCAAAACACCCTCCCCACCAAAACCCTGGCAACATCCTTGTTAATCTTTTCTGAACCCTTACAAGTTTCACAGCAAAGTTCGAAGTATTTAAGGAAAATTGACTTGAAATGGAATCAACTGTTGATATTTGTTGTGGCCATTCGATCGAACGAGTATATTGACATAGAGGTCAAGAAATTTAAAATAATAATTGGACAGAACAATAAAGAAAACTTTGTGGTATGTGAGGTACATAATGCTTGCCAATTCAAAGCAAAAAGCTCTGCTATTACATCTGTAAATGGACTCTACCATTTTCTTGATGACAGATATTAAGCAAGCTGGCTTATATTTACCATTTTTTGTCTCTTTCTTTTTTGAAAAAGGGCATTATATTGGCAGTTTTCTAATCCTCTAGGACTTAAGAACATAAAGATTCTTGAAAGATCTCTATATCCCATGATAACCTCACTCAAGAAAAATTCAACTCCAATCACCATAAGTTTTGATTAAACCCTAGCATCTACAACACCTTGTGGAAGAGATTTCCACCGCCTTTTCAGATGAAATGCCTCTAGATTTCATTCTTGAGCAGTCTAGTTCCAATTTTAAAGATTGTGCACCATTATTCAGTACTCAACTGGACACAGAAAGGCTATGTATTTTTAAATGGTTTAGCTGAATTGGCACCAGGTTGGCTAAGTGAAAGCTGGTATCATGCCAATAGTTCAATTTGGTATCTGAAAGACTGCACCTGCACTGACACGGATCATCCACAGGGTGCTGCTTCTGAATTTAACAATGGACATCATTAAGATGCCTGGACTAACGTAAG
The DNA here is from genome assembly GCF_020745735.1 of Hemiscyllium ocellatum. Taxonomy (NCBI): domain Eukaryota; kingdom Metazoa; phylum Chordata; class Chondrichthyes; order Orectolobiformes; family Hemiscylliidae; genus Hemiscyllium; species Hemiscyllium ocellatum. The sequence continues at coordinate 50,993,353 of NC_083424.1, forward strand.
TGTACATCACCTAAGTCATAACCAGATTAGAAATGCATTCGAATTGTACAAGTATAGACTGATACTACAGTCTGTGCATGGGGTGATGCCTTCTTTCTGATGAGGACGTCAAACTGAGACACCATCTCTGGTGGGAATAAAAGATCCCATACTTCAAAAAGAACAAGGCCAATAACTATCCTTCAACAAACAATACTAAAACAGATTGCCCTGTGTTACCATGCAGTTAATGGGAATTTGCTGTTTGTAGAATGCAGTGTTTCTTACAAATGTGACCATATTCCAAGAGTACTTTATTAGCTGTACAAGTGTTTGTGTCATCCTGAGGTTGCCACAGAAATGTTAGACCTTCCTTTCAAAATCTTTAGACCTTCTTTTATCTCCAAATTTATAATCACCAAAGGCACAAGTGATTAGAACCCAATCATGAAGGAGCATAGCATAGAAGAATTTTCAATGCAGACATTTCCACAGTGATCAAATTAAAAACGTTTTGGTTCACAACTTTTGTTCCCAATTCAAACTTCAACTCTCTTAAATCTAGTTTCCAATTAAGCATATCTCAGTCTCCAAGAAACAAAACTGAGTTCACGGAGGAAACCACAAATTCTGAGCATATATTCTGCACACCACTGATCTACATCATTTGGCACGTTCAGTGAACAGAAAACCCGTCCTTGCAATCGACCACATTCATCACTAAACTGAGTCCAGACAAAACAACAGATCACTGCAGATAACTCTATACTGCAGAGGCCTCAAAAGTAAAACTAAAATTTTGGGCGCACACACTGCAGGTATCTCCTCAAAGTTAATGCCTGGACACAGCAGTAGTCTCCAGTATAAATTAGTTCTTGGACACAATGGGGGTCTGCATGTTGTTATCTGTCTCACCATTGACACATGGTGAATGTCACAGAATTGTTATATTTCTGCTATAGATAAGAATCATACTTGGCTATTTATGGGTAGTATTAATGAATAACTTGGTGATAATTGTGGAAGAGGACAGATTCCTGGTTTGACTGCACTGAAGTGTTGCGCCCCACTCACTTTGCTTTCCCCACGAGGAAAGAGAGCTACAAGGATGATTTCCGTTTTAAAGAACCCCAGGTACCTTGATAATTCGAAAGATGGAGTTATTTATTTAGTTTACTTTGAGCAGCATAAATCCCTATCAGCTTGTCTCAAGTTTCTAAATAAATATAAAGGGTTGGATAGCACTGATAAATTAGCACTGCTGCCTCACAGCATCATTGACTCATGTTCAATTCCAACCTGAGGCGATTGTGTAGAGTTTGCACGTTCTCCCTGCATCTACGTAGGTTTCCTCCAGGTGCTTAGGTTTCCTCTCACAATCCAAAGACGTGAAGGTTAGATGAATTGGCCATGCTAAATTGCTCAGAGTGCTCAGGTATGTGTAGGTTATGTACATTTCCCCTGACTAAAGCACAAGTAGTAAGGTCGGGGAATGGATCTGGATGAGATACTCTTCGGAAGGTCAGTGTAGACTTGTTTCCACGTTGTAGGGATTCTATGAAATGATTCTAGATTAATAGTTTGGGGAAGGACCAGGGATAGGAGCCTGAAAAGTCACCTCATTTCTCATCTATTCCTCCTCTTGTGTAGTTCAGCCTTGAAGAATAGCAAGCTCCTGGCATGCGTTTCAAGCTGATGTAGTGTGTGTGTCTTCAAGAGGGAGGCAAACCACCTCTGGACTGGGACAAAGATTACTTCATCTCAAAAAGAAGGAATTTAACATGCCATTTCCCTGGATTGATTTGGGTTGCCCAAGTTTGGGGTGGTGGGCAAAGGGAATTTTCTAGGGATTTTTCCTATCTTCACTGGATTTTTGGATTCTTCAGGAAAACACTCCTTTTGTCAACAAGACATCTTCCAAGCCATGTTTATATTAGAAGACTGCACTATACACAATGGTGGGTAAAAACAGCATCAGAGGAAGAATAGATTGCAGCTACAGATGAGTTATGATCAGTGAATAGCCTCAGTTTTTCCTTTTTTTAAAAAAAGGAAACAGACAAAGGATTAAATGCAGGTTTGACCTGGTTAGTACAGATTTTGGGGGAAGGTGGGATTAAAGCACAGAACAAGAAAGCAAAAGTTTTCCATGTACTTTCTGGTGTTTAACTAACCGGTTGAGGGTGGGTAGGCCTTGAAGAACCTGGGAACATATCACAAAGTGACTTATTTGGCAATAGAAATACAAAGTCAAGACTTGGTGCTAGAAAAGCACAGCAGGTCAGGCAGTATCAGAGGAGCAAGAGAATCGCATTTCGGGCATAGGCCCTTCATCAGGAATGAACAGAAATACAAAGACCATGAAAATGAAACATAAAAGGACAAGAATTGTAAAAAAGGGATTTGAAAAAAAACAGATACAGATAAAGGCTCATTTACTCGCAGTACTTGATAGCTTACTGTGCATATTGATAGGTGCTAATAAAAGGTTTTTACTTTGGTACCATGGAGGAGATACCATAGACACAGATTACTCTTAGCTACCCTAGCAACCGGCAAGGATTCATTCTTTCTGACCTGTGCCTGACATACATGAAAGCTGAATGAGGAAGTAAAAGGTTTGTGGCGACAGAGATGCAGAATCCTAACTTCAGTCACTTTTGTACAGGATTAATGTTACTGCAACTCAGAACGAACACAAAGAATCTTAAGCAGTCAGTAAAAGAACTGAAAAAGGAGGCAATAATAAATAACAGCAAACACTGTACCTATGATCTCTGGATTATAAGGATTTAAATTGTTACAAATCTGCTTTAATTTGGAAATGTGCACCAAGGTTAGTACATACTTTTCTTCTTGCCCCAGTATTTCCCCAAAACCCTCTTTAAAAGTGAACCATACGAACATAGACCCACGTGTTGAATGGCCTACTTCTGTGTTGTACATGTTACATCTCTGTTAGGACGAAAGCTCGGGTTTTCTTTTCAACAGATCCGGCTATTGTTCATCAGCTGACTTCACAGGTCACTGCACAGGCCTCATTGTTCTCGAAATAATAACCTCTGACCCTATTCCTCAGGAATGAGGGGTTTCAATTTTTCAAGCTGGCAGCTCTCAACAGTTAGCAGAGAAAGTGCCATGATATTGGAACCACTTCCCATTGGATTTAAAAACTCACTTGTCTGTTGCAAAATTCAATATATTTGCCATATTTTGATTTTTACATATTGCTCAGCGAAACATTAGTCTTTACTGCAAGACATGAACAGAGGAAATAACTACTCAAACATTATGCATTGGAATCAATAAGGGGCAGAGAGTGGAGGTATGATTAAAGAAAAGCAAAGGCTCAGTACTGCATAAAGTAATCAGTCATCAATGGCACTGCAGTTCAAAACAATTTTAGGATCACTGTTCAAGTCATTAACTTGCAGAGTTCAGGCACTTAATGATAATATCAACAATATATTGAGATTTAAAGAAAACTAATCTTGATAATTTTTGCTCCTAGGAGGGACTGCCCAAAGGCCAGAAAATAGCAGTCACTGCCTGATAGTCTAACAGGACCAGGACCAGCAGCAAAACAACATACCAGTGGTAAAATTGGCACATGTACAGAGGTGGTACATGGATACTAAAAATATAAACAAGTGCTGGGAGCAAATTAGCATTTGCGAAAAGTAGTCATCAGCTCAGAGCAGGACATTTAGGAACCCCACATGTCTGCTTGAATGCTGCTCACATGCTATTCCAAGTATTAATAAAAGATTTTAAGCGAATCTTTAAAAGATAAAAGCAAATAAGATTTCGAAAAACAAAAGCAGGTCTTATGCACATGCACTGACAGTCTTTCTTAGCATGCTTGCTCAATATTCTGAAAAGGTCCCCTACAAGCCACTCACCATACTGACTTGGAAATACATCACCTCGAGTGTCAGTCAGTCAAACTCCTGGAACTCCTCTCAAATAGCATTTGTGGGTCTAACCTACAATACATGGACTGCAATGGTTCAAATTCTCAAGGTACAAGGGACAGGTAATGAATGCAGCCCCAGCCAACGACACCTGAGAATGTGTATAGGGTATGAGCAGGCAGGGAAAAAAAAGAGTTGAGCTGAGTTTTGTGAAACAAGAGGTTCAGCTGAGCATGACTCAGATCAGATAAGAACTTAGTTAACAATGGGGTGCTGGAGGCAAGAGTTAACAAGATGGAAAAGCAGTCTATAATGGAAGCATTCAGTATGCAAGGTCAGCTAACAATGGGAAAAATGTTCATTGTATGAATTCAGTTAACAAGGTTAAGAACATTTATTGTATAACAGTAAAGGGCTTGATCTTTGCTATTGATACTTGTTGATTGTAATGGTCACCCAATTAATATATATGTTGCCTTATCTGATGCTCTTCCCTGTAAAATGACTATGTAGTTCATGGAGAAACTGTTGTTCCAGAGAAGACAGTGAACTCATGTTCTGATTGAGCCCTTCTCATTACAGATGAAGGGCTTATGCCTGAAATGTCAATTTTCCTGCTCCCCGGATGCTGCGCTTTTCCAGCAACACACTCGTGTCTCTGAGCATTTTCTTTCAACTGTGGTGTGTCATCCTGTTCGCCCCTATGTCCCACAGGTAAATAAAATAAAACCCCAACAGATGTCCAGAGATTGTTAAAGTGGATACTGAACAAAGCTCATCTGTAAGGCTCAATCTCTGCTGGGTCAGCTGAAACAAGAGCAGATGTTGTTTGGTGGGTCACATAATTGACAACTGCAGACCAAGTTCACATTTTCAAGTGGCCACTTGGCAATAATCTCGGCAGACATGTCCCCACAGATACACACATTTAATGAAGATGGCATCCTAAAGCAAGCTTTTACAAACCTATCATTCACATTTGTGCAGTATCCAAAAATACCCCTTTAAACAGTAAACTAAAAATACTTTCCTAACAGGTTTAAGGGCAGTGTGATGTTAACACTTGGACTACAAATACAGTAGCTCCAGGAAGGAGCTCTCATAAACACAGTTTAAAAAGTAGTCAGCTTCAATAACCTCTTCAGGTGTTCATCCCAATACTTCTGGTTTGGGACTAACTCCTTACTTTAAAGGTGACCTACTTTAACTACATTCTCCCCTCCTTTGCAGCACAGTTCTAATACACCCATCTTTCATCCAAAGGGCTTCATAGAACTGCCAAGCTATGGGCGCTTTCCCCAAGATAAAACAACCTCAACCTTGAAATTTCTAACACAAAAGACACTAAGGGTTTAATTGCGTACTTTGGGACTTTACAATCTAGCAAACAAAGAGTCAATAAGGCTGCAAAGAGGCTCCCAAAAAGTATTATAAAAGAAATCACCATTGCCACAGAAAACTTAAAGTTACTTATTAACTTCAGACACCATGCACAATTACTAACGTAAAATTCAAAAGTCCACTTAAAATAAATGACAAGATTTATGTGAATCAAACAGTTCACATCATATTTTACAACTCTAATGCACTAAATGATCGGGTAATAGCCAGAGGTTTTGTTTTGACAAAATGAAAACTTAGCTATAAAATTAAGCCATACAGCAGGGAAATCAAACAATGCTACGATAGAACAAGAACTTTTCAATCCCAGAATCCCTCACCTAAAATTTCATGTGCTTTACTATCCCTAATTATTGGCACATTACAGAAAGTGAGGTCTGCAGATGCTGGAGATCAGAGCTGAAAATGTGTTGCTGGAAAAGCGCAGGTCAGGCAGCATCCAAGGAACAGGAGATTTGACGTTTCGGGCATAAGCCCGAATTCCTGAAGAAGGGCTTATGCCCGAAACGCCGAATCTCCTGTTCCTTGGATGCTGCCTGACCTGCTACGTTTTTCCAGCAACACATTTTCAGCCCACATTACAGATACCACATAGTATATAATTTAAGCAATTAAGTTGGCTGATATGGGCCTCACAGACTGTGCTGAGTGCATATATCCAATAGCAACTCTGATTGCCAACTTCATAGGATCTATCAAACATTAGCAAGACCAAAAATATACAAGTCATTCTGATATGATGCGTACTTCATCAACATGAAATGGCTATGAAACTTGACGAATTGTGGATGCTATTGGATGACACAATCTTCTACAGCGTGATTTTCAATAGTGTGAAGTTATAAAGGAATGCAACAGTTGAGTTATAGCAGAATGATTTATACAGATCAGCTAAAACCAGAAACTCCACACCCTTCTTACTAATTTCAATTCCTACCCTGACAATACATACTGCCTCTCACCCATACTAAGCTTTGAAGTCAATATTCAGGCCATCTCCAAAAGCATGCACTTCTCCGCTAAAGTACCTCAGTCAAACTGTCATCCATTTAGTCACTTCAAGGTTTGATTTATTAGATTATATTAGATGATTTACAGTGTGGAAACAGGCCCTTCGGCCCAACAAGTCCACACTGACCCGCCAAAGCTCAACCCACCCATATCCGTACATTTACCCCTTACCTAACACTATGGGCAATTTAGCATGGCCAATTCACCTGACCCGCACATCTTTGGACTGTGGGAGAAAACCAGAGCACCCGGAGGAAACCCACGCAGACACGGGGAGAACGTGCAAACTCCACACAGTCGCCTGTGCCCTCCAAGCCAATAAAAACTCAAAACTTATCTGAAATTCTATGCCACATCATTTGCGTACAAAATTTCTTATTTACTATCCTTGTTCTTATTGGCTCACTGTCTGATGCCAAAGGACCATGAAATAAATTTCCAATTTGAATTAACAACTTGAAACTTGATTAGCAAGGTTAGATCTCATGGAATAAAGGGAGAACTAGCCATTTGGATACAGAACTGGCTCATAGGTAGAAGACAGAGGATGGTGGTGGAGGGTTGTTTTTCAGACTGGAGGCCTGTGACCAGTGGAGTGCCACAAGGATTGGTGCTGTGCCCTCTACTTTTTGTCCTTTACAAAAATGGTTTGGATGTGAGCATAAGAGGTACAGTTAGTAAGTTTGCAGATGACACCAAAATTAGAGGTGTAGTGGACAGCGAACAGGGTTACCTCAGATTACAACAGGTTCTGGACCAGGTGGGCCAGTGGGCTGAGAAATGGCAGATGGAGTTTAATTCAGATAAATGCGAGGTGCTGCATTTTGGGAAAGCAAATCTTAGCAGGACTTATACATTTAATGGTAAGGCCCTAGGGAGTGTTGCTGAACAAAGAGACCTTGGAGTACAGGTTCATAGCTCCTTGAAAGTGGAGTCGCATGTAGATAGGATAGTGAAGGCAGCCTTTGGTGTGCTTTCCTTTATTGATCAGAATATTGAATATAGGAGTTAGGAGGTCATGTCCTGTACAGCTGCAACTGTTGGAATATTGCATGCAATTCTGGTCTCCTTCTTAGCAGAAAGATGTTGTGAAGCTTGAAAGGGTTCAGAAAAGATTTACAAGGATGTTGCCAGGGTTGGAGGATCTGAGCTACAGGGAGAGGCTGAACAGGCTGGGACTGTTTTCCCTGGAGTGTCGGAGGCTGAGGGGTGTGGCCTTATAGAGGTTTACAAAATTATGAGGGGCATGGATAGGATAAATAGACAAAGTCTTTTCCCTGGGATCGGGGAGTCCAGAACTAGAGGGCATAGGTTTAGGGTGAGAGGGGAAAGATATAAAAGAGACCTATGGAGCAACTTTTTCACGCAGAGGGTGGTACGTGTATGGAATGATGTGCCAGAGGATGTGGTGGAGGCTGGTACAATTGCAACATTTCAGAGGCATCTGGATGGGTATGTGAATAGGAAGGGTTTGGAGGGATATGGGCCAGGTGCTGGCAGGTGGGACTAGACTGGGTTGGGATATCTGGTCGGCATGGACGTGTTGGACCGAAGGGTCTGTTTCCATGCTGTACGTCTCTATGACTCTATGGATACTGGAAATCTGAAATAGTAATAATTCCTGGAGTAATTCAGTAGGCCTGGATTCTTCTGTCAAAAAAAGGGTTAAGTTGAGCCCAATAGGACTCTTCTGGAAGAAGCATATGGGACTTAACACTTTCTCTTTCTCTCTTTCCATAAAGCTGGCAGATAGTGAGTGAGTGAGTGAGAGAGAGAGAGACACGGGGACTCAATACTATGTTTGCGACTCAACACAACAATTGTTTCAGGTACTGTAAAATACTGTATTGGGAAGAAATAATGGGTGAAATATTCCCATTAACAGTGCCAAAATTGCTAAGAATTAAAACCTAAAGAGAGACAGTAGCAAGATTCATGGTTAATCATTCCTGATGAAGAGCTCATGCTTGAAACATCGACCCAGATGCTGCCTGACCAGCTGTGCTTTTCCAGCATCACACTTTTCAACTGACCTCCAGCATCTGCAGTCCTCACTTTCTCCCAGTTAATTATAATCGTACTGCAAAGCTTCTTCCAAGGATGCCCACCATGAAGTTCTCCTCCTTCCTCGACAAGGATCTCTGAGTCTCTCTCTCACCGCAACCCCCCAGGATTCCTGATGAAGAGTTCATGCTCAAAACGTCGACGCTTCTACTCCTCAGATGTTGCCCGGCCAGTTGTACTTTTCCAGCACCACACTTTTCAACTTGTCCTTCATGGTCAATAGGCCTAATGATTGCACATCAAATAAAATAGGGACAGGTCTGCAACTTCAATACTGTTTTTATAGCCCAAATTGTCAGGGCTGAACACAAGGCAGTCAAAATAAAGCAAATGCTCCGAGTTACGAAAAACAAAACCAAAAAGTATAACTTTTAGTTTTTTTTGACCCATAGGCAGCTTCTGTGAGGGAGTCTCATGGAGGGACAAAAAATTAGTTAAGAAGGAGTAGCAAAGATAAATCGAGACTAATATTATATAAGCTGTGAAAATGCATAATGGAAACATATGTTTCAATAAACAAAAGGAAATTTGAAAATGTTCTTCATAGAGATCTATTAATACATGGAAAGGACCAGTGGAGCAGATGCAAAAATTTTAAGGAGGAAATCAGGGTGTTGAAACAGGGCAAAATGACATCCAGAACTAAAAAGAATGGGCTGAATGGTTTTTCCTATAATTAAAACAACCATTTAAAAAAAGTAATAATGTCACTTGTATTTTTTTTACAAAAGAAATACAATGGATAGTGCTTAACTTGCTGTACCTTGGCACCTATTAATAACAAAAGGCATAGATAAGAGAGAGAAAAAACCAAGTCCATCTTAATTACCTGTGATCATAACACTAAAACAGATGGGAACTGAAACTGTCCTAATATTACTAACTGTTCCAATTGTCCTAATGTTATTGAACATTCCAAGTATTGTAAATCAGACAAGATGACTATGCCAATAAGAGCGAAATACTGTTGTTTTGAGAAATCTGAAGTAAAAAACAAAAAAAAATGAGAGAGAAACTCTGCTTTGGCAGCATCTCTAATGAGAGAAAAAGAGTCCACTATAACTCTTCTTTAGATTATCAGGCATGCATAACAACTATTCGCCAGCAAGAATCTTGCGATTTGAAACATGTTCTTTTTTTGTTTACAAATGAAGCAATCAAAACATTTTGCTGAGGCAATCCCAAGATGGCAGCAATCTAGGAAGTTTGCAGGATCCTCTGACTCAATTTCCTACCAGATCCTTATAAAAGAACTCACGAAATCTCATGAGATGTTGGGTAAGCAGACAGAGGAGAAGCTGACCCCTATTTCTATCATGCTGCAGAAGCACGAACAGCAGCTGGGAGACCTGGAGAAAAGGACAAATGAGGGAAATCACAGTGGTGGAGGCTGATACCGATTCCTCCAAGGATAGGGTGTAGACCTGGAGAGGCAGGTCCATAATTTGCTGGACCAGGCTGATGACCTAGAGAACAGGGCAGGAGAAAGAAATATTCAGATCAGCAGTCTATTGGAGGGGAAGGTGAGTGGAATGTGGAATTTGTTGAGGACTGGTTGCCAAAATTCCTCATCTTGCAGCCTGGAATGCGAGGCTTGAAGATTAAGTGGGCTCGCTGGGTCAAAGCACGGAGGTCAGATCTGGATCAACATACTCATCCTATCCTGATGCGGTTTCATTACTATAGAGATAAAAGGAGAGAATCGTGGAAGCTTCCAGAATCCAGGAGAAAGATCCCAAGACGCTAGTTTACGAGGGCTCTAAGATCATGTTCGTGCAGGACTTCTCAGCGGCGGTGATCTGGAAAAGAAATCCTATGACGGCACCAAGAAAAGACGAAGGGAGCTCAGGATGCAGTACTCTCGGAGGTATCCGGTGGTGCGTGGATCACCTTAGATGGGTCTGTACATCTCTTTGACAAGTTGGAGAAGAGAGGAGACTTTGTGGACAAATTAACTTAATCTGAACAATTTAGTATGTACAAATAGTAGCGTTGTTTGGGTATGTCTCTACTTTTCTTTAAATAAAGGAGCAAGTCTGGTTGGGGCTTTCTTTTCCTTTATTTATTGGTAATAATCTGGACCAAACTATGTTCGGAGGCAATTGGGATGTGTATTTTCAATTTCTAAGTTCAGTTATACCAAAAGGATGGATCAAGTACTTACCTTTTTTTTCTTTCAACGTTTCTTTGTTCACATTCTTGTTATGCCACGGTGCATTTTCTTTCTTTTCTGCTTGTGTTTGTGGTGCAGCTCTAGCTAGGAGAACAGAAAATGGTTGGGATGGCTAGATACCTACTTATGGGCAGTTTATGCCTGGTTCAGGTAATTAAATGCCCTGGCTGCTGTACTAGCAGCAGGATGGGAAGTTGGGTTTTGGGATGTGTAGATGCCCCCTTTGGGCAGGGGGAGAGTTTCCCCATTCAGCACCATTGGTGCTTTATATGTTTTGTTTTTTGGTTTTTGTTGTACATAGTCTTTGATAGCTCTGTAGGTTTGTTAACTGCTGTGGTGGTTTTAGTTTATGTAGTTTTTACATTCGATGCATCTTGCGATACTAAGGCTCGACGATTTGTAAGTTGAGTTCCTCCTCTCTGAAATCTAAATGTTGCTGCAGAATGTTATGGCTAATGACTTGATTAAATGGTGTACCTGAAATATCAAGGGGAGTCACTCACCAATTAAGAGGAAAAAGGTATTCTCAAGTCTTAGAAAGGAAAAGATGGATATTGCTTTATTACAGGAAACTACAGCAAACTGGCTTTGATCGGGTTTACTTTTCATCTTTTAATACCAGAAGAAAGAGACTGGCTATATTGGTTAGGAGGATTCTCCCATTTAAGTTACTAGAGTGTGTTAAAGACACACACAGGTTTGTAATCCTCAAAGTGCTGATAAACGGGAAGAATATGGTATTTTGAATGTTAAATGACCTCCATCCCATCCTCTCAAATTTCTGGTTGAGGTGTTCTCTAAATTGATCACACTGGATTCCTGGCATATCATTATAGGGGGGCAAGATTTTAATTGTTGTGTGGATCCCATGGTAGACAGGTTTCTCAACCCCATCCGATACCCTCTGACAAACTAAACAATTAGTGGATCGGTGTGTGAAATTAGGATTGGCGGATATGTGGAGGAGTCTCCACCCTACAGGCAGGGATTTTACGTTTTTTTCTTCCCCAATCCACACAGCTGTCACATCAGGATTGTTTTTTCTGACCCCTGTGGCAACCCTGCACTTGGTGGCATCTTGTACGATTGATAATATAACTAACTAACTAACTATCTCCGATCATGCTCCAGTGTACCTGTTGGTGAAGACTAATGACACTCTAGTAGGTCAGAGGCACTGGTTAATGGATCCCCAAGGATAATAAGCTTGTGGAGTACTTCTGTAAGAATGTCTAGGGCATTCCTAGATGTTAATTCAGACTTGGTTAGTAGCCAGTCCATCCTTTGGGAAACTGCCGAAGCCGGTGCCTAGGGTTAGTTATCTCCTACTCCACCAGTAGGAAGCAGCAGAAGGGTGTGCAGCAACGTTTCCTTAAAGCACGGTTGAAGGCAGCTGAGAAGGCTTACTTTGACAGGCCCTCATTGGCCAAAGCTACAGAGGATTACAGCGCTGCAATTTGCATTGAATTCCGTGCTCACACAAACAGCAAAGAGCTTACTTTTCCCAAAACAAAAAGTTATATGAGCAGAGTGACAAACTGGACAAGTACCTAGCATATCTTGCTAGGAAAAGGAGTGCCCCTCAAGCACTGGCAAGGGTCTGGGAACCTAACATGTGATTGCAAAAAGATTAATGCAGCATTCCAGAGATTTTACTGAATTATACCAATCTAAGGGTTATGAGGAGAGGCAGGCCAAGATAGAGTCCTTTTTCAGGGATCTGGAGCTCACAGATGTGACCACCGAACAAGAGTTTTTTCCCAATGTCCCCTTATCAGAGCAAGAGGTGCAGGAGACTGTGAAGCATCTGCAGAGTGAAAGGGCACGCGGTCCTGATGGACCTCCCAGCGAATTCTATAAGGAATTTATAAGCATAATGTCAGGCCTGATGCTCAACATGCTCAATGACTTGTACAGTCACGGTCGTCTCCCGCTATCACTAAGAGGAGCCAATATTTCACTTAATTCTTAAAAAAGGGAAGCTTCCAGAGGACTGTGCTTCTTACAGGTCCATTTCACTCTTAAATGCTAACTTTAAAATCCTCTCCAAGACTCTTGCGTTAAGGCTGGAGACAGTGTTACCTTCAATTGTTAAAGATGACCAGATGGGCTTCATAAAGCACCACAGATCCTCCAATAATGTTAGAAGGCTGCTTAATTTAATTCAAGCATGTTGTCAACAACAGTTGATTCCTGATGAAGGGCTCTGGCCCGAAATGTCGAATTTCCTGTTCCTTGGATGCTGCCTGACCTGCTGTGCTTTAACCAGCAACACATTTTCAGCTGTTGTCAACAACAGTCAACACAGGGATTGTGATTTCCCCAGATGCAGAGAAGGCATTTGACCCAGTTGAGTGGCCATACCCTTTTTATGTTCTTGAGCAGGTTGGCTTGGGTGAAGCCTTTATAAGATGGGTAAAGATTCTCTATAGTGACCCTCTCACTGCGGTCATTACCAATAGGGTATGATCCAGCAATTTTTAGGGGCAGCAGACAGAGCTGTCCCCTTTAGCCGTTGCTTTTCACATTGGTGATCTGAACCGCTGGCGGAGGCCATTCGTAGACATCCCAATATAAATCGGCTGCAGAAGTGGGGCCAAAATTACACAAGATTTCGTTGTATGTGGACCATTTCCTCATTTTTTGACAAATCCAGCAGTTTCGATGCCTTGCCTGATCCAATGCATCAGCTCGTTGAGCACCTTTTCGGGGTACAAGATTAATTTTGCAAAATCAGAGGTCTTACAAAGCTACTAGGTGTTGAGGGCAAATCTCGATTTCCATTTGTGGGGTCATGGTTGGTGGTGGGGAAGGGCTATGTATTTGGGCATATTCATCACTCCAGTTCGTGAGCGATTGTTTAAAACTAATTTTGTTCAACTAATCAACAAAATCAAACTAGACCTTGAAAGATGGTCTCATGGTTAGGTTGGGTAGCTCTGATTAAGATGAATATTCTCCACCCCCCCACCCCCCCCAATTTGTTGCACCCTTACACTGTCGTTGTACAATCTCCCCTCGATTTTCGAGAAGCAAACATTCAAGAGATTGAACGTCTGGTTCAGCTCTTTTATTTGGCATCATAAGCGGCCTCTTATTAAATCGGCTAAACTGCAACTGCCTCACAGACTGGAGGGAATGGATCTCCTGGACATGAAAAACTGTCAACTAAGCTCACTTTTGTCTTCCGTGAATGATGAGGAGACCCTTTTTCAATATGGTTAGATATCGAAACCTCACACCCAAAGTGCCCCCTTACTAATTTGCTGTTTGTGGATAAAATGAGGACAGTTAAGGAATATTGCCACATCCCAATAGTTATCAATACTGTTAAAGCATGGAGGGCAATTTGGCAGAAGGAAGGCAATATTGGCAAAATATCTTTTATTACACCTATTGTGGGTATGCCAGGTTTTCAGTTGGGATGATGGATTCAGGATTCAGGCAGCCTAGGGGTGTGTCTTGCATGGATGATTTATTTGGAGGGAGATACAATGATATCTTTTGATCAGTTAGCGTGGAAATACAAGCTATCTGGCTGGGACCTCTTACTTTTTTCAAGTTGGGGATTTTATTCAAAAAGACTGCATTTTTGACTGATCCCTACAAATCCGACAGTGAGGAGGGTGCTAAGAGTACACTTTCTGTCAGCACAAATGGGGGGGGAACACCCCCTCAGATGAGTTTGATCGACTCTGCAAGGTGTGTGGAAGAGAGACCTAGGCATTGAAGTCTCCTCAGAGAGATAGGAAATTATTTGGGAAAATGCACCAAGATATCAATTTGCAATAGGACCCATGCTTTACAATTGAAGATTCTCCACAGGGACGAGTTGGCTCCAGATAGTTTGTCAAAATTTAAACCAGAAGTATCTTCAACATGCCAAGTGTAAAGTTAGTACGGGCACTCTAACTCATCGTCTCTGCTCCTGTGGTAGGCTTCAAACATACTCTAGTGCTGTAGCAGGTGCAATGGAGGGGATTTTGGGTGAAAGGGTGGAGAAGGACAAGATCGCTCTTCTCCTTGGCCAGCCCCAGTGTATTTCCTGTAAAATAACTTTTCAACATTCTTTCTTGCACAGAAGGAGAAAATATCTTGCTAGGTTGGGTGCACGAAAATCCCCCAGGGTTGGCATAAGATTGCTATGGAGTGTATCCCCTTGAATTTTCTTACAAGCATGGTACACCACAAAACTGAGAATTTTGATAAGAAGTGGCAGCCCTAATGATTGTGCTTTACTGTGCACATATGCTAAGATTAATGCTCTTGATATTAGAGTTAGTGTTTTGCTTTGCTCAGCTGCATTTTTATTTATCAGTTTGCTGTTAATCACTTAATTAAATCTATAAATTAAGTGGGGTTTTAAAAATATTTTTATATTTATACATTTGAGTTTTTTTTTGGCATTATTTGTATTGTTTTGAATTTGTTGTAATATTAAAAAATCTATTTTTTAAAATTTTGCTGAAGTGACAGCAGACATTTCTACTTTCAGTTCAACTTGAAAAGAACTGAACCCAGCTCAGGCCCTAATGTACATGTACTTTACCATACATAACCAAACTGTGACTAATAATTACAGCCTGTGTTATTGAAATTTAAAATAAACCTAACAGTTCAATGATTGTTAAAAACTAAATCTTCATTTGCTATTCTGGATAACTTTCTAACTCCACTCCTAGCCTGAACACTAATGTAGAAGATGAAGGGTCGGCCCAGCGACTGGCTGGAGTCAGCAGAACACACGCCAGTGGAGACTGAACTTCCTGTTAACTGCACAAGTGTGGTTATCATCAGCGGATGTCTACGTTAGGGAGTGCCTTTGAACCCATTGTGGAAAATGAGAATGAAGTGTCTGCGAGTCTGATAATAAAGTGCTGAAACTCTTTTTGAAGCAACTAAATGGTAAGCTTATCATTTGCAGTAAGATAGGAAAAATATGAAATAGGCCAATTAGAATTTGAATTACTCACCTCTGAATTACTGCATTTTGCCCAATAGAGAAACTTAAATGCAAAAGAATGGCAGAAAATAGTGCCCACTACCACCACAAATACACTGCATGAACACCAAGAAGCTGATACTTTACTGCAAGATTAACTATGATCATCTTAGAGGACAGTTGTTTTCAATGCATATTGATACCAATCAGCCCGAATTTGCATGACCACATTTGTATGTAAGAAATTTGACACAAATTTCATCTAGGTTATCCATTTCCTCTTGCTAGATGAGACAGAGGAAGGCAGTAATCAGTACTCTTTATCTACAAAATATTTTGATACACATGCATTCTAATAATTCAGCAATTAGTTGTGAAAATGCTGCTTTCCATTTTGTGTTATGACTATGTTCAAGCTACGAGTATATCAGATGGATTAATTCTGAACCAAAGAATGCCTCAAAACTAGGTTAGAATGCCTTTAATTCCCCTCGTGATTGTTCAGTTACCTTTCTGCGTTATTCTCCAACATGAGTTCAATGGTAGCACTCTTGCCTCAGTATGAAGAAGAGTTATTACATTTCTATTTGTGGGATTGTGTTGAGGAACAGGACAACATTAATATTTTTGAAGCTGAGAATTGCTTTCATACATATGGCAGTAAGATTTTGTTTTCCAGTTTTTGCATTTTATTCCACAACTACTATCAAAAGGCACAGCTAAACACACCTTTGTACAAGATCTTTTCATGACCAGCGTCCAAATGGTTGGTCTTCATAAAAGATATATAATTCTCCTATTTGCCCTCACTTTAGACAATAATGAAAATGCAGACAAAGCAACACTAAATCAGAAAGGCAAGTTAATTTCAACCAGAATTTTCACTGGTACCTGCATTCTACATCCATTTAGTTGAATTATAAAACTTCAATGAAATCTCCAACAACTTTGACAAGGAAGTAGATGAATTCCAATTCAACTTTTCCAGTATTGTAGAAATCAAAGGAGTATGTGCTGTCAGCAATCGACGCAGGATGAAGACAGAATATAAAGCATTTTTGGGAAAAAAATATCTAAATCAGAGGATCTGACGAGGGAGTCGCAGAGGGAATGGTCCACCCAGAATGTTCATGGAGTGAGGAGGGAAATACATCTCTGATGGTGGGGTCCATTTGTAGGTAGCTTAAGTAGCTGAGGATGATGCGGTATACACAGAGGTTAGTGGGATGAAGGTGAGAACCAAGGCAGGTTCTGTCCTTGTTGCATTGAGAGGGGTGGGTTTCGAGGGCAGAGGTGCGGAAATTGGAGGAAATGCGCTGGAGGGCATCATCGGCCACGTGGGAGGGAAAATTGCAATCTTTGAAGGAGGAGACCATCTAGGATTTTCTAAGGTGGAATTGGTCATCCTGGGAACAGATGCAAAAGAGGTGGAGGAATTGGGAATAGGGGGATGGTGTTTTTGCAGGAGATAGTGTGGGAGGAGGTTTAGTCTTGGTAGCTATGGGAGTTGGTGGGCTTGTAATGGATGTCTGTGGTTAGACAGTCGCCAGAGACGGAGATGTCCAGGATGAGGAGGGAGATGTCAGAGATGGTCCAGGTGAATGAGGTCAGGGTGAAAGGTGTTAGTGAAGTTGATGAACTGTTCAACCTCCCTGTGGGAGCACGAGATAGCACCGATACAGTCATCGATGTAGAGGAGGAACAAACAAGGGGTGGTGGCAGTGTAGCTATGGAACATGGATTGTTCCACATGTCCAGCAAACAGGCAGGCATTGCTGGTCCCATGGCTACCCCTTTTGTTTGGAGGAAGTGGGAGGATTGGAAGGA
Source organism: Hemiscyllium ocellatum (assembly GCF_020745735.1). Taxonomy (NCBI): domain Eukaryota; kingdom Metazoa; phylum Chordata; class Chondrichthyes; order Orectolobiformes; family Hemiscylliidae; genus Hemiscyllium; species Hemiscyllium ocellatum. The sequence continues at coordinate 51,010,664 of NC_083424.1, forward strand.
AAAGTTGTTAAGTAAACATCAGGTAATATGGAAGGAGGGAAACTCCCCCTACATTCCTTATGAAGGAGTTATGTCTGAAACGTAGATTCTCCTACTCCTTGGATGCTGCCTGACCTGCTGTGCTTTTTCAGCACCACACTCTCGATTCGGAGCTCCAACATCTTCAGTCCTCACTTTCTCCTCCTAATTGGAGGGGATGTTGCCATAGACAATGCACCAGGGAACAATAAATTGCCAAGCTTTGAGTTAAATTCAAACCAAGCAAAAGTTAATCCTGATTGGTTTAGGCACTGCCATGGAAGAACACACTAAGGAATGGCTGTCTCTCAAAACTGTGGGCTAGTTGAGAAAAACTGCAATGACAGACCCCGAGAGGGAATTATATGCAAGTCTTACTGATAGTGTTAAGGTGGTTGTCCGTGTAATACTTAGCACATTCAGGGTTGTTTAGAATATTAACAGAAATTGCTGGAAAACTCAGCAGGCGTGGCAGCATTTGTGGGGAGAAACCACAGCTAACAAAGTATGCCAACCTCATTTTGAACATGTTGTTCAATTGCAGACTCAATGTTGGACACTTGACTTTCACAAGCTCAGAGTAGTTGAATATAGTCAATGCTCTGCCTGTTGCAAACTGCCAGAGACTGGTTTGATATGATCTGCCACAACAGGATTTCTTGTGATGTCATGCCATAAAAGGGTTCTAATCCCATCTTTGTGGCTAGTTTCAGTAACAGTAACTATAATAACTATCAAAAATGCACATAGACCACTAATGGCCTTTAGTGAAAGAAAATCGGTCATCCTTATCTGGTTTGGTCTATATATGATTTTTGACCCACGGTAATGAGAGTGACTCTCGATTGCCCTCTGAAACGGCCTGGCAAGCCACTCATTCAAATGTAATTAGGGATAAGCAACAAATTCAGATCTTGCAAGAGACACCCACAACCTATTAACGAATAAAATGATAACATACATTCTGTCACCAGTGAACACGCTTATAAAGCTTTTAACAGCTACTCCAAAAACTGGCTACAAAAAAAAATTACAAAAATACACCACTTTTTCTTTCAAACTGAGTGCCCCTGTAAGAAGGCACCTATACAGACACTAGATTACAGAGGTCGACAATGGAAACTGCAAACAGCAAATTTTAAAAAAAAGATGTCACAAAACAATGCTGGCAGCAATTTGAATTGGCTGTTAGAACTAGTTTCATTCTAACTTCAATATCCTGTCCAGGTCTTAAACTGAACTGCAGTGAAGTCACAAAACCAAAGCCACAGTATGTTAGTGAATCAGGCGTTACAATGCTGTGATCAAGTAGGATGATATTCTAAATAAAAAGTGAATGCCACCCAATGCAATACAATGTCACCATTGTTCCAGATGACCACAGAGAAAGAGAGCAGGAGAAAGGGAAAAGAGAAAACTAGAGGGATGGAGGGAGAGGAAAACAAGAGAGAAAAGAATGATAGCGCGAGTGAGACAACTGGTGGTTTAACTGGAGGGTCACCATGCCTCAGGCCATAGATGAGGTTGTAAAGCAGAAACCAAATCCTTGTTAAAATAGATAAACCAGCCATGATATAGTTATTGTCTTCTGTACATACAATAAATAAGAGATCAAACAGTTCCTAATACAGTATGCAGAGCACAAAATTCCAAAATTAAGAGAATCATACAGACTGCAAGTCGAATGCATCATATGAAGATTCCACGAAGACGTAGACCAATATTCACGCCGACTCAAATTTTGTTTTAAACCTTAACACTCTTGAATTATAACCTTGTGTTGCTAAAATCTTATATCTGCTTATGAATGTCTGCAGAAGGAAATGCAGCTTGATTAAAGTATCTTATTTAGCTGACTCAGAGTCCAGAAGTGGTGACATATCTCTCACGTTAGAGCTATGCCATTCGAGTAGTGACATCAGAAAGCATTTCTTCAAATAGAGGATACCAGGAGTCTCTCCCTAAAAAGCTCGAGACTAGATTAAATTATAAAATTTAAATCATGGAAATTTACGATTTTTAGGCAAGAGTATTAAAATGACAATGAAACCAAAACACAGCAAGATAAAGTTAAGATCTTCTTGACTGTCTTACCATTCTCACAGCACTGATCCCATCATGTTACATAATATCCATTACTGAGTACAAATGCTTCTAGAGAGTTGCAGTATCAAAGTGCCAAGAGTGGCTAATGTACATAAAGCAATGGATTAGAACATTAAAATATTTCCAGGAATAAATTTTAAGAGGAGTTGATAGATATGAGCCATATGTATTCTGGAAAAGCTTCAACTCTCAATAACAAAAAAAAAAATCAGAAGCCATATATTCTTCAATCTCCATAATCTTCCAAATTGAATATCATTGACCAAATAGAAGTCCATAAATAAAAGTTCTGAGGAAGGGTTACGCAACCTGAAACATTAACTGATTTCTCTCTACAAATGCTGCCAAATCTGCTGAGCTTTTCCAGCAATTTCTGACTTACAGCATCTGCAGTTCTTTATTTTTAAAAATAAAAAGGTGCAGTTTTCACACAGTTTAATTAAAGATTATTTCTAGGTCACTGCAGAATACACAATACTCAACAAACTGCAAAACGATTCTGCATTTATATATGTTGGCTTCAAAAGAACTGGCTCGAAGGTAGAAGACAGAGGGTGGTGTTGGAGGGTTGTTTTTCCAGACTGGGGGCCTGTGACCAGTGGAGTGCCACAAGGATTGGCACTGGGTCCACTGCTTTTTGTCATTTATATAAAATGGTTTGGATATGAACATAGGAGGTACAGTTAGTAAGACACCAAAATTAAAGGTGCACCGGACAGCGATGAAGGTTACCCCAGAGTGTAACGTGATCTTGATCAATGGGCTGAGGAGTGGCTGATGAAGTTTAATTTAGATAAATGCGAGGTGCTGCAGAGGAAGTCGTGGAGGCTAGTACAATTTGCAGCATTTAAAAAAGGCATCTGGATGGATATATGAATAGGAAGGATTTGGATGGATATGGGCCGTGCTGGCAAATGGGATTAGGTTAGGATATCTGATTAGCATGGATAAATTGGACCGAAGGGTTTCCACACTGTACATCTCTCAAGCTCTAAGTGGAAAGTGTTAGAATCCAAGCTAATAACAGGAAAGAATCAACTTGGAGCCTCAACAGTTTTGTCATGTCTCTCAGTTCCAAAAATATAAGGAACAGATCAGGTGAATCCCTGGGAAGAGAGGGCGACAGTTTCTACCTGCTGTGTTTTAGTCAGCTTCAGAATCAGTTTTACCAGGTTATTCTCATTGCCATGGAAGGACAAGTTGACAGTTGAAATTGGGAAACAGATTTCCCACAGCACTCAGTTCCTACTATATAGTCACCAAATTCTCACTAAAGACTGTCCATCACAAACAAAGTATAATCAAGACGTGTCAGTTGATAAAAAGCAACTGCTTGGTTTTAAAACGCACTTACGTTGAGCCTCTAATAGTTGCATACACCACAGGATCAGATCCAATTTGGTCAAAACTCTCCAAACATGTGTGAAAATGCACAAATAACAAGGCTGCAGAGGCAAGTGGCTGAGTATTCAATCGTAAGGGAACTTTTTCTATGACTTAGGAATACAAATCACACTACATGTTCAGATAAGTTCACTGTCAAGATCACTGGCAACTGGCAAGGATCAAAACAAGATTCCCAAGAGCACCTATTGCATATTCAATCACATACAAGTAGTTTCTCTTGCCAGACAGGCTTTAACTATTTTAAAAGCTTCCACGTGGAAATGGGCACACCCAACTTGTAAACTATGACAGAACTAATTGTTTCATCTCAAGAATTTTCTTGGGTTTTCTCTTCACAGTAAGCCAGACTCATCAGACAATCACACAATGATTCCCAAACCTGTACTTTGGCCAGAGACTCTTCAACTAAAGTAAACAAATATGCTGTTGATTACTCCATGAAATGGCCTTCAAATAAGAATTTCAGGAGTAAAAGGTATTAGACATGAGATAAGTGAAAAGGGGACTCACGTGGAAGTGATGGTTCGAAATCGTTCTTGCCCAGCTGTATCCCAGATCTGCAATTTTACTTTCTCTCCATTGATTTCCACAGTTCTTATCTTAAAATCTACTCCTATCGTAGTAATATAACTGCCTGTGAACATAAAAGGAAAAGCAGTATAATTACTCAACATTAAGTACAAGGAGGAATGTTCTCACTTATGCAGAAAACAGAGATGGCCCTTGCATGGAGTGCAAACTAGCCTTGGGCAACACATTCTTAAATTCCAAAATAAACCTGAAGTGAGGAATTAGGCCTTTTATTCAGCCTCTTCAGCATGTGGCAGGATTTTTCATTAAGTGTTGTGTTTATATAAACAAGAACTCCATTTTCCCCATGTACCGCACAGAACAAGCTTGAACCATTAAAAAATAACCAAAATTGGACTTCTGATGGCAAATCAAGGCAACAATCCACTGTGGCTGCACAAAAAAACAGTAATAACTGAGCAGATACTAGGCTGGACATTATGTAGGGAGAGATATTCAGTTCACCTCAACATTTCCTGTCAATGTAGAGTTCCACCCAGCAGTAAGAAAATAAGGACATGTTCCTCTAACTCAGCAGGCCAGAGAAATGGATGATCAGGACGAGGAAGGAAATGCCAACATGGTGTATCTTTACTCTGCATCTGTCAAAATTATCCAAAGATCTTTTGACTATGTGATACACATTCTCTGGAAATTGTACCAGGACTGACAAGACTCAAATGGAAGAGAGAAAAAAAAATTACTCCTCCAAATATCAGCACAAACAATAAATCAGGTATAGGAAGCATTGAGAAGAAACAATATAATGCATCAAAAGATCACCTAACTCGCTCTAGAACATTATAGTACTTGTTGTAAAAGCAGATTTTTCCTTACTTTTTTGGGGAATGGTGTGGGGCCAAAAGGAAGAGAAGGGAGAAAATTGGCAAAAAATGGATAAAATTACAAGTGACAGAATTCACTCAAAACTAAACCTATAATTGTCCCTTCCTGTACATTACAGACACTGATGGAGGTGGTTTGTAAAAGCATACATAGTAGTTTCCTGCGTGTGGGAGTATAAAGCAGTGAGCAAGTGCTAGTATCAAAAACGCATTAATTGTACAGACTAATGTGCTTACAACATGACAATGTCAGTCATGTGTGACCTCTACAGTGCGAATGTGTGTTTAAGTGTGTCTCTAATTGAGTAAAAAGTGAGGTCTGCAGATGCTGGAGATCAGAGCTGGTTAAAGCGCAGCAGGTCAGGCAGCATCCAAGGAACAGGAAATTCGACATTTTGGGCTAAAGCCCTTCATCAGGAATGAGGAGTGTGTGTCCAGCAGGCTAAGATAAAAGGAAGGGTGGAGGGACTTGGGGGAGGGGCGATGGAGATGTGATAGGTCCCTCGCCCCTCCCCCAAGTCCCTCCTCCCTACCTTTTATCTTAGCCTGCTGGACACACACTCCTCATTCCTGATGAAGGGCTTTAGCCCGAAATGTCGAATTTCCTGTTCCTTGGATGCTGTCTTTAATTGAGGTCAAGAAATGTCGCAGCATGGTCTCAAGAGGAAGGCTAAGCTCATAGCTACTTGATCAGTGTTTGGGCTATTAGTAAATTTCACTCACACAGTATAAGAGATTTGAATGCAGCAAGACCAGGTCTTGAACCAAGATCCCACCCTTCAGATACCCCATTCCAATAGCACAGGTGGTTAGATCTCCTGCTGCTGCTATACACAGTAGTTTTAAAAAGCCAAACCTGTTCTTATCACCATTTTCTAATTCTACATCAGAACAATGACTACATTGCAAAAGTACTTGGATGAGCTGTCAAGAGCTTTCTGAGAAGTTTTTATATAGATGCAAGCACTTCTTTGGTGTTGGTTCACGTACAATGATGACTGCCCGTTTTGACATACTCAACTCAGACTTTGATCTCCACAGACAAGATTTAAAAATAAAAATCGCAAAACACTAGGTTACAACCCAACAGGTTTATTTGGAAGTACTAGCTTTCAGCACGCTGCTCCTTCACCAGGTCACTTCACCAACCCCAGTCCAACACCTGCACTTCCACATCAAGATTTAAAGAAATAGAAGCCCTCTCAGCCAGTTCAGGTGTGAAAGATCCCATGACAGCAGTTCAGAAGAGAAGCAGTATGTTTTTCCAGTACCATTGCCAACACAACACCATCTTCTACCTAGGTAGCCTACAGCCTGGAGGAGTCAATGTCTCCAATTTCAAATAACCTCCCTTCCCATCCCCCAACTCCCTTCCATTCCATTCCTCTGATCAAACCTTCCTTCCAGCTACCAACTGGATTCATTCCTCCTAATCGACCAACCAGGCCATACCCTGTATCTGTGTTCAACTCTCCCTATCTCACCACCCCGCCCCCACCCCTCTTATACCCTGACCACAGTCGTGAAGAACGGTTACACCCGAAGCGTTTACTTCTCCACCTCCTGATGCTGCCTGGCTTGCTGGGTTCTTCCAGCTTCCTGCTGGTTTACCTAGGATTCCAGCATCTGCAGTTTTTGTCTCAATTACTCCCCAAACTGGCTTTCATCATCTCATGAATATCTGTGCTCCTTTCTGGCTTGTTACACATATTGTACTTTTTAAAAAAAAAGTATTTCAATGGCATTAATACCCTTGTAATGGAGTGGTGAGATAATGAAAAGCATTCTAGAAAATTGTCTTGCGTCATGCAAGTTGTAAGAGATTCATTGTCACAAATAAAATGGAACTACATAGAGAGGACAACGATGTGCGTGGATGGCTAACAGGTACTCACAGTAATTTAGAGTTCAAAGTTCCTGGGCTTTCTAAAAAAAATTCTCATGACAGCCACACCCAGCAAGTTGATTGTCACAAACTGGCATAAACTATGGGTTTCTCACAGTTGTGTACACACAAGTTTCACGTCACCAGGACAACTTAATTAGCTAGAAGCGATTGCAACTCAGTACAATAGCAGAAGTGAGTAGGTGATAATTTCAAAAGCATTGTGGCTCGAGAAGAATAAGGATCCAGCAATGGACTCGAGTGTCTGAGTGAATGCAATGGAAACCGATGAAACAATTTACTTTCCAGGTCTTGATTACTCAGTTAAAGAACAACAAAAAAAAAGAAAAGCACTTAGTTATATAGTGTCCCCAATGTCTTAAGAATTAGAAAGCATAATCACTTTTGTAACATAGGAATCCCAGCAGCCAACTGGAACACAATAAGCACTAATAGTAATGTGTAAATGACTAAATAATCTTTTTGTGTTACAGACTGACAGAAAAATAATGGCCTGGACAATCAAGTAGGATCAGATTCCTCTTCAGAAAAGTGCAGTGGTCATTTTTGTTTATCTAAGAGGGTAAACTGAGGTGTCTCAGTACTTTTTCTCCTCCATATTCTTTCATGGAACATGGACACGTCTGGCAAGGTTAGACATATGCTGATCATCCCTAAATTGCCCAAGAACTGAAGAGCCTTGCTCAGCCACTTCAGAAGGCAGTTAAGAGTCAACCACATTGCTGTCCGAGTATGGAATTGCTTACAGAAGAGAAGGAAATCCACTTTGAAAAAAAGATATAATCAGTGAAACGAATGAGATTTTAAAATAATGAAAAGATAGTAGACTAATGGCACCATTACTGAGACTAGCTTTATTTTCCAGATTCATTAACAGAATTTAAATGCTACCATCTGCAGTAGTGGGATTTGAACCCATGCACCTAAAGCATTAGTCTGAGTCTATAGTTCAGTGGCTTCGTCACTACACTTCTGTTACACTAGAGTGTCTCAGCTTGTTTGCGAACTCAAGTTGTAGTGCGACTTTAAATTCACATCTTGTTATTCAGAGAAGATGCATTACCAAGAGCCATAGCGAGCAGTAAACAAAGGATTAGGAAGAGAAAGGCACTTTGTAAAACAAATCATGAGAACAGAAATTGTTCCAAGATAAAACAGTACATAAATCAGAGAAATTCACAAATATCATCAACATTACATACAAAAGGGTGCTTACCAGAAAAGGTGTTATCTGCAAATCGCAGCAGCAGACTGCTTTTCCCCACACCTGCAAAGACAGAGCAGGACAGTCAAGAGGACAGCACTTGATCAAATCAAAAACAGTACTTACTAGAATGATAAATTCACTGATAAACCCTCATCCAATTATAATGTGGGAGAGGGCTGAAGCAAGATTACAAAAGGTTCAATACATCACAAGTGAAAACATACAAGTAAAAACATACAATACACAGCTCAGCAAAAATAAACTTTACAATAACAAGCGTGAAAGGAGACTTTATTTTTGCACTATTTCCATGGTGACAAACACGTGCCATGAAGAAGCAAAAACTGGAATCTGGCAACAGATGAGAGACAATGCCAATCAGCTGTGGACTGGCAGGGAGCATGTGCTGCAAATTATCCAAAACCAGTATCCAAAAGGATGGATAGCTAAGAGACAGTACAAAAAAAGTTCTTTTCCATTCTCAATAATAAAAGTGCTGCTTGCGACCTAATAAATGTTTTTTGCTGGTTTCAGAGGCGATTAAAACAGTGAGCCAACTACAAACAAATTATGCTCATGTAAAAGCATGAAGAGAATAACAAAAACAAAACAGTGGAGAAACTCAGCAAGTTTGGCAGAACTTTTGGAGGAGGGTCAGTGGGCCGGAAATTTTAACTCTGCTTTCTCTCCGTAGATGCGGTCAGACTTGCTGAGTTTCTCCAGCAATGTATGTTTTTGTTTCACATTTCCAGCATCTACAGATTTTTTTTAAAAAGAGAATGTCACAATGACATTTATTAAAAAGTGAAATAACGAGGTGCCATTTTCACAGCTCTCCCGTATGCATTGAGTATTTGAAAATGTTTGGATTTCTCATGTCGGAGAAAACAGCTTAAATGTCATTCAATGCATGTATGATCTCATAGTACTAATGTCTAAACATGAAAAACAATGGTACTTTAAAGCATTTTGGGAGGAAGGTCCTGGGAGTGCAGTAAAGCACTATAAATGCAAAATGCTGTCTAACAAACAAGCTGAGCAGTCACCTTGATTAAAAACAATCAAGTGTAACATCTCCAGCTCAGGAAAGACAAGCCAAATCAAGTAAGTGCGTGCTTTGTTTACCAAAATGTAGACTAGAATTGAAATGGCTCATCACATAGTTGCGATAGCAGGTTCACATCCTATTTCCAGCATACACACATTTTTCACTTTGCCATTTTACCAAAAGGAAATCTCTTCAATCCAGGACCAACAAAATGATCCTTCGCCAGGGAATACTCATTGCTGTCACTTCTTTGAACCCACCCAAGTGTAATCACTGTTGCAGGTCAGAGAAAGTGAGGGCTGTAGATGCTGGAAATCAGAGTTGAAAAGTATGGTGCTAGAAAAGCACAGCCAGTCAGGTAGTATCCAAGGAGGAGAATCGACGTTTCAGGCATAAGCCCTTCATAATGTCCGATGAAGGGCTTTTGCCTGAAACGTCGATTCTCTTGCTCCTCAGATGCTGCCTGACTGGCTGTGCTTCACTGCCACAGGTCGCAAGTTTTTCATCACTTGTGCACTAGAAATTGTTGTTTATCCACTGATATACATTAAACACAAGTCACAGAATCTGAATTGAAACCGGACAGATCACCTGACATCAATTTAGGCACTGGAACAGGCAGGGGCAGGGGCAGGGGCAGGGGCAGTCTTGTCAACTCTGCAATGTCTTCCTTACTGAAGTCTGGAGGCTAGTGCCAAAACTGGTAGAACTGTCTCAGAGTAGTCAAGCAATAGCCTTACATAAGTCACACACACTTACAATGTCCCAGGCACCACCAACACCCTTGGATATGTCCTATCCCACCTGCAGGACAGATCCAGCAGAGGCAGCAGCACAAAGGTATACAGGTTTGAGAGAGTTGCCCTGGAAATCCTCAACACTGACTCAATGAAGTCTTATGGCTTCAGGTTAAAACATGGTCAAGGAAAGCTCCTGCTGATCATCACGTACTGTCCTCCCAATGCTGATGATTGGGTACTCCATGCTGAACAACACTTAGGAGGAAACAGGGAGGATAGCAATGGAAAGAACGGCACTCTGGGTAGGGAATTTCAAAATGTCCACCACCAAGAGAGGCTCAGCAACAATACTACTGATTTAGGACCTGACCAGCTCAAAGGACATAGCAGGTGGGGAGGGAACAAACAAACAAGAGAAAAAGAAAACATACCTGACTTTATCCTTACCAATCTGCTGGTTGCAGATGCATCTACCCACGACAGTGAGGCTGACCACTGCACAGTCCTTGTGGAGACAAAGTCCTATCTTCACATTGAGAATAACTTTCATCATATTGTGTGGCACTATCACCATGCTAAAATGGGACAGACATTTGAACAGACTGGGCATCCATGTCACGCTGTGAGTCATCAACAGCACCAGAATTGTACTCCAGCACAAACTAATCTCAGTTCAAGATATTCCCCACTCAACCATTAGCATCTAGCCAGGGAATCAACTCTGGTTTAATGAAGCAGCACCAGGTATACCTGAAGATGAGGTGTCAACATGATAAGCTACCAAATGCGACTATTGATGTGCCAAACAGGGTAATTAACAAATGACAGACAGAGCTAAGCAATCCCACAATCAATGAATGTGATTTAAGCTCTGCAATCCTGCCACATCGAGTCATGAATGGTGGTGGATAATTAAACAACTCACTGGAGGAGGTGGCTCCACAAATTTCCCCATCCTTAATGATGGAAGAGGCTGGCACACCAGTGAAAAAGGAAAAGCTGAAGCTTCGGCAGCAACCTTCAGCCAGAAGGACTGAGTGGATGATCCATCTCAGCCTCCTCCAGTGGTCCCCAGCCTTACACATATCAAGAAACGGTTGAAAACACTGGATGTGACAAAGGCTATAGACTCGGACAACATTTCAGCAATAGTACTAAGGCTTATGTCCCAGAATTTCCACTCCCCGAACCAAGCTCTTCCTATACACTGTTACAACCCTGGTGTATCTACCTGACAATGCAGACAATTCCCAGGTACTCCTGCACATAAAAACTGGACAAATCCAACCCAACCAATTTACTGTCATCAGTAGAGACATGGAAGGTGTTATCACCGATACCAAGCAGTATCTGTTCAGTGATGTCCAGTTGGGGCTCTGCCAGGGAAGCAGCTCCTGATCTCAATACAGCCTTGGCTCAAACATGAACAAAAGAACTGAATTGCAGAGGTAAGGGGAGAGTACAGCCCTCGACAGCCAGACTGTATTCAACCAAGTGTGGCATCAAGGAGCCTAGCAAAACTAGAATCAATGGGTATTAGGGGGCAACCTCTCCAGTGGTTGGTTCATACCTGGTATATAGGATGATGATGATGGTGGTTATTGGAGGTCAGTCATCTCAGGCTCCAGGATGACTCTCTGCAACAGTTCCTCAGAGTAAGGTCCTAGGCCCAACCATCTTCAGCTGCTTCACAATGACCTTCCCTCCATCATAAAGTCAGAAGTGGGAATGTTCACCGATTACTGCACAGTTTGCAGCACCATTTGCAACATCTCAGACAGTGAAGCAGCCCATGTTCAAATGCAACAAGATCTGGTCAGTTCAAGCCTGGATATTGTCAAGTGGAAAGCAACATTCACACCAAAGCAAATGCCAGGCTCTGACCATCACTAAGAGACAATCTAACCATCACCCTTTGACATTCAAATGGTGTTACCACTAGTAAATCCACCCCCCACCCCATTGCCAATGTCTTGAGGTTTATCATTGACCAAAAAGTCAATTGGACTCACCACATAAACACAGTGGCCATGAAAGCAGAGACAAGGAATACCGGAACAAGTCAGTCACCTCCTATCTCACCAAAACCTGTTCACTAGGTACAAGGCCCAAGTCAGGAGTGGGATGGAATGCTACCCACTTGCCTAGATGAGTGCAATTCCAACAACACAAGAAGCTTGACACCATCCAAGACAAAACATCCTGCTCGATTAGCACTACTTCCACAAGCATTCACCTGAGACTCAGAAGTGTGTACTTATCTACAAGATGCACAGCAGAAATTCAAAGATCCTTAGACAGCATCTTCCAAACCCATCTAGAAGGGGGAAGTGCAGCAGATACATGGGAATACCAACACCTGCATGTTTCCATCCGATCCACTAACCATCCTGACTTGGAAATATATTGTCATTCCTTCACTGTTGCTGGGTCAAATTCCTGGAATTCCCTCCCTGACAGCATTGTGGGTCAACCCACAGAAGGTGGATTGCAGCAGTTCAGGAAGATAGCTCACCACCACCTTCAAGGGCAACTAGGGACATGCAATAAATGTTGGCCAGCAAATGAGCCCACATTCCACAAATAAAAAGAACAGACTGCTGCTTAACAGTGAACACTTAATATGACATTAAATAGATTCACTATTTCAAATTACACAAGTTGCTAAGTTCACGATTGTTGGGACACAACAGACTGTGGATTAGATATTGTAGCAAAGGACTTAAACAATAAAAATCTGAAGTCGCAGAAGACAGAATCAAAATATCAGCAACATTTTTACTAGCACAAAAGGTTAATCAGTTTATAGCAACTGAATCTGAAAATACAATTATTCTCTTCAGACTTTTCCAATTCCAAATCTCCGTTAACCATCACTTGCTCACAACAAGCCACAAGAAAATACAGTCCATTTTAAACTAGATTAGGAAAACACATTTCAAACAGCAGATATGCTCCGGGAAACTAATTAGGTTGAGACTGGGCTTTTCCCATTTTTAAAAAAATGTAAAATCAGGAGAAGAGTTCTGAACCCAAGATTTTCAACCATGATAAGCTCATTCCATATCTTATTTTGTAAGAAAATAATCAAAACCATCATCATCAGCAGTCCTTTGCAGGGAAGGATGACTCTTCCACTCTCAGAAGTCCACTGACGGCTGTACAGACAATGCAGGTACCGCAGGCTTTATTACACTTAAGAGTCAGAGATGTACTGCACAGAAAACAGACCCTTTGGTCTAACTTGTCCCATGTTGACCAGATATCCTTAGTTAATCTAGTACCATTTGCCAGCACTTGGTCTATATCCCTTTAAACCTTTCCTATTCATATTCCCATCCAGATGTCTTTTAAGTGTTGTCATTGCACCAGCCTCCACCACTTCCTCTGGCAGCTCATTCCATACATACACCACCCCCTGCATGAAAATGTTGGCCCTTAGATCTTTTTTAAAAATCTTTCCCCTCTCACCTTACAACCTATGCCCTCTAGTTTTGGATTGCCCTACCCTGGGCAAAGGACCTTGGCTATTCACCTTAACCACACCACTCATGATTTTATAAACATCTCTGACATTTCAAGGAAAATAGCCCCAGCCTATTCAACTTCTCCCTGTAAAACAAACCCTTCAATCCTGGAAAAATCCCTGTCAAATGTTTTCTGAATCCTTTCAAGTTTCACAAAATCTTTCCTATAGCAGTAGACCAGAATTGAACAGAGTATTCCAAAAGTGCCCTAACTAAAGTACTGTGCAGCAGCAAAATGACCTCCCAAAACCTATACTCCATGCACTGACCAATAAAGGCAAGCATACCAGACACCTCCTTCACTGCCCTGTCTACCCATGACTCCTCTTGCAAGGAACTAAGAATCTGCATCCCAAAAAGTCTCTTTGTTTGGCAACAATCTCCAGGTCCTGACCATTAAACACACTAGTGCTATCCTGATTTGCCCTTCCAAAATGCAGCACTTCACATTTATCTAACTTAAACTCCATCTGCCACTCCTCAACCCATTTGATCAAGGTCCCATCTTGGAGGTAATTTTCACTGTTCACTTGACCAATTTTGGTGTCATTTGCAAATTTATTAAGCATACCTCCTATATTCACATCCAGGTCATTTAGATTAGAATCCCGTTGTGGAAACGGGCCCTTCGGCCCAACAAGTCCACACTGACCCTCCGAAGAGTAACCCACCCAGACCCATTTCCCTCTGACTAACGCACCCAACACTGTGGGCAATTTAACATGGCCAATTCACCTGACCTGCACGCCTTTGGACCGTGGAAGGAAACCAGAGCACCTGGAGGAAACCACGCAGACAGGGGGAGAATGTCTGTGTGGAGTTTGCACAGTTGCCCAAGACTGGAATCGAACCTGGAACCCTGGTGCTGTGAGGCAGCTGTGCTAACCACTGAGGCACCGTGCCGCCCATAAATGACAAAAAGCAGTGGGTCCAGCAACAAAACCTGCAACACACCGGTCCAGTCCGAATAGCAACCTTCCATCACCATCCTGTCTCCCATCTTCAAACCAATTTTATATCCAAATAGCTAGTTCTCCCTGTATTTTGTGATCTCACCTTGCTAATTAGTCTACAATGTGAAAACTTGTCAAACACCTTGCTGAAGTCCATATAGATCACATCCATCACTCTGCCCCTAAGAATCCTCCTTGTTACTTTATCAAAAAGCTCAAATTAGTGAGACATGATTCCCCACACACAAAGCCCTGTTGACTATCCCTAATCAGTCCATGCCTTTCCAAATAGACATAAATCCTGTCTCTCAGGATTCCCTCCAATGCCCACCAATGATACAAGGGTCTATAGTTCCCTGGTTATCCCTTACCACCTTTCTTAAATAATGACATCACATTAGCCAACCTCCATTCTTCCACGACCACACCTGTGGTTATCAACAATACAGATATCTCAGCAAGGAGCACAGCAATCACTTCCCTAGCTTCTCATAAAGTTTAGGTACATCTCAGTGATTTATCCATCTTTACTCGTTAAGACGTTTTAGCTACATTTCCATTAAGCACCTCTGGAACATTTATCCATGTTAAAAGATATGAAAAGAGGCAGCGGAAAGGTCATCATCCAGAAACATCAATTCTGTTTTGCTCCACATATGCTGTCTGACCTGAGCACTTACAACATTTTTCTGTTTTACTTGGTAGATGATATATAAAAATTACTTTCTTGATTGCCAAAACTAAGATTTGAATCTGGGCGTTGTGTGTGTAAAAATGGGCCTAACATGGGACAGATGGTGGTTGTGGCAAGGGGGATTGGTGTGGCAGCATGCTGGTTTTCACAGGCGTCCACTTTATCCCCCATGTGAAAGTCTCGAGATGGTTGATGCCTTCCCTGAAGTTCCTCCTCCACATTGGACAGTCTTGGGCCAGTGATTCCCATGTGTCTGTGGAAATGCCACACTTTACCAGTGAGGCCTTGAAGGTATCACTGAAGCACTTCCTCCATTTACCTGGGGCTCATCCAGCGTTTCAAAGTGGAAGCAGAGCACCTGCTTGGGGAGTCTAGTGTCTGTGCCCAGCCCATTGTAGCCACCAAAAACACTAAATGGGGTGTGAATGAGTTAAAGGATGATGGAGGCTTTGTTTTGGTACTTGTACGTATTGATGAGGTTCATGTCTGAAGTATGCTTCAAAAGGTCGCTGCATCTTAACTTCTTTTGACACAACCCTGAAGCAGCTGATGACAGTTTATAAACTCTGATTTTTAACATTTTTTCCAAAAAAAAGGGGCCATTAGTTTTGAAAATGTTCAGCGCTCTTTCTAGGAGGTTGAAAACCATTAACATGCTGAAATGTACGTTGTTTGATGCATTAGCTCCTTGTTGGTTAATGTTCTGTTGAAAGGCTCCAGCATCACCTTGAAGTTAATTTGATCCACTTCAGAATATCTTACTTGGTTGGCCATATCACCGTATTAGATTCAATTTGCTTACCGAAGCTGTAGACAGATCTTTCACCACACTTTTTGGTTAACCATTTCCCAGGCATATGTCAATATTTATTCACGTGTTGCATCTAATTTTGTTTGAGATATTCATAGGATGAGAGTCTTTATCGCCCACCTGGAACTACCCTCAGAAGTAGTGGTGGAAATTGCTTTCTGAACAGTGGTCAACGGGAGTGTACAGATACCCACGGTGCTGTTTGGAGGGAGTTCCAAGATATTGACCCAATGACATTGAAGGAGCAGTTCAAAGACAGGGTGGTGTGTGGCTCAGATGAGAACCTGCAGGTGGTGCTCCCATACATCTGCTGCTTCATCCTTGTAAGTGGAAAATGTCAAGAATTTGGTATTGGCTATCGAGGGGCTATGGTGAATTGCTATGGCGCATCTTGTAGATGGTGCACACTGCTGTTACTGTACAGTGCTGGAGGTAGTGAACTTTGATGGTGATGGATAGGGTGTCAATCAGTGTTGCTTTTCCCTGAAAGGTATTAACCTTAGTATTGTTGGAACAGAAACTAGTAAAATCTAGTATGGGTAACTTTGGCCATTAACCTTTATGTTGTTTTTATTACTCTTGATGATGCAAAACAGTTGTTAACAGAAGTCCAAGTGAACTTGTAATGTCTCCTGCATCATCACATCATAGCACTTCTAATATTGTATCTAGCCATCGTGCCAAATTTACTCACTTATAAAGGGCAAAATAATTAAGCAAATAAAGCAATGGCAGCTAACATACCTCGGACAATTAGTGCATGTGCAGAATCTTGCTACTTGCGTGCCTTCACAAAATACCCTGTGGACATGTACAGAATGTTGTACAAATTGAATAATTTTTTTTAAAGGACCTTCACAGACAACCTTCATTAAGTCTAGGACCTTATACTTCATCCACATCAAGGATTATAGATCAATAGTTTTGCTAACCATTTTGTAACAGTTGTAACTGGGATATGTGGAAACATTGTTAGTAATTTATTAACTACTCAGTAATGAAACTAAGCTATTCAAAGTTTCAAACAGGGTTTGATGTACATATATGTTACCTATGTCTATTAGTGGCAAGTATCATGCCCTTCATTCTTTAGTTGCTCAGCTTCCAAAAGCAGAGTTGTCGTCATTATCTACTGAAGGTGGCGATGAATCAAGGATAAATTACCCATCACTGCCACTTCAGACTTCTATGTTAACATGCTAGCAAGTAAATTTAGCAGTGGCTTTCAACACTTTTTGAAAAAGATCCAATTTAAAATACAGCCTATAATGGAGCATTACTCCAATGAAAATGTTAATTTAATTTTGCTTTGCTGTCGAGCTGGCCAGTTTTGAAAAAAAAGTTAACCAACTGATGCCAGGGAAGTATTATTTACAATGGGCTTCAAATCAGAGTAATGAGTTTATAATGGTGTTACAGCCAAGGGTAAGATAGAGACAGTATGCCAAGAGTTACAAATATTCAATTCTACCGCTGAAGAAAAATGTTAACTATTTCTATTCCCAAAGATGCTGCCAGATCAGAATCTCTCCAGCTTGTTTTTATTTCATTTCTTGTCCCTGGTAGTTTTTTTTTGATGGTGGTTAATAGCAATCTTGGGGGATGCTGCTGTCAAAGCACTGGTTAGGTGCTGGGATGCATCTAGCTGATAGCATATCAATTGCAAATATTTAGGCCAATGCATAAAGCACTAACAAGCAAACAGCCATACACTGGGCAGTGTTGGCACACTGATATAAAGGTGCAGAGTATTCTGATCTAAACTTTGCAGATGGCAAAGGTGCTTTGGGGAGTTAGAAGGTGAGCTAAGTCCCAGAATGTGGAAGTGGGGCTTGGCAATGATAATGCCATTAAAATCACCAGGCAAGTGGTTTATAGTCTCTCTTTAGATTATCTGTCTAATCTTCCTAGATTATAGGCTCATTAAGTCACTGAAACTTTTGTGGCAAAAATGTTGCTACCACTTGGCAGTCTAAGCCTGGATGTTGTCCAGGTCTTGCTGGATGCAGACACAGATTTCTGCAAATGGAGCTGACACTAAACAGCAGAAAGTATCCCAATTTCTGACTTGATGGAGAGAATGCCATTGACTAAGCAGCTAAATACACAGTTAGCAGAGGATGTCATGAAACACAACTTCAGCTACAATATCCTGCATTCATGACGACTAGCTTCTAACAATCATAACTGTCATCTTTCTCCTTACCCCTCATTTCACAAATCTCCAGGGCATCTAATCCAGCCAAACGCTGCCTTACCAAAAGGCAATCATTCATTCTCATTTCACCTCACAAAGTTGGTTCTCTTGTTTGGATGGCAGTAGAGAAATCCAGATCAAGTTACGCTGGCAGAATCTAAGTCTAAATTGATACTGCATCAACAGAATTGCATCAACATGGCCATTTTAGATGGAGGAAAAACACTCGTCAAGATTGCCTCCTTTTTCTTTAAACCTCCAATCCACCTCATTGCACATCTGGTCCTCTTTCACTGCAGCTTAGAAGTTAGACACAATTTTCATTGTTGTTACCAGTTCCTCCGACAGCTGATCATAAGATAGCTATCATTCAAACTTGTTCCCACGCTCCAAACGAGAGAAGCATTGAGCAATTAATCTCAAGACCATTTCAATGCCACCTCATTGGGAGTTCCTGTTCTGTTCCTGAGCACAACCCCTTTTTTTGGATCTAACATGCAATGATTATGGTAATAAGTGAGGAAAGCAATTACTTATGCATTTGCATATTTTGGGCATGAAGAAGGGTTTATGCCCGAAACGTCGACTCTCCTGCTCCTTGGATGCTGCCTGACCTGCTGCGCTTTTCCAGCAACACATTTTTCAGCTCTGATCTCCAGCATCTGCAGTGGGTGGCACGGTGGCACAGTGGTTAGCACTGCTGCCTCACAGCACCTGAGACCCGGGTTCAGTTCCCGACTCAGGTGACTGACTGTGTGGAGTTTGCACGTTCTCCCCATGTCTGCGTGGGTTTCCTCCGGGTGCTCCGGTTTCCTCCCACAGTCCAAAGATGTGCGGGTCAGGTGAATTGGCCATGCTAAATTGCCCATAGTGTTAGGTAAGGGGTAAATGTAGGGGTATGGGTGGGTTTCGCTTCGGCGGGTCAGTGTGGACTTGTTGGGCCGAAGGGCCTGTTTCCACACTGTAAGTAATCTAATCTAATCCTCACTTTCTCCTGTTTGCATATTTGGACAGCACAAGTTATGTTTAAACCACTTTTTTAAAAAAAAGTGACATTATTCTGTCAGTTAGGTCTTCCACAACATTTTCAGCTGAAATATGGTGTGCTTTAACAAACATTCCAAAGCATTTGAATTTCCTCACTTGCCTCAACCTCCCACTGAGCCTTCTCTGGGGAGTATACTGCAAAATCTCATTCAAAATTAAATAAAACTAAAAAAAGTGACCTGCAACAGTCCAAGTCAAAACTGGAGGAAGCCAGCAGTGGAGTAACATTGCTGACCACTCAAAGAATGTGAACATTTTCCAAGCTGACTATATGGGGGTTTACCTTGTCACTTTTTTTTTAAAAAGTGAGATTTTTGAGTAATAACTAAAATAGGTTAACATTGCACCTTTATTTTCAATTCATGCTCCTCTCAAAATTACCTTTTAGCCACTATTTTCCTGTTTTCCTTTGTCTCATACATTCACCGATAGTCCACTACTCAGGCTTCGTTTACCTTGTGTTCATTTTATTGAATCGTATCACTGAACTCGGAGGTCAGTCAGCTCAGTTGGCTGGACAGTTGGTTTGCAGCACAGTCTATTAGAAATAAGGTGACTTCACCATTGCAAAATCCTTCCAGCTCACTCCAATTAAAATCCTGTCAATAATCTCTATTTTGCATTTCACTCCAACACTGTGGCAGAGCCTGGCAGATTTATAACTTTTTATTTTCATACCAGACTCCTACCCAACATTCAATACCAGGCCTCTAGACAGGATCAATTCTTTATGATCCCCGAAGCACTTGGCTCTTCCCTTGTATGATTTGAACAGAGGGACTGATTGCTAAACTTGATTGTTAAACATGTCGATGACAAAAAAGTAAGTTGTGAAGGGAATGCAAGAAGTCAGAAAAGGATTATAGATTGGTTAAGTTGGTAGGGTGCAGGAATACTCAGCAGGAGTACAATGAGGGAAAAGGCGATTTTGTGCACATTAACAAAGCAAACAAAAAAAAGCTTGAATAGAGAGAAACTGTAGAATTGTGAGGTACAAGGGAATCTGGGTGTCCTGGGACAAGATTCAAAAAAGTTTAAGCAGGTTAAGCAAGTATAATAAGTGGCAGGAATCAAACTGAACATAGTCATTTATTGCAAGGGTGATGGAATGTACAATTAGGGCCTTTTACTACAACTGTAAAGAGTGTGCTTGGGAGACCATATTTAAAGTTGTGTTCCCAGTCTTGGCCTCTTTACCCAAAGAGCATTAAACAGTTCAGAGGAGGTTCAATCGACTGATCCCTAGGCTGAGGAGTTTATCTTAGGAGGAAAGGTTGGACAGGTTGGGCCTGCACCTGCTGGAGCCAAGATCTTTAAAAAAAATATTTGGAGTGAGCCTTAATGACATAGTCATCAACGATTGTCCATCCCAAACTGAATCAGGTGCCATGCTAGGCCATTTTAGAGGACAGTTAAAGAGCCGACGGATGTCAAATCACAGCTATTTAAAAACAGAGAGATACTGTAGAACAGATAATGATGGCAGATTTTCTTCCCTCGAGGACATCACTGAACATTAGTGATCTAATCGAAAAATAGAAGGTCCTATAGAAAATGAGAATCTGATGAATTAGTAATGCAGAATAAGACTATGGCAGATGAATTGAACAGATGTTTAGCATCAGTCTTCATGAGAGACAATACAAGCAGCATCCTGGAAGTAACTGTACATCAGTAATTGAAAGACGGAGTAACTCAAGAAAATCACAATTATCAGGGAAGCAGAACTGAGTAAAGTGTTGGAACTGCAAGTTTCCAAGACCCCAGGGCCTGGTGGATTTCATCCTCAGGTCTTTAAAAAGTAGCTAGTGAAATAGTTGACACGATGGTTTCAATTTACCAACACTTATTAGATTTAAGGAAGTCTCCTTTAGATTGGAAAATTGCTAAAGTAATTCCTTTATTCAAAAAGAGAGGAGACAGAAAAACAGAAAATTACAGACCAGTTAGTTTAATATCTCCACTAGGGGAACATATTTGAAACTAAAGACATTATAACAGAGCACTTGGATAAGTTCAAGGTAATGAGGCAAGTCAACATGGTTTTGTCAAAAGGAAATGTCTACTTTATTGTGTCCTTTGAAGGAGTAACTTGCATTGTGGAGAAAGGGCAACCAGTGGATATATTATACTTAAGAGTTCCAATAGATACTCAAGATTGAAAGATTGTGGAAAATAAAAGCTCACGGTGTAGATGGATAGAAGATTGGCTGACTAAGAGTAGAAATAAGTGGATCTTTTCCAGATTAGAGGTTGGTGCCTCAAATCTTTACAATAATGATTCCAACAAAGGATGTGAAATGGACACATGGAACTTACAGAAGGAATATAGATAGATCACGTGTGGATAAAGATGTGGCAAGCAGAGAATAAATGTGAGTCTATTTCAACAAAAAAAAATTTTTAAATATTGTTTGTGGAGGGATTGCAATGCTCTGATATGCAGAGACATGGGTGTTTAATGCATGAATCACAAAGTTAACAGGCAGGCACAGCAACTAATCAGAAAAGTTAATGAGTGCAGCTTTCTTTGAAAGGGAAATTGAATTCAAGGTGATAATGCTTCAGTTATACAGGACATTAGTAAGGCCATATATGGAATATGGTGTACAGTACTGGTCACAGTACTTAAGGGAAGGATGCTAATGTACTGGAAGCAATTCAGAGAAGCTCTACTAGACCAATACTTGGAAGAAGTGGATTGCCTTATGAAGAAAGGCTAGGCTTGTATCCTCTGGTGTTTAGATATGTCAATGATGACTTAGTTGAAACTTATAAATCTCGAGGGGGCTTGATTGGGTGGATGTGGACAATCTTCAGGTGCCATACCCAAAAGTTTCCAGTCATCTAATCATTGTTTTCTGATTATTCTCCTCCTGTTCTTAAATAGTGGCTATTCTGCACTCAGCTGGAGACAAAGGCACCTCCACACAAAAGATTAATCAAATGACTGACTCTTTTCAGAATAAAACTACTCATTTGTTTTTTTTTGTATAACCAGCAAAACAGCCAATCATCTCCAATCTACTTCTCCTGTCCCTGCTTCTAATAAAAAGAACATTCGTTGCAGCTTTAATCATGAACACAACCAAGGTTTATGATGATCAAAAAACTCACTGCACTGGAGTTTCAACATGTTTTAGATTTAAAGCCAAATTGCAAAGCCTTTAGTTATTCAGCACGCATCATATATATTGCAATAGTGTTGATAGGAGTGCAAGAGGAATAATCACAAGCAATTCCTGATGAAGAGTTTATGCTTGAAACGTAGATTCTCCTGTTGCTCGGACGCTGCCTGACTGGCTATGCTTTTCCAGCAAACACACTCTTCGACTTTGATCTCCAGCACCTGCAGTCATCACTTTCTTCCAGATTTATATACACTTCTATTCTGATGACAACTCACCTCAAATAGTTCCCATTGCCAGTGACAGGTCAGGCATTACCAGACATAGCTGTATTACAGCTGAAATATAGCTTTTTCTCTCACATTTGGAATGACTAGCTTGATCTGTGCCGATGCTCCTCCCCCAACCTCCCAACCCTTCAAAAATTTAAATATATGTGACAACAATTTCCATCACGCCTACCCCATACTTTAATGAAACCCTGGCAGCACAGTTACTGTATACTCTGCTGGATAGGTACAGAATTGCCATTTCAAACAAGAACTTTGTTTTAGACTTGAAATAGTATTGCTATCAGGATATGAGCTGCACTGTCAAGTCTGAATTCATTGGGGTGATGGGCATTCTTCTGTCATGGTTTGATAAATGCCATCAGCAAGTAAATGCAAGACTTGAAATCAAACTTGAAGTCATTGGTATGGCTCTGGAGTCAACACAGAGTTAGTCCAAGCAAGGACAGCAAGCAAGCTTCCTTCCCTACAGGTTCTTAGTGGCCCAGTTGGGTTTTTAACACCAGCTTCACTTCAGAAACACAAACTGAATTGAACCAGCTTCATTGATTTACATAAAAAAACTGAATTCACCTTCTTAAATTAGCATGGTGGGATTGGATCACATTCTCTATTATTAATTCAGTAACAATCACCAGCACGGAGCAAAAAGTCGCAGGATAAACTAGACAGTGTTTTCAAATAAATTAATCTTGGCCCAGAAAGCTGCATGGTAGCAATGTGCATGCTGTGTTTTACACTGCTTCAGGTTTAACAGATCTTACAGTTTTACACGATTCAGAGCAAGCTGTTCACCAGAAACAGAATTTCCTGTAAAGGTTCACATCACTGGGGCATCAAGGTTTGTCACTGACCCCAATGAACTAAGATCAAACATTTCTGCAGACGTTACAATATTCAAACAGTTTCAATAAAAGTTACAAATAATAGCTGATGTGATAGCAGTACACTATCCCTGCTCAACCTGTCTGTAGCCTTTACCACGGTTGACCACAACATCCTTCAAAGCCAAAGCCACTTGCTAGCTGAGTGGAACTGCTCTCATTTCATGTCATGACTTTAGCCAGAGAATCTTCTACAGTGGCTTATCTTCTCGTGATATTACCTCAGGAGATGTCTAAAGGAGATGGTGCCTTACGTGGCATGTCTCAGCGACAAGATAAAACACAGAGTCAAGTTCCACAAGTATACTGCTAACATCAGCCTCTATCTCCTCTTCCCCCCCACCCCCAAAACACCAGCACTCACCCTCCCAAACCCTGCAAAACGGATAAAGTGACCAGATGCCTGGAGGAAGAACACATCTTCTGCCACGGAACCCTCTAACCATACAGGATCAATGTGGATTTCAGCAGTTTTCTCATTCCACCACCACCCCACCCTCCACTTCCAACTTGGCACCGCCCTCTTGAATGGTCCTACCTATTCATTCATCTTCATTCCCACCTATCTGCTCCCTGGCCTATCATTTTCACCCCCACCTTCAACTACCTACCTCAATCCCAGCTGCCTTCTCCCCAGCCCCACCTATTTATCTCTCAGACCCTCAGCTACAAGCCCCAATCCTGATGAAGGGCTTATGCCTGAAACGTCGACTATCCTGCTCCTCGGATGCTACCTGACCGGCTGTGTTTTTCCAGCACAACACTTTTCAACTCTGGAAAATGTCTTGCTTGACAACCAGTTCTGGAGAAGTTGAGATTTCCTCCATCTAACTACTAAAAGATTCTGGATGCAGGTTTGCTTGCTGAGCTGGAAGGTTAGTTTTCAGATGTTTCGTCACTATACTAGGTAACATCAGTGAGCCTCCAGATGAGGCACTGGAGGCATGGCCCGCTTTCTATTGATGTGTTTAGGTTTCCTTGGGTTGGTGATGTCTTTCCTGTGGTGATGTCATTTTATTAGATTTATTTTTATTAGATTTACAGTGTGGAAACAGGCCCTTCGGCCCAACAAGTCCACACCGACCCGCCGAAGCGAAACCCACCCATACCCCTACGTTTACCCCTTACCTAACACTATGGGCAATTTAGCATGGCCAATTCACCTGACCCGCACATCTTTGGACTGTGGGAGGAAACCCACGCTGACACGGGGAGAACGTGCAAACTCCACACAGTCAGTTGCCTGAGTCGGGAATTGAACCCGGGTCTCAGGCGCTGTGAGGCAGCAGTGCTAACCACTGTGCCACCGTGCCGCCCACCATTTTTCTCAGGGGGGAGAAATGGGATCCAAGTCAAATGTGTTTGTTGATCGAGTTCCAGAACTCTAATCATAAATTTACGATTAAATGAAAAGATCAACAATTGGTGAGAAGGTCCCAATATTTGACTGATCCTTGTGCACCTTTCGGTACAAAAGTCAGTGCTCACTCTTTCTGCACAAGTAGTCTAATTTTAAGACTCTCTGAAACAGGGTGGATTGGTATTCTGCACATTCTCTCTCACTTGCTGACATACTGCTGCTATCTCACACACACTGGGAAAAGATGGGGTTGCGGGTGATGCCTTAAAACAAAACAGTTCTGAGAAAGGGTCACTGTACCTGAAACCTTAACGTCTCTTCACAGATACTGCTAGACCCGTGGAACTTTTCCAGCAATCTCTTTTTGTTTCTGATTTACAGCATCCACAGTTCTTTCAGCTTTTATACACAGATGACCCCCAGGATGCCTTCACTGACACAAACTAGCTCAATATATGGACTCTTACAAACACCGACTCTACCCTAGGAAGTCAAGGAAGCAGATCTACAGATTCGATTCCCAGACCCCTCAAACTCTGGCCTTGTCTTTTGGCTCAACAGCTCACTGGTACTTAACCCACTGCTTTTACTGATCAAAATCAATTACCTAGACTTGGCTGCATAGGGCAGATTTTCAAAACATTTCAAATGACAAAACTCAGATGTAAATTCATCTATGGGGAGGATAGTGATAAACAAGCTGGCAAAATACATGAACACATGGCAGGCAAAATATAATGCAGGTGGACAAGATGGCTTGAAGATGAGAAGAGGCAAAAACAAACTGAACTAAGGTAGTGTAGGAACAGAAATACATGGCTGTTAATACGTACAAATTGCTGATGGCAAGAGGACACATGAGACAGCAGTTAACAGAAGGTGTACAAGATCCTCGGTTTTAATAAATAAAGGCATAAAATACAAAGCAAATAAAATCTGATGAACTTTCATAATATACTGGCCCAACATCAACTGCAAACACTTCAGAAAGGATTCAAAGACTTTAAATGCAGACAAACATTTACAAGTATGGCTCCAAGGTTGAAGGACTATAGTTAAGTGGATAGACTAGAGAAGCTGCATCTTTTCTCTTTAGCAGAGAGGATTCAGAAGAATTTGATACAGGCATTCAAAATCATGAGGAATCTAGACAGCAGAGAAGACAAAACTGTCCCACTGATGGGAAATGGGATTAAAAGTTAAATGGTTGTTTTTGACTGACTGGGCTGAAGGACCTTTCTTCTGTGCTATAGATCTCTATGACTCTATAGCAAAAGGAATAGAGTCTAAGAAGAAACCAATTTCAGCTGATTTGTTGTTGGTTCCTTTACCAAATTACAAAGACTTTATTCCCCTCCCCAACACATCAAGTGGTTAGGATCTAGGTTGCACTTCCTAAGTGTGTAATGGAGGTAGATTCAACTGTGACATTCTAAAGAGAATCAGATGAATACAAGAGGAGAAGAAAAAAGTACAGTGAACTAAGCTGGAAGCTAGTTTGCAGGAAGTCAGGTCAGCTCATGACAAGTGGCATCACACTCCACTGTAACGATTCCAGAATTCACTTATACTATTCTTGGTGTTGCTTATACTTATCAACACACAAACACAATCAGCAGTTTCTAACATTTACTGAGACTACCACACTTAACCCATCTCCAGACTACTTTACAATTAATGTTGCGCACATAAACATACATAACCAAAATCCCTGTGTCAAAGTTCAACCAGTTGATCAGATACTTACATCATTCCCTCCCAGATCTCTCTTTTTTGTATACTGGTCCTATTTCTAGTCACACACCATGCTGGTATATCTGCTTTATCCTAATGCACAGCCCCATGTCCCCTAACAGTCACTCCCCCTCCCTTACTTGCCTTCAACCACCTTTCCCCATGTCCCAACCCACAAACTCCTCCCTGACCCCTTCCCAGCTCCCCCATCCCTGCTCTCTAGACTCCCCCCTACCCACCCCAGCTACTCACCTCCTCCTCACCCCCCAGACTGCCTGAGCCTGCCTAACTCCCTCTCCCCCCTCCCCAAACTCTACCCTCAGGCTCCCTCCCTACCCCCACCCCCACCCTCAGGAGCTCAGTAATCTCCAGTCCTCCACCCCGGCTATTTTCACGGCCCAAAAGTCAACTTCTGACAAAAGGAGGAGAGTGCCTGTGCGCTCGGCTGCGGCCTGGCTGCCTCTATCGAGCTCCCCTTTCTCGGGCCGTGCGGACACCAGTATCGGGGCCTTGGGCCCGGCCCGTTTCCTGTCGCTGTCGCCCCGACGCCGCGCTCGGTTTCCCCGCCTGTTCCTTACCGCTGTCTCCGATGATGAGCAGCTTAAAGAGATGATCATAGTCCCTGGCCATGACAGCGGCGCTGAGCAGACACCTCGCTCGGTTCAGTCTCTCAGTGGCGGCGCCGCTTCCTCCGGCTGTTTGTGCAGGGCGGCTGCGACTATCCGGCTCCCGCTAAGATCGGCTCTTTCCGGAAATACTCGAGTGCGATCCGCGGATACCCGCCCACCCGCCTTCCGGAAATAGCCCCGGCCTCCCTCATCTCGGCTTTTTCCGGAGTAATTCTGCGCCCGTCTCTCCGAAGCTCAGACGTTCGGCTCTTTCCGGCTCCGTCTCTCCGAAGCTCAAGTGTTCGGCTCTTTCCGGCTCCGTCTCTCCGCGGCTCAGACGTTCGGCTCTTTCCGGCTCCGTCTCTGCGCGGCTCAGGCGTTCGGCTCTTTCCGGCTCCGTCTCTCCGCGGCGCAGACGTTCGGCTCTTTCCGGCGACGCTGTGCGCCGTGGGTTCGTTTTTTGCCTCAAATGCTCGGCTTTTTCCGGTGAGGTCTTGGAGCATCTGGTTGAGATACTGAGATTCCTGCTGGAAGTGATGCTTTCTGAGATTGTGATCTTTCCAAGGAAACCAGATGTGGGTTTTACGGTTACTCTGGAACACTGTAGGTCACTCATCCTGCACAGACCCTGCTGCATTTCTGCAAGAGAAAAATCAGCTGGTTCCACTCCCAGTCCCACCACCTTTACCTTGTACCTCTGAAGCTATTTTCTCTTCAACTCCACATCCAATTAACTTTTGAACTGAATCTGCTAACACCATCTTAAATTCAGGCAGTGCAATCCATAAGAGACAGGAACAGATGTTTGGCCCCTCAAATCTACTTTATGATACCCCTACTCATTAAGAATCTACCTAACTGAGCCTTACAAGGACTCTGCATCCACAGTACTCTGTGGCAAGGAATTTCAAAGATTCACAATCCTCTGAGAGAAGAAACTACTCCTCACCTGAGGAGTACCTTGGCACCCCTTCGTTCTGAAACTATACTCTCTGGCCCTAGACACTCTTATGAGGGAAACATGCTCCCAACATTTACCCTGTCAAGCCACCTAGAATACAATAGAATGTGGAAGTGTGGAAACAGGCCATTTGGCCCAACAAGTCCACACTGACTCTGAAGAGCATCCTACCCAGACTCATCCCCCACAACCTATCTCTGCATTTCTCATGGCTCATCCACCTAATCTACACATCCCTGGACACTATGGGCAATTTAGCATGGCCAATCCACCTGACCTCCATGTCTTTGGACTGGAGAAGAAAACCCATGCAGACGGGAAGATTCAACAGGTATCTGGGGGCAAACTCTCCAGTGATTGGAATCATGGGTTGAGCGTGTGGAGCAGGAAACTGATGAAGGGCTTGTGCCCAAAATATCAATTCTCCTGCTCCTTGGATGCTGCCTGACCTGCTGTGCCTTTCCACACCACACTCTCGACTCTGATCTCCAGCATCTGCAATTCTCAGTTTCTCCTAGGTGATTGGAATCATACCTGACACATAGGAAGGTGGCTGTGATTGTTGGAGGTCAGTCACCTCAGTTCCAGCACACCTCTGCAGGGTGGTGTCCTCAGCCCAAACATCTTCAGCTGCTTCACCAATGACCTTCCCTCCATCAGAAGGTCAGAACTGAGGATGTTTGCTAATGACTGCACAACGTTCAGCACCACCGACTCCTCATATACTGAAACAGTTCATGTTCAAACACAACAAGATCTGGACAATATCTAGACTCCGGCTGATGTGATAAATAACATTTGTTCCACTCAAATGCCAGGCTATGACCATCATGAATAAGAGACGATCTAACCACCACCCCTTGGCATTTAATGGTGTTACCATCACTGAGTCCTACACTATCAACATCCTGGGGGTGATCATTGACCAGAAACTTAACTGGACTCACCATGTAAACATAGTGGCTACAAGAGCAGGTCAGCAGATTGGAAGACCGCAGCGAGTAACTCACCTCCTGACTCCTCAAAGCCTGTCCATCATCTACAAGACACAAGTCACGAGTGTGATGGAATACTGCTCACTTGCCTGGAGGAGTGCAGCCCCACCAACACTCAGGAAACTTGACACCATCCAGGACAAAGCAGCCTGCTTGATTGGCACCACATTCACAAGCATCCACTCCCTCCATTGGGATGCTCAGCAGCAGCAGCAGTTTGTACTATCTATAAGATGCACAGTACTAATTCACCAAAGATCCTCACACAGCACCTTCCAAACTCACAACCACTTCCATTTAGAAGGACAAGGGCAGCAGATATATGGGCACACCACCACCTTCAAGCTACTCACTATCCTAACTTGGAAATGTACCACTGATCCTTTACTGTAACCGTCCAGGTCAAAATCTTGGAATTCTCTCCTTCATGGCATTGTGGGTCAACCCACAGCAGGTGGACTGCAGTGGTTCAAGAAGGCAGCTAACTACCACCTTCTCAAAGGCAACTAGGGATAGGCATTAAATGCTGGCCAGCCTGGGATGCCCACATGCCACAAAATGAATAAAAATGTTTAAAAATGGGGAGAATGTACAAAATCCGTACAGTCACCTAAGGTTGGCATTGAACCCAGATCCCTAGCACTGTAAGGCAGCTGTGCTAACCACTAAATCAAAGAATCCTATATGTTTCAATAAGATCACCTCTCATTCTCCTAAAATCCAGTCACTAGAATCCCAACCTGTTAATTTTTACTCATAAGACCACCGCTCCATAGCAGGGATCATCTTTCTGAACCTTCCCTCATCTGTCTCCAATGAAATAAAGTTGTTCCTTAAATAAGGGGACCAAAAATGCTCTCAATTTGCCAGAATCTCCAACTCTGATGAAGAGTCATCTAGACTCAAAATGTTAGCTGGCTCTCTCTCCTTGAATGCTGCCTGACTCATTGTGATCTCCAGCATTTGTTGTTTTCAGAACAATTCTCCAAATGTGGTTTCACCAGCACCTTGTACAGCTACAGTCTGATTTCCCCACCCTTTATACTCCAACCCCCATGAAATAAC
The DNA here is from genome assembly GCF_020745735.1 of Hemiscyllium ocellatum. Lineage (NCBI taxonomy): Eukaryota > Metazoa > Chordata > Chondrichthyes > Orectolobiformes > Hemiscylliidae > Hemiscyllium > Hemiscyllium ocellatum. Next base: position 51,040,765 of record NC_083424.1, read on the forward strand.
GGCCAACATTCCATTATCTTTCCTGACTTCCTGCCTCAGTTCTACGTTAACTTTTTTTGTACACAACTACACCCAAGTCCTTTGCATTTCAACTTTCAGCCATTTTTCTCCATTTAAATAATACTGTTCTTTTGTTCTCCCTTTTCCATCTGAATAATGTCACATCTTCCCACATTACACTCCATTTGCCAAAGTTTTGCCTACTTATTTAACTTGTCAATATCTGTCTGTAAACTGTTTGTATCCTTCCTGCAATTTGCTTTTCCACCTAAATTTGTCTATATTGCATTTGCTTTGCTCCTCCAAGTCATTAATATATGTTGCAAACAGTTGTATTTCCACTGGTTGCTGTGGAATCCCAGGTCACCAACCTGAAAAAGAACACTTTATTCTGTTTCCTATCCATTAGCCAATTCTCTATCCATGCTAATATACTTCAAGGTGTTTTACACAATTTAGTTGAGTGCATATAATGTGGTTTAATGTGAATTGTGGATGTATAAAGGCATCTGGGTTTATTAATAAATAAAAGACAGGTAGATACAGCAATCAATTGGGAAGGGCAGTGGTATACTAGTCCTCATTGCAAGCTGATTTGAGTTCAGAAGTAGGGACGACTTCCTGTACTTTTATAGAAACTTGGCAAGACCATACCTGGAACATTGCGTGCGATTTTGGTTTCCCTAAGAAACAATATAATTGCCACAGAGATAACGCAGCAGAGGTTCACTGGACTGATACCAAACACAGAGGGATTGCCCTTTGAGGAGAGATTGGTACGATTGGGCCTGTATTCAGCACAGTTGAGAAGGATGACAGAGGATCTGATTGAAATGTATAAAATTCTAACAGCACTGTACAGAATAAATGCAGGGAGGATGCTTTCCCTAGCTAGGGAGTCTAGAACCACGGGAAACAGTCTCAGGTTAGAGGATTAGACAATTTTGGATTGAGATGAGGAGAAATATCTTCAACCAAATGTAGAGCACCTGTGGAATTCTCTACCACAGAAAGCAGTGCAAGTTGAGTCACTGAAATATTCAAAAAAGATTTTCTGTTAGACTTTAAAAACATATGGGGCACGGGGAGAGAATGGGAATAAAGCATCGAGACAGGATCGTCATGAACATATTGAGTGAGGATCAGGCTCCTAGGTTTTGACATTAAGAGTGAATGGATCCTGTTTTCATTTGTTAAAATTGCTCAATCTTATGGTGCAGTGGTAGTGTCCCTGGCTGACCCAGTTCAAGTTCCACCAGTTCCAGGAATGTAATAAAACAAATCTCTGAACAGGCTGATTACAGAGCAATGCAGCATAGAAACAGAACCTTCAGTCCAACTTGTCCATGCTGACCAGATATCCGAAATTTATCTAGTCCCATTTGCCAGCATTTGGCCCATATCCCTCTAATCTCTTCCTATTCATATAACCATCCAGATGCCTTTTAAATATTGCAATTGTTCCAGCCTCCATCACTTCATCTGGCAGCTCGTTTCATACATGTACCACCCTCTGCATGAAAAAGTTGCCCCTTAGGTCTCTTTTAAATCTTTCCCCTCTCACATTACTCCTCTGCCCTCTAGTTTTGGACTCCCCTACCCTGGGGAAAAGACTTTGGCCGTTCACACAATCCATTTCTCTCATGATTTTATAAACTTCTAGAACGTCACCCTTCAGCCTCCATTGCCTCAGGGAAAATAACCCTAGCCCATTCAGCCTCTCCCGAAAGCACAAACCCTCCAACCCTGGCAAGACCATTGCAAATCAGAGTCCTTTTAAGTTTCACAATATCCTTCCGATAGCTTTTCTAGCTTGGAGAAAATAATGTACGGGTTGAAATACTATAATGTTCTTCATTGAAATAAGATGTATAAAATAAATTATTAAATATAAAATAAATACTATAGTCAAGAACTTCAGGATTAGAAAATATCAAAAACTTCTCACTATTCCAGGATGCACTCAGAAAATTGAGATAACTCCAATTTTGTTTTTGTGAACTGCACCCTTGAACTCTTCCTTACCATTCTTGCCTATCCAGTCATAGAAAGAGAATCAGGTTCTCTTCCCACTTCTGAAATGTCAGCTCTCGGATCCCCTAAGGGTCTATTCATTGTCTCCTCATACTTCAAATTCACACAGTCCTCGACAATAGCCTCCAAAACAAGCATCAGCTTTCACACACACACTGATTACATTCAAATATTAAGGAAGTATGAATTTGTATAATGCTTTTCACTATCATCACGTTTACTCACTTTTGAGCTTTTCTCAACTATTTCTAAATTGCCACATTACCCATCAAATACATGAGCAGAAATTTCCTTCTATTAAATATTGAAAGAGTAAAGCTTTTTGTTTTTGGTCACCACTACAAGCCTGTTCCCTAATCACCGATTCCAGACTTTTGCCTGGCAACTGTTCGTGACTTTGGTGCCATTTTTGACCCTGTGATGAACTTTTAATCACATTTCCATACCGTCACCAAGATTACTTATATCCACCTCTGTAAAGCATGACCTGGATGCATTCAAGCTGAGATAAACACTCATCTGTACATTGTGTTGTTTAAAAATAACAAAATTAAGGACTATAGATATTTCACTTCGAAAGATAAATTGGAATAATGAAGTTTGGACTACAATATTGCAGAGAACGAACTCGTCTTAGTCATATAACTTAAAGGAAAAAGGGTATTTTTTGGTCACTAATTGGTTACAAAAAGACATTTGTTTTTATTTTGAAAATGCATTTTTGCACTTTTGTTTCTTTGAAAAGAAATGATATGCCCAGCAATTTGTGGATTGGTTTAAGTACAGTTTATCATTGGCACAAGAGCAATTTGGATATGGATAGAGTCATATAGAATCATACAGAACTGAAACAGACCCTACACCCAAAACCTCAACCTGAGCTACAAATCTTCTCAAAACTCACTCAGACCCTTCAGTCCAAGCATTCAATGCCAAACATAATCCTAAACTAACTAGTCCTACCTGCCTGGTCCTGGCCCATAGCCCTCCAAACCTTTCCTAAGGTTACTTCTCAACCTCCTACACTCCAGTAAGAGAAGTAGCAGCCTACCCAGCCTTAAAATCCTGAAGCTAGTGAGTTAACTCCCCTTTTCTTGAGTAGAAACTTAGTAACTCAGACTTTGCAGAAAGGTAGAACTACTGACCCAGGCGATGACCTAGGTCCAAATGACTAGTGATTTTTTTGGAGAATTGCTGCAGTTGACAACATGTTATCGCTAGGTGAAAGTGAGAACTGCAGATGCTGGAGATCAGAGTCAAGGTGCTGGAAAAAGGCAGCATCCGAGGAGCAGGAAAATCGATGTTTCGGGCAAAAGCCCTTCATCAGCAATGATTCCTGCCCGAAATGTCGATTTTCCTATTCCTCGGATGCTGCCCGACCCACTGTGTTTTTTCAGCACCATTCTAATCTTGAATGTGTTATCATTGCCATGAAACAAAAAAAATACTGTGAGAAAGTCACCTCATTCCATCTATCTTTATTTGGAATTTGATTAACAAACTTCAGGCTTTTTTGTCCCCATAATATTCCTGGGGAAAAAAAATGGTTTCTCTCATCTATCCCATGTGTGAATGAATGTGCTTTCATTTTGGACTTAAAATGGGGATCATTTAATTTTGCACGTTAATCATTTCTTTGCCACATTACAGAAAGTTTATCATAAACAAGCTTTTGTTTTGCTCAACAATGAAACCTCATCAGTTGGACAGTGTCACAGTCAGGTATTAAAGAGACTAATATATAAAATTTGTGATGTCAACTGGAATGGTAGGATATTATTTCCAGTGCACTATTCCCTGAGTTGTGACAATTATTCCAAAAATTTCACTTACTCCACCCATTTGGAATCATCCAAAACCTTGCTGCCTATGTCCTAATTCACATCAAGCCTCAGTCACCCATTACTGTTCTGACTTACATTGGGTCCCAGTTAAACATTGCCTTAAACCTTTATAATTCTCATCCCCATTTTTTAAATGTCTCCATAGCATAACCGTATTTCTGGAATCTTCTCTAGCCCTCTTAGATATCAACTCTCCATCAGTTCTAGCCTCTTGAACTCGCCCAATTTTATTTGTTGCACAACTGGTGGCATGTTTTCAGCTGCCTGTCAAAGCTCTGGCATTTTCTTCCTGAACTACTTCACTCCTGTACATCCCTTTCTCCTGTCAATTGCATCTTGACCAAGGTTTTAGCAAGCTACCTGAATGACAGACATTAACGGGCGGCACGGTGGCACAGTGGTTAGCACTGCTGCCTCACAGCGCCTGTAGACCCGGGTTCAATTCCCGACTCAGGCGACTGACTGTGTGGAGTTTGCACGTTCTCCCCGTGTCTGCGTGGGTTTCCTCCGGGTGCTCCGGTTTCCTCCCACAGTCACAAAGATGTGCGGGTCAGGTGAATCGGCCAAGCTAAATTGCCCGTAGTGTTAGGTAAGGGGTAAATGTAGGGGTATGGGTGGGTTGCGCTTCGGCGGGTCGGTGTGGACTTGTTGGGCCGAAGGGCCTGTTTCCACACTGTAAATCTAATCAAATCTAAATTGGTGTCACATATTGTTTGATAACACATTGCTAAAATAACAAATAATGTTTATAGAATATTGCAAAGAGTTATATTTTGAAAGATGGTAATAAACTTTACAAATGCCTTCCCCATCTTTACCGGAGTAAAATCTGAGATAGTGCACTGAAAACTAAAATACTGTAAGTCAGTGGGTCAGGCAGCATCCATGGGGACAGTGCAAGTTACTATTTCAAGTCTAGATGACTCTTCATCAGAGCTGACATGAAGCATGGAGGAGGCAGCATTTATGCAAAAGTGGGTGAGTGCTGGGGAAGAGAAGCTGCTGTAGGGCAGATTAAGTGATTGAAACAGGAGAATAGCAGAACAACACGTGTCTAACTGCCAAACTGGAAAGAACAGAATGCTGAAGAAAATCAGGTCTCGCAGTATTTGTGGAGAAATGTATGTTTCAAGTCTGGTATGACTATTTCTCTGAGCATTCTCAAAATGTTAACTGTTTCTCTCTCCAGATACTGCCAAACTGGCTGAGTTTCTCCAGCATTCTGTTTGTTGACTTCTTAATGGTTTATGGCACCTTGCTGCAGGCAAATTGGCTCTGAAGTGATTTGGATGTCCCAAGACTGTAAAAGGCATTTATTTTCCTCGCTGTTATTTTGTTGGGTCAGTGGAGTGAAGTCTGTTGGAAGGTCAAGGCCAAAGATTTCTCAGATTAGTTGCTGTATTATAAAGTCTATTTTGTTAGTGATTTTATTTTGGTCCATCATCCCTACCTTGTTTGGGGTTCAGTTAGCTCAGTTGGCTGGTTTGCGATGTAGAAAGACACCAATACCGTGGGTTTAGTTCCTGCACCAGGTGAGGTTACCATGGAGCGCTCAACCTCTCCTAAGGTATGGTGACCCTCAGTTTAATCTTAGTACCAGCTGTCTCTTTCTCTAATGAGATCTGCTTATAGGTCTCTGGGACTATGTCAACTTTACCTTTTACTGGTTAGGTATGTAAATTAGATTAGACTGGACAGATTTTGCTATCACTTTTGCCATATTAGGTACAAATAAGGTAAATGGACAAGGTATTTTCCTTGGCGTGGAGGGAGTCTAAAACTAGAGGGCATAGGTTTAGGGTGAGAGAGTAAAGGTATAAAAGAGACCCAAGGGGCAACTTTTTCACACAGAGGATGGTGCGTGTGTGGAATGGGCTGCCAGAGGAAGTGACTGAGGCTGGTAAAATTTCAACATTCAAAAGGCATCTGGATGAGTATATGAATAGGAATGGTCTGGAGGGATATAAGCCGGCTGCTGGCAGGTGGGATATCTGGTTGGCATGGATGAGTTGGACCGAAGGGTCTATTTCCGTGCTATGCATCTCTATGACAGAAATCCAACTCTCAAGTTTTCATTATTTTCTTATTGGTTTCAGTAATTTTTTTCTTGCCCCGACTTCATAAAGAGACAACTTAATTTATCGTGAAGATTAGATTAGATTCCCTCCAGTGTGGAAACAGGCACTTCAATCCAACAAGTCCACACCAACCCTCCGAAGAGTAACTCACCCAGACCCAGTCCCCTACCCTATTATTTATCCCTGACTGATACACTTAACACTATTTAGCATAACCAATTCACCTGACCTGCACATTTTTGGATTGTGGGAGGAAACCCACGCATACACGGGGAGAATGTACAAACTCCACACATACAGTCGCTCGGGATGGGAATCGAACCTGGGTCCCTGGTGCTGTGAGGCAGCAGTGCTAACCGCTGAGCCACTGTGTCATTAAATGTAAAAACTAGCAGCCATCCCATTCATCCAAAGATGTGTTAATTTTACAGTCAGGTTGTAGTGGTGGAATTTTGCAAGCAACACCTACGATTTTATCATTAGAGATTGAATTTCCTTTTCCTGCATTGTGGCTGTTGAATCATCTGTACAGTGGACAACAGGGAAAATTGGAAGAAAACAAATGGCCTAATTGCAGTCCTCCCTACTTAAGATCTGGGCAAACAGTGGACCCAAAACACAGTCACAGCTGTATGCGCACCGTCAATAGTATAGCCTATACAAATTGGTCTAGTACTGATGGTTGACTCCTTTTTGATTTAGCCAATAAATATTGGATATGCCCAGTATCAGAAGCAATGATCAGTTAGCCTGATCTAAACCCATTGATCATGTTACCCTTATTCATTGCCACATGTGTTGATACAAAACTGCAGTCAGGACAGATCCCATGGATAAGTTTCTCTTTGCTGACAGAAGACTATAGCCGTGTCTGTGCATATGCGTGCAAAAATAAGTTGAAGTGATTCCAGAACAGAGATCATTCACAGACCACAAAGGAAGTTGAGTACACAAGAGTCTGAGTCAAAGTTTTATTAAATCTTTATGTTTTTGAAGGCATGTGTGCTGTCACTCTCTGGTTATTTAACTCCAGGTCCCTTGCACTACCATTAATACTTGCTACTGGAAAGCCTTGTCATGACACCACCATGTCTTGATTCACTTCTCTCACAAATTACGTGCAGCAACGCTAACACAGAATCATGTCCAATTCCAACAGCCCGCCGTAATGGTGACTGCACTTTGAAACAAATTAAAAATTAAAACTTTTCACGTGAAGATGGTTCACCAAAAAATCCATTCAATTCTTCAACGTCATGTCAGAATAGTGTCATCGACCTGTTCTGTTGAGTCTGCCTGTCCGGCAAGTTTCTTCAAAGACCGCCGATAGCTTTCAGCCAATAGATCCAGACTAGCAGTATCAAGAATTTTGGAAACATTCTAAATTTTAAAGAAAAAAAAAGTAAGTTTCATTTTCAGTTTTAAGCATGTGTACCAGTGTACTGGCGTGTATAGTACTGGTCACCATAATTAAGGAAGGATGTTAATGCGTCGGAAGCGGTTATGGAAGATTTCCAAGACTAATAGCTGGAATGAGTGGATTGGTTTATGAGGAAAGGCCACACTGGCTAGGCCTGTATCCTCTGGAATTTAGAAGTGTCAGAAGCCATTGGGGAATGCTTACTGAATTAATTAAATAAATCTGGAATAAAAAAGATAAAGAAGTAATAGCAATGCTGACCAAAGATCCACCGGATTCATCGGTATCCTTTGGGAAATAGTTACCCAGCCTGGCTTGTCATTCCAGATTCTTTACTGCATTCTGAAATAGTCCAGGAAGCCACTCAGTTGTATTTTGGCTTTGTCACCAAGGGGAATTAAGAATGGTCAATAAAGGTTGACCTTGCCAAGAACACCCACATCCCACAAATAGACAAACCTTATTGTAACTTCCATCTGTATTTCAGAGCAATATTGAAGATTTAAATTGGGTAGCAATATGCTGAAGACACTTAAGCCTTTTATCCTGGCTTCTGAATCCAGACTGAACATATTTCAAGGAGAAAGCCTTGTTCTGGTTAGGAAAGCTCTGCTTTGAAATCAGTGTTTTCCTGTCTAGAATGCTGGTCATTGGAATGGACCTAGAACAGGGCTGCAAACTTTGAATCTATCACTTTTGTCCAAAACCAAAGACCAATCAATGTGACAAAAAGGAAATCTCATGTGACCAACTTGACTTCAAAGCAGAACCGTGACTCAGTGCATCACCATTAAAAAAGCATTTCAAAGAACACGTTGGAATCATTTGTAATTGCAAACACAAACAAAGCAATGATTCCCATATAAAATACTATTAAATATTCCACGTACCTGATACAACTCTTCTCCTTCCCTTAACCTGAGCAAGCTGACTATGGCCTGCTCGCTGTATGCTCTGACACTGGTGTTTTTGTCTTTTGTATTATCGAGCAAAGCTTTCAGAATCGGTTTGATTGTCTGAGGGTCAAGTGGGTTCGAAGTTTCTTTATTCACTAACCAGACCATTTTCTCTGCAACTAATTTCATGTCACTCGATGAATTCTGCAAATTCTGTATGATGAGAGTTAGTGGGTTATGTACAAGATCAATAGACGAATAAACTGACAGAAGACCATATTACACTATTTGTATTTATACCATCTTTGATATTCCATAGAAGTCTATAGTTAGCTTCCTGTTTCCAACTACATGCTGCCCCTTGATGATAGCATTCCAAATTAGTCAGGTTTTCTCATATATGCTGACCCAAACTATCCATCACCATTTCTCCACTGTTTGTGGAGTGTAATATTGCTCGTCTGATATCTAGGAAGAGATGAGGAAAAATTTCCTCCAACTAAGTATCGGGAAAACCAAAACCATTGCATTTGATTTGTTCCATAATCCTCACTCCTCAGAAACTGAGTCAGAACTAGACAAGCATACTGATGAGGCTATCTACTTCCACCAATATTAAAAGCAACCCTACTGAATAATATTCCGACTAGGTGTGTTTAGGCTTACCTTCACCAGCAATGAGATGAGTTTTGGAGACACTGTTCCACCCTCAGCCTGAACTTGGTGTTTCATCAGGAAACCCATGGCTCGGATTCCACTTGTGGCAATGGGAATCTATAGCATAAAATAAAATGATGTTACATTTTTAATTTCATGATCAGATGAATATTAAATCTCTTGGTCTCTTGATCCTGATGACGTTTACCATAATGAATTGCAATATGCAAAAACAAAAAGATGTGCATTTCTTCAGATCCTTACTTTAAACAAAATTTCATTAACCTGTCTTGGAAAATAAGAAACACCTCATACCCATGGAAACCATTGATCTCATTTCCTGGCTGTGAACAGCCAGAAATGCAAACAGACTCAAGCAAGGAGATTTGTTTGGAACGGGAGAGGATGTGAATTCAAACAGACATCAGAGAGAGAGAAAGCTGTGAATGAAGAGCAGCTGGTCCCATTGAGCACTCCATTCCATCATCAAACCAACCCCACCCCTACCATGAAACCTTTTACTGAGACAAGACATTCAAAAGGATAGTTAGAAGATACAACACACTGACGTGTTAAATATTCTTTTACATTATGGAATTGTACAAGTATGATTATACCAATAATTGGGACCTTATTGGAAAATAAAGCAGTTAACAATTCATTTTCTAGTGTTCTCTCAACAAGGATTTACTCGGTCCACCATGAGAAAACCACAAGTATCTAGTTCAGATGCCAAAGCAAACCTATCAGATTATAGCTGGTCTGTGTACGCTGACTCATACAAATGTAAGATGGTCTCAATCTGCTTCCAAATGGACAGTCATCACTTACTCCAAGTTACCCTGTCAGGCCTTGATTTGTGACAGACCTCTAACACTGCTGGCCAAGAACATCTTTCAAATGTCGAGTTGTCAGAACAAATCCCTCAGCTGTATTGGAAGTGCATTTCACAGAATGAGAAGTTATGCCATATTGAGAGGCAGAGGCATTTAGTAACTAGTTGCTCGAGAGAATTTGTTGCTCTCAAGTGTAAATCCTAAAGGCAGTATACAGAGGAACCTAGATTATCTGAATACCAATTATCCAAAAATCAGATTATCCAAAGGAGATGGAGGTCCTGATAGAAACATTACATAAAAGACGTGTTTTTAACAGTGATCGCGTCTTTTGTTTACAGTGATTAAACAGGCACCGTCTCCAAATGACTGACCTCCCGCCCTCTCTCACTCTCTCCCCCCCACCACCTCCCCCCCCCCCCCACCCCCAACCCCACACACTTTCCCTGGAGTTCTACAGAGGGGTGTCAGGGACAGGGTTTTGGGGGGCAGGCGGGGGCTCACGTGCTTTGTGCTGGGGGCAGGGCGGTGTTGGATGGGGGCGGTGGGCGGTGTTGGGGGCAGGGTCTTGCACGCTATGTGCTTCTGCAGTCTCCTGAACGGGGAGCAAACTTTTAAAACTCCGAGCCCCAGAGGAAAGACAGTTAATCGATTATCTGAATGAAATAGTGCCTACCTATCTTGTTCAGATAATCGCGGTTCCGCTGTAGACTGGTTATCTAGATATTGTTAAATTTAGTGATGGGCTATGTTCAAAGGCTTGATACTTCTGCTGCTAGTTAAATTCTGGATCCTAGAGAACAGGATTCACTGATGAGAGTAAATGCAATTAACAATAGCTATAAATTAGGAGGTAAAGGCCAAGAGAACTTGGTAAAGTTACAATAAATGGGGAAGTGATACCAAGTAACCTGATGAGCTTCAGGCTGATCCCTGGATCCTGATGGATTTCATCTTAGGCTTTTAAAAAAAGGTGCCTAGTGAGGTGTAGATGTACTGGTGTTCACTTTCCAAAATTCACTGGATTCTGGAAATATTCCTCCTCTGTTCAACAAAAGCAGCAGAAACCAGGAAACACTTATTGTGAGAAGGGTGTTAAAGTCATTCATTAAGGGGTTTTTGGTTGGGCAGTTAAAAAAGGCAAGGTAACCAAGAGGAGTCAGCATGGTTTTGTGAAATCATATTTAACTAGCCTGTTAAAAGTTCTTTACAAAATGTTTACGCACTATAGATATGAATATTTTGTACTGTACTTCAATTTCCAGAAGACATTTGACAAGGTGCTACATAAAAGGTTATTGTACAAAATAATAACTCTCAGTGTCTGGAGCATCATTTTACATGGATAGAAGATTGGTTAGCAGAAAGCAGACAGTATACATAAACGGGTCTTTTTCTGATTGGCAAGATGAGACAAATGCAGCCCTGCAGAGGTCTGAAGCTGGGGACAGGACCTGAGATGGGTTGGCTGCATCAGGGCCTCATAACAGTGGCCCTGAAGATCCAGGGTGACTACTATGCTCAGGGGGTCAGTGGCAGAGGTCAGGGCCCTGAGCCAAGAGCAGAACTGGGGTCCATTATTCCTGACCCTGACTCAGGCTGGGACCTCAGTTTTGTATCATTTATGACAATAACTTGGATGATGAATGAAGGCATTGGTAACCTGGAGATGACAGAAGATAGCTAGGAAAGTATATTGTGAAGAGAGAATAATGAGATTCCAAGTGGATTGGATAGGTCAGGTAAAAATCAGGCTTTTGGAGTATTATGTGGGAGAATGTGAAGTTGTTCACTTTGACTGGGAGACTGAAAAGAAAAGTGGCATATTACTTAAAACAGGAGAATTTCAATGTCAAGGTGTTGTAGTGCAGGGATCACAAAGGTAGTATGAGGGCAGAGCAACTAAGGTGGCCAATGGAATTCCATCCTTTAATCCAATGGCTACTGAACAGATCTGACAGAAGATAAAAAAAAGTTTGAAAACACCTAACAACAGATTCAAGATCAACTTCTTTCCAGCTGTTATCAGACGTATGAACGGACTGCTCATATATTATAGTTGATCTTTCTCTGCACCTTCTCTGTAGCTGTAACTCCATAATCTGCATTCTGTTCTAATACTCTGATGTATTTATGTAAGGTATGATTTGTCTGGTTAGCAAACAAAACAATACTTTTCACTGTTTCTCAGTACACGTGACTATGATAAATCAAATCAGAAAGTTATTACGGTTTCAGTCATACGAGCATTGGTGAACCACATCTAGAATACGTATTTGGTATTCTTTGGTCGCTTTGGTCCCCTTAAGGAAGGTGTAAATGTATTGGTGGCAGTTCAGAGGAGTGACACCTGGAATGAGTGGGATGTCTTAGGAGGATATGTTGGACAGACTAGGCATATTTCTGCTGGAATTTAAAAGAGTGAGGAATGACTCAGTTGAAGATCCTAATAGTTTTGACAAAGTGGACAGAGAAAGGGTGTTTGCTCTTGTGGGTGCATCCAGAACTAGGGGCACTATTTAAAAATTGTGTGTCACCCTTTTTGGATAAAGATGAGGAACATTATTTCCTTTGAAGATTGGGTGACTTTGGAACCTTTTGGAAGGTAATAGAAACAGGGTTATTGATTTTTTTGAGATAGTTTTGTTCCCTTGCATAAGAATCCAAGGTTACCAAGACAAAATGGGAATGTGGGATTCAAAACACAAATCAGCCATGATGGTACTGAATGACAGATGAAGCGAATGGGCCCTAATGGCTTACTCCATTTGTTTCCAACAGGAAAAGTAATTTTGTTAGATTTAAAACTCAGCTGTTATTGACGGAGTTTAGAGTCTAGACTCAGTTTAGAGTATTGAGCTAGATTGGAGACTAAATACTTTTCATAAAAAAGCTTTTGCAAGATGGATAATTGGGTTCTCTTGTAATTCTATCAGTTACTAGATTTCGAAGTATTTAGATAGTTAAACTTTGCACTATATGGGAGAGGTTCAAGCTTGGTGGGCCAATGTGGATTTCTAGATGAATTACACTTGGATAAATGTCTTAAGTTGTGGTTATGCAAATCTGTGGTGGAATAGGAACTTGTTTCATAAAGGAGATGGAGGGTTTCTAGACACATACCAACAGTTGAGTCCCTCCACAGTTAGAGAAAGTGACAAAAAATAGATTAAAATGCACTGCCATCCCATTAGACCGAGAAGAGAAACATGAAGCAATGCAGGCTAGAGAATACTTCCTTGGTAAATGTTTGCAAACTGAAATTTCTTTTATAATCAAGAATTTGAGAAGAGCAGCCAAAGGTCATATCATTCCACCTTGGAAAAGATGTTGCCAATTGCAGAAACAATGATTGTGGAATATTCTTCAGGGAGAAGACAAATTCACCTCATGACCTGGGAAACTTCTTGGTAATCAACTTGTTTCTTTAAAGCCAATGATCGCTATTGAACATTGAATACGTAATTGATTCAGTAATTCATAACCAGATCAGCCTGGATCACACCAAGCACTCACTTTTAAGATAAATTCTCATCATTGTGATCAAATTCCCCCATTATTTTGTCCCTCCTCATTCCTGTAACCACCTTCAGATCTACAATTTGTTGAAAGCTCTGCGTTCCTTGGGGCTCTCCTGTATTCACGTTTCCCATATCACATCAGCTAGTGCTAAGGCTATGCTCTGAATTTGCCTCCCAAGATTCATCCACCCTTCTCCTCATTTAAGGCATTCCTCAAAGAGTAACTTGCTTGAAAAAACATTTGGTGACCGTTTCCTCACAGCCCCTTTCTGTCTAATCATGCTCCCAGGGAAAATCCTCAGGATATTTTACTACAATAAAGTTGCAAGTTGCTGGTGTTAGTTTGTAACTTTAAAATCAAATCCAAAACAACATGATGATTTTCAGGATGCGACAAGACAGCAGAAGTATTTGAAAGCATACAAGGGTTCACTAGGGAATCAATGATGCAGGAAAGAACAAGATTCAGACATTTCAAAGCAGACTATACATCGCAAGTCTGGCCTGAGTGTTAATACACACCAAGATGGAGACTTCACAGCTCCATGGTCAGACTTAGACTTGTTTTTCAGATTCCCATTCAAGAGGATAGAAGAAATCCTAAAGGACTATTTGAGTAGCAGAGTGCCTGACCACCTTAGTGTCCTGTCCATTGTCCTTCATTCAAACCAGTAACAAAGAATCAGACTTAACTAGGCATTTTTTTTTGTTTGTGGAACTTTGCTGCATGACTGATGGAAATGAGTCATTAAACCAATGGTGTATCAGAAATCCCAGTCTCTTGAGCGTCCCTAATTTTAATTGTTTCATCCTAGTGGCTAGGCCTTCAGATACCTCAGCATTAATCACACTCCCAGGGAAAATCCTCAGGATGTTTTACCACAATAAAGTTGAAAGTTGCTGGTGTTAGTTTGTAACTTAAAAATCAAATCCAAAACAACATCATGACTTTCAGGACACGACAAGACAGCAGAAGTATTTGAAAGCATCTCTGAAATTCGGTCACTAAACATTTCTGCCTCACGTCCCTCTTTTAAAACACTTTAAAACTCACCTCCATGACCCAAGTTTTAGCTCATCTGCCTAATAACTTTTGTAGCTCAGTGTCATATTTTGTTTTAGGATACTCCTGTGAAGTGTCTTGGGATGAGGTAAAAACAATGACTGCAGATGCTGGAATCCAGATTCTGGATTAGTGGTGCTGGAAGAGCACAGCAGTTCAGGCAGCATCCAAAGAGCAGCAAAATCGATGTTTCAGGATTCCTGATGAAGGGCTTTTGCCCGAAACATCGATTTCGCTGCATTTTGGATGCTGCCTGAACTGCTGTGCTCTTCCAGCACCACTAATCCAGAAGAGTCTTGGGACGTCTTATTACGTTAAAGGTTAAAATAAATGCAACCTGTTGTTAACGAAACAATTTTTGGAAGGTTTAAATTAATACGGTAAAGAAAAGGAAAAGAAAATTTTAGGAGACTGGGACATAGGATCATGGACAATTTAAAAAAAGAGTTAACCCAGATCATAATAGCTTGAAAAATAAATAAATATTATTCTATCTAATACAAAATTAGATAGAAGACAAAAGAGAGAAATTGGCAACAAAGGAATCTAAATTTAAATTTGCATTAATGTACAGAATATGCAATTGGGGAACCAAAAAACTTGCAGGAAATAAACAACGTCATGACATAATGGCAATAACTGAAATGTAATGGTGGCTGGGTCAGGATTAGGAAGTAAGTAGTTCTGAGTATAATAATTGGGCAGGAGAGGGATGGAAGTGGATGGAGTGATTGCTTTAGAAATCTTATCTCTGCACTAATAAGGTAAATTGGAAGAAGCAAAAGAACAATAAACATAGGCAGTCTAGATGTACATTACAAGTTGCAAACAATAAATTGGAAATGGAACATGAACAAATTTTTACTAAATGAGAAATACATGCATTGGCAAAAAAATATATAATTGGTGAATTTAAGCAGCTAAAACCTGACCGGAATATGGAAAGTGCAATGAAAATAAAGAGGCTATTTCTGGACTGTTTTCAGAATTGTATCCTCAGTCAATACATTGCTATTCCAACAAAGAAGATACCTTGTTCTGGCTTAATAAAGTAAACCAAGTAGGTTTACTAAAATATTGTTGAGGACTGAATAACTATTATAAATTAAATCCACCTCAAGAAAACAAAAACTTGCAAAATCAAATGGAAAATTATTTTAGGAGGAGGAAGAAACCTTATCCAGGTGAAACTGAAAGAAAAATTCTATATGGATCAATGATGCTAAGTATTGAGACAAGGAATAGGGAAAGGTACAAAACTAAGTGCATCAAAAAAAAATTGAACATCAGATCAAAACAATGGTGTGACTTGATCAAAATTTAAACGAAATAAATTAGCATTGGTAGGACACAATAGTGTAATAGATGAAATTTAATGAAAAAAATTTAAAATGCTAATAACATAAAACAATGAAAACTTAAAAAACAGGAAAGTTATATATTATACACAGTATAACATAGCATTGTATAACATATTCTGGAAGAAAAAGGGGAAGGAAATAAAACAAGTAACAAGATTTTAAATGAGGAACAGAAGGCCCTGAATATCCAGGTACACAAGTTATTATAAATCAGCACTGAAAGGAGTTAAGACAGGAGAAAGAAAATAAAATCCTTGAAATTATGTCTAAGACAAATATAATAAGCAGCAAAAAGTTACTGTTGAATTATAATAGTCATGAAATTAGAACAGTGTGTGCAGATTTCAGCATCCAATTTAAACAAAGAAAATCAAATCAATGGGGAATACTCACCACTGACAACAGACTGTGAAGAATTTGGGTTTTCTTCCCATTAGAGAAGCTACCAAGATGAACTGACCGAGGTCAAAGAGGATTTAATAAGCAAATGAGTAGTGCTGCTTACCCTGTCTGCTGTAGCACTGGCAATAATCATGTCCAGTACGCTGGTGTTGTATTCAGGTGTGCAGAGCTTGCTTGGGGCCACTTTCATTGCAACTGAGAGCGCTACACTTCTTCCATGCCTCACCATCCAATCAATACCTGATACATCAGCTGCAAAACAAAATTGTAATTTCAATAATGTGGCTCTCAGAACAGTTACCCTGTGTCTAGCAGAAACATCTTTGGTTGACCGTCAGACACAAAAATAGCATCTGGAATACACAATATTTACAAATGCAATGTTAAATTTGACTTTAAATTGGAGTATTCAATTAGTTGCCTTTAGGATCTTTCCAAAGAATTACTACATCAATGTTTACAGCTTTTTCAATCCAGCCAGGGGAGAACTTAACTTGTTTTTTCAAATTTACTCTTTAAATCCATTTTGCTCATCCCTCATCGTTCTCAAGCTGAGTGACTTGTCGTCGGTGTGGAATTGAGAGATAGCCAAACCAAGTAATTTATGTAGATTGTGTAAAGTAGTAAGCCAGGTGGGTTTTTAGGACTAGAGATAGTTTTATGTTCACTGTTGCTGAATGTAATTTTTAATAGCAGATTCTATTAATTAATATAAATTTCACCAGTTGAGTTTGATGGGATTTGAACTTGTGTAAAAAGTGAGGTCCGCAGATGCTGGAGATCAGAGCTGAAAATGTGTTACTGGTTAAAGCGCAGGAGGTCAGGCAGCATCCAAGGAGCAGGAGAGTCGACGTTTCGGGCAAAAGCCCTTCATCAGGAATGAGGAAAGTGTGTCCAGCAGGCTAAGATAAAAGGTAGGGAGGAGGGACTTGGGGGAGGGGCGATGGAGATGTAATAGGTGGAAGGAGGTCAAGGTGAGGGTGATAGGCCGGAGTGGGGTGGGGGCGGAGAGGTCAGGAAGAAAATTGCAGGTTAGGAGGGTGGTGCTGAGTTCGAGGGAATCGACTGAGACAAGGTGGGGGGAGGGGAAATGAGGAAACTGGAGAAATCTGAGTTCATCCCTTGTGGTTGGAGGGTTTCCAGGCAGAAGATGAGGCGCCCTTCCTCCAACCGTCGTGTTGTTATGTTCTGGCGATGGAGGAGTCCAAGGACCTGCACGTCCTTGGAGGAATGGGAGGGAGAGTTAAAGTGTTGAGCCACGGGGTGGTTGGTCCGGGCGTCCCAGAGGTGTTCCCTGAAGCATTCCGCAAGTAGGCGGCCCGTCTCCCCAATATAGAGGAGGCCACATCGGGTGCAGCGGATGCAATAGATGATGTGTGTGGAGGTGCAGGTGAATTTGTGGCAGATATGGAAGGATCCCTTGGGACCTTGGAGAGAGGTAAGGGAGGAGGTGTGGGCACAAGTTTTGCATTTCCTGCGGTTGCAGGGGAAGGTGCCAGGAGTGGAGGTTGGGTTGGTGGGGGGTGTGGACCTGACGAGGGAGTCACAAAGGGAGTGGTCTTTGCGGAACGCTGATAGGGGAGGGGAGGGAAATATATCCCTGGTGGTGGGGTCCGTTTGGAGGTGGCGGAAATGACGGCGGATGATACGCTGTATACGGAGGTTGGTGAGAACCAGTGGGGTTCTGTCCTGGTGGCGGTTGGGGGGGGGGGGGGGGGGGGGCGGGGCTCAAGGGCGGAGGAGCGGGAAGTGGAGGAGATGCGGTGGAGGGCATCGTCGATCACGTCTGGGGGGAATTTGCGGTCTTTGAAGAAGGAGGCCATCTGGGCTTTATGGTATTGGAACTGGTCCTCCTGGGAGCAGATGCGGCGGAGACGAAGGAATTGGGAATATGGGATGGCGTTTTTACAGGGGGCAGGGTGGGAGGTGGTGTAGTCCAGGTAGCTGTGTGAATCAGTCGGTTTATAGTAGATGTCTGTGTTGATTGGGTCGCCCGAGATAGAAATGGAAAGGTCTAGGAAGGGGAGGGAGGAGTCTGAGACGGTCCAGGTGAATTTGAGGTCGGGATGGAAGGTGTTGGTAAAGTTGATGAACTGTTCAACCTCCTCGTGGGAGCATGAGGCAGCGCCGATACAGTCATCGATGTAGCGGAGGAAAAGGTGGGGGGTGGTGCCAGTGTAGTTGCGGAAGATGGACTGTTCCACATATCCTACGAAGAGACAGGCATAGCTGGGGCCCATGCGGGTGCCCATGGCAACTCCTTTAGTTTGGAGGAAGTGGGAGGATTGGAAAGAGAAGTTGTTCAGGGTAAGGACCAGTTCAGTTAGTCGAAGGAGGGTGTCAGTGGAAGGGTACTGGTTGGTGCGGCGGGAAAGGAAGAAGCGGAGGGCTTTGAGTCCTTCGTGATGGGGGATGGAGGTGTACAGGGACTGGATGTCCATCGTGAAGATAAGGCGTTGGGGACCGGGGAAGCGAAAATCATGGAGGAGGTGGAGGGCGTGGGTGGTGTCCCGAACGTAGGTGGGGAGTTCTTGGACTAAGGGGGACAGAACTGTGTCAAGGTACGCGGAGATGAGTTCGGTGGGGCAGGAGCAGGCTGAGACAATGGGTCGGCCGGGGCAGTCAGGTTTGTGGATTTTGGGCAGGAGGTAGAAATGGTGGTGCGGGGTTGTGGGACTATGAGGTTGGAGGCGGTGGATGGGAGATCCCCTGAGGTGGTGAGGTTATGGATGGTCTCGGAGATGATGGTTTGGTGGTGGGAGGTGGGGTCATGGTCAAGGGGGCAATAAGAGGAGGCGTCTGCGAGCTGGCGTTTGGCCTCAGCGGTATAAAGGTCGGTGCGCCAAACTACTACCGCGCCTCCCTTGTCTGCCGGTTTGATGGTGAGGTTGGGGTTGGAGCGGAGGGAGTGGAGGGCTGCACGTTCTGAGGGTGAGGGGTTGGAGTGGGTAAGAGGGGTGGACAGATTGAGTCGGTTAATGTCGCGGCGGATTTGAACTTGTCTCAAGATTATTATTAATCTAGTGACAAAACGACTAGGTTGGCACGCCTCTGGTTGTACCACTTGTCCAAAAATGACCTGTTTTCCATTCATGGAGATACACAGACAGAAGAGTTGATTCCAGATGGCAGGTGATGGTGACTGCCCTTCACATCAGTGGGACCTTGAGAAAACGAGCCAGTGGGAATAGTGGAAAGATCTCTGTACTGGTTGGATTTATATCAAGCACAAAGGAAGATAACTGTTGTTGCTGGAAGTCAATAACGTCACCCTAGGACATCTGTGCAGGAGTTTCTCAGTCCTGCATTGTTCTTGGCGCAAACATCTTCAGGTGCTTCAATAGTGACCACCTCTCCATCACAAACTCAGAAGGTGGAATGACATTTCTGAATTCCCCTTCATCCAGTTTCATGGGATGGGGGGTTGGGAGTAGAGGTGGAGGCTTATCATTGACCAGTAATATTTGATGTGATTTTTCTTTGATTTGATAGCCAAGATTCTTTTTGCCTACATACGAGACTTGCAATTGAACTCTGTAGCATGTCAGTCCCTGAGTGCGATTGATATCTCAAATGGTGGTTAGAGCCTTAAAATAACCATTGGATGCAAGAATTGAGTGGCTGGATGCAGAGCTCCAATTCTTCATATTTTTTAATACGTAAATCCTAAGCTCTGAAATTCCCTCCCTAACTCTCCCCATTTTTTTTTGTGTACTTAGTTAAACCATACTTATTTCAGAGACCTGAAAGTTGTACTCTTAGAATTGAGGCAGAAGAGAGGATGTAGAGAAAATTTACAAGGATGATGTCAGCAAAACCTGCATATTCGTATTAAGAAAGTGCATGTTCTCCTCTCTTGGAAAAAGCAGGCGGAGGGCTTACCTGATGAGCATGTTTAAAAGTTATCAAAAATTGGCATGGGATATTCTTTTGCTTCAATTCTACATTCAGATATAAGTACAGTAAGATAACATCGGCATAACAGATAGGGTGATGAAGTCGGCGTTTGGCATGCTTGCCTTTATTGGTCAGTGCGTTGAGTAGGAATGTCATGTTGCAGCTGTGCAGGACATTGGTTTGACCACTTTTGGAATAGTGTGCTCAATTTTGGTCTCCCTCTTATAGGCAAGATGTTCTTCAACTTGAAAGGGTGCAGACAAGATTTAAAAGCATGTTGCTGCGATTGGAGGGTCTGAGCTATAAGAAGAGGCTAAACCGGCTGGGGCTATTTTCCCTGGAACATCAGAGGCTGAGGGGTGACCTTATATAGAGGTTTATAAAGTCATGAGGGGCATGGATAGGTGAACAGTTAAGGTCTTTTTCCCAGGGGAGGGGAGCCCAAAACTACAGGGCATTGGTTTAAGGTGACAGGGGAAAAGATTTACAAAGAACCCGAGGGGCAACTTTTTCATGCACAGGGTAATGAGCGTTTGGAGCGAGCTGCTGGAGGAAGTGGTGGAGGCTGGTACAAATACAACATTTAAAAGGCATCTGCGTGGGTAGATGAATAGGGTGGGTTGAGAGAGATATGGGCCAAATGCTGTCAAATGGCACTAAATCAAATTAAGAGATCTGGTCAGCATAGACAAGGCAGACAAAGGGTCTGTTTTCATGCTATACGAGTCTATTACTCTATGATATACATATACTCTTCACTGATCCTCGTCTTGGCTGGTGGAACACAAAAAAACTTTAAATAGTGACAGAATTGAACTTCTCAGTGTTGATATGAGAAGATCATGCAGCATGATCCAAAAGTATAGATAATGAGGCAGAAAACCTTTGTTTCATCTGCACCTTTACTTTCAAACATGAAGTCATCACTTTCTCATGAACACTTCTGGTAATCTTGAAGAACACAGATTTCCTTATTTCAGCACAATATTCAATATAATTCTACATATAATTTGATTCAAATGTTAAATGTAAAATATTTTACAAATCTAGCCTTTGATAGAAAATGTGAGATAATGAACACTGTATCAAGAAAATATGCAATACACTCATTTTAATTGTTTTGTAAGTGAGTGATAAGAGCACTAGCAGAATTCCGCTTTCAGAAAGCAGAGGAGGTAACTTTGAAGAGTTGACTGAATTTCTTTAAGTAACAACTTTGTCCTTACTCTCCAGTACAGAATTGGAGCATATTCTACAAGCAAAGATGACATGAGGAAAGATTTTTCGCAACTGCATAACATCTCAAAGCAATTTACTGCCAAATAAGTATGCTTGAAATAAAGTCACTGTTGGAATGCAGAAAATGCAGAAGTCAATTTGCATACAGCAAGCTCCTACATC
The DNA here is from genome assembly GCF_020745735.1 of Hemiscyllium ocellatum. Classification (NCBI taxonomy): domain Eukaryota; kingdom Metazoa; phylum Chordata; class Chondrichthyes; order Orectolobiformes; family Hemiscylliidae; genus Hemiscyllium; species Hemiscyllium ocellatum. Next base: position 51,062,175 of record NC_083424.1, read on the forward strand.
CCCGAACCTCCCAGCCTCATTCCTGACGAACGTTTTTTGCTCCAAATGTTGATTTTCCTGCTACTGGGATGCTGCCTGACCTGCTGTGCTTTTCCAGCACCACACTCTAAGCTCCTACACAGTTATATGATAATATTAATAATAATAATAATTTTGCTTGTAAGGGAGAGCTGTGGGATGGAGTTTGGCCAGGCCACGAGTCTGAGCTCCTTACTCATTTTCTAATCTCTCATTTCAGTGAGGGGGAAAGGGAATTGGGGAAAACAAAAATCAAAACTAGATCAAGTTGGCATAAAATATTTCACCAAATCTACAACATAACAAGATCTGTGGTTTTATTTATGCACCATATAAAAGTTTTCTCCTCTCAGGCCCTTTCATATAACCTAATCAGGTTTCACCTCTTGTGCTCATCCAGTTTCCCCTTACATTCATGGGTGCTATTTGCCTCAAACACTCTTTGGGGCAATGTAGCAAGTTTCATATACTAACCAGTCATTGGTAAATAAGTTACCAGATTTCCTACTGGATTTATTTGTGACTATATTGTTTAAGCCCAGAAATATTTTCTTCACATTTCCCTTATGAAGTCCACCATTTCATTAGCCCGTAACTTATTTTCTTAACCTAAGAAGAAACAGCCCCAGTCACCAGCAATTGAATAATCACTCAATTCTTGTTTTATCTGAGAATCTTTTTGGCACCTTCTCCAAAAACTCTATAGAGACCAGGTGGTGTACACTTATCTAGTGTAGTCTAACCAATACTCAGATTGCACCACTGCAGTAATGTTGCGTATTACTTACCCAAAAGGTGATTTTTTAGAATAATATTGAGTTCATCATCTGGCAAGTATGCACACAGCTCCCCTAAACAACCAGCTGAGGCCATGCGTGTTGCATCCTGAGAGGAAGAGACAGGTCATTAGGAATTATATAATCTACAGGATAGTAAAAAATCAATTTCTGGTTACTCAGTCAGCAACATCAGAACACATGATTTGTCATATTTCTCGTCCTTTGCAATGCGATATATTGAGCAGATCACACTACTCTGTGAAACTGACTTTGAGGCCACACAAGTATCACTTTCGTGCAAGAGTAGATCACTTGGTCTATTTATTGCACAGTACAGAGTGAATGTAAATATGTGAATGTACTGTTTCCATACCTCATCATGTCCCAACATTCCCAATAACAGAGTGGTGGTGTTTTTTCGGATTGTTCCATCTACCTTGGCACCAGCACCCTGAATAACAAAACGCAGTGCCTGAAGAAGGGTCTCTCTGAAAACAGAAATAATATTTGTAATCATGCAGACTAGCTGAACTCTGAAAATAAAACCTTCTCTGCTCACACTTACGGTCAGATAATCAGAAGTTATATAAACCCTGAATAAAGAGGATACCAATTGTTCCAATGGTCTTCACTAGAAGACAGCAGACAAAATACTCTTATGCAAGGGCTCAAATGTAACAGATTAATCAGGACGATAACCAAGTGCTCTTCCTCATTTTTTTGTACATCATTGCTCATGCAAATAAATACTGTCACCTAACCAAACAAGTGTCCTTTAAGAACTTAGCAACTTACAGCTATATAGATCCACAATTCATTTCTCATCTCTCAGTCTCAATGTATCGATACACTCTGTTTCAGATGACTAAAAAGTTGGATTTAGATTAGATTCCCTACAATATGGAAATAGGCCCTATGGCCCAACAAGTCCACACCGACCCCCTGAAGAGTAACCCACCCAGACCCATTCCCCTACTCTATATTTCCCCCTGACTAATGCACCTAACACTATGGGCAATTTAGCATGGCCAATTCATCTGACCTGCACATCTTTAGATTGTGGGAGGAAACTGGAGCACCTGGAGGAAACCCACGCAGACACAGGAAGATTGAGCAAACTCCATACAGATAGTTACCAGAGGCTGGAATTGAACCAGAGTCCCTGGCGCTGAGAGGCAGCAGTGCTAACCACTGCGCCACTATGCCACCCCCAGTGGCATGGGTTATTTTACAATTGCTTCAACTTTTCAATTTACCTCATGTGCTCATGTACAATCCTAAATGTTTGGACTGATCTTATATGTAGTATCGGATGTTCAATAAAGGAGTGTCCTAGATGTCTTCACTTCTATTTGATTGGACATTTCAGGCTGCACAAGAAATCAGTTACACCTTGAGCAGTAATACAAATAAGGTTTCCAAAGGGACTCACTCTCCCTCTGATTTGTGATACGTACCTCACACTAGAATCATCTGCGCTTCGCACAAGATTCAGAAGTTCAGTAAATAGCGGGTCCACCTTGGTGTGAATAATGATCAGATTCCCAAGAGCCTCTGCTGCTTTCAGGCGGACAGAACGATTTGTATCAGATAGCGCCTTTGTGAAAGTAGTTTGCAATTGTGGAAGGAAGGGCTTCAGGGCAATTCCCACCTACACACAGCAAACAGAAAAAGTAGCACGACAATTAAACGAAAGCTGGAAGTTGTACTCCAGTTAACGTACTTATGGTGATTATTAGGCTACGTTGTACAGGTAGCTCTTCTATAACGCGACGATTGTGTTCTTGTGCAACCCTGTGTTATAGAAAAATCGTGCTTTAGAAACAGTGCTTGAAATGTTGGCGATGTAATCGCGTTACAGCCAACCCACACTTTAGAAACAGTGTTCCCAATTTGTCAATCGCATCAAGCAAATTTACGTTAACGATACGCAGGGAACGACCTGTATACCCTTCAAAGAAACTTTACAGTGCTTCAGTACTAGCCAACATGTGAAAAGAAGAATGCACCGTGGAGAATAAGATCATTGAGGAGCTGAAGATATCACAAAATCTGGAGGCCACTCTTTTTATTAAAGATGTTTTAACAGAGGATGGCGGAGGATCAGGAAATTACTCCCTGATGCTGGTGGAGACAGAATTCCTCATTGCATTTAAAACAAAAGATACTTTGGCATGTATTTTAAATACCATAACCTACAGGACTACATACCAAGTGCTGAAAAGTAACATTTGACTGGATCTCCATGTGCAAGCTTGCATGGGAAAAGATCTGCAAAGTCACTGTGAAAGTGGGGTGTTTGTTAAGAAAGGCGGTGCAACGGTTATAACTCAGTCAGTGCACCCTGGGTACCAGGGCTCCTTTGGCACCCGGAATCCCATTTTGGGAAGCCCCGTCTTACACCATGTACTCTTGTCCTACAAAGAAATCTGTGCCATTTTATGAAGTGTGTTTTTGGAAATCAAACCTATAGCACATTAATAGGTTCCCCATTATCCAGCTTGCTTGTTATTTCTTCAAAAACCAATAAATCAAACATGATGTCCCTTTCATTAAAGCACGTCACCTCTGCTGGATCACAATATAATTTTGTCAGCATTCTCCAAAATCTCCTTCATTATAACAGAGGTTAGGCCAACTCATCTACAGTGTTTTGCTCCCTAACTCCCTTGTTTCTTGTCTCTATGAGTTGCAGCTTAAAGAATCTGTTCCAAATACATAATTGGCCTCATTTTCCAGACTATCTTTGCCAATCTCACTTAGCTGAAAATGTGTTGCTGGTTAAAGCACAGCAGGTTAGGCAGCATCCAAGGAACAGGAAATTCGACTTTTCGGGCCAGAGCCCTTCATCAGGAATGAGGAGAGGGTGCCAGGCAGGCTAAGAACCCAATCTACATGAGGATTAAAGTTACCCATGATTATTGCAGTACCTTCTTCCAAACCCATTTATTTCTTCCTGTGTATCATACCCTATGGTGTAATTACTGTTAGGGGGTCACTGCCACAGTGAATGTTTACCTTTCCCGTTCCTTCTGTTTTCACAAACTAGCTTTTTCTCAAATATGACTTTATTATACCATGAAGTGTGTCATATAGCTAGGGTGGTCTAGGAGGCTTTAAACTAAATTGTTGGGCAGCAGGGATAATGTGAGAAGAGATGTAATAGCAACAAGGTAATAAAGCAGGGTACTAATTTGGGAATGATAGCTAGAGTATGGCAGCGAGTATAAACTAAAGTGTGCACCACCAGACAAGGCCAGGGATTGCAAAACTACTACCACGACAGAGCTAAAGTCAGGGTATTTTAACATGTTGAGCATTCATAACAAAATGGAAGAACTGTTATCAAAGGTCAAATTAAATATGTATGACTTGATAGCAATATAGAGGTACGGTTGCAGAGACCAAAGATGAGACCTAAATATTGAAAGATATTTGACATTGAGAAGATGGGAAGCTAGTAAAAGGTGGTGGCAATTAAATTAATTAGTACATTAGTGAGAGTGAGCTAATTAAAGAAATACAATATCTTAAAAAAAGGTGGATGGCTAGTGTAATTACTATGCAAACACCAGAGAATTTCCAACAATACAGGTCGTTCTGCTTTAATACACATTTCATTAATGCGAATGCACTATAACACGATTGACAAATTGTGGACACTATTTCTAAAGCACTAACTTTTAAAGCGTGCATTGGTTATAATGTGATTCCAACCCCATTAGTTTTAATGGTGCTGCTATTATGCGATTTTCTTATAACACGGGATTGCATCAGAATGGAACTACTGCATTATAGCAGAACTGAATGTACGTAAACTTTTTAAAATGTCCTGTCAAATCTAATAATATATTTGATACAATTATTTGTGGTCGTACAATAAGTTTATATTAACGAGGTGAGGGAAGTGGAGTGGGAAGCGTGTGTAATGATTCTGAATGATTACAACGTGAATGACATGAAGTCATTGCTCCTCCATTCCTAAAAAAATGAGGGGGGAGAATTGGGTCTTCAAGGCAAATGCTAGAATGATTTAAGAACAGCAGGAGATAAAATGTAGTGTGGCATTTGCTGACTTGACATTAAAAAGGAAGCATTGAATATATTCCATGTACTTGAGCACACTCAGTTTGTTTGAAAGAATTGGAGAAACATATAGATGACAATGGAATAGTGCAGGTTAGATGGGCTTTAGTTTGGTTTCACAGGTCAGTGCAACATCAAGGGCCTGTACTGCGCTGTAATGTTCTATGTTCTAAGTCAAAGACTGTCCTCTGCTGTTGTAGAGTCCACAAATCAACGGTAACAAATGCAGCAATCTTTTAAGCTTTAGAATTTAATACAAATACATTTTTGTAAGAATATGATACAATATAGTCAACATAATCTCTATTGAGAGATGTGTTTGAATTGATCATTAAATGGATAATAGCTCCAAACCTAAAGAGTTTCAAATTAGTCAAGAAGAGTCAGCATGTTTTGTTTTGAGAAAGAAGGTCTTGTTTAACCAGTTTATTGGAGATTTTAGAAGGAATACACAATGCAGTGAAAGGGAAATCAAGCCTACAGAGGTACAACTTTGGTTTTGCAGAAAACATTCAATGAAGCATTCAGCAAAGGTTATTGCAAAAAATTATCACAATATGGGAGTAACATGTTAAAATGGACAGAATATTGGCTAGCTTGCAGAAAATAGGGAATAAGTATGCATCAGTCTTCATTGAGTTGTCAGGATATGAGGAGTGGGTTCCCTCAAGAACCTGGTCTGGGGCCTCAACTTTTTACTATTTATATTGTAATGAAGCGAGTGAAAGACTTGGCAAGTACACCGAAGGCTGCAGAATTTACAAAGTAACATTTGATTCAGAACAAACCGCACTCGCTGAGTTGCTACGAGACAAAAATACAAATTTGAATTTAGCCAATCAGTTTAAATTATACCTCGAAAAATATCAAACTCCAATCCAATTTGAATTTAGTATATTGAGCATTTTAAAAGCCAATGGCACAATCTAATGCTTGGAGGTATAAGACAGGGGAAATTGAATAGTTGAGAGGAGAACTGCCAAGCCCAGCATGTAAACAGACTGCTTGAAAAACAGCAATCTTAAAAGTACCTTTTCAATCAGTAACCGGTCATGCAGAAATTCCTAAGAAGAAGAAAAGAAGACACAAAGATCTGAATAGAAGCACGAAAGCAGCCTGGTTTAGAGATAAGGGAAGTGTGGTTTTGTAAATCTCAGTTGGGAGTTTTATTGGACTAGTATATAGAAAGAAAGGTAAAAGATAAGTTAGAGGAAGAAATTGTAAATAGTGGTTAGTTAATTATTCTCTGTTATACTTTAGGAAATAAAGAGGTTAATTTTTACTTTAAATAGTTCTTGGTCACTCGGATTTTACAGATTACTGCACAGGATAAATTTTTTGTGTTGCTGGTATAAATTAAGCAGGAGGGTTTACCGAGTGTCGCAACAACATCAATGACTTAGATGAGGCATGACTTAGCATGGCAGCTAAATTCACAGATGAGAACAACCTCGGAAGGAAAGTGTGTTGTGAAGGAGACATAAGGAGCTTGAAGATTGAGATACTTGTTTGAGTGGCCAAAAATCTGGCAGATGGAGTGTGAAGTAAACAAGTGCTATGTTGGTCACTTTGGTAGGAAAAATGTAGAGTCATAGAAATGTACAGCACGGAAACAGACTCTTCGGTCCAACTCATCCATGCTAACCAGATATCCTAAATTAATCTAGTCCCATTTGCCAACACTTGGTCCACATCCCTCTAAACCCTTTCAATTCATATACCCATCCAGATACCTTTTAAATTTTGCAATTGTACCAGTCTCCTACCACTTTCTCTGGCAGTTCATTCCAAACACGCACCACCCTTTACGTGAAAACGTTGACCCTTAGGTCCCTTTTATATCTTTCCCCTCTCACCCTAAACCTATGCCCTCTAGTTATGAACTCCCCCACCCCAGGGAAAAGACTTTGTCTATTTATCCTATCCATTCCTCTCATGATCTTATAAGCCTCTATAAGATCATCCCTCAGCCTCCGACTATTCAGCCTCTCCCTATAACTCAAATCCTGGCAACATCCTTACAAATCTTTTCTGAACGCTTTCAAGTTTCACAGCATCCTTCCTATGGGTAGGAGACTAGGATTACACACAATATTCCAAAAGTAGCCTAACCAATGTCCGGTATGGCCGCAACATGACTTCCCAACCCCTATATTCAATGCACTGACCAATAAAGGAAAGAATACTAATTTCCTCCATCACTATCCTATCCACCCGAACCTGTACTTTCAAGGAGCTATGAACCTGCACTCCAAGGTCTCTTTGGTCAACAATACACCCAAGGAACTTACCATTAAGTGTATAAGTCCTGCCCTGATTTGCCTTTCCAAAATGCAGCACCTCACATTAAATTTCCAAATTAAACTCCATTTGATCAAGATCCCGTTGTACTCTAAAAGCAGAGTATTATTTCAATGGAGAATGACTGAGGAATTCCAGGGAGCAGAGGGATTTCAATGTTCCAGTGAACGAGTCACAAATAGTTAGTGTCATGCATGTACAGCACGTCATCAAAAAGGCTAACAGATGTTATCCTTCATTAAAAGGAGGACTGAACGTGAAAGAACATTGTGCTTCAGTTTTATAGGGCATTGTTGAAACCACATTTCAAATACTGTGTTCAATTTTGGTTTCCTTAAGGAAGAGTGTGAAAGCACTGGAGGTGGCTCATTAGATTAATTCTTAAAATGGAATTTATGAGAATGGATTCAAAGGGCTGGACTTGTTTCTGCTGGAGTTTAGACGAGTGAGGGGTACATGACTCCAATATATAAGATTAGAGATTTATTCTTCTCAAAGAGGGTGGAGCAACTTTGGAACACTCTGCCTCAAAAGGTATGTGGGATCATTAAATATTATTTTAAGGCTGATGTAGGTAGATTTATGTCAGGCAAGGGAGTAAAGGTTAGAGGTTATCGGAGGGAAAGGGAACGTGCAATTCCAACAATCTGGACCTTACTGAATGGCAGAAGAGACTTGTAGGATTGAATGGTCTATTTCTGCTCATATGCATCTCATACATCATTAATATCCTCTTTCATGTATTAGCTACAGTTTATCTTCCTGGTCCAAATATGGAATTTCTCATCGTCTTCAGAAATATTCAAAAGTAATGTTACTTGCTTTCTGTAACAGCTTCTTCGTTTCTTATACCAAAACAACAACAGCACATTCTCTCTCAACATATGGGATGAGGTGGTGACTAAAATGGGGAGGCGTATCGCGCATACTCCACATTTGAGACTCGTTTTTACCTTGCTTAGCAGCAAACTGAGGGTTTCTAAGAGAGCCACTTTCACATTCCAGCTGAACCGGTCACCTAGGATACGGATTAGAGGTCCGGTGATGTTAACTACAGATGGTCGCAGCGCCTCTGCGGATGTTAGCTTGATAACAAGGCCTAGGGCCTTGGCAGCCTCCTCTTTTTGCTCAGGGTTTCCTGTCAATACACCCTCTCTCAGAACAGGCAGGATCGAAGTAACACCCTGCAACAAAATATTACGTTGATTCGAGACAGCAAACATTTATCTGCTACATCAGTACCCTGGTCATGCACTCAACTTATTTTGATTACATTACCATATTTTACATGACCAAATGCCTCTCTTAGGATTTAAACATGGTACCCTGCATGGTTCCGTGAGAATGAGTGCTAAAACATGACAGGATTGAATACTGAGATTTAACTAATCAGGAGGAAAATCACAGTAGTCTAATTCTTGAACATTTTGCCCATGAACCCCATCTCCAGTCTTTTCCCCTCTCAATGCCCTATTCCTTGAAGTTATGTAAGCAGCTTCATTTTTGTTATCAATTATCAATTCCCAGGCCGCAGTTATCCTTGATTGATCTGTCTCCCCCTGCCAGCTTCCATTCCAAAATATTGATGCAGTAACTCACAATTCCCCAAATTTCTCCACTTCTTTACATGTTAAAAAATTATTTCTGTGCAGCTTTCAGTAGGTCCTGTTATTGTGCACTTCTCCAGTGCACACCAAATATAAAGTGATAAGCAAACATTTCATTTGCATTCATTATTCTAGGAGAATTACCCACAGTATATCAGGAGTTAACTGAATACAGCCCATTTCCCATTCATCACTGTGGCTCATGGTTGCACTGTATCATAGGTTCAAGACCCACTGCATGGCCATAAGTATGAAATCAAGACTGTGAAACAGAGTATTATACTGATAAAGTATTGTTTTACAAATGAGATGTTATTTGGATGCGTTGGTTGTTCTCTTAGATAAATGCAAAAAATTCTGAAGTCCTATTTTGAAGAATAGCAGTGAGCTTTGTTGTTTAACCCTCAATCTACTTCACGAAATGGATCAGTTTGCTCACGACCAGTGTTTGTGGCAGTGTGGCATATGCAAACCGGCTGTTGCCTTTCCAATGTTTGTGACAGGGATGACTCTTTGTTGGCTGTAAAATATTTCTGGATGTCATAATATTGAGAGAGACTCTCTGTAAAGTTTCTATCTCATTTGCAATAATGGAATGCATTAACGTGACCCCAGACATAAATTCTCAAACCTTCTTAGGAATGCAGAATCCCAGCAGATGTTCCCCTTTGGTCTCAGCAGCTGCTGCACGGATATCTCTGTGCAGATCGTCCACAAGTGATAACTGGCTTCCAGCATCCAATTTCTGATGGGGGGGGGGTGGGGGAATAAAAAAGTTACATAAATTTAAAAGTACTAGCCAGTAGAGTTTTTCTTAAAATCCACATTAAAATGCCAAAGATACAATTTCAGTAGAGCTTATGATTTCTAAATTAGGTTTTTCTTCATGGTGAATACTCCACTGGAATACTGAATGGACCCAACAGTGTGCCGAAGGTGAATGATTAATTCTCTGGTCATTGATGTCGATTATAAAACTTCAATACAATATAAATACCTCAGGGTTTAGCAGCTATCATCCACATAGACAGACAGTTAGTACCTTGGTTATTGCATTCAAAGCATCCCAACTCTCATTCAGGACAGTCTCATCTGTGTCATTGAGCAATCTGATCAATCCAGACATCAGGTTCCTGACATGGGCAAAATAGTCAACTTTGGTCTTCGAACAGTAAGCGTTGATGATTGTTGCTGCAGCTTTGCGCATCCCAACATCTGGGTTCCTTGTTGCCTCCAGCAAATCCTCTAGGATGACCCTTTGACCAACCTCATCCCCCACAGACAGAATCACTGAGTGACAATTAGCCAGCTCCTACAGGAAAGGAAAATATCTCATTAGGTGGGATGACAAAATGTTGAGAGCCATCACAGGCACCAAAGGAAAAGGATAGGAAATGTATCAGCCTATCATGGGAATACATTATGAACAAATTCCAATAGTGACTGCTGTGCTATTAAAGCTGTTTGATAAAATGGGTTAAACCTGTTTGTTATTAAATGGGGCTTCTTTTGAAACCTTTGGGTGGGATAAAGATGTCCGCACAAGAACCTTTAAAATAATTTTGCTATGCAACTGAATGTCTACATAAAGTAAGTCCCAGAACTTGCAGAACTGTGGCGCTATGGAAACAAGCCATGCATTTGCTATTCATTGACAGTGGCAGAAGATTGCACCATTTGTGTTATCTTCCTACTCTCTCTCACCTCTTCCTCTTCGCTGGTTCCCATCTTGTTCTTCAGTGCAGTCATCACCGCAGGCAGGATCACATTGAGGTGGCGAGTCAACGCATCGCCTGCCACCGAAGACAAGAAAGCTAGCACCCGGGTGTTAACTGGTGGCGTTATAAGCTGCAGAGAATAAGAGAAATGGGTGAATGAAAGAGAGACTTTTTTTTGGTTGTGTGAACTTCCAAACTACCGTCTGTCTGTACTGATAGGAATGGGAATGCCCAACTGTGCCAAGCTTTTATTATCTGCAGAAGTTTCTGGGTTGGAGTTAGAGACAGGAATCTAGAATCATAAGAATGGATACAGCACAGAAGGATGTCCTTAGGCCCTACAACCTTTTACAATTTATATAAATCTTAGATGGAAAAACTGAAAACATGGTTCTAAATTTGTTGATGACAGATAGTTAGGAAAGTAGTGATGATGATAAAAGGAAGGTATATAGATTTGGACAAAGTGAGTAGGTAAAGACCTGGCAATTGAGTATAATGTAGTAAAATGTGAGGTTGTCCATTTTGACAGGAATGTTTTTGTATAAATTGTGAGAGATTACAGATTGTTGAGATGCAGAGACACCTGGTGCCTGAACTTGTGAATCTTAAAAAAGGCTACTATGCACGCACAGAAAGTAATTAGGAAAGCTAACAGAATGTCATTGTTTAATGTCAGCAGAATTGAATACAGCAAAAAAGGAAGTTCTGGTTCAGCCATATAAGGTATTGGTGAGACCAAATCTGAAATACTGTGTACAGTATTGGTCTCCTAATTCAAGGAAGGATGTAAATGTACTGGAAACAATCTGCTAGGCCAACACCTCGAATAAGGGGAGTTTGTTGAATTGAGAATGGTTGGACAGGTTAGGCTTGTATCTGCTGGAATGTACAACATTATGAGGTGACTTGTAGAAAAAGCTAAGGATTATTCAAGACAGAGATAAAGGAGAATATTTTTCTCAGAGTGAGGAGCATTGGCATTGTATTCCTGACAGTCAGTGGAAGTAGTTCCTTGAATATTTTTAAGGAAGAGGGAATTAGATCATGGAGTCATAGAGATGTGCAGCATGGAAACAGACCCTTTGGTCCAACTCGCCCATGCCAACCAGATATCCTAAACCTAACCTAGTCCCATTTGCCAGCACTTGGCCCATATCCTTTCCTATTCACATACCCATCCAGACTCATTTTAAATGTGGTAATTGTACCAGCTTCCACTACTTTCTCTGGCAGCATACACACACCAACTTCTGCATGAAAAAGTTGCCCCTTAGGTCCCTTTTATATCTTTCCCCTCTCACCCTAAACTTAAGCCCTCTAGTTCTGGACTCTCCCACCCCAGGGAAGAGACTTTGTCTATTTATCCTATCCACACCCCTCATGATTTTATAAACCTCTAAGGTCACCCTTCAGCCTCCAACGCTCCAGGGAAAACAGCCCCAACTTATTCAGCCTCTCCCTATGGCTCAAATCCTCCAACCCTGGTAACATCCTTGTAAATCTTTGAGCCCTTTCAAGTTTCACATCATCCTTCCGGTAGTGAGGAGACCAAAATTGCATGCAATATTCCAAAAGTGAGTGTCTTATAGCCTATAACAGTATATAGCCTAAGCAATGTCCTATACAGCCACAACATGACCGCATAACTCCTTTATTCAGCACTCTGACCAATAAAGGAAAGCATATCAAATGCCTTCTTTACTATCTTACCTGCCTGCGAGTCCACTTTCAAGGAGCGATGAACCTGTAATGTATTTTTTTTTAAAAAGGTTGAGAATTGGTGGAAATGTGGAGTAATCAGATCAGCCATGATTTCATTGAGCAGCAAGACAGGCTCAAGGGGTCAAGTGGTTTACTCCTCTTCATTCTGTGCTTGTTCATGTGTATTTGCTCCAGGCATGCACCCTGGTGCCAGCAGTTGTATGTGCAGAATAAGTTGGGATACAGAACATCACCTGGGGACAATCGGTGACTTAACCCTTTCCCAGAGTTTAACCGTCACTTCGCCAAAGCATTTTTAAGTTAACACTGCAGTATTTTCATTTTGTTTTTGATTTTTGCTGATGTGTGTATGTGTCAGTTTATTTTAGAAGGGTAGTTATGTTTATACTCTCGGAAAGTTGCATGATATATGGTAATGAGGCTATTCCCAAAATTACTCTCCACCCGTTACTGATGGAGCTAGTATTTTCCATTCAGAAAATTTTATTTGTCAAAGATCTTGTAACAGAATGTCCCTTTTGGTCATTTCTTTCACTGGATAGCCAAATACACAGCAATATAAAGTACACTCTCAAAGCAGTGGTCTTGTTAAACGCCTAGGTTTTGTACTGTATTTATATACTGGCTACGTACCTTTGGCACTAGGTAGGGAAGAACAACACGACTCTTCACTCCCATCACTTGCTTCAATCCATCCAGAGCAAAATCTGACATTTCCTCATTGTTCTGCAAAGAACATGATAGTTAATGATCCAACTACAAATGCACACAATAATTTGCATTTAAATAGCATCATACAAATCCCTATAGTGCGGAAGCAGCTCATTTGGCCCGTTGAGTACACACCAACCCTCTGAAGAGCACCTCACCCAGACCCACTCCTACAGACTTATCTCCATAACCCATCACTTCCCACAGCTAACCAACCTAATCTACACTTCCCTGGACACGATGGAAAATTTCACATGACAACCCACCTGATCTGCATATTTGGATTGTGGGAGGAAACTGGAGCACCCGGAGGAAACCCACGCAGACAGGGGGAGAATGTGCAAACTCCACACATACCAGTTGTCAGAGGATGGAATTGACCCAGGTCCCTCATGCTATGGGGCAGCAACATTAATCACTGAGCCACTGCCTTTAACACTGAAACCGCCAAGGCAGTTTACAGCAATTTTAAACAAAACCTGACACCAAGCAACAAAAGGAGACATTAGGAAAAACATTTGATCAAATAGCTAGGTAAATGGAATGTAAGGAAGCAGACTAGGTTTGGGAACCCAACCAGTCAAAATGAACTCTTTAATACAGGTTACACGTCAGGCTCAGAACCTCATCCCAACATTTTCACAACCACCCAGTTTGTCCTGATCTTGTCATCTTTAAAACAAGAAGTCAGGGTGACTTGAGGATGCTTGGAGTTTGGTTTGAGATATTAAAAGGAAATTCTAATCTAACGTCCTCTCCTCCAAACACTCACAAGCTGTTCCAGCAGGAATGGCAGAATGTCATCTAATGCCTGGTATCCAATTGTTGAGTGAAGCTGTTCAAAAGTCTTGGATGCAGCCTCTCGAACTTCTTCAAGTGGGTCACAGAGGGCCTTCCGTACTGTGGGAACGAGAGACTCGGAGAAGACAAGCACCTAGCATCAGAGGCAGAAACAGGCTGAATCAGCATGAATCAAACAATTAAATCAGAGCTAGGGTTAGTTGGTGAAAGCGGAAAGGATTAACACCACACTGCCTAGCCACTAAGTACATATGAAACATTCCACACCCTCAACTCCATCTCTTGCCAACACAGCTCTCTGCATTCATCTCTTCAATTTGCTTGTACTGCATTCACTTAATAATAGAAAACCATTTAAACCAGCATTTCAGCAGCTTTTCATCATTATTTGAAGTTAAATTAGTATTCTTTAATACATTAAGCATTATATGCTCATTTACTTACACCAACAAAAAAGGTTCTGAAGACACAATGGTAGTGTCCTTACCTCTGAGCTAAGTGGTCCAGGTTCAAATCCCACCTATCCCGAAGGTGAGAAGGTTGATTAGAAAATATCTATACCAATGAAAACAGTTGTGTTTCTAGAGCAAATTTAACCTAGTAAAATATTACAAGGAACTTCGTAGAATTGACCAATCAAAAATGTTATAGTGAGGTATGAGGACTTATCTCTTTAAATCCTCTTTGGTCAAGTCTAAAGCTTATCTTAAAAGGAGTAAGAGAGGTAGTTTAGGGAGGAATTATAGTGGCTGGTGACTTTGATGGTAGAATGATTAAATTTGGGAATACACCACAGGCTAGAATTTAATGCTGTTTAAACAGTTTAAACAATGAATAGTTAAATGGAGCAAATTACTGCAGGTACTGGACTCTGCTATGAAAATAATAAATGCTGGAAATCACAGCAGGTCAGGCAGCATCCATGGAGAGAGAACAAGTTAACATTTCGAATGTAGATGACCCTTCCTTATATCTGATGAAGAGTCATCTAGACTCAAAATGTTAGCTTACTCTCTCTCCACGGTTGCTGCCTGACCTACTGTGATATCCAGCAATTATTGTCAATAGTTACATGGATTGTCATTCAAATCTAAGTCAACACTTGAGAGGAGAGGAGAGATGAGAGTAGAGACCAAACAGGAAGAATGACGGGGGTGAGACAGCAATGGTTTTACTGGGGAGGTGGCGATGGTGTGATTGAGCAGGGTACCTGTTAGTGTGTAAAATATGTGCCTTAGATGTCCCTTCCCAAGTTACTTCAGAAAATTCACTGATTACCTGCAAAGTCAACACTACTTCTGTAACCTGGAAGCTTCTGGATACGAAAGTGACACAGTAGGATTGTGCAAGCTCAAAACTTCCAAGTATAATGAGTTACTTACTGCATCTTTGCTGGTTGACTTCATGATCTCACTGAGACCAATACAGACTCCCTGTCTCTCATCACTCTTCTCTGACTTTAGCCCTGCTTCCAGGATTGGAATGATCTCTGGCAAAATCTTTTCTCCCAGCTTTCGCACAAGATCACCCAGTGTCCTTGCAGCAATCTAGAGGGAGAAAGTTCATCAAACGTTAGGAGGAAATCCTATTTGGTCTCAGATTTGACAGAAAATTTATACTTTAAACATAATGTGCTTTTCAGAATGGTTAAATATCCATGTATAGCCTATAATATATGGAGTACAAAGTGGCACATCCACAGGCTATGCCAACAGACAAGTAATTGAGCCTCGGTTTCATGGACTTCTGGAATAATTTGATGTACCAATGAGTTATGTGCAGGGACAGTGCCATTAACCTAATCTTTTAACTGGCTCATAGCTGTGACAGACAATTATTATACTATGTTCTACAGTTTAGGACCTTTTTGATTGCTCAGATTCCAATACCATCCATAACTGAAACAGGTTGTAAGGTTATGTGCAGGAGATGTATCAACAGTTGCACCTAACATGGAGCAAATCAGAAGCCATTTTATTCACAGATACAATGTGGGCGGCACAGTGGTTAGCACTGCTGTCTCACAGCGCCAGAGACCCGGGTTCAGTTCCCGCCTCAGGCGACTGACTGTGTGGAGTTTGCACGTTCTCCCCGTGTCTGCGTGGGTTTCCTCCGGTTTCCTCCCACAGTCCAAAGTTGTGTGGGTCTGGTGAATTGGCCATGCTAAATTGCCCGTAGTGTTAGGTAAGGGGTAAATGTAGGGGTATGGGTGGGTTGTGGGTCGGTGTGGACTTGTTGGGCCGAAGGGCCTGTTTCCACACTAAGTAATCTAATCTAAACAAATTCTGAATGGCAATAGAGAATCACAGAAAAAGCTAAAAATAACTCAAGTTTGGCAGCAGTGGAGAGAGAAACATTGTAAAATATTTCAGACTGATGAACTTCCATTGGAAAAAAATTGGAGAGCAGTCAAGGCTGGTTTACATGAGTTGGCTCACACAATTAGCAATTTCATGTGTTCAACATTTTGGTTGATGAGAGAGAGCCGCAGAGGCAAATAGAGTCACAGATATGTACATCACAGAAATAGACCCATGCCGGCCAGATATCCGAAATTAATCTCGGGCCCATTTGCCAGCACTTGGCTCACATCCCTGTATTCATATAGGCACCAGATGCCTTTTAAATGTTGCAATTGTACCAGCCTCCACCACTTCCTCTGGCAGCTTACTCCATACACGCACCACCCTCTGCGTGAAAAGGTTGCCCCTTAGATTCCTTTTAAATCTTCCTCCGCTCACCCTAGACCTATACCTTTTAGTTCTGGACTCCCCAACCTGGGGAAAAGACCTTGTCCACCTACCCCACATGATTTTATAAACTTCTATAAGGTCACGCCTCAGCCTCCAATGCTCCAGCCCCAGTCTATTCAGCCTCTCCCGACATCTCAAACCTTCCAACCCTGGCAACATTTCTGTAAATCTTTTCTGAACCCTTTCAAGTTTCACAACATCCTTCTGACAGCAGGAAGATCAGAATTCCACACAATATTCCAAAAGCAGCCTAACCAATTTCCTGTACAGCTGCAACATGACCTCCCAACTCCTGTGGTCAATGCACTGACCAATAAAGGAAAGCATACTAAATGCCTTCTTCATTACACGGAGAGTCCACTTTCAAGGAGCTATGAACTTGTACTCCATGGTCTCTTTGTTCAGCAGCACTCTCCAGGACCATTAAGTATGTAAGTCCTGCCCTGATTTCCCTTTCCAAAATGCAGCATATCACATTTATCTAAATTAAACATCATCTGCCACTCCTTGGCTCATTGGCCCATCTGATCAAGATCCCATTGTACTGTCAGGTAACTTTATTTAAACAACTTTTTAAATCAGACAAGACCAATCATGTAATACAGAAGTAAACATACCACCATATGTCTACAAATTACCCAGTGCAGGACCAATGCCCTTTCAATTTATTGAGGTGCTTAAAGTTGGAATGAGATTATCACTCTGAAATGAGTAATAGCTAAAAAGGATGATGATCAATGTTACATTGCTGCAGTACAAGAGCATGACACCTGCTTATGGTGACTCATTTGTGTACTTGCTCATGTTTGCTTGTTGCTCGGTAGCACATTGCATTAATCTTTTTTTTAAATCTTGCGTCAGTGTGACATCTTCACTCAACATCTTATAATTCTGCAATATTTCTCGTGCCAAAATCATAGCCTGGATACAGTCTGGTGGAGACAGTCACTGACAGATTGAAGAGTAGAGAAGCCAACTGCTAACTGCAGCTAGTGTCAATAGCTTCACTTGATAATTCAATCACCACCCTTGGATTTTGTGGTTTTTCAATTAGTTCTGGTCCTTTTCCTCTCAAAGCTCTCCCCAACCCTTTCAAATGCTTACTACACAGCCAGGATGGTACTTATTTAGACCCCTATCGCAAAAGACAACATTCCATTGGCTGATACTGAATTTTGAGATATCTATTATCTGGTTCTTTCTCCCTTGTTCCACTTCTAGTGTCAGGAAACCAATCAACAAGCAGTCAAATTATTCATTTGTCAGCCCTGACATGAGGTACTGCAGAAAACTGTTTGGTTATGGAAACAGGGAAGGCGGGGTTTGTGTGGAACTTGGTCCTCCCTCGCTCAATGAGTGTAAACATGTACTTTCTGACAGAAATCAATAGATAGCGAGCAGGAACTGTAATCCTGGTTCATTTTTTTCAGCCAATCTGCTCAAAGGCTAATGATATCATCTCTATGTCATGGTTGAAACCAGCTTATTCATCACAAACAAAGAAGTAGTGAACAGTACCAGAATTGACCAGTTCAGGTATTTAGTGGATTAACGCAGTCAGCCCCAACATCAGCCCTTATACATCTTCAGTTTATGTTGTTACGTTATTACCAGAAAGTCAGTTTCCAGGTAGAAACCTGGCTCGATAGTTAAAATCAGAACAAATCATATAATCTAAATGGTTTCTCGCTGAAATATAAACATATAGTGTTGCATATTTTGATTTAACAATTAAAGAGAAGGTCATTAACAAAAGAACAAAGATTAAATAAATCAAGCTATTCTACTTATAATACAAATTCAAAGATGTTTAAACATACACAGTGAACTTGAAATACATCTCAAAATCTCAAAACACACCTTTAAAATTGGAAGAGAAACAAAACAGCTTTCACATTGTGCCCAAAACGCACCCCTGGTACAGTACTCATACAACGATTGCACTGGAGTCTCTGCATCCAATACCTCAGTCAAGCTTAATCACTTCTGACATCAATTTTTAGATGAGAACTGAAGATAGCTTTTTCCTGGATATATCAGTCACCTGCTTAAATGTACTCAACTTTAAGTAACCTATTCAAGGTTTTATTCTAATGTTTCTGCTTTGGGACAAACATGAACTCTTAACTCCAAAGTAACCTAATTCACTGTATATTCTTCACTTCTCAGGAGCATGGGTCTATCCAGTCATTCTATTCCCAGGGCTTGTCTACTCAAAATTGAACCCCAAATTTCTGAGCTTCTGGTGCTTCTCTTAAGCTTGAAATAAAAGCACCAATCATGAGGACCTATTATTTACCTTGCGAATTGTAAAACAAGCTAAAATAAACAAACGTCCATCAGTTGTGCACAAACCATTCACTCTAACGCCTGGCCTCAAACAGTTTTGAAAGAAGTCATCATGACTTCAGAAATAATTACAAGTTAATTGTTAACTTCAGACACACAGAAAATTTTGGCTTAAAAACCAGAAACCTAAACTTACAATTTAAACAAAAAAAAGTCCACAATGTAATTGAGATATTGAAACTCTTTTTGGATATTTACATTTGGAGAGCTGACATATTTGTTATTCATTAAACCTTTACGGCTTGTTCAAAGAGAGACTCCAGATTCTCTAAGCCACCACTACAAGTCTCAATATCTACAGTTCAGTGACCACCTTATTTAAATTGTTTGTTTGGGGCTTAAATTCCAAAAGCCTCAAAAGAGCCTCTCCTGACTGTTAAGTTTTAAACATTCGCACAGTGCAAATACATTGTGACTGTTGTGTAAATACATCCTGCTTTCTTTCTTTTATTACTTAAATTATTTATCCAAAGTCCTCCTGAATGCAAAGATTCCCTTGATAACTAAGATTTTCTCTTTGTTCACTGGGCTCAATAACTATCCTGAAAGTGAAGAGCTCATTCCTGATGAAGGGCTTATGCCCGAAACGTCGAATTTCCTATTCCTTGGATGCTGCCTGACCTGCTGTGCTTTAACCAGCAACACATTTTCAGCTCATTAATGTGGCCTCATGTTAATGAGACAGATATTTTCTGATATTTCCATTTAGACTAATTTTTCAAACAAACAAAATCACATTTATTTGAAAGAGGTTGAAGTTTGACTCAAAGTTATTGTGTTGCAGCTTTATCACACATAGAGTTTGTGATTTGTGCTTCATTGTTGGTGTCAGAGTTGGATTAGTGTTAAGTCTGGTGTCATGGCATGATTAAATCCTTTCCATTCAGTTCATGCTTGTGTTCTGACTGGGTTACAGTGCTGTGGGCATGGCAATAACAGCAGAGTGATGAGCCATCTTTTTATGGAGAATTGCAGCTGAGGAAACAACTAATGTATTTGAATAAAGCATTAGAAGGAATTATTCTAATTAATTTTAATGAATTTAAAAATGTAAACAATGATTTCATGCTGTGGCTATTTTGAACTGTGTGTGTGTCAAAGTGCTTCTCTGCAAATCAATTTGATAACAATTAAATAAACCTTGCTCTCCAATAAAAGGAGTGAGGGAATTACTTATAGAAGTAGCATTCGAAGATGGCAGGTTATTAATACACCCACATTTGGCTACCCCTCAAGTAAACTGGACGAGAGAAATTAAGCACATATCAATCTTTCTATAGATTTCACTCCAGCATTCTTTGACCAGTTTAATCTAACTTTTGAGTGCAAAATATTCCAACTCACCGTCCTCTTGTCAGCACAGGTACTGGCCAAGAAACCCAGTAACAGAGTGAAGAGTGTTGGCAGGATTTCCCGCAGCGTTCGTGGTGTATTTGAAACAACAATCTTCCAGACGTGTAGTGAGGCTTGACGCACCACCAGCTGGGTGTCAGAACGACCCATGTAGAGACCAGCAAGCACACGATTTCGCCTCTCAAGACCAAGTGCACCAATAATAGCCTGAAAGTATTATCACCAGGTCAGATTCTATTTCAAACCCAAAACTGAAAAGAAACAGGTAATTCTGCCCACTTGGCCTGCAGTTTTTATGCTTCATATTAGCTCTCATCTACCTTTTTCTAATGTCATCAGCTTAATTTTCTAGAGTCCTTCATATATTTATGTAGGTCCCCTTTACATATGTGTATGCTAGATGAATCAATAACTCCACGTTCATCATTTCCACATCTCTTTGGAAAAAGGTATTTCTCCTGAAATTTTTATTAGATCAATTAGAAATAACCTTATAGTTGAGGATTAAAAAGAGAAAGGTCTGGCAATATCTGTGGAGAGAGAAACAGAGTTAATGCTTTGAGTACGTTATGACTTCTTCAGAACATATCAGGTTTGAAATGTTGGTCTCGGTCTCTTCACAGATGCTGCCAGACTTGCCAAGCTTTTCCAGCATTTTTCTCTTTTACTGTAGTTGTGGATCCTAGTTTTAAACTGCCCATAAGCAGAAACATATTTGCTAAGCTTACCACATCAAATCCCTCCATAACTGTAACACTCAATAGAATGATGCCTCAGCCTTCTGTTTTCCCGAGAGAGAAGCATCAGCCTGTTCAGTTGTTATATGGATAAGCTTACTTCTTTATGTCATTGAAGGGACAGGTACATAAAATTGATAATACCCGAGTAGGTTTGTTAAGTCAGCAAGACCCTTGAAGCAGGTCCTCACGTTAAATCATTCCAAAGGTCTAGGACATATTGAATGGGTCTAAACCAACTTTATATTGCAAGGATTGACACTGAATGGTCAGTAAACAGAGGTTCATATTCTGAGCTAACGTACGTTCAATCGCATTAATGGAAGATGTTGGACATTTATCAAACAGCAGCTGTGCCAATTTCAAGCCCTCACCTTATTGGACTGCGCAGTGCCAAAGTTGTCATCTTCTGAGGCAGTCTCTGTTGTCATTTTGCCAGTCACTCCTGAAACGTGGAAAAGCAAGTCTCCCAGCAGTTGGACTGAACTGAACCTAAAAACCAAACCAAAGGAGAATAAAACACCTTATATTACTAATTTGTTTAACACAATTCAGTCTTCACCACAAAAAAACAGAAATAACAAGGAAATGGTGGAGATAGAGAAGAAAACTGGGGCCAAACAAGCACATGGGCTTTCCCCAGGGTTTACAAAAATCCTGTTCCAAAAACAAGCTCTCAACATTGTTAAAGAAACAGATATCGGTGATGCATTAGGAAACAAGAGAAATTGCACATGATCCAAATCTGACATAACCAAAGGGTTAGAACAGATGGAACATATTCAGTGGTTGAAAAGAACTATACCAAAAGTAGGAAGGTTAACATATTTCCTTGTAATACAAATGAATCAAGGCAGTATTGAACAGGTGCTGACTCCAATCTCAACACTGGAGAGACAATTTCAAAGTGTCTGTGTTCTTCGATGTGCTCTTCAGTCACAGATGTCCTCCAAAGCCTACGCAGGAGGAGATGGGAGGCAATCAGATTTTGACTGCCTACATTCCTGCAGCAATGTTACATTTCAAAAGCATTGCACAATTTGCATATTGGCTTGAGGCTTCTAGTTCCGGAGTTTGAATTGCAGCTGGGTGATAGTCCCTTCTCCTTGCCAAGTAGGAGAATAGCAAAGTAAATTAGTGGTGACAGTTTTGACCTATCAGCCACAGCACAAATTAATGATGACAATTGCTCCTATGCTGGTTTTAATAGGCTTACCCCAATGCTGGAATACACTAAAGCAACCACAGAAGTTTCAAACAGTTGAATCTTTACAAGAGAGGGTATCAAGTCTTATCAGATACAGTGATCTGCACCTATCAAACTAACGGCCTACCTATATCACACAAGGAGAAGAGGCCTGATCAACCCAACTTCAGATACAAAATCAGCAAAGTCTTTTCCTTGGCTGTGTTGATAGCTTTTAGAGTAGTAGCAAACTATACAGATGCTGGAATCTGTACTGAAAATAAAAAATGCTGGACATCACAGCAGGTCAGGCAGTATCCATGGAGAGAAAGCAAGCTAACATTTTGAGTCTAGATGATTCTTCATTCGAGCTGTCAGCATTTCTTATTTTCAGTTCAACTTAATGAAGTTCGCAAATGGAACCCATGGGAGGAACTCTTAAATGGATAACTCAATTATCATTTTTCCTCTTCCCACTGGATGATGAGTATTGTTTGTATTTCTATAATGAATAAATAATGTTCACAAATCTGTGAACATGCCCTTTCAAATCTGTGCACCAAGAGTGAGAATGTCAGGTGAAAAGTGCAAGGTTACTTTTAGGCCACTAACTGGCCGGAGCTGGAATGCAAAAGGGAGGCTTCAAGTGTCAGATCTCATCTGCATCTCAGCACTGTATTCAAACTTGGACAGCACACGTCAAAGTCGTGACCTTTGGCGGTGCACATGAGATGTTGGGGCTTAAAGGATTAAGTTATAATGGCAAGGCACATAAGCAGCTTATTTCTTTGATTGACGTCCAGGCATTTGAAATATCAAAATAAAAGTCAAGTGTACGTCAGGAAAAGTCATACTTTCTGGTGAAGGAATCTAGAAAAATGGGACACGATCTTAAAACTAGAGCTGGTTAGTCAAGAGTGAAACCACATAGGACAACAGAAATCTCAAAAAAAACTCTCCTCTGGATTATAGGACAAATGGAGCTCTCAAGGCCCAGAATGGGACAGATTTTTGTTTGATAAGGGTATCAAATGATGTGTACACAAGGTGAATAAACAGTTCTTAAGGTACAGATAAGCCATGATTTAACTGGTGAATAGAGTAAAGTCAAGGGGCTGAATGGTCACTTTCTGTCCATAAATTCCCAGAAACAGTTATGGCACTGGAAACCTATTGTCATTATTAAATGAGAAATGCACAGGGCATTTATTCATAACTTCCCAATGTGTAAACTTGTTCACCTTTAAATTGTCACGTGCAAGCCATACACAAGAATCATGGCTACTCCTCTCCATTTTCAAAACATAGTGAAATATGTATTTCCTGTATAGAAAATATGATTTGAAATTAATAGTTACAATAAACTCTAACATAAGTGCTAATTAAGTACTAAGTCCTTAATACCTGATCCGCCAGTTATCATCAAACAATCCCTGCTCCAGCTCTGGGAGCAGCAGTGCTATGGCAGTCTCTGCATACATGCTTATAATTCGCTGTCCAGCACGCAGGGCGGTATCACGAACAAATTCGTTCTCATCAGCAAGAGCCTATACAAAGCAATTCACATTCGTTAAAAATATATAGGACGTCACTGTCATTATCGCCCTGCTGACACATTCATGCTGTCGTCTGTGCCTGACATTTGATCTCAACGTAATCACTTTTACACTTCAGCAGGAATGGGTTTCAACTTCTTGGCAAAACTAAGGAAGTGCTCATGCAACAGGTTCTCCGATTGTGCAGGATCACTGACGACAAGGTAATGCATGAACTCTTATGTATGGAGTAGAGCTGCTCCCCTCTGTGATACCATACCATCTCCCACAGACAATTCAAAATTTTTTATAAGGAATTACACTGAAGTGCATGGACTCCTCAAACGTAGCAGTGACTTTAATTACGAGAAACCCCACAGACCCGTGATGAGACAAGTGCCCACTTAATCTGTTGAAGGAGAGAGGAATGCTGGGCTGGACAATGACATCACTCCTTTTGTTTTTTTTTAAATATACACGACAACCGAGAGACAGGATCATAACTGAGATCTTCAGCACACAGAAGATCTGCACCACTTTGCA
This sequence comes from Hemiscyllium ocellatum, assembly GCF_020745735.1. NCBI lineage: Eukaryota > Metazoa > Chordata > Chondrichthyes > Orectolobiformes > Hemiscylliidae > Hemiscyllium > Hemiscyllium ocellatum. The sequence continues at coordinate 51,086,377 of NC_083424.1, forward strand.
ATGTAACACTGAATCAATTTGGAAGCACTGCTGTCCAACAAGTGAGGGTGTAAACATCAACTTTCTCCCTGAAGTGGTCCTTATCTCTCTTCAGCACAGGTTAATATCTGCTAAAATGAGAAGTTTTTTTTTTGTAAAAGCACAGCTTAAAATGTGAAGACAATTACCTTTTGAAGTTACCTAAAGAGGGCAAAAAAAACTCAAAATGTGAATTTTTAAACACTCAAAATCAACAGGTCGAGGTCATGAAAAATGTGAAAACTAAACACCTGAACACTGCGAAGCAAGTTGAACATCTTAGTCAGCCCAACCCACTGGTCTTTGAGTATTAAAAAGCACCCATTCAGTAACTTCAAAAACTTTTTTTTTGTAAAATGTGAAAATAGTGTTTTCTCACTTTAGATCAAATTAATCTGTGCTGTCTATGCAAGAGGCAAGTTTTAGATTAAAATGTCAAGCTATTTAAGTTACAACAATCATGGCTGAAATAATTGACCTCAATAAAGGAACACCCAACCACATTATGGACTTATAAAGAAATACACCACAATGAAGGACATTTCTCTTCAGTCATAGTTCTTACTGAAGTATTAAAATCTAACTGCATGCTCACTCAAATATTCACCCACAAGTGAAGGGAAGGCTGGTTTGGATGTGCAATAGTTCTCCTATAGTCATTACTGATACTCATGCATCATTTGCTAACAGACGATGTAGGTAGGCTGCATTCATCTGCCTCCCTCACAAGTATGGATTTAAGTCAAAAAAATAATCTTAGGACAAAGCCTTAATCAATTCAATCACTTCACCTCTTTCTCCCATGTAAACCAATGCAGCCCTCATTGCAAACTGATATATATTAACAAGCCTGAGGACCATGTATGATGGATGGCAAAACCAGCTTTTTCAATATTTCCATTTTCCAACTTCCTCCCATAGTTGAATGCAACCCATGATTGATGCTGCTTAAAGTCCAGAATTTGCCTGAAAACAGCAGTGCTTTTAAATCTCCAAGTATTGACCTGGTGGGCTAAATAAGTTTTACACATTTCCTCCAGTGAAGGTAATTGATTTTTGGATACAGGTAAGATACTTACCTGGGATAAGTACCATGTCAGTGTGGGTTTCCTCCCACAATCCAAAGATGTGCAGGTTAGGTGAATTGGCCATGCTAAATTGCCCGTAGTGTTAGGTGAAGGGGTAAATGTAGGGGGGTGGGTTACTCTTCAGAGGGTCGGTGTGGACTTGTTGGGCCGAAGGGCCTGTTTCCACACTGTAAGTAATCTAATCTAATCTAAAATACAGAGAGAACAAGGGATGGCAACTGTTTCACCAATTTAGAACTGGCATTTTACCTTCAGAATGCAAGGTATGATGGGTCCTACATATGCTGTGAACTTATTTCCAAAGGTCACAGGCAGGTAGATGAACATCATCATGTAACCGTCACGGACGTGTGGGGCAATCTCCACCTTGCTGGCAGTGGCCACAATATCTGGCATGAGTTTTTCCAGCTTTTCAACTCCGAGTCCAGCCATTACTTCAGCCAGGCCTGAAATGCAAAAGAAAGGTATTAAAAACTTGATGGCTTTGCCTTTGACAGAACAACAGAATTTTGTGCAGTTTTATCAGAGGATTTTAAATTGTATCTATAGTTCCAACAATATGTTAAAAAGAGTATGAAAGTTTGTGAAAATTCACCAATCACATTGACAAGTTGAATGTTAAATTTCCCGAAGTTAGTGTGATCTTCCTTCGGCAATGTAAATGTTTGATTCTCACATGACTGAAACTCAAAATGGAACACTGTTCCTGGACAACGATGCAGGGATGAACACTTCTGCACTGAAGCCTTAATTCTGATATCACATTCTCAATTTTATCTCGGGCTAGATAATGAGGGGTTTCCCTGGTTATGAGTCTAGAACTAACTCCCATGATAAAGCGTTGTTCATTTATGACAGTGATAATACAGTTATTGAATCAGCAGGTCATGAATATTTTAAGTTTTCTACCAAAGGCAGTAGATGCTCAGTCAATGAGCAAATTCAAAGCTGATATCAATCGATTCTCCTAGATTCCAAAAATCTATGGAAATAGGTATCGGACAGCAATGTGGAATTGAAGTCAAGGATCAATCATGACCTTACAGAGGGACAGAGCAGCTTCATGAAGCTTTACAGGCCACTCCAGCATCTACTTTGTATGTTACATCCATAAGGAAGAGTCTTGTATCAACAATGCTCAAGGATTCATGCATGACAACATTGTGGTGTCGAGTGAGAGGTGTGCAGAGAACTTCTAGCCTCTAGCCATTGCTGTATGTCAAGAATTGTTTAGCAAAACCATTGGGTCATGCATGAAAAGAAAGCAGACTGAATGTGCAGGGTAGATATATCAACATCACCTGTGCTCTTCCAGAGAAAACATGTGGGAGAGGATCCAGCTAAGTACTTGTAGGGTTTGAAACCAGATGCTGATTGTATTTTATGTCAAGAACAAAAAATGCAGATGGATTGTCAACTGCCAGCATAAGCTTTGATTAATTGATAAAGCAGATTGAACCAGTGCTGACCACCAAATCATAGCTCAAACATTTGATAAATCTTTTCAGATAAAATATGGAATAACTCATGAGCAAAAAGCAGGATTGATGCAAGTTAAAGTCAAATTCTGCTCAGTTCCTAATTGGAGACAAACTTCATGATGACAATTTAACAGAAAATTACCTGATAACTTAGATAAATGGGGAAGGGGTGGCGAGGGAGGAATAGTGAGGGAGAAAGAATAGTGAAAAGCTGAGAAAAACAGCAGGTGCTGAAAGTCAACTTCAGGAGGATGTCACAATGGCCTAAAGACAACCTCTTGGCCACAGGCACCAAACAAGCAGAACAAACCGTTCTGTTCGATAAAATAAACTTTTTAAAGTTTCTGTTCTTTAAAATTGAGCTTTTCTGAAACTAAGTTCTTATAACATTGAACACAATTAAAGTTGGAAAGAAATTATTCGCAATTAAGTGTTTCCTTGTCTGGTGTCAAGAAAACTACTGCAGTCTTGCCTTTGTGCATGTGGCTGAAATATGGTCTCCAGTTAATCAGCTACTATAAGAACTTCCTCTTTTGGAAGTTCTGGCCTCCTCACCTTGTGCAGCGCCAGATCGATCAACTGAACTCTGCTCTGAAGCCAGCATCTCCATAAGCCAAGGTAGCAGATCATCAAAACACGACTCGCCCATTCCTTTCACCATTGCCCCCAGAGCCTTTGCTGATACTGTACGAACCTGTCACATGACAGAATTGCATAAACTTGAGCACTAAATAAAATATTTCAAGTTTGTGTTGATCCAACAGCATTAGTGCTTGCGAATTGAAAAAAGTATACAGGTTTAGTTGAAGCAACTATAACATATCATGGCCCAGCATCAGACTGATGGGTCAGGGTCAGCCACAGAGCAGCTCCAAGTATTGGACGGCTTCAAAGTAGTCCAAGCTGTCAGCCATGAGCCAAGACAGATCAAATCCTCAGTTGCTAATGCTTCTATTCGTCACAAACAATATTTTTAACTGCTAGTCTGAAATTGCTCCAGGTCTCTAAACATAGCCAGGGTTAGGTTAACTGGAGACAGTAAATATTCTTACCTCCGGAACAGGGTCTAGCAGAGATAACTTCAATCCAGGCATCACACTGGGCAGATATGGTGCAAGATCCTGGAATCATATCAATGGGAAGAAGTCAACAATTCTGATGTGATAATAAACCTCATTTCACTTATTCGTTAACCTTGGCAATTAACAATGTCTCTCCCTTCATGGCATGTGATGGCTGTGATTTGATTTGGGTTAACAGGTTAAAATCTATCTTGCAGCTCCAAGTATATATCTGACCTAGCCACTGGATCACACATGTCTATTGTGCTGTAATTAATTGAAATTAAATAATTTTCAATAATACAGGAGAATGAGGAAGGACATGTTCATCATCTGCAACATCACAAGCATTACCTTCTGGTCTGTAAGGGAATACATATTCCCAATAATTTGAGCTGCCATCTTACGGGTATCGGTAGATCGATCCTGGAATGCTCTTTGTACAATGGGCATTATCAGAGCCAGTGATGGCGCATCAATAAAGTGGACAAATTTGGTATCGAGCAGCGTCTGAAGGCACAGCTGTGTCCGCCTGGATGGGTCCGTTAGAGCATCCAATAGAACAGGCGTGATTGCTGGATAGACAATTTAAAACAATACTTCAGTTCTGTGCATTGCTTTCATTAGAATGTGAAAGTTAAACTAAGTTGCTCTTTATATAGTTCATAGTCACTAGTATTGAAAACATCAGACACAAAGGACTGTATTTTGGGACAGGCACCACTCAACTATCAGACAAAAACAGAAAATCATCTTATTGTTAAACAAAAAAATGCTGGTATACTCAGTAGGTCTGCCAGCACCCACCAGGGAAAGAGTTTGATCTTTCAGGTCAGTGACCTACCAAAAGGCAGGATGAAAGGTCACAATTGTGAAATAGTAACTTAATTTCTCTCTTCCCGAATGCTGCTAAGTTTAGATCTCCAGCATTGACAGTACTTTGTTTTTGTTCATGTTTAATAGATATAATCTTGCTTGTGGAAACTAAGTGCAGTTTCTGTTTATCCAACGGATTTAACACTCAACTCTTTGAGACACAGCCCTTTACAGCATCCACAGTTCTTTCTGTTTTCAAATCCACTGACTCCCACAGCTACCTTGACTACACCTTCCCTCACCCCTCATCCTGTAAAAATGCAATCCCTTACTCCCAATTCCTCTACCTCTGCTGGACCTGCTTGCAGGAGGAACAATCCCAACCCAGCTGTCCTCCTGTTTCAAGGACCACAACTTCCCCTCCCATGTGATCAACAATGCCCTCCGTGATCAATGCATCTCTTCCACTTCCCGCACCTCCGCTCTCTAACCGCAACAAGGATAGAAGCCCCTTGCTTCTATCAGTCCTCACTTTCCACCACACGAATCTCCAGATACAGCGCATTTGCCGCTTTCGCCACCTACAGTCAGACCCCCAGCACCAAAGATAGGTTTCCCTCCCTAACCTATTGGCAGTCTGCAGAGACCATTCCCTCCACAATTCCCCTGTTAGGTCCAAACCCCCCACCAAACCACCCTCCACCTTCCCCTGTAGCTGCATGAGTTGTAAAACCTGTGCCTTCACCTCGCCTCTAACCTCCGTCCAAGGCCTGAAAGGGTCATTTCAAATCCAGCAGAGATTTTGTTGCACATCCATCCACCTCATCTACTGTGCCCACTGCTCTTGACGTTGTCGCCTCTACATTGGCGAGACCGTGCATCAACTTGCAGAGCAGTTCAGGGAATATCTCTGGTCTGCATGCACAGAACATCCCCACCTCCGTGTAGCCAACCACTTCAACTGCCTGAACTCTCACTCCCACAAGTGCATAAAAATCCTGGGCCTCCTACACACCAAACCAAAGCCACATACCAGTGGAGGAAGAACACCTCACCTTCCGCTTTGGGACCCTTCACCAGTTTCCAAATCTCACCAGCCCCCACCTCATCCTAGATCCAGCCCTCCAATTTGGCACCGCCCTCTTGACCTGTCCTACATATTCACCTTCCTTCCCACCTATCCACTCCACCCTCCCCACCGACCTATCACAATTACCTCCAATCTGCATCCACCTATTGCCTTCCCACCTATCTTCCCCTCAGCTCCACCCCCAACACCTATATATCTCTCAGCCTCCTTCCCATTCCACATTCTTGATGAAGGGCTTATGCCTGAAACATCAATTCTCCTGCTTCTTGAATGCTGCCTGACCTGTGCTTTTCCAGAGCCACACTTTTCAACCCATCATACTCTACACCAAATGACAAATACCTCCCCGGTCTAATCCCACTTTCCAACATTTGGTCCATAGTTTTGCATGGTTCAGCACTTGAGGTGCATATCCAGACACCTTTTAAATAGGTCCAGGGTTTCTGCCTCAACTACCCTGTCAGTCACTTTCTGAGTGAAACCATTTTGCATCATCTCTCTGTCATATTTCAATCAACTATTTTAAATCTGGCCTCTAGTCTCATCTTTGTGTAGATAAATATGCCCTACCCATCCAGGCCCCTAAACCAAATGCCTTCACATCTGAATCAGACCATCATTCAATCTTCTTTGTTACAAGGAGAATACCACAGCTTATCGAAATTTTCCTCTCAGCTGCCTTTTTCCAGGCCTGACAAACAACTTCTTAAATCCCCTTTCCAATGCAATTACATCCTTTCTGCAGTGAGATGACCAGAACTGCAGAGTCCTCAAAATGTGGCCTATCTAATGATTTGTACAGTAGCAACAAACGCTCTTTACTTTTATATTCTATACTCTTAAAAGAAAGGATTTCAAATGCTTTCTCAACCACCTTATTGACCAGCCCTGCTGCCTTCAGGGGTCGGTGAATATTCACTCCAAGGATCCTTATTTCCTCTACCCCTCCCAACATTCTCCTATTCATTGTCTATTTTTCTGCCTTGTTTGACCTCCCCTAAAGCATCACCTCACTTCTCTAGGTAGAATTTCATGTACCACTTCTATGCTTACCTGACCAGACCCGTGATTCCTTCCTGCAGTCTACACCTAACCTCTTCACTATAAACCACACGGCCAACTTTTGTGTCGTCTGCAAATTCTTTTCATCACCACTCTCTACTTTTACATCCAAATTGTTAATATACATTTCACAAAGCGGGGAACGTGGCACTGAACCCTCTGGCAAATTTACCAATTGCAAAAGCTAACAACAATTGCCTCTTGTTTCCTATCATTGGGCAATTTTGGTTCTAGCTTGCTATGTTCCCATGGGCCTTGCTAAAATCTGTGTGGACCACGCCAATTGCACTACCCTGACTAATCCTCCCTGTTACTTCCTCCAATATTCAATCTAATCAGTCACTTAGTTCAAGCATGATCTTTCCTTAATAGGTCTTCGCTGACTACTCTCCATGTTTCGTAAGCGACAGTTGACGTTGTTTACAAAATTGGTTCCAATAATTTGTTCTGAGGTTAAACTGGTTGGCCTGTCATTAATAGGTTACTCACTGTTTGGGAGAAGATTTGTAGCTCGGGTGCTCGTTGTTGTGGTTCTGTTCGCCGAGCTGGGAATTTGTGTTGCAAACGTTTCGTCCCCTGTCTAGGTGACATCCTCAGTGCTTGGGAGCCTCCTGTGAAGCGCTTCTGTGATGTTTCCTCCGGCATTCATAGTGATTTGTCTCTGCTGCTTCCGTTTGTCAGTTCCAGCTGTCCGCTGCAGTGGCCGGTATATTGGGTCCAGGTCGATGTGTTTGTTGATTGTGTTCTATCAACAATCAACAGATTCTATCAACAAACACATCGACCTGGACCCAATATACCGGCCACAGCAGCGGACAGCTAAAACTGACAACCGGAAGCGGCAGAGACAAGTCACTATAAATGCCGGAGGAAACATCACAGCAGCGCTTCACAGGAGGCTCCCAAGCACTGAGGATGTCACATTGACAGAGGACGAAACGTTTGCAACACAAATTCCCAGCTCAGCGAGCAGAACCACAACAGGTTACTCACTCCTTTTTTAAACATGGATACAACACGAGCAGCCCTCCAGTTACTCAGCATTGCATCTGTACTCTGTCAGAATTGAAAAATGATGACCAGACTTTGCACTGCTTCCTTCCTGTGCTTTCTCCGCAATCTGAGATACACTGCACCTGGCCTTGCTGGTTAATACACTTTCAACGGTGCTTACTCCCCCGATACTCACTCTTCGCCAACAATTAGCATATCCAATAATTTAGTTTTCCATGATAATTAAAACGTTTGTATTAGCTCTCTTTTGCAGAGACAGAGAAGCGTCAACAAAGAACGACATCTGCCTCCAGATGTAGCTTACCTGTTTTGGTATTTTATGAGCATCATTCTTTCCTTACTCTTATCCTGATACGCGAATAAAACTTCTTTTGATTCTCTCTTTGATTTTGCTTGCCAGGCTTTGTTTTTCTAAATTTCTTTTTGATTTCACCCTCCACCCAAATATATAAATGTTGAGTAACAGGTAGAAGAAATAGAGTTTTTTTTAAAACCACACTGTGGTAGGGGTCTGGAACCCATTCCCTGAAAGGGTGGGAGAGACAGAAACTCTCATCATATTTAAAAGGTGCCTGGAACTGCAAACAAGACCAACAGCTGTAAGGTGGGAAAAGATAACTCTGTGGGCTGGTCAGACTGGATGGGGAGAATGGCCTCCTTCTACCCTGTGAATGCATAGGAATAGGAGTAGGCCATTCAGCCTCTCAAGCCGAAAATGTGTTGCTGGTTAAAGTGCAGCAGGTCAGGCAGCATCCAAGGAACAGGAAATTCGACGTTTCGGGTATAAGCCCTTCATTCCTGATGAAGGGCTTATGCCCGAAACGTCGAATTTCCTGTTCCTTGGATGCTGCCTGACCTGCTGCGCTTTAACCAGCAACACATTTTCAGCTCTGATCTCCAGCATCTGCAGACCTCACTTTTTACATTCAGCCTCTCAAGCCTGTTCTGCCATTCAGTGATTTGTGGCCTAACTCCATACACCTGCCCTTTGGCCGATATCCATTAATATCTTTGCTTAGACACAATTTATCTGTCTCTGATTTAAAATTACTAACTGATCCAGCATCTACTGCCATTAGTGGAAGAGAGTTCCAACCAACTGCCACCCTTTGTGCTTCCTAACATCTCTCCGGAATGGTCTGGCTCTTATTCTCAGACTATGTCCCCTAATTCCAGAATCCCTAACCAGTGCACATAGCTTATCTTTATCAACCTTTTCTATGATTCCACTTCATTCTATGCTTTGTGTAAAAAGAAAGATTGCCCAAATGTATTGCCGAAAGTGGAAGGGGGAAAATAATCACAAAATAAGGTGTATTCCAAATTAGCCCAGTTAAGCAGTGCAAAGGGATGACATGACTTTCCCAAGATAACACCAACAATGCATAATGCCCCAAATTATTCTAGATAGGATGTAGTTCTGTCTTTTTTTAAACAAATTTATTTTGCACTATGCATGAGAAAATGTTCTGTAGGGAATAAGGTATATAATTTAAGAAATACAGTAAACTTTTTATTAACCAGCACCTGTGGGACCAGGAGTGTACTGGCTGATCAAAAGATCCACAGAATGAAATGTTAAAAACACACATTAATGTAATGCAAGGGGTATTTACATCACTGTTATGCTTTATTTACAGCATAAATCATGTAAACAATAATGCAACTTTACCTTAAAAAAAACCTATGGGCAGAGAGCCTTCTCATTTGCACCCTCAACTGACTACGTGGATATTGTGGAGATAGCAATAAGACAATAAACCTACAGTATCTGAGGTAGACACCCAGTATTTGAGGTGTATAGTTTTTGCTGGTTTATTGAGTGTGTTGGTTAGAACAAAGTTTGCAGTCTATAACCTGACGCCTAGTAGATGATGATTGACATGGGTCATCAATTTTCTACATTCAATGCCCTGCACAGCATACTCACCCAGGATCTCAGGGTTTCTGATGACTGAACCAATCTGCCGCAGGGCTTGTTGTCCTGCCTTCTGCACCTTCACATGAGAGTCAGTCAGCACTTCAGTCAGCTTGGGCACGATGCTCGGCAGGCAGGATGACAGCTGCTTGGGAGCACAGTATGCCATAGCACCCAGTAATTCCACAGAACCTAAAGGTACAGAAACAGACAGTTCAAGGGTGCATCTTAGCAAAAATTTGTCCAGCTACCAAAGCCATACAAGCTCAAACAGAACAAGTATGTTATTCATCTCAGATACAGATACCTTCTGGTGCACTAGGAAATTAAGATAGGAATATCTTCTTAGACTCCAATAATTTAGGTGGGTTTTGGGAGATTGTGACATTCTTAAACATTAGAAACGCATCCAGAAATTAGTCAATTTTAATTTCTAATCAGTTTAGAGTTACAAGACAGTAGGAAATAGCAGAGAAATGGGTGGCACGGTGGCTCAGTAGTTATCACTGCTGCCTCACAGCGCCAGGGACCTTGATTCAACTCCACCCTCGGGCAACTGTCTGCGTAGAATTTGCACATTCTCCCAGTGTTTGTGTGGGTTTTCACCGAGTGCTCAGGGTTCCTCCAACAGTCAGAGATGTGCAGGTTAGGTGGACTGGCCATGCTGATGCCCAGTGTCCAAGGATGCGCAGGGTAGGTGGATTAGCCATGGAAAACTGAGGGTTACAGGAAGAGGGTGGGGGTGGGGTCGGTCTGGTTGGGAAGTCTTTGGATGGTTGGCGGGGATACAATGGGCCTAACAGCCTGCTTCCCATGCAGTGCAGATGCTATGGATCAAACTGTACATCACGCTGGCTGTCCTCTGTCGGCTGTTGGAGCCACTTCATAATTAGGAATGGATAGGAGTGTAGGGAGACCCAAGAGTTCCTTAGAGAGTCAAGAACATTCCTAATGCTCCTGCTTCCACAGGGAAAGTAAAAAGATAACCTAACTGTTTGGACGACTTCTATCTCGAATTCTCTTCCGCACCATTTCAGCTGAAAATCCAGCCAGACAGCCAGGTTAAAATTGCAAGTAGGGGCCAAATGACATCAGGTGGCTCCAAGATTGATGCGTATCCTGGACAACTTTAGCAGATCATCAGTCCAGTTCATGGCAAGCCAATAGAATTAAAGCAGCCCCTTAATGTTTGGCCAAATACCTGCTTTAGTTCTCCAAGATTCCTCTTCTAGAGCAACCAGCAGTGAAGGCAATACAAGCTTCACACCATGGGCACTGAGGTTACGCATGACTGCCTTTGCAGTGTCATCAGATGCCTGTAGAGAAAATAAGTTGCAGACATGGATATTAATAACTTTGAAAGCTGCAAAGTAAAGCAACAGTAGAATCAAGTTATACCACTTTTCTATAGAGAAAACGGTTGTTGTTTTATCTGTAACCTTTACGTAGTTCATAAAAGTGCCTCAAATTAGGTCTGTATTTTGGACATTTAATGACACGAGCTATGCATAAAAATTGACAATTTACAGAAAGTCACTTTCATATAGTGTAGACATGAATACAATGTGCACTGACCTCTCGGACATACTGGTTTCCATCCCCAAAACATAAGAGCAAGTGAGGGAGTATGTGTACTACGTACGGTTCGAAGAGTTTTCCCAGCATATTGCACAACATTTCAAAGGCAAAGAGAGCACCTACCGAGGAAGTTGAAACAGAGTAAATGCTTCTACCAGAAAAATACCAAAATAAGAAAGTGAAAAATAGGGACAAAAGCAGACAACAGATTCAGTGAAACACAGTTTAGCTTGCACTTGACTGTATTTAGCATTACCTATAGATTAATGCTGGTTTTCAGGGATGTTGCCAGAGGCATTTACAATGCGATGGTTGCGTCTTGTACAAGCCCGTGTTATAGAAAAAAATTGCACAGTAGAAAGTGCACATGAAGTGTTGGCGATGTAACTGCATTACAACTAACTAACATTTTAAAAGTTTGTATTTTAGAAACGTTCCCAATTCATCAATCGCGTTACTGTGAATCTGCATTGACAAAACTTATGCTATAGCGTAAAAACCTGTACAATTAACCCTATACTGAATCTGAAGAACTGAAGTTACTGCAGTGATACTGGCAAGTTAAGACCAAATGCAACATAAATCTACTTTATTTAAGAGGGATCTTATCGCACAGTGATAACATCCCTACCTCTGGACAAATCCTATCAGTTCCAGAGGTTTGTCATCATATTTCTGAATCAGTTGATTAGAAAGTATGTTTTTTTATGGGAAGCAATGGCCTAGAAATGTTATCACTAGTTTAATAATCAAAAGACGTGTTCAAATCCTGGTGATTTTGGGGCTTTCCTGGTGCATGTAGTTGTACCCCTATCCCTCGACTGGGAGGCCTGGATTTAATTCCCACATGAAGAGGTGTATAACCACATTTTTGAACAGATTGATTAGAAAAATAGGTTGAATTTTATAAAATCTTCTTTGAGACTTGGTGCAAATATCCACTGACATTTAAGCACGGGGAATGGCCATACTGCCCATTGTGTCTGCCACTGTTAATTCCTCACTTCAGCCAGCTAGTGTTGTGCCATTTATGAAGAATAATATTTCTCTCAAACCCTCTTTAACAATGATCAAACCAGTTTCAGCAGGAATTTACAGCAATGCAGTCCATATTCTAACAACAATATATAAAGAAAATCTAACCCGCTTTTCAGGCTGATAACATTTGTTGTAAACGTAGGATCCTTGTTACCAATTTACCAGCCAGCGTGACTCGGTTTTTGTTACTTGTTCTAAAGCTCCTTGGCAACTGAAGTCTTTTTTTTAAAAAGCAGTTCTCCGCTCAAACATCTCTCCCTTTCCATTCAAAAATATAGTTACTGATCGATGGAACTTAATCAACAAACATAAATGCTAATGACACTGAATGTGTTCTAAAACTGGGGGATGATGCTGTGGAGAACACAAGAGATGGACTAAGCAAAGTAAAGTTACACTCTGCTGCACCAAAAGGATAAAATGTTGGATTACATGATAATCACAGGAAAATAAAAATGATTTCCCCAGTCAGCTTCCAGTGAGATTGCTGTCATTGGGCCAAACCTTTCTCAATAACGTCTTATACACAACAGGAATGAGAAGAACCGATGACTGACCTCTGTACAGAGCACTGCTGTTACATGGATGTGAAAATGAGCAAGGGACGACATACTTGGAGCTAACCAGCTTGCAAAGACCTTTGATGTTGTGGGTGTTGTTTCTATCGCCTTGTTATTATTCAATACAGTTTTTAACTTTAGAAATAGACAGATGCTCATCTCACCTTCCCGCCTCCGGAAGTTCTTCTTGTCCTGAATGGCATCAGTTAACGTTACCATTATTTCCTGTTGCTTCAGGGAGAGGATGCCCAATCCTTTCACCAGCCCAGCCAGCCCATATGCTGCCCCCTTCCGCTCAGCATATTTATCTGACTCCAACAGCAGCTGCAGCAGCTTCTGAACCATTCCAGAGGCATCATCTTTGATGGCAGGAACCAGTGGTGGTAAACAGCCAGCAACTGACTCCTGAACCTGTTGCACCAAGAACATTCACTTCAGCCCGGAAAACTACATTAAACATTCCAAGAGGTTCAAAAAAAAGTGAGGTGTTGGAAAAGCCCAGTCAGTCAGGCAGTATCTGAGGAGCAGCAGGATGAAGAGCTTGTCGACTCTCCTGCTCCTCGGATGCTGCCTGACTGGCTGTGCTTTTCAAACACCACAGGTTTTGACTCTGATCTCCAGCATCTGCAGTCCTCCCTTTGTCCATTCCAAAAGATTCTGCTACCAGTACATGTTGTGGTTCTGTTCGCCGAGCTGGGAGTTTTTGTTGCAAATGTTTTGTCCCCTTTCTAGGTGACATCCTCAGTGTTTGGGAGCCTCCTGTGAAGCGCTTCTGTGCTGATTCCTCCGGCATTTATAGTGGTTTGAATCTGCCGCTTCCGGTTGTCAGTTCCAGCTGTCCGCTGCAGTGGCCGGTATATTGGATCCAGGTAGATGTGTTCTATCAACAAACACATCGACATGGACCCAATATACCGGCCACTGCAGCGGACAGCTGGAACTGACAACCGGAAGCGGCAGATTCAAACCACTATAAATGCCGGAGGAATCAGCACAGAAGCGCTTCACAGGAGGCTCCCAAACACTGAGGATGTCACCTAGAAAGGGGACAAAACATTTGCATCAAAAACTCCCAGCTCAGCGAACAGAACCACAACAACGAGCACCCGAGCTACAAATCTTCTCACAAACTTTGAGCTACCAGTACATCTCATACTTTCACCATTAACTTTATTTTTAAAAGAAAAGTTCAATTATATAAAATGGGTTGCTCCAAAAAGTATCGTTCATGACTTTGGTGGGTCCCAAAGCACTTTGTAACCACTCAAGTACTTTTGAAATGAAACCAAAATACTGAACATGCTGGAAATCTGAAACAAAAACAGGAGAATGCGGGAAAAACTTAGAAGATCTGGCAGTATTTGTGAACTTCTGAAGAGGAGTCATAACAGACTTGAAATGTTGACTCTGTGTCGGTCTCTGCAGATACTGTCAGACCTGCTGAGTTTCTCTAGCATTCTGTTTTGTTTAAGTACTTCTGAAATATAGTCACTGACGTAGGAAACACAGGGTCAATTTGCACCATAGCAAGATCCCACAAATGATGCAACATCTGACAATAAATATTGATCAAGATACCAGTAAGAACTTCCAACTTTTCTTTGAATAGTGTCAGGAGATCTTTTACACTCACCCAAAGACAAACTAGGCTTTGTTTTCATGCTTTATTCAAAAGATGGCATGTGACAGTAGGGCATTCTCTCAATATTACAGTGGTGCATTAGGCTAGATTATGCACTGCTGCCTCTCAATTATGAGTTGAACCCAGGACTCTGGCAAGAATGCTACCACTGAGCCCAGGACTATCCCACCGTCTGAGTATTTTTGAAAGCATTTTGATAGTTGAGCACATTACCTGTTGAGAAGGTGTGGAGAGAGCAGTGATGAGCTTTGCCACAATGGGTTTCACTTTGGGATCACTCTTGTCTAAATGCTTTGCCAGTGAACCCATGAGAATGACCACACTCTGTCTCACAGCATCATAGCTAGCATCGTTCGGTGCATTCCGCAGGAATTCTTCAAACACGGGGAGGAGTGAACTAACGTTATCCTACAGGGAGAAAGGTACAGTACAAGTGTTGGAAATGATTTGTGATTTGCTAGATTTCTGTTATATTGTAAACAGAACCAATAAACTAATTGTTAACTTCCGAGAAGGTTAGCTCCATGCTTAAATATTGAAAAATGAACACAGCAAATTCTACTGATAGCCAGATAATCATATTTTTTGAAAATGCAATGCTGGCTGAGATATAGATTTTGATCAGAGCTCCTCTGTTTTTCTTAAATAAGGTGATGGACAGATGGAGTGCTCCTTCACTACTCCACTGCACTGTCAGCCTAGACTGTGTTTAAGTCCCTGTAGTGGGATCTGATTCTACATCCTTCTGATGCACAAATGAGAATTCTCCCAACTGAGCCACATCAAACAGCTGTTCCAAGTGCTCTGAATTTCCTGGCTTCTGGCACCATTGCTGCCTACAACGCTGCTGTGAAGTACCAGTTCTTAACACAAGATTCTAAACAGTAATTTGTTAAAAATTAATTATTCACCACAGGTTATACACAATTAAACCAGCATGACTCAAAAGCCACAAAAACAAGTTATTTTGGAGAGCAGACAGACCTACCTTTCCATGGGTGTTCAGTGCAGACAGAGCTGCATCCAACATGCACTTCCTGACCTCTGGGTGACGGTCATTTAATGCTTCAGGTACAAAGAATTGGAACAGCAGCTTTATCTGTGATCCATCCAAATATTGGGAAAGATTGTTCAAAGCCAGAGCAATCCCACACCTTCAATATAAATATACTTTCATTATATAAACAGTATGAAACTGCCCTCACTTATGCATTCCACTGGCTAAAGTACTGTCAAACCACTAAGTAAATTTGCATAGCTCCCCAAATGGAGAGTAGTTAAATGCAACTGGTGCAGAATTCTGACAGAGACCAAAGGGCCGAACTTGCACTGGTTCTTGTAAAAGGGAAAGTATGACCTCAATGTGAACAGTCTACAGCTGCTCCTAAGTTTGTAATGCAAGTAAAGGGGCTCCTGTACTGCAGTGGTAATAAACCCAGGCCAGGCAGGGGACAAGTCACACTCGCTCCAGAGGTGTGCTCTGACATATCTGAACAGGTTGATTGCAGAGTCAGTCAGCCTGTGAAGCCTGGAGGGAGACCCTCGCATCTACATGGAGTAGGGACCCTGGTGGTGGCACGGTGTGGGCTGGTGGTAATCAGAGCGGGGATCCTGGTGGCGAGAGGCGTTTGGGCTGGTGTTGATCGGAGCGGGGATCCTGGTGATGGCACGGTGTGGGCTGGTGTTGATCGGAGCGGGGATCCTGGTGATGGCACGGTGTGGGCTGGTGTTGATCGGAGCGGGGATCCTGGTGGCGAGAGGCGTTTGGGCTGGTGTTGATCGGAGCGGGGATCCTGGTGAAGCCTGGAGTGGGACTGTAGCAACAGAGAAGGAAAACTTGGACTTCCTACGTTATCTTCAATTTTCACCTTATTTTAACTTAACGAGAGTGGCATCTACACATAGCGACAGTAACTTTTCACTATTTTTATATTGAAATCACATGACAATAATTGATTCAATTCGATTCAAACTGATTCAATTTAATTCAATAAATTATTGAGAATTTAGCTCAGCAACAATAGTTTCTCCAGTCAAATATCTTATCCATGATGATTACCTTGCACACTAAAGAATAATCATTTAGGTGGGTTACGAAAAGGAAGCATGTAGCAATGGAACTGATGACCTCCAAATCATACAGCATCTTTACTTGGGCACACGCTGTCATTGCACCATGGATCAAAGATCTCCCAATCCTAAATAGGCTACTGATCACACAGTGTTATGGGCAACGAAAAGTTAGCCCTCTCAGTGGCACTTACATTCCAAAAATTCTAAGCGCAGCTCAGACTGAGCTCTCAGGGACAAGAGAGAGTTCAAGAAGGGGAGAATACAGGGGGGCTTTGGAGGAAAAATATAGCATTTCATTTCAGCTAGCTTTTACCATCAAATTCTCAATACAGCACCTGGCTTCCCACTGATCAGGTGGAGATTCCGATATTACTCGACCAAGGGCATCTAAGACTGGCGGTGGCCTCTGAACAGAACAAAAACAATTAGTTCCTCGTAATTACTAATAAACCTAAGTACTACACAGGGAAGTAATAAGTGTGCAAAGAGTGCAAGAAACACAGAAACAAGTGTTCCCAAACAGTTTCCTCCTGTATTTTACTGAACTGCAGACAAATCCTAACAGTGAAGAGAGTTTCCACAACCTTAGACCTTTGTGCAAATGGATTGACATGGCTTAATCTTCTTTTGCGAAACTTTAAATCTTAATTCCTTGTTTTATTCCATGTATGCCTGATCAACACTTCTCTAATTTTAAAAGAAATTAATTTGAAAGGATATTGGAAATTAACATAGGTCATTTAAACTTGTTCCTTGTGCTCCATCACATAGAATATACACTTTCTTCTTTGACTTGAGCTATTTCTTGACCGGCTACAAACTTTAACTCTTCAATATGTTGGCTGCTCCCCATTACACGAAGAACTAGCATCCTCTTTTGGCTTTGATCAAACATACATCAGCTTCTACTGTTGCCAAGTTCTCTTCAGCATGCTCTGCAGAGTTAGCTACAAACATCCCAACTGTTCCACTCATTCCCTACTGTAAGATAGTAATGATATAACTCTAGCAGTCTTGGCTTCAAATTTGCCCAAAAGCCTGGGCATCTTTTTCCCTACACTTTTCCAAAGTGAACTTACGTAAAGCTTTTCCTGATAAATTTCAATCAGCTTGGCCATCACTTCGGCAGCCTGGCTCTGATACTGGGCCACGGCGTTAGACAGGGCTGCTGCTCCTGCTTGGCGTATGGCATCCTCGTGGTATATCACATCTTTAATCAGCAACGAACACAGGTTTGGCTGCAGCTCCAACCCCATTGTACTCCACAACCTAAAAAGGTTACAAAGATGGATTGATAGACAAACAGAAAGGCAGACAGTGTATGGAGTTCCAAGTCAGATGTTGAAGCAGGAAAACTGTAGTTCCATTATTTCTTTATGACAATTTAATGCTCGCTCAAAGGTATCAACACAAGCCAAAAGAATTATACCATAGGCACCAGTTCCTTTCAGTACCTCACCAATGTCCAATTTTCGGGTGAGTGTTCTGGCTGAGTATTGGCGGGACACACAAATTGAAGGAAGCAGGACAGCCAATCCAGTTTCCTCACCTCATCAACTGTCCTCTGACTCACATATGATGAGATGGTGGTCACAAGGAGATGGAATGCTGATATCTTTACAACCCATCCCGCTGTAGCCTATTGCTACACTCTCAGGAAACTAACCCAGTACAAATCTGCACTTCATTCAAGTCATTTCATGCATGGCTTAGTGGTGCACTATCACTGCACACGTTATCATATTCTTTGCAATTATTTACCACATGGCAGACAACAGTACTGAAATTAAAATAACCACTTTGTTAACAACAACACTTCACTTGTTATGTGTTCTCAATTTATCTGAGGAAAAGATATTAAATGGGCTTGACAATAACTGGAACTTTCAATTTCTTCTGATCATGCTTTTTATCTTTAACTGGCAAAGATAAATCATTTAACAAACTAGACTATGAAGTCCACATTAACTTCCTCAAACAAACTGTTAAATCGCCCAGTATTTCACAAATAAACTGATCCCTTACTGTTTAGCCTGCAATCTGGTCTCCTCGTCCACATCAAACTGGGAAACCCACAATCGGCGCAGCAAGTTCAATCCATTCTTCTCATCACTATCTGGGGTCGGCAACACCATGTTCATCTCCAACAGACCCTGCAAAACAACCAGAGACATAGGATAACTTACATCATTTTGATAGCTAGTCTCTTTTGTCAAGAGAAATTGACTGACATTATCATTACATCATGCAAACACAGGCGAATACAGGAGTAGAACTTGACTGTGACTCAACAGCAGTTTGACTCTCACGAGTGTGAGAAGAATGTATTTTCCCAAGTAGCGGAGTCGTACCTGCAGATGAGATATTAAAGAGGGGTCACATTGCCTTCTTGGATGGACATAAAAGATTCCATCGTACCTTTTCAAAAATGAACAGAGGAGTTCTTTTCTTATCACTCAACCAAAATCACTAACAGATTTTAATTAGGTATTCGCACATTTCTGTTTGAGGGACCTTGCTGTGAACCCATTGACTTCTAACTATATATGGGGTAACCAAAGTATTGCTTTAGATGTAATGAGAAATCATGCAGGCATTGAAATGTGCAGTAGAAATGCACACTTTTCTTTCACTGCAGGTAATCCAGCCAATCACAAGAAAAATCTGCCAGGGGAAGATACCAAAAACTTAAAAGCATGAACAAACTGGATGATACCCCCTCAATTTCTTTTATAGAGTTTGTTCTAAACAATGCCCCAAATACTACAGACAGAATATAGTACTCAGTTGCAAATGCACTAAACACAAACAGCAGATGAAAACTACTTCCAATTCAATGCAAGTATGGAGAAGTGTGAGATAGTGGTGGGTCTAAGATAACATCACAAATAACAGGACAGTAAATTCAAAATCAGTAGAAAGGCACTCAAACTCAGACAAAAACATTTCTGGTCTCTCGTCCTTCCTCTCCTGTTGCCTCACTATTGGCAGTTGTGCTTTCAGCTTATTGGACCTCAATCTCTGGAATTCCTTCCCATAACTTTTCTGCTTCTTCACATGCTTCTGGAGACTTTCCCCAAAATCTGTGTGGCTCACCAGCGTTTGGTGACAATCCTAAATTCGCTTTTGACAGGGCTGTCATTTTAAAAGAAAATGCCTCTGTGAACACCTTTGGCACCTTTTCGACAATGAACACCCTGTTAATATGTCCTGCATAAAGTTATTGATGCAGAAAACAATGATAGAACAAGGACTGTACTAGATTTAGCTAAATAATCAGATTAGAACATTCACTTTTAATAAAACAAGAATGTACGGTCTTGGTGCTGCCTTGTCAACAGCTTTGAGTTTAACCTTGAATATACTGGCATATAATGAAGGTGATGTACAAGTAGAATGAATGTCAGAGAATTAAGATCATGCCTACAGTAAGTAACCTAATATTTACCCTGACTCATTTACACGCCACAAATATAGATGCACCAAAATAGTACAATAGAAAATACTACAGGTCACTCTTACAAGCAAAGCAGTGCCAAGGCACTTGCCCCATCTTGTGAAGCCAGCAGTGATTACTCATGACACACTGCTCCAGACCACTGCCTTGGTGATGTCAAACAAAGCAACTTACAGTTAGGCATTCTTTAAAATAGAAATATGTGCAAAGCTGCTTCACAGAGGTGCAATCAAATAAAAACTGTCCGAGAGATTAGAAGTGACCAAAAGCTTGGTTAAAGCATTGGATTGTATCTAAGCGGCTAGCTATTGTAACTCTGCTTACACTTCAAAATCACTTAAACAACTGTAAAGCACTTTGGATGTTGGTCTGTTTTGAAACAGTAAGAGACTAAATGAGATGTTAAGGATGGGAATACCAGATTGCTAGATCAAGACAGTCATTATGGGTGACGGAACAAATATGGAGTTGGAGAGTTCTTGAAAGACTCCACAGAGGGGATAAGGAAGAGGTGAGGCTGTGATTGGTAACTGAATGCCTCGATAAAAACATACCATTTCAGACACTGTGAAACAAGGAACTAGTGCAGCAAGCCAACTCTTGACGGACATTTTTATGGCAAATTTTTTACCCTTAGAGCAGCATCGCGCACTGCAGAACATGGCGACAGTAAAGCTTGCAACAAGACATCAATCTCCTCCTGTTCAGCGTATGCACACCCTTCCTCACCGCTGCTGCTGGCACATAACGAAGTCAGTGTATTCGAAGCTAGCACCTAGAAAAACAGATGCAATTTAAATATTTCTTAAATAATGAAGATCCAAATACATTCTTTCAATTAACCTGTGGCTTTTCTGCAGCTAGGAACCTCTGTGGCAATCATGTTACTTATTTTACATAAATAGTGCCTAAAAACTTACAAACCTAGTATCAACATAGTTGCTCACTTAGCTTATTAGTAACACACTTACTCTATGAGTCAGAAGATCATGGGCTCAAATGTGACAACAGGAAGATTAACAGTAATGTAGATTGACACCAAAGCAACACAGAGGGCAAGTGAAACACAATAACAGTTGTCGTTGTTTAAATGAGTTAAACTGGTGTCCTAAATAACCAGTCAGCTGGATGCAAAATGCTCCAAGGCATCATTCAAAGAATAGCAGGATGCTCTTGGCAACCTTGTGAATAAATATCCCTCAACCACCATGAAGTAGATTATCAAAGTTCCAAGTAAAGCTGATTGGACTCGAAAGTCAACTCTCCCGCTCCTCTTGACACGTTTACTGCCAGACTTGCTGAGCTGAGCCTGTCTAACAGATCGGAGATTCTGGTTTCCTGTGTGGACGAGGGCAGATTCTGTGGGGAGTATGAATATACTGCCTGTAGCATTGTGATATAAGGAGCAATTCAAGAGCTTGAGGAAAGACAAATACAGTTGTAATCAAGATAGTACAATCAGGGGAAGAGAGGGCTAGGATGAAGAATCCCAAAATCTGCCTGGTGCCTGGGTTCTGGGAAGCTCATCCAGGCTGTAGAGTTACTTGAATGGCAATGGAAAGATCCAGTTGTCGTGGTCTATGTAGGTACTGACTACATTGGTAGAGAGAGACTTTTCCAAGGGTATATGAGCAGCATTGGGCTCAATTAAAAACCAGAACCAAAAAAGATAATCTCTGGATTACCATGTCAGCCACGAGCTAATTGTCAGATTCAATAAGGTTAAAGAAATAAACGTGTGGCTTGAAAATTGGTGTGGAGAAATGGGTTTGAAATCATAGTACATTGGCACTAGTTCTGGGGGAAGGAGAAAGCTTTTCCAATGGGATGAGCTCCACCAGAAACTGGGCTGGATCCAGAGTCCTGACAAATTGCATATCTAAGGCTAGTGGTAGGGCTTTATCGAAACAGTTAAAGGTGATGAGGGCTCAGGAGGGCTTACTAAAGTTTTTGGAACAAGTCATAGGACAGAGTATGGGAAGGGTCAGAAATCTAATTTCAGGCAAAGCAGGTAAGGGGACAAATGAGAAATGATGGCAGTCAATAAAGTACGAGGGAGTTGTATCTAATTGCGCACGATATACGAAACAAGGTAAGTGAACTTGTAGGGTAGACTGAAATTGGTGGATACAATGCTGTGGCACATCACAGAGACATGGCTGCAAGAGGATCAGTGCTGGAACTAAATATCCAAGGATATGTCTCCAATCAGAAGGACAGGCAGATGGGTAGAAGAGGTGGGATTATCTTGTTAGTAAGGAATCAAATTAAATCAATAGCAGGCTGGAATATAGGGTTAGCAAAATCTATATGGGTAGAGTTGGGGAACTCTAAAGGACAAAATACCTCAATGGAAGTTATGTTCAAGTTTTGCGTAAAGATGTGTCGCTTGGGTGCCAGTTGCTGTAGTTGTGAGTACGTTCGTCGAGCTGGGAAATTGATTTGGACATGTTTTGTCCCCTGTCTAGGTGACATCTTCAGTGCTTTGCAGCCTTCTGTGAAGCACTGCTGTATTGTGTCTTTTGGAATTTATTTGGTTCCATTCCTGTTGTTTCCGGTTGCTCATTCGGGTGGCCGGTATATTGGGTCTAGGTCTATGTGTTTGTTGATGGAGTCTGTGGATGACTGCCTGTTCCCATTGTGGGCAAGACTAACATAATTTACAAGATTCCATGCAAAGACTGAACAAAAGCACTATATAGGACAAACAGGCAGACAATTAATAATCCTCACCCACGAACACTAACTAGCCACTCAACCCCATGACCAACTGCCCCTCATAGCTATATGCACAGATGACAAGAACCACAAATTCAACATAACCATCATAGGTCAAGCTAAACAGGAGACAGTCAGAGAATTTCTACAAAGCATGGCACTCATCCACAGACTCCATTAACAAGCACATTGACCTAGACCTAACATACCAGCCACTACAATGCACAATCGGAACTGGCAACTGGAAGCAGCAGGAACTGAACCAAATAATTCCAGAAGACAGAGTATGGCAGTACTTCACAGGAGGCTCCAAAGCTCTGAAGGTGCCACCTAGACAAGGGACAAAACATCTGCAAATCAACTTCCCAGCTTGGCGAACATAACTACAACTACAGTAATCAGATTTTGGGGCAGAAAATAAATCTTGAGATAGAAAAAGTACGTAATGAAGACACTACTACAGTAAACATGAGGTGACTTGAATTGGACTGAGAAAATTAGGTCAGCAGTGAATCCCAAGAAAAGGAATTCGTGGAATGTCTACAAGATGGCTCATTTAGAGCAGCTTATAGTAGAGTCAATTAGAGAACAGACAATTCTGGATTTGATATATATGAGGTGACAGACTTAATTAGGGAGCTTAATATAAAAGAACCCCTGACAGACTCAGTGTCCATAATATGATAGTATTCACCTAGCAGCTTGAGAGGGAGAAGGTTGAATCAGATTTACTGGTATTACACTTGAATAAAGGTAACTACAAAGACATGAGGGAGGCACTGACCAGAGTTGATGGGAAGGGGAGTTGAGCAGGGAAGTTGGTGGAGCAGCAACAGCAGGACTTTCAGGGGTTAATTTGGGCAGCACAGCAGAAACTCCTTCAGGAAGAAGAAATATCCTAAGGGAAACTAAGGGGAAGATGAGGCAATCATGGCTGACCAGTGAAGAGAGGGATAACATAAAAACAAAAGAAAAAGCATACAATGCAGTGACGATTAGTGGGAAGTCAGAAGATTGAGAAGCCTTTAAAAACCAGTAGAGGACAACTATGAACCAATAAGGAAGTGGTAGAAGATAAAACATGAGGGTGCACTAATTGTAATATAAAAGAATACTGCAATTTTTTTTAAAAAGGAGATATAATAGGTACGAGAGAGGCAAGAATGAACATTAAATTCTTGGAAAATGAGGTTGGAGTAGTAGTAGAGGGCAACAAAGAAAAAGTGGAGCAACTGCATGGGTACTCTGCACCAGTTTTATGGTAGAGAACACAAACAGCACATCAGAACTTCAAGAGAGTCAGGGCAGGGGTGGGGGTAGTGGCCATCACAAAGAGAAGGTGCTGCGGAAGCTGAAAGGTTTGAAGACGGATGAATCACCCGGACCGGATGTACCACACCCCAGAGATCTAAAGTAAACAGCTGAGGAGATGGTGGCAACGTTATATCAGGAATCACTTTAAGGTCCCAGAGAACTGGAAAAGGGCTAATGTTTAAGAAGGGAGGGAGGCTGAAGAGAGGAAATGGGGATCTACAACAGGCCAGGATGAAAAATCATAACCTATGAAAACGGAAACCTCATGGAGAAGAGTGAAAGGCAGCCAGAAATTCCAATTAAAGAAACCTTGATGAGATAAAGTGCAAGTGCAGTTCAAAACGTATCCTCGGCGAAAGGGAGAACTGCAATGCTGGAGATTAGAGTCGAGTGTGTGGTGCTGGAAAAGCACAGCAGGTCAGGCAGCATCCAAGGAGCAGGAGAATTGACGTTTCGGGCAGAAGCCCTTCATCATTCCTGCTTCTCTGATGCTGCCTGACCTGCTGTGCTTTGCTAGCACCACCCTTTCGACTTCAAAAAATGTCCATCAGTAATAAAAACAAAATATACAGAATCAACAAATAAAAATCAGAAAAGTGTTATCCCTCACCTTACAAAAGGAGGGAGGAACAGATTTTACCTGGAGTCGTGGTGAACCGGTGGCAATTACTCTGGTCAGTAGCAGGAGCATCTCCATCCGTGGTAGCAGCTCAGGACCAGCCTGTCAAAACAACTCCATTTCATTTCACTGCTCAAACACTCCATTTGCTATTAGTGACTGCCAAGTAGCCATGATCTTCAGCCATGGACAGCTCTGGCACTCAGTCATAAAAATGTACAGCATGGAAACAGACCCCTCAATCGAACTCATCCATACCGATCAGATATCCTCAACTGATCTAGTCTCTTCGGCCAGCACTCGGTCCACATCCCTCCAAACCCTTCCTATTCATTTATCCATTCAGATGCTTTTTAAATGTTGTTAATTGTACCAGCCTCCACAACTTCCTCTGGGATCTTATTCCGTACATGCAACAGCCTGTATGAAAAGGTTGCCCTTTAGATCCCCTTTAAATCCTTCCCCTCTCCCCTTAAACCTACGCTCTCTAGTTTTGGACTCCCCTACCCTGGGAAAAAGACCTTGTCCATTCACTCTATCCACGTGCCTCATGATTTTTATAAGGTCATCCTTCAGCCTCCAATGCTCTAGAGAAAACAGCCCCAGCCTGTTCAGCCTCTCCCTATAGCTCAAACCCTTCAACCCTGGCAACATCTTTGTAAATCTTTTCTGAACCCTTTCAAGTTCACAACATCCTTCTTATAGGAGGGAGACTAGAATTGCACACAATATTCCAAAAGCAGCCTAACCAATATCCTGTACAGCTGCAAAAGGACCTTTCAACTCCTGCACTCAATACTCTGACCAATAAAGGAAAGCATACCAAGCGCCTTCTTCACTATCCTACCTACCTGCGACTCTACTTTCAAGGAACTATGAACCTGAACTCCAAGGTCTCTGTTCAGCAACACTCTCCAGGACTTTACCATTAAGTGTATAAGCCCTGCCCTGATTTGCCTTTCCAAAATGTAGCTCCTCACATTTATCTAAATTATAAACTCCATCCGCCACTCCTTGGCCATCGGCTCATCTGATCAAGATCCCATTTCACTCTGAGGTAACCTTCTTTGCTGGTGTCTTGGACTATGTATTGTGGCACCCCCAGGCTTGCTACTAGAGCGCCAAGTCTGGTTGGCTGCACTTCAGCAAGTATACATCATACTCCAGATTTAGGTTCGCTATGCTTTGCCCACACAAACGGGCAGCTGTAGGGTTCTGCGGCACCCCACAGATCCTCATAACCTGCCACAATAGCTCACTTGTCTTCATCAATCTTTGCTCAAATTATGCCATTTGTCACATTCACACAATACATCAAGTTCCAAAAAAAGTCATTTCCTATTTACCTTTAAAATTCCTTTCATCTAACTTTTCTGCCTAAAATCCTTTCCTCTCTTCCATTGTTGGCTCCGCCATTTGCATTTGTAAGTAACTTTTCCCATGTTACTTTCCCTCTCATTATTTACTCTTTTCTTCCCTCATCAGCCCAATTCTTCCATTGACTTTTTTTCATTTGTTCTCAACACAATTAGCTCGGAGATAGAATCGACTCGAATTCATGGGACTGGTTGCCCTGTGAGTAAATGAGCTGGGACAGATTTGGGTCAGTCCTAGGGCATCTCCAATGAAACACTGCATCATCTTACAAGTCCTCTCCTCAACTGAATACAATCAAGTGAGGCACAGTCAATGGACATTCCAGTTTCAGGCAAAGAGATCCAATCAAAATAGTGAGGGGTCAATTTTGGAAGAATCCTGATCTAAATGACTACTCAACTTAATCCTACAAATCTTTACTTCCCTGCATATTACTTCTGATGAAACCCTTGCCCCAAACAAAGAAATTACTTTCTGTCTAAAGACTTGTAAGAAAGCCACATTCACACTAATAAGAGGATAACATTTCCATACTTTGCACATTTAGTACTCCATTCATTGGAATACAAATTGCATCTCACAGCTCTACAGACATCGAGAAAGATTTGGGTTGCAAATGCCAAGAGGTAGTCATGGTCTTCAATCTGTTCCAGGGAATTCCTTCATGTTACCAGTATACAAGTGGACAGAACACATACTATATCTTTATAGGAAAAACAACAAAAATGAATCTATTCATAGATTCCCTACTGTATGGAAGCAGGCTATTCGGCCCATCAAGTCTTCACTGACCCTTTGAAAAGCATCCCACCCAGACCCCACCTTATCCCTGTAACCCTTCATTTTCCATGGCTAACCCTTTTAGCCTGCACATCCCTGGATATTATGGGCAATTTAGCATGGCCAATCCACCTAACCTGCACATCTTTGGACTGTGGCAGGACCTGGAGGAAACCCACGAAACAGAGGGAGAATGTGCAAACTTCACACTGCCTAAGGTTTAGAATCAGACCTGGGTCCCTGGTTCTGTGAAGCAGCAGTGCTAACTACTGAGCTATTCCTTCACTTGTTCTCACTTTTAAAGATACTTTTGGTCAGAGACCCAGAAATTCCAAGACAGGGAATTCATCATGTTCCTAGAAGCAGGCAGAAGATGCTTTCACTTCTCAAATTCTTGCATGGCTACTGGTCAGCCCAACTTCAAGCAAGTTTGGTTTGGAATCAGGCATGCCACTACAACCGAGGTTTGTCAGTAAACCCCACTATTCAATCTGCTATCCCTGGAACAAGCCAGGCAAGACCTAACAGAACACTGTCATCCAAATGTGCTCACTCTAAAAGTGGGGAGCCCTGGAGGTGCTCTTTTCTGAGGTGTGTGTAAGTCCCGTTATTGAATATATTCAATGTGACAGATTGATAGATTTATAGGCATTAAATAGATCAAAGGAAATTGGGATTGTATGGAAAAATGACTGAGGTAAATCAACCCAACTTAATTAAATGGGGTGAAATGGCCCACTCCTGCTCCTTTTTCCTATGTTTCTATGTTCCAAATATTCTACTTGCAACTTGGTATGGCAAAATGGTGAATACTGCGGCCAGAAGGCCACCACACTGGAAGCAGCAAAAGAGAGGCTGCACAACAGTCCTAGAAATACCTGCTCACTAAGGTCACAGGGCCTACTTAGCACAGAATTCACCCCTCCTGGATTTTTTACGCTATCTCAAATTTAATTGCAAATGGTACACCTCTTTAATGTGGTAAAATAACACCATAAATAGGTGCATGAATCATCTGTGTATGTGACTACACTCAGAATTTAAGGGATCCAGTATATGCTTAGCTCTCAGGTGAAGGAATTCAGCAAGTCTATCATGAGACAACAGCTTGCTGCAGAGGGAAAAGAGCTACCTTCTGACATCTAATCTAGACACAGTCTGACATAACTTGAAATTGTGATGTTGTTGTCTTCCCCAACAAACTGAGTGGGAATCAACAGAAACTCAGTTTGTTTCACAACTTTGTCAAACAATTTCAGTTTCCAAAGTGTGCAGAGACGTATCAACAACATTCTCCTGTTGAAAATAACAAGACAAGGCAAGACAGTGGAGAAAGTGAGGACTGCAGATGCTGGAGATCAGAGCTGAAAATGTGTTGCTGGAAAAGCGCAGCAGATCAGACAGCATCCAAGGAACAGGAGATTTGACGTTTCGGGCATAAGCCCTTCTTCCTGAAGAAGGGCTTATGCCCGAAACGTTGAATCTCCTGTTCTTTGGATGCTGCCTGACCAAGACAAGACAGTGGCTTTTCAAAGTACAATGATAATACATTCTTATACAAGTCAAAGATTAATGGTCAAAAACACAAATATTACCTCATCAATCAATTGAGAGCTGTCAGTTGCTGATCTCAGCTGAGCATGCTCATTGATCACTTGGAGTGCCTGAATCAGTATCCCCTCCTTTTCTTCACTGTCATTGATTGTATCAGTCAAGACCATTTTTAAGAGGGGGAAGCAATAAGCAAATGCTGGAGCAGTGAGGGGTCTGACATCTGCAAGAGGCAATACAAACAGTAATATTCACTGCGGCACTTAAAGGCAACCTTTCTAATATTTTAACTCCCAACAAAAAATATAAATGGAATTTCTTCAAACAACCAGAAACCACATGAGTGCAAAGAAACATTGTCACAGCAACTAAACAGAAATTGGAAACAAATCAACATAGGAAGCAAAATAAAACGACTAAAAAGAAATCAAAATTCTATGAAACAGAGCAAAATTCAACAAGCAGGTAATTTAAAGATTACATTGTGGAGTTTTCCAATGGGATTTTTAAATAAAGATTCAAATTCCCTCAAAACCTGAACTCATCATAGTCACTGAGCAATAACCACAAGGGATATGACAAGATGATGTAATTTCACTTCATTTGAATGACATACCAGCCTCAACCTTGCCTGTACGGTTCGCCACAGTAAGTGAACGCAGCAGACACACAGCACGGGCGGTCGCAGTTAGAAGTTCTTCCTGGCACCAAGCTTCATCCAATTCACACGCAGGTTTCAATAGCCGAAGCGTCACATGGCCAATTAGGGAACCTAAATCATTAACAGAACGTCAGGTCACCTTCTCATTGAATTATGCTTTCATGCTATACACCCAGTAGTGAAATGCATTCTCCCCAAGCAGCTACTTCAGCAGAATGCACATGCCTTTTATTAACTGGACTATTCCAAAGGCATATAAAGAAAATAGTTAGTTATTTTGATGGTTAAGGCCTAGACAAAAAGCTTATTCCTGGGAATCCACTTTGGGATACACTGCCTGAGAAAATCACCAATATTTTTCATGAAATTTAGAGAAAATCCAATGTTATTGAATTGACTAAGATTTTTAGGTAAAGGGAGAAAAGCCTGTGAAAGGAGTTTACGATACTGTCTTTGTGATCCAGTACAATACTTAAATGAAAAGACCCAGACTATTCGATGAATGGATACGGTTATGATTTTGAATGATACCGAAAGGATTCATGCGTTTAGAAATGCTTCAAAAATTGAACAGATGTGTTGCAGAATTTGATTGGCCTTGCTCCAGTTTAGCAAAGGATGATTCCTGGAATGGGCCTAACATACCACGAACAGCCAAGGATCATGAGATTGTATTCATTAGAGTTAAGAAGGTGGGGGTGAGATCTAATAGAAACCTACAAGATAACGCATGGCTTAGAAAAGATGGATGCTGGTAAGTTGTTTCCGTAAGATGGGGAGCCTAGAACCCATGGGCACAGCCTTAGAATTAGTGGGGGTCAATTTAAGAAGGGAAATGAGGAGACATTTCTTCAGCCAGAGAGTGGTGGGCCTGTGGAATTCACTGGGGAGAAAGTGAGGTCTTTCCTGAAGGGCTTATGCCCGAAACGTCGAATCTCCTGTTCCTTGGATGCTGCCTGACCTGCTGTGCTTCTCCAGCAACACATTTTCAGCTCTGGAATTCATTGCCAAGGAGGGCAGTGGAGGCTGGGACGCTAAATGTCTTCAAGGCAGAGATAGATAAATTCTTTATCTCGCAAGTAATTAAGGGCTACAGGGAGAGTGCGAGTAAGTGGAGTTGAAATGCCCATCAGCCATGATTAAATTGCAGAGTGGACTCGACGAGCTGAATGGCCTTACTTTCAGTTCTATGTCTTATGGTCTTAAGCACATGTTAAACTGCTCCATAGTTATTTACTTTCTGCTTGCCTCATAAGGCAGCAAATAATTCGAGAGACAACAAATGCACTGTACAATAACCAAAGTAGAGTTTGAAATCATGCAGCAGATAATTACCTAGGTTTTTTAGATCTGCTGGCAAGATACATGTACCCAATGCCAAGAAAGTATTCTTAATCCTGGGAGCTACAAGTGGTGACTGGAAGAGTGGGAGGAATGAGCGGATCAGAGTAGGAATCTGCTGTGACAAACCAGGTGGGTTCTTTTTGATGATGGCATTCAGAACATTCAGAGCGGATTGCAAATCCTCATCCAACTGTGGGCAGACAACAGAACAGAACAGCATTTCTTTAGTAATAGCTCATTTAGATACAGTCAAACATTAGGCAAATAATGACAATAAATGCCAAAATGCCATTTACCCTCCTTATTCCCTGCATACTTGGCTACTGGTTTTCTGTCATTCATGCATGAGGACACCCTGATCCTTCTGCACTGAAGCACTGTGAAGTTTCTCTGTTAGATCATGGATATACATTTCCTTTGTATTTGTCTGACCAAAGTGGATAACCTCATCCAGATTAAACTCCATTTGCCAAATTTTGATCTGCTCACCTCACCTATTCATATCCATTTATAAATTTCTTCTGTTTACATTGCAACTTACTTTTCCACTATTTTAATACCAAATGCAAATATCATACATTCTATCCCTGCATCAAAATCATTAATATAGATTAAAAATAGTTGGGGGCCCAAGGGCCAAACCCTGTGGCATCCCAATAGTTACATCTTGCCAAACATATAAATACCCATTTATCCTAGCTCTCGACTTGGTTGGTTATGCAAATGCCCCATCCAAGCTAATAAATTATCCCAATCCCATGTGATCTTAACTCATGTATTAGCAGTTTTTCACTGCATCTTATCAAGTGCCTTCTGAAAGTCCAGATATACTGTACCTGCAGAATCCCCTTTCTCCATCTTTCAGGTTACATTTTGAAGAACTCCAGCAAAGTAGAATTATCCTTCATGCCACTCTTTCTTGGGTTGCATTATGACTTTCCGAATATCCTGTCATTACTTCCTTCATAATGGATTCTAACAATTTCCCAATGATATATGTTAAACTAACTACTACTTAGTTTCCTACTTTCTGCCTCCCTCCCTTTTTGAAGAAGGGCATTATTTTTCCAACTCACTGTAACCTTTTTCACATCCAGGTATTTGTGGAATGTTATAACCAATGGATCCACAATCTCTGCTGCTTCCTTTAAGAACCTAGAACATAGGCCAATGGGCTTTGGAGACTCTTTGTACTCCATTCCCTTGGAACGGAAGTTCAACATTTCACTTGCCTTTCCAAATACCTGCTCAACTTGAACATTAGCTTTTTATGATTTACGGACGAGAACTCCTAAACCTTTGTGTGCCATAATTTTCTGCAGTCTTTTTCCATTTAAATAAAATTCAGCCCCTCTATTCTTAATACCAATTGCATAATACCACATTTTCTCCAAATGATATTTTGCAAAGTTTAGCCTAACTAGCTTAGCCTATCTTATTTCCCCACAGACCCTTTACGTCATTCTCATCACTTGCCAATCACAAACCTGGCTATAGTACACTCTCTTCTGTCATCCAAGTCATTTATAAATATTGTAAATTACTGCAGCCTTATGACTGATCCCAACGGCACTCCATTCGTTACAGGTTGCCATCTTGAAAATGCTCTCCTTATCCCATTTGTCTGTTTTTGATCAGTGTATTAGCATGGATAGAGGTTGAATAACTATTTCCAGTTGCCTAAGGTGTGGAACCTTAAAAGCCTCTGGAAATCCAATTACATTAATATCTACAACTTCCCCCTTCTTTTTGATCATGGTATTACCACAGCAAAGAACCTTAATACATTTATCAGGCATGATTTTCCCTTCATGAAGCCAACTGACTTTGCTTGATATGTATTTCTAAATGCTGTACTATTCCATTCTTTATATTGACACTGAGTGACAGATGTTAAGCTAACTGGTCTATTGTTAACTTTTTTTTTTGACTCCATTCCTTTTTGAATATGGATGGAACATTGGCAGTTTTGCAATCATCTGGAACTTTTCCAGAAGCTAAGGCTTCTTGGAAAATTACCACCTGTGCATTTATGATCTCTGTAGCTATTTTTTTAGATTCTAGGATGCATTCCATCAGGTCTAGGGGCCTTATTGGTCTATACCCCCATTAATTTCCTTAGTTCATTTTCTCTAGTGATCATCATTGCACTTAGATTTACTTAGACTCCCTACAATGTGGAAACAGGCCCTTCGGCCCAACAAGTCCACACCGACCCGCCGAAGCACAACCCACCCAGACCCATTTCCCTATATTTACCCCTTCTCCTAACACTACAGGCAATTTAGCATGGCCAATTCACCTAACCTGCACATTTTTGGATTGTGGGAGGAAACCGGAGCAAATCCACGCAGACACAGGGAGAATGTGCAAACTCCACACAGAGTCGCCTGAAGCAGGAATTGAACCCAGGTCTCTGGCATTGTGAGGCAGCAGTGCTAACCACTATGCCACCATGCCGCCCACCATCAACTTGTGTAGTATGATTAGATTCTCTACAGTGTGGAAACAGGCCCTTCGGCCAACCAGTCCACACCGACCCTCCGAAGAGTAACCCATCAGACCCATTTCCCTCTGACTAATGCATCTAACACTATGGGCAATTTAGCACGGCCAATTCACCTGACCTGCACATCTTTGGACTGTGGGAGGAAACCCACACAGACACAGAGAATGTGCAATCTCCACACAGACTATCACCCGAGGCTGGAATTGAACCTGGGACCCTGGTGCTGTGAGGCAGCAGTGCTAACCACTGAGCCAAAATCTGGCACTTATTTCCTCTCTTCTTTCTGCCCCTTAAGTACTTAGTATTTTTGGAATGCTATTAGTGCCTTCTATCATGAAGACGGATGCAAAGTATACCTTCAACTCCTCTACTATTTCCTACTTTCCCGTTATTTCCTCAGCCTCATTCCCTGAGGGGCCGATGTTCAATTTGGTCCCCTATTCCTTTTTATATCTCTTTTCTTTATTCATTCACAGGATGAGTGCATTGCTGGCTTGGCAGCATTTCTTGTCCATTCCTAATTACCCAGAAGGCAGTTAAGAGTCAACCACATTGCTGTGGGTCTGGAGTCTCTTGTAGGCCAGACCATGTAAGGATGGCAGTTTCCTTCCCTAAGGGATATTAGTGAAGCAGATGGGTTTTTCTGACAATCAACAATTAGATTCTTAATTCCAGATATTTAGTGAACTCAAATGCCACCATTTGCTGTGGTGGGATTCGAATCTGGATCTCCCGATTAACAGTCCAGCGATAATACCACTAGGCCACCACCTCCCTCTTTAGATATTTCAAGAAGCTCTTGCTGTCCATCTTGCAAATTCACCCTCAAAGTTTATCATCTTCCTCATTTTTCTTTGCCTTCAGTTTTTTTTCAAAACTCACCCAATGCTCAGGTTTACTATTAATTTTTGTCACATTGTACGTTTCTTCTTTTAATTTGATGCTATCCTTAACTTCCCTGGTGAACCATGGGTTTGCTTACCCCTTTCCTAGAATCCTCCTTTCTCACTGAGATAAATCCTTGTTGTAAGCCTTGAATATTGTCATTGTCATTACAACACTGCCATTGTCCCTCAACTATCTATGTTGCTGAACTCCTTTCTTAGTCCACTCCAGCAAGCTCTACACTCATTTCTTTGTAACCACCCCTGCTTATGTTTAGTACTAGTCACTTCCAAACCAGGTTTCTGCCATCTTATGGCCAATGTTTCCGAAGGAGTCTTTTACTCTGACATCATTTATTAAACCTGCCTTTTTACATACCCCTAGGTCCAAAATAACGAGATTCCTGGTTGGATCCACAATATATTGTTCTAGAAATCTAATTTGAATACACTGTCTGAATTCTTCCTCATGGCTACCTCTGCCAATCTGACTTTTGCGATTTATTTGAATAGCATGGTGGCTCAGTGGTTAGCACCGCTGCCTCACAGCACCAGGGTCCCAGGTTCAATTTCAGCCTCGGGTGACTGTGTGGAGTTTGTCCATTCTTCCAGTGTCTGCGTGGGTTTCCTCTGGGTGCTCCGGTTTCCTCCCACTGTCCAAAGATGTGCAGGTCAGGTGAATTGGCCATGCTGAATTGCCCATAGTGTTTGGTGTGTTAGAGGGAAATGGGTCTGGGTGGGTTACAACTCCGAGGGTCAGTGTGGACTGGTTGGGCCAAAGGGTCTGTTCCCACAATGTAGGGAATCTAATCTAATCATTAAAGTCACCCTTGTTTAATGCACGTAGCAGCCTTTTGAAACAGCAGAGTGTTTAAAAAGGTTTTGACAGATGTTCTGACATGGCTATAAAACCTCAGTTTTAAAACCGGCAACACAGACACAGTCTTCTTTTAACTTTGTCCTGTTTGGAAATTTAGTGCTTTAATGTTATAAAGTTATTGGTGCTGGAAATCTTGTTGAACGTTGAAAGATTGCTTTTTTAAAAAAACGATGTGTACTGCAGTGCCTGACCCAAATTGATGCCATTTTGGTGCAACCTCTCCTACTCTGACTTGAGCAGCTCCCAGCAGCCAGCCTTCCAACTTTTGACCATTGCCCATGATCTGTACCAGGGAACCTCCGCTCATCATCATGCCCGCTCGAGCTGTCACGCTGCAGATATCTCCTGAAGACTCCAGTTTTTTTTTTAAAGAACGAAATCATGAGTAGAAAGCTCAATATAGCTCCAGTACTCTGTCATCCCACAATGTCAAATGTAATCACCATGTCGCCTCCCTAGAACTGATCACACGAATAGGGTGCGTGTGAATTAATTCCTTGCCTTTTGAGGAAATGAAAAATTATCCAAATTAAACATTTTAGAACTAAAGTATCTGTAAAAGCAAGACTTTGGTTCTGGTGGTATCGGAGTTTCTCTGTACCTGCTGAAGTTGCTTCCTGATCATAGACTCTTTCTCCAGCTGACACTGCAGGAGTTCCTTCTGTTTGTTGCTCAGCTGCACCTCGTCCTTCAGACCTTTCTTCTTTTTAATTTCCTGTCACAAATGGTTTTATTTTGAAACAATGTGCAGTGACACACCAATTAATTACAAATCCAAATGTAAGGTGGTCTATATTTAACAAGCTGCCTTTTAAAGACACAAAATTTATAATTAGAACTGGATGTTAATAAAACACTTCCCACATATTCACAGTGTTTATTGTATCTGATATTTTGTCTGTTTGATATCAGCAAAATATCTCAGTGCATGATACTGGAAAATTAATGAAACCTATTTCAGAGAGTTTATGAGAATTTGTGTTGCAGATGTCTCGTCCCCTGTCTAGGTGACATCCTCAGTGCTTGGGAACCTCCTATTAAGTGCTTCTGTGATCTTTCCTCCGGCATTTATAGTGACTTGTATCTGCCGCTTCCAGTTGTCAGTTCCAGCTGTCCGCTGCAGTGGTCGGTATATTGGGTCCAGGTCGATGTGCTTATTGATTGAATCTGTGGATGAATGCCATGCCTCTAGGAATTCCCTGGCTGTTCTCTGTTTGGCTTGTCTGAGAGTGGTCTCGGACAACAACTCACCAGGACAAAGGACCCGATATCCAGCATGAGCAAAACCAATGTAGTGTACAAAATCCCATGCAAGGACTGCACAGAACACTACATAGGACAAACAGGAAGACAGCTAACAATCTGCATCCATGAACACCAACTAGCCATGAAATGACACGACCAGCTATCCTTAGTAGCCACACACTCAGATGACAAGCAACATGAGTTCGACTGGGACAACACTACTATTATAGGACAAGCCAAGCAGAGAACAGGAGGCTCCCAAGCACTGAGGATGTCACCTAGACAGTGGAAGAAATGTCTGCAACACAAATTCCCAGCTCGGCGAACAGAACCGCAACAACGAGCACCCAAGCTACAAAACTTCAACATTTGTGAGAAGATTATGAGAATTTGCATTAAAAGTCGACAACATTTTGAATTTGTTTTTGACATGAGGCCCTGGTTTATTCCAATGATGAATACAAATTCACATTGTAGCGTAGGCTTGTGAGAGGAAAGCAGAGTTATTTATGGTATGTAAAGAAAGAAAATTACATAGCAGGCTAAGAGCAATAAATAAATTGTTAATTACCTCCTTAAGTTCCATGTCAATTATTTGCTCCTTAAAGGAATATGCTTTATTTTCCCGTTTCAGATTGGCTTTCTTTGTG
Source organism: Hemiscyllium ocellatum (assembly GCF_020745735.1). NCBI lineage: Eukaryota > Metazoa > Chordata > Chondrichthyes > Orectolobiformes > Hemiscylliidae > Hemiscyllium > Hemiscyllium ocellatum. Next base: position 51,122,805 of record NC_083424.1, read on the forward strand.
GTTTCTTGCTGTGCACTAGTACAGAATAGAAAGAATCCTCAAAACTTACAAATTGGCCTGAAGAAAAAGATCAACCATCAACACATCAATTCCACAACCCATCCTGGGGCTACCAGTTACCAGAAACTGGTACACATTGTTGCTACTGAGCGTCAATAACAGAAGATGTGAATGTAGTGCCAGCGAAGTGGCTGCTTTGTCTTGGATAGTGTCAAGCTTCTTGGATAGGTTGAGTTGCAACAACGCAAGTGGAGAACATTCCATCACATTCCTGACATGTGCCTTGTAGATGGTGGACATGCTTAGGGAGTTAGGAGGTTCTCAATGAGAGAGCAAATAAGCAAACCTCCAATTAATGTTAACCATGGAGTTTGAGAACACATTTACAACACTACAGACAAAACAAATCAAATATAACAAAATATTGATTTCTGTAATTGGTACAGTTTAAGTTTAGGCAGGACAAATGCATTTTTAAAACAAGCTTCTGCCAGCTGCATATCAGAGAAGTAAAAGGTTCTGTCGTAGTCAGCCAATATAATAAACGCGAGTTGTTGTATTTTGGAAAGGCAAATCAGGGAAGGACTTATACACTTAATAATAAGGTCCTGGGGAGTGTTGCTGAACAAAGAGACCTTGGAGTGCAGATTCACAGTTCCTTGACAGTGGAACTGCAGATAGATAGGATAGTGAAAACAACGCTTTGTTGGTCAGTGCATTGACTATGGGAGTTGGAAGGTTACGTTATGGCTGTACGTGACATTGGTAAGGCCACTTTTAGAATGCTGCATTCAATTCCGGTCTCCTCGTATAGGATGTTGTGAAACTTTAAAGGGCTCAGAAAAGATTTAGAAGGATATTATCAGGGTTGGAGGGATTTGAGCTTAGCGACAGGCTGAATTGGCTCGGGTTGTTTTCCCTGGAACGTTGCAGGCTGAGGGGTGACCTTATAAAATCATGAGGGACACGGATAGGATGAATGGACAAGGTCTTTTCCCCAGAGTGGGGGAGTCCAGAATTAGAGGGCATAGGTTTAAGGGGAGAAGGGAAAGATGTAAAGGGGACCTAAGGGGCAACGTTTTCACACAGAAGGTGGTGCGTGTATGGAATGAGCTGCTAGAGGAAATTGTGGAGGCTGGTACAATTACAATATTTAAAAACCATTTGGATTGGTATAGGAATAGGAAAAATTTGGAGGGATATGGGCAAAATACTGGCAAAGGGGACTAGATTAATTTAGGATATCTGGTCAGCATGGATGGATTTGACTGAAGGGTCTATTTCCATGCTGTACAGTTCTATGACTCCATGTATCTGGCAAACTTAGCGCATTATTCAGAATAGTTTGCCCTGCATCAGTTCTGAAAATGTGTTGTTGGAAAAGTGCAGCAGGTCAGGCAGCATCAAAGAGCAGGAGAATCGTCAGGAATCTGAAGAAGGGCTCTTCATTCCTGAAGAAGGGCTCATGCCCAAAACGTCGATTCTCCTGCTCTTTGGATGCTGTCTGACCTGCTGCGCTTTTCCAGCAACACATTTTTAGCTCTGATCTCCAGCAACTGCTGTCCTCACTTTCTCCTGCATCAGTTCTCCACATTTCTATGCCTTTAAATAAAGTTGTTAGGGCTTTTGGGGCAAAGTGACAGTATTCCTTTCTCTGAACCAATGGGCATGAGCTCAAGTCCCACCTGCTCCAGGAACATGAAACAGCATCTCTGAAAAATACCTCAAACAGTTGTTTGGTGACTGAACACCTTAAGTGGAATGACAACAGGTAGACTAACTGGAAGACATAAATTATCCTTTTTTATTAAACTGTTCGAACGAGATGCCCACAGGTTGACAGCAACAAACACTTCAAGGTGTGAACTGTTATATATTAGAGCACCATTGCTCCTCAAAGAGGTAGAAGCAAACTCTGCTACCAAAAATAATATGGGCCCCAGCAACTTTTACAGCAAATTGTGACAAAAGCCCAAGACATTATTATTATACCTCACTTCACTCATGGCAAAGAAAGAAAATGACAGAAAACCTTGTTGAAATGATTGTCAAGCACAGATATTGATTTCTAAAGGTCCATTCAATGTTACTTCCCTATCTACTTTGACAAACTCCTAATATTTTGCCCACACTGAGCAAGTATGTGAAATAATGACTTACATTTGGATGAGGGACTTGTCGTACAGCTCTCCCTCAGGAACCAGCATGATCTTATACTCCTCATTAGTCACTTGATGGAAAGCAGGATTTCCAAACATGCTTGCAACCAGGCTACTCACATGTGGCAATACAACTGATGAAGCAAAGACAGACATGGAGGCCACAGCATTTATAATGGCCTACGGAACAAGTAGAACAGTCAAATTAAACCTATGCTTGCTGCCACCAAAAAAAAAGTTTTTTTTTAAAACCAGATTTTATGCTTGATAACCATTTTCATTTACTAACCATGTTCTTACAAACCCCATTTCCTGTCTTCCCCAGCATTTGCAGTCTTCCTGGGCTCCAAGTTCCAATTTCTCTGCCTAAGGCTCTACTTTTCCACCTCTTACACAGTAAGACACTGTATAAACCCCACCTCTATGATCAAGCAGTTGGTCACTTGTCTGAATGTCCCCTTTGGCTCCTTGTCAACCTTATTTACATATTCTACAATTTATACGGTGAAGAACCATAGGATGTTTTGCTACATTAAAATGACAAGTAAATGCAAATTTTTGCTGTAATGCTGAATACTGTTGTAACTTCCACATAAAGAATTCACTATTTTAGCAAATTACTAGGTTAGATGACTTTCAAAAAGTATTAATTAAGTAAAAGGACAAGTGTTAGGTTAATGACAATCTTTTGCTAGGAATAATTTTCTGTTTATAAGTTTGACTTACATGAATACTTCTCGCAAACCATTGCATATAAGGCATTGCTTTTTTGTCAATCTTTCTGTTCGAAGATGCAGGTTAAAAAGCAGGAGGAGGGGCAAAGTATCACCAAATTCAAAGTTGGAAATTAATAGGTTATCAATAAGTAATTCACCATGGCTCCTTTGACAGCATATTCAAACTGTCAACCTCTACCACTTACAAGGACAGGGCAACTAGAACATGGGAACACTGCAAGTATTCCCTCCAAACCTCTCACCATCATGACTTGGAACTTTATCGCTGCTCTTTCACCGTTGCCAAATTAACTGCACTGTCTCCCTAAAAAGCATTGGGGTCTCCCGATGCTCCCTCCCTCTGGCAGCAGTTCAAGAAGGCAACTCACCCCCACCTCCTCCAGGGCAATTAGGAATGGGCAATAAATGCTCACCTCGCCAGCAACACCCATAATACACAATCAAATTTAACACTTTATAACACGTTAACTACTCATTTCATTGATGTGGAGTTGGAGGGAATTGGTGTGTGTAAAACTGGCCAAGTCAAAGCTGCACCACAGTGACTGCACATTAAAAAGTGATGAATTACCTGGGCTGTGTTGAGGACACAAAGGATAAGAGTCATAGAGTCCTACAGCATAGAGACAGGCCCCTTGCTCCAAACTAGTCCACGCCAGCCACGCTAACCCCATTTCCCTGCACTTGGCACATATCCATCTAAATCTTTCCTATCAATGTATTTGTCCAAATGTCTTTTAAATGTTGTTAATGTACCCGCCTCGACCACTTCCACTGGCAGCTTCTGTGTAAAAAAAAAATTGCCCTTCAGGTTCCCTTTTATTCTTTCCCCTCAAACCTTAAACTGATGCCCTCTAGTCCTCGATTCCCCAACTCTGGGAAAAAGATTGAGTGCATTCACTCTATCCATGCCTCTCATGATCTTATACACTTCTATAAGATTCCCCCCCCCCTTCAGTCTCCTACCTCGAAAGAAAAAAGTCCTAGCTTGTCCAACTCCTCCATATAATTTAGACCCCTGAGTCCTGGCAATATTCTTGTAAATCTCTTCTGCACTCTTTCCAGTTTAATAACATCCTTCCTATAGCAAGGTGACCAAAAGTGAACACAATACTTCAAGTGTGGCCACACAAATGTCCTGTACAACTGCAACATAACTTCACAACTTCTACACTCAATGCCCTGGCTGATGAAGGCCAGTGTGTCAAAAGCCTTCTTCACTGCCCTGTCTAGCTGTGACTCCACTTTTAGAGAACTGTGCACCTGAACTCCAAGATCCCCGTTTCACCATGCTCCCTAAGAGCCTACTATGCATCTTGAAACTTCGACCTTGATTTGACTTTCCAAATTGCAAGACCTCTCACAAATCTATTTTAAACTCTATTTGCCATTTCTCAGCCAACTCCTCCAGCTCATCAAGGTCCTGCTGCAATTTCTGATAACCTTGCTCACTGTTCATGATACTGCCTATTTCAGTGTCATTTGCAAACTTACTAACAGACAATTCTAAATGATTCTTCTTCTGACAACTTAAGAGTCAGTTAGGGCATAGCGCCAAATGTTATCCTTGCTATAATGTCCCCACGCAATGGAAAAAAAATGTATACTGAACCAGCAACTTCATATACTGTGAAAAGCATAATATGATGGACATTGTAAATTTGAAACAAAGAAAGAAAGTGAAAAACACCCTGCAGGTTTGACAGCATCCATGGAGAGAGAAACAGAGTTGAGTCCGTGAGCGTTCTATCTGGGAAAATTTAATGACGAGAAAGGATGAAGAGTGGGTGGGACACAGACAAAACCAATGCCTGCAACCTAATATTTATGTCACTCAGGGATTAGTGATAATAGTATGGAAAAGAATTTGTCAGTACATAAAATACACAGATATTCCAATTTTAGTCAGTTTGATGAAATAGCATTCAATCGTATAAGAAAATTGAAATACTGGAATGAAGCTCTGAACATTCACTCTATTCCTCTAAGTGATTGGGAAGTAAGGAAGAATGAATGGTGAAAAATTAGGTCAGAAATGCACAAGTTATTTAATACATCACTTATAACTCCTAAACTTACTCGTACAGTGAAAGAAGTTAAGAAAACAAGACCACACAATTTGCTGCAGGAAATCTTGACAGCCAAACAACCTTGAATCAATTGATGTTCTACACATTGGTAACCATGTTATGGCTGATCCTGTCTGACTGCGTTCAGTTAATGATTAGATTAGATTATCTACAGCGTGGAAACAGGCCCTTCAGCTCAACAAGTTCACACTGACCCTCCAAAGAGTAACCCATCCAGACCCATTTCCCTCTGACTAATGCACCTAACGTAATAGACAATTTAGCATGGTCAATTTACCTAACCTGCACATCTTTGGACTGTGGGAGGAAACCGGAGTACCCGGAGGAAATCCATGCAGACACGGGGAGAATGTGCAAACTCTACACAGACAGTCAACCAAATTGAACCCGGGTCCCTGGCACTGTGTGGCAGCAATGCTAACCACTGAGCCACTGTGTCGTTCCCGCAGTTTCTATCTGTGTTCCTGCTTCCAAATAGACCTGTTGGACTACAATCTGGTGTTGTGATTTTTAACTTTGCACACCCCAGTCCAACACCTGCATCTTCAAATCTGGATTACTGGCATTTATAATATTAAAAAAAATTACAAAAGAGTCAGACCACAAAACAGTCACATTCACTTACCTGGTTTTTGACAGACTGGGCGGTGACACTGGGCAGGATGTCATTCAGATGCTTTTTAACAAACTCAACAGGGTCCAACTTTAGTCTGAGCAGAACGGCCAACCACAGTCCTGTTTGAGCAGCCTCTGCAAAACAAAGAGGAAGTGTTAGTGTCATTGGGAACAGGCAAGAGAACCTGCCTGAAGGTGTGAATTATAAAGTCCAACTCATTTCACCTTCACATGAAGTATGATCCTCCATACTGCACAATAAGACCACTTGCATTTGTATCCACACATAAGGTAACCTAACCTACTTGTTCTCCGTACTCAAGTACAGCCAAAAATCAATTTTGTTATGAATAAACTCAAGAAAATTCCAACAAGGAACCATCATTGTTTAAACTGGGCCAAGAATAGGTCCAAAAAGAAGAGCTGGCAATTCAACAATTCTGCTTATGAACACAAACACACCATTATGTCTCTGAGCATTAGTCAACATTAAATAAAGAAGATTACAATTTAATGATTTTATTTATGGTAACAGAACAGCCGAAGAAGAATCTAACTTAAATGGTACTGATATTTATGGATGAGACCCAAAAATCAATTCTCAGTGGGAGCAGCAAATCTACAGCAGCATTGCTAGCTTCAGCTAATTGAGAAACACAGAAACAAAATGGCTTTAACACTGGAACCCCGATCTAGTTTGTGAAGCTCGAAATCCAAAAAAGCCTCAAAAATGAGATCAACATTTTGAAAAGTAACTGAATCAATTGACTGTTGTGAGATCATAGCAAGAGTAGGGGAAGGGAAAGATAAGAAAAAGGAAACCAGGGTGGTCTTTAGGCTTTATATACAATGAGCTGAGAGGACATGGACAATTTTGATGAATGGAAATAGATATTATGGGTTGAGTCGTCAGCATTTGTTTATGCATTTCTTGAGGTTTACTGGGTTGCACGGTAGGGTTGTGACAGTGGTATTCGCTAATGAAGGTATGTGCTCAGAGGTCGAGCAGCTGGAGAGTTAATAGGCTACCATCAAGGCCACTGAGCAAAATTGTTAGCCTTCAATGTCATTATTTCTCTGAAACTGACAGCAACTTTGAACTCACAAATAATTAAACATGAAAATCCAGAAAATACTGTGCAGCGATGCTTGCTATTCTTCTTTTATTGTTGTGGTTGTGTTCCACAACAACGAACACCCGAGCTACAAATCTTCTCCCAAACTTTGAATTCTTCTTTTACTTTTCTCAATTTTTGGTGGAGCTGAGAGTTGAGGTTAGGGCTACTTTGACAAACTGTATGCTTTAAACAAAAGCAAAATGTTTGTTGCTGGCCTGATCTAGAAGATAATATAATTTTTAACCTGAGGAACATTATGGACAATTCAACACTGTATATTGCCATGTCCACGGGTGACAACTGGTTGAATGCTGAGTTGATCAATTGGGACTGCACAGTGGCTCAGTGGTTAGCACTGCTGCCCCAGATCCAGGGACCTGGGTTCAATTCTTTCCTCGGGCGACTGTCTGTGTGGGTTTCTCCCAGTGTCTGTGTGGGTTTCCTCTGGGTGCTCCGGTTTCCTTCCACAGTCCAAAGCTGTGCAGGTCAGGCGAACTGGCCATGCTAAATTGCTCCATAGTGTTAGGTGCATCAGTCAGGGACAAATACGGGGAATGGGTCTGGGTGGGTTACTCTTCGGAGGATCGGAGTAGACTTGTTGGGCCGAAAGGCATGTTTCCATACTGTAGGGGATCTAATCTGATCAATTGAGGAGGAACAATGCTAACTATCCATAAATAGATAATATTGATTAAAGAAAGAAAAAGGAGGGAGTAAGCTGGTTTTGATTAGTTTTGGCCCATGTAGAATGACTTTTGGAAGCTTCAGGACTGGCTGCTATGTTTTACTCTCTCTAGTTTTCTGGCCAGTTAAAGAATTGCTGAATGTTCTGAGAAAAGTATCCCTGTCTATAATAAATACATATACTGAGCTGTCTGCATTCATCAGTGGCTTTGAAATTAGATATATAGTTAGGAGCCTGTGCATAATGCATCATCTCAGGATTTGAAAGCTTGGCATCCATGGCAAATCACAATTCTTTTCTTTTTCATTTATTCCTTAACTTTGTAAGTCTGCCTGTATGAGAGTGGAGTTATGATTAAAGAAGATTGGGTTTAGATTAAAGATATTAATTAGATTAGCTTATTATTTAACTTTATCCTGCTAAAGTTGCAGTTTTCATAATAAATTGTGTCAAAGATCATAGAGTCTGGCTAGGAACAAATGGACAAATTTTGAGGGTCACTGACCATGTCAATTTCATTGTGTTACTAATACAGTGACAGGAAAGCTGACTTTATTTGGTTTGCTTTCTTTTGGCCCTAACAATTATTAATGATTCTAACCTTCAACAGAGACTGTGTTGTTGAAATCCCTGTATACTACAATTAATTAGAAATCACCAAACTTTCAATATTCTCTAATAGCAACATTGTATATACACTTGAAAAGACTATACCTTATTGAATGAGGCGTAATTGGATTTTGAATAGTTTACCAAGTTCACAATGGGCATGGATGCTTATCCTGCATGGTGACTTGGCCCAAGATTCAAACTAACATCGTGGTGTGAATTTCCTCTTTCACAGAGATCACTTGACTTTTGTGTGCAGCATTCATGGAAATCTGCTCAATGCCATCATCTCAGTTTTGACTTTGATTGCAAAATCTGGGCTATTAAGTGACAAAGAGATGTACAGCACGGAAACAGACCCTTTGGTCCAACTTGACCATACCGGTCAGATACCCTTAATTAATCTAGTCCCATTTGCCAACACTTATCTCTCTAAACCCTTCTTATTCATATGCCCATCCAGATGCCTTTTAAACGTTCCACTTGTACCAGCCTCTTGTACCAGCCTCCACCACTTCCGCAGGCAGCTCATCCCATACACGCACCATCCTTTGCGTCAAACAATAAAACCTATTTCCCAGACACTGCTATTGCTGAGAATACATACTGTTGTCAGGCAATATGACAAGTTCTGGAGTGACCAGCTACTGCTTTTGAGCATCTCCACATGTTACAATGTTCCTGACCCGTGAGAATGTTCTGAAGATACAAGGGATTTGGGTCTATGTTTATACTATAATAAAATCTTGGCCTGAGTTGATACAGCATGCAACACTGCCCAGTTTATAATCTGTCTAGCCACTGCTTATAAAAAAGTAAATGCTTAGACCAAATGCTTACCTGTTCCCTCGACCTATTGTGCATGTGGAAACAAAATCAGCTTCCCACATTTTTCCTTCACCACTAAAAATGCCATCAGGGCTACTGGCACAGGTCGAATTTTCAAGTGATTTTGAAATATTCTAACAGAGAAAATAAAATGTGTCGCAATGTGCGTATTTCACGCCATTAAAAAAAAACTGAAGATGCTGGAAATCAGAAATTGTTGTAAAATCTCAGGTCTGGCAGCATCTGTGGAGAGAAAGCAGTGTTTGTTTTCCCTCAGGATGTGGTGAGAACAGATGTTTCAGGAATGTTGTATGTCACGTAGATACCTGTGATCCTGGGTGGATTCAAAAATACCAAGGATGAAACTTGAGACATAATCCACATCGGGCAAATCTGAGCCAGAGGCAGTCACTGAGGAATGTGATATAGCTGTGGAAGTGAGTTGTGTCAAGGTTTGGGCTCTGAAGGAGGGTCACTGGACTTGAAACATTAATTCTGCTTTCTCTCCACACATGCCACAAGATCTGCTGAGTTTTTCCAGCAATTAATAATTTTGTTTCATGCCATAAAATTTATCTTTGGGGTGATGTGATAATAATTGCTATCACTGAGTAGTTAATTATATTCAGATGGGTATTAACTCAGAAACCACCCGAGCTCACACAGAAATATATTACAGCTGGGGGGGGGGGGGGTCTTGTGGTACAGTGTCAGGGTCAAAATCCCAAACTGCCTTGGAAGTATGCCATGGAATATTGGATTAGTTTACTTTTTAATTAACCTATCATTTATAATTGGGACAGGATGAAGAAGGGGCTCTCTTTTGTTGAATACAGTACAAAATATTTGTGACTATAAATAGAAGCTTGTAGGTGAATAGAGACTCCAGTATTCGACCTTCCACCAACTGATTGAGGCTTGACACACAGTGAAAAGCATCATAACCTACGACAGATATCTCCAGTATCAACTTCTAACTGATGGGGCTATGAAATTTCATCCTTAAACAAATCCATCGAACAGTAAACATGGATGAGTCACCAAACCAAACAACTTGGGTACAAAAGTGAGGCCAAAATTAGTGAATGTGTAAATTTTTATACATTTAAAATTATCACTCAGCTATCCTGCTAAGAATATAGCTCAGTAGAGAAAAGTTATGATCAAATAGAGCCGTCAGTGAGAAAGAAATGAACTGTACAGAAAACAGCAATTAACATGGTTGGTATGCAACAGAAATGCTACTGTAATTTCAGCAATCTATGGTAAACCAAGAGTCTGAAGCTATTACTATCAGGTTAGAACCGGGAAAAGACACTTCAAATGTTAGCCCTTTTTCACTCTGGCTTAAAAACATGAAAATTACTTGGTGAAAATTAAAGAATAATAAATTGCTTCAGCTGCTCAGTAAGACAGGCAAAGGAGGCAAAAAAATTAGAATTACTTAAACAGCTATAGGGAAACAAATTCTTTGAACAGAGCATAGTTGAAATGCAGAAGAATTCATTGCCACAAACCAGTAACAACATCAGAAGATGGGTATTAGACCAGATGGTTCTTAGAACAAATGCTGGCATAAACATCTTGGGAAGACTGTGTCAACTGCTCATATTTCACTTAACATGCCAATGAAGTTTCAAGCAATAAAGTTAGTGACATGCTTCAGAACAAGTGCAATTTAAGACTTTCTTTTACCTATAGAAGGGTGATGTGCCACAAACACCATTTTTCTGGCCAATTTCTCAGCCTCGTTGACATCATTCTCCAATCCTGGGATACCTGTTATCACACATAATGCCTCTAGCAGCACTCGGGGTGGAATGTAGGACCTGCCGGCTTCTGTTGGTTCACCCGATTCAGTCACCAACCCCTCCTGAGGAAGTATCTAGTGGAAAGACATTATTTCTTTGATTTGTGTTTTAATGCAGTAAATTTGAGCTTTACCAGCAACATGAGAGCATCCATGCAATTCACTACAGACCACTGTCAAAATAAGTATAGACATAATGTTAGTTTATAATAGCTACTCACATCTAGAGAGCTTTACAGAGCACTCCAAACTGCTCCATAATCTTTCAGGTAAGAAGTAGTTAATGAATCAAAGAAAATATTCTTTCCTATCAAAGAATTTTCATCTGAAGGCCCAAATCTAGACATCAGTTTGCAATATATGAATGTCCAATGTGTAGTAATTTTAAAAAAAACCCACAAAATGGAAGTTCATTTAGGTGAGTTTCACACTTAAATTTACATAAGACCCCAGGATCATCTAAACTATGATAATGTGGGCGGCATGGTGGCACAGTGGTTAGCACTGCTGTCTCACAGCGCTTGAAACCCGGGTTCACTTCCCGACTCAGGCGACTGACTGTGTGGAGTTTGCACGTTCTCCCCGTGTCTGCGTGGGTTTCCTCTGGGTGCTCCGGTTTCCTCCCACAGTCCAAAGATGTGCGGGTCAGGTGAATTGGCCATGCTAAATTGCCCGTAGTGTTAGGTAAGAGGTAAACGTAGGGGTATGGGTGGGTTGCGCTTCAGCGGGTCGGTGTGGACATGTTGGGCCGAAGGGCCTTCCACACTCTAAGTAATCTAATCTAATCTAATATATATGCCTCAAGGAATCACCACTTCACGTTGTTGTTTTCTGGGGAGGTGGCATGGGAGGAGGAGTAAATTCTCTAGCACACATGTTTTGAGTATATCTTGGGTGCTACAACTTTACTCTACAATCAAAGGCACTCACACAGTGGACTTATCAGTTGGTGCTCAAAGGTTAATTTTGGGGTCAGGCAAGAATTGACAGGAAATTACACACTTGATCTTATCAAATATAGAAAGAGGGGGGTATTTTATCCAGTATCACAGATAATCACAAATCTATTAACATTCAAAATGGTTCAAGTGATCACTGTCGAGAGTGTGGTGCTGGAAAAGCACAGCAGGTCAGAAAGCATCCAAGGAACAGGAGAATCGACGTTTCGGATGTAAGTCCTTCATCAGGGATTACTGTGGCTGGCTTGATTATACTAGCTTGAAGTGCATAATTGCATGTCCTTTAGATTTTCAACTAATATTTCAAAATTGTTAAAAGAAGAGTATACCAGATGATTTATGTGAACTGTGTCTTCACTAAAAGAAGTGACAGACCTTGTGGGTGCTCAGAATGATTTGGAGCTCTTCCAGTAGCCCATATGCTAGCTTAACACCACCGAGAGATGACAGTAACTTCCTGACTGTCTGCTGAGCCTGTTTCCGAACTCGCCACGTTTTACTCAGCAGCACAACAACGAGGGCTTTGTGGTACATCCTGCAAATAGCAAAGATCACATAATTTGCAATGAAGGATGCATCACCTAGCATATTAACACACTCAAAATGATCTTAGAAGCAACTATAGAACAAAGATCAGATTGCAACATAAATTTATGGGTTGTTACTTAAAACCTATGCTAATTACAAACTTTTATCTTAAGGAGCATTTCATGAAATTAAAACAAGATTCAGAAAACAATTCAGTACAATTAAGTTTGAAAACGCATCTATTGGAGTTGCCAACTGATCACTGCGGAGTCTTGAGACATTTGATATAGCTTCAGAATCTACATTCTCATTCTACATACTCTTCATTCGCCATTTTTTCAAATAGGAATGTAAACTGTGACTACACAAGATTGTGTGTGCGTACACATCGTGCCTGCTTTGGATGGAAGTAATTCACAGTTCCTTGAATGTTTAGAAGTTCTGGACTTCTGTGTAGGAACACTCATTAACCTACTATCCAGCTACAGATATACAAACAGCTCACATTGGTGGACACAGAAGAATGCAACATGTGAAAGTGAAATTATTACGTACTGGCCCTTGATTTCTGGAAGGTCTAAAAGCAGTCTCTCAGTGAGTTGCAACACTGTGCAAAGAGCTGTGGAGCAAGGAAAAATAATCAATAATGTAAAACCAACACAGCTGCAAATACTTGGGTGCCCTCATACATGAATCACACAAGGGTAGTATGCAGGCACAGTATGTAATTAGGAAAGCAAAGAACTAATTTATGACAAGGGGAACTGAATACACAAGTAAGGAGGCTATGATTCAGTTATACAGAGTACTGGTGAGACAATCTAGAATACTGTACACATTAGTGATAACTATTTAAGAAATTATATAAGTGCATTGGAAGCAGTTCAGAGGAGGAGGTGTCTAGATACATACTTGGAATGGGTTGGTTGGTTTATGGGAAAAAGGTTGGACAGGCTGGGCCTGTATCTAGTGGCATTCAGAACTGTAAGGTACAAATTCATAGAAACATACAAGATTGGCACAACAGCTCAGTGGCTAGTACTGCTGCCTCACAGCACCAGGGTCTCAGGTTCAATTCCAGCTTTGGGTGACTGCTTGTATGGAGTTTGCACATTCTCCCCGTGTCTGTGTGGGTTTCCCTTCCTCAGAGTCCTCCTGTTTCCTCCCACAATCCAGGGTGGACAGGGAGAGTCTTTTTCAAAGTATGGTGATGGCGAGTACGAGGGAGCATAGTTTTAAATTGAGGGATCATAGCTAGTTTATTTACTCAGAGAGTAGTAAGGGTATGGAATGCTTTGCCTGCAACGGTTGTAGATTCGCCACCTTTTAAGTACATTTAAGTCGTCATTGGACAAGCATATGGACGTACACGGAATAGTGTAAGTTCGATGGGCTTTAGATTGGTAAGACAGGTTGGCGCAACATCGAGGGGCGAAGGGCCTGAACTGCGCTGTAATATTCTATGTTCTAAAGATGTGCAAGTCAGGTGAATTGGCCATGCTAAATTGCCTGTAGTGTTAGGTGCATTATTCAGAGGGGGGTGGGTTGCTCTTTGGAGGGTCGGTGTGGACTTGTTGGGCCGAATGGCCTGTTTCCACACTGTAGGGAATCTAATCTAATCCTAGAGGTCTTGACAGGGTAGCTGTGGAGAGGATGTTTTCTCTTGGAGAACTTGGAACTATGGGAATCACTGCTTAAAAATCAGAGATTAGGTGAAAAGATAGTGGAGGGAGAGTCCTTGAACAATTTTAAGGCAAAAATAGAAAGATTCTTGTAAAGCAAGAGTTCAAAGATTATCGGGGTAGGCAGAATTCAGTTTTGAAGTTACAATCCAATCAGCCCTGATCTTTTTGAATGGCAGAGTAGGGATGAGGGGTTAAATGGCCTGCTCTTAATTCACACATTTGTATGTTTCATTTACATGCTTGGGCTCTAATTTCAGAGAGTACTTTGGTGTACTTCAATTTGCACATTACTTATACCATTAAAGAAAGGTTTACCTCATTATGTTGTTTGAGGCAGTCAAAACAGGGAAGTCAAAAGGGGTACAAAGGTTTCAAAGGGAAGATAGGAGCTGAAAACAGATTTAAATTTTTCTGAAAAGGAATGCTCACAATTAATTCCTTGGAAATTAACATAGTGTTTCTAGATTAAAGCTGCAGGAACTTATGAGCTCCAGTATGGGCCAAATTTGGATACTGTCTGTTAAATACCTTGTGTGCACCCCGTATGAGTTGCCCATTGAGAGTTTGCCTGTTACCTGCCATTAATTTCATTCCATTTCTCATCACTGATTTCAGTCATCATACCGTAATGATTTATTTTCTAGTCTCAAATTCACTGTCTACCCTAAATGCAATGTAGTTTTTTATTTGATCAGAAACATCATATGGACATATGTTTTGGAAGTCTAAAGGTCGCAGAGTGCCTGGTTAATGTGACATTCTCAAAGACAGCAAATCAGGTAAAAACACTTTTTAACTCATTAGTTCTCTAACTAAATTATTTTTATAGAAGCGATACTCCCTCAACATGCCTATTAGAATAGCTTTGAATGATCTTATGTTTGACTGTTGGGACTATTATAATATTCAGTGTCAGTTTGAACATACGCTCCTATATTTACCAGCTTCTACTCTTGCAGAACCTCAACAACACCTTCCAATTCTTACTTAATGTCAGCCAGTTACAAGAACTTCAACACTCCATTAATCCCCAACCTACCCATAAATAAAACAAATTGATTGCATGACAACTCTACAGAGAGAGCAGTTAAACGCGTGGCTACAGGGATGGTGCAGGAGGGAGGGATTCCGGTTTCTGGACAACTGGGGTTCTTTCTGGGGAAGGTGGGACCTCTATAAAAAGGATGGTCTACACCTGAACCTGAGGGGCACCAGTATCCTTGGGGGGAGGTTTGCTAGTGCTCTTTGGGAGGGTTTAAACTAACTCCGCCGGGGCATGGGAACCTGGACTGTAGCTTTAGGGTACAGGACCTTGAGTGTAGGGAGGTTATGAACAAGGCAGCAATCTCGAAGGAGGGTGCCTGTAAACAGAAAGGTGGCTTGAAGTGTGTATACTTCAATGCCAGAAGTGTAAGAAATAAGGTAGGTGAACTTGCAGCGTGGGTTGGTACCTGGGACTTCGATGTTGTGGCCATTACAGAGACGTGGGTAGAACAGGGGCAAGAATGGCTGTTGCAGGTTCCAGGGTTTAAATGTTTTAGTAGGGTCAGACATGGGGGTAAAAGAGGGGGAGGTGTGGCATTACTTGTCAAGGATAGTATTACAGCGGTGGAAAGGACGATGGAGGAAGACTTGCCATCTGAGGTAGTTTGGGCTGAGGTTAGAAATAGGAAAGGTGAGGTCACCCTGTTAGGTGTTTTCTACAGGCCTCCTAATAGTCCGAGAGAAGTAGAGGATAGTATTGCGAGGATGATTCAGGAGAAGAGTGAAAGTAGCAGGGTGGTTGTTATGGGGGACTTTAACTTCCCAGATATTGACTGGGAAAGCTATAGCTCGAGGTCGTTAGATGGGTTGGTGTTTGTCCAATGTGTGCAGGAGGGTTTCCTGACACAATATGTAGACAGGCCAACAAAAGGTGAGGCCATACTGGATTTGGTTCTAGATAATGAACCAGGCCAGGTGTTAGACTTGGAGGTAGGTGAGCACTTCGGGGACAGTGACCACAACTCGGTGACTTTTACTTTAGTGATGGAGAGGGATAAGTGTGCACTGCAGGGCAAGAGTTATAGCTGGGGGCAGGGAAATTATGATGCGGTGAGGCATGACTTAGGATGTGTGGATTGGAAAAGCAGGCTTCAAGAGAAGAATACTAATGATATGTGGAGATTGTTCAAGGAACAGCTACTGAGTGTCCTTGATAAGTATGTACCAGTCAGGCATGGAGTTAAGGGTCTTGTGAGGGAGCCGTGGTTTAATAAGGAATTGGAATCCCTTGTGAAAGGGAAGAAGGCGGCTTATGTAAAGATGAGGCGTGAAGGTTCAGTTGGGGCGATTGAGAGTTATAAGGTAGCCAGGAAGGATCTAAAGAGAGAGCTAAGAGCAGCGAGAAGGGGACATGAAAAGTCCTTAGCTGGTAGGATTAGGGAAAATCTAAAGGCTTTCTATAGGTATGTCAGGAATAAAAGGGTGACTAGGGTAGGTATCGGTCCAGTCAAGGATAGTAGTGGGAAGTTGTGCGTGGAGGCGGAGGAGATTGGAGAGACACTAAATCAATACTTTTCGTCAGTATTCACTCAGGAACAGGACACTGTTGCTGGTGTGAATATTGAGTCACAAGTGATTAGAATGGATGGCATTGAAGTATGTAGGGAAGAGGTTTTGGGAATACTGGAAAGGATGAAAATAGATAAGTCTCCTGGGCCTGATGGCATTTATCCTAGGATCCTCTGGGAAGCTAGGGAGGAGATAGCAGAGCCATTGGCCTGGATTTTTATGTTGTCATTGTCAACGGGAATAGTACCAGAAGACTGGAGGATGGCGAATGTGGTCCCCTTGTTCAAGAAGGGGAGTAGGGATAGCTCGAGTAACTATAGGCCAGTGAGTCTGACTTCTGTGGTGGGCAAAGTCTTAGAGAGAATTGTAAGGGATAAGATTTATGAACATCTGGATAGGAATAACGTGATCAAGGATAGTCAGCATGGTTTTGTGAAGGGCAGGTCGTGCTTCACAAACCTTATTGAGTTCTTTGAGCAGGTGACTAAGGAGGTGGACGAGGGTAAAGCAGTAGATGTTGTGTATATGGATTTTAGTAAGGCGTTCGATAAGGTACCCCATGGTAGGCTAATGCAAAAACTACGGAGGTATGGCATTGAGGGTGCATTAGAGGTTTGGATTAGAAATTGGCTGGCTGGAAGGAGACAGAGGGTAGTAGTTGATGGTATAGGTTCATCTTGGAGTGCAGTTACTAGCGGTGTACCTCAAGGATCTGTTTTGGGATCATTGCTTTTTGTTATCTTTATAAATGATCTAGAGGAGGGGCTTGAAAGCTGGGTGAGTAAGTTTGCGGATGACACAAAAGTCGGTGGAGTTGTGGATAGTGAGGAAGGATGTGGCAGGTTACAGCGGGATATAGACAAGTTGCAAAGCTGGGCAGAAAGGTGGCAAATGGAATTCAATGTAGCTAAGTGCGAAGTCATTCACTTTGGTAGGAGTAACAAGAAGATGGATTACTGGGCTAATGGTAGGCTACTTGGTAGTGTGGATGAGCAGAGGGATCTTGGTGTCCATGTACACAGATCTCTGAAAGTTGCCACCCAGGTAAATAGTGCTGTGAGGAAGGCATATAGTGTACTGGGCTTTATTGGCAGAGGAATTGAGTTCCGGAGTCCTGAGGTCATGTTGCAGTTGTATAAGACTCTGGTGCGGCCTCATCTGGAGTATTGTGTGCAGTTTTGGTCGCCATACTATAGGAAGGATGTGGAGGCATTGGAACGAGTGCAGAGGAGGTTTACCAGGATGTTGCCTGGTATGGTAGGAAAATCGTATGAGGAAAGACTGAGGCACTTGGGGCTGTTCTCATTGGAGAAAAGAAGGTTTAGGGGAGATTTGATAGAGGTGTACAAGATGATTAGGGGTTTAGATAGGGTAGACACTGAGAACCTTTTACCGCTAATGGAGTCAGCTGTTACAAGGGGACACAGCTTTAAATTAAGGGGTGGAAGGTATAGGACAGATGTTAGGGGTAGATTCTTTACACAGCGGGTTGCGAGTTCATGGAATGCCCTGCCAGTAGCAGTGGTGAACTCTCCCTCTTTATGGTCATTTAAGCGGGCATTGGATAGGCATTTGGAAGTTATTGGGCTAGTGTAGGTTAGGTAGGATTTGGTCGGCGCAACATTGAGGGCCGAAGGGCCTGTACTGCGCTGTATTTTTCTATGTTCTATGTAAGCTTTTAAAATGGCATGCAAACTATTTCATCCTGATTACACAGGCAATCTCCCAGTAATAAACTGTACCCCTGTGTGGTGACACTCTTATCAATTAACTCAGTATGATTTGCAACAATACAAATGCAAGTTGTTATGGTTATTTTCATGTGTTTGGACTGCTGGTTAAACAGAAATAGGAATATGGCTCTTTCATAACTAAGAAATATGTTGTGCTGTGCAAAACCACCCTGATTATATTAAGTTATAGTTTCTGCAGCTGTCTTTCAACTAGCATATCTGAGTAGTTTTGCAATGTGTCATTTTGCTGGATTCAGACAAAGAGAGAGAGGGGGATGGGTAGAGCTCTCAATTCACTTGAACACATGTTGGTTCCATTGCTGCATCACAATGGACACTGAGGAGATGCTATCATGGTGGATCTGACGACTCACATTTAATTGGCACAAGCAGCAAAATGTTAATATTGTTCAGAGCTAACAGGACAGTGCAAGTAACTAAACATTGCTCATCATAAATTACAGGCACTCACCATCCTCAGAAGCAAGGGAAAGGAACTTTTCAGAGGCAAAAAATTGTTTCTTCTCATCTAGAACTAACGGCCAGAAAGTTGTCAACTTGGACTCTGGAAGTAAAGTTAAAACAGCATAAATAACTTCCAGCTTAAAGCGATGTCCTTCTACAATTGTCTTCAATTACATTATCCTGACAAATGAAGTGCTGATTTAAAGATACCCAACATCCAGTGGAGTGGATTGTTAAGGTCCCTTTTCTATTTTACAATGAAATTTGGTTTCTGTAGCCCCAGTCATAATCTTCTCTCTTTGCTTGATCGTTGATTCTTTGACCATTATGGGCACTTAAGTGTGTGACAGAAACAGAAGTGGACATGCTACTGAACAAAAAAAACTCCTGAGGTGGTGACACAAACACAGTTGTTGCACAAAAGACCAAACATATGTAGTCACGTCAATGGATTCCGCTCCCAGCTTTTCCGAAAGTAGCAGAGGGGCAGTCAAGACAATTAAGACACATTGTGTTCAGGGATATTGCATGACAAGCAATCTCTACATAACTGTAGTTTCTAGAAAACAACAATCAGAAGTGTGTTCTCTTTTATGTCTTTTGTTTTAGTCAGTCAATCATCCCAAACCAAACCTACAGATCACACCAGACTGACAAAGGTTTACATGATCCACAGAATGTGGGACTCTGATACTCCAGGTTTCGTAAGCTCCTCCAGCTTTTATCAACAGTAATTCTCTGCTTATCTTGACTGCAATGACTGCATAACTTTAATTTCCTTCTAAGTTAGTGGGGTACACAAATGCCAACCCAAGAACTTGACACTCAAATTTTAGGCTGATTCATCATTGCAGTATTAAGGGAGGCTGCAACTACTCTCTTGGAAATATGCATATAAAATCCGTAGCACAATGTGAAGAAAAGCATGGGAACTCTGCCAGTGCTCTGGTCAACATTTATGGTTCAACCAACATCATACAAATTGATTTCTATCAGTTCTGTTTCTGAAAGATGCTGTGTATCTCTACATTTAAACAGTGACTACACTTCAAAAAATAATATTGACTAAATCATTTTGGAACATTGTGGAGCTGTGAAATTGCTACATAAATGTAAATTCTTTGTTCAATATGAATTGCACCCAAAATAAACCACCTGTACAGAAAAAGACTAGAATGCTAAATTCAGTTCTTGTGGTGCCAAAGATGAGGAATCTTCTTACCAACTGTTGTGTCCACCAAAGATAGTCTGCAGATCAGAACAGCAGCTGCAACACCTTCTGCTACGATGGGAATTTGGGTACTCTGTGAGGGCACCTTTTCGACAGTCTGCAGGAACAGCGGCAATAGTTCTAACGCTTGAAGTAAAGTGTCACCTGATTGGGTGGAAAAATTATCACTCAACCGTGAATGAGAATGCAGTTGCTTATTTTATTTTTTAAAGAACTATCAGACAGTGCAGATCAGTGAAAATAACAAAACATGTTTAAGAAAACAATCCAAACCAACAGAAGGCACACACATAAATGCACCATAATGAGAAATATGACTAAACCATGCACATCTTTGTGACTTTAACTTTTAAATGAAATTAAATTGTAATGCTCAAACAAAACAGCTGTTACCCCATTGAGAACAAATCTCTAGGAACTTGGGTGTCTTTGAAAGGCTGTTGATTCCTTCTTCCCATACTTGCACCAACACGTGAAAATCAATGTCTTCCAAAGATTTTGATGTAACTAAATAATCATTATCATTTCATAGGCCAGAGCAATATTAAGTGTAGTATTATTGTGCACACTTGAGTGCAGTAAGAAAGGCTGAAGCAGCAAACAAAAAAGTTTGGTGAATAATTTGTTATCCATAGAGTAATATGGCTACATTGAAGATTATGCATCAACATTTTTATAAAATGCTAAACAATGCCAGCTTAAGGCAAGAGGCCTATCCAATTGTGATAGTTTCTTCCATCACATTTTTGCACTTGGCAATCTTGATATCTTTTTCACTTTTAAGAGGGGGCATAATTGTTATTTACTTGATTAGTAATTCAGAGTCCTAAAATAGTAACTCAGAAAATGAACATAGAAATCCTTAAGGACTTAAATTCAGTTTACAAACCTAGAAATCAAAAGGAAAAAGTACTTGGAACATTTTAGGCTTGTCATAAAAATGAACTTGGAAAAAGATCTGCCATTCATACCTGGCCTGTCATATACCACACCCATATTAATGTGACTTGACGCTTCCCTTTCAGTAGCTTAGCAAGAAACTCAAGTTGCATGCCTATAATGGCTCAGTTGGCAGCACTCTCGCTTGCTTCTCATCGATTGTCAGATTCAGGTCCCACTCCAAGTTTTGATATTAAAATCGAGGCTTCAATGTAGCATGAGGAGGGGCAGCATGGATGGTGCTGTCATATTTTACCTAAGACTTTAAACAAAGGCCCTACTTCTTTCTCAAGTGGATATTAATGCCTACACGACACTATTTTGAACAGCAGGACTGTAAGTCCTGGTATCCTGATCAATATTTATTCCTTAAGCTACATTACAAAAACAGCTCGGAAATTTCACTTTGCTGTCTGAGTGTTTAGGGGGCACACATCAGCTAGAACATTGGCTAGGTTTCAAAAGTATTTCAGTGGATTTTGATAAAAGGTCGAGAAAGAGGTTATACAAATGTAATAAAGCTGCAAACAAAAAGGCATACAACTATTAGAGATAGAAACAAATGCTATCCTTAGTTAGAAAGTTCATTAAAGTTATGAAATTAATAACTGCTCATTAATGAGTACAGTAACCTGTGCTTCAACTATAGGGCAGTAGTTTAAAAAAATGTACAGAGTGATGTGTTCTGTCTGAAGGGTCAGTGGAAAGCCTGAGATTCTATATTCCATCTTATCATGTTAAAACCTGTACCATATTCACACAATTGAACAATTTGGGAAGCAGTGTTACAGCAACCTACACTATTTGTGCCGCATTAAATAGAGATTTTTTTGGGCATCACTAGCAAGGTCAGCATTTCTGTTCATCCATAAAAGTTCTTGAACTTAACTACCTGTTGGGCCATTTTAGGGGGCACTTAAGAGTCAACCACATTGCTGTGGACCTGGAGTCACATAGTAAAGATTGCCAGGTAGGTCTTTTTTCCCACAAGTTCCATGGTCATCAATACGACCACTAGCCTTTACTACTCAAATTTAAATCCCAGCAACTGGTGTGGTAGAATTTGAACCCATGCCCCTGGGGCATTAGCCTGGGCCTCTGGATTACCAGTCCAGTGATATTACTACTAGTCACCATCTCTCCACAGTACAGATGGAGCTAAGGAAGCTATAATTCTCGTCCAGAAGGGGATTGGGTCATTGGTCCACTCTGGTCACTGAAGCCTGGTTTTCGGGACTTGTTTCCAGATTCTGCAGGGTTTTCCATGCTATTACTTGGCAGTGTATCTCAGTTAAGGGTATTTAAGCTCAGAGTCTCATTAAGTGCTGTCAGGTTCTGGCTGAGGCAAGAGGATCGAGTTTATAATGTCCTCCTTAGTGCTTGTTGATGTGAAAATAGAGAACAATTTCTATAGCCACAAGCAACTGTACAGATGGTAGCACATCATCACTTGCTGTAAAAAACAATCCATCAAGTTCTTTCATGTCACTTAGGGAAGGAAACTCCATACCCACAGCAATGTGACTGACTCTTAACTGCTTTCTGAAATGACCAAGCAAATGATTTAGTTCAATGGCAATTTGTGAAGGGCAGCAAATGCTGGCACTGCAGGCTATGCCAAAGATTATAAAGACCATACAGACAATATAATTGTTGAGTACAAAATCACTTTAGACTCGACTACTGAACCCAGAAAAGGATTTCCAACCATCACATTATCAGGAGACACCAACAGATGCAAATAAAAAGATTTTTTTATGCAACTATACTCACCACGGAATGAGACTAGCATACATTGCAGATAGGCGTGTCTGATGGCAGACGTTGAGGTTTTCAGAGTGAAAGCCTTCTTGAACCATTCTATCAGTTTCTTGGGAATCTCAGTTGTGAACTTGCTGCACCAGAGTGCAAGGATGGAGATGGCATGAAGCAAAGTGCCCTCATGAACTTCAGGAAAACATAGACCATGTTTTAAATATAAGCTCAGATACATTAGATAGACTCTCCTACACCTAGAAATTCTACAACAGCTGCAAAGTCTATTCAACATTCCTGAAATGACTCCAAGGCTTTGAACTTCACTATCCAATAAAAATACCCATTCTAAATTTTAAAACATTCAAGACGAGATTCCTGACATCAGCCCTAAACATTTTTCAGTTTGAAATCACACTCCTCTCCTACTTGCTTCTCACGCATCAGTCACCCAAGGGAGTTGGAGTGGAGTCTTCCATTTTAAAAAAAAAAATCCCTTTTCAATAAGTCAAGGCAGTAGAAAAGCATAGCAGACAGACAGAGAGGATCTGAAATATATTTCTTGAATTCTACGCTGCTCCACTGATGAAACCCAAAATACATGACAAGAAACTACAGCAGCAATGTATGTTTACGCAGAGTGGTGACTAGAGGGAGACACAAACCAAGAAATGTAATCACATTATGTTTAGAAGATAAAAACAGAACATTGTTTGGAAATCAAACGCATAGCACCAGAGGAAATAACTTTAAATTATTGAGGAAGAAATGTAAAAACCATAGCCGCCTGTTTCTATTCAGTTTTTCAAGCTTCTTCCATTACACGGTTTGACCATGATTGATCTACGTACTCCTCAATAATCTAATCCAACAAACAAACCTCATTTTTGAGATTTTCAGTGGCTTCTTCCAAACCACCAGCCTCAACCTCACTTTGGGAGAGTGACTTCTTCTCCTGACATATCCAGTTCTCCTGATGTGGAGTGTTTGCTGATTTTACTCCTGAACAGCTTGACTATAATTATAAAGGTGACCGATAATTCAGGGGTTCTTATTACAGAAGGAATAATTTCTCTTTCTATTCAGCTTCTCCATTTTTCAGCTTAAGCACCTCAAGCAGATCTTTGCGCAAGAAAGTAATGACAGAGGAACCTCGATTATCTGGCATCCGATTAACCAAATATCGGAATATCTGGCAAGATTTCAAGGTGCTGATGCTTGGCTAAACTATGGTATCCAGCATTTGATTATCCGGAATTTGAGCAATGGAACGAAATATTCCCCACCTGTGTCCTTCAGATAATCGAGGTTCCTCTGTATATGAAATAATAAGCAACACATTACGGAATAATATGCAACAGATAAGAATGGAGGAAAATACTGATGCATTCAAACCTAAGTTGGACTCTGAGCTGCTAGTTTTAGGACATCAGAGGGGTGAGCTGAGGCATTCTTTTATCCCAAACTGTTCTTGCAAGTAAAAAGGATGCAAAAATTATTTTGCCAAATTTATAACAGCATTTGAGATTTAGAGAACTGAAACCACTCACCTTCTTGTTGCAGGAAGGGGATGAAGAGCTCAGCGACTGTACCACTCAGGGTTTGACTCGAAATACCACCAACTGTATGGTGACTGCAGCTTCCAATGCCTATGCAAAAGAACAACGTTTAATGAACACAACTCTACATTCTGACAATACATGGAATAATACAACACCTAACATACATTCTCAGACAAAATATTTGTGTTAAGAGCACAATATCTGTTGCCTTTATATTCAACATCCCATATGTTAAGGCTCCTACTACTGAGCATATCATTCTGAAAAAAATGTTGAGATTCAAAAGGAACTATGGGTTGCAACAGGGGATACTGGAAGTCCATGCACAAAGGCTGGGAGATCTCAGCTGACAGCAGCATTTACATTATAAAGGCTCTTTGGATCAAACAGTTTTATTTATATGTGTGTAGCTTCATGTGATGTGAGCTTCAATGGCTGAACCAGCATTTACTGCCCATCCTGAAATACCCTAAGGAGGTAGCAGTGAGCTGCTTTCTTGAACCACTGCAGTACGCACGCGCGCGCGCGCACACACACACCATATTATCATGGAGGGAGTTCCCAAATTCTGATCGCGTGATACTGAAAGAACGGTTTTATATTTCCAAACCAGAACATTAAGTGGCTTGGAGGGAACATACAGGTGGTGGTTTCCAATGCATCTGCTGTCCTTGACCGTCGAGATGGAAGCAGGGGAGTGGTGTGTTGGGAAGGAGCTCTCAAAGAAACTTTGGTAAATTTCTGCATTATATCTTGTAATCGTTGCTGCCACTGAGCATCAGCAGTGGAGGGAATTAAGTGTGCACATGGTGCCAATTAACTGGACTGCTTTGCTATAGATGGTGTCAAATTTCTCGAGTGTTGGAGTTGCACTCATCCAGGCAAAGGAAGAGAATTCCATCACATTCCTGATTTATGCCTTAGATGATGGATAAGCATTTGGAATTCAAGAGTAAGTTACTCCCTGCAGGGATCCTACACTATGGCCTGCTCTTGCAGCCAATATTTATTGGTGAATCCAATTCAGTTTCTGGTCAATGCAGTATCCAAGATGTTGATAGTGGGTGAATTCAGCAAAGGCAATGCCACTGAATGTCGAGGATCAATGATTAGATTATTTGTTGCAGATGGCCAATGCCCAGCATTGTGTGCACAAACGTTACTTCCCATATGACAGCCAAGCCTACATTTTGCCCAGGTCTTATTGCATTTGAATCTGGACTGCTTCAGTATTTGAGAGTCATGGATGGTCCTGAACATGGTCGCACATGACTGCACAATCCCCATTCTGATCTTATGAAGAAGGGAAGGTCATTGATGGAGTAGCTGAAGATGGTTGAGACTAGGACACCCTGAGGAACTCCCACGGAGATGTTCTGGAGCTGAGGAAAATGGCTTCCAACAACAACAATAACCAGCTTCCTTTGAGCTCAGTATGATTCAAACCAACGAAGAACTTCCTCACTAATTCTCACAGATTCCAATTTTGCTACGACTCTTTGTTGTCACACTTAGTCAAATCTGGCCTCAGAATCATAGTATCCTGACAGTGTGGGAAGAGGCCCTTCAGCCCAACAAGTCCACAGTGACTCTCTGAAGAGTATCCCACCCAGACCCATTCCCCTACCCTATTATTCTACATTTCCCCCCAACTAAGGCACGTAACCTACATGTTCCTGAACACCATGGGCAATTTAGCATAGCCAATTCACCTGACCTGCACATCTTTGGACTGTGGGAGGAAATCAGAGGAAACCCACGCAGACACAGGGAGAATGCCTGTGTGGAGTTTGCATAGTCGCCTGAGACTGGAATCGAACCTGAGTCCGTGGCGCTGTGAGGCAGCAGTGTTAACCAATGAGCCACCACGCCACTGCTGTGACCTTGATCTCACCTCTGGAGTTCAGCTCTTTTACTGCTTTGGACCAAAGCTGGAATGGGGTCAGGAGTGAAGTAAACTGTCAGTGAATAGATTATTGTTAACTAAGTGCTGTTTTGCACTGTTGCCACCCAGTTCCATCACTTTACTTATGATTGAGAGAGAACTGATGAGGTGGTAGTTGGCCTGGTTGGATTTGCTCTGCTTTGTGTGGATAATTATCTGCATCGCCGAGATGTCGCCACTGCTATAGCTGTACTGGAACAACTTGGCTAGGGGTGTGACAAATTTTGGAGCACAAGTCTTCAGTAGCATTGCCAGAATGATATCAAGGCCCAAGGCCTTTCCTGTTGTCAATACCTTTAATCATTTCTGGATTTCACATAGAGCGATAGTCCTACATCTATGATGCTATTGATTTCTGGAGGAGGCCAAGATTCACTCATCATTTCAGGCTGAAGATGGATGCCTTTTCTTTTGCACTGACATGCTGGGCTCCCCAAGCATTGAAGGTGGGGAAATTTATACAGCCTCTTCCTCCAGTGAGTTATTTAAATGCCCATCTCCATCCTGATGAGGATACATCAAGACTGCAGAGCTTCAATTCTGAGGAAGGGTCACTTGACCTGAAATGTTAGCTTTGATTTCTCTCCATCGATGCTATCAGACCAATTGAGCTTTTCCAGCAATTTGTTTTTTGTTCTGATCTATTTGGTTGGTTGTGGAATTGCTCAACCATGTCTATCATTTACTGCTTAAGCTGCTTGGTATGCAAATTGTCGAGTTGCAACTTCTCCTGGCCTGTCCTTCTGCACACTACATTGAACCAGGGATAATCCAACATTGATGGCAATGGCAGAATGCGAGATATGCTAGGTATTATATTACAAATTGTGATTGAGTACAATTCTACTGATGATGGTCCACAGATACCCAGTCTTGAATTGCTGGATCTGATTGAAGTCTATCCCATTTAGCAGTGGTGGTGCTATACATGATGGACAACAGCCACTGTGTGAAGACTGAACTTAGTCTTCACAAGATCTGTGCAGTAATAACTCCTACTGATACAGATGCACTTGTGGCAGGTAGACTGGGGAGGATGAGGTCAAGTAATATTTCTCTCCCTCTCATGTTGGTTCCTTCACTGCCTGCTACAGACCCAGTTCAGCAACCATGTCTTTTAGAACTCAACCAGTTTGGTCAAAAGTAATGCTGCTAAGTCACACTGGTGATATAGCCTCCATCCAGAGTATGGATGTACGCCTTTGGAAACTTCATTTCCTCCTCCACATAGTGTTCAACATAAATATCATCCAGGGTGGAGGGAAATCAGCTAGATTCCTTGCCCATGTTTCACCTGATACCATGAGACTTCATGTGGTCCAGAGTCAACATTGAGGACTCCCAACTCCTTCCCATGTTATACCACTGTGCCATCACCTCTGATGGCTCATCCTGTGATGGGACAGGACATGCCCAGGGATGGTAGTGGTGCTGTCACAAGTATTACCTAAAAGGTACAATTGTATAGTATGACGATGTCAGTCTGCGAGATAGCTACAATTTCGACATTAGTCCCCAGGTGAGGAGGACTTTGTAGGGTTGACAAGGCTAAATTTGCTATTGCTGTTTCTGGTACTGGGACAATGCCAGGTGATCTGTCTGTTGTTGAGACTTTTTAGTGCTGGATTCTTGGCTATTCCAGAGGACAGTGAAGATCAACCATATTGCTATGAACGTGAAGTCACATTCAGGACAGGTGACGATGACAAATTTCCTTACCCAAAAGACATTAAGTAAACTAGATGGATTGACAATGGCCCCATGGTCATCATTAGACTTTTAATCCCAGACTTGCTTTAGACTTCAAATTACACCACCTGCTGAACCCTGATCCACAGAGCATTACCTGGCCTTCTGGGTTACGAGAAACAAGATCACTACATCATCTCCTCCCTCTTTCTCAAGCGCTCATAATGAGTTCTAAAACAATATAACAATTAAACAAAAGGCTTAAATAAAATATGCAGAGTTTTTTACAAAATGTTAACAGGAAGAATAACATCTTAAAACTAAACTAACAATTCAGGTTACTGACAGATTTGCCAGCATTTCATTATTAGCACTCAGCAGGCTGAGACTTTGAAAGGTACACCACAGCACTCACCTTAGCGCTGACAGAAGGCATTGCCTGCAGAGGTAAGTTGAACTCAAACTAATTTGTGAAAGAACATTGGATAAAAATTTGCGCTGCACTCTCAGTGCAACAGAATTCTAAACTATTCTATTTGACTTCTATGTAGTTATGCACAAAAACACTCCAATTCAGGAAACGTCTCAACAGTATGTCCATTTTCTTCTAAAATTACTAGAAACTGTATGAACAGGTTTTCTTCAATTTTATTTCAAGTGATTTAAATCACCAACCTGACAGCACACTTATCTTCTGTGATATAGCAGTCAGCTTGCCCTCAGAACCTAGAGGAAAATATAAATGACAGTGAGAAGTTAGCAGCCATTACCAAGAATCTGTTCAATAAATATGCATTTATAGAAGGCATGTAACAATCCAGAGGCCCAAGGGAATTAGTGAAGAATAAACTATTTTTGAAATGTAATCATGGCTCTAATGTCAGAAAATACAGCAGCCAATTGTACAAACAATACCACAGCCAGCAATGTGATGAATGAACATGCAAACTGTTTGTGATTGCAGTCAAGACACCAAAATAATTCTCTTGCACCTCTCCACATATTACATTAAAATCTTTCACATCCACCTGAGGCATAGGCACGATCTCACCCAGTTGTTACATTATACATTCAAGATATAGACTGCTTGTGTATCTTCTCTGAGTGCCGAATTACAAGTTTCTCGCCAAATGCCCTCACACAGAATAGAAAACTGAAGATATCTGGAAATATTCTATCCAAAAAATTCTTCTTTCACTACCTGCAAACACAGGATACATTTTGTACACAAGTAGATACACAGTGACATTCATTACCATGGGCACAGACAACGGAATAAGAAGTTATGTAATGAAGTGCATTGAGAAAGTGAGGAATTATTAGGGCCGTATTAGGGAAAATACGGAGGGTGGAATGATATGGTTCTGCATGTTGTGTATGGTCATGAAGTGGAGGGGCAGCCGTAGTTGAAGTTGGTTTTTTAAAAAAATTGCAAGAGTATTGGAGTAATGATAAATTGAGGATGTACAAAATTTTAAAATGGTGTTCGTGCGTAGAAAACAGTGAAATAACCCGCACACTGGAGTCAAAATATCAAAGATAACATTAGAAGGAATAGTAGACAAGAAACATTATAGTAAAAAGAAGAAAGGAAAAGGTCTTCAAAAATGCTGAATAAGTAGAGACTAAAGGAAAGAAATGGAAGGGCAAAAAAAAAATAAGGCAAAAACAAACAACTTGCATTTTAAAAAAAGAGACCATGGGAAACTGCATGACAGAGTTTAAAATCAAACAAAAACAGGACTAAGAATCCTGCAAAAACACGGTGGGGACTGGGTTTGAAAATGGCAGGAATCAAAAAATGAACTAGAAATGAGTTTGATGAAACATATGATAAAATAAAGTACCACAGATCTGGATGTTTAAGAAAATAAATGGAGAAAGATATAGGCAGAATTAAAAATCAGGATTAAAATCTTTGTACATTGTTGGAAGACAAAAGGCAGTAAGGGAAAAAAACTGAGAAAAAAAACACAGATAGCAACAGAAATAAGGTGAATGACAACCCAAGCCCGGAAGCAGTAAAGGCCAGAAAATCTTACTGGAAAAGAATTCAGCTGGACCTGAGCCGTTAGGCACGTTAAGTTGAGAGCACCATTATCGTATGATCCTTTTGTGGCAATAAATGGTGCAAGGAATTTTGTGCTATCACAGGAGCACCTAACTATCATGTCAAATTAGACAGCCAAAATTAGTCCTACATTAAAATGAATGAGAAAGGACAAATGTGACATAAATAGCACAAGCGTTACTTCCCTTGTCAGGCACATAATCCTAGATAAAAATACACACACACAAAATGTCCTGGATTTCTGGTCCATAAGACATACCCCCAAGAATGGCAAAGAGATGTCTGACAAGAGATTCAGCAGCTGTCTGATCACTGCACTGATGGGTTAAGTTGCGTAAAGCTGTCACAGCCTCGTCCATCAGTTGCGCATTGTTAGACTTCAGTTGGCCTGTGGTACAGAAAAGAAAGTAGCAAACCTGGGATAATCAAATTGAAACAATTTCCTGCAACAATCCAATGTTATAATTTTAAAAAAAAAGCTTGTCTAATTAATTTATCCCTTCTCTATGATTTAAAAAATATCTGGAGAATGACCCAGAAATATACAAAATAATTACAAACAGATCACAATTAAATTTAACAATGCTGAAAATCTATGCAATTTTTTTCATTTATTATTATAAGAGAGGATAACTCATTACATAGCTCTCTATTTCACACTTACTTGCAAGGCCTTTGGCAATGTCCATTGCATACTGGCTAAGGTCAAGGGTTACTGAAGATAATAAGTAGGAGATCGCTGTGAAAAAAAAAGTCAATCAGTGATTGCCAAACAAAGAAAAATTCAATCCATCACTTTCCTCAGCAGTAGTTTCAACAACACTGCAGAAATGGAAGAAAGACTTGCATTTATATACCACCTTTCACAACTGCAGGATGTCCCAAAAGGGTTTCACACTTAAAGTACACCACATTGTGATTATGTATGAAAGGCAACAGCAATTTACACACAGCAAGCTCCTGGTAAACAAATTGCGATCACAAACAGATACTCTGTTTTTGTTGATTAAGTGATATCTGAAGGATACATATGAGCCAAGACATCAGGGAACTTGAGTAAATAATACCTTGGGGTTTTGTGCATCATCATAAGGGAGCATCATAGCATTAAC
Source organism: Hemiscyllium ocellatum (assembly GCF_020745735.1). Classification (NCBI taxonomy): domain Eukaryota; kingdom Metazoa; phylum Chordata; class Chondrichthyes; order Orectolobiformes; family Hemiscylliidae; genus Hemiscyllium; species Hemiscyllium ocellatum. The sequence continues at coordinate 51,153,683 of NC_083424.1, forward strand.
ATTTCTGAAAGAAGGAATATCCAACAACACAAGGTACTACGTTGGAAGATCAGTCGAGAGTTTTGGTTCACAATCTTCTGATCGCTGGGGAGTGTGCAATTAACACAGCCATGATTGTTACGTTATCAGGGTTATTTAAAACATCACGACACTGTATCACTTCAAACAACATGTGAAATTTCAACTCCTGGTCTATCTTCCACGGATGTCATGGCATATTTTGATATGGGGCACAGCCAATTATTCAACTCAAATCCTAATGTATACTGAATGTGCTTAAATTTAAATTTTCAATCCCCGATTTTGGCCTCCCCACATTGCTGCACAACTTCCAACAAGAATGGGATCGGATGCCAGAACCATGGAGACTGGAGCTGTTCGCCCAAAACTATTGTGGTGTTTACTTAGAGCTTTCTCTAGCAGGTCCAAAGCCTACTCAAGGATGCAGCTTGAAGTAAATCAGCAGTCGAATCAAAGCCTCAGGCATCACAGCCAACAAAGCAATGTTGACCACTCCCACCATTCGCAGAACTTCCAGGCAATACTCCTAGACCTCTTAAACCCACTTCCCAAAATTAATGGTTTTCTTTCCATAGAACAATATTGACACTTCCAAATCTCACGATGATTCTCTAAATACGGTAAAGTCCTCACTTGCATGTATGTCCTTCATGAATTTGCTTATCCATGTAATACTTACTGTACACCTCTTTTAGGAGAAAGTGAGGACTGCAGATGCTGGAGATCAGAGCTGAAAATGTGTTGCTGGAAAAGCACAGCAGGTCAGGCAGCATCCAAGGAGCAGGAGAATCGACGTTTCGGGCATGAGCCCTTCTTCAGGAATGAGGAAAGGGTGTCCAGCAGGCTAAGATAAAAGGTAGGGAGGAGGGACTTGGGGGAGGGGCGTTGGAAATGCGATAGGTGGAAGGAGGTTAAGGTGAGGGTGATAGGCCGGAGTGGGGGTGGGGGCGGAGAGGTCAGGAAGAAGATTGCAGGTTAGGAGGGCGGTGCTGAGTTTGAGGGATTTGACTGAGACAAGGTGGGGGGAGGGGAAATGAGGAAACTGGAGAAATCCGAGTTCATCCCTTGTGGTTGGAGGGTTCCCAGGCGGAAGATGAGGCGCTCTTCCTCCAGCCGTCGTGTTGCTATGATCTGGTGATGGAGGAGTCCAAGGACCTGCATGTCCTTGGTGGAGTGGGAGGGGGAGTTGAAGTGTTGAGCCACTTTCCCCCCAGACATGATCGACGATGCCCTCCACTGCATCTCCTCCACTTCCCGCTCCTCCGATCGCCACCAGGACAGAACCCCACTGGTCCTCACCTATCACCCCATCAACCTCCATATACATCGTATCATCCGTCGTCATTTCCGCCACCTCCAAACGGATCCCACCACCAGGGATATATTTCCCTCCCCTCCCCTATCAGCGTTCCGAAAAGACCACTCCCTCCGTGACTCCCTCGTCAGGTTCACACCCCCCACCAACCCAACCTCCACTACTGGCACCTTCCCCTGCAACCGCAAGAAATGCAAAACTTGCGCCCACACCTCCCCCTTTACTTCTCTCCAAGGCCCCAAGGGATCCTTCCATATCCACCACAAATTCACCTGCACCTCCACACACATCATTTACTGCATCCGCTGCGGCCTCCTCTATATTGGGGAGACAGGCCGCCTACTTGCGGAACGTTTCAGAGAACACCTCTGGGACACCCGGACCAACCAACCCAACCACCCTGTGGCTCAACACTTCAAGTCCCCCTCCCACTCCCACTCCACCAAGGACATGCAGGTCCTTGGACTCCTCCATCGCCAGACCATAGCAACACGACGGCTGAAGGAAGAGCGCCTCATCGTCTGCCTAGGAACCCTCCAACCACAAGGGATGAACTCAGATTTCTCCAGTTTCCTCATTTCCCCTGCCCCCCACCTCCCCCCAAATCCCTCGAACTCAGCACCGCCTTTCTAACCTGCAATCTTCTTCCTGACCTCCCCATCCCCACTCCGGCCTATCACCCTCACCTTGACCTCCTTCCACCTATCGCATTTCCAACGCCCCTCCCCCAAGTCCCTCCTCCCTATCTTTTATCTTAGCCTGCTTGGCACACTCTCCTCATTCCTGAAGAAGGGCTCATGCCCGAAACGTCGATTCGCCTGCTCCTTGGATGCTGCCTGACCTGCTGCACTTTTCCAACAAAACATTTTCAGCTCTATACACCTCTTTTGCCAAATGAGAATCTAATCTTTTCTCTTTTAAACTTTGGATAGGTGAAGAAATTCATGAAATAGAAGCGTGCACAAGCACAGAGGGTGATGTTTGCTGTTTGTGAAAACCATTCATTGCGGCATTTGCCAGAAATGCATGCCGTACATACAGCAGGACTTTAATGAATCCTGCTATAACCCCCTTAAAATGGATTCCAGCAATTTATCCATGACTGATGTTAGGCTAACATAGCCTAGCTTTCTGCCTCTCTCTCTTTCCTTAAATAATGGTGTTGTGTTCACAACTTCTCAATTTGTTGAAACAATTACAAAATCCAAGGAATTCTGAAAGATTATAACCAATGTCAATACAATGTCTATAGGCATTTCTTTTGAGATCCTTCAGTGCAGACCATTCAAATCTTGGGAATTTGTCAGCTTTAGGTCTTAATACTTCCCACCTCCTTATTCCTGGTGCTGGCAATTATTTTAAATTCTACCCACTCTTTCAGCATTTGATTTTCTAATGTTTTTAGGAAATTTCCTCAGTGAAGACAGACACGGATTACCTGTTCAAAACCTCCGTGATTTCCTGGTTTTTGCAATATCAGTCGCCTAGACTTGCTTGCTACAGGATCAATACTAGTTTTAATTACTCTTTCTCCATTTAATTGTTGAAACATATTACCAGCTCGCTTTCTCTCATATTCTACTTCCACTTTATAGTGTGTGACCTCTGCGTGGAATCTTTCAGACAGTGGTATCTTGATGTGTCCATTTTCAGCCTTTTAGGTGGTAACGGTTATAGATTTAGAGACATGCTATTGATGATTTGCTGCAGTGCATGTGGTAGATGGTTCACACCATGCACTGGCGCCAGAAGCTGTGAATGTTGAAGTTGGTGGGTTGGGTGCCAGCCAAGTATACATTTTTTCTCGAATGGTGTCAAAATTCTTGGATGCAGTTGGAACTCCAGTGATTCAGGCAAATGGTGATCATTTCTGACTTGTGCTTTGTAGACATGGACAGAGTTTAGCAAGTCAGATGAATTACTCACACAGAATTTCCAGCTTCCAACCTGATCTTGTAGCCAATATTTGCATGGCTGGTCTAGTAAAGTTTCTGAGATACCAGAGGACTGATTATACTCAATAACTATAGCTAGAGAAGAGAAAGATTGGAAACATAAAATATCAACAATGCAGGCCAACTTGCACCTCACTTACTTTCAATTACATTCTCTGGGCTACGCAGGATAGATTTATGCATTGTCGGGAGCAGAGAGCTCTTGAACTCTTCATGGGACACATGGCGAAGCAGTGGTTCACAGCGTTCCTGTGAAAGCAAAACAGGAAAGCACCTCCAGCATTCATTATTTGAGAATTAAATGAGACAAGATGTATATTTCTTTCATTATGTTATGTGGCCACATTTTAACTAGCACCACATTGAATTCCTTAGAATTAATCCTATTCCCAAACTGACTCAGTGAAGGCTTTTCTAATAAGTAGAAAGATTCTACTTTTGTAACGTAACCAGAGCAGCAGTTTCAACCAACGTATCTACAGAGACCCTAAATGGACAACTGAATGGCAGGGAATGGTGTTACGGCTCATTGAGATAGTGCTCTGGAAGTTGAATCCGGGCATTCCTGGAGTCATCACAGAAGTAAAAAATGCTATAAAATATGTAAAGATCCCCTATTTACCTGACTTTCAGACCCAGACCAATACAAAGTGAAGTAAACAAGAATTACTATTTAAGTAATTAGCTGGGGTAAACAGCAATAAGCTGGGCGGCACAGTGGCTAGCTCTGCTGCCTCACAGCACCAGGAACCTGGCTACGATTCCAGCCTTGGGTAACTGCGTGGAGTTTGTACATTCTCCCAGGGTCTGCATGGGTTTCCTCTGGGTGTTCCAGTTTCCTCCCCACAATCCAAAGATTTGCAGGTTAGGTAAATTGGCCAAGCTGAATTGCCCAGAGTGTTCAGGGATGTGCAGGTTAGGTGCATTTGTCAGGGCTAAAATATAGGGTAGGGGAATGGGTCTGGGTGGGTTACTGTGTGGAGGGTCAATCTGGGCTTGTTGGGCCGAAGGGACTGTTTCCACACTGTACACATTCTACGCACTAGAAGCTGTTAGCATTTAACACTAGCAATTAAAACTCCACCTTACACACACAGGCAAAAACACAGAAAAAATTGATTATTAGTCAGAGGAGATAAACTGGAAAGACAGTTCAATAGTCTTTGTTCCCAAGTTCTTATGTTGAAATGATCCTTATAATTCTTTTGCTGGATAACACGTTGTTTCAATAGTCCTTCTGTGGATGCTTTCACTTATTGGTAAGAGACAAAAGGTGACTAGTCCACATCTAAAATGTCTCTGACTTATCAGTCAAAAGTCACAACTTTAAACAACTGTTACAGGAAAAATAACCAGTTTTCTTCGGGTTTACAGTAAATTTTGTCTGCAGAGAACAGAGAGACCGCTCCTGAGCGGCAGAAGAACTGAACACTTTGCTTTCTCCGTAACTTGGTCCAAGTTGCAATCTGCTCAGTTGTTAAGAACCAGTCCACAGTTTTTCTTTTAAAACAAGCACAAAATAAAAAGACAATTCCATGCGCTCATTTTATTTAAATTCTTGTAAACGTTCTAAATGACTTTAAATTGCTGCTCACCAGAAGATATTTTGGAGGTTTGGTCTTGCTCATCAGCACCGTTTTCATGTAGAGATCTAACATCTGACTCTGTAAAACAGTCAAGAGGAGAAGTGGTCAGCCTTTGTCCAGGAAAATCGAATAATGCAGCGATCATTTGGAAATTATCTCAATGTAGACAAGATGAACCTGTGGCACCAGTACAATGGCATCCCTTCAAGTTCAAAATGCCTTGGGACACACCGGTTGCATCACACTGTGCTAGATGACATACGGGCCTTGAAGGCAACAACGTACAGGCAATTTCCTCAAGTGCACCGGCACTTCAAATTTTTGACAGGCCACACATGCTTGGACGTAAGAGGGCCATTTGAATGCAGTCTGTGATGTGATTTTCAGGGTGCAGAGTAGCTTAGGGAAAACTACAGCTCAGATGTACCAGAATGATGCTGCAGCTGAATGGATATTTAAGGAGGCCAGGTGCAACCATTAGCTTGCACTCCCTTGAACACAGGATATTAAGAGATGATTTAATTGAGGTATTTACAATAAATGTTTTTTAAATTGGCATGGTGGATTGAGAGAAAGCATTTCCTCTGGAGCATGGTGCATTAACTTAAAGGTTCAAGCTTGTTCATTCAGAAATAATGTCATGAAGCACTCCTTCCACAAAGCAAGTGGACGTCTAGAACTCTTTCCTTTCCAAATCTATTCGAGTGCCAAAGGAAAACTAAAGTGAAATTGATAATTTGTCGGGCAAGGGTATTAAAAGTTTAAAAAATCAAGGTAATGGAATTAAGGGATAAGTCAATTGAGAATTAACTGATTATCAGCTGAAGAATCAGAGCTCTACAGTTCCTATAAAGCTCTCAATCATTGAAACCTCTTCAAATCCATTTAAGTTCCTAAAATCAAAGCAAAATACTGCAGATACTGGGAATCTTAAACAAAAAGTACTATAAATGCTCAGGTAACCTACAGCAGCTGAGGAGAAAGAGTTAGTGTTTTCTGTCAAATATAACTTCTTCAGACCTGATTTTAACACTTTCTGCTTGTATTCCTGTTGAGACCCCTCTGCCCACATTAGTTCAGCAGGATTAAGTCATGATTAGTGAGGGGTAAGCTATGATTAAAATGGTTCCATAATGCAGAACCATTTGATCCAAAACATTACAGTGCAAAGTTCTCTAAAAATCTGGAAAGCAAAGATATGTTAAATACCTTATGCTTGTTGATGGTGGCGATATCTTTCTGGTCTGTACAGTACTGCACTAAAACTCCTAGCATTGCTAAATGGAGTGGGTTTGGTTCCAGACCCACTGCTGTTGCCAAATACTGCCGTGCAAGATCTGGGTTCTGTGAAGAGAAGTAGAAGATAAAGGTAAAATGGATCAGGCACCAGATTGACAAGCCGCGCAATGGATCTGTAGTGCTCAAGAATGCTCTCCCTTGTACAGATACATGAGACTGGGACTAAGTGAACCAGTGCATTGCACATCCATTAGCAAGGTCCAATTTTGTTGGACTCATTTTAGAATTGAATCTCATACAGGGTGACTGGTTCCAGGCACTAGATGATGCAGCTGGCTTATAAATGGGAGATAGTTTTCCTCATATGGCTGCCATCTTTCGAAAGAATCCCAAAAACATTATTTAATCATTTTCCTAACCTACTTTGCTATCTTCAACAACTTGTTTGTCTTGTTTTTCTGTGCTGCCTGAAGAACTGTATATGTTATTTATTATTATCATTGACAGTGAACTGCTTTGAAAAATCCTGAGCTTGTGAAGGATGCTATCTAACTGCAACTCAGTGTTATTTTCCACAATTCGAGAGAATTATCCAAGTGAAAACTGAACTTCAAATGTAACTATCAAATCAAAACGTTCTTTCCTCAACTTTTGCCACACTTTGACCAATAGAAGACTCAAAATGCAGAAACTCATTTAGTGGCAGTATTTCATCATGTTATGTCTATCACAATAATGATGAAAAATATAAAAGCCAAGAACCATTTCTGTCCACAGAAATTTCACTTCTTTCTTCATTTCAGCTCTATCCAGCTTTTCTCAAAGATAATCTTGTATACAATACAGTCACAAGTTGTTGCTCACTGCATTCTCATGACTCTGCTTCACCCTTTTTCTCAGTTCATTCTGCAGTCATTAACCTGCCCCTTGATCCAGGTATCATTCCATACCACTGACTCCATCTTTTCCTTACCTCTTTCCATAGATGTTTGAGTTTCTTCAGGGCCCCATTCACTGTATGCTTGTTACCACCACCCATAACCTCCATTAAGAGCAGGCACTGTACATCTACCTGTTAGGAAACACAAGATATTGCAGGTTGATCACTGCCAGTTGAATTTTTGCTGTCCACACCAGATGTATTCAACTGTGCATCTGAAAGACCACCTAGGAGACTGAATTTATCCTTGCAACCTTCTAATTTGATTTTGGCTCGAGCTCCTTCAGTTTCTTGTCAATTAGGGACTGAACAGGGAACCATATAGAGAGAGATGGCATGGGTGAGGTACTATGAGAGCAAAAAAAAACGCTTAAAAAAAAGCCAAAACGGAAGAACTGGCCATTGAGACAGAGGATGGAACAACAATGACAAAATGATAAAAGGATGATTGCACTTAAAATGTTGTTAAGTCACCAGGACCAGATGGGATGCATGTGATGGCATAATCATCCAATCCACTTTTAGTGGTGCTACAGCGTTGTAGCATTGAAAATTTTACATCTCTGCTCATATAAATACGATAACAATAAACCAAAGTGATCTTTGTTCAGGAACAATAATCTGAATAAAACTAACAAACTGTCACTTGGACAAGGATGAATTAATTACAGAAAGCCAACATTGATCTGTTAATTCTGAAAGGTTGCAAGGACACAGAACAGGGGCCAAGTATTAAAAAAAATCAATGAAGTCACCAGGAAGATCGAAATGTGGTTAAAATATATATAGGATCCTTGGATTTATAAACTGATGCATTACATCAACAAAGAATTTACGAAAAACCTCTATCAACTACTGATTTTGCTTTAACTGAAGTGTTATGTCCAAGATTAGGCACTGCATTTTAAGGCATTCTAGATGGTCAGAAAAAAAATGGTTCCAGATTAGCGAATGTGGGACTGTACTCTTGAAAATAAGATCTGGGGAGATTTTGTAGCATTGTTAAAAATCATGAAGGGTCTGAGCAGTTTAAAGGAAGAGAAAATGCTCCTAATATCTAGAATTCAAGAAAACAGATTTGACATGATTATCAAAGGAACTAATGGTGACGAGAAAAACTCTTTCACGCAGAGAATGGTTAAGATCTGGACTGCATTGCCCAAGATTGTGGTGGGAGCAAATTCAATCATGGCTTTCAAAAAGAACTGGATAAGCTGGGCGGCACAGTGGCTAGCACTGCTGCCTCAATTCCCGCCTCAGGCAACTGTCTGTGTGGAGCTTGCACATTCTCCCAGTGTCTGCATGGGTTTTCTCCGGGTGTTCCGGTTTCCTCCCACAGTCCAAAGATGTGCAAGGTTAGGTGAATTGGCCATGCTAAATTGCCTGTAGTGTGAGGTGAAGGGGTAAATGTAGGGGAGTGGGTTGCTCTTTGGAGGGTCGGTGTGAACTTGTTGGGCCAAAGGGCCTGTTTCTACACTGTAAGTAATCTAATCTAAGCTCCTGTAGAGAGAAAATTTGATCTGGGGAAAATGTAAGGAAATGGAACTGGCCTTGCCAGTTAATATAAACATCACAGGTCAAGTGGTCTCTACTTATTCTATAATCGTTTTGTTATTCACTACTCTCAGGTTTCTGCAGTTTGGCTCACCACCCTACCACCTGATACCCTTGAACCATGCAGTTTTTATCATTCATTTATGAGATGTGTGTGTGTTGCTGGCTGACCAGCATTTATTGCCTATCCTTAGTTACCCTTGAGAAGGTTATGGTGAGCTGTCTTCCTGAACCAGTGCAGTCCATCTACTGTGGTTTGACCCACAATGCCATTAGGGAAGGAAGTCCAAGATTTTGATCCAGCAACAGTGAAAGAACAGCAATATAGTTCTAAGTCAGGATGATGAGTGGCTTAAAGGGGAACTTGAAGGTGCTAGTGTTCCCATGTATCTGCTGCCCTTATCCTTCGAGGTGGAAGAAGTCATGGATTTGGAAGGTATTGTCTGTGGATCTTTGGTGAATTTTTGAAGTACATCTTGTAGATATTAGGCAACATTCTTGCCTCTGATTCAGAAGATCCAGTTCCGATCCTATGCCATAGGCATATTCTGATCAAGCACTCTGCTTGAGTACAGGAAATGTTGCACTGTCATAAGTGCCATCATTTGGATGAGATGTGAAAGCAGTGTCCTTTCTGCTCTCGTCTGGACTACTAAGAGAGTAGGTGAGTTCTGACTATTAGCCGTCATTGTACTTTAATAAAGATTTGCCCCATTTTTATAGATGGAAGCTATTCTAATGGATGGATCAAATGAGAAATGATAAAACAAATAGGAAGGCTGACGTTTCAGCCAGGAAGCAAAGCAACCCTTTTCAAAATTTGCAAGAAACCAGCAGCTTTAGGAACTCAAAATGTAATATGGAAAACTCTGTGTGCCCATTTCCTGTACAATCTGTGTACTTCCCACTCTACCATGAGTTCCATCTCATCTTAACTCCCTCTGATGTCATACAACAAGCTTTTACTTTGCTCCCTTCCAAAATGAAATATGCGCAAAAATGCTGATCATTTACACATTTTATTTAAGTCATCCAGCCCAAGCTGCTTTTCTTATAGACGAAGATTTAACAAGCTGCAGTATCATTTTTTTGTATATTTTCTGAATGTTGCACTGACCCTAATCTTTGCTTCAACAGCCCTAAGTAAAAATTAGCCACTTCTATACCCTGATACTCACCAACTTTATCCAAATCTCGGTTGCTTGTTTTTCAGGGGTTGTGAATGCTGTCTTGACCAGCAGTAATGTCCAGTTGAGAGCAAGGGATGCTGCTGAGGCACTGCTTTTACTGTTGAGAGAGAAAGGGTAGGAGCGCATACTTAGATGTTAATGACTTTAGATTACTACAATCTCATAATTGAAAAGGAATTCTCAAAAATAACCCGAACAGAAATTGATACATCCAAAGCCCCCTTCACCCAGCATATCATCGGGTATAGCGGATGCCGGTTGTTATCTGCAAGCTGACACTCGTGTTATTCCACACGCTCCCTGGCCTGGTCCCTCGGCAATTCCTATCCATGACAGACTTATTGATCCTTTTGCCTCCACTCAGAGCTGTGGGGTTATAATGGAGCTGGGAATCTCTTTTCTCTACCCCAAAAGAAAGTAACAAAAGAACTTCTTTTGCAAATTTCCCCAGCCAAACAAGAATTATCTACTTCAGGCTTCAAAATATTCAATGACATCACTAGCATTGGAAGTCCCTGCCTCAGGAGCAAAGTCATGCAACCCTCACTCAAAACAGAGATAAGAGTGAAAAATCATTTCACTGAAGATCCTGAATGATCTTGACAAGGTGAGCATGGAAAGGATTTTTACTCTTGCAGCTGAATCCAGAAGATAGGTGACACTCTTAAAATTAGGGTTGACTTTTAGGACAACAATGAGAACACTTTTATTTTCTCTCTCGGAAGCTTCTGCAGGTTGGAATTCTGAATCTCAGAGGGCAGTGAAGGCAGGGTCATTGAATGCTTTTCAGTCAGAGATAGTCAGACACTTAATAGGTGACAGAATTAAATGCTATTCATTGTAAATATGGAATTTGGAACAGAAGCCATTATGAAGTAGAGAATGACCTCCTACCAATCCCAATTCGCAAACAGGATTATACTATTTCCATATTGTAAATCAAGGGATCTAATTACATTTTAAATGGAATCCCAGAACGTCCTGACCAAGAATGGGTTCTTTCAGACATCACATTAGTGCCTGCTGATTGAAAGGGCTGATTATTTCCAATAATCATCTTGCAATCCAATGGTATACACACACATGAACAGAGTTCTATGTACCACCAAATGGACAGCAGGTTCTTAGGACAATACCATTTTGAATTGTGGCCCTCCGGAATGATCTGATCTAGAGACACCATTATCTGTCAGAGATCGCACCTCAGGCAAAAAAAAACACAAATATATTTTACGTAGCCAGCATCTCTATAGAGGTGGAGATTTTCTGGACAACTACAACCAACAAATTTCAATTAGAGACAGAGAGTTTCAATGTCTAACTCAGACCCAATGAAGTGATTACTGCAGTAATCAATTATGATTTGATTCACCAATAAGGCCAAACATTCCTTAAATAAATAACACTTGCTGAATCTTGCTACTGTTCAATGTAATTTAATATTTAGTATAAATATATACAGTTATAATAAATTAAAACTAACACAATTCAGTTTGATCAATCAGTTCTGAAGCTATGTAACTGATTCAGAACCTATAACCCTCTGAGAGACACATATCCAGCTTCAAGCCTAGCTCAACGTGTTCAGTTTTAGCAGCGGTTTCCACATCAATTGGTTATGTGTAGTATATGACAGAGGTTAGAGATCTACAATTTGCAGTGCGAAGTGCAACATGTCCTAAGGTCACATGATGCTCCATTTCTGCTTTGTCTCAATTCTATTTTGACCAATTACCCGTAAAGACTATGGAATCTCCAATTCAGAAGATGATCTATCCACAACTATCATCAAACCTACTCTGGTAAACAGAGGAAAGCAGTTGTAAAACTCCAGGCAAGTCTGTGGCTTTCTCCTTTCATTATACCTTGGATTGCCATTCTTACAGGTGATCCCGGTCGACTGCAGGCATTGCACCAGGTGTTTTGTTGTTGCCTCAGCATGACTTTCCACCAGTTGCTGAATTACTGTCTGAAGGGCTCTTTGTGATGTTGCATCCCTGCCAAATGACAGCAAAACAAATAGTTAATTCCAATACTTTTCAAAAGCCTTATTATTCAGCAACCTAACTGCAAGGCAAAGACTGATGTGGTTAAAAGGATTATATTTATCTGCATCTTGGAGTTACTGATCCATATCACTTCAAATGTTCAGAGGGACCATTATAGAGCAAGGTTAGAATATGACCAAAGAACATGTTGCAGAACCAAGCCTTAGATATATTATTGAATAGTATATGTGAACTCTGCAGCTAATCTCCTTCTCCCTCACTTTTGAATCCTTAACGCTGCAATTCATGGCAAGAATTTGGCAGCACCAACATTCATCACCTTAAGCATGGTTTAAAAGAAAATTGTCTTTTGGAGTAAGGAGAATTGAGAAAAGTAGTTTGCTTGCATTGATAGCCAGAGAACCAAGATATGGCTGGGCTTTCCACACAAAGATGCTGGACCATAATCTGCCAAGATACAGACGTCGGTTTTAAATTGTTGGTCTGACAATTTCCTGAAAATGTAAGCTGTTAATGTCGCAGTAAGGAAAAACAAAAATCAGGAATCCGAGTGAAGAGGGGAAGCAACTCATTAAATGTCTTTAAACATCCAGTTTAAAGATAAACATCCTTGATAATTGTGAAATTATCAAGGATTGAGAAGGAAGTATAAAATAGATGGGATGAATTAAAGGTACAATTTGATAAACAAAAAGAAATAAAGGGATGGGAGGAAAGATTACATTGAGAGAGAGAAAGACATAGATACAAAGGTAAAATCAAGTTTACAGATCTCCAGCAATTGAGACCTGAAGAAGTGAGACTCCTGTAGTGCAAAAGCTCAATTTCAGGGCTAGAGAGATTGATTGGCAATAATTTTAAAATCTATTATGCTGTTTAAAAGGGTCATCAGATGGAAATGAACAAACCTAACTTTCAGTGGCAAGTCTGATTCAGTGAAGCAAAGACACCTCTGGATATCTAAGTTTAACTCTGCAATTCCATTTGCAAACAAGTAACAATGAGAACCATTAGCCTCACTACTAATTTGATACTATATTCTACCCAGAACAATATAACAGCAATCCTCCCTTACTGATCCCCACTCTACAAATACAAGCTTGGTGAGAATAAGGAATGATGCAGGCAGTACTGCTTGCTGGGGCAGAATCAACATGGGGAGCAGAGACATGGAAGATCAGCAAATCCCCTTCGGGCGATCCATGCTTCCAAAGATCTGAGACAGGCTCTCAGAAATTAAGATGACATTTGAAACAAGCAATAAAACTGATGTTGATGTATTGCACAAGCTTGATGAGTCACTGGATCATGTAACTGCAAGGACATGTGCATTGCTTTTAAGAAGGGAGTTCAGGATTTTGACCCAAGTGAAAGAATGACAGTAGCATTCCAAATAAGGGTGGTGTGTGAATTAGAGAGGAACTTGTAAATAGCATCATTCCTATGCACATTTCCATATTATTCCCATGCATGTTCAATCCTCTGGGTGGCAGAAATCATAGATTTGAAAGGAATTGCTAAAAAAAAGCCTCAACAAGCTGCTTCAGTGCCTCTTGCAAATGGTACAAATGTAGTCACAATAAGTCAGTGGTGAAAGGAGTAAGAAAGTGGTGGATGTCAATCAAGCTGCTGCTTTGTCCTGGACAATGTCAAACATCTTAAGTGTTGTTGGAGCCGCACCCATCCAGCTAAGTGCACAGTATTCAACCACATTCCTGCCTTCTGTCTTGTAAATGTTGGGCCAGCTTAGGGGAGTCAGTCGCCGACTTAATTTACACAGAATTCCTAACCTCTGATCTGTTCTTGTTATCATATTATTTATTTCATTGGTTCAGTTAAATTTCGGATCAAAGGTGAACACCACGGTGTTGGTGATGGGGAATTCAACAATAGTAATGCTGCTGAATGTCAAAAGAAAGTGGTTAGCTTATCTCTTGTTGCAGACTGTCACTGTCTGGCATTTATGCGGTACAAATGTTACTTGCCACTAAACACTTCAAGCATGAATGTTACAGAGGAACCTTGATTATCTGAATATCAATTATCCGACGATGATTTCAAGGTCCTACATCAAAGAGGTAAGTGTATTTGATTTACCTGTACTGAAGATGATGTGAAAATGCTGGCAAAATACAAAGAAATATAAGCACCTCAAGAATCAGTGACTGGACATTTTTTAGGTAAGGGTTGTTACACAGTCCTTTGCAAAAATAAGTGTTTTAGAGTACTGTATTCCCCTCACTTTACCAGGCCGTCCATGAAAAAAATGGCATGTGCAAGGTGATGTTTCTATCTTTTTGTTGCGAGACTGAGTTCCTGGAAATTGATAAATGCTCTTGCACTCGTAGCAGCTGTTTAATACTGTCTCCACCACTTCTTGCCAAATGCTAACTACTGTTGCATGTTTAAAACGTTTTCTCGCATTATCATTGCTTTATTTTATTCATCATGTAAAATCAGTGTCCTCTTGTGCTCAATCCATTAAAATTATATTTAAACAAATTCTCTGGTAGAGCACACCATTAGATCAGCATGGCTTCCCTCCTTTCAGGTAAAATCGATTATCCGAATAGTCAATTATCCAAGTGAAACAGTGCCTGCCCACCTAATTTGGAATATCAAAGTTCCTCTATATCGAAGTCTTAAAGCACAGACTGCTTCAATATCTGAGGATTTGTGAATGGTACTGAATACTGTGTCATCAGTGGACATCCATTCTTCTGATCATATAACAGAGGGAAGATCATCTTCTAGAATTCAGCTCTTTTTGTAGAGAAATAAATCCCAGAACAGTAAGGCCGACGGCTAGACATGGCAGGAAACCTGATTTTAAATTCCAGTGTTGTAGTTTGAGACTTTGAAATCACTTTGTAAACATTCTTTGCAATTAAATCAGGTCTCAGTAAAACTGAATGAAACTGCCACCTTACTACACAAACCCAAATGCTCCACTATCATCATTTAGGGAAAAACAGCCTACCACCCTCCCATGGTATAGCCTATAAGGTACTGCAGATCCACACCAAAATGTTTTACTCTTATATCAAAGTAAAAATAAAAAACTGCAGATGCTGGAGATCCAAAGTAAAATCATTGGACTAATTCTGCCAAATCTGCTGGGTTGTTCCAGCACTTTTTGTTTTATTCTTAACATCTATCTCAAGTGGTAAAGCAAACTGCTCAGACTTAATCACTACCCTCTCCAAGACAATTAGGAACAATAATTTCCATCATGCACATATCTATTTTATGGAAGTTTGAATATGACAGAAAAGGTGGACTAAGAATGAGTGAAAATGGCAATGGTGAGCTGATGATGGCGAGACAGAATAACAACACATATCTTTGCAGAATTATAGAACAAGGAATGCACTCAAATTGCAAACACATTAGGAATAAATCAGTGAACCTACAGTTACAGGTACATTAGCTCCAGTTGTTGGTGCAGTAACTCCAGAAGGAAATATATTATTTGAACCAAAATTCTGATACTAACCTGTAGCGATGTAGAGTCAAGCAGAAAAGTTTGCACAAACCTTTCACAGCAGCATCAGGTAGATCTGAATGGACAGATGAGAAACAACTGTTACACAGCAATAAACATAGGGACAGTTCCCCAAGAATAAAGTTCCCCATCCCTTCATCTATGTTAACATGCTTTCAAAAAAAATCTTTCAAGGCTAGCATTCGATGCCCATCCCTCATTGCCCTAGAATTGCATATCTTGCTGATATATTTCATAGAGTCACATGGATAAGGATAGCAGACTTCCTTGCCTACAAAACAAAACCAGATGGGTTCTTAAGACAAATTAAAGATAGTTCTGTGACCACTATTTAATAGAATTTAAATTCTCCCAACTGCTGAGGTGGGATTGGATACTGTATCCTTAGAACATTAAGCTAAGCCTCTAGATAACTAGCCGAATAACATTGTCATAGTACCACTGTTGCTCTCTGCTCCCTGCAAACTAAATGTCCTGTCGATGGTATGAAATACTCTCAAGCATGAGACAGAATTGACATATCATGCATCAGAATTAAAAAAACCTTCAGCTACAGAGTAAGCCTCAATCTTTCGCACATGCAGACACAGTGGAAAAAATCCAAACCCACTGACTCAGTGGGTAGTATTCAGACTTCTGAATTACAGGATCATAGATTATCACTTCACTGGAGCCTTCAGTGCTTGGTTATTTAGGTCAACAACACTATTCAAAGAGCAGGTGATTTCTCCAAGGATCCTAGCTAGTCACAGTCTTCACCCAATAGTGACAAAACAGGTTATTTGGCCACTTATCAGACTGCTCTGCACAAGGCAACCATTATGTCTCTTTATTTTATACTGGTGAAACACTGCACTGGTCAGTTTGGGATGTGCTGACTGATGAAAGACATTATTTAAATATAAGTTCTTTTTGCAAACACAAAAGATTGAAGACTCAAATGTAGAATGGATCAACAGGCAGCAGAAATTGCATTTATAGAATGCTTTCAGCCATAGACTAGAGAGAAAAAAAACAAGACAAGAAACCAAAAACAGAGTTCCCTCATCTGCTGTCCATAGACTCCCTGATCGTTTGACCACCTGTTATCCACTAGTCTGGCTTTCTGCCCATATTTTTCCTGTAGGCAGACATCTGGCCACCACTCAAATCAGCATATTGCTGACCTGCACTTTATCACATCATAGCAGAGATCAGTGCAGCATTAACAAACAGCTCTCAACTAAGACACTACAGCAGGCTTCAATAAAGACTACAACAGAGCTCACTTCAAAAATCAATATGATGCCACAAGCTCTGGGAGACAGTAAGATACTTTCAAGCAGAGTGCACCAGATTTCCACCAAAGAATGTGGAGCAGCTAGACATTCAAAATGAAAATTTCATTTTGTCCCAGTGTAAAATGCTAGGATGCTTGGGCACCATAGGGATGAATCGATTCAGCAGGCATACCTTTTCCGATAACACAGTTCCCCAATTCCGAAAGTATCTGTTGCCTCTCCTTCACACTGGCTGTAGTGACTTTCGCAGCAAACCTCCTAAGGGTGTCTGAAACCTGTAAGTAAATCACACGGTTCTCACTCTTCATCCTGCTAATCAAAGTATTCAACTTACCCCACAGTATTCTGTTGTGTTTCACAGGGGTAGCATGCTGGAAATCCACTACTCCTGGAGTCATTGCAAAAAATGAAGATTTTAACAAGAACATAGAAATTCCCCAATTTACCAGTCTTTTAGGCTCAGCTTGACAAAAAGACATAGACCAGGTTTCTGTATTTAACAAGAATTCACATAATTAACTGATTACGTTCACAGGGTGTAGAATATCGGAGCAGGGAAGTCTTGTAACATTGGAGAGAGTCGGCTAAGCTGAAAATGGAACTCTGTCTGCAATTTTGGTCACCAAACTATTGGAAGGATGTAATGTTATGGAGAACATGCAGTGGAGATTCACCAGAATGTTGCTGGGATGAAAAGTTTCAGTTATGAGGAGAGACTGAAAAGCCCTGGATTTGTTTTCCCTGGAGCATAAAATGCTGAAGTGGAGGGATCTGATTAAGGTATACAAAATTATAATAGGCATTGACAGAGTAGATTGTAAGACCTTTCTCCCCATGGCAGACATTTCTAAGGCCAGAGGGAATTGGAGGGTGGTAGAAATACAGTAGGCGCTGCACGAGAGGGTGGTGGTGACGGTGGGTATTTTCACAACATTCAAGACCATACGAAATAGGAGTGTAAGGAAGGCCATTTGGCCCATCGAGTCCACTCCACTATTCAATCATGGCCGATGGGCATTCTAACTCTACTAACCTGCACTCTCCCCGTAGCCCTTAATTCCTTGCAAGATTAAGAATTTATCAATCTAGGCCTTGAAGACATTTAACATCCCGTCCTCCACTGCACTCCGTGGCAATGAATTCCACAGGCCCACCGCTCTCTGGCTGAAGAAATGTCTCCTTATTACCATTCAAAATTGACCCCCTCTAATTCTAAGGCTGTGCCCACGAGTCCTAGTATCCTCACCTGACGGAAACAATTTCCCAGCGTTCACCCTTTCTAAGCCATGCATTATCTTGCAAGTTTCTATTAGATATCCATTCAACCTTCTAAACTCTAATAAATACAATCCCAGGATCCTCAGCCGGTCATCGTATGTTAGGCCCCCCCATTCCAGGGATTAGATTAGATTACTTACAGTGTGGAAACAGGCCCTTCGGCCCAACAAGTCCACACCGGCCGCCAAAGCGCAACCCACCCATACCCCTACATTTACCCCTTACCTAACACTACGGGCAATTTAGCATGGCCAATTCACCTAACTCGCACATCTTTGGACTGTGGGAGGAAACCGGAGCACCCGGAGGAAACCCACGCAGACACGGTGAGAACGTGCAAACTCCACACAGTCAGTCGCCTGAGTCGGGAAATGAACCCGGGTCTCAGGCGCTGTGAGACAGCAGTGCTAACCACTGTGCCACCGTACCGCCCACTATCATCTGTGTGAATCTCTACTGGACATGCTCCAGTACCAGTATATCCTTCCTGAGGTGTAGGGTCCAAACTTGGACACAGTATTCTAAATGGGGCCTAACCAGAGCTGTATAAAGTCTCAGCAGCACATCACTGCTTTTACATTCCAACCCTCTTGAGATAAGTGACAACATTACATTTGCTTTCTTCATCACAGACAAGTCAACTTTGAGAAGCATCTGAATGAGCACTTAAAATGCCAGGGAATGTAATGGATGGGTTCAAATAAATAGGATTAGTATAGTTTAGCGTTTGTTGGTATAGACATGGTGGGCCGAAGGGTCTGTTTCCATGCTGTATGACTCTCTATGATTCCATAAACAATTATGAAACATTGATGTATAACTCTACTGGTGAAAACTCTAACCCACTTATAAAACAGAAAGTTGCTTCTTTACCTTCCATCTCCTGGTATTTTCAGTTTTTGCAGAAGGCACAGGGTGACTGGTTCACATTTATAAAGATCTCTGCCTTATTAAAAGTAACAGCTTACAGTTGGAAAAAGGAAATAAACGGCCACCTTCAGGCTCAAACGCTTTTTAATGCAGAGAGAAACAGAACCTTCTTTTCCAGAGGTCTGATAATTTCTACCTAAACCTTCAGATCCAAGCTGATCAGCTACCCATGTGTCAACTGCAGCTGTTAGTCCGCAGGAAGCCTTTGTCATCAATAATTGATCACTAACCTACACACTCCCTTGTCTCCAGCTTGTCTGTAAATGGGCTTTCCTCATTGAAACAAGAGCGATGTAAGTAGCACTTACAATCCGTCAGGTAACTTGCTTTTAAAAAGCGCAACCACCTTTCAACAATCCTTGGCTTTAAAACCAGTTCTTCTCTCATTTCAGTCTACAACTAAAACAACAGACAAAAAAATGGATACAGTCTTTACAATTCCAAATGTTTTACACTTACTTCCAAAGAGACTATTGGTTCTATTACTATCTCTAGCTTATCATTAATAGATGTAACACAGGAGTGAAGAGGATCAGCCCTGTCAACATTAACAAAGCTCAACACAGGGCATCAAGATGCACTGGTACTGAACCCCACATTCCAGAAATGTCTGATCCCTTACGCATACTGAATTAGCTCATATAAATAGTGAATAAAGGACAAAATGCACCACAGCCTGGCAAGGTGAAAATTTGGGAAGTGCATTTTATCTCAGCTCTGAGTTTGAACTTGTCTGGACTCAGATGCAAGTACACTCACTTGAGAAAGGTACCTGAATAAAGCTTAGTAAATATTCAGTTGCATTGCCCTACACAGGTGCCTATTTTCAGAGACTGTGAAAGGGCAAAATTAAGAAATCAAACAGGACCTCGGAAATGGCTGAATTGTTAAGATTTAGACAAAACGATTTTTGAAAATGCAGTTCCAATAACAATTAATAAAGAAGAGAGATAATTTAGCCATTTAAATAGATGCCAGGCTGTAACTGAAGCTACCTACAAACTCCTTTGAAGTCCTCCAACGGCACCATGCTTTCTTCAGTAATCGAATTTTCTGTTACATGATGTGACCAGCTCAGAAACAATCTACTCCATATTGTGAAAAATCTTTGATGCAAACTTTACCTGTACTTGAAAAGCTTACATCTTTCCCCAGACCGCTTATAAATGTTGGTTGAACTTAAAATAAAATAGTTACTAAAGTTCTGCATTACAAAGGTTAGGCTTTTACATCATGCCTGTATTAGCTTTTTCACAGCATCTAATTAGTTTCCTCAGCATTTTTTTCTACAGATTTGCAATTTCCTTCTCTGAATTTTTCCAATGATATTTGGAAAGCCATTCGGTATTCTGCTCTCACCACCCTTTCAAGCAGTGTTTAAAGCAAATTCTCATTTCATCTTCAGTCCTTTTGCTAGTTGCTTTGAATCTATGACCTCTATTAGCAAGCCTTCAGACAATGGAAACAATTTCTCTTTAGTTCTGAAAACTGTTCATGATTTTGAAGGATACAACTTAATCTATTTAAACTTTCTTGAACTGAGGAGCACAATCCCAGCTTCTCAGTAATCTCTCAATATAATTGCTTTTAACCTCCATTTGGCTATTTACAAAGCCAAGAATCCCATGTATCCTATCACCTTGCCATGTCAGCTTCCAAAATGAGGGCATATACCCCAATTTCCATGGCTCCTGCAATGCTTTTTAAAATTGTATCATTACTTTACATCACACTTCCTTATTTTACCTTTCAAACAGTACCATTTCAAAACTGCATTAAATTTCTTTTGTCATGTGTCTGTTAATCTCAGCAATCTGCACAACCTTCCTAAATCTACTGCCATCCTTCCCATCATTTGCTTCATTTCCCAAAATTGTGGCATCTTAAAACTCAGAAGTGATGCAGTATGTTCAAGTCAAGGATATTTACAAAAATTAGAAAAGCAGCCATCCCAAGATAAATGGATAAATTTTGTGTGATGAATAAATTTGATATACTGATCAAGGTCAAGTCTTGGGCACAGTCATGAGAACTGTGTGTGGTGGTAGTGTCACCACCTTCGAGTCAGAAGATCCAGGTTCAAGTCACAGCATGTCTGAACAGGTTGAGTAAAATAATCTCTCTAAATTTACAGCAATTCCAAATGTGGGAATGCTGGAATACCCTTCAGTAAGGCACATCTCCACACACATCCTCCCCCTTCAGGATTGATGATATAATATTAAAATACTCCATGCAAGAATTAAGAATTAAATTTCCAAACTTATTGTAGCTCAAAATCTGAAGCACAGAAACAAGTCATAACATGGAGATGACAGTTCAATATGATAGTAGTTAAAAACAAAGTGCTGCACAGAACTTCAATCTTAATTCAACACTCTCCTTCCACTGCCAGTGCAAAGGGGTTCTACTGTGCATCATCCGAGAGATACATTGCAGCAACTCACCAAGGTTTTGTCAACAAAAACTTTCCAGACCTACAATCCCTATGCCTAGAAGGACAAGAATAACAGAAGCACAACTGCCTCCAACTCATGCAACACAAGGATAGGTGAATGATTAATCTCTACACTACAGTCATTTCATAAGGTGGTCACTTGGCCCATCATATCTACATCAGCTTTCTGAATCCAGAAAGTCCTAGTCCCTTCTATGCCTGTCACTCTGCATTGATCCATGTCCGTTTCGAGCACCCAGAGTTCCACATCATTACCAGTCACTGCATAAATAGTATATACTGGAAATACATTGCCATCCCTTTATCGTTATAAATTTGATATTTTGGAACCTCTTTCTATCTTCACTATCTATTCCCCAACAGTTCAAGAAGGAAACAATCACAAAATGCTATGAATGTTAAAAATGTAAAATTAAACTATAAAACACTGGAAATACTCAGCCTGACAGCATTGGTGGAGAGAGGGATCACACTTTTTAAAAAAAATGTTTATTCACAGGATGAAGGCATCACTGGCTAGACCATCATTTATTGCCCAGACAGTAGTTAAGAGTCAACCACATTGCAATGGGCCTGGAGTTACATGTGGTCCAGACCAGGTAAGGATAGCAGTTTCCTTCCCTGGAGGACATTTGTGAACTAGATGGGTTTTCCTAACAACTGACAATAGTTACACAGTCATCATTATACTCTTAACCCCCAATTTTTATTGAAAACAAATTCCACCATTTCCTGTGGCAGGTCCTCAGAATACTACCTGAGTCTCTGGATTAACAATCCAGTGAGGTCATTACTTCCCCAATGTTTCAGTCTAAAACTTTTCTTTAGGTGGCTCATCACCACATTCCAAAAAGCAAACAGGGATGGGTAATCTCTGGTCTTGCCAGTATTTCCCACATTCATTAATAAATGAAAGAGAATTTACAAAAACCAGCTGGTTAAAAGAATGGGAAGCATGCTGTTCATACCATTGAAGGTCACATAAAGGACTTGTTTTCTGCTGGGTGCCAAGTCAGATTAGCTGTGCTCGTTAAGACTTGGTGCTAAATCAGCAAGGTGCATGCAGGCATGTATCAGCCAATGGTAACAGATTGAAGCAAAACAAAAAAAGCCAAGATTTCCCTCCCTCATCACTATCCAGGGATGCAGGCTGGGGGTGTATATATGGATATCAGGTCAATGACCCCTGATATAAACAGGCTCTGTCCTCAACGTATAATGGCTCATCCATTACAAAATAATCACTTGAGTGAGGTACCAATAGATTAGTAGCTGTTAAATTGCACTCCAGCAAAAAAAAGAGCATCAGACATGATAGAACTATTTTCAAAGGTAAACATTTGGTAATCTTCACTTGAGCCATGTTGTTACTCATCCACATTTGAGCCAAGTTGACCCTTCTGAATTCTGTGACTCAGTCTTACAGTAAATCCTATTTTAAACACAAACATCTCTAGGAAGGCAATGCCTCAGTCTTATTAAGGCAAAGTTGTAAGCACACACAAAATGGTGCTGGAAGTTCAGAGGACGTACAGCACAATTTGGGGCGGTGCGGTGGCCCAGTGGTCAGCACTGCTATTTCACAGCGCCAGGGACCCGGGTTCAAGTCCAGTTTCGGGTGATTGTGTGGAATTTGCACATTCTCCCTATAACTGCATGGGTATCCTCAGGTGGTCTGATTTCGTCCCACAGTCCAAAGATGTGCAGGTTAGATGAATTGGCTATGCTAAATTGCCCATAATGTTCAGGGATATGTAGGCTAAGTGCGTAAGTTAGGGGAAATGTAGAGTAATAGGGTAGGGAAATGACTCTGGGTAGGATACTCTTTGGAGGGTCGGTGTGGATTTGTTGGGCCGTTTCCACACTTTTATAGAACCACAGAATCCTTACAAAATTGATAAGCCAAGCAAATCTTGTTTGGACAGTATATCAGCAATTTAAAAGACATATACAAGGGTATGGAAGGAGAAGTACAGGATTTGCCAACCTATATGTAACATGAGCTTAAAGTGAACTCAAAGTTAACATATAAACAGAAATGATAGATACATGCATAATCCCCGCACCAGAGTCATTACAGCACACAAGGCAGCTATTTGGCTACTCCTATCCAATGCCAGCTCTTCTGAGTACAATTCCCCTCTATGTCTAATGCCCTGCAAGTTTATTCCTTTCCACTGGGCCTAATTTCTTTCTGAAATTGATTAATCTCCAGTTCTAGCATCTAGAGCTCCTGAACATTAACATTCACTGCGTAAACAAGTTCTTCTTAACAGACCTCCCACATCTCTTCCTGAAACTTTAAACTGATGTGTCCTAGCCATTATGCCATAAGGTAATGGCAACAACTTGTCTTTATCTACCTTTCCTAATTCTGTCACAAATCTTTGTGCATGAACGCAGCACACACTTTAGAACTGTGATGTTCAGTTCTCAAGAACAGTCATATTCAACTCAAAGCAATCTTTCTTTTTCTCTGCACAGATGCTGTCAGAACAGCTGACTAATTCCAGCACATTGTTTTTATTCAAATTTTATATTGCTTTTATATTCAGTATTTCCAAAGTGCCAAAATGCACTGCTCACACTTCTCTGAATTAAATTCCAACTGTCACTTATTTGTCCATTCTGGTCTGTCAACTTACTGCTGCAGTCAATTAGTATCATCCTCACTTTGAACATGGATATCATCAGTAAAGTTTAAAGTTTGATTTTATATATTCATATTCAAGTCATTTATGAATATCAGAAAAATGATTCTACTACAAGCTCTTGGAGATAACTGCTGTCTATCATCACTTCGACTGAACTGCAAACATTTGACTCACTGCTTGGTGTCCTGAAAGTCCATTTTTATCCAAGGCCGGCACTAACTCTCCCAACCGATGAGCTTTAGTTTTATTAATCAGTTCTTAACGTGGTGCTTTGTCAGAAGTTTTATAAAAGTCTGTATAGACAACAACTATCAAGAAATCCAATTTGTTAAATCAAACACTATCTGCCTTTTACACATTCATGCTGGATCACTTCAAGAAACTCAAACACTTACAATTTATTTCCCTTATTGATTCTGAAACTGTACCAAGCACAGTGCTAAAGTGTCTGACCTGTGGCTATTAAGAAGTCCTTATATGCTTTCTGAATGAAGGCATTATATGATCCACTTCTCAGCTTTTGGCACTCCATTACCCATGGTTCCATTTCAGTTTTCCTCATCTGTCATTGGTTCCATTTTACACTTACTACAGTCAATGGTACATAACAGCACGTAAACAGATGCTTCGGTCCATGTTGTCCTAAATTAATCTAGTCCCACCTGCAAGCATTTGACCCATATCCCTCTAAATCTATCCTTTCATGTACCCATCCAGGTGCCTTTTCAATGTTGTAATTGAACCAGCTTCCACTACTTCCTTTGGTAGTTCTTTCCCCACACGCACCACCCCTTTCACCTTAAACCTATGCCCTCTGATTTTGGACTGTCTTACCCTGGGGAAAAACTTTGACTATTCACCCAATCCATGCCCCTCATGATTTTATACGAGATCCCTACTCATTGAAGTTAGTCCTCTTCTAATTTAGAACTTGTGCTTTAGATTACTCATTGTTGTTCTCCATTAATAAACCAAATCTCAAGATATGTCAACCTACCCCATTTTCATTCCTTCACTACCTTTTCTGAACACTGTGTCCTAGATTATTAAGTGCTCAGTCATCACCATTTTTCCATTATTTCCAGCCCATTACATTCCAATAATGCTATTTCAGCTCGTGTCTCACCAACCTCATTTTCCACACATCCATTCTAAAGCTGCCCTAGTAGTCCCTGCAATCTTTCTTAGCCTGCTCCTAGCTAGTGTAGTTCTAATAGTTCCATGGACACAATCTTTTTACACATTTAATTCCTCTTTCCTGCATCTGTATGTTGGTCTCCACCAAAATGCTAATTTATTTCAAACTCTCCTAATCTCATGAATTTCCCATGTCAGCACTGGACAAATGTTTCTCCAAACAAATGCCTCTTGGTCTAGAACTGATCCCAATACCTCAAAAGTCTAAACCCTTTTATTCCAATTTGCATTACCACATGCACTGGAAGCAATGTGTAATTCTGGTCTCCTTTCTATCAGAAGGATGTTGTGATATTTGAAAGGGCTCAGAAAAGATTTATAAGGATGTTGCCAGAGTTGGAGGATTTGAGCTATAGGGAGAGGTTGAATAGGCTGGGGCTGTTTTCCCTGGATCATTGGAAGCTGAGGGGTGACCTTATAGAAGTTTAGGAAATCATGAGGGGCATGGATAGGATAAATAGACACAGTGGGAGTGTTCAGAATTAGAGAGCAGAGGTTAGGGTGAGAGCGGGAAGATATAAAAGGGAAGTAAGGGGCAACTTTTTCACACAAAGGGTGTGCGTATATGGAATGAGCTGCTAGAGGAACTGAAGGAGATTGGGACAATTACAGCATTTAAAAGGCATCTGGACGGGTACATGAATAGGCAGGGTTTAGAGGGGTAATGGGCCAAGTGCTGGCAAATGGAACTAGGTTAAGTTAGGATATCTGGTCGACATGGACGAGTTGGACCGAAGGGTCTGTTTCTGTGCTGTACATTTCTATGACTCTACGATCTGGTAATGGTCCTGCATTCAACTAGTTCTCACCTGGAGCTGTGGAGAGCTTTCAGCAAGCAACTGCAGTCACACCTCAATAAACTGCTTCAATAGGCAGAATTAAACAGCTGAGGGTAGCCAATGGATTCCCAACCCGTGGTAACTTAGAGATTTAGCTACTCCAATACGTGACAATGGATTACTGCAGACAAGGCAGATAAGCCCAATCAAAGGTCCAGTAGTTTTGAAGGTGGGTTGGCATTCTGTTGTGGAACATACAGCTCAACAAGATACAGACAATGTCCTGATCAACCCACTGATTTTAGATTTATTTCCACAATTATAGAATTATGATGTCACTGTGAGGAGATAGGTCAAATGGGAGAATCGGGCTGAAAATGCCCACCTCTCCCTCAGTACAAACCAATATACACAAGTCATGTTCAGCACGATGGCTCAGTGGTTAGCACTGCTGCCTCACAGCACCAGGGTCCCAGGTTCAATTCTAGCCTCGGGCGACTGTCTGTGTGTAGTTTGCACATTCTCCCTGTGTCTGTGTGGGTTTCCTCTGGGTGCTCGGGTTTCCTCCCAGAGTCCAATGATGTGCAGGTTAGGTGAATTAGCCATGCTAAATTGTCCAGAGTGTTAGGTGCTCCAGTCAGAGGGAAATGGGTCTGGGTAGGTTACTTTTCGGAGGGTCGGTGTGGACTTGTTGGGCCGAAGGGCCTGTTTCCACACTGTGGGGAATCTAATCCAATCAAACAAAACCTTCCGGTCAGCCTCACAACCGAGTTCGGCTTAGCATGTCCAACACTCACCTACCAAACCAAATTTTATGTGCACAGCTGGACTTTTTACAGCAAACTGACTAAGTCATGCAGCTGATAGGGTCTTGGCAAACGTCCAGACCGAACTGTTCTAAGGAAGCGCTGATGTAGACTTTGACTTCTAGAAAAATCTCAGCCAAGATCACTCCCCTAACGCTGCAAACTCAGCGTCGAAACGACACCAGAAACAGAAAGGAGCCCAAGGAGTGAAAATGCCTGGCCAGCAACTCGTCCAAAACAATCACCTGAAGTACCTGGGTCTTCATGCTGCAGCACATTCTCAGGACTGACCAGCATCTCTAAACACCAACATACCCCTCGAAACCTCACCAAATGCCCTAGATGATGTACGTGGTCATCATCACCTCCAATGGCCAACAGATGCCTCTAACCTCCCAGTGAGCGCGCTCCTAACCCTCAGGGTAACAGCTATCACTCTAACCCCACCCCCCAGAGTTCTGAGGGTGCCCACCCACTGTCTCCGCTATCTCTAACTCAGACACCCCCCCACCTCCCAGATCAATGTCGCCCCACAACCCGAGGTGTCTGTCCGCCGATTCCCAGCGCGAACCCGGTCCCTGTCCGCGCAGGCCCAACACAAGCCCAGGCTCCGCTCCGCCAGCACAGACCTGCGTGTCCGTCGCCATTTTCCACAACACGCCGGAAGAGGAAAAGGTACCGCTTCCGGGTGAGCTATCCGGCCGGTGGAAAGGGGCGGGGCCGCAGCGGTTGCCTGGGAAGCCCGGTCACTAGGCAACAGCTCAGCTACGCCCCAGCAGCATCAGGACCAGCATCTGGCTCTCACTCAGCCACCACTATCTCCACCCAATACCCCAATTCAGGATAAATATAAAATACAGTACTCTGGAAACCTCCAAAATTGTTTTATAAATGGCTCTATACCCTCAACTGTCCCTAAATCTGAAATCTTCTCTCCAGTCCCCCCCCCCCCCCCGACCCTCAACCACAAAACTGAGTTCAGCATCGACTGAGTGAAAAATCTGTGCAAAGGGCAAAGATGCTGCTGCCTTCTATTACTTTTCTTTCTGTTTATATTTTCTTGGGATGTGGGGGATCACTGGCGAGGCTGGCATTTGTTGTCTATTCCTAAATGTGCTTGAACTGAGTGTGTTGCTGGGCCATTTCAGACGGCAGTTGAGAGTCAACCAGATTACAATGGATCTGGAGTCACATATAGGCCAGATAAGGGGTAAGGATACCAGATTACCCTCACTACAGGTTAGTGAAACAGATTTATTTTATAACAATCAATTGTAGTACTCATGGCACCATTATTGAGACTCACTCCAGATTTATTAATTGACTTTAAATTCCATCAGCTGCCATGGTAAGAATTATGTAGGCAGAGCATCAGCCTGAGCATCTGGATTGCTAATCCAGTGACAATATCACCATGCCACAATTTGCTTTTTCTTGCAACCTGGAGAGGAATCTGAGCCAGTAAGTGTTTAGCACTTTTATCCACTACTTGTGCAAGCTAGTATAAAGAAAAGGAAACCAAACCCTACAACAGATTAAAACTGACACATAAAGAAGCTGTCTGATTTACCGTAAGATACTGTGGAGCCTGCAGTATGGTGAACTGCAGTAGTAGGATTTTATGATTAGCATGACTTTCCAACTGGAGGAGAAAGGGCTGAAGAGCTTCTGTGCAGAGGAGATGACCTGGGGTGTGCAGTGAGAGAGGGACTCACTGAAATCCTTGTAGAGGGAGGAAGAGAGCTTCTTCAAGGAAGGCATCCTTGCAAGAGGATTCGCAGTACTTCAAGGAAGGCATCCTTGCAAGAGGATTCACAGTATTTCAAGGAAGGCATCCTTGCAAGACTTTCCAACTCTCCACCTTGTCACTCTCCCCCTCAGAGATATTGAGCTTGAATGTGAGTTGGTGTCTCTCCACCACATAAGGCAGAGCACAGCACCAAAACAGTCTGCTCCAGACTTTGGTATCATCTTGAAGATAAATATAAGTTCAGAACAAGGTTGGAGATAGATAGTGTGCAGAGTAAGTCAGTGTTTCCTATATAACCCTATTTTAACACTTGAAATTGCATGATCCAAGATTCAGCAAAATAAACAGCATGAAAGCAATATAGTAACATGTACAATTATAGTAAGTATATAATTATTGAACTTTGCATTTATGGATCATCATTTAATCCATCATATAAATATGTAAATCAGTGCTTTTAAAGTACTTTGTAAAATTGTACTGTGTGCTCACTAATCCATTACTTCATCTAAGGCACGTAAGCTCATGAACCTTGATCAGAAAGCAGAAGAAGCAAAGGTTGAAATTCTTGACATGGCTGACTTGGAGCACATGTCATTCTACAAAGCCAACATGACAAGACTGTGCTTCGTCAGGCCACAGCTCAACAGTGGAGACATTGTACTGGATCCGTGGCTGTGGCTGGATTTAGTAATGTTGGTGTGGGATGGTGGTGGTTGGAAAGTTTACAAACTGTTTCTTTGTTTCTGTGACACCAGTTGAGGGCACAAGTCATAATTTGGAAACTGCTGGGGTAAGAGAAACCACAGAAACTGATCTGAACAGGTATAACACACTTCTTACATATAAACCTAAGGATGTAGACTACTGGAAAGATAGATAGAATGTGGACCATGATATCTTGGTTCAGGAGGTTATTGAAAGGCATGAGGTGGGTGAGCCTCAAAAGCTTTATTCCTTTTCATTGTGGGATGGGCTCCCACCATTTGTTGACTTTATGTGAGATAAGATGCATTTTCATGTTTTTCAAAGGCTTAGCTATTGCCAAAGGGAGAAGGACCCCACAGACATGTTCTGTCATTCAAAAAGTTATGATCTTTAAACATACAGATACCGAAATACATAGCCTCAGCGCCATCTTCCCACACTAACTTCATATCCTTTCATTTCCTCAATATCCAAAAATATATTGATTTCCATATTGACTATACTCAATGACTAGCACAGAGAATTTCAATAATTCAATAACCTTGCCCCCTTAATTTCTTAAAATACAGAGGTCATGTATTTTCTTTAAATGTCTGGCTCCCTTTATATTGTTTTGCACAGCTTCACACACTCGGTAGCCTGAATGGACTGACCTGTAAGCGAACTGCTGGTTATTGCACAGCTTACACAGAACATTAGTCTTGAGCTAAGACATTTTTCCTCATCTCACATTAATTCTTGGAATCGATGCATTTCTGGCAAAGTCAGCATTTAATGTCCATTTACAAATACTCTCGAGGAGATAGTGGCAAGCCACCTTCTTGAATACAATTCAATAGCTTCTGAGGACAATTAAGAGTCAGATACATTGCTGTGAATCTGGATTCACATATAGATCAAACCATACAGGGGCGTAAGTGAACCAGAACTAGATAATCCAATTGTCTCAGAGCCAACATTACTGAAATTATCCTTATTTTATTCCAGATTTATTCATCTTTTATCTTACATTGAAGGAGTAACTATATCCAAATTATTAGTCTGTCTTTTCTCTGTATACTGACTGATGTCTGCACATTTCTAGCACTTTCAATGCATTTACTTCAAATTTCTGACTTAGGTGTTTTCATTTTTGTCTTGCATCGTTTTCGTTAGCTCTTTGTAAGAATTGTAATCCAACATCTACCAGCAGAGGGCTGTGTCACACCAAGCTGTACACCAAATATAATAGGTGCTGGTCTAGTGCTGTCCTCCAGTGGCATTTATAGGAATGTGTTGCACATTTATGGTACATACAGTATCTAATCATGGTCTGGTGTCAAACTTGAAATTCATTAAGGAAGAAAGGGAAGATCATACAGGATAGTGAAAAGTCAACAAGGTAGACATGAAGAGAGAAGAGGTCAGAAATAAGATGAGGGAGAAGGGGCTTTGGCTGAAATAACATTCAGGAGTTGCTGGAGTTTCCATTCTTTATTGCCTGTAATGAAGAGAATAAACATTATGTGGCTCCTGTCTAGTAAACTGAATAAGAGTGAGACCAATGGCAGTTGAGACATGAATTTAACTGTTGCTTCTCTCAAAATGAATTGGTAGTGTTGTAGCTAGGAGAAAATTACCACAGAAGTTGGATTGTTTATTGAAACTAAAAACTACTGAAAATCACTGTGAGTCAGGCAGCATACGTGGAGAGAGCAAGCTAACATTTTGTGTCATCCAGACTCAACAGCTTGCTCTTTCTCCATGGCTGCTGCCTGACCTGCTGTAATTTCAGCAATTTTTGTTTTCAGTTGTGTTGTATAGTGGTGTATACTGCCTAATTTGGTGGTGTATACTGCCTAATTAGTAACTACTAACAGCGTTAAGTACTTACATGTGGCATCACAGGGGTTTATTTTTGAATGGACCATGAACACCATCTCTCTCCTCTCCATCAAGGCTAGATGAGGGAAAGTCTCTGTAGAAGCAATGAGCTGATGATTGGCTCCCTCACCCTCTATGTATCTGATCAGCAACTATTCTGCAACTATCAACAGATAAAAACTCATTTGAAATATAAAATGCAGTGACTGCTGAACTCCTGCACCGAATTCTCCTCACCTTCTCCTCTCTTGTACTCACTCGATAGGTGCTGCATACAATTTAGTATTGTTTCAAGATCCCGAGTTTGAACCCTGGTTGTGCTGAGTCTAAACAGTGGTTGATCTAATTCACTTCAATAATGAAGCACCTTGAATTACCACACTTTCACTACATGAAGGTTACGTCAAGAGCAACGAACAATATGCTGGCACCATCTGTTAAATTCACAGAGATATGAGAAAGTCCACCCTTGGCAAGTAATGGATGGAAGTTTTTGATGTGTTTGTACTGAGACCAGTGGAAGAAAATGATCACAAAGAGTTGTAGCCTATGTTATCTGAAAATGGATACATATGAAATGGAAATTGCAGCCAAGGAAAGTTACTGACGTGACCTTAACATGCAGACTAACTAATCTATTTGTAGGCTTTCTTTTGCCAAGTACTTAATAATTAAGATAAAATCATGACATTGACAATGCTGTCATGTGCTTCCTTCTTTCAAAAGAGACCAAGGTTAGAATGATGGTATGAAAGAGTTAGTGATCCACCCTTACTTGAAGTGTCCTAATATTAACTATTCCCATCAGCTAATTATAATTGCTGAGTCACATATCCAAGTACAGCAAAGAAGTGAAAGTATGCAATAGAAGTGTTTCTTCAACTTGCATATTATCATTATCCTTTATTTTTCTTTTCTTCATTTCACAAAAAAGTAACGTTGTCCTCAGATAACCAACCCTTCCTCCAACTCTCTCCTGACTGTCAGAAACTTTGTCATTAATATATTGCATTCTTACTTCCAAACTATATATTTGGCCTCTGAACTTTCTTCCTGCTAATCAAAACTCATCCATGAGATAGAAAGATATCATAGAATCTCTACAGTGTAGAAGCAGAACATTCAGGCCATTGAGTCCACACTCCCCCCCCAAACAGCATCCCACCCCATATCTGTAACCTTGCATTTCCCACGGCTAATCCCGCTAGCCTGCACATCCCTAGACACCACTGGCAATTTAACATGGCCTGCACATCTTTGGATTGTGGGAGGAAACCTATGCAGACAAGGGGAGAATGCGTAAATTCCACAAAGACAGTCAGCCAAGGCACTGTGAGGCACCAGTGCTAACCACTGATCCACCATGTCATTAGAGATTGGTGCGGAGCATCAAGATAGGCATTGATCAGGTACAATTCCTATTTCAGAGCTGCATATTCAATGCAATTGCTGTGCCAGAATCCCTTCCTAATAACATTGTGGATGAATCAAGACCACAAGGACTGCAGCAGTTCTAGATGGCAGCTTACTGCTACCACTATCTCAAAGTCATTTTGCGGTGGACAATAAATGCTGGCATGGCCTGAAATGCCTACAGCTTGTGAAAGAATACTTTTCAAAATCTTTTGCAAAAGGACTTATTTCACACCAGAGTGACTGACAATCTCAGAATATCCTCTTCTATTTCCAGCTATTTAGACTTCAGTACCTCATCATCTGGGACAGCCAGTCTGGCAATCCAAATGAGAACTGACCATTTCTGCTCCAAGTCAATGAGCCTGGTAAAACTGGAACTCAGATCCAAGGCAATGCAGTTGGAAAGAAGGAAGATTTTTCTCTCCAGATACCAATATGTCAGGCAACTATGTATGGCTCAATGTAAAACTTATATTTCCTGTGTATTTGCAGCTTTATATATACACAAACTAATGAATTAGGAGTAGGAGGAGGCCACTCAGGCTGTTGTATCTGCTCTGATATTCAATAAGGTCTGATTAATTGATCTACCCACTTCCCTTCCATTCCCTTACTTATCAAGAATCTATTTACCACTGCCTTAAAATAAATTCAAGTACTTGTTTCCCTGCCTTTACAAGAAGAGAGTTTTAAAGACTCCCAACCATCTATGAGTAAAACTTTCTCCTTGACCCTGTCTTTATGGGCTTTTTAAAAACAGTGACCCCTAGTTCTGGGATTCTTCCGATGGACAAAACACCATTTCTCATGCATCTTCCAATCAGGTCACCTCTTGTATTTCTAAGCTCCAGCAGATATAAGCCTAGCTTGCCCAACTTTTCCTCATAGGACCTCTCACCCATTCCAGATACTAGTTTAATAAACTTTCTCTGAATTGTTACCAATACCTGGTATAATTGAAACATAACCTCCTTCACAATAAACAGGAACATTATTATTTCTGAGTTACTTTCTGTATTAATCTTTTGTGATTTGTACATGAGAAGACCCAGACCACCCCAGTATCTCAGAGCTCTGCGATCTATCACTATTAAGATAAAAATGCTTATTGTTATTCTTCCAAAATAGACAATTTCATGCTTTCCCACATTATGCTCCATTTGCCATAAGGTCCCAACCTGTGTTATCCTGCAATCATTTCTTTATTATCGCTAGCATTTCATATTTATTCTCTGTATTTTTTGTATTTTTAATCTGTGTTTATCTTTACTTTTTGAATGCTATGTGCCTTTAATATCATTATTTTTGTAACCTTTACCTTTATCTGTTGATTTCCTTTTCAATTTGTAATTTCTATCCTTTCCTGTCACAGTCAGTTTATCATTTGCCATCTTCGTACCTTTTCCTCATGACTTATCTGTATTCTGATATACCACACTTGCCCTGACTTAATCCTTTGCCCTCACTATTTAGTTTAAAATTCTCTTTATTTCTCTGATTATATACCTCACTAGAACACTGGTCCCAATATGCTTCACTTGTAGACAGTTACAGAAGTACAGCTCTCACTTCCCCTAGCATTTGTGACGGTGCCTCACAAACTGCAGCTCACTTCAACCATAACTAGTCTCCTCATTTCTCTGAGTATTTAAGCAACAAGCACCATTCAGGATTCAAGGTGGCGGATTAATGACCTCTTCCCATCAGTCAATTGAAGTAGTGACAGGTCATAGGTGTACTGCTTGCAATTACGCTGGTGGAAATGTGTTGACACTGTGACATGCTGAAGCACATTGGAATGTCTTGAGGACATGAAATGCACATTCTTCTTTTAATAATTGCAGTTATGATGTTTCAGGTTTACAGATTGAAATTATACTGAGTGACAATATGAGGGTCTCACTGGTGGAGGTAATACTGGTTGGACCTGTATTAGCTCAGGTTATGCTTTTCAAGATAACAATCGTTCAAGTTACAAAGTGAGATCTGACAGCAGCTATTGGTCATACAGCAATTATTTGCTGTTGCTTAGCAAATTGAACTTCATTGAAACTGTCAACATAGATTTGATTAGTTTGTCCTCTCACTGTCTGTGAAGGGGTCCACCTGTCCAGTCAGCTTCTGGTTTGATTACACAGGGTCTTTTGAACTCTGAAGGTCAACATTTGGGTATAAAGTTTGAGTCTCTGGGCTCCTCCCTTGCAGTCTACAATTCAGTTGCAACACAAGAGGGGAGCATGTGGTGCCTGCTCTTCATTTTTTTATTTGCTGGTAAGAAATGCAGAGTATTGTGTTTTATATAATTATAAGGCAATAACATTTGTCTAAATGTCTCTTTAAAAGAAAACTATTGAGTGCAACAACAACTTGAATTTATAGCACCCAGCAGTAAAAATGTCCTAAGATGCTTTACAGGAGTGGTATCAAATAAACTGCAACATCGAGACTCATAAGGAGATATTAGGGCAGAAGATCTGATGCTTGATCAAGAGGTAGGTTTTAGGCTGTAACTTAAAGACATGAGACAGAAATGTGAGACAAAAAATATTAGAAAGGTAATTCTAGACGTTAGGATCCCAGGAGCTGAAGGCTTGGTAAAGCAATGAGATTCAGAGATTTGCAAGGGACCAGAATTGTTGCAGCACAGAGATCTTGCAGGTTTGTATGGTTGGAAGAGTTAACAAACATAGGGGTGAGGAGGAATTTGAATACCTGGATGTGAATTTTATAATCAATGTGGTGCCGGAACAGGAGCCAATGCAGGTCAGTGAGCACATGAGTGATAACTGAACATATTTAGTGCGAAACATGCAACAGGCAGAAGAGTTTTGGATTAGCTCAAGTTTACAGAAAGTGCAAAATGGGGGCCTATACGTATTACTGATGTGTTTCAGCAACAGATGAGCTGTGGCAGGTTAAGATGGAGGCATTATTTAACTGAAGAGGTAGGTGCACTTCGTTATGGGACAGATTTAGAGTTGGAAGCTTATATCAAAGTCAGGTAGGATGCTAAGGTTGCAAACAATTTGGTTTAGTCTCAGACACTGACTAAGGAGTGGGATGTAGTCAGTGGCTCAGGAACAGCTGTTGTGGTGGGACCAAGGCAATGGATTTGTACTTTCCAATATTTAATTGGAAAATATTTATGCTCCTTCAATACTGGATAAGGGCTATGACAAATTAGAGACAGTGGAGGGATTGAAAGAGAATGGTGAAGCTGAGTGTTGTCTGTATTTAATTTCAACCCAAACATGATACATGATGCAGTTGACAAATGGCATCCTATAGATGAGAGGTAACCGGAGGCCACAGATCTTTGGAGAGTTCTTCGGCAGTATAGGCATGCGAAGAGTAGCCAATGGAGGGGATTCTCTTTAGTACTGTTGGAGAGATAGAAATGGAACCAAATAGATAAATGTAAACAACCTATAGATATAGGTAGCTTTTTATATTAGTTAGGGAACTAGATTCCCAATGTTCTCCACTTGTCTCAGTAAGATTGATAATATTTGGGCACACCTTTACGGCTCCTGACCACTCTCTGGTGTTTGAACTGAGACAGTGGTTGTTGGCTGATTAATATGCCACATACACACACCTGTGCCAAATACCCAAAAATAAAAACAGGAAGTTCAGGAGAAACCCAGCATGTCTGACAGTTACTGCTGCTGCATCAGATGTGATCAGCACACTCAGCCCAAAAGAACAGCCAAATCCACTCTGGCCAGTCTGATCCAACACTGCAAACCACAGTGCATTGACATATTGAATCATGTTGATATCTTATTGTAAAGGCATACAACTGTCAATCTTGTCTCAAACATTATTACCTCTAAATCAGAGGACTCCATTTCCATGTGTATATAATCCAGTGCAGCACTGTCAGAGGTGCCATTTTTTGGATGAGGCCCTGTGTGCTGAATGTAAAGAAAAGTAGCAGAGTTTTTTCTGCTACTGGCAAACAGTTCATCCTCAAAATCATCCCTGAAGCACTTTATTTTATTCATTGGCTGTGGCTGTCACTTGCTGGGCCAGCATTTATTCCCTGTAGTTAGCTACTCTTGAGAAGATTAGATTAGATTACTTAGAGTGTGGAAACAGGCCCTTCAGTCCAACAAGTCCACACTGACCCACCACCCACCCAGAACCCTACATTTACCCCTTACCTAACACTACCAATTCACCTGACCCACACATCTTTGGACTGTGGGAGGAAACACACGGGGAGAACGTGCAAACTCCACACAGTCAGTCGCTTGAGGCGGGAATTGAACCCGGGTCTCTGGTGCTGTGAGGCAGGAGTGCTAACCACTGTGCCACCGTGCCGCCCACTAAGATGGTGTGAGCTGCCTTCTCAAACTGCTGAAGTACATTTGGTGAAGGTACACACACTATACTGTGAGAGATTTCCAGGAGTTTGACACTGAAGGAATGTCAATATATTTCCAAATCAGGATGGTGAGATCACCATTCCTTCAGTATTGGAGGTAACTTGTTGGCAATATTCCCATAAGTCTGCTGACCTTGTCCTTCTTAATTTAGTGGCTCTGGAAGGTGCTATCTAAGTAGCCTTGGTAAATTATCTGGTCATTATCTAAACTATTGTTTATGGGATCACGCTGTGCTGAAATTAGTCACTGTGCTTCCCTATAATATTGAGTACAAATAATTAGCTGTAAAAATACAGGGGATACCTTGAGACCATGAGTCATCGAATCATGAAGGATGTTGTAGAAGTTTGGGTTCGGCATTCTTTGAAATCAGGTAAAAACAATGACTGCAGATGCTGGAAACCAGATTCTGGATTAGTGGTGCTGGAAGAACACAGCAGTTCAGGCAGCATCCGAGGAGCAGTAAAATCGATGTTTCGGGCAAAAACCCAAAAACCCTTTTGCCCGAAACATCGATTTTATTGCTCCTCGGATGCTGCCTGAACTGCTGTGCTCTTCCAGCACCACTAATCCAGATTCTTTGAAATCACACTCCTCAGTGTGGAGGATATTAAAGCTAGTTGTCTATTTTGTGTTTCAGGTGCTCAAGGAGAAAGTTTTCAGCCCAATGCCATTTGGCAGTTCCGTAACATGATCAAGTGTGCTGTTCCGAACAGCCATCCTGTGTTTGATTACAGTGATTATGGGTGTTACTGTGGATTTGGAGGGACTGGAACTCCAGTTGATGAACTGGACAGGTAACAAGAGCTCTTCTGTTTATTTGGGATGGGGAATGAAAGATTAAATATCTGAATAAAATGTAACTGGAAATTCAGTTAACCTCCCTAACTAAATGTCAGTTATCCCTGTCAGAAGAGTGGGTGAAATATCTGAGTTTTTAAAACCTAATTCTTGGGATATGGACATCACAAGCATGATCAAGACCTGTCTCTAAATACCCTTGAGAATCATGATTTGGAGATGCCGGTGTTGGGCTGGGGTGTACAAAGTTAAAAATCACACAACATCAGATTATTGTCCAACAGGTTTAATTGGAAGCACTAGCTTTCGGAGTGCTGCTCCTTCATCAGGTGGTTGTGGAGTATAAGATTGTAAGACACAGAATTTATACCAGAAGTTTAAGTTACATCACACTGTAAACTTATGCTATAAATTCTGTGTCTTATAATCTTATACTCCACAACCACCTGACGAAGGAGCAGCACTCCGAAAGCTAGTGCTTCCAATTAAATCTGTTGGACTATAATCTGATGTTGTGTGATTTTTAACTTTGTACATCCCAGTCCAACCCTTGCATCTCCATATCCTGATTATATTCAGAGTCGAAACAGCATTCCACCAAACTGCCAATCGAGACCCTAAAGTAGGCAATGAATTCCCATTTAAGAATCTCATTCCACCATTGCTGAAAATCACTCAGCAGCAGCTGTGGGGATTGCCATGTAAGATGATTGAAAATAAAATATCTTTGGAGCTGCTGATATCCTTCTAGGGGATTAGGTGGTGATGCAGTGTCTTTAATTCAAGAGCACTCAGTATTTGAAGGATTCTGACATTGGGGAAGGATGGGTCCCACTGAGAGACTGAACTTGCTGCCAACTGCCCCCACCCCTACTTCCCATTTCCATTTCCATCTTGCCATCATTCAACTGTGGTCTGGATTCCTCAATGATGCTCTACTTTGAGTGCTGTTGAGCTCTTCACTTGACAGTGTGTAGGGCCTTACCTTGGTTAAAACCAAATTGTATATGATCGTCTGACAAAGCCATGGTTGTAAAGTGTAGTTTTTTGAAACCTGAACTTTTCACAAATAAAGCTGTAGTGTATAAAAGCCAAGTGGATTTGCTAAATCTACACAGAACATTTCGATAAAAGAATGGCAGATGCCGTAGATCTGAAATACACAAAAACTGCTAGAGAAACTCAGCAGATTTGGAAGCATCTGTGGAGAGAAAACAGTTAACGTTTCGAGTCCAGTGATCCTCCTTCGGAACAATTCAACCTCATTTTAACAATGGTTTCCAATTCCTTGCAGCTGAAGGGTGTGAGGGCAAGGAACAAAGAGGTGATGGGGAGTTTAGAAAGGGCATGGAAACAGGTAAAGCAGGTTCTTGATTTCTCTCCCTGACTGGAGGGTGAGACCCTAATCTCCATTAAATATTACTCATTGCTTGTTTATACTCTGATTCTCTTCCTTCATCCCTTAAAGTTATTCAATGACACTTAAAGACCTGGTATCAGTGGTCGTTCTTCATATGTACTCGTCTGTTCCCTTCTAACATTTGTTACTTGTCCTGCAGAGAGGAGAATATAAGTTGGCATTGAGACAACAGACTGCAAGCTCTCCTTGTATACTGTAACCATGGAATCGGTTTTAGGTATACTCCACAGCTTGAGCATTAGCCTCAGCTGGTCCTCCAGAGTAGGAGGACTGAGTATTGCACTGTTGGAGGTAATAGAGACAAGGGAAATATGAGCAGAAGTAGACCATACAGCTATTTGAGCCTACTCTGTCATTCGACACAGTCATGACTTATGTTCTGCCTGAAGTCTCCTACCTGCTCCCCATATCTCTTGGTTTCTTGAGAGATCTACAATGTGGCAGGACCCCTACCATTGGGCCACAAGGCTTGGGTTCAAGTCCCACCTACTCCAGAAGTATTTCAGACATGTCTGAGCAGTGTGATTCATTTTTTAAAAAAAAATCTAGAGGTCAACAACTATCTCAGCCTTAAATACATTCAGTTGTTTGTTAAAAGTTGATGAAGAACAGAGGGGAGGCATTTGTGGTTGAGAGTGTGGTGCTGGAAAAACACAGCCGGTCAGGCAGCATCCGAGGAGCAGGAGAATCGATATTTTGGGCCGGAGCCCATCATCAGGAATGAGG
This sequence comes from Hemiscyllium ocellatum, assembly GCF_020745735.1. Lineage (NCBI taxonomy): Eukaryota > Metazoa > Chordata > Chondrichthyes > Orectolobiformes > Hemiscylliidae > Hemiscyllium > Hemiscyllium ocellatum. The sequence goes on from NC_083424.1 coordinate 51,193,454, forward strand.
CTTGTGGGTCGGGGCTGAGAGATAAATGGGAGGGGGTGGGGTTGGTGGGAGGTAGCTGGGAAAGCGATAATAGGTGGATGAAGGTGAGGGAGAAGGTGACAGGTCAGAGGGAGCAGTGATCGACAGGTCCAGAGGGCAGAGCCGAGTTGGAGGCTTGGGATTGGGATAACGTGGGGGAGGAGGGGAAATGAGGAAGCTGTTGAATTCCACATTTATCCTGTGTGGTTGCAGGGTCCCAAGGTGAATTATGAGGCATTCCTCCTCCAGATATCAGGTGGTAACAGTTTGGTAGCGGAGGAGCCCAGGACCTGCATGTCCTTGATGGAGTGGGAGGGAGATTTGAAATGTTCAGCCACGGGGCAGTGGGGTTGGTGGGTGCGGATGGCCCAGAGATGTTCTCTGAAACGATCTGCAAGAAAGCATCCTGTCTCCCCAATGTAGAGGAGACCCAATGTCATCTACTGCATCCATTGTAAATAGGATTATTATAATCTGAATCTAGAATTCATATACAAATAGCTTTTGACAGCACTGGGCAACATTGGGTAATTGAGATGAAGGGAATTGTGGACACTAAAACGTACTGCAGCTCCACGCAATAATAGGATATGGCAATGACAATGCTACTCAGAAACAGTTTTTTTCCAGAATTTATTAATTCTAAATTATTTTCAACCACTTTGTGGCTAAGTACCATTTGTGGACACATGAACCTAATTGTTGAATCCAGATGCCTGAGAGCTGAAAATGAAGATTGGAATCTGAACCTAGAATTTGGCTGCTGATTGGTTAAAGATTCAGAGGGACTGTATTCACAATGACTAAAATGATTCTGTCTCTGTACTAATCCAGATGCTGCCAGATCCATGATCACTGCTATGGAGGAGCCAGCAAGATCAAGGAATGCCGGCCAATCTATGACAACCCTTACATCAAATTGTACAAATACTCCTGTTCTAGTGACATGATCACTTGTGGCCGTAAGTATTCTTCACTTAGACTCCTGTAATTCCTACTTCAAACTGTCACAGAGGTCTCCAAGCAGTTGGCCAAAAGGTTGTCTAAAAATTGGACCCTTTTGTAATTTTTGTAATGTAAACAATTTTAATTGGCTCAAATCATTTTAACTGGACAATTTGGCAAAGTGCTGCAATGATAGAGCATGGTTCCAGACAGTAATCCATCTTGCTGCTCACAGCCCCATGATCCTGCACTCCATATGACCCTTGACCCCATTCTGAGTAAAACTACCTGTCCCAAAATCCTGTAATAAACAAAATCGAGCTTGGCCTCATTTTGCCAGGTTGCCAGTTTTGTAACACACTCCCAGTATTTCCCTGAGCATCAAGTCCTCACCAATGGGCCATCCTTCAGATGTGAGGCTCTCATGTGAAGCTGTTTGATCAGGGAGACATCACATTTATGTACAATGTTAGCCTCACTTGAGGTCTAATTACTGGCTCGTGATTAGGAGCATGGGTTCCAGTTGGATTTTCCTTTCCTGTGTTAAGGTTGCAGAAGCACTTTATAATTCAAGTTCTAGAACTTCAGAATAGTCATCAGTGGCATATCCTGGCTGATGAGGGCTGAACAAATTTCACCACACAGTGAGATATGCTGGACATGGATAACAGGGGACACATCTGTATCATACATCAATATTCAGGCTCTACATGTGCAGCAACCTGGAGTGTAGGTGCTGCACTGGCTGATTGATTACCCAAAATGATCAAGAAGAGAGTGACTACAGTGTCACACCACTCTTTCAAACCTGGACCTGTGTCAAACACTAAACTTCACGTGATATTCAGCACAGACCATCATAACACTTAATGATAGATGAGGGTCTGTTTCCATGCTGTACATCTCTATGATTCTATGAATCAAACCTAAGGTTCACAGAGGACCCTCGGAACTATGAATAATGGCAATCCTTCACCCAGCAGTGACTTTTTGTACTTCTTTTGCTACTAATGTCAACATTGTTGAGCTACTAAAGTTCAATTTGCAAGCACCAAAGGCATGTAGGAAATCAATCCTGACCAGCATGTGGCCCCTCTGCATGAAGAATGTAACTGCACTTTGCAAGTAGCTACTACGTGTTTGTTGATACAATGTCAGTGACTAGTGGCATTAACAAGGAAATTAACAGGCATTATGGGGAGGTGTTGGCCTCATGATATAATGGTTAGACTATGAATCCAGAAACTCAGCTAATGTTTGTGGGACCCTGGTTCAAATCCTGACAGGGCAAATGATGGAAATTATATCTGGAATTAAGAATTTACTGACGACCATTATTCCATTATCAACTATCAGGAAAAACTCACCTGGCTCCCCTTAAGGGAATAAAATCTGCCATCTTCACCTGATCTGGTCTCCATGTGATTCCAGACCCGCAATGTAGTTGACTCTCAATTGCCCTCTGAAATAGCCTAGCAAACCACTCCGTTCAAGGGCAATTAGGGATAGGCAATAAATGCCAGCAGCCAGTGATGCCCAAATCCTGCAAGTTAATTTTAAAAATCTGTTAATTGGCACATCGGAGGGGAGATGAGGAAACTGGTGAAATCGACACTGATGCCCGTGCGGTTGGAGCATCCCAAGACAGAAGATGAGGCATTCTTCCTCCAGCCGTCGGGTGGCTTGGATTTTGGCGGTGGAGGAGGCCCAGGAGTTGCATGTCCTTGGCGGAGTGGGAGGGGCATTGAAGTGGTCAGCCACAGGGTGACAGGGATGTTTGGTGCGAGTGTCCCAGAGATGTTCCCTGAAACATTCCACGAGTTGGCGTCCTGTCTCCCCAGTGTAGAAGAGACTACAGAGAGCAATGGACATGGTAGGTGTTTGGATGTGCAGGAAAATCTCTGCTGGATGTGGAAGGATCCTTTGGGACCTTGGACAGAGGTAACGGGGGGAGATGTGGGTACAGGTTTTATACTTCTTGCAGTGACAAGGGAAGGTGCCGGGAATGGAGGGTGGGTTGGCAAGGGGTGTGGACCTAACAAGGGAGTCATGGATGGCGTGGTCTCTGCTGAATGCTGATAGGGGTGGGGCTGGAAATATATCTCAGGTGGTGGGTCTGATTGTAGGTGGCGGAAATGGTGGAGAACTGTATCTGGAGATTAGGTGAGGACTGGGTGGGGGTTGTGGGATGGGGGGTTCTATGCTTGTTGCGGTTGGAGGGGTAGGGTTCAAGGACGGAGGTGTGTGAAGTAGAGGAGATGTGCTGGAGGGCAAATTGCCGTCCTTGAAATAGGAGGCCATCTGGGATGTTCTGGAGTGGAATTGTTCCTCCTGGGAGCAGATACAATGGAGGCAGAGGAATTGGGTGTTAGGGATAACTGACAGCAGCAGTCATGGAAGTTGTACTCCAAAGGATAACGTTTACTAAGAAGCTGGTAAGAGGCATAGCGAAAACTATGTACGCTGTGGAAAGAGGCTCTATAGGAAATGTGTGAAGTTCAAATTTCTGAGGAAAAGGGGGGAGACTTTACAAAAGACCATGCAGGGAAAGAAAGGAAATGTAAAAAAAAAGTTCTTGCTGCTCAAAAACCAACATTGCTGTAACTGCGCATAGTCTCCATAATTAGCATGTCCCCTGTTCAAAGATAATACACCGAATTGTGAAGTGCCATATTTTTCCACCAGCATGGTTCAGGCTTTCCACAATAGGTAGGCATCACAGATTCTGGGATATGTTTGGAATACATAATAATATTTTGATATAAATTGGTAAGATTTCTTTGGAATTTGATTCTTATTACTGTACTTTTTGGAGGCTACTTGCACTGATTTTGTTTACTCTGATTATTTTAAAAATAATGGAAAAAGGAATGTTGCTGGCAGCAAATTACCCAAACCAGAAAAGGATAGAGTTTTGGATGAGTGGGCTGCCATAGTACTGATCATGAGATTCTTTACCAGCCTTTCAGTTGTTCAGACTGAAATGACAATCATGGCAGTGTTTGAATTCAAAGTCTCAGCTTTTTAAAGGACATCTGCTGTACATCTGACCCCATAAACTAACTGAAAAATTCAAAGCACACCCTGATCAATGGCTCGAGCTGGATTTTTAATTATTTTAATGAATTATCCTCCACTTCTTGACAGATAGCCATTCCTCATCCTATCTGACTTCCAGGACCATGATGGGGATCCATCTCTCCAACTAGCATAGGCAATTTCACACCTATTCCAACATGAGGGCCAAAATCCTGCCCCATGCATCTGTTAGACCTATTTAATCAAAGCCATTCATTTCTCACTGTACTAATAATTCATAATAATTCACCTATTTTGTGATGAATACTTCACACGTTCAGACTTAATGATTTTACCTTCACCTTTATATTTTCCTGATATCACTTTGGAACACTTTGAAGCTGAAGACAATGTACTCATGGAGAGAACGGATTAAATTTTAGCATCCGCCTATTCAGAATGATTTATTTTTCTGCTCCTGTTCTCCCAGCTGATATGGAACCTTGTAACCTATGAATTTGATTCCAGAATGTTTGACAGGAGTTTAGAGAATTGTGGTTCTGTGGGAGGATTTTCACTCAGCTCTAGATATTGTTTTCCATGTTTATATAACACCCAACTTTGATAAATTCATAACATTAAGAAGTACACTTCACTGATATAACAGCAACCCCAACAGCATTCTCATTGAGGAATGGGGAACCTTACAAATTACCCAGTAAAATATCATAATAAATAACATCACACTGTACTCAACTATTTTTTACAAATATATTTCCACCTTCTCCAAATTTCCTGTTCTTGTTAACCACTGAGAGATTATAGATAACACGGAAAATGTTCCAAATACACTTTAGATCTTTTACTATTTGAAAAGATGGGTTAATGTTCAAGTTGAAAATTGTTCAGCTGAGCTTGGAATTTGAAGGTAGCATGGCCCTATGTGATGGCTATTGTTCAACACATGGGACTGCAGACTCCTTTCGTGGACAGAGTTAAAAATCACACAACAACAGGTTAGTCCAACAGGTTTATTTGGAGGCACTTGCTTTTGAAGTGCTGCTTCTTCATCAGGTGGTTTTAAAGCAGGATCATAAGACACAGTATTTATCGCAAAAGGTTACGGTGTCATACAGCTGCAATGAAAAATTGGACAATCCTAGATTAAGTATTTCATTTTATAGAATGGGTTTGTTAGTTTCTGTTCTTCAATATGTAAATCCCAGAACTTCTTTTAAGTCATATTCTCAAGATAATTTCAGGTTATATAACAAAAGGTACCATCCCAACTCAGACGATGCATTAAAGGTGTGAGGTTAAAGTCTGTCTTTATCCCAATCTTGAGTCACTTCAGGTGACCATCCTCCAAGGCAGACTTTGGCAAAGGCAACAACACAAAGTGGCCCAGTAGAGGCTGACAGCCAAGTTTGGTACCCATGAGGATGGCTTCAACCGGGATTTTGGGTTCATGTCACACTAGTAACCCCACTGCACTATACACTCTCTCTCACACACACACACACACATACACACACACACACACACACACACACACACACACACACACACACACACACACTAACGCAGGCCCTCTCTCATACTTACACATATACACCCCCCACACTCACACCCATGCTTATACCCCATTACACTCACACACATACTTTACCAAGCTTGTACGTATGCAGGCACCCACTCTCTCACATGCATTCACATGCACAAACTCACTCTGTCTCTCACTCTCTCTCTCTCCTGCATGCACACACACAAATTTATGGGGTGAATTTATATTTGCAGAATTATATTTGCATATACTTTCTATTTTGTTCAAAAAATATATAACCGACAGTCAATCTGGGTAATATCTTGTAAATTACACTTTAGAAATAGAATCAGTCTGACTCAAGATTGGGATACAGACAGACTTTAATCTCACACTTTTAATGCATTGTCTGAGCTGAGATAGTACCTCTGTTATAAAACCTTAAGATATCTTGAGAATGTGACTTAAAAAAAGTTCTGGGATTTACATATTAAAGAACTGAAACTAACAAACCCATTCTAAAAGATGAAAGACTTTATCTAGGATTGTCCAATATATCATTTCAACTGCATGACACAAATCTTTTGCTATAAATTTTGCATCTTATGGTTCTGCTGCACAACCACCTGATGGAGGAGCAGCGCTCTGAAAGCTAGTGCTTCCAAATAAACCTGTTGGACTGTAACCTGGTGTTGTGTGAGTTTTAACTTTGCAAAAGTGAGTACTGCAGATGCTGGAGGTCAGAATCAAGACTAGAGTGGTCAGGCAGCAGATCAAGCAGCATCCAAGGAGCAGGAAAGCCCTTCCTGATGAAGGGCTTTTGCCTGAAACGTTGATTTTCCTGCTCCTCGGATGCTGCCTGACCTGCTGTGCTTTTCCAGCACCACTTTAATCTTGACTCGGAGTTTTTTTAATAAATATTTTTATTGAAAAGCTTTGTAAAATCTTTTACAAAACATTTATATGTAAAGTAAACAAAAACACCATTGAAACAGAAAAAAACAATCGAAAGAACAAGGCCATAACATAGCACCATTGTTACTAAACAACCACTATTCTACCAAAACAAACCTGTCTACTTAACTAAACTAAACTAAACTACAAACATATTAAATAAATACTAGCTTAAATTACATTCAAGTTACTTAAATTATATAATGTCTTACTACTTTGTTCTGTCTTACTCATCACACCTCCACTGAGGCTCCCATCCTGGGAGTACCCCGTATAGTACCCATATTCTTTTCCTTCCAGTTGTCCACCCCAGTCCAACACTGGCTTCTCCAAATCCTTTCATGGAGAGATTGTAAGTTTGTTTGCAATATTTTAATAGGTATTCAGGTGGCTTGACATGGATGAGAAATTGCCAATGGTGATATTATTCAGTGAGTGATGGGTATTTTTTCTGTGTTCTTTTCATGGAATGTTAGTGTTGCTAGAAAGGCCTTTGTTTGCTGAATATCCCTAATAGCTGTTGAACTGAATGGATTGCTAGGCCAGAATGGTATATTTCCTTCCCTGAAGTATATTAGTGAACCAGGTAGGTTTTTACAACAACAAAATATAACTATCATGCTTCCCATCACTGAGCCAAGCTTTATATTACAGATTTATTAATGAAAGCTAAATCCCACCAGATATCGTGTGGACTTTGAACACATGTCACCAGAGTTCTTGTTAGTGATATCAGTGACATTACCACAACAGGGCCTGAGCAGTCTTTTCCTGTTCCAAATAATCATTCTTAAAGGCCTACACCTCATCTAAATAGAAATGAAAATATGCAAACGGTCTTCTTTGTGTATCAGACAAATGTAACGTCTTTTGTGTTTGACTAGTTTGTATTCTGGACAATCAGTGACAGACCTTACACCAAATGAAATGGCCTCTGTATAAGGGCTTATTCCAAAGTGGTTTAGAAATTGTTTCTTTCTTTCTTCCACAGCTGATAACAATCCCTGTGAAGCCTATATCTGCGAGTGTGATCGGCAGGCAGCCATGTGCTTTGCTGAAGCACCATACAATGAAGAATATAAACATCTGGACACAGAGAAGCACTGTGTCTAAAATAATACACAATCACATGGTGAAAAAGAAAAATAAAGTTTGATCTCACTTAGTTTTCTATTCCACTTCTTTGTATACAGTAAAGCCCTACTCACACACTGCAGGAAGGTTAACTAAGCAATTTCAGAATCTCAAAATAAAACTGAGAAGTAGCCCTGAATAAACCCAAGACTTCTGATTTACAGTGACTGAGTAGGCCAGAATACCTTTTCATTAATTTGAATGTCAGGGTTTTTATTTTGATTTGTGTATCACATTCCATGTTTCGATTTAAATTTATACAAATACTATAAAATCTGATTGAAGATTTGTAGCTCGGGTATCCGTTGTTGTGGTTCTGCTCGCCGAGCTGGAAGTTTTTGCTGCAAACGTTTCGTTCCCTGGCTAGGGAACATCATCAGTGCTGTTGGAGCCTCGTGTGAAGCGCTGCTTTGATGTTTCTTCCGAATGCAGAAAAATAAATACCGGAAGAAACATCAAAGCAGCGCTTCACACGAGGCTCCAACAGCACTGATGATGTTCCCTAGCCAGGGAACAAAACGTTTGCAGCAAAAACTTCCAGCTCGGCGAGCAGAACCACAACATACAAATACTATTCCTAGAGAACTGATGCAGTTCCAAAATAAACAGAGTTGTCAACTGTGCAGCATAACTACTGTTGATTCACACCAAACTCGGAAAAGCCAGAATGAATGAAAGATACTATTCTGTATCGGCTGCTGTCTGGCTTGCCAAGTGACTCATTGTGATATAAAATCTGATTGAAGATTTGTAGCTCGGGTATCCGTTGTTGTGGTTCTGCTCGCCGAGCTGGAAGTTTTTGTTGCAAACGTTTCGTTCCCTGTCTAGGGAACATCATCAGTGCTGTTGGAGCCTCGTGTGAAGCGCTGCTTTGATGTTTCTTCCGGTATTTATATTGGTTTGTTCTTGCCGCTTCCGGGTGTCAGTTTCAGCTGCAGTGATTTGTATGTGGGGTCCAGGTCGATGTGTCTGTTGATGGACATTCATCCACAAGCATGGCATTCATCCACAAACTCCATTAACAGACACATTGACCTGGACACCATATACAAACCACTACAGCTGAAACTGACACCCGGAAACGGCAAGAACGTCCATCAACAGACACATCGACCTGGACCCCACATACAAATCACTGCAGCTGAAACTGACACCCGGAAGCGGCAAGAACAAACCAATATAAATACCGGAAGAAACATCAAAGCAGCGCTTCACACGAGGCTCCAACAGCACTGATGATGTTCCCTAGCCAGGGAACGAAACGTTTGCAACAAAAACTTTCAGCTCGGCGAGCAGAACCACAATCACTGTGATATATTTCTAGCCTGAGTTCTCTTTTGAAACATTTCTCAAGATGCATTACAGTCTGAAACTATCAAATCATCTATATGATGCTGTTAACTACCAGTAGAACATTCTTCAAACTCATGCATTTGATTATTTCCCCAATATAAGCTGATTTTCAGAGGCCACAAGATATAGTTATTGCATTTCTGTACAATGCAGAGACTTGGCTATCATGTCATTGTGGAAGATGTGAAAAGAGAATTTAAAAAAACTTAAAATAAAAGGATAGAAGGAAAAATAACTGGTAAGGATTAGAAATATGTAGAAATAAAGATTTACATTTGTATGACATCTTGTATAACTGCAGGAGTTTAAAGGCATTAAGGTTCTTCTGAAGTATAGTCACTGTTGTAATGTAGGAAATGCAGCAACCAATTCACAAACAGCAAGCTCCTGCAAATAGTAAATAAGTAGATAATCAGGTGATGGGGGCAATTTTCCTTTAACACTTTTGTCCATTTTGACCCGCATTAAGAAAGTATATTTGTAAAGTAAATTCAGTGCAAAATAGATTAATATTCAGAATTATTCTAAAGATTTCATAAACATCACCAGGGAACAAGTCAGTACTTTCCTGACACTGTGTTTAGAAATTGATTAAGCAACAAGTACTCATTAAGTATTTATAAATTATTGTGCACCATAGAAGCTGAATGAAGACTTCAGGCCACATTGTTCCAACACCGCCCCCCCCAACCACATACAATACTGTAATTCCCCTATGCTTTTACTGCTAGCTGTATTTGTACATTTTAAATACCATGGAGGGTTTAAAATTATACATACGCTCAGAAAACACCACCCTGGCACACTGAGCTAAATTAGCCTGGAGCTCTGCAACAAGTACTCCTGTAACACTGTGGGGTTTTTGGACCTATGCATTTGTGGGATCAATCAGTTTTTTCCCTAAAAGACTGTTCAACCTGCACTGGCATGTAAGAAAGCACAAAGCCAGCTGCTAGCTGTAAATTACCATCAGGAAAGACTAACAGGCTGGGACTTTTTGTTTCAGAAAAGGGAAGCTGAAAGTGTGGCCTAATAGTTGTTTTGAAATTATGTGTATAATGCTGTACATATAAAGAAAACATTTCCACTTGTGAAGGACACTAAATGTAGGAGGCATAAATAAAGATATGTGCTAATAATTCACGTAGGGAATTCAGGAGAATCTTCTTTAACCAGTATGGGTATATGGTTAGAAGGTGACATTTACAACCACATGGAATAATTGAGGTGAATAGCGTTGATAAATTTAAGGGAAAGCTAGATAAACACGAGGCAGAAAGGAATAGCGGATTATGCTAATGGATTAAGTGATGGATCGCAGAAGAGCCTTCATATGGATCACAAATCCTAGGTCAGATCAGTTAGGCTAATCAGAGATCAGTTAGGCTAATCAGAGATCAGTTAGGCTAATAGCTTGTTGTCAAATTATGGAAATCTAAATTGGAAAGGTGGTAGCATTGTGACACTGTGACTGGACTAGTCATCCAGAGACCCAGGGAGAAAATGAGGTCTGCAGATGCTGGAGATCAGACTTGAGAGTATGGTGCTGGAAAAGCACAGCAGGTCATGCAGTATCCGAGGAGCAGGAGAATCGACGTTTCGAACCAGAGCTCTTCATCAGGAATGAGGCTGAGAACCTCCGGGGTGGAGAGATAAAAGAGAGGGGGGTGGGGCTGGGGAGAAGGTGGCTAAGAGTGCAATAGGTGGATGGAGGTAGCGATAAAGGTGATAGGTCAAAGAGGAGGGTGGAGCGGATATTTCGAAAGGAAGATTCACAGGTGGGACAGGTCATGAGGACGGTGCTAAGCTGAAAGGTTGGAACTGGGGTAAGGTGGGGGGAGGGAAAATGAGAAAACTGGTGAAGTCCACATTGATGTCCTGGGATTGAAGTGTCCCGAGATAGAAAGTAAGGTGTTTTTCCTCCAGGCATCGTGTGGTGAGGGAGTGGCGATGGAGGAGGTCCAGGACTTGCATGTACTCGGCAGAGTGGGAGGGGGAGTTGAAATGTTTGGCCATGGGGTGGTGGGGTTGGTTACTGTTGGTGTCCCGGAGATGGTCCCTAAACTGCTTTGCAAGAAGGCATCTAGTCTCCCCAGTACAGAGGAGAATGCCTCGGGAGTATTGGATACAATAAATTACATGGATGGATGTGCAGGTGAAACTTTGGTGGATGTGGAAAGCTTTTTGGGACCTTGAATGGAGGTGTGGGGGGGAGGTGTGGGCTCACGTTTGCAATTCATGCGGTGGCACGAAAATGTGCCAGGAGGGGAGGGTGGCTTGTTAGGGGATGTGGACCTGACCAGGTAGTTGTGGAGGGAATGGTCTTTACAGAAAGCAGAAAGGGGTGGGGAGGGAAATATATCCCTGGTGGTGGGATCCATTTGTAGGTGGTGGAAATATCAGCAGATGATGTGATTTATGCGAAGGTTGGTAGGGTGGAAGGTGAGGACCAGGGGCGTTCTGTGGTGGAACTGGTCGTCCTGGGAGCAGATGCGGCAGAGGCAGAGGAATTGGGAATACGGGATTGCATTTTTACGGGAGGTAGGGTGGGCGGAGGTGTAATCCAGGTAGTTGTGGGAGTCAGTGGGATTGTAAAAAATGTCAGTGTTGAGTCAGTCCTCGTGGATGGATGTGGAAAGGTCTAGGAAGGGGAGGAAGGTGTCAGAGATGGTCCATGTGAATTTGAGGTCGGGGTAGAATGTGTTTGTGAAATTGATTAACTGTTTGACCTCGTTGTGAGAGCATGAGGTGGCACCGATGCAGTCATCAATGTAGCGGAGGAAGAGGTGGGGAGTGGTGACGGTGTAACTCCAGAAGATGGACTGGTCTACGTAACCGACAAAGAGGCAGGCATAGCTGGGGCCCATGCGGGTACCCAGGCTACCCCTTTCGCCTGGGGAAAGTGGGAGGATTGGAAGGAGGAATTGGAAGGGTACTGGTGGGGACGTTGGAAGAGAAAGAAATGGAGGGCGTGGAGTCCCTGGACATGGCAGATGGAAGTGTAGAGGGACTGGCTGTCCATGGTGAAGATGACACATTTGGGGCCAGGGAAACGGACATCTTGGAGGAGGTAGAGAGCGTGGATGGTGTCCTGAATGTATGTGGGGATGTACCTTCCCATCCCATATGCTTTCCGCAAAGACCGTTCCCTCCGTGACTACCTGGTCAGGTCCACGTCCCCTAACAACCCACCCTCCCCTCCTGGCACCTTCCCCTGCCCACAGCAGGAATTGCAAAACCTGCGCCAACACCTCCCCCCGTCACGTCCATCCAAGGCACCAAAGGAACCTTTCACATCCATTAAAGTTTCACCTGCACTTCCACGAATGTCATTTATTATATCCGTTGCTCCTGTTGCAGTCTCCTCTACATTGGGGAGATTAGACGCTTTCTCGCAGAGTGCTTTAGAGAACCTCTGGATCACCCGCACCAATCAAACCCCACCAACCCGTGGCCAAACATTTCAACTCCCTCTCCTACTCTGCCGAGGACATGCAGGTCCTGTGCCTCCTGCATTGCAACTCCCTCACCACCCAACGACTGAGGAAGAACACCTTATCTTCCGCCTCGGGACCCTTCCACTCAGGACATCAATGTGGACTTCACCAGTTTCCTCATTTTCCCTTCCCCCCCACCTTACCCCAGTTCCAACTTTTCAGCTCAGTGTTGTCCTCATGACCTGTTCCACCCGTCAATCTTCCTTCCCACTTATCTGCTCCACCTTACCCCCACCTCCAGCCACCTATTGCACTCTTTGCTACCTTCTCCCTAGCCCCACCCCCTCTCATTTATCTCTCCACCCCAGAGGCTCCCAGCCTCATTCCTGATTAAGAGCTCTGACCCGAAACATCAATTCTCCTTCTCCTCAGATGCTCCCTGATCTGCTGTGCTTTTCCAGCAACACACCCTCGATTCAGAGACCCAGTCTAATGTTCTGGGCACATAGGTTGGAATGTCACCATAATAAATGGTTAAATTTGAATTACTGAAACTGTGGAATTAAAAGCGAGTTTAATCGTGATCATGTATCCACTGTTGATTGTCGCAAAAATTCAGCTGGTTTACTAATATCCTTTAGGGAAGGAAATCTGTCATCCTCACCCATCCTCACCCCAGACACACAGCAAAGTGATTCACTCTTAATTACTCTTGGAACTGGACCTACCAAGCCATTCAGTGCGATCAGCAAGAGGGATTGGTAATAAATGGTGATTCAGCCCGCCATGTGAACATGCTGCAAATTATTTTTTTTTAATCTTGGACCAGGAAACCACTCTCATCCTCACTCTCTAAACTTTCCCATTGTCAGATGCGTTACATTAAAATAAATCAAAAATTGCACAGAAACATAGGAATTGCTTGGCGAGAGGTCCACTTGGTTTGCCTTCTACCATCCATTAGAATGTGTGTTACAACACTATGACATTAAGTCCAACAAAAATGACTTTTTCTTATTATTCAATCTTCACATCCCTCAATTCTTCTTCTAGATTGTTTATGCATTCCTAAAATCTGGGCATTATTGGCAAGCGCAGTATTTAATGCTAATCCCCAACTGACCACATTGATGATGAGCCACTTTCTTGAACAACTCCAGCTGGAGTTCTATAGGCACACCACAGTGCTGTCAGGAACAGTGGAACAGGAGTAGACCAATCATCAAGCTTCTTCCACTATTTGATACAATAATAGCCAATTGAACATTTCGTTGCCTTTTATCAAACTATTTTCATAGACCTTTATGCAATTGGTTATTAGAAATCTATCAGTCTCTATTTTAAACATACTCAAAGGTAGAGCTTTCACAAGCCCTCTGGGATAGAGAATTTCAAAACCCTCTAAGTACAAAGAATTCTTAGTCCTCAATGGCATTCCCTTTATTTTTAAACATGCCTTCACTTCTAACCAGGAAAATATTTTATCTGCATTCTCTCTAATTCTTTAAGTGCTTTATAAGTTAATGAGATTCCTTTCATTCTTTGAAAATCTAAGATTACAGGGACAGTTTGCTCAATCTCTCATTGCAGGACAGATGTTAGAGATCTCCAGGTATTTGATGCAGTGGTTACAACTTACAGTGATGGTGGTCCCATGTTAGTGCTGCTGCTGTTGTCCTTCTCGTTTAGAGGTTTGGAAAGTACTGTTAAAGAAATTGTTTGTGTAGCTGCAGTGCAAGTCATTGAAGATGGCAGGGCAGGTTGACAGCATGATTAATAAACCATATAATATTCTAGGTTTAATTAATAGGGGCACAGAGGACAAAGGCAAGGATATTATACTAGACTTATAAAAGACAAAAGATCAACGTCAGCTCAAGTATTGAGTCCAGTTCTGAGTACTGCATATTAGGAAGAATGTAATTGATTGTCGTCATGTATGGAGATACAGTGAAAAGAATTGTTTTGCATGCTATACAGGCAGATCATACCTGCGATGATGCTTTCACTTTTACAAGATTATTTTGTCTTTGGGTTCTTTTTAAAGAGAGGTCGTAAAGGAAGAGGTGCCGAGAAGTCTACGGAGAGCATGGTCTAACATTGACAGGGGAGTGGCTAGTTCTCCCATTCAGGTTTTTTCTGGTTTAGTTTAACAGTGGCAGTCACTAGATGCTGGAATCCAGGAAAGTTGCAAGTTTCAGCAAACGATGCCTGACTGACTTTCTCTCAAAATCTCTTTGAATGTTATTCCCTTCTGCCTGTAAGAATCTGTGTTTCAATTTACCTTTTTGCCAAGGGGTGTGTTTATGGGATATAACAGGATTGGAACAGTTCCTTAGTTAAGTTGGTGTCTCAGGTTGGTTAAGTTTTTTAATAATTATTATAAATTCCATTTTCTTTTATTCGTGTTTCCACTGTAGTGTTTAAATAAATAATGATTTGTTTATAGCCAAGTGGTTTGACCAGCTGCATCACATCTGGAATATCCACTTCATATCTGCCTTTAAAATAAGAAAATGTTAAGGTCTAGGCTACCTTCTTAAAATATTTTGAGAGGGTCTAGCCTGGTTCACAACATACCATACAAAGTGCAAAACAGACTGCAGAATATGGTGTTACAACTGTAGAAAGAGAGAGAGATCAGAATTAACATTTGAGAAGTTCGTTCAAAAATCTAATAACAACGGGGAAGAAGCTGTTCTTGAATCTATTCATACGTGAAGGCAATAGTGAGAATGCAGAAGTGGTTGAGGTGTATGTCACAAAACTAGGTGAGAAGGCAAGTGATGTGGATGATGCAAAGAGTCTACCTAGGGATGTAGAGCTGAAAATGTGTTGCTGGAAAAGCACAGCAGGTCAGGCAGCATCCAAGGAGCAGGAGAATTGACATTTTGGGCATGAGCCCTTCCTGAAGAAGGGCTCATGCCCGAAACGTCGATTCTCCTGCTCCTTGGATGCTGCCTGACCTGCTGTGCTTTTCCAGCAACACATTTTCAGCTCTGATCTCCAGCATCTGCAGACCTCACTTTCTCTACAAAGGGATGTAGGCAGGTTAAATGAGTGGGCAGAAACTTGGCAGATGGAATATAATTTGGGAAAATATGACATTATGTATTTTGGCAGGAAGACTAGAGGAACTGATTATTATTTACATGGAGAAAGTGACAGCACATAAATAACAAAGAAACTAGCATACAAATTCAGTAGGTATTAGGAAAGGTAAATAGAATTTTGGCATTTGTTACAAAGGCAATGGAATATAAAAATAGGGAAGTCTTGCTATAAATATACAAGGTACTAGTTTGATCACACTTGGAATACTGTCAACAGAATTTACCTCCCTTTTCTAAATTCAGGTCAAGAGGAAAGTCTTTTACTAAATTTCATCAATACCCTTTCTGTTGAGAAATGAATCAGCTGTGGGAATAAGCATGAGTCTTATCAATGTTTAGGGTTTTAAAAGTATTTGTGCATATAGATTAACATCTGCAAACTTTCAGGGGCTTCGATTGGTTTTTCACCACTAAACTAACGGACTGTGGGAGCAGGGTAAAAGCTGAAACCCTGG
The DNA here is from genome assembly GCF_020745735.1 of Hemiscyllium ocellatum. Classification (NCBI taxonomy): domain Eukaryota; kingdom Metazoa; phylum Chordata; class Chondrichthyes; order Orectolobiformes; family Hemiscylliidae; genus Hemiscyllium; species Hemiscyllium ocellatum. The sequence continues at coordinate 51,209,424 of NC_083424.1, forward strand.
TTGCAGGAAAAATCAGTTTGAAAATAATCTGAGGTGGATTGATTATATTTGAGGACTCCACATTTCTTTCATTTCAAATCAGTTTTGAAATAAATTTGTTTATTCAGTTCACTAATTTCACTCAAAAGTCAATAGAATAGTGGATTGAATTATCAGTGATGAGTAGATGGAATAAATTGGTTCAAGAGACATTTATATACATTGTTTTGCTGAAATCATACCTGAATATTGTTACAATTGTTCCTCAAGATAATGTTCTCAACCTCAGCTACTTCACTCTGCCATATGGTCATTAAAGACAAGATGTTGGAAAATCAGTTAAAATGTAGTAGGAAAGTAAAAGCCATTGCTAAAGTACTCTGAATACAATTAGATAGGTGGATGTAGAACAATGTGAAACCACTCACTTGGAACTGGATGGTAAGGGGAGGTATTGGAACAAGATGATCTTAAATACCACAGAGAGAGTGAGAATGAGGGAGAAAATGCATCACAATCAAATCAATTCCTTCCTTGAACATTTAGTATGAATCCACTCCAAAACTGATCATGTACAAGGAGCTGCAAATCCCCTTTTCACTCATTCCACTGGATGGATGAACTTGTGAAAGTTCAAGCTCTCAATGGCTCCCTTCTATCGATGGTTTAGGAAATCTTCAAGTGGTACTAATCTTCCTTTGTTTCAGTTGTCAGGGTATGACTGAATTATTGCCTCACAACTTGACAACTTCCTGTGCTTATGCCTCCATATTCTAAATCACAGATTGGTAATACTGCGACAGTTATCAAACTCACCTGGTATGAACTCCGAGCATCAGGATTGTGGGGGCTGGTGAGCCCAGTTGGTTAGGTATCCTGAATGTGATGAAGAATGTTGTCAACGGCACAGTTTCAATCCCTGTACTAACTGTGGTGGTTTTATCAATGCCCTGCCTTCTCATGTTGCCCCATGCCTGTGGAGTACTGACTTGTGAGCTCCATGCAATCAATTGATGCCTATGGACCTTTGGGACTATGATGACCGAACTGGACTATCATGACCCTACAGTGATAAACACCCTATCCTGTATTAGATCCTACCCAGGAGAAAGTGAAGTCTGCAGATGCTGGAGATCAGAGCTGAAAATGTGTTGCTGGAAAAGCGCAGCAGGTCAGGCAGCATCCAAGGAACAGGAGATTCGACGTTTCGGGCATAAGCCCTACCATTTTCAGTTTAGATCCTACCCACCCAATCCAAATGATGTTCATCTTGAACGTTCAACTGGTAGAGTTGGTGTCACTGTCGGGAAGTTCTTTACATTGATGCCTGACAGAATGATGCAAAATACAGCCACAGTGATCTGCCAATATAATCAACCAATTTATTTACAGTAGGCATATTGAGATGGATATTTTGCCTTAGCCTTTGTACTTGCTTTTACACAAATCACCAGTACTAACACAAAATCCTCAACGTTATATTGACTACTTTTGTTCCAAATGCAATCTGAATTGAGCCAAGGTTCACCTCACCTGTCTGTCACCCTTGCTTTACCAGCGCCCATTTCACCAGGCTTAGCACACATTGTGAAATCCTGCACCTTCTGTTATCAGGCTTCAATTTTTAAAATATATTTTAGTTCAAAGTTTCCACTGTTAATTTGAGAATGTTCCATCTGTAATTTACAACCAAGGTACACGCTGTCAAGGTCAAAACAGGGGCAGATTAGGGTATAAATCTAATGGCTCTGAGCAAAGCATCCTTGAAGTTTGGAAGTGAATCGAAGATGCGATCCTTGATCCTTATTGCGCTGCTTGCAGGTATGTTAAAAAACAGTGCCCATTACAATAAGTGGAATGAAAGAATACTATTAACTTTCCTAGCTTTTGTGAGATCATTGAGGCAGGAATAATGTTTCAAACCTTTGATTGAACATTAGCAATAGGTGTATTGTCCTCTTCATTGCCATCTGTTATAGGTAGAAAATACCAGTTTTTAAACACAGGCTTAAAATGTTGAAAGCAGAGTTGTTCACGTCAAGTGGACCAGACGCACTTAAAGCAGGACATATAGCTATTTATTTTGGTATAGCTATTTACGAATGTGCCATAAATGTGCAGTGTACGGGTGCAACTGCACTATATAGAGCATTTTTTTTCCCAATGTGACCCCATATTGAGGCTTGAAAATTGCTGCCAGCCCTCATTAAGAGTAGGGTAGGGGGTCTGTGAAAGTAGAAGTGAGATCATAGCTGTTATAACTTCGTCCAAGCCCCACAGCAGGCATAGCTGCTTCAGTGTTTGGGACACCCAACTTAAGCTACAACCCCTATTGGGGTCCTGATCCCCACTTTGGGAATATCTGTTATAGAGTACAGCTTAAACTTTGTTCATGTCAGGATCTGTATAGCCCACATATGTGTCAATGCGAGCTCCTGGGAACCTAGATTACAGTTTACACAGAAAGCAAGACTGGAACAAGCTTAAAGAAGTCGAGAGTGTGATGCCGGAAAAGCACAGCAGGTCAGGCAGACTCCGAGGAGCAGGAGAATTGATGTTTTGGGCACAAGCCCTTCATCAGGCATGAGGCTTGTGGGCCGGGGTCTGAGAGATAAATGGGAGGGGGTTGGGGTTGGGAGGAAGGTAGCTGAGAAAGTGATAAGTAGATGAAGGTGAGGGAGAAGGGGGCGGGGAGGGGTGAGGGTGGAGCGGACAAATGGGAAAGGTGATGGACAGGTCAAGAGGGTGGTGCCAAGTTGGATGCTTGGGACTGAAATAATGTGGGGGGGCGGGGAGCGGGCAGGACAAATGAAGAAACTGCTGAAATCCACATTTATCCTGTGTGATTGCAGGGTCCCAAGGCAGAATATGAGGCGTCAGGTGGTAAGGGTTTGGTGGTGGAGGAGGCCCAGGACCTGCATGTCCTTGACGGACTGTTCAGCCACAGGGCGGTGGGGTTGGTGGGTGCGGGTGTCCTAGAGATGTTCTCTGAAACAATCCGCAAGAAAGTGTCCTGTCGCCCAATGTAAAGGAGACCACGCAGGGTGCAACAGATACAGTAGATGACATTGGTAAAGGTTCAGGTAAATTTCTGTTGGATATGTAAGGATCCTTTGGGGCCTTGGACGGAGGTGAGGGGAGTGGTGTGGGTGCAGGCTTTGCACTTCCTGCGGTGGCAGGGAGAGGTGCCAGGAGTGTGGGTGTGGGCTGGTGGGGTCGTGGACCTGACGAGGGAGTTGTGGAGGGAATTGTTTCTCCTGGTCCTCACCTTCCACCCTACCCAGAATCCCCCTGATCCTCACCTTCCATCCCACCAATCTCTGCATACATCATATCTTCCTCTGCCATTTCTGCAACCTCTAAACAGACCCCATCACTGAGATATACTTCCCTCACCACTCCTATCAGCGTTGCAGAGAGACCATTCTCTCTGCAACTCCCTTGTCAGGTCCACAATCCCCCCCCCCCCCCCTCCACCAGCCCACACCCCACTCCTGGCACTTATCCCTGCCATCGCAGGAAATGCAAAACTGCAGCACACCACTCCCCTCATCTCTGTACAAGGCCTCAAGGGATCCTTCCACATCTGACAGAAATTTACCTGTACCTTTACCAATGTCATCTACTGTATCCATTGCACCCAGTGTGGTCTCCTCTACTTCGGGCAGACAGGATGCCTTCTTGCGGATCGTTTCAGAGAACATCTCTGGGACACTCGCACCCACCAACCCCACCGCCCCATGGCTGAATATTTCAACTCACCCTCCCACTCCATGAAGGACATGCAGGTCCTGGGCCTCCCCCACCGCCAAGCCCTTACCACTTGACGCCTGGAGGAGGAACGCCTCATAATCTGCCTTGGGACCCTGCAACCATACGGGATAAAAGTGGATTTCAACAGTTCCCTCATTTCCCCTCCCCCACATTATCCCAGTCCCAAGCCTCTAACTTGGCACCACCCTCCTGACCTGTCCATCACCTTTCCCATCTATCCGCTCCACCCCCGCTCCCCGACCTATCACTTCTCCCTCACCTTCATCTTCCTATGGCTTTCTCAGCTACCTTCCTCCCAACCCACCACCCTCCCATTTATCTCTCAGCCCTCTGGCCCACAAGCCTCATTCCTGATGAAGGGCTTATGTCTGAAATGTCGATTCTCCTGCTCCTTGGATGCTCCCTGACCTGTTGTGCTTTTCCAGCAACACACTCTTGACTTTGATCTGCAATCCTTGCATTCTACAAGCTTCAAGAAGCCAACATTTCCCTGAAAACAGAGGTTTAGAGTTACCTAAATACAGCAGGTATACAAATGATGTACATTTCCCACATTCCTCCTGCACGACAAGCACTTCTTGCTTTGTGGTGTTGTTGACATGCAGTAAATCCTGACTGTAACCATCTGGCTGGGAATCAGGTCGGATTAAGGATTAGACAGAGACTGAACTGAACAAAGACTTAATGGGAATTCAGTGAATAGATCTGAAATACAAAGCTAGTCTCAGTAACGGTGACCATCATCAATTGTTGTAAAAAACAATCTGTTCACTAATGTCCTTCTGGTAAGACAATCTGCCATCCTTACCTGACTATGTGTGACTCCAGACCTACAAGCAATGTGGTTGGCTCTTCACTGTCCAGGACAATGGCTGAGCCAGCTTCCCAGATTAAAGTCAATCAAGAACGGGCAACAAATAATGGTTTTGCCAGTGACATCTATGGAAGAAAATGTGGGGAACAGGGAGATTTCTTGAGAACCTCTGTGAATGGATCCATGTATTTCTCTGCTATTGGCAGCACCTTTATCCATGAGAATCTTGCATTTTTCGGTTGTGGATCTGGCGGTCAGTTCTTTCTTTGCTCGGCAAGTACTCCTTCCTTCCCATCAGCTACTGTCTGTGGCTGAGGCATTATCTCGAGCTCAGCATCAAAACAGTTCCCAACCCCACATTCATGGTATTCTATGTCCGAAACAAAAACAGGAAGTGCTGGAGAAACTCAACAGATCTAGTAGAGTCTGTGGAGAGAAAAAAAGCAGAATTAACATTTCAAGTCCAGTGATCCATCTTATCCTAAGACCACCTACTCCCCCTTTTGTAATTTTTTTCCATTCCCATCCCTCAATCTCAACCCTCTGAAAATTTCATTTGTCCCTTCAGACTCAGCTATTCCTAGTATTTCTTAGCCAATCTCCATCTTCCTTTCAACTCACCCCCCAAACCCCAAAATAAACCAAAAACTGGATGTTGGAGATCTGAAAGAAAAACAGAAACTGCAGGAGAAACTCAGCCTGTCCGGCAGCATCTGCAGAGAGAGAAACAGAGCTAACATTTCAAGTCCAGTATGACTCTTCTTCAAAATTTGTATCAAATACAACAACAACTACTACTACATATATTTATGTAGCACCTTTAACATTAATAATCTTCACAGGAACATTATAAAACAAAGTTTGGCAGTGAGCCACATATTCCATCAGATTATTAAAAGCTTGGTTAAAGAGGTTAAAATTCAAGGACTGTACTAAAGGAGCAAAGTGAGGCAGAGAAATAGTGAAATGTAGAAATGGGATTCAAACTTAGGCTTAGACAACGATCAGAATCAAGTTTGTGTCTAGAGCCAGAAGAGCGCAGACATCTCAGAGATTCGGGGGTTAGAGATGATTTCAGAGATAGGGAGGAGAGAGGCCGTTTGGGCATTTGAAAACTAGGATGAGAATTTTACAATCAAGGCTTTACTTGACCAGGAGGGAATGTAGGTCTGTAAACATGGGATAACACGACTTTGTGTGAGGTAGGACAGGGGCAGCAGCATTCTGGAAGATTTCAATTTAATAAAGGATATAATTCGGGAGACTAACTCAGTCTGCATTTAAGTCTAGAGATAATAAGGCCATCAATGAGGGGTTTAGTAGCAGATGTGCTGATGCAGGCAAAGATAGGGAGGTAGGAATAAACAGACTTAGTCATAGCACAAATATGTGGACAAAAGCTAATTTTGGGGTCAAATATAAACACCAAATTGCAAATAGTTTGCCTTATTCTCACACAATTGATAGGGAAAGGGATAGAATCAATCGTATAGGAAAGTATGAGGTGAAAACATAAGTATGTAAATGAGTAAGACGGGGTAGGTTGAAGGTCAATGGCGGGCAGAGGGATTGGTGAGGACCAGAGGGAATTTAAGTGGTGAGACTGCATGGCAGGAATCAGGGGTCGAGGGAGTTGGGTGTCAGAGAAGAGTTAAAGGATCAGTAAGGGTGCTTGGTTTTGAGGATGGAAACCAGGGGGGATTCTGGTGGTGAGGTAAGATCAGGGCAGTGTTGGAGCACCTACCATGAAGGGTAGTCAGAGGGCCAGAGGTAGTTGGTGGGGATCAGTATTGTAGTCACTCAGCAGTTTGACATGGTTTTAATTTTATTTCTTGAGTAACTGTCCTGAAAGGTCAGTCAGAGCTTCAATTCTCTCCATTCTAACTCAGATCCAGAGGCATCCATGTTGGCTTCTGAGAGTTGGAGGATTGTCCTTTGGACGTTTAACCTTCCCAGACATTCCCACAGATTCAATACCTGGACTCCAAGAGATCTTGATATTTATCATTGGGGGTTATGTCTGTAACTACAATCTTCCCGATACTTAACTGGAGAAAATTTCTGCTCATCCAGTTGTGAATGACAAATAATCTGATGATTTAATAACAGTGAAGGAGTTAAGGAGAGTTGGTGGGGAGGTGGAGTTGGGAGTTGTCAATATACATATAAAATGTGTTTTGAAATGATCTCACAAAGAGGCAACATGTTGATGAGAAATGGAAAGGGGCCAAGAACAGATCCTTCAGGGACATCAGAGGTAAAGTTGGGGACAGGAAGAGGAGCCACTGCAAATGATACACTGGCTATGACTAAATAAATAGGAATGGAAGAAGGAAAGAAGAGTCCCACTCAGCAGGACAAAAGTGGAAAGAAATTGGTCAAGGAGGATAGTGAGAGATGATTTATCATTGTCACAGTCATGTAGGATGTCATAAATGACTTTGTTAAGAGCCACTGTGTTCCTATAGAAGGGGCACAGACCTGATTGGAGAGATTCAAACATGAGATCACAGATTTGGGAGGTTGATAACCACAACTCTGAAGAGAAAGGGAAGTTTCGAGGTAGGACAGCAGTTTGCAAGGACAAAGCATGGTTCAAAAGTTCTTTGTTTAAGGAGAGGGATAATGACAACAGATATAGGGACGAGAAGAACAATACCTAAGGAAAGGGAACCATTAAAAATACTGGTGAACATGGGACTGCGAGTCCAGATTGGGTGGTCAGCGGTTTAGTGGGAATAGAGGTGAGGGAGCAAGAGATGAATCTGATGGACAGGTTGAACTCAGAGAGGGCATGAGGGGAACTAGAAAACGGTGTGAGTTCAGGTTAAAGTGGGGAGCTTCAAAGAATGTTTGGCCTGGTAAGCTATTGGAAGGTGGGGAAGTGACTGGGGCTACTGATCAGATGGTCTTGATATTGATGACAAAGAAGTCCTTGAATACCTTATACTTACTATAGACATATGGTTGAGGGGGAAGAATCTAAAAGAAGATTCTGTTATTATTATGGCCAGTTTGCTGTGTTATTGTTAACAATCTGTCAATTAATTCTTAAAGATTTGAAACTAGACATGACTATTTGCTCGGCAACACTTAACATATTTGTAACAGATTCTTTTGTCTGCAACTATAGTCAATACTTACTCATTTAATGTGGTGGTTAATATTTCTGTTAAAATAATGGACAGAGGGATGTCATAAAAATGTATATTGTGCTCTCTTATGATTTTGCAAGCAAGTTTTCAGATTCTGGAAGTGAAAATTAAATGGTTAACAGCTGATTATGTTACGAGGAAACATGCACTTGCTTTAAATATCATTATCATTGATACAAACTTCCTGCTAACTGTGGGCTGCCAGTATTCTCTCATTTGCAGTCTAATATGCCATTCTGCATCACCTCTAATGAAGTCTTTAAGAATGTCAATGACTCAACAAATGTATCAATAATCATGCCCCACTGTACCCCAGCCATCACAAAATGTATAACTGTATAGAATCCAATGAGATGAACAAAATGACCCATTTAAAAACTGAGAACTGTGGATGCTGTAAATCAAAAATCAAAACAAAAGTTGTTGGAAATAGGTCTGGCAGCATCTGTGAAGAGAAATCACAGTTAATGTTTCGGGTCTGGTGACCTCTCCTCAGAACTGAGCTTAACGTTGGTTTGTCGTCACAAGTGCTGCCAGACCTGCTGAGCTTTTCCAGCAACTTCTGTTTTTGTTTTTAAAATGACCCATTTACCCTGGCTGACTGGTACTCAGGACAAAAGCAATACACACCAGATATCATCAATTACAGGGAAAAGAAACTATTTATTGTAACACACTTAACTTTAACAAGAGCAGAGAAAAGAAAAGATTGTGAATTCATGCAAATTAAACGGTACCTCTGCAAACCATATCCAGACTGAAGGGACTCTGATGGGATACTGCCAGTGTTCCCTACCCTTGAACCAGAAGGTCCCTTCAGAGAGGTGCCCTAACATATCTGAACAGGTTGATTTAAAGATATCGACACACACATTCAATCATGATTAAGGCTGACAAAGACGAATGGTTTATCCCAATATTATGGATTGAAAAATAACACAGAAAGGGTAAACATAATTTAGAAGATCAAAAGTCCACCACGAGGTGGAAAATTATTTTCTGACAATCCTTTTGATTTCGTCAGTTGGGACATGCTGTCGCCTGTAGGATAACAGTTTAATGGTTGATCAGTTGGACCTAGGTTTTATTTGTGTATGAATTCTTTCAGCTTTCTTAGTTTTCTATCTTTTCTCCAGATGAAGTGGGAATGAGAGTGACATGGGCGCTTTCTGTCTGCAGGCTCTGGACATTGCTTCTCTTCTGCTGCTCTTGGCTCTGACAGCTTCTTATCACCCTACAGCTCAACCAGGGAGCTGTTGTCAGGCAGAATCCTCGACTCAAAAGAGTCTTAGTGCTATTGAATCTTGAGTTTTTCCTCTTACTGCTTTAAAAAGTAAACAATTGTGTTGTATAGCTCAGCAATATATGCAAGTAGCAGAACTTGCCTGCTATTCCAGTTATAGCAGTCCAACTTCCATTTCAGATTACAGTCCGAATAATGGAAAAATATGTGGTCTCTTAGATGCTGTATGTTGAGAAAATTTACTTCATTATCTATAACTTACCTATGTTCATTTGCACATCACTGGAAAAAAATGCTGACACCAATTTTCATTCATTGGTGAATGAGTTCTATAAAAAGGGAAAAGTTTTACTATAAGTTGGAAGGAATCAAAATTGCCTTGGTTGCTAATCTAAATATGAACAGATGCAGTTTTTAAAATATTAATATTTATTTGTGTCTCTCCACAGCTGTTGCAAGTGCAAGCATGTCGCCTTACGCTATCTGGCAGTTCAGGGAGATGATTATGTGTGTGATTCCCAGCAGCTCTCCCATTTTGGATTACAATGGATACGGATGTAACTGTGGATTTGGTGGTTCTGAGTCTGAAAAATATGTTGATGAATTAGACAAGTACGTCCATTAATACCAATATTTAACAGTCGATATATTGTGGGTTGCTGGCTATTGGGTTTCTTTTATTCATTCAGGGTACGTGAGCTCTGCCAGCATTTATTGCCCATCCTTAACTGCCCTTTAGAAGATGGGGGTGAACTGCCACCCTGAATCACTGAAGTCTATTTGATGCGGTTATACACTCAGTGCTGTTAGGGAGGGAATTCCAGGTTTTTTATTGAGTTGCATTATCTAGCTCGTGGACTGTATTTCAATACGCTCCTGACTTGAGGTGAATTAACCCCAGGGGGGAAATCCCAATTCTTTACCTGCTCTTTTAGCCACAGCATTTATATGGCTTGCCATGTTCAGTTTTTAATCAATGGTAATCCCCATGTTGTTTAGATTTTCTCTTGTTGCAGATGGCCATTGCTTGGTACTCGTGTGACATGAATATAATCTGCTACTATTTTGTAATTTTGGACCTTGGCCACTAATTCCATAAAGTTTAATAAGTTTTAAAATTCTTAATAATAATTAATTGTAAAATTTTCTCCCATCTTTTCTAAACTCTGCATTTTCCAATTCAGAAATCTACCTTCCTCAAAGTAGATTTATAAGATGCCACTCCTGCTGAATTCTATGGGAATCTTATGAAGTTACTAGGATAGCACTGTGTAGGTGCAATACAATGTGATTTGATTATTTTTATATTTGGTTTGGAATGTTTGTTTGTGTAGGCTTTTTTACTTATACAATGACACTGTAATCGAGGAGAAGGAAATGTAGGACTTTTGGTGCATGGACAATTGGGATTGCATTTACTTTTATCACAGAAGGACATACACGACATAGTCCTCTTCAGCTATTCGTCATACAGCTGGTCTGAAAGGCAGTATGAGGTTATGCAGCACACAGCTGACCATCACAGACTATGATACCTGCTCTGCTCTGTACTATTGGATTGTTCCAGATTGATTGTGGCACAGAAGTGTTATTGATTGTGCTATTGACCAACTCTGTCACAATTCTTGTCGAAGTATAGCTTTCACTATATACCTGTGTGAATTGTATATAGGAGTCATCGACTGTGTTATCAGCAGATAGTCCTTGTCACTGAATATCGACCTTTGGTTTGTGAAGGTGGCTCCAAGGCAGACAACAGAGTGGACTCCTGCAGAATAAGGGTGTAAAGACTGCTGCAGGATATCAGGTATTGACCTGCATGACTCTGTGCATTTGGTTGCACATGATTACTGAGGCAGCAGTATCTTCCATGGTTATAGTACCTCTTAGCGTTAACATGCAATGCCCATTAAGTATTTTGTGTGCTGTCAATGGCAACAAGAGGAAAGCCTCATTCCACACGCTACTGTCTGACAAGAGAAGATGAAATATATACTACTGCCTTTTGACAGAGAACTTCATTGGTGACCTCCCTCACACAACAATAGATAACAAACTGTAAGATATTGTCTAGAAAACAGGCACGATACAGCAGATTTTGTGCCATGAGAGGAGAGTACTTAAAGATAAGAAATAGAATCAACCCATGAGGGGCTAAAACATCTTATTAACAAAGTTATTAAGTCACAGGACATTCAGATGAGGCAAACTTTCATGGACCTTTACAATGTGTTATACCTGACTGGCATGAATTTACAGAATATCCAGAACTAAAGAAATTAGAGGATAGCCAATAGTGCAAAGAACTCTCAAGTCTCAGTTCTTTGATTATCCTTGATTGGGAAAATTATTTCACAGAATATTAATCAAGAGGTGTTTCATGCACTGAGTAACTACCTCAGCAGTTATAATACAACAAAGCAATGATGTATCCTGACTAATACACAGATCCATTGATATGCTCTGCTTCTACACAGAATTCATCATTTGGGTAAGGAAGCACATTTAATATCATATATTGAGGTAGAGACGGAGGTATTGGATGATCAAAAGCATGCTCAGAAATAGGTTTCAAGGTGGGTCTTGAAGGAGGACTGAGTGGTGGAGAGCAAGGAAATTTCTCCCAGCATCCTGACCAATCCTTACCACCCAAATTAAATTCACTAAAACAGATTTACTTAGTCATAATGTACATAATTTTGTGGATCTTCCTGTGCATAAATTGGCTGTCACAATTTTTATAACCATAACCAACTTTAAAAAGAGGCAATTATTTAACTGTAAAAGTGGTTTAGGATGCCCTTGGAGTAAGAAAGCTGACATATCATATCTTTGTCTCTAACCTGTATGAAATACAGACAGAAATCTCTCCTATTTATTGGAGAGCTCTGTTTCACAATGTTTGGTTATGGGAAAAATGTAACTTAGAAATACTGAAAATGTCAATACTCCTAAAGGTGGAGGAAATACGATGTAGATATCTCCTCAGGTCTGTCGTCATATCATCAATGATTGATAAAGAAGTCATTGTCAATGAACAATGAACAAAGAACAAAGAAAATTTACAGCCCAGGAACAGGCCCTTTGGCCCTCCAAGCCTGTGCCGATCCAAATCCACGGTCTAAACCTATTGGCCAATTCTTCTACTCCCCACCTACTCATGCATCTGTCCAGACGCACATTAAATGAATCTACCATGCCTGCCTCTACTACCTCTGTGCTGAAAATGTGTTGCTGGAAAAGCGCAGTAGGTCAGGCAGCATCCAAGGAACAGGAAATTCATCAGGAATGAATGGTGAAGGGCTTATGCCCGAAACGTCGATTCTCCTGCTCCTTGGATGCTGCCTGACGTGCTGCGCTTTTCCAGCAACACACTTTCAGCTCTGATCTCCAGCATCTGCAGACCTCACTTTCTCTTCTACTACCTCTGTGTGCAACACATTCCAGGCACCTACCACTTTCTGTGTATACTCCCCTTAAACGTTTCACCTCTCGCCTTGAACTTGAGACCTCTGGTTATTGAATTGCTCATCCTGGGAAAAAGCTTAGTTTTATCCACCCTATCTATACCCTTCATGATTTTGTAGACCTCAATCACGTCCCTCCTCAATCTCCTTTTTTCTAATGAAAACAGTCCTAACCTACTCAACCTCTCTTCATGGCTAGCATACCAGGCAACATCCCCATAAACCTTCTCTGCACCCTCTCCAAAGTGTCCACATCCTTTTGGTAATGTGGCAACTAGAACTATTCAGAGTATTTTAAATGCGGCCCAACCAAAGTCTTGTACAATTTTAACATGGCTTACCAGCTCTTATACTCAATACCCCGTCCGATGAAGGCAGTCATACCATAGCCTTCTTGACCACTTTATCTACCTGTGCACCACTTTCAGGGTACAATAGACCTGAACTTCCAGATTTCTCTGCTCACCAGCTTTTCCCAAGGCTCTTCCGTTTACAGATTCTGGATTAGAGTGGTGCTGGAAAAGCACAGCAGTTCAGGCAGCATCCGAGGAGCAGTAAGATTGACGTTTCAGGCAAAAGCCCTTCATTGTCTGTTTACAGTTTAGTTCGCACTAGAATTAGACTTCACAAAATGCATCACCTCACATTTGCCTGGATTGAACGCCATCTGGCACTTCTCCGCCCAGCCCTCCAGTCTATCAACATTCTCCTGTACTCTTTGACAGTCCACTATGCGTTCTGCTACTCCACCAATCTTCGTGTCATCTGCAAACTTACTGATCAGATCAACAGTGCCCTCTTCCAGATCATTTATGCATATCACAAAAAACAGTGGCCCCAGCACTAATCCCTGTGGAACACAACTGGTCACCTTTCTCCATTTTGAGAAACTGCCTTCAGCTACTACTCTCTGTCTCTTGTTGCTCAACCAGTTCTTTATCCACCTAGCTAGAACACACTGCACACCATGTGACTTCACTTTCTCCATTAGTTTACCATGGGGAACCTTATCAAATGCCTTACTAAAGTCCATGTATATGACACCTACATCTATCAATTTGGTCATTTCCTCAAAGAACTGTATTAAGTTGGTAAGGCACGATCTCCCCTGTACAAAACCATGTTGTTTATCACCGATAAGCCCATTCTTTTCCAAATATAAATAAATTTTATCCCTCAGTACTTTCTCCAGCAACTTTCCCACCAATGACATCAGGCTCACTGATCTGGAGTTACCTGGAATATCCCTACTACCCTTCTTGTACAGAGGGACAGCATTAGCAACCCTCCAGTCCTCTGGCACTTCATCTGTGTTTAAGGATGTTACAAAGATATCTGTCAGGGTCCCAGCTATTTCCTCTCTCACCTCCCTCAGCAACCTGGGATAGATCCCATCTGGTCCTGGGGATTTGTCCATCTTAATATCCTTTAGCCTTCCCTCCTTAAGTCAATGTGATCCAGAGTAAACAAAATTCTATCTCTAATTTCAACATCCATCCTGTCCCTCTCCCCAGTGAACACTGGTGCAAACTAATCATTGAGAGTCTCACCCGTTTCTCAGGTTCGACACACAACCTTCCTTTCTTATCCTTTTGTGGACCAAACCTTACTCTAGTTATCCTCTTGTTTCTTATATATGAATAAAAGGCCCGGAGATTCTCCTTAATTCTGCTCACTGAAGTTATTTCATGACCACTTTTAGCCTGTTGAGTCCTCATTTAAGATTGATTCCTACCTTCCTGATTTTCCTCCAAAGCCTGTTCTGTTCTTAGCTGCCTGGACGCAGCTTATGTACGTTTCCCTTTTCCTCTTGGCTACTCGCACAATTTCTCCTGACATCCACAGTTCACAAATCTTGCCTTTCCTATCCCTTGTTTCCAAAGGGACATGCTTATCCTGCACCACCTTCGACCTATCTTTGAAAGCCTTCCACATATCAAATGTGGACTTCCTTTCAAATAGTTCAGTCTGATCCATATTTCCCAGCTCCTGCCGAATCTTGACATTATTGGCTTGGCCCAGTTTAGTCTTCCCTTAGGACCACGCTCATCTTTGTCTCCAAGTTTTCTAAAACTTACAGAATTGTGGTCACTATTACCAAAGAAATCCCCCAATGCAACCTCTACCACCTGATCTGGGTCATTCCCCAACACCAGGTCCAATATGGCCCTTTCCCTTGTCGGACTACTGACATACTACTCTAGGAAATTTTCCTGGATGCTCCTTACAAATTCTACCCCATCCAGACCTCTGACACTAAGTGTATACCAGTCAATGTTGGGAAAATTAAAATCTCCTATCATCACCATCATCTCCCATTGCCTCTACGTCTTCCCATAATCTATTTACCTATTTGCTCTTCTACCTCACGCTCACTGTTGGAAGACTTATAGTACAGCCCCTATAATGTAACTTTACCCTTCTTATTTCTCAGCTCGACCCATATGCCTCACTGCTCAAGCTCTCCATAGTGTCCTCATTTAGCACAACCGTGATATCATCCTTGATCAGCAATGCAACAACTCCTCCCCTCCCCTTTACTTACCTCGCTGTCCTGTCTGAAGCATCTATGTCCTGGAACATTTAGTTGCCAATAATGCCCTTCCTTCAACGAAGTTTCTGTGATCGCAATGTCATACTCCCAGGCACCAATCCAAGCCCTAAGTTTATCTGCCTCACCCACTATACTGCTTGCATTAAAGTAAATGCACTTCAGGAGGCCAGGTTCATCTGCTCTCTGCCTACTCTTCCCCCTGGTAATGCTAACTTCATGACCCTTTCAGTCTCTTTCCACCTTACTGACTACGAGTCTTCTCTTCTGGTTCCCAGTCCCCTGCCACATTTGTTTAAAATCTCTCCAATAGCCTGTAGCAAAATCTCGCCCAACCTGATGCAACAAATCAATCTCCTTGCAACTATTCACTCTACTGTTACTAACACCGTATTCATCATTTTTTCTTTCCATTCTAGGTGTTGCTTGAATCATGATAAATGCTACAGGCGGGCAAGGGATCAGCACTGCAGAGATTATATAGATAGCCCATACATTGAAATTTATTCTTATTCTTGCTCTGGGGAAGAAATCACCTGCAGCAGTAAGTATCCAAGAATTACATTTCTATAGAAATTAGCATTACCAATCTTCAGTGATGACATGTTGAAGACATGTTAAACTTATCTTTGATGCTGCAAAAGCAAACATCAGAGTCATGGCTTTCCAAACGTTTGTTCCAATGAACATGGAGAATATAAATTGTATGTGGGGTTCTCACATGATGAGAGATTTTTAAAAATTCGAACAAGGAACATAGATATCAGATGGCTACCCTTAATTGCCCAGAGGCAGTAAGAGTCAACCACATTGTTGTGGTGTGGGGTCACATGCAGACCAGACAAAATAGCAGATTTTCAATTTGAGATTAATAGATTTTTTTTGTTAATCAAAGGCGATTAAGACTAATATATGGACCCAGGCTGCAGATCAACTTGGGATCTTACTGAATGGCAGGACACGCTGAACAGGCATGTTTTAGTGTTCATATAATTGACCTTTATAGGATAGAAGCATCTACAGATACCAATTTATTTGAAATTTGAGCCAATTATTTCCCAAGATAGATCAATAGTTTCAGGTAGTCAATTAGTGGAAGACTTTGTCAATCATCTTTGTTGATGGTTCTTCAAAAAATTTTGGAAGAAAAATTAGTGAACAGATTTCAAATTATAACAAAATAACTTGTATTTATATAATGCTTTTAGCACAATACAATTCCCCAATACATTTCACAGAAGCATTACAATTATAATATGACACTAACTTGCATAAGGCAATATTAGGGCTAATGACCAAAGGCTTGATCAAAGACATAGATTTGAATGAATGTTGTACCAGGGGAATAAGAGTTACATAGAACATAGAACAGTACAGCACAAGGATAGGCCATCTTGGGCCCATCATCTGAGAAGCAGGTGAGTTGATGTTTCGGGCATAAGTGCTTCACCAGGAATGTGGTGGGGGGAGGTGCTGAGAGATAAATAGGAGGGTGGGCTGGGGCTGGAGGGAAGGTAACTGGGAAGGCAATAGGAGATGCAGGTTGGGAGTGATAGTGATGGGTTGGAGAGGAGTAGGGAGCAGATAGATGGGAAGGAAAATGGACAGGGAGGACAGGTCAAGAGGGTGGTGCCACGTTGGAGGGTTGGATCTGAGATGAGGTGTGGAGAGGTGAAATTAGGAAACTAGTGAAGTTGATGTTGATGCTGTGTGGTTGAAAGGTCCCAAGGCGGAAGATGAGTTCTTCCTCCAGTTGCATTTGGCGGTGATTGTGGCCCAGGACTTCCATGTCCTTGACGGAGTGGGAGGGGGGAGTTGAAATGGTCGAGTGTCCCAGAGATGTTCCCTGAAATATTCTGTGAATTGGCATCCTTCTCTCCAATGTAAAGAAGATCACAATGTGCAGGAAAATCTCTGCCTTTTGGGCCATGGACGGAGATGAGGGCGGAGGTGTGGTTGCAGCTTTTACACCTCTTACGGTGGCAAGGGAGTGGAGAGTGGACCTAATGGGGTGCGTGGACCTAATAAAGGAGTCACAGAGGGAATGATCTCTGCGGAACACTGATAGAGGTGTGGAGGGAAATATATCTCTGGTGTTGGGGGAAATGGCGCCAACATTTCAGGGAACAGGCTGCCTGACCTGCTGTGCTTTCTCACTGCCACACATTTTGACTCTGATCTCCAGTATCTGCAGTCCTCATTCTCTCCTTTGGCCCATCATGTCTGTGCTAACTATGATGCCACTGTAAATTAATCCTATCTGCCTGCATATGGTCCATATCCCTTCATTCCTGTCTTTCATGTGTCTGTCTTAAACTTTGCTTACATATCTGCTTCTACCAGCTCCTCTGACAGCATATTTCAGGCACTTACTCTGTGTATAAAACCTGCTTCGCACCTCTCCCTTAAACATTTCTTCTCTCATCTCAAACCTATGCCCTCAAGTAGGTGATATTTCCACCCTTAGAAAAGGACTCCAACTATCCACTCTCTCCATGCTTCTTATAATTTTATACACTTCTATCAGGTTGCCCATCAGCTTCTGATGCTCTGGTGAAAACGATCTAAGTTTCACATACGCTGCAATCCAGGCAACATTTGGTAAACTCTTCAAGGAGAAAGTGAGGTCTGCAGATGCTGGAGATCAGAGCTGAAAATGTGTTGCTGGAAAAGTGCAGCAGGTCAGGCAGCATCCAAGGAGCAGGGAATCGATGTTTCGGGCATGAGCCCTTCTTCAGGAATCAATTCCTGAAGAAGGGCTTATGCCCAAAACGTTGAATGTCCTGTTCCTTGGATGCTGCCTGACCTGCTGTGCTTTTCCAGCAACACATTTTCAACATTTGGTAAACCTCTATTTCACCCTCTTGAAAAACAGTTGGCCCTCAGGATCTATCCTGCCATTAACTGTAGTCTTTCCTTTTGCACTTAACCTCCCAGGATGTATCACTTCACACTTGTCCAGATTAAACTCCATCTGCCATTTTTCTACCCAACTTCCCCATTGATCTATATCCTACTGCAACCTTTGATAACCTTCCTCACTATCCACAATTGCACCAATTTTTGAGTCATCTGCCAACTTATTAATCAGATCACCTACATTTTCATCTTCATGGCTTATATGTATTACAAACAACACAGATCCCAGCATTGATTCTTGTGGAACACCACTGATCTCCAGTCAGGAAAACACCTCTCCAGAACAACCCTTGCAACCACGACCAAGCCAATCTTGTATCAATTTGCAAATCTGCCTGGAACAGATACAACTTAGTATTTTGAACCATCCTTACATGAGAGACCTTGTCAAATGACAGTTAGAGAAGTTGAGGGAGGGAATACTGGAGCTTAAGGATTTGGCAACTGAAGTATTAGCTACCAATGGGGATTCTCGGGGTATAAAATTATTGTAGAACAGATAACTGGGAGGGTTGTGGAGTTGGAAGTGATTATACATATAGGGAGGGCAAGAATCATGGAGGGATTAGAAAACTTGTATGAAAATGTTTTGTGAAAGCATCACTGAACTGATAGTCAAACAGATCAGACAGCACAGATAATGGGGTGAATGGGACTTGGTACAAGAACATAATCAGAGTTTTGGATCACCTCCAGTTTAAGGAGAATAGGATGTGGGAGGGCAGCCAGGATTGTGTTAGAATTGTCAAGTCTAGAGGTAACATACACATAGATAAAGGAAGGAGCACTGAAAGTGGCAGGATTCCAGCTAGGCATGCAGATCTTCCTTGAGACTTTCCTACCATAAAATGCTACAATTCTAAAGACAGAGCAGGAGCAGAGAAGACTAGAGATAAGTGTACCCAAATCAGATTCAAACTACAGTTGGAAAATGTATATGACTCCTGTGTATAATTAAGAAGAGACATAGGGTACAAAAGTAAGAAATAAACGTCTATTAAAAAAATGGCTTGGCCTCAAGTGACTGTTCTGGGCAATAAACTTTAGGAAGGATGTGAAGATATTAGAGAAAATGTGGAAAATATTAATTGAAATGGTTCCAAGGATGACCAACTTCACTTATGGTCACAGATTGGAAAAGGTTTGTCCATTTTCCTTCAAGAAGACAAAGTTCAAGGGAGATTTGTTGAAGAATTTCAAAATCAGACACCTGGACAGAATAGACAGAGAGGAAATCTATGAGTTAGTAGATTAATTGAGAACTAGAGGACACCAGTTTAAGGTGAAATAATAGAAGAAGCAATAGTGACAAGAGGAAAAATGGTTTTACACTGTAAGTGGTAAGGATCTGGAATACACTGTTTCCAACTGTTATCCACTGAAACCTCCTTTGCCATCAAGTGGGTATCCTTAATTGCTGTTTGGATTGCTTTGTAAGACTTGCTGATGAGGTTCATGAGCAATAGTCACTTGGATGTTGAGGTACCAGATGATACACACCTGGGTCACTGGTTTTCAGGAGAAGCTGAGAATGTTTTAAAGAGGCCAGATGAAGCATCTGCCCTCTCTTGATGACTATGCATAGTGCTGTAGGTAAAATAATGGAAAATATCTATGTTTCTTTTGCAGGCAAGAATAATCCCTGTGAGAGCGATCTTTGTGATTGTGATCGTACAGCAGCTATCTGCTTTTCTAACTCTGAATACATCTCTGACAACAAAAATGTGGACAGGAACCTACTCTGCTGAAAGTAGTTGTCAAATTAGAGAAAATATATTAAAGTTTTCTTCATTGTTTTGTTGTCTCTTTTGGAAATCATCTTAAAACCACAGAAAGAAAAATAAAACTGTATTACACTGGGATCCTAATAGCTGCTAAAATTGTCTAAAATCTAAATGATTATGGAGTCATAGAGTTGTACAGCACAGAAATAGATTGTTCAATCCAACCAGTCCATGCCAAACATAATCCCAAACTAAACTATCCCACCTGCCTGCTCCTGGCCCATTTCCCCCCTATCCTTTCCTATTCATGCACTTACCCAAATGTCTTTTAAGCATTGTAATTGTACCCACATCCACCATTTCCTCAGTAAGTTCATTCCACAAGTGAACTGCCTCTGTGTAAAAATGTCACCCCACATGTCTTTTTTTAAATCTTTCTTCTCTCACCTTAAAAATGTGCCTCCTGGTCTTGAAATCCCCCATCCTAGGGAAAAGACAACCGCCATTAACTTTTACCAATACCCCTCATTATTTTCTAACCTCCTGCACTCCAGTGAAAAATGTCCCAGCCTATCCAAACTTTCTTTAT
This sequence comes from Hemiscyllium ocellatum, assembly GCF_020745735.1. Classification (NCBI taxonomy): domain Eukaryota; kingdom Metazoa; phylum Chordata; class Chondrichthyes; order Orectolobiformes; family Hemiscylliidae; genus Hemiscyllium; species Hemiscyllium ocellatum. The sequence continues at coordinate 51,229,639 of NC_083424.1, forward strand.
AATGCAAACCTTCCATAGCTGGCAACATCCTGGTAAAGGTCTCTGACCCTCTCCAGCATAATAATATCTTTCCTATAACTTGGTGACCAGAATTGGACACAATATTCCAGAAGAGGCCTCACCAATATCCTGTACAATCTTAACATAATGTCCCAATTCCTACACTCAAAGGACTGAACAATGAAGACCAGTGTGCCAAATGCCTTTTTAACCATCCTGTCTATATGTGATGTAATCTTCAAAGAATTATGTACCTGGACCCCGAAATCCCTCTGATCTATAACACTGCCCAAGGGCCCATCATTAATTGTATAAGCCCTACCCTTGTTTGTTATACCAAAATACAAAACATTACATTAATCCAGATTGAACTCCATCTGCCATTTTTCAATCCACTGACCCATTTGATCAAGATCCCTTTGTAATCTTAGAAAACCTTAACTGTCCACTATGCTACCAATTTTGGTGTCATTCGCAAACTTGCTAGCCTACCTTCTATATGCTCATCTAAATAATTTGTCTAAATGACAGGCAAAAAAGGACCCAGAACCGATCGCTGTGGAGCATCGCTGGTGACAGGTCTCCAGCCCGAAAAACAACAGTCCACCACCACTCACCACTCTTTGTTTCCTGTCAATCAGCCAATTATGTATCCAATTGCAAACTCACCTTGAGTCCCATGTGACCTAACTTTGCTGATTAGCCTATCACATGTAAACTTGTCGAAGGCTTTAATGAAGTACTTTGTCCTCGTCAATCTTTTTGGTGACTTCCTCAAAAAACTCAATCAAATTTGTGAGACAATTTTTCTCAATCAAAAACCATGCTGATTATCTCCAAACAAGTTTTGTCTCTTTAAATGCCCATGAATCCTATCTTTTATAATCACCTCCAACAATTTACCTACAACCAATGTCAGACTCACAGGTCTGTAGTTCCCCAGTTTCTCCTTACAACCTTTGTATGGACAAATGATTAAACCTGTATAAGATAGCAATATATACTCCATATGCAATTATCTCTAATATATTGTCAATTCCACAGTATTTCCTCACTTAATACGGATTCCATGATTCATGATCCTGGATCTACTCTGATTTTCCTTATTGGCACAATAAGAAACCCACAGTCTGCAATGGTCAGATCTGGTCATTTTATGATCAGATCTGTATTGTTCTGTCTATCCCACAAACTCTGACATAAAATATTTATGGTCCTAGATTTATGTAGGCGATCAGTTGACTCCTAATACATCATGTCTTGAACACATCAAAGAAAATATACACTTGTAATTTAAGTGATAGAGACAGAATTGATCCAAAAAAAATCACTAGAAAAATGGAATAAGGAAATCAAACAGCATAGTGCAGCAGTACCTAGCACATTTTTCAGATGCCCCAGTTAGTAGTGCCTTGAGATATTTTTCTATGTTGAAGGAATTGCAACTGTAAGTTCCTCTTTGTTCTTTATTGTTCTTCATCACAATAACCATCAATACATACCCAGATCATATTAATGTGATTTAAAAAAAATATTTTTTACCCCTTTGCCAGTTACTGCAAATCTGTGTCTAGTTGTTGTTGATCCTTTTCCCACTCAAGGCTATTCACTTTGCTCACTCTATCAAAACACTTCATGATTTTTAACAACTCTATCAAATTTCCAGTCTTTCCTTATAGTAAAAGGTCACTCAGGACAGATATGATTCAAATTCTTAAAGTTACATATCAGCCTAAAGTGTGGTGCCCATCACTGGCAACAATATCCCAAGTGGGGATGATAGCTCCCTTGCATTTGTAAAGTGTCCAGCTGTTTTAAAGCTGAGGATCACACAAAGCCTTGTAACTGCCTTCCCATTTTATTGCCTTCATATTTTAATTGACTTTTTATCCTCCCATTTAAGAGGATCTGTATTAGTAGGTCTTCAGGCCCCTGAAAAATTACTTTTTTTTTATATTTCCTCACACTCGAACTAAAATAAATAATTGCACACTGCTCCACAAAATTTGATGTGCCAATGTTAGCCTTATTCCTTCGTAAGTCTGTTGCTATCTTCTTCAATATTTACTGGTTATTTCACACATCTTTATCATATCCCACACATGTTTTGTTTCATCAAACAGTGGTCCCCACAAAGGTATCACCCCACTTTTCCCTCTGGTCTCAACAACAACAAACACCACTACTTTTTCTTTTCTGTCTCTTGTCAAATTCACAACAATTTTACTTCAATTTTATGACTGAAAACATCATTGCAGGAGATGCTAGAAAGCAAACAAACAAACTCTGTGAAATCCAAATCTTGCTCCCAGACTCTGGAATTCCATCCCCAAAATCTCTCTGCCTGTCTTCACTTTCCCCCAATAATAAACACTTAGGTTAAAGGTGAAATTCTGAAGATACTGAAAATTTGAAATTAAAACAAAGTGCTGGAGAAATTAACCAGATCTGGCAGCATCTCTGGAGAGAGGAACTGAGTGACTATTTCAAGTTAAATGTGACATCTTCAGAACTCAGCTTCTGCCCTAATCTTAGCCGTCGGGAAATGGCTCAGGGACTGGATGGTGCTGGAAAACTGGCACTCCAGCTGTTGACATAAAATTACACACCAGGCTGCCTCCAGGTTTTCACTCCCATGTCAGACCCCAGGACAACCTGTTGTTAATCTACAGGTAAAGAATTTACAGACAGCAGTCTGTGAATCATCTCAATCTGGCTACAGACTGGCGCACACAGAAAGAAAACATTGTTATTTTATAATGTTAAACTAACGAGAGCAGAATCCTACTACTGTTCGACCCACCCTTATACATTTCATTTCTTTTTGATCAAAATTGCTATTTTGACAAAAAAATACCTGAAGTTCTGGCTCAATTAGCTGCTTTGGCATTAACTGGATTTCCAAACTGACAGCTGAGTCTCACAGAGCAAGAAATCTGCTCAGTAGCAAACATGGGAGTAGGAGTTGGTGAGAGAAACCCACGACAGCAGCGGCAGGAGGGCCGACATTGCAACCTTGGAACTCTCAACACTAAGCTGCAGTTCATGACTCCAAATAGATTTCCTCTATCAAATTTGAGAAGCGCTGGCACAAGTTCCATCTGGAATGTTCCTCTAAGAATGAAATTAAGAAATTTTCTCCCACATCATGTCACTGAACCTTCAGATTATTGTAAATTGGCAATGGGTCCAGGGAAGAAATAGATAAAAACAAAGAAGCATTGAAGATAGGAGCAGGAGAAGGCCATGTAAGCCCTTGAGCTGAAAATGTGTTGCTGGAAAAGCACAGCAGGTCAGGCAGCATCCAAGGAACAGGAAATTCGGGCTTATGCCCGAAACGTCGAATTTCCTGTTCCTTGGATGCTGCCTGACCTGCTGTGCTTTTCCAGCAACACATTTTCAGTTCTGATTCTCCAGCATCTGCAGACCTCACTTTCTCCTCCATGTAAGCCCTTGACCCTGCTCTGCTAGTCACTCTGGTCATGGACTCCCTACCATTGGGAAGATACTCCCTGCAGCTAACCTGTCTAGTCCCGTTAGAATTTTAAAGGTTTCTATGAGATTCTGGCTGTTCTTCTCAACTCAAATGAATGCAATCCTAGCCGAATAACTCTCTCCTCATACGTCAATCCTGCCATCTAGGGAATCAATTTGGTAAACTTTTGCTGCTCTCCTTCTACAGCAAGAATATCCTTCCTCAGGTAAGGAAATCAAAACGGCATCCAATATTCCAGGCATGGCCCCACCAGTGTCTTGTTTCATGCAGCAGGAAAATAGAATTTTCTCGCTATCAAAGCCAGCGTACAGTTTTCCTTTACTGCCTGTTGTACCTCTGCACTTACTTTCAGTGACTGGTGCTCGAGGATACACAAGTTTCATTGAACATTCCCCTCTCTCATTTTTAAGCCAGTTAAAAAATAATCTAACTTCTGACTTTTGCTACCAAAGTGGACAACCACACATTCATCCTCATTATACTACATCTGCCATACATTCACCCACTCAGTACAAAGTTTCAAATGATATGTGTGTGCTAGCAGTATTGAACCATTCAGGTCTGCATGTGATTAAGACCAAGTTATTAAGCACTCAAACATTTAAAAGACACATTTAAAGGCATCAGAGTGATATAAATGATATTAGAATAACTAATGGCTGTCTTAATGCAATTGCTGCCAGATTCTTAATGTTCAGACACAGGATAGGTATTTTTAGATTAGATTAGATTACTTACAGTGTGGAAACAGGCCCTTCGGCCCAACAAGTCCACACTGACCCACCACCCACCCAGACCCATTCCCCTACATTTACCTCTTTACCTAACACTACGGGCAATTTAGCATGGCCAATTCACCTAACCTGCACACTTTTGGACTGTGGGAGGAAACTGGAGCACCCAGAGAAAACCCATGCAGACACGGGGAGAATGTGCAAACTCTACACAGTCAGTTGCCTGAGGTGGGAATTGAACCTGCGCCACCGTGCCACCCTTGTATGACACATTTCATTTTACACCCTGATAATCAAGGCATGAACAGAACTCGGAGGTTAGATAAAACCCAAGTCCAAGAGGTAAGACAACATGTCACTAGTTTTCTCTAATTCCCAGTTAAACAATTTCCTTTCATTACAATGACTGGAATTCCCTTAATGAAACCAATTCTTGAGAATGCTTCCTGGGAAAAGGCATTACGATCAAAAATTTATAGTAAATATCATTGATACATTTACAGTGATTATGTCACAATCTTTAATCAGTGGGATGTGCATATTTATATCAGAGATGTGACTACTGGAATCATCGTTGTAAAGTAATGAGACAATATCAGAATGTGTAATGATGATGACAACAAAGTCCTGATTATATTAAACACATAGATGGAAAGCTGTTCCTTTTAGGTTTACAGCAACTAATGTATTTGCACGGCATTATATTAAGATTCAAATTTATTTAATTCATAATTCTAATGTATCATAGCTACTTGAATAAGCCATTTCTATCATTTCCGGCCCATTTGAAAAATTTACAACGAACTTTGTTTGAAAATATGTTTTCATATTTCAATGCTTATGAGGGTAAATAACCCAATATGGAGGTTGGATTAAAAGTCACCCTTCTGTATTCAAGTCGACAACAAGTCAACACTTAAAATACAAATAAATAATTTAACAAAGGTTCCAACATGTTGAATTTAATTCTGTTTCTGTTCCTTTTAAGCTGATACAACTTCGTGCTAAATTAAAAGGAAAGTATAATTTACATAAACCAATTTGAATATTGCAATAATTTCATAAGTAGGCAAAATAAACATACCAGTAATTCTCGTATACAACTAGCCTTGGTGAATTGCAAGGTGAAAATGGACAAGTTCAGTGGATGAATGTTCAGTGAACATATTTCAAGATATATATACTTTGTGCTACATAAATGTCCCATCAATATAGATGCTTTTGTCATGAGATTAGTAATTTATAAAAAGCATCTGCTTGATTTCTGTTGAAGGTGAAACGTGTGGGCTTGTCCTGAGCACCGGTGTCCCAGGGAGGTATAGGGGAGGGCTGTCCTAGAGGTGGCTGGAAGGTGCACAAGGTGGTCTGAGGGCCAGATGGTGCGTAGGGACAGACTGAGAACCAGGAAGCAGGTAGGCCATCCTAAGCACTGTTGTCCTGGAAAGGTATTGAGACAGGCTGACCTAGAGGTGACTAGAAAAGGTGCATGGCAGACTGAGAGGCAGGTGGTGCGTAGGGGTGGTGCGGAAAGCCAAAAGTGGGTAGGGCGTCCTGATCGCCATCGTCCTGGAATGGTAATGGGACAGGCTGTTCTAGAGGTGGCCTGACGGTGTGTCAGGGCTGACCAAGAGCCAGAAGTGGTGAGGTTGTGGGCTGCCTTTGGAGTGGCCGGAATGTGGGAGGGGTGGGCTGTTTGCTGGTTTACCAGGGGTGTTTGTGTGATATACACTGTTCTGTTACTCGGTTGAGTGGACTGTTTATGTGACTGTCTATTGTTTCCTCTTCGATAGTACAAGATGGGATTTGGGGTTCATCTGCATTTCCCTGGGAATTGATTGTACGGTGGGGTTTGGGGTTTGGCTTTGCCTCCCCTTTCTCCTGTAAATTGCTGTTCATTGTAAACTGCTGTTTATTGTTGACTGTTTGAATTTTTGTACAGTTTAATAAACAAAATATATAACCAGGAGATCAGAATCTCCTCAGTTGAGTGGACGGACTTTGAGCTGCCTGGCCACAGCCAGTATACTGTGCACAAGTAAATAAAGTCAAAAAGTGTGGTGCTGAAAAAGCACAAAAGGCTGACTTGGTGTCAGGATAGCAGCTTCTGTGCAGTTATTCTGTACACTGGAATCAGGGAGAATCCCAGAAAATTGGAAAATGGCTCATGTAACATCCCTGTTTAAGAAGGGAGGGAGGCAGATGACAGGAAATTTTAGGCCAGTTAGTCTGACCTCAATAATTTGTGAGATTTTAGAGACCATTGTTAATAATGAGATTGTGCAATACTTGCAAGTACATGGTATAGTAGGGCTGAGTCGGCACAACTTTCTTCAAGGGGAGGTCATGCCTGACAAACCTGTTAGCATTCTTTGAAGACGTAAAACGCAAGTTGGATGAACAGCCAGTTGACGTGATCTATTTGGACCTCACAGGAGGCTGCTAAATAACAGCCCATGGTGTTAGGGTAAGGTATAACATGGATAAAGAATTGTCTAACTGCCAGAGGCAGAGAGTGAGAATAAAGGGGTATTTTTCAGGATGACAGACTGTGACTAGTGGAGTTCTGAAGGGACAATATTAGGACCACGCAATTATTCATGAACGATCTAGATGAAGGGACTGTGGGCAATGTTGCTAAGTTTGAAGATGACACAAAGATAGGTGGAGGGATAGATAGTGTTGGGGAAGCTGCAGAAGGACTTTGACAAGCTAGGACAGGAGGGAAAGAGGTGGCAGATGGAATATAATGTGGGAAAGTGTGAGGTTATGCACTTGGAAGAAGAGGGTTATCGACTATTTTATAAATGGGTGGAGGTTTCAGAGATCTGAAGCACAAAGGGACTTTCGAGTCCTAGTTGAGGATTCTGTCAAGGTTAACATGCAGATTTCAATTTGGACACAGCCAGTAACTCGACCATTCTTAGGGAGATGGCTAAGGCTAATACCGGGGGATAATCATTTCTTACTCTGCTAGTCAGAAACAACAGAAGTGGGAGCAACAATGCCTGTTTGAGTCGTGGTTAAAGACTGCTGATAAGACATCATTGGTTAAGTTGCAGTGGGTTACGGCTCTTCAGTCTACCTTGAACTCTGTGCTTACACAGACAGCAAGGAAGTAACACTCCTTTGCTAAACAGCGACAGTTTGAACATGGTGACAAGCCGGGTAGATACCTAGCATATCTTGCTAGGAGAAAAAATGCCCTCCACTCCACTACCTTGATCAGGGATGGGAATGGGATAGTCACTTATGACTCTAAAAAGATCAATGAAGCAGTTCAGAAATTCTACTTTGAACTCGACCAGTCTGAGCATTGTGAGGATGGATGGGCTAAGATGGAGTCTTCCTTTAAGAACTTGGATCTTCCAAGTGTCACTCCTGAACAAGCGTCTTTTCTTAAAGTCCCTTTAACAGTACAGGCAGTACAGGAGGCTGGGAGACAGATGCAGAGTAGGAAGGCACCTGGGCCTGATGGTCTCCCCAGTGAGATTGAAAAGGAACTTGTTGGGACCAATGTTGGACAATCACGTTCAGCCATAATTGTCTTCCGCCATCCATGAGAGAGGCTAATATTTCTCTCATTCTTAAAAAGGGGAAGACTCCAGAGGAATGTGCCTCTTATAGGCCCATCTCACTTCTAACGTCTGATTTCAAAATTTTGTCCGAGGCTCTCGTGTTAAGATTGGAAACTGTACTGCCTTCCACTGTTAGGGATGATCAGGCTGGTTTTATAAAAGGCCGTAGATTCTCTAATAAAGTCAGGAAGTTGCTGAATATGATCGAAGCTTGTCAGCAGCATTCGGTTCAAGGATTGGTGGTCTCCTTAGACACAGAAAAAACATTTGATCGGGTCAAGTGGCCATACCTTTTTTTACATCCTTGAGCAATTTGGATTGGGGGAGGTTTTTATCAAGTGAGCAAGAGTCCTTTATGCTGATCCTTTGGCAGCAATGGTGTGAGGTCTAGTAATTTTGATATTTGTAGGGGCAGTTGGCAAGGCTGTCCCCTTTCGCCATTACATTGGTGATTGAGTCGCTGGCAGACGTGAACCATAGGGATACTAATATAGCCGCCCCGAAAGTAGGATCTAAGTAGCATAAGATCTCATTATATGCAGATGATGTTCTGGTTTTTCTGTCGAATCCAAAGGTTTCAGTATCCCATCTTATACAATACATTAACTTGTTTGGCTCTTTTCTGGGCTACATGATTAATTTCTCAAAATTGGAGGCTATGCCAATGGAGGATCTTTGGAGAATATCTGAGCTGGATGGTGAACCATGGTTTTCCTTCAAATGATCACAGGTGGGTTTTTCTTATTTAGGCATCTTTATCACTCCTGTCTTTGATTGGTTGTTTGAGGTGAACTTTGCTCACTTACTAGACAGGATGAAGCAAAATTTTCAGCGGTGGAAAGTACTTCCAATATCCTGGCTAGGCCAGGTATCTCTTATCAAAATGAATATTCTCTCCTGTTTGCTCTATCCTGTGTGAATGCTCCCTTTGATTTTCTCAAGACAAATATTCCAGAGACTTGATGAAATGTTTAGTGCTTTTATTTGGTGTTGTAGGCAGCCTCTTTTCAAACTGTCAAAACTACAGCTATCTCATGGATTGTGGGGAGTGGATATTAGAAGTACTAATTAAGTAACATCTATCATTTGTAAGTGATTGGGCCTGTAAAGACCCAGCAACAATGTGGCTAGATATTGAGACCTCCCAGATAAAGTGTCCCTTCATCAGTCTTTTATTCTCAGATAAATGAAGATGCCATAATCCGATTGTTATTAATACTGTTAAGGCATGGAGGATCATGCAGCAGAGGGAGGGCAATATGTCCAAAACATTATTTCTTACCCCTGTAGTGAATTTGCTGAGTTTTCAACCCAGAGTGATGGACCCTAGATTTAAATTCTGGGCAGCTAGGGGAATCTCCTGTTTGGGCAAATTATTTGAAGGTGCAATAATGATGTACTTTGAACAAATAATTGGTAAATGCGGTCTAGTTAGCAAAGATTTTTTCTGCATTTCTCAGGTCTGCCATGGTTGCCTCATTATCCTTGTGCCATGCTTCTTTTTCCTCAGGATGAATCTCTGCTGTATCTCCAGATTCCTGAAGAAGGGCTTATGCCCGAAACGTCGATTCTCCTTCTCCTTTGATGCTGCCTGACCTGCTGCGCTTTTCCAGCAACACACTTTTAAGCTCTGTATCTCCTGAATTACTTGCAGAAACTCCTGCCACTGCTGTTCCACTGTCTTTCCTGCTAGGCTCCTCTCCCAGTCAATTCTGCCCAGCTCCTCCTTCATGCCTCTGTAGTTTCCTTTATTCAGCTGTGATAACCATTACCTCTGATTCTATCCTCTCCCTCTCAAAATGCAGAGTAAATTCAATCATATTATGATCATTGCCTCCTAAGGGTTTTTCACCTTAAACTCCCTTATCAAGTTGCCTCTTTGCACAACACTAAACCCGGTCTTGCCTGTTCCCTAGTGAGCTTCACTACAAACTGCTCCAATAAACATTCTCGTAGACACTCCACAAATTCCTTTCATAGAGTCATAGAGCCATGGAGATGTACAGCACGGAAACAGACCCTTCAGTACAACACGTCCACGCCAACCAGCTATCCCAACCCAATCTAATCCCACCTGCCAGCACCTGGCCCATATCCCTCCAAACCCTTCCTATTCATATACCCATCCAGATGTCTCTTAAATGTTGCAATTGTACCAGCCTCCACCACATCCTCTGACAGCTCATTCCATACATGTACCACCCTCTACGTGAAAAAGTTGCCCTTTTTATATCTTTCCCCTCTCACCCGAAACCTATGCCCTCAAGTTCTGGACTCCCCGACCCCAGGGAAAAGACTTTGTCTATTTATCCTATCCATGCCTCTCATGATTTTGTAAACCTCTATAAGGTCACCCCTCAGCTTCCTACGCTCCAGGGAAAACAGTCCCAGCCTGTTCAGCCTCTCCCTATAACTCAAATCCTCCAACCCTGGCAACATCCTTGTAAATCCTTTCTGAACCCTTTCAAGTTTCACAACATTTACCTTTGAGCTAGTTCTGTATCCAAATGGCTAGTTCTCCCTGTATTCCATGAGATCTAACCTTGCTAATCAGTCTCCCATGGGGAACCTTGTCGAACGCCTTACTGAAGTCCACATAGATCAAATCTACTGCTCTGCCCTCATCAATCCTCTTTGTTACTTTTTCAAAAATTGCAATCAAGTTTGTGAGACATGATTTCCCACGCACAAAGCCATGTTGACTATCCCAAATCAGTCCTTGCCTTTCCAAATACATGTACATCCTGTCCCTCAGGATTCCCTCCAACAACTTGCCCACCGCTGAGGTCAGGCTCACCGGTCTATAGTTCCCTGGCTTGTCTTTACTGCCCTTCTTAAACACTGGCACCACGTTTGCGAACCTCCAGTCTTCCAGCTCCTCACCTGTGACTATCGATGATACAAATATCTCAGCAAGAGGCCCAGCAATCACTTCTCTAGCTTCCCACAGAGTTCTCCAGTACACCTGATCAGGTCCTGGGGATTTATCCACCTTTAACCGTTTCAAGACATCCAGCACTTCCTCCTCTTATTTCTTGCAATCCAGTAACAACCTTATTTTCCCAGTTCACCTGCATATTGAAATTCCCCATGATCACTGTAGCTTTGCCTTTCTGCACATCTTTTCTATGTCCAGGTGTATCTTGTGCCCCAACTCCTGACTACTATTTGGAGCCTGTACTTAACATCAACTATGTTTTTTTTTAACCTTTTCAATTCCTCAATTCTACTCACACAGATTCTACACCACCTGACCCCAATTCACTTCTAACTATTGACTTAATTTCATTTCTGACTAATAAGGTAACCCCACCCCTTCTGCACACCTGCCTATCTTTTCAATAGGATGTATAACCTTGAATATTCAGCTCTCAATCCTGATTCCCTTGCAGCCACGTCTCTGTGATACCCACCACATCATAACTGTGAACTTCAATATATGCCACAGGCTCATTTACCTTATTCCTTAGACTGCATGCATTCAGATTTAACACCTTAAGTGCTGTATTAACCGTCCCCCTTCTCATTGTCATTTGTTTATCCTGTGTGCTGGAAGCTTGATTGCTAGCCCTTTCCAAATATTCTGTCCTATTTGTGTCTGTGCTGGAGATTTTCCAGGTTTCCTAATTTCCCCAATAACTGACCGCACCCACTATTTTGTTTGAAGCCCTGTCTCCAGCACTAATTAAGCAATTTGCTATGACTCTGGTCCCAGTACAGTTCAGATGAAGCCCGCCTCATCAGAACAGGTCCCTTCTGCCCCAGCACTGGTGCCAATGTCCCATGAATTCAACTGCTGCAAATGTGTTGCTGGTCAAAGCACAGCAGGCCAGGCAGCATCTCAGGAATAGAGAATTCGACGTTTCGAGCATAAGCCCTTCATCAGGAATAAGAGAGAGTAGCCAAGCAGGCTAAGATAAAAGGTAGGGAGGAGGGACTAGGGGGAGGGGCGATGGAGGTGGGATAGGTGGAAGGAGGTCAAGGTGAGGGTGATAGGCCGGAGTGGGGTCCCATGAATTCAAACCCATTTCTCTCACACATTTAGCTGCTTAATCTTATTGACCCTGTGCCAATTAGCTCATGGTTCAGGTAGTAATCCAGAGATTATTACCTTTTGGTTCTGCTTTATAATTTAGCTCCGAGCTGTTCATACTCCTTTAGCAGAATCTCTGCCCCAGTTTTATCTATGTCGTTGGGAACCTACATGGACCACGAAACAACCCTAGTAATTATTGACCAGTGAACCTTACTTCGGTTGTGGGTAAAGTTTTGGAAAGGATTATAAGAGATAGGATTTATGATCATCTCGAAAGGAATAATTTGATGAGGGATAGTCAATATGTTTTTGTGAAGGGTAGGTTGTGCCTCACAAACCTTATTGACTTTCTTGAGAAGTTGATCAAACAGGTGGACGAAGGTAAAGCAGTTGATGTGGCGTACAGAGGAACCTCGATTATCCGAATACCAATTATCTGAAAATCGGATTATCCAAAGGAGATCTCGAGGTCCCGATTGAAACAATATATCAAAGACGTGTTTCCGACAGTGAACAGTTTACAGTGATTAAATAGGCACCGTCTCCAAATGACTGACTGCCCTCCCTCCCTCTCTCCCCACACTTTCCCTGGAGTTCTACAGAGAGGTATACCCTAAACCCCCATCCCCACATAATCTCTCCAACAATGTCCTGTACAGGGCAAATGTGGAACCTGTCAAAAGGTTGCAGTAAAAAGCTATGTGTGTGGCTGTGGCTGTGTGTGTGTGCGTGTGTGTGTGTGGGGGTGGGGGGAGGTGTTGCACAGGGTTGGGGACGGGGGGGGGGGGCGGTGTTGCACAGGGTTGGTTGAGGTGGGGGGAGGTGCTGCACGGGGTTCGGGGTGTGGGGCAGAGTTGGGGGTGGGGGAGGTGTTGCACGGAGTGTGGGGGTGGAGTAGAGCAGGGGCATGGTGTTGGGCGTGGGCGGGCTGTTGCACTGGGTTGGGAGTGGGGGTCGGAGTTGGGGGCAGGGGGCGGTGTTGGGGGTGGAGGGAGGTGTAGCACAGAGTGGGGGTGGGGTGCATTGTTGGGGGCGGACAGCGCCGGGGTTGGAGTTGGGGGTTGGGTTTTGCGCACTGTGTGCTTCTGCAGTTTCCTGAATAGGGAGCAGACTTTTAAAACTCCAAGCCCCAGAGGAAAGATATTTAATCGATTATCTGAATGAAATAGTGCCCGCCAATCACGTTTGGATATCGAGGTTCCCCTGTATATGGATTTCAGTCAAGTGTTTGATAAGTTCTCACAGTAGACAATTGCAGAAAATATATAAGTATGGGAGTGAGGGTGATTTAGCAGTTTGGATCAGAAATTGGCTAGCTGAAAGAAAACAGAAGGTGTTGGTTGATGGGAATTGTTCATCCTGGAGTTCAGTTACTAGTGGCATACCACAAGGTTCTGTTTAGGGGCCACTGCTGTTTGTCAATTTTATAACTGACCTGGATGAGGGCATAGAAGGGTGGTTTAATAAATTTGTGGATGACACTAAGGTGGGAGGAGTTGTGGAAAGTGCCGAAGGATGTTGCAGGTTACAGAAAGATATCAATAAGCTGCAGAGTGGGCTAAGAGGTAGAAAATGGAGTTCAATGCAGAAAAATGTGAGGTGATTCACTTTGGAAGGAGTAACAGGAATACAGAGTACTGGGCTAATGGTAAAATTCTTGGCAGTGTGGGTGAGCAGAGCGATCTCGGTGTCCATGTACATAGATCCCTGAAAGTTGTCACCCATATTGATTGGGTTGGTAAGAAGGCATTTGGTGTGTTAGCTTTTATGGCTAGTGGGATTGAGTTTCAGAGCCATGAGGTCATGTTGCAGCTGTACAAAACTCTGGTGCTGCTGCACTTGGAATATTGCATAAAGTTCTGGTTGCATTATAGGAAGGATGAGGAAGCATTGGAAAGGGTGCAGAAGAGATTTACCAGGATGTTGCCTGGGATGGAGGTAAGGTCTTATGAGAAAAGGCAGAGGGACTTGAGGCTGTTTTCTTTAGAGAGAAGGCTGTGAGATGACTTAATAGAGACATACACAATGATCAGAGGATCAGGTAGGATGGACATCCTTTTTCCTCAGATGGTGATGGCTGGCATGAGGGGGCATAACTTTAAATTGAGGGGTGATCGGTATAGGACGGAGGTCAGAAGTAGGTTCTTTACTCAGAGAGTAGTAAGGGCATGGAATGCCCTGCCTGCAACAGTAGCAAAGTCGCCAACTTTAAGGGCATTTAAATGGTCATTGCATAAACATACGGATGACAATGGAATAGTGTAAGTTAGATGGGCTTCAGATTGGTTTCACAGTCAGCACAACATTGAGGCTGTAATGTTCTATGTTCTACTCAAGTTCTTCTACAGCCTTGATGAGATTTCCCGAACCCGAGCACCAGGCAGGCAACACAACCATCGGGACTCTTGGTTACAGAGAACAGTGTCTATGCCTCTAACTATACTATCCCCAATTACATCTTCATTTCTCTTCTCCCAACCCCCACTTGAATGACTCCCTGCACTGCAGGGCTGCGGTTAGTCGGCTCATCCTCCCTGCAGTCCCCATTCCCATTCATACAGAGAGCAAAACTCTTGAACCTGTTGGACAACGACAGGGGCTGAGGCTCCTGCAACTCTACCTCCTGGATCCCTCTACCTGCTTCACTGAACCACACCCTCCTGTCCCTGACCACTGGCTGAATTTGAGTTAGTTAATCGAAGGGGTGTGACTGTCTCCTGAAACACAGTGTCCAGGTAACTCTCCCCCTCCCTGATGAGTCACAATGTTTGAAGCTCAGACTCCAGCGCATCAACTTTGAGCTGGAGTTCTTCCAGCAACCAACATTTTCCACAGATGTGGTCACTGGGAACCACAGCGGAGTCCACCAGCTCCCACATCACACAGGAACAACACATCACCTGGCCTTCCATCCTTACTTTAATTAGTTTTGAAGTTTCTAAAAAAAATTAACTGTTTTGTATCTGCCTATGCAAATTGCAACCAATAAATTACCAGATTCAATTTAACATGGAATCAAATTTAGCAGACCCCTTATTAACCAATAAAATCACTGTCCTACTGTGATGTCACTTTTCAGGTTCCCCCTCGGAATCACTTACCTTCCCAGACTGCTCTCTGTTTGCTCTCCCTCAACTTCAGCCCTGAACTACTATCTCTGCCACCAACAAATTTTGCAGTAGCACGTCCCTCTATCCACTTTTTTAATATCAAAAATATACTTTATTCATTAAAATCTTTGGTACATGTACAGTTGATGATGCCGTTCGAAAGTATACTTCAGAGAACAAATTGAGTTGTTGATGTTCACAATCTCTATGTTTACCATCAACCTCTTGGCAGTTAGTTGAGGTGACATCAGAGCCCAATTACTGAATGGAAGCCCATTATTCTTCGGCAGAAAGACCTTACACAGTGGTCTTCCCCACTGTGCTTTGGTGACAGCAGTCCCAAGGGTCAGCATGTCTCATAGCAATAGTCCTGGACCTTGGAATGTGCCAGTCTGCAACAAGGGTCTGTTTCCATGCTGTACATCCCTTCTATGACTCAGTCAGGGTCAACTCCTTCAACTGGAAGACCAGTGTAAGAAATGGGGAAGGGTGTTGTTTATGCAGATATAGAAAAGCAAGAGTGTGTATGTGCAGAAGGGGGTACAGGGAAAAATATCAGCTAGGCAAGCATTAGGGAAATGTATCTTTATCTTTAATGAATAATTGTGGATAATTAAATACTAACTTTAGTGCAGAATTATTAAAGCAAATAATTCTTTTAAATAATAGTCTCAGCAAAATAACTATAGCTGAAACGCATAAACCAAGCATGAAAAGATACATTGTTAAAATGTATGTTTGAGAATGGAACGGACCGATGAACAATGGAAGATATTACAAGCAAAGTAAAAGAACATCAAGATCCAAGTTTAGCCTTATGTCAGCACTTACAGAGGGAAAGGTTGCCAACTTGGAGAAAAGGGGGCAATAAGGACGGAGTGCAGCTGGGTCGTGGTAGAATACAATCAGAAAGATTGGGTAATGTAAGAGTCGGGAGAGGTGACCTCACGCAGCTCAAAAGTATAACTGTATACTAGTTTTAATGTTCATTGCTCATTTGCTTCTACATTTGATGCCCTTTCTTGTAAGATTGTAGAATAAATTGTCTTGTTTCCAGTTTTGGTGGTCTCATCTAAATTTTATTAAATTTATTTCTAACAGATTTGGGGCTCGTTCCGGGATCCCAAGCTCCGGTCGCTCGGCATTTTTGGGAAAACGGAGAAGGTGCACCTCGCTGATTTCGGCGGTCTCTAGTTTCCCTCCTTGCCGCAGCGGCTTGGGTGAGCGTGATCCGGACCGAGAGACCCTGGAAACAAGACGGGCAGACGCGGCGGGTTCGGTCAGGTGACACTTGTGTGCAGAAGAAAATTCTTAAAAGATTTATCCGGACAACCGGGGTAGGCAGCGGTATTTGCTGCCATTCGGATATATCCGGGGTTCTGGGTGAACGGGTTAGGCGAATCCGGTCGACCAGGGTAGGCAGCGGTAATTACTGCTGCCAGTTGGATATATCCGGGTGAACGGCAGTGGTAGTTGCTGCTTGTCGGATATATCCAGGGAACCGGGGTTCTGGGCAACCGGGTTAGGTGAAACCGGTCGACCAGGGTAGGCAGCGGTAATTACTGCTGCCAGTTGGATATATCCAGGGAATTGCTGCGGGACAGGGGGTGCTGACACACAGCGGGAGGTTTGGTTGGGTAAGCGTCTGGGATAGGCAACGATAGTGGTTGCCAGGTATTGCCGTGGGAGAAGGCATGCTGAAGTCAGATATTACGAGGGGGCATAGCTTTAAATTAAGGGGTGGTAGGTATAGGACTGATGTTAGGGGTAGATTCTTTACTCAGTAAGTTGTGAGTTCATGGAATGCCCTGCCAGTAACAGTGGTGGACTCTCCCTCTTTATGGGCATTTAAACGGGCATTGGATAGGCATATGGAGGATAGTGGGCTAGTGTAGGTTAGGTGGGCTTGGATCGGTGCAACATGGAGGGCCGAAGGCCCTGTACTGCGCTGTATTTTTCTATGTTCTATGTTCTATAACACGCAGCGGGAAGTTTGGTCAGGTAAGCGACTGGGATAGGCAACGGTAGTGGTTGCCAGGTATTGCCGCGGGACGGGGCGTGCTTATTCAACCAGGTAACTCTTGTGCACAGACCAAGGTATTGTTGGGGATAATCTGCTATCGGGGTACCTACATTGGGGCTAGGGAGGGGAGCACCATTATTAAAGCAGACACTGTCAGGTACCAGCTAAAACACAGCCATGTAAAGTAAACCCAACCACTGCAGGCCACATTCCTTGGGGATTAGAACATGTCCGTCAGTTTCAGATCATCCTGTTACAATCTCATTGTTAATAAAGGAAACCGGTAACTATTGGATAGTGTAAATCGCACCGATACTACACTTGATTGATAAAGTACTTGCTAATGCCTCCGCTGACGTCAAACTCATTCGGGTCCTGTGTTAAATGATAATACCTGTATATTCAACTATGGAGAACTATTGTGAACGCCCAGACAGCCAGGCGCATAGCAATGAGGAAACCCTTCCAAACAATAAACTTTTAAATTACAAGATCGGAAACTGCTGAACCCAGGATGACTACCCATTGTTCAGCGCAGCAGGAGCTGGGCAGGTATCTCGGGGCAGCCAATAGAGACACTAATCCCTTCACAGACAGGTGAACCGACCAATGAGAGAACCGAACGAGGGGAACCTGACCGGGAACTCGAGGAAACGCAAAGTATAACTGCTCCAGGTCCGTAGAGGAAGACAGAACGCCTTCTCCAACGAATTGCATGCTTTTGAATTCGTTGTATAGTTTGCCAGTCTTGATTCTGTAATAAACGGTGTTTTTGCTCCAAACCCTAGCCGGTTTGATCTCTCCTTCCAAAGAACATGTGGAGATGAGACCCTATGGGTCCGTCCCAACAGCTGGTGAGCCTGAACGTGGGAAGGGAAAGAGACGACCGCAAGTTGGCCACGTTGGCGGACCAGAGGGCAGACAAACTTTCGGCCGAACTTTTAAAAGGTGAGGAAGCGCCTGTTAAAGCAAAGACTTCCAGTAGGTAAATTTCTTTTAGTTAGTCAGTCTTTTTCTGCTCCCTGATCCTCACCAACACAAACAGTACTTTTAAATCAGTTTGGCAGCAACGTTGCAGAGTCCATACTGGTAAGCTATTTTCTCACTTCTTCACTAATACCTGCCTGTTTTCGCGGTACTGAAGTGACTAATTGATCCGTGGCTAGCCTTAAGTTAATGCGTGGATTTCGGATCCTGGACGCAGTTTTTTGAGTTGAGTTTTACGCGTGGATTTCGGATCCTAGACGCGGTTTTTGAGTTAAGTTAATGCGTGGATTTCGGATCCTGGACGCAGTTTTTGAGTTGAGTTTTACGCGTGGATTTCGGATCCTGGACGCGGTTTTTGAGTTGAGTTAATGCGTGGATTTCGGATCCTGGACGCAGTTTATTGAGTTGAGTTTTACGCGTGGATTTCAGATCCTGGACGGGGTTTTTGACTTAAGTTAATGCGTGGATTTCGGATCCCGGACGCAGTTTATTGAATTGAGTTTTACGCGTGGATTTCGGATCCTGGACGCGGTTTTTGAGTTTTTTTAAAGTGTGTTTTTCCCGGAGGTAACAAGTGATTCCAGCAGCCCAATTTTCAGAGGTGACAAGGGACTCTGACGGGCAATTTTCAGAGGTAACAAGGCGCCCTGATGGACTGTCTTCAGAGGTAACGAAGGCTCTGACACGCGAGACGTCCAGTACTGCAGTAATTTTCTTCTGAATGGGGGATTTTGTCGGGCCCGACGCGCTAGTGGGGAAAAAACTCTGGGTCTGAGTTAAGGTACAGCGTGGCTTACGGAGCCTGGACGCTTTTTGAAATTAATTAATACAGCACTGACCGCACTTGACTGATTGGATCCTTTCTCTTTTTAATAAGCACTTTAACTCTGACAACTATCGATAGACACACTCGCTGCTAGCATCCTAAGGGGGACAGAGGGCGGATCTCATCTCCTGGATAGGGTTTACCTGCACAGGCGTCTGCCTTAGACCGGTTGTTAAGAGCAGAGATCTGCCACGTGAAGGTCAGGCTATTGAAAAACGCACTGTTTTTAAAGCGGTACCCACCAGGTGAGATCCGTCATGGGGGACTTGAACTTTGGACCACCAAAAATGACCCAATTTCGACCATTACGCCCCGGAGTGCCCTGGTGGCACCTCACGGTTGGCACAGACGTAACTTGGCATGCCCATTTATTACTGGACAGTGTAGCAGTGCACAAGACAGCACTGGATCAAGTGTTTAACCAAGCGCCCGCCCAAAAAGACCTGATATTGACGAGACTAAAAGAGACCTTCACAGATACGGCGCTAATGACCAAGATTTTAAACAGTCTCCTACTCTCGCCGCAATATTCAGTGCGGCAAACAATAGCCCTAGGAAAACCCCCTACTGATTGGGCACCACCGACCGCCGATAAATCCCTGGGGTGGAAGACGAAACTGTTAGTCACATTCAACCCGCAGTGGCAAGGGGGCCACTGTACCTCCACCACAGCCCCAGTCATTTCGGACGCCCCCGCCCGAGAGTTGCACCACCTCACTGCCACCATTTCCATTCCAGCTGATGCACACGCCAGCGAGCACACCCCACTCCCGAACACCCCGGCACCTCAGCCCCTTATGGGAAAGGTGCTGGACAGGATTCGTACACAGATTAGAGAAAATAACACCGCCAAAGAGGCTCAGCGGAAACTCCGTTACCTCGACAATACCCTCAAGCTGTGGCGGAGCAAAGACTGGTTCCCTAAGGATGACCAGCCCTTTTTCACACCAGAAAATTTTGAACGCTTCCAAGCCAATGTACACACCTTGAAGGAGAGAAAAGATGAGACTAAGAAAACTCTTTTTACTCTGTCAAAGCCTCCTGCTAAAGCAGATGACGAATCTGTCTACCTCCGGGAGCTCTTAGTAAGGTTTCTGGCCCATTTGCCTGCCCTGCCAGCTGAGACGCCTGCTAAGAACGAACACGACCCCCTCCCGGAGCATGAGCCTGAGTGGGTTCCCAACCAGACCCCACTTTACCCCCTTCCCCCTACCCTTCACACGCCCACTATCCTACACCCTGCCCCAGCTGAACTGCCCAAGCCCAGTCCCCCGCCCCCTTACAGTTTCCCCCAATCAGGACCATCTAGTTCCCCTGTATCCCCCACAGTCCCGACCACAGCACACAATGCGCCACTTGTCCCGAACACACCATCTTACGGAGGGCCGACCCTACAAGCCCCTGTGGTCAAGGTCGTGGACGGCAACATCGCCTATGAGGACCCAGCCGCTGATCGTAGGACACAGCGACTGGAAAATGTCCTAAATAGCCATGGGAAAAAATTAAACTTCCTGACCCGATTGGTTACCGCCGTCATGGAAACCGATACGGGGCTCCTGCAACCAACCAATGACCTGTGCGATCTCGGCCAGTCCGAGACCTTACCACACAAATGGGAAGTCCAACAGATCAAAGTACAGGGGGACGAACACACCCCTGACTTAGAGCAGGAGATCCTCCCGACGCCAAAGCCACCTCTCCAGGGGAGACATGACAGCCTTACTGTCATGAGAAAGCACTCCACCAGGGCCGACCCGGTATCCCATACGATTCCCAAGCCCCAAGAGAGGGACTTTCCCCTAGCACCAGACAATGACACTCTCATTATCCGCGGAACACACCTCCAGGGCAAACTTGTGAAAGGTGGGGGTAAGCTCACCGCCCCACCTGACCATGCCTTCTCAGATGGTGAGGATGAGGCCCTGGAGGATTTGGAACCTCACTCCTACACACCCATCCCGCGAGCCCACTACAGCCCCTTACACGACACCGCGGACACCACCCCGCTTCTCCAGGCGCCTCTCCTGGCCACTAGTGTGGGTGTAGACAAATATGTGCCCTGGGCACGAACAGATCTGGATGTCCTAGTCAGAAAACTCCCACCAATTGCTAATGGCGTGTCTGCCTGGATAGCTACTTTTGAAAGAGAAACCTGCCACGAAAAGTTGGCCCTAGCTGACTTCAGAACAATCATGATGCGCATTCGGGCCGAAGAGGCACTGATAAGGGCAGAAAAGCTGGCTAGGTGCTCCCGATCCGATGAGACCGCCCCTTTCGACCTATACCGAAACATACTCTGGCGCTCCCTCCGAGATAGCTTCCCCACCATTTTTTCCCTCGATGCATTAGGGACTCTCAGGCTAAAGGACGAAGAGGATATACACGAATACCTAACACGTGCTTGGGACCTCTGGGAGACAGGGACAGGGGAAAGACCAGACAGCTCCCCCTTGGCCACAGCACATTTTCGGAAGGGAGTAACTGAGGGAATCCCCGCCCCAGTACAGAGCAAGCTGAAAGACCTTGTAGGGGTGGACTCAATGAAGGATGATTTATGGAGGAAACAGGTCCACCACTACCTGACAAGATACCGTACCTCTGAAAAGATGAAAGCCAAAGGGCAGGTCACTAAGACAACAGTACAGCTCATGGAGCAGTTTGGCAAAATCCTAGAGCAGGTGGGGGCTAAGGGCGCGGCGCGAGACCTCGTCCCACCTGCCACCCAAATGTACAGCTCACAGCTACCTAGTGCACCCAAGGGTCCCCCACGTTTCATCCCAGACAGGGCTGACAATGAGAACCATGACCTGCCCCCCCATGACAGGCGACCGCAATTAGCGGCCGACACTCTGCGGCCACCAAGGGGGGGCCAGCAGCCTATCCGCTGCTGGAAATGTAAGGGAACAGACCACCATTCCAATGACTGCAGCCGCAACATTCGTTGTTGGTCCTGTAACAGATCTGGACATCTTGCCCGCGAGTGCCACACGCACAATGCGAACCACTTTACGCCCCGCTCCTCAATACCCCGCAATGGGGAAGGAGACAGGCGACCATTTGACACCACGCCCAGGGATGCAGCTAGAATGAGTGGTTGGGTTCAGACCAGGGGCAGAAGACTGCAGGGTTTAGCGCAGGGCGCAATGACAAGGCACCACAGAGACTACGGGTACTCCCAGTGGTCCGACGGAGATTATTGACGGTGCCCACGAGAATCTTACAGTCCCCTGTGCCTCGAGCCATCACCCCCGAGCCTGCCCCCTATGATCCGCGCCTCAGTATGCGGGGAGCAATTCCTCTTCCTCATTGACACTGGGGCATCTGCATCCACCATTAACAGACTGCCGAGGGGACTCACCTTATCTGACAGGGTACAGGAAACTGGATTCTCGGGGATTCTCAGGGACGATTGCACATCAACCCTACACTATGCCAGCCACTATCACTATCGGAGGCCAAAAGATCACCATACCCCTGCTCCTCGCCCCGAAGTGCCCAGTCAAACTGCTGGCGCGGGATGCCCTTACTAAGCTAGGCGTCTATATCCACTGTTCACCCAAAGGGCTGCGACTCCTCTGGCCCGGGGAGCACTCCCTGAACCTAGGGGACGTGGGACAGTTTTTGCTCACCCCTCAGAAGACTCACGGGCTACCTCCATCAATATATACTGGCTTCGCCTCCTGTATGCCTCACGCCACAACGGTGTGTTAGGGGAGTTCACAGAGTGGCTCCAATCCGTTCCATCCTCACATACGTATCGTCCCCCCAGGGACCCCTACCACGTCACTTTGAATTATGTGGCCCACTACGACCTCGAATATGACGACCGTTTCAATGCCCATCTGAGTGAGAACAGGGACACAGTCCAAATCACATACCTCATTGCAGGCAAGGAAGGCATTGCTGCAACGGTCCTTCTACGCTCTGACCAGGATGAATGGTACCAGCTAGGGGAACAAGCTGCCCCGCACATCACGCTTGTGGTAGCTCCCACATCTAAAGCCCACAACCTAGGTCCCATGGTCCTGGCCTCACTGCAATGCCAGTACCACAAGACAGGGGTAGGCGCTGACGAGGTGTCCCTAGACGGGCGTTTTCAGAGACGGCCCATCGATGTTTTAGAAGAAGGGATCTACGAGAAGGTGCCCGTAGATCGATCCCTCCTTCTAGACAATGTCGACCACTGGAGAGCGGCACAACTGCTGCAAGACACGGACCCTGTCCTCTGGACGGTCCATCCCCAAGACACTGGCCGGTTAGAAGGGGAAGTTCATCTACAACTGAAACCATTGATACAGCATTGTATCTGGATAGCACAGTATCCCCTCACCACTGAACAGAAAGACGGTATTCGCCCGACAATAAAGGGCCTGCTGGAAGTAGGGGTCCTCAGACAAATCCAAGGAGGAGGCTGGAACACCCCAATTCTCCCTATATCTAAAGGCTTGGGCAAGGGTTGGCGTATGGTCCATGACCTCCGCAAAATAAATGAAGCCACCGAAACCCTCAACCTGAAAGTCCCGGACCCCTATGTTGCCCTACAGGCACTCACGCCCGCATATCAGTTTTTCTCGGTTATAGACTTAGCCAACGCTTTCTTCTGCCTTCCACTCCACCCAGATTGCCAGGAATGGTTTGCCTTCACCTTTGATGGGGAAAGGTATACGTACAACCGTCTCCCGCAGGGTTCAACACGATACCTATGCCCGGGTGCAAATCATGGGAACAGTATTTCCCTATGGCGCCGGCGAATGTCACCCCTCCCAACTTTATTATGCACCCGCTATCCAACTTCACTTGCTTCGTCAACCCCCCACCGATCACCACGGGTTACCCAGTTGGCTCAGTCAGCCGTGCAGCCTGCGCCAGGACCTGGCCGCTCACTGGACGACAAGCAGCCACATTAACAGTAAGCCGCGTAGATTTGTGGTGGTACTGTGGAGGAAAGGTTCTCTACAATTGGTTGCCTCTCAACTGGGACGGCACCTGTGTCCTTGTCACCCTTAACGTTCCCCTCTTCATATCCCCACGGGCCCCCGGGGAGTACACTTTTAACGACCCACCACCAAGCCTCACTTCCTCAGCCCGACGCAAACGCGCAGCTGACCCACTCTTGGCCCTCACCAACTCTGACGGAGTATGGATTGATGCTATCGGACAGGCAAGGAATATCCCTGATGAGTACAAACTGGTGGATGAGGTTGCCGCTGGTTTTGAGAGCTTCCCCCTTTTTTCCGCCATTTTCCCTATCACGGTAAACAAAAATGTTAACCGGATCAACCTCCTCCACTACAATTTACAACGACTCACTAATCTGACCCGAGATGCGGTTGATGCCATCCACGAGCAACTCGCACAGTCTTCCCTCATGACTTTGCAAAACAGGATGGCTCTGGACATGCTATTAGCCGAAAAGGGAGGTGTTTGTGCCCTTTTTGGTGCCACTTGCTGCACAGCCATTGCTAATAACACCGGCCCGGATGGCAAACTTACCTCCACCCTCGTTAAACTACGAGCCCTGGCCACGGAACTAAAACATCAGTCCGGCGTTTCGAACCCCGTTCTCAACTGGCTCAGCTCCACCTTTGGCAAATAGGGTTCTGCTCTAGCCCAAGCAGCTCTAGGCTTGTGCATCTCATTCGCCATTATCATTATTTGTGCATGCTGTGGAGTTCCGTGCCTAAAAGCGCTTGTTTCGCGCACGATTGACCGTACTCTATCTGGCAGCGCCTCCCCTACACCCATCTATCAGGCCGTAGTGCTACACCATTCACCTGATACGTCCACTTCCCAAACTTCTCGGCCGGAACGCACAGCATCTTCCTGTGCGACCCGTACTACGGTTTACGATTTCCCCTCTACATCCTGAACTATTATGGCTGTCATGAATTTGACTACCCCATCTCGCGAGGCCCCCTTCACTCTAACCTACTGCTACACTTTGCCTCACTGCATCTCCTGCACATCAAACCTCGATTGACCTGGGGTGGGATACTTCGATCGTTCGCGGTTATTTCTGTGTACATTTCTCAAGGCCCTGCCATTCCAGAAGTCCCAATGACTTCCCTCACCAGCCACTGTCTCTCACTACCAGCAGGACACCCCTGCTGTGGTGCAGTGATGCCTGCTGCTCTTGCCTTGAGCAGCGTACACGCGTTTTCGGTGCTTATTCTCTATGCTCCTCTCACCCGGTCAGTCAGCAACGTTATGTCTCTCTCCCACTCCTGCCCTATCCTAACCTCATACCCCGGGGATGCTTAGGTCTACGAACGCCTTCGCTCATTGGCAGTCTCTACGCTAGCACTGTCTACTGGCAGCCTACATCAGAAACTACTGTGTGCCCCGACGACTCGCCTACGATGGTCACATCACCCGGCATCGCTGAACGAATTCGCCTCGCATCGACACTGACCAACAGCAGGCCAGCACCTGCTAGGGTGACGACTGGTTAGCCAATGATGGGTGGCCCCACACGGATGAGGGCACACCTAAACCAGGCTCAATCTCAACTCATGGCCCTGCTCTACACCACTCTCGGTCCATGTCTGTGCCTTCTGATGTGCCGGTGAATCTCTCTACTCTACATCACGACCAGGCCACAGTACACTGCGCTCTGATCACTGCCGAGCCTGAGACAGCTGCTAGCCACCTGAATTTACCTTTGTATGTTCCGTGGACTGCAGACCTAACTCCCGCACCGACACATCTCTACCTCTCCCTCCCGACCCCAACCCCTTGTTACCTCAACCCCATCACACCCCTTCTCCGTGGCTGACTTATTTGTCTTTCGTTGCAACCCTTGCAGGATCACTATCACCAGGCTGACACTTCACTTTACAACTAACGGAGGACACGATGTACACCTATACTATAAGGGGGTGTGGCCTCTTTCGAGGCCAAGGGAGGGAATGTTGGGGATAATCTGCTATCGGGGTACCTACATTGGGGCTAGGGAGGGGAGCACCATTATTAAAGCAGACACTGTCAGGTACCAGCTAAAACACAGCCATGTAAAGTAAACCCAGCCACTGCAGGCCACATTCCTTGGGGATTAGAACATGTCCGTCAGTTTCAGATCATCCTGTTACAATCTCATTGTTAATAAAGGAAACCAGTAACTATTGGATAGTGTAAATTGCACCGATACTACACTTGATTGATAAAGTACTTGCTAATGCCTCCGCTGACGTCAAACTCATTCGGGTCCTGTGTTAAATGATAATACCTGTATATTCAACTATGGAGAACTATTGTGAACGCCCAGACAGCCAGGCGCATAGCAATGAGGAAACCCTTCCAAACAATAAACTTTTAAATTACAAGATCGGAAACTGCTGAACCCAGGATGTCTACCCATTGTTCAGCGCAGCAGGAGCTGGACAGGTATCTCGGGGCAGCCAATAGAGACACTAATCCCTTCACAGACAGGTGAACCGACCAATGAGAGAACCGAACGAGGGGAACCTGACCGGGAACTCGAGGAAGCGCGAAGTATAACTGCTCCAGGTCCGTAGAGGAAGACAGAACGCCTTCTCCAACAAATTGCATGCTTTTGAATTCGTTGTATAGTTTGCCAGTCTTGATTCTGTAATAAACGATGTTTTTGCTCCAAACTCTAGCCGGTGTGATCTCTCCTTCCAAAGAACACGTGGAGACGAGACCCTACGGGTCCGTCCCAACAGTATGAAAATGGACCTTTGAGTATTGCCTTGGTGGTCGGGCACACACGAGAAGTACAGGGAATTGGCAACACATAAATTAAAGTATTTAATTGGCTAGATTAATCTGATGAGTAAGGTATCTACCTGATTTGAACACCCAGCCTTAGACTGGTTATTAAGAGGGGAAATCCCCCATGTGAAGGTCAGGACCCTGAAGTGGGTGTGGAAGAAGGTGACACCGGACCTTAGTAAGGTTAATTAAATGACATAAAGAAATGGCCGAGTATTATTTGTTTAATTGTAAAGGGGACATGAGAGGGATGTCCGAGGACCACATCCCAACGGACTGTCCTTTAGGAAAAATGTTAAGAGATTGAAAGTACAATCCTCGGACGCGAGGAAAGGATGAAAAACAAATGATAAAATGTCAATGAAAAACAGCCTTACAGTCAGGAGGAATCAGATTATGCTTTGTGTCAGAAGGGCTAGTAGATGAAGGGCTACTGAAGGTGCACTTCATAACTAACTTATGGCCAGACATCCAGAAAAATATTCAAAAGCTAGAGGCGCGGGAAGCTCTAAGTATCTGTGAGACACTGTGTGTGTGTGTGTGTGTGTGTGTGTGTGTGTGTGTGTGTGTGTGAGAGAAAAAAGCTGTACAGCTAACAGAAAGTTTAACCCTTTGTGATTCGGTTTGTTTGTTGGTGATTAAATGTTTGTGCTTTGTTCCCTGGAGCTTGAGATCCGGAACTGTTTTGAATCTGATTTCTATTATGGAAATTTTAACATGATTTCTTTTAAGGTTAAGGATTTTACAGATTATGAAATAAAATGTTCTTTTTACAGGTTATGACTGCCTTACTATCAGTTTCTAACTAATCTCTTTTATCCTTACATCAAAGTGATTTATGGAGGACATTTGAAGTTTTAACTTGAATAGACAAAATCTTTTATTCCTGATGAAGGGCTTTTGCCCGAAACGTCGATGTTGCTGCTCCTCGGATGCTGCCTGAACTGCTGTGCTCTTCCAGCACCACTAATCCAGAATCCTTTTTAAGGCAGCTCTGGTTATTTCACGACCTATAGGACTACTTGGGAGGACTAGTTTTGGATTTGAATCGGGGGGGGGCTGGAACCGGGTGTTTGTGGTGGATTTCAGAGTTGGGAATTATGTGCATTTTGTATTTTGAATATTAAACACTGAATAAATAAATTTATAATATATAAAAATATATTTACAAGTAAGATTCCAAAATGTATAGTTAGGAACAGGCTTTAAAGAAAAGCAAGCATAAATTGATAAATTGTATTTGAGATTACAAGGAGCAAGAAATATTGCAATATTTCTTTTAAAAAAATCAAGGTCTAAACAAAACATTGGGTGATGAGGAATGGCCATGAGGTGGCCCTAAAGCTGTTCAGTTGGTGAAATCGGCTCTGGCAACTTAACATGAGAAGCAGAAACAAGAAGACAAAAATAATGATAAGCCACGGTTGATGAGGTAATAAAGAAAAGAACAAAACTAAAAGGAGACGGAAACCGGAATGGTGGCGGGCAGCATGTTGAACATAAAGGGAGGAGAAGGGATTGGGAAGGAGATGTTAAAGGGTCTGGTAGACAGGAACAAGGGTCAAAGTGGAAATCCCCACAGGCGGCATGTTATTACTGTGGAAAGACAGGTCACTTTAAGAGAGAGTGTCCAGATCCGAAAAAGGAAGTAAAGGCAGTGCCGTTTATGAACCTCGATAAAATAGGGGTGTCAGGAGTTCCTGCCCCCAGTGACCCACCAGGAACCCTTGGTAAATTGAAAGGTGGGACCTTATAAAGAGGACGTAGTTTTACTAGTTGATACGGGGGTAGCAAGGTCATCCTTAAATTTTAAGCCCAAGGGAGTGGGAACAAAAAAAATTTATTGAATTATGGCAACAGTTTTACGATGAGAGGCACGAAGAATCAGCTTTGCGCTCATGATGAGATATTGCCGCTAAATTGGGGATTGAATTAACTGCAAATGGTCCTATGGAATCTGTTGAGGTTCTTAAAAATGAATGTGCTCGAGTAAAACAATTACAGAAACAGAATGAGAAGTCACAAGTGACTGGTAACCAGACAGAACTGTGCGATTATAGTTGTTAAAATGTTTTAGTCACTTGTTGCGTTTCCACCCTGAATTATATAATATATAATTAATAATTAATATTTATAATAAATCAATTGTTATTTTGGTTCTGTTAGCCGAGCTGGGAATTCGTGTTGCAGACGTTTCGTCCCCTGTCTAAGTGACATCCTCAGTGCTTGGGAGCCTCCTGTGAAGCGCTTCTGTGATGTTTCCTCCGGCATTTATAGTGGCTTGTCTCTTCCGCTTCCGGTTGTCAGTTCCAGCTGTCCGCTGCAGTGGCCGGTATATTGGGTTCAGGTCGATGTGTTTGTTGATAGAATCTGTGGATGAGTGCCATGCCTCTAGGAATTCCCTGGCTGTTCTTTGTTTGGCTTGCCCTATAATAGTAGTGTTGTCCCAGTCGAATTCATGTTGTTTGTCATCTGCGTGTGTGGCTACTAAGGATAGCTGGTCGTGTCGTTTCGTGGCTAGTTGGTGTTCATGGATGCGGATCGTTAGCTGTCTTCCTGTTTGTCCTATGTAGTGTTTTGTGCAGGCCTTGCATGGTATTTTGTTCACTACATTGGTTTTGCTCATGCTGGGTATCGGGTCCTTCGTTCTGGTGAGTTGTTGTCTGAGAGTGGCTGTTGGTTTGTGTGCTGTTAGGAGTCCTAGTGGTCGCAGTAGTCTGGCTGTCAGTTCAGAAATGCTCCTGATGTATGGTAGTGTGGCTAGTCCTTTGGGTTGCGGCATGTACTCGTTCTGTTGTCTTTCCCTTAGGCATCTGTTAATGAAATTCCACTATAAATGCCGGAGGAAACATCACAGAAGCGCTTCACAAGAGGCTTCCAAGCACTGAGGATGTCACCTAGACAGGGGACGAAACGTTTGCAACACAAATTCCCAGCTCGGCGAACAGAACCACAACAACGAGCATCCGAGCTACAAATCTTCTCCCAAACTTTGAAAATCAATTGTTAGCCTGAATCAATATTAATTGGCAGGATTCCTTCACACATTCTCAGTGACCTGTTATATTGATTCATGGTTAATTTAAAACATGACTGCATTAATTCATTGTTAATTAAAGAATGGAAAGTTACATTACTGGCCAGAGTGTGTGCAGGCAGTGGCATCAACAGCCTCATTGGTAGAGGAGAGTCGGAAACTTACTTTTGGGGGAGCCTTAATGGTCAGCACCCCACATCAGGTACAGACCATACTAAATCAGAAAGCAGGACGATGGCTCACAGACTCTAGGATCTTGAAACATGAGACAATCTTAGTAGAACAGGATGACCTTGTGTTAGTCACAGACAGTTGCTTGAATCCAGCTGCATTTCTGTGGTGGGGAGAGGGGGTGGCCCTTGACAATCTGATATTATTGAATATCAGACTATAGTGTGAATGGACTTAAGAGACGTACCGTTGCATGTGGGAGCTCGGTTGTTATCGACGGGTCCTCCCGGATAATTAAGGGTAAAAGGCACAATGGATATGATGTAGGGATAGAGGGAAGCGTTATCGAGGCTGAAAGACTGCCTAACGGCTGGCCAGCCTAAACTTGTGAACTCTATGCCTTAGAAAGAGCTCTCAGAACCTTAGAAAACAAAAAGGAACGATATAAACAGACTCCAAATATGCGTTTGGAGTGGTACATACCTTCAGAAAAATTTGGTAAGAGGACTGATAAATAGCAGAGGAAAAGAACTAGCTCATGAGAAATTGATAAAACAAGTGCTGGGACCCCGTTACTCCTGAGAGAAATAACGATAATTACATCAGAAGGGGAATGAACCGGAAGTATGAGGTAGTTAAAGAAGCGACCCTGAATCCACAAGGAGCAGTGATATACTCCCTAATACCTACAATTTCAGATCTTCAGGCTGCCCCGTTGTTTACTGCAAAGGACGAAAAAGGACTAAAAGATTTAGGAGCTGATGGGCGCTGGAAGTTAAGAGATTATGGCTGTCCTACATCAGGGGAGTCATTGGGGAGCGCAAATTATGTGTGACATAGTGTTAAGGAAGTTAAGGGATATACACTTGAGCCAAGCAGGTATGCGCAGGATGCCCGACTGCCAAAAGATTAATAAGAAAGTAACGAGAGGGGGGCCAAGAGGTGGAAGAAACCCTGGGGTAGGACCTTTTCAAAGAATACAGGTAGGCTACACAGTAGGGAAACAAAAGTACCTACTAGTCCTAATGGATCACCGAACTGGGTGGGTGGAGGCATCTTCAATGTCCTCAGCTACCTCGAAGGGAGCATGAAAACTCTTTTAGAACATATAATTCCTCGAAATGGATGGTGGAAAGTATAGATTCAGACCATGGTAGCCATTTTACCTCTAAGATCCTACAAGAAGTAATGGCAGGATTAGAAATCTCTTGAGAATTCCACACTCCTTGACACCCACCTTCCTCTGGACGGGTGGAACGAATGAATCAAATCTTAAAGAAGCAATTGTCTAAGCTAGTCTAGAGACTCGATTACCATGGACAAAATGTTTACCTATCACATTGCTACTATCACATTAGGACTGCACCGAGGCGTGATATAGGCCTCTCTCCTTATGAGATGATGTTTGGATTACCTTTCTTGGGTGGAAGAGGGAAATTACCAACTGTAGAGTCCAATGATAAGTTTTTAAAGAACTATATTGTGGCACTCGGCTCTTCTTTGTCTGTCCTTAGGAAGAAGGGTCTTTTGACCCAGACACCTCCACTTGAGTTCGATAACTCTGATTAAGACCTGGAAAGATACCAAACTGCACCTGAGCTGGGAGGGACCATTCCTAACCCTCCTGACTACTGAGACAGCTATCTGAACTGCTGAGAAAGGGTGGAGTCATCACACTCACGTTAAAGGTCCTGTGAACGCCCCATTGGTGGAGTAGCATGCTCATCCTGCAGACAACCCTCTAAAAATTAAGCTAAGAAAGAAGGAATGAACTGAGACAAAAGACTCTTTTAACCTTTGATGATATCTATTGTTATTAATTGTAAGGGCTGTGTGGACTCACCTCTCCCTGGCGCCTAAAAGATTAAGACAGGTAGACAGGACGGTAGGCAGGGGTCAGAGATGGTCAGGTACTGGTTTAGTATTGTAGCGTTAGTAGTATTAACTGTTCAAGGAGGCGGGAACTTCACTACACTATGCCAAAATTATGCTGAACAAGAGGGACTTGCCGACTGTTGGGTCTGTGCAGAGGTCCCACACCATGGCGAATCTGGGATCCCCACCTCGGTAATACCGCTCACCAAAAGAGAAGTGTACAATGTATAACAATTTGACTCGGGCTCAAATGATACAAAGTGGAGATCTGACAGGGGTAAATATAACTTTGTGGGATGGTTCCCTAGACCAGTCCCGAAAACTCTGGGTGTTACTGATGGCCTTAGAGTTTCCCCACCGAAAGGAGCAGTAAATACCACCTGTTTCTGTAATCAGAATGACGCCGCATCCTTCCGATTAGGAAAATCATCTTGTGTCTACACCAGCCAAGCCACTGCCACTACCATTCCTCGAATATTAAACGGAACATATTGGGTATGCGGCCTGAAGGCCTATCCATTTACTCCCAGGAAAAATACATTCGCGTGACCGAATGTATAGATAAAGCCAGGAAGACTGGAATGGCTGCTGTTACCTCGCTTATATAGTTCCTCACCTCTGATTAAGAAAAACATGAGCATAACCTGAGAAAGGAGGGGGGAATAAGACGTAAGACCCGAGAGGTCTCTGAAGGAGACCGTCTATTGTGGACACTATTCCCAAATTACGGCGCTGCAAGGGCAGGGGTAGAAATACAGAAACTGGCGGCTGCCCTTGAGAAGCTAATTAATGGTACCGCCGACGCAATGGGGGAAACTCAGTCCCAAATATCTGCCATAACCACCAAAATAATTGCCACAAGACAAACGGCTTTACAGAATCGAATGGCTTTAGACTATCTCTTGGCCGAAAAAGGGGGAACCTGTGCTCTGATTAGTAAGGAATGCTGCACTTTCATCCCGACACCTCTTCCATAGTTGAGAATGTGTTGCTGGAAAAGTGCAGCAGGTCAGACAGCATCCAAGGAGCAGGAAAATCGACGTTTCAGGGATAAGCCCTTCTTTTTACCTCTTCCATAGTGGAAGATAACGAAGAAAAAGATAAGAATTGGGAATGAACTTCGAAAAGATGAGGGATGGGGATGGGGCGACTGGTTGGGGAAAATGGTTAGTTAGTTTAGGCATTTATGTATTACTAATAGTAGTAGGTCTATTGATAGGGCTTAATGTGTTAAAGTGGATAATGACTAAGCTGGTAATGTCTTTGGGAGAACAACAATCAATAGTCATGACAATAGCACAAGTGCAAGAGAGAGAGAGTAGCAGATTACTCCTAGAGTTTGAAAAAAGACAGACTTAGAAGGGCAGAAATAACAAGATTGTGAACCTCTGCACCATAGGGTGAAAAGAGGGCAGAAAATAAAATCGTAAAAACAACAAATGGTTTAAAAAAAAGAAATGGGGGAGTTGTAAGAAATGGGGAAGGGTGTTGTTTATGCAGATATAGAAAAGCAAGAGTGTGTATGTGCAGAAGGGGGTACAGGGAAAAATATCAGCTAGGCAAGCATTAGGGAAGTGTATCTTTATCTTTAATGAATAATTGTGGATAATTAAATACTAACTTTAGTGCAGAATTATTAAAGCAAATAATTCTTTTAAATAATAGTCTCAGCAAAATAGCTGAGACAGCTGAAACGCATAAACCAAGCATGAAAAGATACATTGTTAAAATGTATGTTTGAGAATGGAACGGACCTATGAACAATGGAAGATATTACAAGCAAAGTAAAAGAACATCAAGATCCAAGTTTAGCCTTATGTCAGCACTTACAGAGGGAAAGGTTGCCAACTTGGAGAAAAGGGGGCAATAAGGACAGAGCGCAGCTGGGTCGTGGTAGAATACAATGAGAAAGATTGGGTAATGTAAGAGTTGGGAGAGGTGACCTCACGCAGCTCAAAAGTATAACTGTATACTAGTTTTAATGTTCATTGCTCATTTGCTTCTGCATTTGATGCCCTTTCTTGCAAGATCGTAGAAT
Organism: Hemiscyllium ocellatum; assembly: GCF_020745735.1. Lineage (NCBI taxonomy): Eukaryota > Metazoa > Chordata > Chondrichthyes > Orectolobiformes > Hemiscylliidae > Hemiscyllium > Hemiscyllium ocellatum. Next base: position 51,263,278 of record NC_083424.1, read on the forward strand.
AAATTGTCTTGTTTCTGATTACAGAAACAGGTGGTATTTACTGCTCCTTTCGGTGGGGAAACTCTAAGGCCATCAGTAACACTCAGAGTTTTCGGGACTGGTCTAGGGAACCATCCCACAAAGTTATATTTACCCCTGTCAGATCTCCACTTTGTATAAATTTTATTAAATTTATTTCTAATACCAGCAAGTAGCGGGTAGACCAAAGAATATCTTTTACCGAGCTGATGATCCTCCACGCACAGTTGATGTTCATCATGGTGTGCGTCCCTGGGAACAGACCGTAGAGCAAAGTCCCATGTCATGAGCTGTTCAGGACGAACCTTGACAAACACCAGTGCGTATCTCCCCATGCGTTCTTTGCATAGGGACATTCCAGAAGGAGGTGTGTAACAGTCTCGTCCCCTTCACAGCCATTTCGAGCACAGCGTGTTGTGGCGCTACGTGGGGAGTTCGGGCATGCATAAAGGATCTCACAGGCAGAGCTCTTCTCACTACCTGATAAACCATGTCCTTTTGCTTGTTGGCAAGTCCTGGCGCTGAGGCATTCTGCCAAATGACTTCAACACATTCTACCCCGACCTTAAATTCACCTAGACCACCTCTGACACCTCCCCCGCCTTCCTCGACCTCCCCATCTCCATCAATGATGACCGACTTACTCTGACATTTTTTACAATCCTACTGACTCCAGCAGCTACCTGGATTACCCCTCCTCTCACCCGACCTCCTGCAAAAATGCCATCCCGTATTCCCAATTCCTCCACTTCCGCCGTATCTGTTCCCAGGAGGACCAGTTCCCCCACAGAACACACCAGCTGGCCTCCTTCTTTAAAAACTGTAATTTCCCTTCTCGCGTGGTTGAAGATGTCCTCCAATGCATCTCATCCACATCCCGTACCTCTGCCCGCAAACCCCACCCCTCCAAAGGCAAAAAGGACAGAACGCCCCCGGTCCTCAACTTCCATCCCACCAACTTCTGCATAAAACGCACCATCCGCTCACATTTCTGCCATCTACAAATGGACCCCACCTCCAGGGACATGTTTTCCTCCCCACCCATATCCGCTTTCCGCAAAGACCGTTCCCTCTGTGACTACCTGGTCAGGTCCATGCCCCCCCCCCAACAACCCACCCTCCCATCCTGGCACCTTCCCCTGCCACTGCTGTAATTGCAAAACCTGAGCCCACACCTCCCCCTCCTTGCCTCCATCCAAGGCCCCAAAGGAGCCTTCCACATCCAAAGTTTCACCTGCATATCCACCAATGTCATTTATTGTATCCATTGCTCCCGATGCGGTCTCCTTTACAGTGGGGATTCTGGATGCCTTCTCGCAGAGCACTTTCGGGAACATCTCCGAGACACCCACACCAATCAGCCCCACCTCCCTGTGGCCGAACACTTCAACTCCCCCTCCCATTCTGTCGAAAACATACAGGTCCTGGACCTCCTCCACTGCCACTCCCTCACCATCCAACACCTGGAGGAAGAATGCCTCATCTTCTGCCTCGGAATACTTCAACCCCAGGGCCTCAATGTGAACTTCACCAGTTTGCTTATTTCCCCTCCCCCACCTTACCCCAGCTCCAACCTGCTAATCCTTATGACCTGTCTTATCTGCCAATCTTCCTTCCCACTTAGCCGCTCCACTCTCCTCTCTGACCTGTCACCTTTATCCCCACCTTCTCTCCAGCCCCACCCCCCTCCTATTTATCTCTCCACCACGGAGGCTCCCTTCCTCATTCCTGATGAAGGGCTTTTGCCCGAAATGTTGATTTTTCCTGCTCCTTGGATGCTGCCTGACCTGCTGTGCTTTTCCAACACCTTTCTAATCTTGACTCTGATCTCCAGCATCTGCAGTCTTCACCTAAATGACTTTGACAGTCTGCTCAGGGAACTGCTTGACAGGATCCGCTCTCTCCTTTTCCCGTAGAGTCTCAAGGACACTACGTGCTGACCATTTCCTGATGGACTTGTGTCAAAGGTGTTTTCCTTCACAAATTTCTCCACGAAAGACAGATGATACGGAAGAGTCAAACTACTTGGAGAATTCCACGACACATCCTTTGCAACACCGGGGACAGGTAGAACCTCAGTAATGTAGTGACACTTGGTGTTTGCATACCAGGGATTCACGCAGTTTGATGCAGCCACACACAAAGGTGGTCATCAGGGTGTGGGTACTGTTGGGTATGTTTTTTCCTCCTTTGTCTAGATCTTTATACATTGTCCGAAGGGACACAGTCCATCTTCGATCTCCACATGAAGTGAAAGACGGTCTGGGTGACTGCGGCAGCACAGGTTCGGGGAATAGGCCAGACCTGCACTATACACAACAACACCGACAGCACCTAACACCTGATGACCAGGTTTTTACCATGATAGAGAACGACCGGTGCACGCCTCACCTGACAATGAAGGAGATAGAGGATTGGATGGCCGAGTTTCCAAAGGGCAAAGCTTTGCTCTTGCCTCGATTTACCTTGGCCCGCGAGGCCCGTTCAAACTAGTCATAGATGCATACAAGTTTGTACTCTGACTGGGGATCCGAGCAAAAAAATGGCGATGTCATCCATGTACAGGGAGGCCTTAACCTGTAGGCCCCCATTGCCAGGAATAGTCACCCCTCTCAGGCTCGCATCCTTCCTATTTGACTTGGCAAATGGCTCTACAAAAGCACACAAACAAAGCAGGAAAGAGAGAGGGCAGTCCTGTGTGACTCCAGATCTGATTGGAAAGCTTTCTGATTCCCACCCATTGATTGAGACTGCACTGACAATATTGGTGTAAAGCAACAATTGTAGATTCCCTCCACAAAGCCCATTTTGGAGAGAACATCTCTCATGTATGTGTGTGATATTGCTTTCTCCTGGTCCAGGTTGATAAGTGTTCACTCCCCTGTCCTGCACGTAGGCGATTGTATTCCTGAGGAGTGCGAGACTCTCGGCGGTCTTCCTGCCTGGTACAGTATAGGTTTGGTCAGGGTGAATTACCAATCCCAGAGCAGACCTGACCCAGTTGGCAATGACCTTTGACAAGATTAGTTACCAATTTTAAATTTCCTCCCTACCCCCCCTTCTGCTTGTAGATGAGGGTGATGATGCCATTCCTCGTAGATTCACTCATGGTATCTGCCAGAAGTATACTGACATACAGCTCCAGTAGGTCCTGGCCAATCAAGTCCCATAGAGCAGAATAGAACTCAACAGGTAAGCCATCACTTCCAGGAGCTTTATTCTTTCAAAGGACTTGAGGGCTTTGGTCAGCTCAACCAGAAACAGCAGCTGGTCCAGCCTCTCCCACATGCTGTTGTCCAAAACCTCTGTGATAGGGGACAGGAACAACTGGGAGGCCACACTGTCAATGGGCTTTGTTTCATACAGACTGGCATAGAAAGATTTGCTGATTCTTATGGTATCAGACTGAGATGACATTACTGAGCCGCCATCTTCCTTCAGGCTGCTGAGCACGGAGTTCTCCTTGTGAACCTTCTGAAGCAGAGTCTGGACTGGAAGATTATCTTGGAGGCCTCTGAGGCAAAGAGTGAGGCTTGCTGGCCCTTCACTTCCTGGAGGTCCTCTGTGACATCGATCCCCATCGTCTGCAGCAGGAACGGGTTCTGCATAGTTTCCTGAAGTTTGGGCAGTTTTCCCCATTTCTCCTCGCTTTCTGAACACGTTTGAGGATGAAGAATCTTTTGGTGTTCCCTTTTACTGTTTCCCACCTGTCCACTGGAGACTCAAAGAGGGGCTTCACTGTTCTCCAACCTGTGTAATCCCTTTTGAGTTCCTCAATGTGTTCTGGGGTCAACAATTTCGTGTTCAGCTTCCACATTCCCTTGCCAACCCACTGCTCATCCTGTAGGTTACAGTCGGCCAGCAGGAGACAGTGGTCAGAGAAGAATACCAGCTTGATGTCAGTGGATCTGACTGAAAACGTGCGGGACACATACAGGTAATCCATATTAGCTGTTCGACATGAGCAATGTTTAATTTCTCGAGTAAAACTTTCTTGAAAACTTACGTAGGATGCAACCACCTACTCAATAATGTAGTAATCCTAAAGCAAAAAAGCTCTGGAGATGGTTAGACTGTTACAATAAGGCTCTTGAATTATTTTTTAAAAAGGTTTTTACAGCTTTTGAGCTCACTTTGCGTTCTTAAAAGAGCAGAGGAAAATTACTCTTTCCTTAAAAACAAAATGGCAGATTTATTCTTTCTTTCCAGTTTTAACAACATCACCATGGAATTTTCCAATTTACAAAATCTCCAACTTTTACTGAAAATTTTCCAGGCTTCAAAATTGTTTTTGGTAAAATTAGTCTATTTTCACTCATAAAACAGCTTCAGTCCAGCAGTTCCAATTCAGTTTTGCTGTAAACATTCAGTCTAAACAGTTTCTGTTTTCTGGGACTGTCTGCTTGCTTTTTGTTTTAAAAGCATACTTCACAAAAGTTGTACTCACAGCTCTTTAGAATTGTGCATAATTTCCTTTTACTGTTTCCCTTTGGACATCTAGTGGGTTTTTGTATAGAATTGTAATTGCTGTTGCTCTTCAGGCTTTTCATGGCTTCTTTAGATTGTTAACAATTTCAAGGCTTTAAACAGTAATGCCCACTGCTGGTCACCTTGTCATGTTAACTGCATTGAACTAAGAATCAACCATTCTTCAGGAAACAATTAATTTTGTGACTGAGTTTATTTAAAATATAAGTCATAAAATAAACATAACAGCAGACCAAATAATGTCACTGTCATGCACATTCAGTCAGAGTAACTGACAGTTGGTGTTTCAGCCTTACATACACACAGCACCTGATGTCCTTGAAGATAAATGTACATAGATACAACTCACTACCCTTTACTGAAAGGGTGTTACCTTTGAATTTAGCATCAATCAAATCAGAGGTAAATGTCTGAACACAAGTCCAAAGACATTGGTAGTGACATAGGGAGGGAACATTGCACAATTTGGACCAGAATCCAAATCTTGTCTGGAATCACATTGTTACTCAGGTCACCCCTTGGAGGTTTGGCAGTGTCAACAGATCAATCTAGATTCAGAGGACAGAACTCTTTGTGTGTGTGTGTGTGTGTGTGTGTGTGTGTGTGTGTGTGTGTGTGTTTTTTGCGTTGGGGCAGGGCTATGAGGAAAACAGATCAGCAAGCCTGTTCTCTTCTCTAATTTGTCTGACTAAGCAGCATAAATTGAATTCAGTGGAGGAGTTAACACAGCAATATTTTGGATAAAACTCTATCAGTGTCAACTAAAACAGCCTTTGTGCCTCAGATTTATGCTGGCCTGGGATTCTATGCTTCTATGATATGTTTTCAAATCTTATTCTATGCGTTCATTGCAAAAAGAAAAAAAATCCAATATTTCTATCAAAGTCATTCTTTAATTAAGCAACTAGCCAGAAGAACAATTCAAGCTACCTCCTCCTAATTTGGGATTTCTCTCTCCTCCTTCATGTAGAACAGCCCAGATCTCCCTAACAGTTCTCCTAGATGCAAGGATAAAGCTTAGGATTTATCATTGAAGAGGAAAAGGCATCAACCTTTGACTACCTTATCAGTCACAGACATAGACCTCTTACATGCCATAATCTCTTAACTCTAAACTCTAATCACATTTGGTACATTAAACAGGAAATTCCTAAAAGACTGACCACAAAAGATTAATGCCAGCACTGGGGACTGAAGATTAGGATTGCTTAATAATTAATAGTTCCATTTACTTTCAATGTTCACTTGTCTTCACCCCAAAAAATGTTAAAGATCCCTTGACATCTTCAGAGTTCCAGTTTTGGACCCTGATCATTGAAATAGTTTTGTTAATAACGAAAAATGATATGCTCATATTTTACAAAAACAACACACAATGATCTCAAGGACCTTGATCAATTTAGCAAAATGACTACTGTTTCACACAAGGGTAACTTAGAAAAAAATGATTTTTAGAGGCATTAAGGCACACTGAAGTGTTTGACATTAGTGGTATTAGCAACTAAATAATCCTTAATCCAAATTAATAAATAACACCAATCAGTGGCATTTATCTCAGATAATTTTGTTTTGTACATTTTTATTAAATCAATACAATTTGTCCTTTACCCTAAAAAATTATTAATATTCTTTCTAAAAGGCCCACTTCAACCCAAAACTCAATTTCTGTTCAGAGTCCTGGTGTTATGGAGTTTCTAGTTATTGTAGGTTTTTCTATTTACATAAACCATCTGAACTCAACTCGCCATCAGGCTGCAGTCCGTGTATTATGCTTGCCAATACTATGGTAAATGAACCAAATAGAGGATTGACCAGTGTTACGAAAGACTGTATATTTAACTTCAGCAGCAGCCAGTGGTGGAATTGATCCTGCTTTCCGAGTACCCAGCTGTAACTTTATCCATTCCTGTATTTTTAGAAGAAAAAAATTTGCAAATTTACATTGAGTTTTTCTCTTTGTTAAAACTTAGTGGCCATTACTGTATTTTGTCCCCTCCTTAAATCAATATTCTTACTTTATCTCATTTACTCCTAGGTTGATCAGATTAATACCCCATTTCTGAGAAACATTCTTCTGAAGCTCTCCTCAAGCAGTCATGTTAAGAGACAGAAGGAGTAGTTTGCTTTATCGTTAGATTCTTCCCACACTATCCCCACATCCCATTCTATCTTTATAATTAGAAAAAAGCTAAGTGCAGTTTATACCTTATTGACAGAGAAAGCTGCAAAACCCAGCCCTGCTACATCATGGTAGAATCTGTCGCTACCACACATGTATTGGCAAATACTGGTAACTCAAAGATTTGCAACACATCTGTTTGAACTTGCTTACCAGTCAAACCATAAGTAAAATTGAAAGTCCAATAGAAACCATCACTCAAAGAATCTGAGAAAACTGATCAACTTATCATTGGGGAAGATATTTCAGTAATTTCTTTGGATGTGGGCATTACTTATAAGATCAGCATTTATTGGTGACCCCTAATTTCCCTCAAGAAGGTAGTGATGAGCCAACATTTTGAACCACTGCATTCCATTTTTTTCTCAGAGAAATGTGGGTGGATGTTGGGAATGGGTGGGAGGATGAAATTATGAACTAGTAACAGCCTGTAAAAAGTGAGACAGTAACAGACATGAATCCTTAACAAAAACCAATTTGCCTTCCCAGGTAATGGTCAAAACTTCCAATTTAGAACTTTTAAAAATCGTAATCTGAGAACACTTGTGTAAAATTCCAATAGATTCCAATAAATACTTACGGATTGTGTTATCCTCACCAATCTTTGCACGGGGAAAGTCTTTTCTTTCCAGATCTTTCAGTAAAGATGCTTCAAATGCCAAGGCTGCCACTCTGAAGAAGAATTCTCTGACATTTTCACCTATGGGAAGAATTATACTGCAAGTTCAATTCTCCCAATTTAATTCAAAGTACTGCATGGCTTATGTTTAATTACCTTGTATATTGATTGTACTAGCCACAGTAATTTATAAACTTAAAGTACAATTCCACACATCCCATACACTTTGAAGGTCACCAGCTGCAAATGCAGAGTATATCTATTGTATGTCTACTAGTCAAAACGATAGGCACGTTCCATGAACTACTATTGGTAGAGATGGATCTCGCAACTTAAAAGCGAGGATTAGGCTGAGTGAATTCAGTCTGTTTTTACCAGAACCAATTTGGCTGCTTCAGCCATCTGTATATCTTTCCCTATCACCCATCCAGTGGTTCCTTAGTTTTCCTGGTTAGATACATCTCTATACATAGTTAACAGTTGGCTGGACAGCTGGTTTGTGTTGTGGAATGATGCCAAAAAGTGTGGGTCCCACTGGCTGAGGTCACCATGAAGGGCCCATCTTCTCAACCTCACCTCTTGACTGAGGTGTAGTGACCCTCAGGTTAAACCATTTGTTGCCTTTCTCTATCTCTCTCTAAAGAGAGTGTAGGACTACGGCAACTTTACCTTTTAGTAACATGAGACTTATTCTAACTGTGCTAAACCACCATTTTTGCCTGTCTTGGACCCTCTGTATTGGCATTACCTGTTTCCAAAATCAAGTTCATGCGACATTGCAGCACAATAACAGAAAATCTAGCTGACTGTTCTAACTCTTTAGTAGAGTTATTCAATTAGTCTCTCTCTCTTGCTGTTCCCTAATAAACCTGAATTTTTTTTTCTCTCCAAGTATTTATACAATTCCCTGTTAAAGGCTTGACTGTACAGAACTTGCCCATTGCCAACAAAAAATATATTTTGTTGAATTTTTCTTGTTTTGCTCTCATCAAGAAATACCAATGCAGGAGAAATAATCTTTTGAACTTGCAAAAGCTACATTCCCTATCATTTTTCCTACCACTGAGTGGGCCTCTGAGGTTTCTGCATGGCAATGACTACCAGGAAGTCGAAGTCAATGTGCCAGAATGTGGATTGGCATGTGCAGAATCTCTGAGGGCTGCGCAACCAAAGGTAGTCGATAAGGTATTCTACATAAGGGTTCTTCATAATAAGATGAGAGTTGGGGTAAGGGAAAATTTTCAGAATGGCAACCTGTAATTAATGGAGTGCCATAGGAATCAATGCTGGGACCGAAATTATTTACAATGTACATCAATGACTTCGGAAGATCCCTGGTATGGAGGGACTGTCTCCTGTCCAAAGTTTAAACAGGTTGAGACTCCACTCGAGTTTAGGAGGATGAAAGGTGATCACATTGAAACATAGATTTCTGAAGGGGCAACTTCTGAGAGGATGTTTCCTCTGATGAGAGAGTTTAGAACGAGAGGGCATAGTCTCAGTATAAAAGGGTACCAATTTAAGACTGAAATGAGGAGCAATTTCTTTTCTTGGGGTCTTTGGAACTTCTTGTCACAGAGAGCTGTGGGGACAGAGTCCCTGTGTATATTTAAGGCCAAGATACGTAGATTCTTGATTAGTCGGGGAATTGAGGGTTATGGGGAAGGGCAGGAAAATGGATGTGAGGAATGACGGATCAGCCATTGCTCTATTGAATGGTGGAGCAGGCTCCAGGGGCCAAGTGGCCTATTCCTGTTTCTTATGGTTTTATAGATGAAGAAAGAGAATGTATTTTGTGGATGACACAAAAATAAGTGGGAAAGCAAATTGTGAGCATGACACATGGCATTTAACAGAGGGAAATGGTCATGGTAAATGATTAGCAAAAGACTTGAACGATGGAATATAATGTGGGAAAATATATAGAGACACCAGTCTATGCCAGATTTAAGCCCAAACTAAACTAGTCCCACCTGCCTATACCTGTTCCAGATCCCTCCAAATCATTCCTATTCATGTAACTATTCAAATGTCTTTTAAACATTGTAATTGTACTTTCTGAGGAAGTGCATTCCACACGTGAACCACTACCTGTGTAAAAAAAAATTGCCTCCTATGTCTTTTGTAAATCTCTCATCTTAAGAATAGCAAAGCTGAAAAAGATTGCAGAGAGATTTGGAGTTCTAGTGAATGAATCCCAAGGCTAGCATCTAAGCTCAGTAATAGGGAAGGAAAACGGAATGTTGGCCTTTATTACAAGGGGAATGAAGTATAAATATAGGAAGGTCTTGCTTAAATTTTCCAAGACACGGGCCAGACCACAGCTGGCATACTGAAAACAGTTTTGGTTCCCTTATCTAAGGAAAGGTGTACTGGCATTATAGGCAGTCCAGAGAAGGTTCACTTGATTGATCTTGGGTATGGAAGGATTTTCTTTAGAGAAAAGATGGAGTAGGTTGGGCTTGTACTCATGCGGAATTTAGAAGAATAAAGAGGAGTCCTTAATAAAACTTAAAGTTTCTTAGGAGACTTGACAGAGTTACACTAGAGGTTGTTTCTCCATGTGATGGAGTGGAAGACCAAAAGCATAATCTTGGAGTGAGGGGACACCCATTTAAAGTAGAGATAAAGAGGAATTTCTTCTCTTAGAAGGTAGTCAATCTGCGGAATTCTTTACTGCTTCTTAGTTCAGTACATTCAAGACTGACAGGGAGACTTTCAATCGGTAAGGGAATCAAGTGTTATGAGATGAAGGCAGGAAAGTGAAGTTGAGGATGATCAGAACAGCCTTGATCTCTTTGACCAGATTCAATAGCTTACTTCTGCATCTACACCTGATTGTCTTAATTATATTATACTAAAAGGGAAGAGACTGTTGATTGTTTTGCAAGTGGACTCTGATTGGTAGAGGCATTGTCATGGAGAATTCACTAGTTAGATGATGACTGACAGTTAACTATCAAGCTTTGTTGAAATTTAAACCAGGCAGGTTGACCGTAATTGGTCAAGGCATTGCCCTGAGAAATTAACAAGAGAATTACTGGCTGTGACCTTTTTGAGAGTTGAAACAAGCTCATTGACATTACATGTTCTTCCTGTTTGCAAAGAACAAGGCTCTGTGTATTATTATACGCAACTTCCAACATGGGCAAGTGTACCACACTCAGTCTGACTGACATTCTTGTATTGGTAGTCAGCATAATTCTTAGGGATTCAGGATTATTTAGTGCAGATTTCCCAATTACAGAACCAGCTTACTTTGAGAGTTTTGGTATCCTGGGCAGCATATTTCTGGTGATAGCCAATTGAGAGTCCAATACTATAGTTGCTATACAGTTAAGAACAGTGGCCTCACTCACAAAGCTGCCAGCATGATCATAGATCCAGCAGTTCAGCAGCACCAACACTAAGGCAATTGATATCACGTGCAATGATTCTCCCTGCTGATCTGGTATTCAGCCTTTTTGTCCATGTTTTGATCAAGGCAGTAATGAGACCTGAAGCTAAGTCACACTGGTAGACTTAAGAGTTAAGACTGATGTGGTAAAATCCCAGAGCTTTGTTCTATTCCAGCCCTAGGATCACTAAGCTTTTTTTTAAATCACAGGCTGCTTCCACTGTTTAACATGAATGTAATCCTAATTTAACTTTACTGGATTGATATTTTATTTTTACATATGGCTGGTGCAGCTCCCGGAATTTCTCCTGCATTATTCATTTAGCCAGATTTGATTTTCTAGCTTAATGGTAATGGTAGAATGGTGGATAGGCTGGTCCAATAAGTTGGAGATTGTGGCTCACTTTTGTTTAGTGAAGCTGCCACATCACCCATCTGGGGTGCGCCTCATCTGCCACACCTTCCCCTGCAACCAGAAAAGATGCAAAACCTGCCGGTCACCACCCCTCTGACCTCCATCCAGGGCTCCAAACAGTCCTTCCAAATGAGACAGAGATTACCTGCCTCTCTTCCAACCTAGTTTACTGCATCAGGTACTTCTGTGGTCTTCTCTACATCGGGGAGACCGAACGTAAACACAGGGAATGGCTCACCGAGCAACTCAGCCGCGTCTGCAGGGGCCAACTGGACCTCCCAGTCACTGCCCATTTCAATTCCCCTAACCACTCCCTTTCCGACATGATCATCCTTGGCCTCTTCCACTGCCAAAACAAACCACAGCTCCTATTGGAGGAATAACACCTTATCTTCTGCCTGGGCACTCTACCTCCTGGAGGACTCAACATTAAGTTCTCCAATTTCAAATAACCTCCTTCCCCAACTCCCTTCCAAGCCCACCCACTCCCTTCCACTGCTTCCTCCCATTGACCAACCAGTCATACCCTCTACCTGTCTTCCCACTTCACCAGCCTGCCCCCGCCTTTCTCTATCTGCAGCTCACCCCACCCCCAATCCTGAAGAAGGGTTACACCCAAAACGCCAATTTCTCCACCTACTGATGCTGCCTAGCTGGCTGTGTTCTTCCAGCCTCCTGCCTGCCTATTACAGGTAAAATATCGCAGAAGTAGGATGAAGTATTTAACTGTTCAATTAGGACAACGGCCACCTGATGTGCCACTGAGCCCATGTTAAGTGAAAGACAGGTCAGGGGCAGGACAGGCCACAACCTTTAAGCCCTTTCCTTCAAACCCATCAGTAAGGAACCGTAAAATTATACACAATGTATTGGGAATTGCCTGTAAGTATGCTTCCTGGATGTCTTCGGAGTGAAATATACAACTGGAAATCTTTGGTTAATAAATATCGAGACTTACCAAACACACACAAATATGTGAAAGTACAGTGCTTTTTTTGAATATTTGGAAAATAGGAGCAAAATAATGAGACAAATAATACAGAATGCAGAAATTGGGCACAACCACAGCAGTGACAGGAACCCAGCATTATCATGGACTGAGCCATTTCAACATGCTTACTAAATGACTTAAAAAGCACAACGCATCAGGAAAAGAAATGTTTACTAACACAATGCTCCTTTGGGGAAGCAAATGGCCCAATTACTATGAATCAGTCATGCAATTGCAAATGATTTTAATTTCAAAATCAACTACTACTGAAGTTATGGCAAGAGACTGGGAAAATCTCAGTGGAATTTCAGAGAACTTATGGTCTTCTTTGAGAACTGGGAATTAGAAAAATAATCCCATGGTTCTGAAATTTGGAACTCCTTTTCAGGCAGTCACAAAGCTCCCCAGTATGTGCAGGAATTGTGTGACCATTCCAGGCATCTGTGCATCTTTGGAATGTCAGCCTCTGTAAATAGTTTCATAATCTGTTTCACACCATATGTTTGTGAATCATACTCCTCAAATTTTGCTTATATACATACAAATCTTTGAGATCATTGTCCCCTCCAATTCCAGCTTAGTGCTTCACTGATTTTAACATCTCTACGATTGGCAGCTGTGCCTTCAACTGAGTTGACCCTAAACTTGGGAATTCCTGAACCTCACTGCTTCTCAAAAACTATCTGGTTATCTCAGCTTTTGGTCATAGAGTCATACAGCATAGTAACAGGTCTTTCAGTACAACCAGTTCATGCTGACCATAATCCGAAATTAAATTAGTCCAAAATTGCCTGTGCTTGGGACATACCCTTCCAAACATTTCTTATTCATGTACTTATTGATTGATTTTATTGTCACATGACTACAGCGAAAAGCTTTGTTGACATGCAGACAGATCATACTAGGCAAGGATATACACACAGGGTGTAAAAAAAAAACTTAGAGACACACAGGTTACATTGCACATGGTGTGCGAGATGAGATCAACGTTAGCATTATTTGAGGATAGACAGTCTATTCATTAGTCTAGTAACAGCCAGGAAGAAGCTGTTCCTGAGCCTGCTGGTGTGTGCTCAAGCTTTGGTATCTTCTGCCTGACAGATTGGTTTTTGATGATGTTGGCAGCCTTTCCATGGAGCTGTGGATGGAAGGCTGGCTTCCACAATGGCCTGGGCTGTGCACACAACCTTTTGTAGTTTCTTTCGGTCCTGGGCAGAGTAGTTGCCATACCAGGCTAATATACATCCGGACAGTATGATTTCAATGGTGCATCTGTAGACATTGGTGAAGGTCCTTATGGATAAGCCAAATTTCTTTAGCTGCCTGAGAAAGAGGTGTTGATGTGCCTTCTTGACTGTCACTTCTATTCAAATACCTTTTCAATGTTGACTTTGATATGTTCTCATGTGACTCAAAAATATTTTAAATAACCTTTTTAAAAATGGAGACATTTTGATCATATGCTAATACTATATAAATATAAAATGTCATTTGAATGTGTGCGTGGTTCTGTGGTCCACAGGCACAACTGCTTATGCTTTTCTAAACACTCACCCGTTTTAGAAGACACAGCCCAATACTCTGCTTGCATCTCAGTAGCTATCTTAATGGCATCAGCTTCTGTTCGTTCATATTCAGCCTGCGACTGGTACGTAAACACAAATAATGACAGAGTTACATAAGGAATTATTGGTCAATGACAAAAACTATCACGTAGGTTTTAAGAGATGTCTTAAAAGCAAGTGAGGAGGTGGGAGTGTCAGGAAGAATGCAAGGTCAATGTAACTGAGGTTATGGCTGTCAGTAGTGGAGCAATTAAAATTGGGAATGCTCAAGAGGCCAGAATTAGATAAGTACTGATATCTTGGAGGGCTGTGGATTTGGAGGAGGGATTACAGTCACACTGAGGATAGAGGCCATGGAAGGATTTGAAAATATTTGGTCAGGTGGTTCGGAAGAGAAAATAGTAGATGAATCATGAGATTTGGTACATAAACAGAAAGACCAGCTATCTTATATAAGAATCAAAGAAGCAAGAGCAATTGTAGGCTAATTGCCCCCAATGTCTATTTATCCATTAAATAAGATCATAGCTGATCCGACTGTGGTCTTAGTCAACTTTCCTACCTCCCCATCAATGCAATCCCCACCATCTACCTCCGCACCCACTCCTCTACACACTAAAGAATAATCCATGAATCCACTCTCAATCTGTCCAAGCTACCTGTTCATTGACATTAAATTGTTAGTCCAATACAATCAAACATTCAAACACAGGCAGCTTCCCTTACAGGGTATCTGGGACATTTATCATAAAAACAAGCAATTGGTTATTTCCTTAATAAATCAGATTAAGGAATCCTTGACAAGCAATGGCAAACCTGAACTGTAAAGTGCCAGTTATAATAATGACTTCCATGGCAAAACTGATAAATAAAAAAAAACATAGGATTGAGAAACAGAAAGAAAAAAAGTTACACTTTAAAAAATGCCAAACGACAAAAGCTGAAGGAATTAGACTTCATATTCTTTGAGGTGCCAGAGAGGTTGTAATTGAACAGTAATTAAAACCTAGTACATTGTCAAGAGGGCACTTAGATTAGAATGGCCTGAACCTCATTTTACACAGTGAGCTCAATTTATATTCCTAATGTCAGCAATGTTCATCTGAAACTGCACAGATGTGAGGGAGCACAGCAATCTGGAATATACTACACAGTGTAACAAACAGACTGCATTTCACCACCCTTTTAAGTATATTCTAATGTGCAGAACAATCTTAGTGTGCTGATTAAGTAGGCTGCCTTGTCCTGAATGTTATTTATCATCTTGAGTGCTGCCACTTATAGTGAGTATTCAAATATATTGCTGACTTGTACTTGTAGATAGCAGAGAAAGTTGAGGAGTCAGGAGATAAGGTACAGCGATAAAACTGCAGAATTCTCATCCTTTCACCTGCTCTTGGCGTCACTGCATGCAATTGGTTGAGGTAATTTAGGCTGCAACATCAGGAAACATCTCATCCTCCTGTTCATGCTCATATTATTTTCATTACTACATCTTGCAGTCAAGGATAGGTGCTCGTGAAAATGGACATGCAGGTCGTAATGTGATTATCTCACACTTGTTCAATGTAATACGGGCAGTCTGTCCACTAAACAGATGTTGTGTGATTTAATGGTGACATGCATTGGCACATTTCTCACTGGCACCATTTAAATGAACCTACAGTGTTTAAAACTAATTAGCAACATGTAGATGAGAGGTGGAATTAACATACGATGATGCATCAAGGCACAAGTGCACTGCAAACAAGTTCAAGGAGAAGGATAGCAAGAAAGTGCGGTTGCACAAATCGGCCTGATGAAATGAGGTCAGATAAGAACTTCAATGTGCAAGGCTAAATAAAAAGACAATGTATATTTTGGCAGGATTTCTAGTGTAGAAAGTATTTGCTTGTGATTTCAAGTGAATGGTGATGAGCCTGGCAGGGACTTCGTACACAATTTTGGGCAAAGATTAAGCCATCCTGTCCAGCATGAAGGTGGTGGCCAACTCTGTTTGTATATTTGAAGACCCAACCGTAAAATGGCGGATGTTTCAGGTTACGTTGCAGTGCATGGAGTTTTCACCAAATATCCAACACTCAGGAAGCCATGCAATCTCAGTGTGTTGCCAATATAACTCTGGATATCAAAAGGGTCTTCCAGGCTCTTGCAGGTTAGTGATCTTCCCTCCAGTGAATTACTAGGAATGGCAGTGAATCTATAGAACACAAGACTGTTGTCTTCATTCAGGAGAACAATATTTGTAGTCCCACCCCTCCCACTCATCCAGAGCCTGTGTCACTATCTATCCATCCATCAGCTCAGATACTGCACACTACTATGAGCTTTTGTAGTCTCGTCAGGTCCACACCCTCCACCAACCCAACCTCCACTCCCGGCACCTTCCCCTGCAACCGCAGGAAATGTAAAACTTGCGCCCACACCTCCTCCCTTACTTCTCTCCAAGGCCCCAAGGGATCCTTCCATGTCCGCCACAAATTCACCTGCACCTCCACACACATCTATTGCATCCGCTGCACCCGATGTGGCCTCCTCTATATTGGGGAGACAGGCCGCCTACTTGCAGAACGCTTCAGGGACGCCCGGACCAACCAATCCAACCACCCCGTGGCTCAACACTTTAACTCTCCCTCCCACTCCAGAGGACATGCAGGTCCTTGGACTCCTCCATCGGCAGAACATAACACGACGGTTGGAGGAAGAGCGCCTCATCTTCCGCCTGGGAACCCTCCAACCACAAGGGATGAACTCAGATTTCTCCAGTTTCCTCATTTCCCCTCCCCCCACCTTGTCTCAGTCGGTTCCCTCAAACTCAGCACCGCCCTCCTAACCTGGAATCCTCTTCCTGACCTCTCTGCCCCCACCCCACTCCGGCCTATCACCCTCACCTTGACCTCCTTCCACCTATCACATCTCCATCGCCCCTCCCCCAAGTCCCTCCTCCCTACCTTTTATCTTAGCCTGCCTGGCACACTCTCCTCATTCCTGAAGAAGGGCTCTGGCCCGAAATGTCGAATTTCCTGTTCCTTGGATGCTGCCTGACCTGCTGTGCTTTAACCAGCAACACATTTTCAGCATGTGTTGGGAGCTTGGAAGGGCAAGGACTGATTCGGGATAGTCAACATGGCTTTGTGCGTGGGAAATCATGTCTCACTAATTTGATTGAGTTTTTTGAAGAAATAACAAAGAGGATTGATGAGGGAAGAGGAGTAGATGTGATCTATATGGACTTCAGTAAGGTGTACGACAAGGTTCCCCATGGGAGACTGATTAGCAAGGTTAGATCTCATGGAATACAGGGAGAATTAGCCATTTGGATACAGAACTGGCTCAAAGGTAGGAGACAGAGGGTGGTGGTGGAGGGTTGTTTTTCAGACAGGAGGCCTGTGACCAGTGGCGTGCCACAAGGATCGGTGCTGGGTCCTCTACGTTTTGTCATTTACATAAATGATTTGGATGCGAGTATAAGAGGTACAGTTAGTAAGTTTGCAGATGACACCAAAATTGGAGGTATAGTGGACAGCAAAGAGGGTGACCTCAGATTACAACAGGATCTGGACCAGATGGGCCAATGGGCTGAGAAGTGGCAGATGAAGTTTAATTCAGATAAATGCGAGGTGCTGCATTTTGGGAAAGCAAATCTTAGCAGGACTTATATATCTAATGGTAAGGTCCTAGGGAGTGTTGCTGAACAAAGAGACCTTGGAGTGCAGGCTGATAGCTCCTTGAAAGTGGAGTCACAGGTAGATAGGATAGTGAAGGCAGCGTTTGGTATGCTTTCCTTTATTGGTCAGAGTATTGAGTACAGGAGTTGGGAGGTCATGTTGCGGCTGTACAGGACATTGGTTAAGCCACTGTTGGAATATTGTGTGCAATTCTGGTCTCCTTCCTATCAGAAAGATGTTGTAAAACTTGAAAGGATTCAGAAGAAAAGATTTACAAGGATGTTGCCAGGGTTGGAGGATTTGAGTTATAGGGAGAGGCTGAACAGGCTGGGACTGTTTTCCCTGGAGCGTCAGAGGCTGAGGGGTGACCTTATAGAGGTTTACAAAATTATGAGGGGCATGGATAGGGTAAAGAGGCAAAGTCTGGGGTCGGTGAGTCCAGAACTAGAGGGCATAGGTTTAGGGGGAAGAGGGGAAAGATATAAAAAAGAGACCTAAGGGGCAACTTTTTCATGTAGAGGGTGGTACGTGTATGGAATGAGCTGCCAGAGAATGTGGTGGAGGCTGGTACAATTGTCACATTTAAGAGGCATTTGGATGGGTATATGAATAGGAAGGGTTTGGAGGGATATGGGCTGGGTGCTGGCAGGTGGGACATCTGGTCGGCATGGATGGGCTGGACCGGAGGGTCTGTTTCCATGCTGTACGTTTCTATAACTCGGAGATCCTTCAATGAAAATTAGTAGTATTCCATTAGACAAGCCATGAACACTGGGATAGTACCTTGTAAGTGCATTAAGACAAGTAAAGTCACACATAAGCAACAACTAAGGAGAATGCCCAACTGTGATAAGTTTAATTTTGAATTAAATATGGCATGGTTTATGTTTGGTTTCAGAATGTGTATTTTGTGATTTTTAAAATTCTTAACATTTTATCATCGTGACCAAAAGAACAAAGAACAAAGGAGAAGTACAGCACAGGAACAGGCCGTTTGGCCCTCCTAGCCTGTGCCAATCATCATGCCCCAACTGAACTCAAAAACAAACCACCTGCTTCCATTCGGTCTGTATCCCTCTAATCCCTCTGAAGGTGGGCATAAATCGCCCCGTGTTTACCGTGGAGCAAGGCCCACATCGGGAAAACCAGCAGTATCCATTTTAAGCCAGCAGTATCCATTTTAAAGCAAACAGTATTCATTTTAAGACAGCAGCTGCCAGCCTGACCGCGTGATCGGGAGAAGGGGGCATGCCCAGATCTGTTCCTTGGGGTTCTGCCATTTACAGGATAATTCACACCTAAAATTTGATCCTCCAAAATGCATACCTCGCATTTGTATGGATTAAATTCCATCTGCAATTCCTGTGTCCAAGTTGCCGATCTATCTCTAGCCTGTTGTATCCTTTCACAACCATCAGCACTATCAGCAGCAACACCACCAATCTTGGTATCATCTCCAAACTTACTAATCAGACCATTCACACCTTCCTTCAAATCACTTGTATATACTACAAACAACAGAGGCCCGAAGTCTGATTCCTGTGGAACATCATGGTTACCAGCCTCCATTCTGAAAAACTACACTTCCACCTCCATCCTCTGTCTTTTATGACCAAGCTAGTTTTGTATCCATCTAGCCAGCCCACCTCAAATCCCATACAAGTTTAGTTTTTGTACTAATCTGCCATGTGGGACTTTCTCAAATGCCTTACTAAAGTCCATGTAATCCACACCATTTATCTCAATTATCTTTGTCACCCCTTCAAAAAAATTCAATCAGGTTGGTGAGGCATGATCTTCCCCGTACAAAACCATGCTGCCTGTCACTAACTAGCCTATTTTCTTCCAAATGTTCATTTGTCTCATCCCTCAGTATCTTCTCCAAGAACTTCCCCACCACAGACATCAGGCTCACCAGCCTATAATTTCCTGGATTATTCCTGCTTCCTTTCTTAAACAAGGGAACAACATTGGCTCATCTCCAGTCCTCTGGAACCTTGCCTGTGGTCAAAGATGATGTGAAGGTATCTGCTAATGCCCCAGCTATTTCTTCCCTTGCCTGAGGAGTGGAGAAGTTGCATTGCTGCTAAGGAAGAATACCACAGCTGTGCTTAAGGAAGGCACTATGGAAAACTTGAGCAGTGAAGCAATATCGGCAGAGCTCAGAAATAGGAAGGGTGTGGTAACAATGATGGGGGTGGACTACAGACCTCCCAACAGCGAGCATAAGAAAGGTATAAACATGTAAACAGATTATGGAAAGAGGTAGGAGCAACAGGGTGGTTTTAATTTTCCCAACATTGACTGAGATTCATTGAGTGTTAGGGGTCTAGATGGAGCAGAATTTGTAAGGAGCATCCAGGAGGGTTTTACAGAGCAGTATGTAAATAGTCCAACTCGGGAAGGGGCCAGACTGGACCTGGTGTTGGGGAATGAGTCTGGCCAGGTGGTTGAAGTTTCAGTAGGGGATTACTTTGGGAATAGTGATCACAGTTCTGTAAGTTTTACAATACTCATGGACAAAGACAAGAGTGGTCCTAAAGGCAGAGTACTAAACTGGGGGAAGGCCAACTGTAACAAAATTTGGCAGGAGCTGGGGAATATGGATTGGTTGCAGCTGCTGGAGGGTAAATCCACATTTGATATATGGGAGGCTTTTAAAGAGAGGTTGATTAGAATGCAGGACAGACATGACTCTGGTGAAAATGAGGGATAGAAATGGCAACATTAGAAAACCATAGAGGACTGGTGAAATTGTGAGACTAGTTAAGAGGAAAAAGGAAGCATACAAAGTCTAGATGACTGAAAACAAATGAAGCTTTGGAAGAATATTGGGAAAGTAGGTCCAAGCTGAAATGAGGAATTAAGAGGGCTAAAAAGTGTCATGAGGTATCTTTAGCAAACTGGATTAAGAAAAATCCCATAGCTTTTTATTCGTACATAAGGAGCAAGAGGGTATCTTGAGGAAGGGTTGGCCCATTCAAGGATGCATGGAGTCAGAGAAAATGAGTGAGATTCTTAATGAGTACTTTGCATCAGTATTCACCGAGGAGCGGGACACGATGAATGTTGAGGTTATGGATAGATGTTTGATTACTCTCGGTCAAGTTGGCATAAGGAGGAAGTGTTGGGTATTCTAAAAAAGCATTATGGTGGACAGGTAGCCAGTTTTGGATGGGATCTATCCAGGTTACAAGGAAGACAGGAAATAGCTGGGGCATTAACAGATATCTTTGCAGTATCCTTGAACATTGGTGAGGTCCTGGAGGACTGGAGAATTGCTAATGTTGTCCCCAAATTTAAAAAATATAGCAGGGATAAACCAGGTAATTATAGACAAGTGGACCTGACATCAATGGTAGGGAAGCTGCTAGAGAAGATACTGAGGGATAAGACCTATTTACATTTTGAAGAAATTTGGCTTATCAGGGAAGATTATGTCTTACCAACTGAATAGAATTTTTTGTGAAAGTGACCAAGTTGATTGATGAGGAAAGGGCTGTAGATACATGGACTTCAGTAAGGCTTTTGTTAAGGTTCCCCACAGTAAGTTGATGGAGAAAGTAAAGTCGCATGGGGTCAAGGGTGTACTAGCTAGATGGACAGAGAATTGGCTGGGCAGCAGAAGACAGAGTAATAGTGCAAGGGAGTTTCTCTATTTTGAGAGCTGACCAGTGGTATTCCTCAGGGATCCATGTTGTGACCACTGTTGTTTGTGGTATACATTAATGATCGGGAGGAAGGTATAGGTGGTCTGATTAGCAAGTCTGCAGATGACACTAAGATTGGTGGAGTAGCAGATAGTGAAGGGCACTGCCAGAGAATGCAGCAGAATATAGATAGATTGGAGAGTCGGGCGCAGAAATGGCAGTTGGAATTCAATCCAGGCAAGTGTAAGGTGATGCATCTTGGAAGATCAAATTCAAGAGTGAACTATTACGGTAAATGAAAAAGCCGAGGAAAATTGAGATGTACAGAGAAATCTGGGTGTTCAGGTCCATTGTACCCTGAAGGTGGCAACAAGCCAATGAAGTGGTCAAGGAAGCATATGGCTTCATTGGATGGGGTACTGAGTAGAAGAGTTGGCAAGTCATGCTACAGTTGTATAGGACTTTGGCTCAGGCCACATTTGGAATACTGCACACAGTTTTGGTCGCCACATTACCAAAAGGATGTGAATGCTTTGGAGAGGGTGCAGAGGAGGTTTACTAGGATGTTGCCTGGTATGGAGGGCATTAGCGATCCCATCCAGAACAGCGATACCCTGGAATGTTAAGCTAGGAGAAAATGAGGCTGCACACGCTAGAGAGTCAGAATCAAAAGGTGTGGTGCTAGAAAAGCACAGCAGGTTAAGCAGCATCCCAGGAGCAGGAGAGTCAATGTTTCAGGCATAAGCCCTTCATCAGGAATGTATGGAGGGGGGCTACCAGATAACTAGGCGGGGGTGGGGGGGGGGGGGGGGGGGGGGGGGGGTGGGGGTTGAGGGTGGGGCAGGGGAAGGTAGATAGAATGGTGATGCGTGGTTGCAGGCAGGAGGTAATTGTGAAAAGTTGGTGGGGAGGATGGAGAAGATAGGTGGGAAGGAAGATGGACAGGTAGGACAGGTCAAGAGGGTATTGCGGAGTTGGAGCATTGGATCTGGGATGAGGTTTGGGGGGGGGGGGGGGGGGTCAATGGTGAAGTCAATGTTGATGCCATGTGGCTGTTGGGTCCCGAGGCAGAAGAGGAGGTATTCTTCCTCCAGTTGGCGAGTGGTTTTGATTTGGTGGTGGAGGAGGCCCAGGATTTGCACATCCTTGTGGGATTGTGAGGGAGAGTTGAAGTGGTTGGCCACAGGGCAGTGGGGTTGTTTGGTGCGTGCAGAATAGAGATGTTCTTTGAACCCACTCCGCAAGTTGGCATCCTGTCGCCCCAACGTAGAGCAACATCGAGAGCAACGTTTGCAGCAAATGAGGTGAGTGGATGTGCAGGAAAATATCTGCTGGATTTGAAATTATCCTTTGTCCAAGGCCAGAGGTGAAAGAGCTATGGGTGCAGGCTTTACACTGCATGCAGTGGCAGGGGAAGGTGTTGGCTTTAGAGGGTGGGTTAGTTGCAGGGGGTGTGGTCCTAATGAGGGAGTCGCAGAGGGAATGGTCTCTGCAGAATGCAGATCAAGGAGGGAAATATATTTTTGGTGGTGGGGTCTGACTGTAGGTGACAAAAACGTTGGAGGATAATGCACTGTATCTGGAGATTAGTGGGTGGAAAGTGAGGACCAGCAGGGTTCTAATCTTGTTGTGGCTGGAAGGGTGAGGTTCAAGGGCAGAGGTGTGGGAAGTGAAGGAGATGCGATTGAGGCCATTGTTGATCTTGTGGGAGGGGAAATTGCAGTCCTTGAAATAGGACGACATCTGGGAATGCTATAGTGGAATTGCTCCTCTCAGAAGAAAATATGGCAAAAGGCAGAGGAATTAGGAATAAGGGATCATGTTTTTAACAGGAGATGGGGTGGGTGGAGGTGTAGTCAAGGTAGCTGCTTGAAATAGATATCCGCATTGGGTTAGTCACCGGAGACAGAGATGGAGATGTCCAGGAAGGGGAGGGGGTATCGGAGATGGTCCACGTGAACTTGAGGTCAGGGTGGAAGGTGTTGGTAAAGTTGATGAACTGCTCAATCTCCTTGCGGGAGTATGGAGTGGCACCAATGTAGTCATCAATGTGGTGGAGAAAAAGGTGGGAATGGTGCCAGTGTAATTCTGGAAGAGGGACTGTTCCAGGAAGCATAGCTGGGGCCAATGTGGTGTCCATGGCTCCCTCTCTGGTCTGGAGGAAGAGGGAAGATTCGAAGGAGAAGTTGTTGAGAGTGAGGACTGGTTCCACTAATTAAATGAGGGCAGTGGAGGGGGACTGGTTGGGTCAGCCAGAGAGGAAGAAATGGAGGGCTTGTAGGCCTTTATCATGAGGGATGTTGGTGTATAGGGACTGAATTTTCATGGTGAAGATGAGGTATTGGGGGCCGGGGAATTGGAAGCCTTGGAGGATGTGGAGGGTGTGGGTGGTGTCCCAAACATATGTGGGGAGTTCATGGACCAAAGGGGACAGGACAGAGTCGAGATATGAGGAGATGAGTTCAGTGGGGCAGGAGCAGGTAGAGACAATCATTTGATTAGATTAGATTACTTACAGTGTGGAAACAGGTCCTTCGGCCCAACAAGTCCACACTGACCTGCTGAAGCACAACCCACCCATTCCCCTACATTTACCCCTTTACCTAACACTACGGGCAGTTTAGCATGACCAATTCACCTGACCTGCACATCTCTTGACTGTGGGAGGAAATCGGAGCACCCGGAGGAAACCCACGCTGACACGGGGAGAATGTGCAAACTCCACACAGTCAATCGCCTGAGCCAGGAATTGAACCTGGGTATCTGGTGCTGTGAGGCAGCAGTGCTAACCACTGTGCCACCGTGCCGACCACTTGACTGAGACAGTCAGGTTTGTGGATTTTTTGGGTAAGAGGTAGAACTGGGTGGAGTTGGGAGCTATGAGGTTGGAGGCTGTGGATGGGATATCCCTTGAGGGGATGAGGTTGTGGATAGTTTGGGAGATGATGGTTTGGTGATGAGAGGTGGGGGTCATGGTCAAGGGGGCCTTAGGAAGAGGTGCCAGCAAGTTGGCATCTGGCTTCAGCAAGATAGAAGTTGCTGTTCCATTCTACCACTGCAGTCAACCTTGTCAGCTGGTTTAATGGTGAGGTTGGGGTTGGAGCGGAGTGGAGGGCTGCGCGTTGCAAGAGTAAGGAGTTTGGAGTGGGTGAGGGGGGTGGACAGTTTGAGGCGGTCAATATCACGATGGCAGTTGGAGATAAAGAGGTCAAGGGAGTGTAAGAGGCCAGGATGGGGTGTCCAAGAGGATGGAGTATGTTGGATTCAGGACTAGGGGGTCTTTGGAGGGTGGGTGCAAGTCACAATTGAAAAGTAAGGGCAGAGGCAGCAGAAGAACACTTCAGTACCACTGCGCATACAGAATTCATTGACATGGGGGCAGAATGAGATGAAGGTAAGACCTTTACTGAGGACTGACCATTCATCCTCAGTGAGGGAGAGGTCTCAGGGGGATAGGAATGGTAAGCTGCCAGTCCCTGTCCCTCCTTAACCATGTCCACATAATGGCAATAACATCATAATTCTACATAGTAATTCATGCTCTTAGTTCATCTGTCTTACTACAAAGAACTGGCATTGAAAGAACAGGTTGAATAACCTTCTGTGCTGTAGCCATTTTGATTTGTGTTATATAAGCTGGCTTAACTGTATGAAAAATCTAATTGTTGGAGGTTTTTTTTGAGAAATTCTTGAATACACAGCTACTTCAGGATAGTATGGAGGCACGAATTCTCTTGGATGTTCACATTGAACATATTAGTGACAGGGCAAAACAAGAAAATTTCAAGAATTAAAAGCAGAAGTTGCAAAAGAAAGATCCCTCTTGGGGAAATTGCAATATTGATCCGCAGCCAAAATAGCAGAGGCAGTGGGTACACTAAAAATTTTAGGAACAGCACAATAGTTAATCAACTTACTTTAAAAATTTAGAAAATATAAAATGTAACTGCCATAAATGTTACTCATGGCTGTAAATTTATTATATAAACACTTTATTTTACTATGTATATTACATTTAAGTCTATAGAAAACTAGAGACCTGGCATGTGGCCTCTTGTGAACAGGTGGTAAACATAAGTTGAAGGAAAAGTTGAGAGAAAAAGTGTAAATTCTTAATTAAAGAATGGAAGAATAAAGCCAATAGTAAATGGAAAGATATCTTATGGGCCAGTTGGAGGAATAATGCATGTGATACAGGATAGAGGAATGGTCAGCAGATGGAACTCCCAAAAGCTGGGAGATGTTAAAAGCTGCGTATGAATGGGGAGATGGGAGATGAAAAAGGGAACAGGGGAAACACTAAGGACACTAAGGCTAAGGCAGATAAAAAAAAAGGTTTAAGGCAACAGCACTGTAAAAAGAATCTAAGTTTGACTCGGGATCCCAAGCCTATGTCTGGTGTACCGACAGTATTTGAGGAAAGGGATGGCACTGATAGGGATGAGGAATGGGGATTTTATCCCAGATACCCACTGAACCCCGAACATCTCCTGATAGTCCCTGCACACCCCAGATTCTAAACTTCCCTTTTACTCTGAAGATGAAGGGTCTGGTATTGTCACTGGGTTCATGGGGGTGAGGGGGGAGGTGTGGCAACAGGTTTTATACCTCTTGCGGTGGCAAGGGAAGTTGCTGGGAGTAGAAGGTGGGTTGATGGGAGGTGTAGATCGAATGGGGGAGTTGAGGAGGAAAGGGTCTCTGTGGAATGCTGATAAGGATGGGAATGGAAATAGATCTCTGGTGGTGAGGTCTGGCTGTAGGTGGCGGAAATGGTGGAGGATTATGTGTTGTATCCGGAGATTGGTGGGGTGGAAGGTGAGGACCAGGGGGTGTCTATCCTTGTTACGGTTGGAGGGGTGGCGTTCAAGGGCAGAGATCCGGGAAGTGGAGGAGATGTGCTGGAGGGCATTGTTGACCACTTGGGAGAGAAGTAGGAGGCCATCTGTAATGTTCTGGAGTGGAATTGCTCCTCTTGGGAGCAGATACTGTAGAGGCAGAGGAATTTGTGAGCAAGGGATAGCATTTTTACAGGGAGGGGGGGTTTGATATGTAGTTCAGGTAGCTGTGGGAGTCTGTCTTGAAGTAGGTGTCTGTGTTGAGTTGGTTGCCGGCAAGGGAGATGGAGAGGTCGAGGGAGGGGAGGGGAGGGAGGAGTTCGACATGGTCCAGGTGAACTTGAGCTCAGGGTGGAAGGTGTTTGTGAAGTTGAAATTGATGAACTATTCAACCTCCTCATGGGAGCATGAGGTGGCGCCGAGACACAGTCATTAATGTAGCAGAGGAAAAGGTGGGGAATAGTGCTGGTGTAACTGCAGAAAATGGACTGTTTCATGTGCCCAAAGAGGCAGGCATAGCTGGGACCCATGAGGGTGCCTCTGGCTACCTCTTTGGTCTGTAGGAAGTGGGAGATTCGAAGGAGAAGTTGTTGAGGGTGAGGACCAGTTCAGCCAATCGAATGTGTGTTGGTGGAGGGGCACTGGTTGGGTTGGCAGGACAGGAAGAAACTGAGAGCTTGGAGATGATCGTCATGACGGATGGACGTCCATTGTGAAGATGAGGCATTGGGGGCTGGGAAACCAAATGTCAGGGAGGAGGTGGAGGGTGTGGGTGGTCTCCCAAACGTATATGGGGAGTTCCTGGACCAAAGGGGACAGGACAGTGTCAAGGCATGAGGAGATAAGTTTGGTGGTGCAGGTGCAGACAGAAACAATGGGTTGACTGGGGTAGTCAGTTTTGTGAATTTTAGTTCAGAAGTAGAACCGGGTGGTGCGGGGTACTCGGACTATGAGGCTGTGGATGGGATATCCCGAGGTGATGAGGTTGTGAATTGTCTGGGAGATGGTGGTTTGGTGAAGGGAGATTAGGTCATGCTTGAGGGGGCGGTAGGAGGTGTCCATGAGTCGGCGAGGGCTTCAGTGCTGTACAGGTCAGTTTGCCAAACTACAATTTACAATGGAAATGATTATTACTCACCAATACGTCTTTCTTGCAGCCAACAAGAAATATGGTACTTAAACCCTGTTCATTTTCCATTTGTGCATCCTCTAGCCACTGTCTGCAGTGAAAAAGAATATTGTTGTCTTTTTGAAAATATTAAAGAGAGTAACCAAAATTGCAGGTATCAGGAATTTAAGTTACCATGTATATTGAAAAGTCATATACTTATTCTCACTGCAAAATTAAAGACTGAGTGATTGTAACTGACAATCTTCAGGTAATGATGGCTGGGGTGGGGTAAAATTATTCACTTCATAATGGAAGTTGAAGTAGTCAGAAGTAAGAAATCCAATGAAGACAATGTGCAGAGACTGAGTGCAAATATTGCAGTTTATATTTAAATGGGTTCACACAGTACTACTGCATGCTTTTATAGAGTCATAGAGGTGTACAGCATGGAAACAGACCCTTCGGTCCAACCCGACAATGCCGACCAGATATTCCACCCGCCAGCACCCGGCCCATATCCCTCCAAACCCCAACTATTCATACACCCATCTAAATGCCTCTTAAATGTTGCAATTGTACCAGCCTCCACCACTTCCTCTGGCAGCTCATTCCATACATGTACCACCCTCTGTGTTAAAAAGTTGCCCCTTGTGTCTCTTTTATATCTTTCCCCTCTCACCCTAAACCTAAGCCCTCTAGTTCTGGACTCCCCGACCCCAGGGAAAAGACTTTGTCTATTTATCTTATCCAAACCCCTCATGATTTTGTAAACCTCTATAAAAGGTCACCCCTCACCCCACACTCCAGGGAAAACAGCCCCAGCCTGTTCAGCCTCTCCCTATAACTCAAATCCTCCAACCCTGGAAACATCCTTGTAATTCTTTTCCGAATCCCAACTCCTGTACTCAATACTCTGACCAATAAAAGGAAAGCATACCAAACGCCGCCTTCACTATCCTACCTACCTGCGACTCCACTTTCAAGGAGTATGAACCTGCACTCCAAGGTCTCTTTGTTCAGCAACACTTCCTAGGACCTTACCATTAAATGTATAAGTCCTGCTAAGATTTGCTTTCTCAAAATGCAGCACCTCGGATTTATCTGAATTAAGCTCCAGCTGCCATTTCTCAGCCCATTGGCCTACCTGGTCCAGATTCTGTTGTAATCGGAGGTCACCCTCTTCGCTGTCCACTACATCTCCAATTTTGGTGTCATCTGCAAACTTACTAACTGTACTTCTTATGCTTGCATCCAAATCATTTATGTAAATGACAAAAAGTAAAAGGACCCACTGTCCTCTACTTTTGCGGCACTCCACTGGTCACAGACTTCCAGTCTGAAAAACAACCCTCCACCACCAGTCTTCTACCTTTGAGCTAGGTCTGTATCCAAATGGCTAGTTCTACCTGTATTCCATGAGATCTAACCTTGCTAATCAGTCTCCTATGGGGAACCTTGTCGAACGCCTTACTGAAGTCCACATAGATCACATCTACTGCTCTGCCCTCATCAATCCTCTTTGTTACTTCTTCAAAAAATGCAATCAAGTTTGTGAGACATGATTTCCAAAGCACAAAGCCATGTTGACTATCCCAAATCAGTCCTTGCCTTTCCAAATTCATGTACATCCTGTCTCAGGATTCCCTCCAACAACTTGCCCACCACCGAGGTCAGGCTCACTGGTCTATAGTTCCCTGCTTGTCTTTACCGCCCTTCTTAAACAGTGGCACCACGCTTACCAATCTCCAGTCTTCCGGCACCTCACCTGTGACTATCGATGATACAAATATCTCAGCAAGAGGCCCAGCAATCACTTCCCTAGCTTCCCGCAGAGTTCTAGGGTACACCTGATCAGGTCCTGGGGATTTATCCACCTTTACCCGTTTCAAGACACCCAACACTTCCTCCTCCTTGACATTTTGCAAGATGTCACCATCTATTTCCTTACAGTCTATATCTTCGATATCCTTTTCCACAGTAAATACTGATGCAAAATATTCATTTAGTATCTCCCCCTTTTTCTGCAGCTCCACACAAAGGCTGCCTTGCTGATCTTTGAGGGCCCTATTCTCTCCCTAGTTACCCTTTTGTCCTTAATATATTTGTAAAAACCCTTTGGATTGTCCTTAATTCTATTTGTCAAAGCTATCTCATGTCCTTTTTTTCCCTCCTGATTTCCCTCTTAAATATACTCCTACTTCCTTTATACTCATCTAAGGCTTCACTTGATCTATCCTGTCTATATCTGACATATGCTTCCTTTTTTTTCCTTTAGTCATCCAGCATTCCCTATACCTACCAGCCTTCCCTTTCACCCTGACAGAAATATACTTTCTCTGGATTCTTGTTATCTCATTTCTGAAGGCTTCCCATTTTCCAGCCATCCCTTTACCTGTGAACATCTGCCTCCAATCAGCTTTCAAAAGTTCTTGCCTAATACCATCAAAATTGGCCTTTCGCCAATTTAGAACTTCAACCCTTGGATCTGGTCTATCCTTTTCCATCACTATTTTAAAACAAATAGAATTATGGTCACTGGCCCGAAAGTGCTCTCCCACTGACACCTCAGTCACCTGCCCTGCCTTATTTCCCAAGATTAAGTCAAGTTTTTCACCTTCTTGTAGTTACATCCACACACTGAACCAGAAAATTGTCTTGTACACACTTAAGAAATTCCTCTCCGTCTAAACCTTTAATACTATGGCAGTCCCAGTTGTTTTTTGGAAAGTTAAAATCCTCTACCATAACCATCCTATTATTCTTACAGATAGCTGAGATCTCCTTACAAGTTTGTTTCTCAATTTCCCTCTGACTAGTAGGGGGTCTATAATACAATCCCAATAAGGTGATCATCCTTTTCTTATTTCTCAGTTCCACCCAAATAACTTCCCTGGATGTATTTACAGGAATATCCTCCCTCAGCACAGTTGTAATGCTATCCCTTATCAAAAAGGCCACTTTCCCTCCTCTCTTGCCTTCCTTTCTATCCTTCCTGTTGCATTTGTATCCTGGAACATTAAGCTGCCAGTTCTGCCCATCCCTGAGCCATGTTTCTGTTATTGCTATGATGGTTGATAATAAAAACCACATTAACAGTTTTCACCTGCATAAGTATCTTAAAATTAAAAATGACAAATACCAAATCATATAAACAAAGAAAATAGGAAAGTAGGCCATTCCTCCACTGCCTTCTGTGGTAGAGAATTAGAAAACTTCACCACCTTTGGAGTGAAGACATCTCAGTCCTCATCTCAGTCCAAAATAGTTAACCACATTTCCTGAAACTGTGACACACTGTTCTGGATTCCTGGCATTGTCCTTGCATCAGTTTGTCCCACCCTGTTTAGAAGTGTGTGTGTTTCAATGAGGCTCTCTCACATTCTACTAAATGTCAGTGAATAAACACCCAGTCAACCCAAATCTCGCCTCATATGACAAACCTGCCATCCCTGGAATCAGCCTGGCAAATCTTCACTATATCTCCGCTATGGCAAGTGTATCTTTTCTAAGATAAGAAGCTGCATACAGATGTGATCTCACTAAGGCTCTGTATAGCTGCGGGAAGACTAACTTGCTTCTATACTCAAACCTCTGCTGTAAAGGCCAACGTATCATCTGCCTTCCTCACTGGTTGCTTGCACACTTGCTTTCAATTAGTGGTGCATAAGGACACCCAGGCCCCTTTGCACATAAACCCAACACTGCAATTGGGAATGTTTTAAAATGTATTTCTAAACCAGATTGCCAAGGATATGTTGGACATGACAATGAGCAATTGAAAAAAGTGGAGAATTAAACAGAAAGCAAGCCTAGTGAAAAAGCAGCCTGCTTTGGCTACAAGGCAACTGCAGAACCTTGGGTGGGTAAGAAACAGTATATTGTGCAACACTGAGATGTTGTCTACACTATAGAATGCCTGGGAAAGTACAGAAAGTACAATGAATTGGTGATACAGGACTTAACATTAGATTCAGAACAGTGTTAATAATAGGGACTTTGCCCCACACAAGGGACTTTTGTCATTGGGCTGGGGTTCACAAGATTGGTGCCACCAATCTTCACTATCAGACAGGGATTTGTGAGAACAATGCCATGGAATTTGAGATAGAGCTCCAATTACCACCGTTGCCAGAGAATCCAACATGAAGACAAGGGAGTGAGAGTCATTTGGAGAAACTACACCATGTTCTTCACAGGCTGCAACACGTCATCAATGAGGATGAGCAGCTCGTCAGGACTTTCCCCACGCCTCCACTTCTCGCCTTTAAACAACTACCAAACCTTAAACAGATCATTGTTTGCAGCAAACTGCCCAGCCTTCAGGACATCAACCAAAACACCATACAACCAGTCATGGCAACCACTGCATTTGTGTCAGACTGTCAACATGGATACCATTATTACATGTGTGTACACCACCTGCCATGTACGCAGCAGGTACATGTGACTCAGCCTGTCTATTTCTTACGCTGCAGGCAAGTATGGCCCGAGACATGGTACACTGGCGAGACCAAGCAGACGCAAGGACAACAGATGAATGGACACTGCGCAATAGTCGCCAGACAGGAATGTTCCCTTCCAGTTGGGGAACACTTCAGTGGTCAGGGACATTCAGCCTCGGATCTTTGGGTGACCATTCTCCAAGACGGACTTTGGTATATACAACAACGCAGAATGGACAGGCAGAGGCTGATTGCCAAATTCGGTATCCATGAGGATGGCCTCAACTGGGACTTTGGGTTCATGTCACTCTACAGGTGACCCCAGTATACTATACACACACTCTCTCACACACACACAGATGCAGACCCTCTCTCATACACACATACAAAAACCACCTCACTCACTCGTGCACATCCTATCATAGGCTTATACTCCGTCACACTCATGAAACACTACCAAGCCACACGTGCGCACACAAACACACAGTCAGTCTGTCTCTCATGCTCATGTGCATACACACACGTGTCTATGGGGTGAATTTGTATTTGCAGAATTGTATTTGAAGATACATTCTACTCTGCTCAGAAAGCACATAATCTGCAGGCAGTCAATCCATGTAACATTTTATAAGTTCCTACTTTGGGAATAGAACCAATCTAACTCAAAATTGGGATACAGAGAGGCTCTAACCTCACACCTTAATGCATTGTCTGAGCTGAGATGTCACCTTTTTATAAAAGATTAAATTATCTTGAGAATATGATTTAAAAGAAGTTCTGAGATTTACATATTAATGAACTGAAACCTGCAACCCATTCTCAAAGGTGAAAGACTTAACAGCAATCTAGGTTTGTTCAAGATATTGTTTCAGTTGCATGACAAGGTAATCTTTTGCTATAAATTCTGTGTCTTATGATCCTGCTCCACAGCTACCTGATGAAAGTGAAAGCTAGTGCGTACTTTCAAATAAACCTGTTGGACGACAGCCTGGTGTTGTGTGATTTTTAACTGTTTATAAAAGTATAAGCTAATAAAGTTGCTTATTAGTTTGTACATGAATAAAGCAGATAAAGATAATAAATTAGCTATATATTTAAGTGTGTGTCTTCCTTAACCATTTTGATTGGACTTTAAAGCGCCTGTTAAGTACTTTCAGTACTTTTAAACAAGACTTTGCTATTCGGTTTCTTCTTATGTGGACAACTGAATATTTATCCACATTATACTGCAAATGTAATGTATTTGCCATTCATTCAATTGGCTTAAATCACTCTGAAGCTTGTTTATGTTCTTCTCACCACTTTCAATCTGACCTCTGGGAATATTATACTTGAACCCCTATCAAAATTGTTGATATATATTGAATGAATAATTGAGGGCCCAAGTAATGATATGTGTGGTACCCTACCCGTCATCACTTTCCACTCCAAAAATAATCTATTTATTCTTACTCTGTTTCCGGTCAAATGATTTCTAAATGCATACCAGTATATTGCCATCAATTCCATGTGCTTTGTTTTTGCACAATAACCTCTTACGTGGGACATCAACAAACTTTCTGAAAATCCAAGTAGATCACAACATTTGGAGATTTCTCATATTTCTGTTAGTTACTTCTTCAAGATACTCTCATAGGTTTGTCAAACACAATTTCCTTTTCAAAAATCTACAGTGACTTAGTGTAACACCATTGGTATTTTCCAAGTCTCCTGTTTTCAAATTTCTTATGCAAGGCTTTAGCATTTTCCCTATACTGATATTAGGCTAATCGTTCTGTAATTCCCAATTATCTCCCTTCTTCCTTTTTTTAAACAGTAGGGTTACATTTGCCACCCTCCAATCTGATGAGGCTATTCTAAACACTACAGAATTTTGGAAGATGACAAAGGCCGCATGCAGTATTTTCATGACCAGCACCTTAGCACCCTGGCATAAGATCATCAATGGGCCTAGAGATTTATCAGCTTCCAGTGCCATTAATTTTTCCAGTACTTTCAAGCACACATTAACTTCTCTCATACTGAAGACCTTTTCTTCCCTAGCACTCCAGGAGAACAAAAGTAGCTGTGTAATTACTCTGCCAATTCCTTGTTCTCCATTATTCTCCTTTTTCACGGTGAGGGGGATAGGAGAGGAGATCAAAAGCTTGGCTTAAATGACATGTTAATTTAGAATTGTAAGTTAGCTGGTTCTGTTCATATTGGAGCATGTATTGTGAATATTTGTCTTGTTTTGTTTTATTCATTGAAAGGATGTGGGCATCGTTGGCTGGGCCAACATTTATTGCTTAACCCGAATTGTCTTTGAGAAGGTAATGGTGAGCTGCTTTCTTGAATTGCTGTATTCCATATGCTATGGTTAAACCCACAATGCCATTAGGGAGAGAATTACAGAATTTTGACACAGCAACACTGAAAGAACAATGATACTTATCCAAATCAGGTTTGAGAATGGCTTGGAAGGGAACTTGCAGGTGATGGTATTGCCATGTATTTGCTGCCCATATCCTTTGAGATGGAAGGGGTCATGTGTTTGGAAGATGTTATTGAAAACATTCAGTTCCTAATTTAAATTTTAACTACAACAGATTCATCCATGGCTTTCCCTTCTTCATCTCTTGCCTGCACCCCCCCCCCCCCCCCACAAGAAATTCATCTTAACAGGTGCACTAAACCTACAGAGGTAGGAATCAGGTTATTCAGTCACCACAGATTATAAGTTCACAAGAAGCAGAATTAGGCCATTCAGCCCATCAAGTCTGCTCCACCATTCGATCATTGCTGATATGCTCCTCACCCCATTTTCCTGCTTTTTTTTTTCATATTCCTTCAAACCATTACCAATTAAAAATCTGTCTAACTCCTTAAATTTACTCACTGGCCCAGCATCCACCACACTTTTGGGCAGTTAATTCAAAAGATTCACAACTCTTTGGGAGTAGTAGTTCCTCCTCAACTCTGTTT
Organism: Hemiscyllium ocellatum; assembly: GCF_020745735.1. NCBI lineage: Eukaryota > Metazoa > Chordata > Chondrichthyes > Orectolobiformes > Hemiscylliidae > Hemiscyllium > Hemiscyllium ocellatum. The sequence goes on from NC_083424.1 coordinate 51,297,620, forward strand.
TAAATTTGCTACCCTTATCCTGAGGAGTAACAGCTGCTCCACGTTTATTTTATCCATACATTTTATAATCTTGAATACCTTAGTTCGATCTCCTTTTATTCTTCTAAATTCCAGACAGAATAGGCATAAACCTTCAATCTCCCTTTATATGACAAACCCCTCATCTCAGAGATCGATCTAGAGAACCTCCTCTGAACTGCTTCCAATGTCACTACATCTTTCCTCAAGGGGACCAAAACTGTACACAATATCCAGGTACTGTCTCATCAATACCTTGTACAGTTGCAACAATATTTCCTTACTTTATATTCTATTCCCTTAGCTGTAAAAGCCAACATTCCATTTGCTTTCTTTATCTCCAGTACCTGCATGCTAGTTTTCTGTGACTCATGAATTAGTACACCTATTTGGGGTTATTTGGGATTGATGGATACCCTTGGTTTCCCCACTGTTGGGAGTCCTGTGATGAATTTTTGTAAATGCAGTAGAACTTGAGCTTGTCCACTTGGCAGTAAAGAAGTAAAGAGAGGAAGAGACTGCAGGATGCTGCAATACAAGGAGATCCACATGTTCCTGTACATGAATCACAAAAAGTAGCATGCAGATACAGTATGTAGTTCGGAAAACAAAATAATTGTTCTGAAGAGGAGTCATATTGGACTCAAAACATTAACTGTTTTTCTCTTCACAAATGTTGTCAGACCTGTTAAGTTTTTCCAGCATTTTCTATGTTTATTTTAGACAAATGCAATGTTGACATTTATTACAAAGAAACTAAAGGTTAATAATAAGGAAGTGCTGCTCACTGTACAGGAGAAACTGCACTCTGAGTACTGTGTAAAGTTCAGTTACCTTACATAAAGAAGGATATCATTACAGTTTGGAAAGGTTTCACTTGGATCATTCCAATGATGAAAGCGCGGTCATGTGAGAAAAGGTTGAACAGATTTGGCCTATACTCAATGAAGTGCAGAAGAATGAGAAGTGATCTTATTGAAACATTTAAAACTTTGAGAGATTTTACAGCATGGATGTTGAGAAGATGTCTCAGGGATCTAGAACTTGGGGTCACAGTTAAAAAAGGGACATCTCATTTATGACACAGATGAAGATAATTTTTCTCTCGGAGGAATGTTAACATTTGGAATTCTTTACTCCTGAGAGGATTGGAAGCTGAGTCATTAAATAAATTTGAAGCTGACAGATTTATCATCATTTACAGGATAGGGATCCGCAAGGAATTTGGAGTCAAATCTACAATCAGATCACCGATGGCAGCCCTTGCTTGATGGGATGAATAGCTTACTCTTAATTGCATTTCTTATAAAGCAAGATGGCAATGCTGGTGTTGAATTTGGAATGGTCCATATTTGGCCTTTCAATATTCTGTCCTGCATCATGGTTGGACTTTGTGGATATGAATTCATGGATTATTTTATCTGTTTTTATGATGGCATTTCCTCCAGTGAGGATTTCAAATACACTTCCTCCAGGGAAACAATCCTAGAAGTGGCATTTAACATACACCTGGCACTTGGCATTGGCCAATTATGGGTAGTCTCACTTTGGTTATAGATTTTACTTTGCTGGCTAGAAGCCAATAAAAACAAAACACAGAATGGCTGGAATATAATAACTACAATAAGCACATCATACATTGAAGTAAATGACTGGAGAACTGAAAACAAGATTCGATATCTCCATATACTGATTAAAAAAAAACAGGACTTACTTTGTGTGTTCCAGAGTTTGGATGTCAGCCAAGTCAAAGGCTACTATAATGACTGGAAACAAAATTTTAAAACATGATCAAAACATTGATATTTTGGAAGTCCACAATAATAGTTGTGTTTTATTTGCACTAATCTGCTCTTACCTTCAGTACCTCGATAATATGCAGAGGCAATACATTTGAATTTCTCCTGCCCCGCTGTGTCCCAACTAAAGTCAAGTCAATAGAAATATAATCAAATCAATCCTTTGAAAGAAACATACTCCAAACTGAAAAGATTCAGTTTTATTCTGGTTTAGCCACATTAAAATAGCTGATTTTTCTTGCATTGAACCATTGGCCTCTTAATCATGGTATACAGAAAGGAAATACAAGACAGTAAATAGATCTGAAAAGATTCACCTTGTTGGGGCCAAGGACTTAAATCAAGTATTTGGCTCCTTATTTGCTCAAGCATAGATATACATAAAGGAAGCCCCTTGTTTGTATTCAGAGTTTTCAACCCAGGGAGGGTAAAGGCCTCTGTTCACACTGCTCCAAAACAATTGAGGAAAATCATTCTTGCTTATAAACCTAAAAAAGTTTTACTTGTGATGCGTGCTATCATGTGCTATTTCAGAAAACCAATGCTGACACGAAATGACTTTCTTTTATGAAGTTATTTTCAGAATCGGAGTATACTATATAATCAGAATCAGAGACACTATATAACCAATTACATATTTTGAAACGTTGTAATGTTGGGAACACTTGTGTACGGTAATAATAGCAGTTAATATTCAGACTAGATTGGGTCCACATATTCTACTAAAGTCACACAGTTTGCGGATGGTAACAAAGAGTTATACTCTAATTTTCAGATGGCGCAGATATCTCTATACCAGCTCCCTAAAGTCATGATAATTATACCTGACCTATACAGCTGCACGTATTGCTGCCATGCAACAAATTGTCTTGATATCTAAGAAGTGTCTCTTAAAATAACTGTATGGTGGCGTGTCCTTTGATCACCAGATGGGCACAAGAAAAACAAAGACCAAGGAAGATTTTTTGGCAACAAACTATCCCAAACAACCCATACTCAGTATCACTTAGTGGTAAAGGTAGTAAATATGACAAGGTATCAGAAGTGTTCATCTGGCAAAATTCTAAAAGCACAGCAGCCAATTTATTCACAGTAAGGTCTCTTAACACCAACGTGATTATGAAACTGTTTTTCATTTTGAGGGATAAACATTGTTCTGGACACCATGAGAACTCCACTACTTCATTAGAATTAATGGGATAGTGACAACATGGGTACAAAGTTAGTCGAGTAACAAGAATAGTGGTGAACAGTTGTTCTCAGGGCAGGGGAAGGGCATACAAAAGGGTTCCTGGATGAGGACCACTACTTTTCTTGATATACATTAATTATTTAAATTGAAGAACATAAAAAAAAATGAATTGGATGGGAGTAACCTGAATTACAATTTCTCCAACAGCTAGAGACAAACCAGTGTTGGGGCTAAAAGTATTAGGACTCCTGATTTGCTCAAGCATATTCAAAGGTCAAGGATACCCTTTGTTTGGTCTTCTCAATCTGGTGGTCGGTGCCCTTTGTGCCATAAGTGTGTACAAGATTTCTGCTCAGAAATTTGGGGAGTGGTAAATAGGCACTACACAGGACCATTTCTAGGATATACGGTCTGCCTTGGCACTAAATCTGACTGGGGCATTATTCACTGCAGTCACAGTGACAGAGAAGAAATAACAGACACATCTCACAGTTAAAAGAATATATCTATGTAAAAATATTTAACATTCAATCTTGCGCATTTTAAGACTAAACAGGTAACTTTATTTTAGAGCTCTAGTAATGAGTTTTTTTTAAAACCACGTGCTCACATTTGTAGATTGTATGGAATTCCACCAACTTCAAACCGCTCAATTTCAAAATCAACTCCAATTGTAGCCTTGTAGTCTCGGTCAAACACATTTTTACAAAATCTGAAATTTAGGAGGATCATAATAAATATTACTTCAATAAAATGTAACAGCCTCACTAAAAGAACATAGACAGTTTCAAGTATTAACATTATAAAGGACGAATGAAATTGTGTAGGTGTACCAAATTTGATATAAATTAATACAGAAGTGAAAAGAAATAAAACTTCAATGGATTACTTGTTTACAGTCAAATAATTCATCACACACATGAAGATATCCAGGAATGGAATCCCCTCTATCAAGGCAGAAGGCCAGGATTATATTTGCTCAAAGGCTTCAGCCCTCGCTGTGAGATCCTTCCTTTTGCTGGAATGCTCCTTCCATTGGGTGAATCCTCCTCTTCATGTATCTTCTCCTCTTCCCATTTCTTACTTCATCTAGCATGTGACAATCTCCTGTAATATGGCTCTTTCATACAGAGGTTAGACACCTCCTCTACTTGTGCTGACAAGGTCAGTGGGGAAGCATGTAGGCCTTCAGTGATATGTAACATAGTTTTGAGAGTTCCTCCCACAGTCAAACTTGGAAATATCGCGTGTTAAGGTGGGGTGGAAATTGGACATGAGTTTCCATAGGGATGTGGTAATTAATAAGCTGAGTTTGGTAAGATAGAGTAATAAATCTAACTAGGTCTCAAAGCAAAAATCTCCTCAAACAACCTGACGCAACTTGGACATTTTCAAAACATTCAGACCATTAGAGTTTCCTGACTGAGTTTATCATAATTAATGAAGATTAATAAACACTCACCTATTAATAAGACATGTTTTCCCCACATAGAGGTCCCCAACCATCACCACCTTTGACATTTTGAGTCTGTTGGGGCAATTGACATAACAAAGTTTCACTATGATAAGTGATTTTAGTTCATGCTTTTACCTTCCATTCTCTATCTTTAGTCTCCCCCATTTCCACTTTCCTTACACCCATACAATAGGTCACTTTGCTTTTACACATCTCCCAACAGCAGAATGGTTTCCAGAAATTGTTCCTTTGAATCGTGTCTCTGGGCAACCCCTTTCAATTTCTTCTCAGCTCTGCCCTTACAAAGCACACTGCAAATGATTGTTTAACAATATTTTCAGTACTAGTATTAATATTTTAGCAAAACTACGATAGACATAGACCTTCCTAGATATTGATTAAAAAAAGGTACTCCCCAATTTTACTTAAATAATGTCATTCACATCAGTGCCAGACTCATGAAATGAAACAAACTTGAAAGAGTACAGCTATTCAAGTGAAGTGCGATGTTGGTGTTCAGTGGTCTATTTCAGCTTTTAACTGTTAATTTGAAATACTTTGATGATGTTAGTAACCCCACTGCTGGTATGATGACCATAAGTAGTCCATTTTATGGCAAGGAATCATGTATAGCCATAAGAGATTACCAACATTAAACCATCTTTTATTTGGAATTGTAGGAGTATTCAAAGATAACAAACAGGAATCAGACAGAGATTGAAAGATAGTTTTTTGTCAACCATGGAAGCTTGCCGACGTTGACTCCCAGTGTCGCAATGTCGTTAAAATTTGCAAACTCATTTTTAAATCCTTCTTTCCCTTTCCTGATTTCTATACTGTCTTCCAACCTTCTGATGTATCGAGGAACTTCTAATTCAGGCCTCTTGTGCACTTTCTAACTGCGCCATCATTTACTACCTAGGTGCCAAGCTCAGAATTTAACTCACTAAACCTCTCGGTCACTCTACCTTACCTTTCTCCTTGAAGCTGCTTCTTAAAACCTACCTCTTTGAACAAGCTTTTGGTCATCTGATCTAGGTTCTCCTTATGTGGCTCAGTGTCTTCTTGTGTTTTATAATGCTTTTGTGAAATGCGTTCAGATGTTTCATTACATTAGAAGTGCTAAATAAGTTATTGTTAATTTAAGAATTAAGCTTGGTCAATGAGAAAAAAAAACCAAAAACTTAAGTATTCTGCATAGGTAAATTTCATTGCATACAAAACAAAACAGAACTTTGGAAGGTGACATCAGTGTGAGGATCATCCACAAAGAAAGCTTCTGAATGGTCAGAGAGACAGTCAATTCCAGATCTCAAAAATGAAAGGAGAATTTGCTAAGCTTAAGGACCATCCAAACCTGTGTAGTGATTGTAATGAAGTCAGCAGGTGGACCTCACAGAGTACGAGTTCCTGATTGGGGCTGTTAATCTGGTCCAATAGAAACCCTGGCTAACAGATTTTAAAAAAAGTGTCACTCTTTGAAAGTGAATTTCTCCCGCAAGCTCGTGTGTAACAAGCTGCCTGTATCCTACGCAATGTTGAAGGAAACTTTTTCAGTGCTAAAACACCCTAGGAGGCACTCCAAGAAAAAGGATTGGCCTATGTCCTCAGACTCAGAGTGGAGGCATGTACGGATTGTAATGGGGTCAGCCAGGTGGACCTCATAGAATATGAGCTCCCTGACAGGGGAACTGGTCCAATTTGGGACCCATGGCTAATTGATTAAAAAAAAGGAATGTCAGACATTCTGACACTCTGAAAGCTGGTTCTGAGGGAACTGGATCGGTGTCAAGGACTTTCCATGTGAAAATAAGGGGCGATATGGTGAAGGGATACCAGCTTCTGTGGAGTTACTGCAACCTCCATTAAATATTTTCTACAAAATAAGAGAGAATTTTTGCTAGATATACTCAGAAGGAGAAGTTGGTAAGCATTGAGTCTGACATTACAGAAAACTCTTCAGCACATCTCGCCTGGACTGGCTCTTTAAAGAGCTAGTGAATAAGTTCAACTTCTTTGCTCTTCACAATAGTTCTGCAATTTTTACCTGTCAAGATAGAGATAAATATATATTTAACTGAGCATATAAAACTGCCATTCTGGAATTCATAACCCAGTCACACTATCCTATCAGTATAATGTGAGTCTCTTGTTCCTTAAAGATATTCATTACTGAAAGCTCCCATTTATTCAAATGGAGTAATTGTTGAGCAGGTATTGCTTCCAGATGCTAAAAGAAAAAGAAGGGATTCATCAGCTAATGCCTTTCGTTAAAATTTTGTGGTCTCTATGAGACAACAGAAGGACACTGTATCCCTTGTTTAAATGTGACCTTAAAAACCGAACTGAACCAAATTTCATATATCAAATTACTTACCCAACATTTCTGGTTTGTCGCTCGTGGCAGGCATTTTTAACTTGAATGTGGAACTGATCTTTAAATTGGAGACAGGCTTCAGGTATGTAACACTGCAACAATATTAAAAATCGACTGTTGTCATTGACCGTTTAGCTAATTAAGGAATAGATACATAGCTACCTGACTATGCGAATGACTATCAGCTAGTGTCCTAATTCAGCAAGGTTATTTTTAACTTTCGCCACCCATGTTTAACTCCTCCAAATGGAACAGTATGTTAGTAACGAAATCTGAAATCTCTATTCTTTTCTGACAATACAGCCAGTTACTTTGAGTGTCCCATCATGGCTCAGTTGCTAACAGGCATTCCTAAAGAAGGGCTTATGCTTGAAACGTCGATTCTCCGGTTCTTTGGATGCTGCCTGACCTGCTGCGCTTTTCCAGCAACACATTTTCAGCTCAGTTGCTAACACTCTTGCTTCTGAAACACAAAGTTCCAGTTTCAAGTCCAGGTTCAGAATTTGAGCAGAAAGCTCAAGACTGACACTCCAGTGTAGCACTGTTGGAGATACTTTCTTTCAGATGTTATAACGATGCTCTATCCATTTTCAGGTATAGTTAAAGATCGATTTTGAAGAAATACTAGAGTTGTCTCTAATGTTCCAATTAATACTTATCTTTCAACAACACCACAAATACAGATTAGCTGATCACTGTCACATTTCTGTTTATAGAAGTGAGCTGTGGGAAACTGGCAGATAGTTAGAGGATTAAACATCACAGTCCATAACTGCTTGATAAGCATCCATGTCAATGACATGCATCCTATATCTGTCCCAGTTAAATGTTGCATACACGCACACTATCTTGCAACTGGTACAACTTGCAAAGCATGAAGTTGCTCTCATGTATTCATTCACTTATTCCATCTGATACTGAGGCCTGCAATCTAAATTCCTCTCCATTCACACACTTAAATAGTTGATGAGACTCAGCTAGCCCTGAAGACACAAAGTGTTACTTACCCCTGTAAAGTAAAGCAGATTATTCATCCATTTTCTGCACTGGACCCAGGTTCTGGTGTGGACCACATTTCTTTTAACCTGTGCTGCAACCTTCATCCAGGCCACCTTGCTCAGATGGTAGTGCCAACCCACTGTTGCTTCTGAGAACTGGACCTCCTGCCATTCCTTGATAGCCTGGAGGAGAACCTACAGTGGTGCAGCACTGAACTGTGGAGCCTCTTTTTAATCTGCTCTGGGACACGACTGATGATGGTAGCACCAATGGCTTCCTGGACTTTGAACCTTGTGTGAGGTAACAGCAGAAGCGTCAACTTTCTGCTAGTCCGTGCTGAATGATTTGCCATGCTCCTCAACTGTGCATAGCTAATTTGTGTACTGCCAAGTAATCACTTGAGACCAGCTATCTCATCTGTGAATGAAATGTGGGACATATCCAGTCCCATCACTGACAACCACATCAACAATGGAAGGTTCTGCCCAGTAGGCCAGTAAACTGTACGTCTTCTGCCAGGCACAATCTTCATCCCTTTATCTTTACATTTATTAACAGGCAGAATTAAAAAAAAATCCAGGCTGACTACATGAGATTAGCTAGACTACAAGATACCCTCTCTGTGCAAAGTCCAGTCTGGTTACTTTCACCATCAACAGCAATCACTCGCTAATGAGGATGATTGTCCACCTAGAAAATTTTCTGTCACTGGTCTTGAGCTCTGTGGGTCCTTGCATGGCTGATGGTCCTGATTCTAGAGCTGCATTTGTGCCCTCCTGCATTTGTGCCCTCACATTTGGTTGATGTTTAGATTACTTACAGTGTGGAAACAGGCCCTTCGGTCCAACAAATCCACACCGACCCGCCGAAGCACAACCCACCCATACCCCTAACCTAACACTACGGGCAACTTAGCATGGGCAATTCACCTGACCCACACATCTTTGGACTGTAGGAGGAAACCGGAGCACCCGGAGGAAATCCACGCAGACACAGGGAGAACGTGCAAACTCCACAGTTAGTCGCCTGAGGCAGGAATTGAACCCGGGTCTCTGGCGCTGTGAGGCAGCAGTGCTAACCACTGTGCCACCGTGCCGTCCCGTGTTTCTGGGAGGTGGAAGTGGTCTCTTGTCCTTGAAATGTTAGCATTTCTTTCTCAGGTTTCTTTTCTGGTTCCTTTTCTATACTTCCTCTTATTGATGGTGTTTTAGGAGAATTGTGTCCCTTCATGCAGGAGTTTCCACTAAGTTGGTTTCTTCTTAACAAGGGTTTCCCTTGTATTTATATCTATGTCGAATTTCCTGAGGGAAGCCTTTAGGAAGTCTTTGAATCACCTCCATTGTCTTCCTCCTGTTCCAGTGCCTTCCTTGGGCTTTGCTTTGACATTTGGACACAGGCATCCTCAGCACATTGCTGATCCAGCAAAATTGGTTTTGCGCTACCATGACTTCAATCTGGTGCTGTTGGCTGCTTAAAGGACATTAATGTTAGTACAACTGTTCTCCAAGGTGATGGTATTCCGAAAGGGTCTTGTAGTGGCATCTATACGCAGTCCAGGTTTTAGAGCCATACAGCAGAGTCAGGAAAAATGACTGTCTTATACACAAGCATCTTGATATCAGCATGGATGTCACAATCGGAGATTCTCACTTCGATAGCACTTGCAGATTGGATGTGATGTTGACTCTCCAAATCAATGTCAGTCTTACATGAGTGAAATCTTGCACAAAATTGTGGGAAAATGGTCATGTGGAACTTAAAGAAACTGGAGAAAAAGGGAAATGTTCCATATTTGGGGGCATTTCTCAGTTGATCCTAATGAAAGGATGAACCAGAACTTGACCAGGGTTGGGTTGGTAAAGGATGTGAATAATCTTGAGGTTGAGACTCAGGACCATTCAGCCTCAAAGTGAGCATTGCAGCTACACTTGGTACACTTTTGACTTTTTTCTCATTTATTTCCCATAATAAGGAAACAGAGACTAATGTTTTGGTATGCTTCTGCAAAGGCATTAAGCGAGGTTCAAAGAATAATTTCTTAGAGAACGGAGACAACATTGTCATCCACATACTAAAGTTCCACAAGCAAGTTCAGTGCTTCTTCCTTCTTGGATTTCAACCGGTTGAGGTTGCAAGGTTTTCTTTCCATCCTGTAAATAATGTCCACACCACTGGGTGGCATGTTCTTGACAAAATGAAGACTTGATAAGATTAAGAACTCTGGTGATAAAGATGAGAAAAAAGTGGGGCCAATGTCACATCCTTGCTTGACTCCTGTCTTGACCTCAAACGATGATGTTATATTACAGCTGGTGAGGACCGTCACCAATATCTTATCATTGAGGAGAAGGAGGATGTTGATGAGTTTCACTGGACAAGGTTTTGGCAGGATCTTCCACAGTACATCCCCATTGACTGAGTCAAAAACCGTGATTGAGTAAACAAAAGCTATAGAGTGGTTGGTGTTGTTCCTGGCATTTCTTTTAGAGTAATCAAGCTGTGAAAATCATGACCATCTTTCCAAGGTCTGGTTGGATTTCACATTGGTAAGGTAAAAACAATGACTGCAGATGCTGGAAACCAGATTCTGGATCAGTGGTGCTGGAAGAGCACAGCAGTTCAGGCAGCATCCAACAAGCAGCGAAATTGACGTTTCGGACAAAAGCCCTTATTGACTAATGTAGGATTTCCTCAGAGACTGGGAGAAGGAGCCTTGAGGATTTGGGTAATAAACTTTGCAATAATCAAGAGTAGGGAGATTCTTCAGTAATTTCCACAGTCCACTTTGTTTCGTTTCTTGAAGTTAGTGGCAAATGTGGCAGCATCTCTGAGATCAGCATTGATTTCTTCTTTGTCCAAGATTTTCAGGAACAGTTGATGGAGATGACAGGTGAGCTCTACTCCTCAAAGTTTGGAAATCTTCACTGGAATCCACTCTATTCTTGCAGCTTTTCCATTCTTCATGTGTCTAATGATGACTGCAACTTCTGCCACATTAACTGGGAGTCCAAGGTCATCTTTGATTGGGGAATGCCTCAAACATGTCCTTGTTGACAAATGGAATTCTTTGAAGTATTCTCTCCATCAGCTGCTATTTGCTTGGTCTCTCAAAAGAGTGCCATCCTTACTCCACACTGGTTTGAGGTGAAGGGTGTTGGGTCAGTATATTGCCTTGGGGATACTGAAGAGACCGCTGACGTTCTGCTAGTCAGCAAGGAGTGGCAGTTCCTGAGCCTTCTCAATCCACCATTTGTTCTTGATTTCCCTCCTTTTTATTTGTAACTTCATCTTTGTTTGAGGAATTCTACTTCTCATCTCACTAGTGATGTTGTTTTGCCAGGCATGAAGAGCTCTCCTCTTAATAATGAGGTCTAAGGTGATGATGTCATTCTCTGCAAACCAGTCTTGCTAATTTGTCTTATAGCCAACGGTTTCTTCACATGATGATTATCTTCAGCTTTTTCCATATTTCCTCCACTCCATTAAAATGAATTTTTTTGGAGATTTTGGTGAAGACATTGTTGGAAATACGCCAGCCTTCTTGGCTCTTGAAGCTGCTCAACTTTGAGCTTTTTATGATTTATTTCTTCATCTTCAGCTGTTTCTAGTGGCCCTTCATGGATATTGAAGAACCAATGAGCCAGTGGTCTGTCCAGTAGTTATCTGTACTAGTCATTGCTTTGAGAACAAAGACATCCTTTTGGTCTCAGGATTGAACAATGATGCAGGCAATCATATGGCGCTGCTTTGATCATGGAGACCTCCAAGAAGTTTTGAACTTGTCTTTTTGGCGGTGATGGCTGGCTGCACCGTCAGTGAGCAAGAAAAATCCACCTGGAGTTGCAACTCCCGACTCCTTCTTTTCGGACGGTTCCTTCCCAGATTTGGGCATCCTTTCCAATCCTGGTGTTCAAGTTCCCAAAGATGATAATTTTATCTTCCTTAGAGTGACGGCAAGTGTGGAGTGCACATTCCCCTCACACTTATACTTTGAAACCAGGAGACAATGACTCAGTGGCATTATCACTGGACTTTTTATTCAGGTATTTTGTTCTGGGAACCAATGTCTGAACTCTGTCATGCCAGGTGGTGAAATTGAATTCAGTTTTTGAAAAAAATACTGGAATTAAGAATCTAATGATTATCAATTTCTGTTGATTGGTGGAAAAACAAATCTAGTTTACTAATGTTCTTTTAGGAAGAGAAAAAAAAGAAATCGGTCGTCCTCAGCTGATCTAGCTTAATGTGACCCACACCAACAGCAAGGTGGTTAACTGTTAACTGCCCCTGGGCAATTAAAGATGAGCAATAAATGCTGGGCTAGCCAACAACACCCACATCCTGTGAATGAATACGCAAAAAAATCGAGTTCCTCACCTTAACTCCCTAAAGTTAAATCAGCAATGGCATTAATATCACTAAACCACAATTTCTCTATTAGCTGATATTGATTCAGTTCAAAAATGTTAATTTGATTCATAACTTTTACCTAGAACAGATACCAAATTAGGACTATTAAAATGTACAGTGGTATTTTTTAAAAAACAGATGTTTGGAGCTCAATGTTTAATTTTCAAAATAATTAAGCTAAACAATGAAAAACATGTTTGGTTGATGTAAAATTGCATCTGTAGTTGTTCATGACATTTTGGAAGGATAGGAATGCTGGGGGTGACTTGGGGTGGGAAGCAGAATAAGCGACTCCTAACTACTCATTCTAGACTTAACGAGTCTCCAATCGAACTAATGTCAGTTCCTCACTTCCAGAAATAAACACAGCTGCAGTATTCTCATTCAGCTTTCAGTTCTCAGAGACTCTTTATTGTACTTTGCACTACCCGAGTCTCCAGTTACTCCTGATGCTACCAGCATTAACAAGATAAATCCAGCTGTCACTGTACAACATTTATATCGCAGGCCATATCAACCTTATCTCAACCAGAAACACGTCACCTCCCGCACCAGATACACTGCAACATTTGAGAGACAGAGACAAATCGTGACCTTGGGAAATTTGGAAATGATTCGGTCCCTGCTAACTGGTGGGGCATGTAAGAAGATCCCGTTGCTCATCCTTTTTCCACTCGATGTGAAATGCTTCCGATTATTTTTCTGCCTTAAATCGAGAGAGAGAGAGAGATTAGGAAGAGCAAGCAGCAATTCTTATCCATACAGTTCGCGCACAGAGGAAGCAGGGCATTTTTCAGGAGGAGGATGCACCAACTCCGGTCTCAGCATGAGGGGTGCGCAAAGGCAACGACACCAGTTAACCTCTTACTAATCTGAAAGCATTAAAGGTTATCGGATTCAATATCAGCGCTAACTTACCAGTTCCCAACACGGCCACCTGTTACAGTTTCTACGGCAACAGGCGTCTCGGTCGCTTCCAACGTTGACGTCAGGAGAGGAGGAGCTTTTCTTAACTCTTGTATGATTTCTTCTTTCTGGATTCGAAATGTTACCAGAGTTACCAAACCTGCCGAGTTTTTCCAGCATTTCAGGTTTCTAGCATCCACAGTATTTTGATTTTAGAAACGTAGAAAATTAGTGCTGCAATGTCCCATTCGCTTTCTCTCTACAGTGTACCCCTTGATTTCTGTAACAGCCAAGTGCCACATTCAGCTCCCTCCTGAACATGTCTAATGAACTGGTCGCAACGGCTTCCTGTGGGAGAGAATTCCACAGGTTCACAACTCTCTGAGTGAAGTTAAAAATCACACAACACCAGGTTATAGTCCAACAGGTTTAATTGGAAGCACACTAACTTTCGGAGCGTTGCTCCTTGTGATTTTTAATTTTGTACACCCCAGTCCAACACCGGCATCTCCAAACTCTGCGTGAAGAAATTCTTCCTCACCTTATTCCTGATTGGCTTACCCAGACTTCAGGAACATTCTTCCTGCATCTAGCTTGTCCAGTCCCATTAGGATTGTATATGTTTCTATGAGATCTCCCCTCATTTTTTTCTAAATTCCAGCAAGTACAAGCCTAGTCGATCCACTCTTTCTACATATGCTAATGCTGCCATCCCAGGAATCAGTCTGGTGAACCTTCGCTGTACTCCCTCTAAAGTGAGAATGTCCTTCCTCAGACTAGGAGACCAAAACTGCACAATACTCAAGGCGTGACCTCACCAAGGCTCTGTTTAACTGCAGCAAGACATTCTTATTCCGATACTCAAATCCTCTTGCTATTGTTACAAAGTCAAAAGAATGTATGCTCACTCTAAGAGAGAAGGGGCGTATTTCCTGAACTGAGATTGTGACAGAACATCTGTGACCAGCTGACAGGTGCAGAAAATTGTTGGTATGTAACAATCAGCTTGAGGTTGTGTTTTGATGTTAAGGCAATTGGATTTGAATTTAACCAATTAATTTAAATTATACTCAGGATACCAAAATTCAATTGAATTTGAATTTGATTGGATTGACAAGTCGGAACAATGACAGGATATGAGCCTTGGGTGTAAAAAAAAGGAAGGGCGTTTTGAAATTTAGTCAGAGCTAACTGTCCATCGAACATGAGAGTACATATTACCTGAAAGGATTCTCAAAAGAAATCTCTCAAACGACACCACTTGTTAAAGGACCAAGGAATTTTATACAAAGACACTTGCAGTAAAAAAAATTCATAGAAGACAGCCCAGGGAGAAGACCGTAGAATTGGAAGGACAGAAGGAAACAGCAGATTTGGAAGACAGCATAAAAGACCGAATGGACTTTGGGAAAGTTAATTTTTAATGATTGTGTGATTAGAGCTGCATTTTATAAAGTTGGGGTCAGATAGTGATTAGTTTAGGAAAAGGGGGCTCGGCTTTGTTAATAGTTTTTGTGTAGTATTCACTGTTAAGAGTTAGGAAAATAAATTGTTATTTTTTCTTTAAACACTGGCAATCAGGAGTTTTCTTTCACTCACAATACATTTTTAACAAATCATGATGCCAGGTTATCTGGGTGTTTTAGTTTTAATTAGCAGAGAGGTTGGTCCTCCACGTCGTAACATTATGAAGGCCAACATGCCACTAGGTTTCTTCACTTCTTGCTGAGTCTGCATGCCAACCTTCATTGCATCTCACCTTTTCCTAAACTGCCACTATTCAGATAATAACCTGCCTTCCTGTTTTTGCAACCAAACTGGATAAATGTGCATTTATCCACATTATATTGTGCTTAGAGGCAGTGAATGTAAGAGCAGAAATGAGCATTTTGCATTGGATTTCACCCAGGAAAAGGATATGGAGGATAGTCAAATTTGTATGGAGCATGCTAATATGCTAGGACATTTTGAGATCAAGAAAGAAGTGATGTTGGATCTCTTGAAGACCATTAACATGGATAAGTTCCCAGGGCTCAATGGCATCTACCCCAGGTTTCTGAGAGAGGCAAAAGAGGAGATTGCTGGTGCTTTGACCAAGATTTTTGTATCCTCGCTAGCCACCGGAGAGGTCCTGGAGGAGTGGCAAGTAGCTAATGTTGTTCCTCTGTTCAAGAAGGGAAATGGGGAGACTTCAGTAAACTACACAGAAGTGAGTCTTACATAAGTGGTTGGAAAGCTATTGGAGAGAATCCTTAACCATAGAATTAATGCCCATTTGGAAAAAGATGACCTAATTAGAGATAGTCAACATAGCTTTGTGCCTGCCTTGAAGAAGTTTTCCTCCTCTCTTTACAAGAATCTCAGGGAGTTCCTCTCCCACTGCAACTCCCACATAATTTCCTCTGCCCTGAAGTTCTTCAACCATGTCCTGAAACAGACTCACTACCACAGCCACATTTGTTTCCTCAGTGCCTGCCTCCGTAACCAACTCATCCCACACGGACTCCGGACCACCTTTAAACCAGCAGAGTTTGGATCCGAACAGGACAAACAGTACAGACTACAGATTCAAAAACACCAGCAATGGTTCTCCTTCAAGGTCCTCATCTCCACGTTCGCAGCAATGTGCCGGCACCTAACCCCTCTCCAGTCAGCCCTGCCTCAGCTGAGGGTCACACTCTCTCAGAACTGCAAAGGACCACTTCTGTACTACATCCTCAGGAGAATTCATACTCTCAACAAACAGTATTTCAACTCTGTCTCAAACATCAAAATCTGTAAGTACATCAAACTTTTATCTATCTACCTCCATAACCAGCTCTCCTCAAACATTCCAGAAGATTCCCAGCCTCTGGAACTGCTCGGACGCCAATAGCCATATGGCTGGTGCAGCCACCACCCCCATGCTGATTGATGACATCACTTCCGCCCCCATCATGGTCGCTTTCACAGCCACTTCCACCCCTCACAATTCCTCATGCACCACACATGACATCACTTCCGCTGATGTCACACACTCAGTGACTCCTGCCCCCCATACTGCCATGTTTGCCACCATTTCAGCCCCCACCAACGCCACTCACCTGCATTCTGCTGACATGCCCCCCTCAGATCCAACTGTCACCATCCCTGGCCCCAGAATCCTGAGGGGAACACCACCCCTGCTCTTGACTCTACCCCCATTCCCTCCACCGCCACACCCACTCAGTTACAGGCTCTGCCCCTACTCCAAACTCCACACCCACACCAGATCCCATCTCCCAGCCCTACCGGGTTTTCACCATCCCTCCAGACCTCCCCCTCACTGAGGACGAATGATTAGTCCTCAGCAAAGGACTCCCCTTCATCCCCCTCCGCCCACGCATTAATGAATTTAATACACGCCGTGATGCCGCCTTCGCCTCCGAGCTTACTTTCACAATCAGGACTCCCGCCCACCTTCCGAGGACCCCTTCGCCCGCCTCCAACACACTCCATCCACCTGGCACCCCACGCTGGCCTATTACCCGCCCTCGACCTCTTCATTTCCAACTGCCGCTGGGACATGAACCGCTTCAACCTGTCTACCCCTCTCCCCCATTCCAACCTCTCACCCTCACAACACGCTGCCCTCCACTCCCTCTGTTCCAATCCTGACCTCGCCATCTATCCAGCAGATAAAGGAGGCGCAGTGGTAGTCTAGCGCACCAACCTTTACGCCGCTGAAGACGCCAACTCGAGGACACCTCCTCCTATCGCCCCCTCGACCATGACCCCCCCCCCCCCCCCCCCCCCACCCCCATCACCAAACCATCATCTCCCAGACTATACAGAACCTCATCACCTCAGGAGATCTCCCACCCACCGCTTCCAAACTCATAGTCTGTGAACCACACACTGCCCGGTTCCAACTCCTTCCCAAGATCCACAAGCCTGACCACCCTGGCTGACCCATTGTCTCAGCATGCTCCTGCCCCACTGAACTCATTTCTACTTACCTCAACACTGTCCTATCCCCCCTAGTCCAGGAGCTCCCCTTATACGTTCGAGACAACACCCATACCCTCCACCTCTTCCAAGACTTCAGTTTCCCTGGCCCCCAATGCCTCATCTTCACCATGGATATCCAGTCCCTCTACACCTCCATCCGCCATGCCCAGGGCCTCCAAGCCCTCCATTTCTTCCTCTCCCAACGTCCCCAACAATACCCTTCCATCGACACTTTCTCTCGTTTGGCCGAACTGGTCCTCACCCTTAACAATTTCTCCTTCGAATCCTCCCACTTCCTCCAGACTAATGGGCATCAGTCTGGGCCCCAGTTATGCCTGTCTCTTTGTTGGCTACGTAGAACAGTCCATCTTCCGTAATTACACCGGCACCATTCCCCACCTCTTCCTCCGCTACATCTTCCTCCGCTGCATTGGCGCCACCTCATGCTCCTGCGAGGAGGTTGAGCAATTAATCAACTTCACCAACATATTCCACCCTGACCTTAAATTTACCTGGATCTCTGACACCTCCCTCCCTCCCTGGACCTCTCCATCTCCATTAATGACAACCCGACTTGATACTGACATTTTTTACAAACTCAACTCCCACAGCTACCTGGATTACACCTCCCCCCACCTTACCTCCTGCAAAAATGCCATCCCATATTCCCAATTCCTCCACCTCTGCTGTATCTGCTCCCAGGAGGACCAGTTCCATCACAGAACACACCAGATGGCCTCCTTCTTGAGAGACCGCAATTTCCCTTCCCATGTGGTTAAAGATGCCCCCCAACGCATCTCGTCCACATCCTGCACCTCCGCCCTCAGCCCCCACCCCTCCAACCGTAACAAGGACAGAAACCCCTGGTGCTCACCTTCCACCCGACCAACCTTTGCATAAACCAAATCATCCTCTGACATTTCCACCACCACCAAATGGACCCTATCACCAGGGATATATTTCCCTCCCCACCCCTTTCCGCCTTCTGCAAAGACCGTTCCCTCCGTGACTACCTGGTCAGGTCCATGTCCCCCTACAACCCACCCTTCCGTCTTTGCACCTTCCTCTGCCACTGCAGGAATTGCAAAATCTGCGCCCATATCTCCTCCCTAACTTCCATCCAAGGCCCTAAAGGAGCCTTCCACATCCATCAAAGTTTTACCTGCACATCCACCAATATCATTTATTGTATCAGTTGCTCCCGATGCGATCTTCTCTACATTGGGGAGACTGGATGCCTCCTAGCAGAGCGCTTTAGGGAACACCTCTGGGACACCCGCACCAATCAACCACACCGCCCTGTGGCCCAACATTTCAACTCCCTCTCCCACTCTGCCGAGGACATGGAGGTCCTGGGCCTCCTTCACCGCTGCTCCCTCACCACCCGACGCCTGGAGAAAGAATGCCTCATCTTCCACCTCAGAACACTTCAACCCCAGGGCATCAATGTTGACTTCAACAGTTTCCTCATTTCCACTTTCACCAGCTCACCCCAGTTCCAAACTTCCAGCTCAGCACTGTCCCCATGACTTGTCCTATCTCGTATCTTCTTTTCCATCTATCCACTCCACCCTCCTCTCTGACTTATCAACTTCAGCCCCACCCCCACTCAGCTATTGTACTCTATGCTACTTTCTCCCCACCCCCACCCTCCTCTCATTTATCACTCTGCCTGTATTCCTGATGAGAGGCTTTTGTCCGAAACGTCGATTCTACTGCTCCTCGGATGCTGCCTGAACTGCTGTGCTTTTCCAGCACCACTAATCCTGAAGCAGGGCAGATCATGTCTTATTAACTTGATAGAATTTTTCGAGGAGATGACAAAGGTGATTGATGAGAGTAAAGCAATGGATGTTGTTTATGTGGATTTTAGTAAGGTTTTCATCAAGGTCCCTCATGGTGAAATCATTCAGAAGATTAAGATGTAACAGAGCCAAGGGGATTTAACCATGTAGATTCAGACTTGGCTTGTCATAGAAGACAGAGGCTAGTGGTGGAAGGGTGTTTTTTAGGCTAGAGGTCTACAACCATGGCATTGTGCAAGTATTCATACTGTGACCCCTGCTGTTTGTGATATAAACGACATAGCTGAAAATGCAAACGTGTGGGTTAGTAAGTTTGCAGATCAAACAAAGATTGGTGGAGATGTGGATAATGTAGAAGGTTGTTAAATGATACAGTGAGATATAGATCAGTTGCAGATGTGGGTGGAGAAATGGCAGATGGAGTTTAATCTGGGTAAGTGTGAGGTGCTGCGCTTTGGGAGATCAAATGTCAAGGAAAACTATACAGTTACTGGCAGGACTCAGAACAGCATTGATGTATAGAAGGATCTCAGGTTTCAAGTCCACAGCTCCCTAAAAATAGCCAAGCAAGTAGATAGGTTGGTAAAGACAGCATATAGCATGCTCGCTTTTATTGGTCAGGGAGTTAAGTACAAAAGTCAGAACATCATCTGCAGCTTTATAAGACTTTGGTTAGGCCACACTTAGAGTACTGTGTTCAATTCTGGTTGCCACATTATATGAGGGACATGGAGGCTTTGGAGAGGGTGCAGAAAAGGTTTAGCAGGATGCTGCCTGGATTAGATAGTATGAGCTATAAAGCGAGTCTAGAAAAACTTGGGTTGTTTTCACTTGAGCAGCGGAGGCAGAGGGAGGACTTGATAGAAGTCTATAAAATTAATAGATGCATAAATAGGGTTGATGATCAGAATTTTTTTCCCAGAATTGAAATGTCAAATACAAGGGGGCATGCATTTAAGGTGGGGGGAGTTCAAAGAAGACGTAAGGAACAAGATTTTTACACAGAGTGGTAGGAGTCTGGAACGCAATGCCAGGGATAGTGGTGGAGGCAAATACAATAGTAGCTTTCAAGAGACTTTTAGATAAGCACATAAATGTGCAAGGAATAAAGGGACACGGGCAAATAGCAGGCAGAAAGGATTAGTTTGATTTGGTGTCATGTTTGGCACAACACTGCGGGGCAATGGGCACATTCTGTGCTGTACAGTTCTCTGTTTTATATTGGATTTGCCAAGTATTTGTCCACTCAGTCAAACTGTCCAAGTCACCCTGCAGCCTCTTAACATCCTCCTCCCAGAACACACTACCACCCAGCTTAGTGTCATCTGCAAATTTGGAGATATGGCGTTCAATTTCATTGTCCAAATCATTGATGTATATTGTGAACAGTTGGGGTCCCAACATTGAACCCTGCAGCCACCCCAATCATCCTTGCCTGCCACTCTGAAAATGACCTGTTTATTCCAACTCTCTGCTTACTGTCTGCCCACCAGTTCTCTAATATGTCAATACTTTACTTCAGATACCATGAGCTTTAATTTTCCTTTGAGAATCTGTGGACAAGCACCCCAAGATCCCTCTGTTCCTCTGAGCTTGATAGTGCCTTGCTGTTCATTTCAGTACTCCTTTAATTTGTTCTTTCTTCCAAAGTGTTACTTCACATTCATCAGGAGGAAATTCCATATGCCACTGATCTGCCCATCTGACCAATCCATTTGTATCCTCCTATAACTTAACATGCTGATCCTCATCCAACCATTCTCTGTGTTATCCACAAACTTACTTATCCTACATTTTAACTGCATAATTTACAAATATCACAAACCTTATGGGACCCAGCACCGATCTCTGTGGTATGACCTTGCACACGGCATTCCGATCACTCAGTCTTCTATCACCGCACTCTGTCTCCTATCACCAAGCCAGTTTGCCAACTCCCCCTTGATACCGTGAGCTTTTACCTTCTTTAACAGTTTCCCCTGTGGGACCTTGTCAATTACCTTGCTAAAATCCATATAAACTATATCAACTGCCCTACTCTTATCCAAATATTTGGTCAACTCCTCAAATAATTCCACTAGATTTGTTAGGCATGACTTTCCGCTGGCAAAGTAATGCTGACTATCCCTGATCAAACTTTACCTCTTTAAATGGAAATAAATTTTCACCTTCACAATTTTCACCAATAGTTTCCCGATCACTGATGTTAGACTCACTGGCATACAGTGCTCTGGCCTATCTCCAGTACCTTTCTTGTAAAATGGAACCACATTAGGTGTCCTCCAGCCTTCTGGCACCTCCACTGTGGCCAGAGATGATTTGAAAAGTTGGATTAGGGTCCCTTTAATTTCCTCATTTGTCTCTCACTGTAGCCTGGGGAAAAAAAAAGTCATCTGAACAGGGGAATTATCCATCTTTAAATGTGCCAAGAACTTCATTACCACCTTGCTTCTTATACCAATTGCATAAGAACTTCACAGTCCATCTTCTCAAGTTCTGTACTTGCATCCTCCTCTCAAAAAAAGACAGATATGGAATACCTATTTAACACTCTACTAATGTCCACTGATTTGCCTCCTAGGTCCCTAATAGGCCCTATTCTTTCACTGGTTATTTTCTTCCCTTTGATATAATTTGAAAATAGATATCCCCCAATCGTATCTTCCAGCAAGATACCCTTTCTTTTTCTGCTAATTGCCTTCTTGCAGTCCCCATGCACTTTC
This sequence comes from Hemiscyllium ocellatum, assembly GCF_020745735.1. Taxonomy (NCBI): domain Eukaryota; kingdom Metazoa; phylum Chordata; class Chondrichthyes; order Orectolobiformes; family Hemiscylliidae; genus Hemiscyllium; species Hemiscyllium ocellatum. The sequence continues at coordinate 51,319,274 of NC_083424.1, forward strand.
CATACTCCTCCAGGGTCTCTGTTGTTTTGCTCCCTTTGTACATGTTGGATAACCCTCTTTTCCTTTTTTTGTACAGTCCTGAATATTCCCCGACATTTACGGCTTTCTAGGCTTGTTGCTCCTACATTTTCACCTTAAAGAGGACACGTGGATCTAGAACCACAGCCGCAATTTTCGAATAGAGTTACCTCTTCTGTCTGTTTACATTATTAGTAAAGGTGTGCTATGTTCTACCTTCATTTTCTTTCATTACTTATGGCCTTCTGGAACATAAGGAGTACTTGGGCTCAGAGGGACCATAGTGCAAATCATTGCTTGCCACAACAACATGACGGTATCATCAGGTCCTTGATTGAAGGCCTTTTGCCGGAATCATCAATTTTCCTGCTCCTCAGATGCTGCCTGACCTGCTGTGCTTTTCCAGCACCACACTCGACTCTGAAGGTATCATCAAACAGGGCTGGCTGGGCCAAAGGTCTTTAAATAAAGGAAATGGCAACAGTGTAGCAGGAGATTGTGACACGAGAATCTTGGACACCAAGGTATGCCTGTAAGGGTCATGAATGGTACAGAGTATAAATCTACAATAGGCATGGTGGGGGCCACAAACTATCTTTCCTTAAACAATCTTTTCATGATTTATTAGATTTCTTTTACACTAGCCACCATTCTGTGCTCCTACTCCCTCTTTGCTCCTCTTATTCCTTTTTTAGATCTCTTATGTACCTTCTGTCTTATAGTTGTGTTCATATTAGTAAACTTCTTTCTAGGTGTTGATGGAAACGTTTTTCATTCGGCACAGACAGACTTAACTGATGGCTGACTCAACTTCACTCTGCAATGCAATACATAACTGATTAACTTCAGGATACACAAATTACTAACTCCAGGAAAAATGGAAAACAAATGAATTGTTCAGAATGATTGAGGACAAATATGCTGCAAATAAAGTACAGAAACCAGGCAAACATGTAGCACAGTAGCACGTTATTCGTTACTACCTTCAAGAGAATTTATTATGTTTAAAAATTGTAAGCTGTGACTTGCGGATGTTTTGAATTTTGTCAAATTTTGTCAACAAAAGAGATGTTATTTCTTAAAAGTAGGTTAGAATTATAGATTGCTTGAACTATCAGAATGAGTTGTATACTTTCACCATGAGGTCTTTTAGTTTGCTTTGGAGTAGAGATACAGTTGTCTGCAGGTGAACTGCTTCCTGTGCCATCCATTTAAGACTGTTTACTATATTGTTGCAACCATATTGATAATTGCAAAATCAAATTGAGAACACAAAACACTCATATTCCTTATTTTACTCACTTTTCTATATTTAAGGATGGGTTTATTTGTATTAGAGGCAGTGCGATTAAGGTTAATTAGAGTAGTGAATAACTTCAGACTTCCCCACAGATTACTTTTATCTACCCTAACCATTACCATTGGCAAGAGGAGGAAAATGTAGCCATGCAAATCAAAAGCATCTGGCAAGGCAACTATTCTGACAATCATAACCACAGTGGAACAGAGTATACAAGCATTAATAAAAAACAACAAATAGAGACAAAGGGAGAATAACAGGTAATATGGCAAAATGTATGGGTCTTTACTTGAAAGTGAGTAGTATTCGAAACAAAATAAATGAATTAAAGGCACAAATAGATTATCTTGAGTATGATCTTGTAGCCATTAAGGAGACATGTTGCAAGGAGATCAAAGCTGGGAACTGAACATTCAGGAGTACTGTATACGACCTTTTGAAAGGACAGGCTATAAGAGAAAAGTGGTAAAGTAGCTTTATTAATGAGGAATGATCTTGGATCAAATGATGTAGAATCCATATGGATGAAGGTAGGAAGTAGCATGTAGAATAATTAAAAGCTAATCAGATAGGAAAAGTCTATAGGATCCCCCCCCCTCTTAGAAACTGTTCTGTAGGACAGAGAATGAGTAAACGTCATTTATCTTGAGTGACTTTAATCTTCATGCATAAGTTTCATAGATGTACATTGGGAAAACTCAAATTGGCAGAGGTAGCAAGGAAGAATGCTTACAGTGCATTCAGGATGTTTCCAATATGTTGTGCATTCCAACCACTAGCAGGCTATTTTGGATCTGATAATGTGGAATGAGGCAGGTTTAATGACTGATCTCAGAATAACTACCTGGACTGTGAATTTCTCTGTTTCTTTCTCAATTTTCAAATAGCTGTTCCAGAATTTACTGACCCATTGTAGGCCCATCCACTATCACTGCTTTCATCTCTTAGAACCCTTGGATATGGAGCATTAAGTCCTGGGAATTTTCTTGATATAGTCCCTTGAGTTTCTCCAATACTTTTTCTCTGCTGATATTAATAACCTAATTGCCTCATTCTTATTATCCCCAAGGTTACACTCTGGGAATACTGAGTCCAGGGCACAAAGATTTTAAAGTTTGTTTTGGTTAGGTTTGGCAAGATGTGCCCAGAGATCGACCCAGATGTCATAGCTCCTGCTCACCAGTCCCTGAGAGCTCTTAGCGATTTCCTGACTGTAAGTGAGCAGTATACATAGCATCATTGATAACTTATAAGCATAGTTCATCATCTGATCACAACTATACAGTGGGAGTCTGCAACATCTCATACAAATGAGGGAGACAGCATTCTCCTAATGGCATATTTTTTGCACTCCACAGGTCAAACTGGCAAGCAACACAATGACAGTGATTGAGCATGCTTGGGCTCTTGGGAAACCCGCACCTTGTTCACTTTATTGTTACATTTTGAAGAGCTGGCTCTTGATTTGGCCAGAGTTGCAAGACACTATCATATTGGAGATTTAGAAATGAGAGTCCGACATGAAGTGAAAATATCTCAAAGTCCCAAGATCAGAAGATGTGTGACAACTTAACCCAACACTCCACCATTGGCCTGTCAGTGTAGAAACTGTCATCTCCATAATTCACGTAGCTGAAGCATCTGTTGACAGTAATCAAAATAACTCCACAGAGGCCAGTATCCCACAGCCAAGTCATCCTTAATTTACATATGGGGCGGCCCTGACATTGATCCAGTTCCTTCAGAGCCAGCTCTCAGAGTGAACATAATGTTTGACACTCCTTGTTCTTATCTGTCAGCCAGGGCCACTGATTTGACCAATTGAACATCCTCTAATCAGGGAACTCATATTGATGACCACCTGGCTGACCTCATTACAATCACTGCAGTGATGAATTATCATCATTACTTTCTCAGATGTCTCCACTAGGGCCAGCCATTCATGAAGTGCCAAATGTGGAAGAAACCTCAGAGCCTGTACATCAATCCATGCAATACTCAAACCTCCACAGGTCTTTGAGTGTGTTACAGATAATGACATGGTGTGAAATGCACATCATTTCAAGGCAGGAATATATGGGATAGGCAGAGTCAGCTGTGACAAACCCCTTGGAGAATGGTGGACAAATCGCAGCCTTGCACATTAGAGACTCTACTTGGAGAATCAATGCGAGATGAGTGGCCACATGTTGAAGTTACCTGAGTCATGAGATGTGAATGGAAGAGTCCACTTATCTTATGTGTTCCACTGTGTCTTATTCATAGAATCATAGAATCCTTACCATGTGGAAACAGGCAATTTGGCCCAACAAGTCCACACCGACCCTTCGAAGAGTATCCCACCCAGACCTATCCCTTACCCTATTACTCTACATCTCCCCTGACTAATGCACCTAATGTACACATCCCTGAACATTATGGGCAATTTAGCATGGCCAATTCACCTAACCTGCACATCTTTGGACGGTGGAAGGAAACCTGAGCACCACGAGGAAACCCATGCAGACGGGAGAATGTGCAAACTGCACATAAACAATCACCTGAGGCTGGAACTGAACCCAGGTCCCTGGCGCTGTGATACAGCAGTGCTAACCACTGAGCCACAGTGCCGTCCCGAGCATATGAATTCCACTATTGATGGATGAGTCACTTTCTTGGAGAAACATATGCATCATCACTCTGAGTGACTGCAGGAACAATGTTTTGAACTTTGGAATGCAGCCAAAAATCTGTAATATTGACCAGTCAGTGGCACATGTGGTGCATAAAGTTTGGACTGATCCAGCTATCCACGCTGATAGTTCCCTCTAAAGTTTCCTGAAAGGGCTGATGTGGCAATATTCAGAGATAAGGGAACCAGCCCTCGTGAGACTTTGTCATCATCCATCCACCTTTGTGGTCCCTCTGATGAACAAAGTATCTGTACAGTTATGTCCATTGATAGAGGCTGCTCCTGCAGTGATGCTGGTGCAACACCCTTTGGAAATGTCCCTCCTTAGTAGCTCTAGGAGGAGACTGACCACAGTGGTATCTCAGTCTCAGACAGGGACTCAAAAGCTGCAGCCTCTATCTTACCTTCAGCCACAGTGTTAGGAGCGGTCGTGAGCCTGGACTGCTGAATTTGGGGGCTTCAGTTAGTATTTGCCATATTTTGGATGGAGTACGACATAAAAAAACCATTTCTGCGGGTGTTTTCCCAAACCTTTTTCAAAGGTGTGGGAGAAATAAATAGAGGTCTGAGGAATGTGGGTGATGGTGAGATCTGTGACAGAATCACACAAAATGTCTAGCAAAGCCTATGTCAATATCAGGAACAACTTGCTGCATTGTTTGTGCATTTGTCAAGCAGTAGGATTAATTTTCTTACCAGGCAGGAAGGATAGCCAATTATGAGTCTATAGTTTGTTAAATGCATTATTAATGCTGCAACTTGTACTCTTTTCCATCTTACCAAACAAGTGATATGTCAATAATTCTTAACATGGAAGTCAGAGTGGGGTTAACTGGTGATGTCAGCTCTCTACTGGCTGCAACTATCCTCCATGCTGTTCAGCACTAAACTACATTGCAGGGCATGATCAATGGTCACAAGCCACACACACCCCTCATGCACTGACATCAGTGAGTGCCATCAGCCAACCCCACTCAACCATCATGGTATTTCTCCAATTCACTTTTAGACTGCTGAGGAAGCACAGACTTGCATTGTATGCACACTTGCAACTAGAATTGAAAGGCTGCTGCAAGGATGTGTTAAGCAAAGGCACAGGCACTACATTATGGATTGAACCAGGCTGCTCACTTCTACTCACATCTGGTAAACTAGGATGTCCTAAATGATGGGTGCCCTGTTGCTTATTATTCTGCTAAGCTCGACCCTGTTGCTCAGGGATGCCTTCCTGCACCCAGATTCTCCCTGCCATCCATACTATGGTATTGGCTGCCTCTAATATAACTTTACATTAAAATGTAGTAATCTGTACCTCGCATTCTGTAGTATCCTTGCTTACTCTAAATGTACTCAACACATCACTGTGGCTCATCTAAGTCGCTATGAGATTTTATTACTTCAGAATCTGCTTCTCTCCTTTAAATATTGCTCCAATATTAAGTGCTTCTGATGTCACTAAAGGCAACAATACTGCTAATGCGGCTGCTAAGAAAACAGCTTTGGATGTAGGTTTGCTGAGCTGAAAGGTTCATTTCCAGACGTTTTGTTACCTTACTAGGTTACATCTTCAGTGGACCTCACGCAAAGCAATGCTGAAAATTCCTGCTTTCTAATTATGTGTTTAGGTTTCTTTGGGTTGGTGATGTCATTTCCTGTGGTGAAGTCACTTCTGGTTCCTTTTCTCAGGGGGTGGTAGGTGGGGTCTAATTCGATGTGTTTGTTGATAGCGTTCCGGTTGGAATGCCATGCTTCTAGGAATTCTCGTGCATGTCTTTGTTTGGCTTGTCCTACATCCAAAGCCTCAACTTGAGCTACAAATCTTCTCAAAACTCACTAAGAAAGCAGCTTTTGAGCAAAAAGACATGGTTACTCAAATGACGAATAGGAAACCAAAGAGAGATCGTATTTCCTCTTTTGACACCCCAACCATGCCTGACCTAGAGCAGATATGGACCCATCAGGGGATGCCTCTGATGAGGAAAAACAAAGATGGATGAACCATGGTTGTTATGTAAGTGGTTACAATAAGCTTTGGTTTACGCCAGTAGGACAGACATGTCAGTCCGACTCACTTCTGCCTATTCTAGTTGATTATGTTCATACACGCATGTAGGTAAGAGGGAATGGTGGTCAGAATTCTCCAAGCTTGGTGGAATCCCCACCTGTCAGAAAAAGCAAAACAAGCAGCTCCAAATTACTTAATTTGTCAAAAGTATAATCCTAGTGAAACTCCCTTGCCGAGTGCACCTTTTGATACTATCCAGTTAGATTTTATAGAGTTACCTAGATGTCATTGTTATAAATATTGCTTAGTGATAATCGATGTATTTAGTAAATGGATTCTAGTTTATCCCTGTACTGACTACACAGCAACAACTACTTGTAAAATTCTGTTAACGGAAGTTATACCCAGATTTGGAATACAAATAACCGTATCTTCTGATAATGGCTCTCACTTCTGTGTGGAGCTAAACAAGGAGCTAAGTAAGAGTTTGAATATGATTCAAAAATTCCATTGTGCCAAGCATCCCCAAGAAATTGTTGAAAGAGCCAATGGTACCTTAAAAGGTCAACTAAGCAAGTTGGTAGAAGGAACAGGCCTTAATTGGCTGCAAGTACTTCCAATTTCCCTTTTTAATATGAGAACCATGACACAGAAAAAGACGGGACTCTCAGAACTGATATATGGAAAGCTCCTGAGGACTCCCTGGTCTGCACCATTAACTGCCCAACACCCTGTTGATGTACACGTCATGGCAGAAGAAATGCACAGGTACCTGATTAAGTTAACCAAAGCATTGCAGTCCTATCATCAACAGGTCAAAGAAGCCTATCAAATATCAGGGAAGGAAGAAGAAAGAGCTCCAATGTTTAAAAACATTAACCCTGGTGACTACGTACTATTGAAAGACTTTAATCATGAAAAATTGGGCTCCCGCTGGAAAGATCCTTATCAAGTTCTTTTGACAACTGAAACTGCAGCAAAGGTAGAAGGACGTTCAACATGGGTCTACAAAGGACATTGCAAACTTGCATCCCCCTCACAGTCTTAGTGTTAGTACTGATACAGGCATCCAATGAAAACCTAAGCCAAGTACATGCACCCAAATGTAACCAACCCATCTGTGACATCTCAGACCGGCTAAAACTCCAACGTGACTGTATAACTGAAACCTGTACTAATACCATTGGACGTCATGAATGCAGCTGCCCAGCTGAAACTCATTTAAACTATTCACATTGTGTATCCAAACATCACACTTCACCTTATTGTCATCCTCGCAATACTTCTATGCCACTCATCATGAGGTGGCACAATTCCACAACCTCATCTGCTCCACCAACCAAAAACTGTTACTTTGAAATATTTGTCTGTTCCCCTTTCAAAATGAACTGTACAGATTGCAGTATTGAGCACATAAACCAAAATCACCAACCCCCAAGGTACTTATTGCCATGAGACTGACCACCTATACTTTCTTGACAGAATGCTCTCCTATCCGATTTACTGCCCCTGACAGAAATACCATTAGACATTTCCTGTATTCAGTAGCTACTGTAATTAACAAGACAAGCTGGAAAGATGAAGAAAGACCAAAAATACTATGCACTCCCAATCTTCTTTCTGTTACTAATGGTTTCTTCATTTGAGCTAAACCCCCTGATCTAGGTTTAATCTGATCGCTGTTCCATCATTCTGATGTACAGTGTATAAATAGGACTCACCCACTTATGCAATCCCTCATTTGTGATGGAAAAACCCTTTTGGTAGAAGATGCGTGTCGCTGTGTGAAGTGCACTAACAAACCTGAAGGATTCAACATTAACGTTGTTCCGCTGTTAGAATGGTGCATTAAAAGACTTTCCAGTACCCACGAAATGAGGCAAGTGAAACAAAAACTATGTAAAACTAGTCGTACTCCTGCTCTCCATCCATTTATACACTTGGACAACCCACCGTTTACAAGATTCAGCTCTCGCTCTGAGTGGTCTCGTCATTCACTCACTGAAGTGCACCCTTGGAACTCCTTTTAGCTTTCATTAGCTATGTGAAAACAAAACCCATATTTACCCAATGACTGGTACGGACATTGGATGTATGCTAGGGCACAATCACTTTTTACCCTCCACCATGAAATACTTCAAGTAGATGATGAATGGAACGCCCACCAACATGTGAATCAGTATGGAACAAAAAGTACAGGAAAAACAAAACAGGATTTACACAACTTTTTCCATCAACAAACCTGGTGGTCTGATGAGAGGTCTTATTCTTGGCTGGGGTATTGAGATGGCCCTCGATCAGATGAGTGACCTTGCGTATGATATTGAAAAACTCGCCAAGTCAACTGCCCACGCTTTGAAGCTGGTGAACAGGAAACCCAGATGATGACGCTTCAGAATCGGTTAGTGCTAGATTTCCTCCTTGCTAAAGGAGGTGCTTGTTCAGTCATTGGCCTGCAATGTTGCACCTTTAGATTAGATTTCTTTTTTAGATCTAAAACGTAGGAAACAGGCCCTTCAGCCCAACAGGTCCACACCAACCCGCCGAAGCGCAACCCACCCAGACCCATTCCCCTACATTTACCCCTTCACCAAACATTACGGGCAATTTAGCATGGACAATTCACCTAACCTGCACATTTTTGGACTTGTGGGAGGAAGCTAGAACACCTGGAGGAAACCCATGCAGACACGGGGAGAATGTGAAAACTCCACACAATCAGTTGCCTGAGGCGGGAATTAACCACTGTGCCACTCACCTACATCGATGATTTCTCAAAATGGGTCAAGACGCAGGGAAAATACCTATCACCATTGTCCAATTTATGTGGATGGAGTGTTACTTGCTGGCTATGGTCGCTGTGCAGATGGATCGTGTAGGACGTACTGATAGCTCTTGGTCTCATTCAATGAGTTTATATTGTCATCGGTTATGCATGAAATGGACCGTACATTGTTTTTTGCCTAAGCCAAAGAGGAATCTGGTTAATTGACCCTAGTCTACCCCTGTACCTCCATCCCCGAACTTCCATGCTGAAATCCAGTATCTTTCAGACTTTGGTCCTCCAGATGATGACTTGCCAAAGGAGGCACTTCACTTATTAAGAATACAAATCGATTAAATGGACTAATTATACATGTATAAACTACGTAGTTGTCATGAAATGACAAAAGGAGAAATTGAGAAAGTCCAATGCTTTAAAACTTGTCCTTAAACATTTAGACTAAAATGTAATTTTGAATAATAGAACACATTTGCTGCACACTAGGAAATAGACAGGCAGGGAGGGTAAGACAATTAAGGACGTTTGCCTTAACATCAGTGAACCTGTATAGGACACCAAGTGATAACATTCACAACTGTTCCTTTGTGAAATTAATAACAATGTTTGAATCTGACCTCGAAGCAAAGCTCGGTATCAATTATTATCCTTCACTATTATCTTCCCCCCTGCAACCGCAAGAAATGCAAAACTTGCGCCCACACCTCCTCCCTTACTTCTCTCCTAGGCCCCAAGGGATCCATATCCACCACAAATTCACCTGTACCTCCACACACATCATCTATTGCATCCGCTGCACCCGATGTGGCCTCCTCTATATTGGGGAGACAGGCCGTCTACTTGCGGAACGTTTCAGAGAACACCTCTGGGACACCCAGACCAACCAAACCAACCACCCCGTGGCTCAACACTTTAACTCTCCCTCCCACTCCACCAAGGACATGCAGGTCCTTGGACTCCTCCATCGCCAGACCATAACAACACGACGGTTGGAGCAAGAGCGCCTCATCTTCTGTCTAGGAACCCTCCAACCACAAGGGATGAACTCAGATTTCTCCAGTTTCCTCATTTCCCTTCCCCCCACCTTGTCTCAGTCAAATCCCTCGAATTCAGCACCGCCTTCCTAACCTGCAATCTTCTTCCTGACCTCTCCGCCCCCACCCCACTCCGGCCTCATCTTGACCTCCTTCCACCTATCACATCTCCATCACCCCTCCCCCAAGTCCCTCCTCCCTACCTTTTATCTTAGCCTGCTGGACATACTTTCCTCATTCCTGAAGAAGGGCTTATGCCCGAAACGTCGAATCTCCTGTTCCTTGGATGCTGCCTGACCTGCTGCGCTTTTCCAGCAACACATTTTCAGCTCTGATCTCCAGCATCTGCAGACCTCACTTTCTCCTTCACTGTTATCAGTCTGGTTCAGAACATGCAGTGCTTTTGTTAACTTTTTGTGTTTGTGACAGTACAGCCTTTGTAAACCTGTGTATAAATGTGGTCTGTTTGTGATAGTACAACACAGTAGCCTGCCAGGACTCTTGAAGGAAGAGTGATGTCCTACTCTCCTGAGTTATTACAATTCAGTTAGCCTGGCTTATAGGTATCAGTGATATGTTGTAACAGTGGTGCTATTAGTAAATGAAGGGGATGATTAAAATTAAACTAAACTGTCTGTAAGAGTTTTTTTTTAATTCCGGACTACCGAAGGTATGATCTCCGGGACGAACCAAGGGAGGCTTACAGGTTGAGTTCATAAGGAATTCTCTCGGCCTTCTCAAATCTGTACTTAATCACACCTAACACAAATTACATTTCTTCTTGTGCTCATCAACAGTTATTTGCTCAGAGGAATGTCACTTACTTCTGATAATTTAATCTAAATTTCAGTTTGATAAATATTTACTACTTTAGTTGGGTCATTTGTTACGATGCCCACAAAACTTCCTGGTGATTTTACACACTTTATTATCACACTTGTTGAACATTATTCAAAGGCCAAATCAGTTTATAGTTTATTTACAATTAAAAATAATTCAGTGCAACAAAATCTCAAAGGCAGGACAGTATATAGCAATCCAATTCGATTGACTGTTTGAAGAACGTCGATAATTCTTCATGTTACTTTCCGCAAGCTCTTAAAATGAAAATCTTGGATGAGAATTGCTTACAGATCCTTGAGTTATAAGAAAGATTTTTGACCAGATAACTGAAATATTAACAGTGTTTACACTTCTGAAGATAACAAGATAATCAATCATAACTGCTGTATTTCTTATTTAAACAGTCTGATAAACAATTTGCAATTACTACTTTGTCTAACACTGCATTCAATAATATTTTAATTACGCATTTCCAAAAAAAGTTTTTTTTTGAAAAACTCATCCAATTTGAAGATATCCCTTGCACAAAATTGTGCTCTTAGTGAAGAGAATGACTTCCTTTTATAACTTTAACTATTTAACTATATTAACTATACCTGAAGGAAATTCGGTTAACTCCCAAAAATGAATGTGGAGATCACTGCATGATGCAATAGAAAACATCTGCATTCAATGTGTTGCAGGATGCAATAGAAAACAGTGGTAATTGAGGCTTTACATGTTTATTCTGTGCAGTAGTATCTCAGTTTTACTTAATGCTCATGAAAGACAGTCAGTACTTGTGGAAAGGGAGATGAATTTTGGCTGCAAGCCATGGTGGATATCATTTGGAAACTGAATTGGACCTGCATTACTTTGAACACTATCTGAACAGAGAAAACTAATGTTTTCAAACATAATACTGAAGGCCTTGTGAAAGAAGTAGAGAAATGTCCGTACCACAGATAGGGAAAGTATCGGCACAGGATAGCCACCAAACAGATTGCTAGAGGTATTTGCTAAGATTGGATACAGCATAATTTCTGTAGGCATTGCACTGTAAGATTCCATTTTTGATTTGGAGATGCTGGTGTTTGTCTGGGGTGTACAAAGTTAAAAAAATCACACAACACCAGGTTATAGTCGAACAGGTTTAATTGGAAGCACTAGCTTTTGGAGCGCTGCTCCTTCATCAGGTGCTTGACCTGATGAAGGAGCAGTGCTCTGAAACCTAGTGCTTCCAATTAAACCTGTCCAACTATGACATGGTGTTGTGTGCTTTTTAACTCTGATGCCATTTTTGGTTAATAGAGTTGGGTAGCATCTAAATATGTGTGCCACAGACTGGATTGACTTGTCCTAAAATTTCATTTTTGACATGCACTTCTTTGAATACCATTTTGAATATTTCAGTTATGCTATATATGGTCAAATCTGCTGCCTTGTCCTTCTAGGTCACTGGTTTGAAGGTACCGTTAGAGGCTTGCTGAATCCTGTATTGCACTGGAGGTGCTAGACATTGTTGTCATTACCAGGGAATGAATGTTTAAAAAGGTGGATGGAGTGTTAATCAAAGTTGTTGTTCTGTCTTGGATGGTGCTAAGCTTCCCGAGTGGGATTGGAACTATATTAATCTGTGCATTCCATCACTTGTGCCTTGTGGATGGTGGATGGGCTTTGAGGAGTCACAAGGTGAGTTGTTCACCACAGAATTTCCAGCCTTTGGACCTGCTGTTGTAACTAGTGTGTATATGACTAGTTCAGTTGAGTTTCTGGTCAGTGATGATGCTCAGGAGGTTTTATGTTAGGGGATTCAAAAATGGCAATATTTTTAAACATCAATGGAAAATGGTTTGATTCTTTCTTGTTGGAGACTGTTACGGAAGATTACATGTTTTAAAATAAAAGGTCTTTGAAAGAATATTGCCAAAATGTAATTTTTGCTTTTCTATTTTGATGAAAGAAGATTGATCACTTTTGGAAAACACAATTACTAGTTGGTTGGCTGCGTTTTATAGACCAAAGGCTTTTCCTTCATAGCTTAGTGCTATGGATTTTGATTTTGTCAGTCAATGTTACATGGAGCAGTGCTGACCCCAAACTGACTGCTATGGATAAAATGAAGTCAGGTTCAGTACTGTGGAAACATGTGACCGAACGTTTCTGCTGGGGGTTGAGGGGACAAGTTACTATTGAGACAGATTATTTCTTTGTACATAGACTGTCTGTGGCTCATCCCAGAGATTAAAAGAAACATCATTAACACTTTTTGCAGAATGGGGTAACTTACAATTCTAGTGTCAACGTTTTCTCCTCTGGCAGACATTTTGAGACAATTCATGACACAGTAGCTAGTGTTACACTCTCATCAAGAGGTACATAGGGCACTGATTGTCTGGTTGATTTTGAGAAGTTTCTGGAATGTTACCACTAATTCTGGTCATGTGATTATAGCAGCCAACTATATTGGGCTGTTTAATGTGCTTTTTTTCAAATATTCATTAAATATAGATATAGCTATGTACTAAAATCGGTTTCTAATCTATCATGACAGATGATCAATACCTGACACAAGTCTGGTGGGAATGATTCTTGCTATTTACCATGCCTAAATATTGTCAAGATCTTGCTGTGCACTTAGCTACAGAATTCTTTAGCATTTGAAGCGTTACAAATCATACTGCAAACAGTGCAATTATCAGAGAATATCCACACTTCTGACCTTATGATATAGGAAAGGTCTTTGAGATCCATTAGCTTTTCATCCTCTATATTTCTCCAACAACCACTTCTCTGCTGGTCACTCTGCTGTGTTAATTATCTCATGTTTCTTATTCTTGTTTTCCCCTTGGTTACCCTCAATTGCTGGTACATAATTTGCAGTTCTTCTGTGAAGACAGACACAAAGGACACATGGGAGCTGGGAAGCAGGCAGATGGCTTTGTAAAATAGAGTCCTGAAGAAGGGTTACACCCAAAATGTCAACTTTTCTACCTCCTGATGCTACCTGACTTGCTGTGTTCTTTATCTTCCTGCCTGTCTACCGTTTTACATATAGCAGAGAAAGTGTCATGAGGATCATTTCTGCTCAATTTGCAGCCTGGCAGGTTAAGATCCTGCAGACTGTTAGTTGGTGAAAAGTGGGAAGTGTTTTATGCCCTCCAATGCCAATTGGAGTCTCATGTCCTTTCTTGATAACTTATGGCTGTTGTGCCAATTTAAAAACTACGGTGTCCAGGAAACCTAAGCTGACCGTCTCTATTGTAGCTTTAAGTTTAATCATGAGTCGGTATTTACTGATGAATTCTTCTGAGTCTGTGAGTTTAAATATCCAAAATATCAACACAAATACAGAAGGAAATATTAATGTCTGCCCCCACTCATGTAGTGAGATTGAAACTGTCATCACTGAAATTGAAAATTCAGACCTTTGAATATCGGAGTTGGGATGCTATGTTGAGGATATACAGGACGTTGGTGAGGCCTCTTCTGGAATACTGTGTCCAGTTCTGGTCACCCTGTTACAGGAAGGACATTATTAAGCTGGTGAGAGTTCAGAAGAGATTTACCAGGATGTTGCTGGGAATGGAGGGTTTGAGTTATAAAGGAAGTGTGGATAGACTAGGACTTTTTTTAACTGGAGCATAGAAGGTTGAGAGGTGACCTTATTTTAAAAATAATAAGACGTATAAATAAGTTGAATAGTAGGTGTCTTTTCCCTAGGGTGGGGAATTTCAAGACTAAGGGACATATTTTTAACGTGAGAAGAGAAAGAAATTAAAAAAGATATGAGAGGCAATTGTTTTACACAGAGAGTGGTTTGTGTGTGGAATAAACTTTCAGAGCAAGTGGTGGATGCGGATACAGTTATAACATTTAAAAGACATTTGGATAAATACAAGTAAGAAATGTTTGGAGGGATATGGGCCAAACGCAGGCGGGTGTGACCAGTTTAGTTTGGGATTATGTTCGGCATGGACTGGTTGGAGTGAAGGGTCTGTTTCCGTGCTTTATGACTCTATGACTATAATCTTCAAGAAGAATTCTCAAAACAAAATATTTTGACCATGTTCTGTTAGGACTCAAAATTAATGCTTACTATCATTTTCACTCTTTGTCAATATCCATTATACTGTCATTATTATACTGTCATGGTGGAAAGTTAAACATTTATGAGGAGTAATGGATGTCACATATGTTTTAAAAATAAGTAAATGCTGAACGACATTTGTGACAAGTTCAAAGAGGATTTGAATTGCAAGAAGTGTCATATTCCTAATAATATATGTGTAACACTCAGATTAGATTAGACAGGCTACCGCTAGGGACCATCATGTTATTGAGCTGTGCCTGTTTCTAACAATATAGATGACATCTGGAAGATTTGTTCCAAAGTCACCAATTTTCTATGTGGGGAATGTGCAGAAAGAGCTGACGTGCACTCAGATGACTGTTGTGTGACATTTTCAAAGAATGTCAGGTAGCTATATAATGGTACCATTAAAATAAATATTTTCTATGCATAAACAGACATGTTAAATACCTGTAGTTAGTCCATTAGTACCAAAAGTACAGGAAGATATTAAATGAAATATTCTGAAACATTTTACTTGAAGTTCTGATCTTATCTGCCAAAATTTATCAGTATTCCTGGGTCATCCTCAAATACAAGGTGTCTTCCTAAACTGCATTGCCTTTAAAGTTGCCAAAGGCATCAAACCTGTCTAGGTGAAGGTCTGTCAGGTGATGGATAGACTTGATGTTCTGGACTGGAATCATTGGTCATGCAACTGATGGCTTTGAAACCTTGTGATAATATTCAGATCCATGTAAATGGATCAAAGGTCCATCTTTTTCAATGATGTAAAGGTTTCAGGTGTTCATCTATATCATTTTTACATGTAGGTATTGGTACTTAAAATGGAAAATGGAATATTCCAACATGGAATGTTGGACCTGTTTTAAGCAATTAGTTTGTCTTCTGTGGACTGCATAGCATTGTACCAATTCAGCGATTGCATCACGTGTCAGAATTGTAAAGGAATGATATTTGTAATAGTGTATGTGTCAATTTTGGCACTGGTAATATATTGTCCATTCCTTTTGTGGTATATCAGTTGGGTGGAGGTATAGGCTTCAACTTTTCTGGTAGCTTCCATGTACTATTTGATTGGGGTCAGCAGGCTGTAAGATTGTGGTTACCTGTTTGACTTTGTTGGCATGCTCATGTGCACGTATAGTACTTTTTATACTTTGGCATTGTACCTTGTTTGATTGGTCCTTCACATGCTGTTGTGGAACATTGTGCTGTACTTGGGGTTTATCTGTACAATTGGATTTCTACACACCGATGTACTCTTATGGATGAAAGTTTGCAAATGCCACAAAATGCTGTGGTGTTTTAATGCATGGGACAAGCCACATCTCATGCAAGATTTGGATGTTCTCCTGACCCCGTTGATGATGTTCCAGAGACAAACACTTGCAGTTGATGCTGGCCTGCAAGTATGTATCCTTCTCCTACAAGTGTCAACTCTTTGGGTTGGTCCAAAATGATTTTCTGAAGAATTTGATGGGTATAAAGATAATAACCAGTTTCACAAGTCTTTCAGCTAAGTTAGCTTTTGTGAAATTATATGCTGTAGCTTTGTGACAACACTTGCCTATGAATTGGTCCATCATTTCAATTGACTGTGGGCAATACATGATCTCAAACTTGTATATCCTGAAACAGACTTGAATTTTAAATTAATCTTGTAAAAAAATCTGAAAATGTTTTTCAGAATATCTAGTCAGTGTCAAATAAACCAGAAGATTTTTATTCTTCTTAACTCTTCAGTGTCCAAAAAGAGAATGTTTGACAGCTTGATTTTGTCAGTTATCTGCTGATCCAAAAAGATTAAAAACAACTTAAATTCTGATAGAATGAAAATGGATTACCAGTCCATAATTATGTGTTTTCTTTCTACATTCTGCTCTTTAAAATGCCAGTGTAAGAATCTGCAATGCAGGATGGGGCTTTTCTGTGTTTTTATTACCTTCTTTAATTTTTTTTAACGCAGCTTTAAATATTGCTGTTTTCAAGTCTTTTCAGCACTTTTTAATTGGATCAACAGCCTTTCAAATTTGTTTATTTTTAAAGATAGGGAGACCAAGAGTATTCACTGTGCTTCAGAGTGCACCGATAATAATTGGAGACTGCTGAGGAGTTAAAGCTACAAACAGGGAAGCCTCTGATGGTGACTTGAGACCTGTGCAGATGAACAACTATCAGAACTCTATAGGTCGACTATCTAGGCAGCACTCATAATTTAAGAGTGAAAGATTCTATCTGGATTAACCATGGGAAATTAGCACTCAACCTCCACCAACTGAAATCTGTTGTTTGGAGGTTAGGAACATAGTAATGTTATCATGCTGGAGTTGGAGCTAAGGTCATGATCTTTTGTAAATAGTTTAAAAGTTTAATAAGTTTTTAATATTTGATTAAGATTTAATAAGGAATAAAACAACCCTGTTTTACAACCTTTGTGGGATCAGAGTGTTTGAATTATGCACAAATTGATTTTAGGTAAATATAATCATCTGTCCAGGGATGTTCCAAGTGGGTCCTGAACAGGAGTCTCCTAACTCAGAGATAGGGACACGACCATTGCACCAAAAAAAACTCAGTATTGGATTTTGTACTATGTTGTTGCATCTAGTTTCCCAACACCTACAACTTAAAAGTCCTACCTTGATGTTAATCTTTTTCAAGGTTAGCCCTCCCAAGCCCCCCAATTTGTAACCTCCTTCAGTCCCACAAATGTCCTCCCTTTCTGACCATGGCAATTGCCCATCATTGGGCACTAAAAGAACGGACGCCCTCAACCCTCCTTAGTTATGATCACAATATTACGACATTGTGTTGTACTTGGGACGTTGTCCTGTGTTAAATGAGACTGTCCAAAGTAGATTTTGTGACTGATGTTGGCGACCCACTTACCTGTGAGGAGGCGCAGTGTTGATTGCAGGTGCCTTGGGGAGGAGGAGGCCTCGGGTGTTGCTATGGCAACTGAGCCAAGCCGCGAGCCGAACTTTCAAACTTTCGCCTGTGCAACGTCGGGGCGCGAGCTCGGCTTCTCTGCGGCCTCGGAACTTCCCCTTTTTTTTTAAAAAAAGAACATCTGTTGTTAAAAATAGGTGTGAGGACATGGCTCACACCAGAATTTCTGCCAAGTATCCTCCTCACATCGACCCGACCAAAGCGCCCATTGCCTTCGGGGACCGCGCTTTGCCCAAACTGAAGCGGGAGCTGGCGGATCCCGAGCTCCTGGTCCGGCAACGGGCCCTCATGGCTCTGTGTGACCTGCTGCACGACCCCGAGTTAGCTTACTCGGCGGTCGAGGTCGGTAAGTGAAGACCCTCTTCACTTGTTGCACAACACACACTTAAAACAGAAGGTACCAGACAAGTTTAGAGGAGTTACAAGGCGCTCGGGAAGTTGGGTGTATCAACATGGCCTTGTTTGCTTTATCCCTTATCTTAGGTGCTCAGTGAACGTGACTTACATAAATACATTTTAACCCATTATAAGACCATAAGACATAGGAGTGGAAGTAAGGCCATTCGGCCCATCGAGTCCACTCCGCCATTCAATCATGGCTGATGGGCATTTCAACTCCACTTACCAGCGTTCTCTCGAGCCCTTAATTCCTCGAGACAACAAGAATCTATCAATCTCTGCCTTGAAGACATTTAGCGTCCCGGCCTCCACTGCACTCTGCGGCAATGAATTCCACAGGCCCACCACCCTCTGGCTGAAGAAATGTCTCCGCATTTCTGTTCTGAATTGACCCCCTCTAATTCTAAGGCTGTGTCCACGGGTCCTAGTCTCCTCGCCTAATGGAAACAATTTCCTAGTGTCCACCCTTTCCAAGCCATGTATTATCTGTACGTCTCTATTAAGTCTCCCCTTAATCTTCTAAACTCCAATGAATACAATCCCAGGATCCTCAGCCGTTCCTCATATGTTAGACCTACCATTCCAGGGATCATCCGTGTGAATCTCCGCTGGACACATTCCAGTGCCAGTATGTCCTTCCTGAGGTGTGGGGACCAAAACTGGACACAGTACTCCAAATGGGGCCTAACCAGAGCTTTATAAAGTCTCAGTAGCACATCTCTGCTTTTATATTCCAACCCTCTTGAGATAAGTGACAACATTGGCACAGTGGTTAGCACTGCTGCCTCACAGCGCCTGTAGACCCGGGTTCAATTCCCGACTCAGGCGACTGACTGTGTGGAGTTTGCACGTTCTCCCCGTGTCTGCGTGGGTTTCCTCCGGGTGCTCCGGTTTCCTCCCACAGTCACAAAGATGTGCGGGTCAGGTGAATTGGCCAAGCTAAATTGCCCATAGTGTTAGGTAAGGGGTCAATGTAGGGGTATGGGTGGGTTGCGCTTCGGCGGGTCGGTGTGGACTTGTTGGGCCGAAGGGCCTGTTTCCACACTGTAAGTCTAATCTAAATTGCATTCGCTTTCTTAATCACGGACTCAACCTGCATGTTTACCTTCAGAGAATCCTCGACTAGCACTCCCAGGTCCCTTTGTATTTTGGCTTTACTAATTTTCTCACCATTTAGAAAGTAGTCTATGCTTTTATTCTTTTTGCCAAAGTGCAAGACCTCGCACTTGCTCACGTTGAATTCCATCAGCCATTTCCTGGACCACTCTCCCAAACTGTCTAGATCCTTCTGTAGCCTCCCCACTTCCTCAGTACTACCTGCCTGTCCACCTAACTTCGTATCATCTGCAAACTTCGCTAGAATGCCCCCAGTCCCCTCATCCAAATCATTAATATATAATGTGAATAGCTGTGGCCCCAACACTGAACCCTGCGGGACACCGCTCGTCACCGGCTGCCATTCCAAAAAAGAACCTTTTATCCCAACTCTCTGCCTTCTGTTAGACACTCAATCCTCAATCCATGCCAGCAGCTCATCTCGAACACCATGGGCCCTCACCTTGCTCAGCAGCCTCCCGTGTGGCACCTTATCAAAGGCCTCTTGAAAGTCTAGATAGACCACATCCACTGGGTTTCCCTGGTCTAACCTACTTGTCATCTCTTCAAAGAATTCCAACAGGTTTGTCAGGCATGACCTCCCCTTGCTAAATCCATGTTGACTTGTTCTAATCAGACTCTGCTCTTCTAAGAATTTAGAAACCTCATCCTTAATGATGGATTCTAGAATTTTACCAACAACCGAGGTTAAGCTAATTGGCCTATAATTTTCCATCTTTTGTCTTGATCCTTTCTTGAACAAGGGGGTTACAACAGCCATCTTCCAATCATCCGGGACCTTTCCTGACTCCAGTGACTCTTGAAAGATCTCAACCAATGCCTCAGCTATTTCCTCAGCCACCTCTCTCAGAACTCTAGGGTGTATCCCATCCGGGCCAGGAGATTTATCAATTTTAAGACTTTTTAACTTTTCTAGCACTATCTCTTTTGTAATGGCAACCATACTCAACTCAGCCCCTGACTCCCTTTAGTTGTTGGGATATTACTCATGTCTTCCACTGTGTTGGGATATTACTCACGTCTTCCACTGGAAGACATGAGTAATATCCCAACACAGTGGAAGACATGAGTAATTATGATAATAGGTATCTATTATAAACTGAAAATAATTCTGTTTTCCTGGACATAGATTAACCAAAGAAAGATTTGGCAATCAAAGTATGTAAGCTCTAGTAAATAAAAACTAATACTTGGAAGTTAACTATTGGATCAATTCCATTTTGTAGAAGACATGTCAGATCAATGTGCCTCATTCGCCATGTTGTTTTCCTTCTGGAACAAAAATTGAGGCCAACTCTCAGGCTGTTGCTTCAGGTTCCCTGACTTTCCATTCAATATAAGCCCTCGGTCTCACTGGAGACAATTTTTCTTCCGTGACAAAATACATGCTACTGTGATGCCGACCTTTTCAGTTTAAATTCTATACATCCATTCCTGTTACCCTCTCAGGTTGACATCCTATATACACATTCTGATGGAATTTCTGCTGAATGTTTTATTGAGCATCCAGTTATCATCTGTAATACCTCCAGCTAATTAGGGTCTCATGATTTTTAGGATTGGACTTTCCAAAACTGCTGCTTCAATCCCTCACAAATAACAGTTGCCCTAGAATTTTGTAACTTGAGTATTCTCCTGCATTGAATGACATCCACTAAGTACTCTTGCCCTTCCATAATTTCCTGTGCCGAATCCAGTTTTCAAATCCTTAGGATATCCTATTAGAAGAATATTCAGAACATAAGAGGACTTCTAGCAATGCAAATTAAATGCAAACAGAGGGTTTTTGGAATCCTCTTAGATGCAGATCACAATATCCGAATGAAAAACTGGCACTAACTACTTTCCAAGTTGGTGGTGTTAAAATGCACTGTCAAGGAAAACAGGCTGCACAAAATGGAGAAAGATTACAGGGAATATTGCCAGTCAGAAGTTATATATGCAATGGAAATTGGCAAGCAATATATCGATAAAACTATGATCAGTTATTTGCTGTTGCACCTCCTTAATCCTATAATTTTTAATGACAGAGACCTTTAAGCACGAGACCTTTCAGTCTAAAAGAGAAATAAAACTCTGTGGTGGTAGGGTGGAAGCACGACATTTAATAAAAAAATTAAAGTGTAATTTATAACAATAAACTACACAAAAACAGAATTATACTTTTAAAATTCACTCGTGGGATGTTTGCTGTACTGGCTGGGCTAGCATTTATTACTCAACCTTTGGGTTGCCCTTGAGAAGGTGGTAGTGAGCTCTTTCCTGTGGGCTTTTGTTCATTGATTACCTTCCATTGAACCTGCAATATTTAAGACCATAACGAAGAACAGAAATCGAACATTTGGCCTATTAAATCTGCCACCATTCAATGAGACTACAACTATTATCCTCAACTCTACTTTCCTGCCTTTTCCCACTTCCTTACTGATTAAGAGTCTCTCTGTTTCAGTCTTGAATATTCTTAATGACCAAATCTCAACAGCCCTCTGTGGTTAAAAAATCTATATGTTCACTACCCTCTGAGAGAAGTAACCCTCTTCATCTCTGTTTTGAATGAGTGACCCTTTACTCAGACATCATATCCTCTGGTCCTAGACTGTCATACAAGGGGAAACAATCTTTGTGCAATTATACTGTCAAGTCCTCAAAGAATCTTCAGTGTTTCTAAAAGGTCACCTCTCATTCCCTTAAACTCCAATAGTATAGGGCCAACCTACTGAACCCTTCCTCATAAAACAATCCCTCCATACCTAGAATTAATCTAGAGAACTTTCTCTGAACTGCCTCCAGTGCCACTATATCTTTCCTTAGATAAACGGATCAAATCTGTTTGCAATATTGTAGGTGTGGTCTGATTTTTGCTTCTTTTATTTTTATTTAGCAAGACTTCCCAAATTTTATACTCTATACCGTTTGAAATAAAGATCAAGATTTCATTTGCCTTCCCAGTTACCTTTTCATGATTCATGCATGAGGACCCCCAAATCACTGTGTTGCAGCTTTCTGCAGTCTTTCTCCATTTAAACAATATTCAGCTCCTCCAGTCTTCCTGTCAAAGTGCATAACGTCACATTTTCCCACATGATATTCTCATTGCTAAGTTTTTGACCACTATTATTTACTGTCAATGTTATCCTCACCACTTGTCTTCCCACTTTTTTTGGTGTTATCTGCAAACGTGGCAATAGTACATTCATTTCCATCGTCCAAGTCATTAATTGTAAATAATTGACACCTTAACTGATATTCTAAGTTCTGATACTAAGCTTCAAATTCACACTCCCAAATTTTACCTGCAGATACCAGGACAGAAAAAAATGCATGTTTCAGCATTTTTCATTTTCTATTTCAAACTTACCAAAACCGATATAATGTCAAAAACTGCTGAAATAACTCAGCAGATCTGGTAGCATCTTTGGTGAGAAAGCTGAGGTAATATTTTGGGTCCAGAGACTCTGAGTTCTGAAGAAGGGTCACTGGACCTGAAATGTTAACTGCTTTCTCTCTGCAAATGCTGTCAGACTTGCTGATATTTTCCAGCACTTCCTGTTTTTGTTTCTGATTTCCAGAATCTGCAGTTATTGTTTTTGTGTTTAAATCTGATATAGCGTTTGTATGAAGACTCATCATTTTTAAAAACACTTATATTGAAGTGCTATTACTGATTTCCTCATTTAAATGTGACTGATTTTCCAGACATTTGCTTTGGAGAGTTCCTGTTTCTATTGGTAATATTGTCTCTCTTAATTCTCTAGTTTTCATTGCTTAAAATAATTGACCTCCTTTGGTGCTACTGATGCACCAAAAAGTTAAATGTACAATGTTATATGCAGTTAACTGTATATATTTTATGCTCATTATTCCATTGCTCATTTACCTTTGCTATGTATTTCTAATTTTACAATAACCAGGAAGAAAATGTTGAAGACCCCATTCTATCTTCCTAACACTGATAATACTGTATTTGTTGACCACAAATGAAAGAACTCTATAGAGGCTGCCATACTATCACCAAATCATCCTTTATTTGCACCTGCATAGTTCTTGACATTCTCACCATTAGCAACTCTGCTGGAGCAATCCCTGTAGTTGCATGAAGGGTGGCCCTGTAATCAAATTTGGTATCTAGTGAAGCTGTAAGCTGTTTCTTTAAGCCTGCCTTCAAAGCTTGGACTGCTCCTTCCATCAGACCATTGGATGATGGATGGCATGAAGCTGTTCTTCTCTGATGAATACTATTCAACTTCAGGAAATACTGAAATTCCCTGCTAGAATACCATGGCCCATTATCTGTGAACAATACTTACAGGAGTGTGTGTATTGCAATAAATGATTGCAGTTTTTCTATCATCGTTGCCGTGTTTGAACTTTATGCACATCCAACCGTGAATGATCCTGGTGGAGTTCAGCCATTATCTGACAGCAACCTTTGCTCAGAACAATCAATCTTGGCCCCATAATAATATGCTTTCATCTACTGTGCTCCGGCCTCTCTCGGTCAAGAGATTTAAAAGGTTTCAATTCTGGTTGTGATGACCCTTTTGTTTCAGTTTTGCCAGGAATGGATTTTTCTGTGTCCGAATCTGAAATTGTCGGCTGTGATAGAAATGTGTCCAAAAAATTTAAAACCATTACAGACTTTTCCAGTCGCAGTACCACTGGCAGTATATTTGCCACTGGGAGGTGGCTGAGTGCATCCACATTTGCTACCTGACCTCCCGGACAGTGTTCCAATTTGTAATTAAGCACATTTAGAATTAGAGCCCACCACTGACTTTGGCCTGAAGCTTTGGGCAGCGCCGACTTGTCCTCTTTAAGCTGAAGTTTATGATCTGTTATTACAAAGTTATGTCGAAATTGGTGGAACACCCCGACTCCTAATTTGACAGCCAAACATTCCTCTTTATAGGGGCATATTTATGCCCATATAAATGCTCTGCATTAGTTGAAGTCCTGGATGCATACACTTTTGAGCATTACTCTCCATTTGGCCACCAAATTGTACCCCAGTGCCATACAGGGAGACATTGCATGTCACTACCAGATCTTGCTTGAGATCAAAGTGTGTCAACACCTTAGAGGATGTATCTTCACTTTCCTGAAAGATAAGGCTTGGCCATTTCCAAGGCTGACCCATTTTTAAGAGTTGAAGCAAAAGTGCAAGTTTAGAGGCCAAGTTATGCATGAACTTTGTGTAATAATTTCCTAACTGAAAGAAAGACCTAAGCTCTGGTGGAAAATTGAAGCCAGGCACCTTTGATCCCCCTCAATTTGTCTTCCAATGGGTGTAATCAGTTTTGTCAACTTTGTAGCCCAAGTGGATCACTTGAGATGCCTGGTGCACACATTATTTTTCCTTCTAAACTTTATACCTGCTTGGGAGAAACGTCTAATGACTATGTCCAAGTTCTCTAACTGCTCATTACTGTCTTGCCTGTTATTAGCACATCATCTGGATAAATGGCAACCTGGGGTAGATCTTGTAAACTGTCCTCCACCATCGTATATTAGTACCAACTCTTATGGGTATTATTGTGTAGTTCTGGGAATCCTGATCTAACTGCAATTACAAGTATGCATGGCTCATATCCAGCTTTGTGAAGGACAACCCCCTGCCAGCTTTGCATATAAATCCTGTGAGAGATTGGATATTTATCCACTTGTGAAAAGCAGTTTACCATTTGCTTAAAATCTCCACAAAGGGGATCTGACCCATTGGACTTCACAATCAGTATTACGTGTGCTGTCCTCTCTGCAAACTAGATTGGTTTGATGCTTCCTTTACTTTCCAGCTTTTTATTTCTTCCTCTATTTTAGCCTGTTGGGTAAATTATACTTGGTGGGCCGTGCAGAATTGTGGATTGCTTCCCAGCCAACCTGCAAGCTGGCCTTGGTTCCTTTGATAGTCTCTAGACTTTCCTGGAAAGCTTCTGGGTATTTAATTAGCACTTCACTCAGGCAGACATTTTCAAATCGAAAAATGTGGAGCCAATTTTTTATGAATCTGTCTCAACCAATTTCACTCCATCAATCCTGGACCTGACCCTTTTACTCCAATCAGTGGTAACTCAACTGGCTGCTTCTCCTGAGAGACCGGAGCCAAAGTTGTTCCCCCTAATCTGTACAGGTTCCCTTGTACTGTTTATGTTCTCAGTCTAGCCAAGATTTCGCACAAACATAAGGGTTGAAGTCCTGAGTGAATTTTGTTAAAGACTGGTTCTGTGATCACTGAAATGGCTGTGCTAGTATCAACGACCATTAGAAGCAGGTGATCATTTAACCAGTTGTTTATTTTGAGTGGTTCTGATTTGGATGTTGCAAAGTAATTTAACTCTTCCAAACCAAATATAGGTGGCCTTTCCACGGTGTGCTGTCTCCTGAATACTGGCATATTAGTTCTCTTACTCTGTTTAACTCTGTTTGGGACTCTTTTGCTGTTTCAAGTCCGCGTACCAGCAGCAACTACAACCGCTTGCCGGTCCAGATCATGAAGAAGATTTTTAATCGTTTGTCCAAGGCTTGGCTTTGTTTTGGGGCTTTACCATAGGCTGACCTAGAGTCGCTTTGTTCAGGATGTGTCCTGAGTGAGGCTATGCAATTGCCTGCAATCAGGTGGTGTTCCCCAAGCTCAGTCAGCCTGGTAAGGGTGTTCCATTAGAATAGTCTGCAACACATATGCTCTACTTGCTGCATTTTCAAATGATAATGCACGTTGTAGTGCCTGTTTGAAGTCAAGTTGGGCTGCGGCAATAAATGCTTTTGCATTGTTACATCATTGAGCCCACATACCAAATAGTGTCTCAGCATCTCACATGCGTATGCTAGTTGCCTTAACCTAGTCAAAAATCCTGACACAGATTCCCCTGTAGCATCTCAGAATGAGAGGAAACGTAGGATCATAATATTCCTTAACTAAACCCATCAACCTCTTGAAAGGTTTTAGTACCTGGTGCCTCAGGGGAAGTTAGGTTCCTAATAATCAAAATTGTTGGGGGTCCACGAGCTGTCAGGAGAGTTACTTGTTGCTTTTCATCTGCCTGAATGTCATTTCCCCAGAAAAGGTAATGCATTCTTTCTACATATTGGTTCCAGTCTTTGATGGCAGGATCGACTGAGTCAAACTTCCCAAATTATGACAAGTTGCCAGAAATGCTTATCCTAACTCAAAGATGTCTGTTGAATTTCTTCAGGTGTGTGTTTTTCTCTTGTTGCTGCAGAAATAACTGCGCAGAGGCAGGTATTCCATCAACCAGTCGCCCTTTATTTACACATGGAAAGACCTTGACACTGATCCATTTTGCTCAGTGTCAGTTCTCAGAACGAACAGAAACTTTGACACTCCTGTCTATATCTGTCATCCCGAGCTCCCTGATTGGACCAGATTAACAGCCCCAGTCAGGGAACTCATATTCTACGAGATCCACCTGACTGACCTCATTATAATCATGACAACAAGATGTATCTTTTTCTGGAAAATGGCCTCCTAAAATTGCTATCCATCTTTTTATCCAGTGGTCACCCCAATGTGCAGATCATTCACACGTACTTTGGAATTACAGTTTTTTGGTGGATTTTCTGTAAAGTCTCATACAAACCCAATGGGCACAAAAAACAAAAAGTTTCTTTATATGTTAAGAATCAAACTGGATGAAAGATATTTTGGTCCTCTTGTGACAAAATTACTTGGGAATAGAAGAAGCAAGAAGAAGAACAAATGAAAATTGAAAAGAGCAAGCATATATTTTTATAGTTGTGCTTCAAAATGTCCACAGCTCAAAAAAGTTGTCTTTCTGTACTAACCAACATGATTTATATGTGAAGTAAGAAGAGTTAACAGTTAAAATTTAAAGTTTTTTTTAAGGCGCCTAGCGGACCCGGAAGCTGGTGTCGCGCTAGGTTACCTGGGAAGGGTTTTTTTTCTTATATAAGCGCGCATCTCCAAGCCTTCAGCCTCACTCTCTCGGCGGAGCAGGTAACGGCTGTCTGGTGGTGTTTTTTGAAGTCGCGGGTATAGTCCAGTTAGTGTTTTTTAACAGTTAAAATTTAAAGTTTTTTTTAAGGCGCCTAGCGGACCCGGAAGCTGGTGTCGCGCTAGGTTACCTGGGAAGGGTTTTTCTTTCTTATATAAGCGCGCATCTCCAAGCCTTTGGCCTCACTCTCTTGGCGGAGCAGGTAACGGCTGTCTGGTGGTGTTTTTTGAAGTCGCGGGTATAGTCCAGTTAGTGTTTTTTAACAGTTAAAATTTAAAGTTTTTTTAAGCGCCTAGCAGACCCGGAAGCTGGTGTCGCGCTAGGTTACTTGGGAAGGGTTTTTTTCTTATATAAGCGAGCAGGTGAGGAACCCGAGGCACTACAGGGCTAGAGCCTCCCGCCCGCCCTCCTCCTCTAACCTAATAATAAGACCCGTTGTGGTAAGCAGGTAAGTACTGCATTTTGCTTGTTTGTTTCTTTAGATCTAGTTTTTAAAGTTTACCTTTTAGAGGGATGGCAGCGAAGGCAGTGCAATGTTCCTCTTGCAACATGTAGGAGGTGAGGGAAGCCATTAGCGTCCCTGCTGATTACACTTGCAAGAAGTGCATCCATCTCCAGCTCCTCCAAGACCGTGTTAGGGCACTGGAGCTGGAGTTGGATGTACTGCGGATCATTCGGGAGGCAGAGGTGGTCGTAGATCAGAGCTTTAGGGAAGTAGTTACTCCGAAAGTTATAGAGAGATGGGTGACAGTGAGGGGGAGTGGGAGGAAGCAGCCAGTGCAGGGACCCCCTGCGGTCATTCCCCTCAAGAATAAGTATACCGTTTTGGATACTTGTGGAGGGGATGACTTACCAGGGGTAAGCAACGAGGTTCAGGCCTCTGGCACGGAGCCTGGCCCCGTTGCTCAGAAGGGAAGGGTGGAGAAAGGTAGAGCGATAGTTCTTGGGGACTCAATAGTGAGGGGCACAGATAGGCGGTTTTGTGGGGGCGACAGAGACTCACGATTGGTATGTTGCCTCCCAGGTGCAAGGGTACGTGATGTCTCTGATTGTGTTTTCCGGGTCCTTAAGGGGGAGGGGGAGCAGCCCCAGATCGTGGTCCACGTTGGCACCAACGACATAGGTAGGAAGAGGGGTGAGGATGTCAGGCAGGCTTTCAGGGAGCTAGGTTGGAAGCTCAGAGCTAGAACGAACAGAGTTGTTGTCTCTGGTTTGTTACCCGTGCCACGTGATAGAGAGTCGAGGAATAGGGAGAGAGAACAGTTAAATGCGTGGCTACAGGGATGGTGCAGGAGGGAGGGTTTCCGGTTTCTGGACAACTGGGGTTCTTTCTGGGGAAGGTGGGACCTCTATAAACAGGATGGTCTACACCTGAACCTGAGGGGCACCAGTATCCTTGGGGGGAGGTTTGCTAGTGCTCTTTGGGAGGGTTTAAACTAACTCTGCAGGGGCATGGGAACCTGGACTGTAGCTTTATGGTACAGGACCTTGAGTGTAGGGAGGTTAGGAACAAGGCATCGATCTCGAAGGAGGGTGCCTGTAAACAGAAAGGTGGCTTGAAGTGTGTATACTTCAATGCCAGAAGTATAAGAAATAAGGTAAGTGAACTTGCAGCGTGGGTTGGTACCTGGGACTTCGATGTTGTGGCCATTACAGAGACGTGGGTTGAACAGGGGCAGGAATGGCTGTTGCAGGTTCCAGGGTTTAAATGTTTTAGCAGGGTCAGAGATGGGGGTAAAAGAGGGGGTGGTGTGGCATTGCTTGTCAAGGATAGTATTACAGCGGTGGAAAGGACGATGGAGGAAGACTTGCCATGTGAGGTAGTTTGGGCTGAGGTTAGAAATAGGAAAGGTGAGATCACGCTGTTAGGAGTTTTCTACAGGCCTCCTAATAGTCCGAGAGAAGTAAAGGAAAGTATTGCGAGGATGATTCAGGAGAAGAGTGAAAGTAGCAGGGTGGTTGTTATGGGGGACTTTAACTTCCCAGATATTGACTGGGAAAGCTATAGCTCGAGTTCGTTAGATGGGTCGGTGTTTGTCCAATGTGTGCAGGAGGGTTTCCTGACACAATATGTAGACAGGCCAACAAGAGGTGAGGCTATACTGGATTTGCTTCTAGGTAATGAACCAGGCCAGGTGTTAGACTTGGATGTAGGTGAGCACTTCGGGGACAGTGACCACAACTCGGTGACTTTTACTTCAGTGATGGAGAGGGATAAGTGTGCACTGCAGGGCAAGAGTTATAGCTGGGGGCAGGCAAATTATGATGCAGTGAGGCATGACTTAGCATGCGTGGATTGGAAAAATAGGCTTCAAGGGAAGAACACAAATGATATGTGGAGATTGTTCAAGGAACAGCTATTGGGTGTCCTTGATAAGTATGTACCAATCAGGCAGGGAGGAAAGGGTCTTGTGAGGGAGCCGTGGTTTAATAAGGAATTGGAATCCCTTGTGAAAGGGAAGAGGGCGGCCTATGTAAAGATGAGGCGTGAAGGTTCAGTTGGGGCGATTGAGAGTTATAAGGTAGCCAGGAAGGATCTAAAGAGAGAGCTAAGAGCAGCGAGAAGGGGACATGAAAAGTCCTTAGTTGGTAGGATTAGGGAAAACCCAAAGGCTTTCTATAGGTATGTCAGGAATAAAAGGATGACTAGGGTAGGTATCGGTCCAGTCAAGGATAGTAGTGGGAAGTTGTGCGTGGAGGCAGAGGAGATTGGAGAGATACTAAATCAATACTTTTCGTCAGTATTCACTCAGGAACAGGACACTATTGCTGATGTGAATATTGAGTCACAAGTGATTAGAATGGATGGCCTTGAGGTATGTAGCGAAGAGGTCTGGGGAATACTGGAAAGGATGAAAATAGATAAGTCCCCTGGGCCTGATGGCATTTATCCTAGGATCCTCTGGGAAGCTAGGGAGGAGATTGCAGAGCCATTGGCCTTGATTTTTATGTCGTCATTGTCTACGGGAATAGTGCCAGAAGACTGGAGGATAGCGAATGTGGTCCCCTTGTTCAAGAAGGGGAGTAGGGATAGCCCGAGTAAATATAGGCCAGTGAGTCTCACTTCTGTTGTGGGCAAAGTCTTAGAGAGAATTGTAAGGGATAGGATTTATGAACATCTGGATAGGAATAATGTGATCAAGGATAGTCAGCATGGTTTTGTGAAGGGCAGGTCGTGCCTCACAAACCTTATTGAGTTCTTTGAGAAGGTGACTATGGTAGGCTAATGCAAAAACTACGGAGGTATGGCATTGAGGGTGCATTAGAGGTTTGGATTACGAATTGGCTGGCTGGAAGGAGACAGAGGGTAGTAGTTGATGGAATAGGTTCATCTTGGAGTGCAGTTACTAGCGGTGTTCCACAAGGATCTGTTTTGGGACCATTGCTGTTTGTCATCTTTATAAATGATCTGGAGGAGGGGCTTGAAAGCTGGCTGAGCAAGTTTGCGGATGACACGAAAGTCGGTGGAGTTGTGGACAGCGAAGAAGGATGTGGCAGGTTACAGCGGGATATAGACAAGTTGCAGAGCTGGGCAGAAAGGTGGCAAATGTAGTTCAATGTAGCTAAGTGTGAAGTCATTCACTTTGGTAGGAGTAACAAGAAGATGGATTACTGGGCTAATGGTAGGCTACTTGGTAGTGTGGATGAGCAGAGGGATCTTGGTGTCCATGTACACAGATCTCTGAAAGTTGCCACCCAGGTAAATAGTGCTGTGAAGAAGGCATATGGTGTACTGGGCTTTATTGGTAGAGGAATTGAGTTCCAGAGTCCTGAGGTCATGTTGCAGTTGTATAAGACTCTGGTGCGGCCTCATCTGGAGTATTGTGTGCAGTTTTGGTCGCCATACTATAGAAAGGATGTGGAGGCATTGGAACGAGTGCAGAGGAGGTTTACCAGGATGTTGCCTGGCATGGTAGGAAGATCGTATGAGGAAAGGCTGAGGCACTTAGGGCTGTTCTCATTGGAGAAAAGAAGGTTTAGGGGAGATTTGATAGAGGTGTACAAGATGATTAGGGGTTTAGATAGGGTAGACACTGAGAACCTTTTTCTGTTAATGGAGTCAGGTGTTACTAGGGGACACAGCTTTAAATTAAGGGGTGGTAGGTATAGGACAGATGTTAGGGGTAGATTCTTTACCCAGCGGGTTGTGAGTTCATGGAATGCCCTGCCAGTAGCAGTGGTGAACTCTCCCTCTTTATCGTCATTTAAGCGGGCATTGGATAAGCATATGGAGGTCATTGGGCTAGTGTAGGTTAGGTAGACTTTGGTCGGCGCAACATCGAGGGCCGAAGGGCCTGTACTGCGCTGTATTTTTCTATGTTCTATGTTCTAGAAAGTGGTATTATTGATTTTTACAGGATAACACCTTGGTACTGCATATTTGTTAAGCTGGAACTGACAAAGCATATGTACTAGGATAGGACAGATGACATGGGCTGAATGTGACACAGATATTTGAATTTCATAAGATCATGATAAATACAAGGTAAAGAAAAAATCTTTGAAATGTTGGCAGACAAGTGATATTCTCTAACATGATCTCCCATCAAACAGGACAGTGGACATCAAAAGTGTAACAAATATCTGGTCACAAGAAGATCCACTCTACTTCTGTTTTGGTGTGTTCTGACAGTGAAATTAATTTTTAGATAAAACAACACTAATTTTGAAATTGCACATGGAATTTTTTGGCCATGCTTATCTGACTGGTGAAAGTGTGGTAGGTGAATCCAAGTGGCCTTGCTTAAAGAAAACATCCCCAACAGGTGATGTGTTGTTCCTGCATGATGTAGGAGCTGGTGGACTCTTTTGTGGTTCCCAGTGACCATGTCTATAATAAATGTTGGTGGTTGGAAGAACCCCAGCACAGAGTGAATGAGCTGAAGTCTGACCTTTAAACATTGTGATACATCAGGGAGGGAGAGAGTTACCTGGGTGTTGTATTTTATGAGACAGTTTAGACTAACTAACTTGAATTCGGCCAGTGGTGAGGGACAGGAGGGTATGGCTGTGAGTGAGGTAGGTAAAGGGATCCAGGAGGTAGAGTTGCAGAAGCCTCAGCTTCCATCCTTGTCCAACAGGTTCAAGAGTTTTGCTCCCTGTGTGGACGGGGCTGCAGGGAGGATGAGCCGACTGACAGCAGTACAATGATGCTGGGAACCATTCAAATCGGGCGAGAGAAAATAAATTGTTGTAATTGGGGATAGTAAACTTAGAGGCACAGACACTGTTCTCTGTGACCAAGATTGAGAGTCCCAAAGGTTGTGTTGCCTGCCTGGTGCTTGGGTCCAGGATGTCTCATCTCGGCTGCAGAGGAACTTGCAGGTGGAGGGTAAAGATCCAGTGTTTGTGGTCCATGAGGGTTCCAATGACATGGATAAAGCTGGGGCAGAGGTTTTGCTAAAGGAGTATGAACAGCTAGGAGCTAAATTAGAAAGCAGAACCAAAAAGATGATAATCTCTGGATTACTACCTGAGCCAAGAGCTGATTGGCACAAGGTCAATAAGATTAAGCATGTAAATACATGGCTCACAGATTTGTGTGAGAGAAATGGATTTGAATTCATGGGACATTGGCACCAGTGCAGGAGCAGAGGGATCTGTTCCATTGGACAGTTTTTATTTGAACTGTGCTGGGACCAGAGTCCTAATGAATAGATTAACTAGGGCTGTAGATAGGGCTTTAAACTAAAAAAAAGTCAGGGGTGGGGGTGCTCAGTTATAGGGGAAATTAGAAAATCTGAATTAAAGGAGGAGGTAAGCGTGCAGAACTCAGGACAGATCATTAAAATCTCCAGCACAGACACATAGGACAGAGTGTATGGAAAGGGTTAGCAATCAAACTTCAAGCACGCTTGACAAACGAATAACAATGAGAAGGGGGATGGTTAATACAGCACTGAAGGTGTGATATCTGAATGCATGCAGTATAAGAAAATTGTGGTGCAGATCAAAATTGACAAGTATGACGTGACGGGCACATGGAGATGTGGCTATTGGGGATCATGATTATTCAAGGATATGCATCTTATTGAGAAGATAGGCAGGTGAGCAGAGAGGTTGCCTTATTAGTCAGAAATGAAATTAAATCAATAGTAAGAAGCGAATTGGGGTCAGATGGTGTAGAATCTGTGTGGATAGAATTGAGGAATTGCAAAGGTAAGAAAAGCCATAGTTGGATTTATGTACAGGCCTCCAAATAGTAGTCAGGAGCTGGGGCGCAAATTACACCAAGAGATAGAAAAGATGTGCAGGAAAGACAAAGTTACAGTGATCAAGGAGGGTTTCAATATACAGGTGGACTGGGAAAATCAAATTAGTAGTAGATTGCAGGAAAAGGAATTTGTGGAGTGTCTACGAGATGGCTTTTTGGAGCAGCTTATGGTGGAGCCCACTAGGGACAGGCAATGCTAGATTTAGTCTTGTGCAGTGAGTCAGACTTGATGAGGGAGCTTAAGGTGAAGGAACCCTGAGGAGGCAGTTATTGTAATGATTGAATTTACTCTGCAGTTTGAGAGGGAGAGGATAGAATCAAAGGTAACAGTATTACAGCTGAATAAAGGCAGCGACAGAGGCATGAGGGAGGAGCTGGGTAGAATTGACTGGGAGAGGAGCCTAGCAGGAAAGACAGTGGAACAGTAATGGAAGGTGTTTCTGAGAATAATTCAGGAGACACAGCAGATAGTACAGGGAGGATGAGGCAACCATGGCTGATGAGGGAAGTCAGGGATAGCATAAAAATGATATAGAAAACATATAATATGGTGAAGGGCAATGGGAAACCAGAGGATTGGGAAGCTTGCAAAGACCAACAAAGGGCCACAAAAAAAGAAATAAGGAGGGAGAAGATTAAATATGAAGGTAAGCTTGTCAATAATATAAAGGAAGTCTGTAAGAGTTTCTTTAGACATATAAAGGGCAAAAGAGAGGCAAAAGTAGACATTGAACCACTAAACAATAATGCTGGAGAGATAGTAGTGGGGAATAAAGAAATGGCTGAGGAACTGAATAATTACTTTGCGCCAGTCTTCCCAGTGGAGGACTCGAGTAAAATCCCAAAAATTCAAGAGCGCAAGGGGGCAGAGCTAAGTATGGTGGCAATCACCAAGGAGAAGGTGCTAGAAAAACTTAATGGCCTGAAGGTGGATAAATCACCTGGACCAGCTGGACTACACCCAGAGTTTGAAGGGAGATAACTGAAAGGATAGTGGTGATTTTTCAGGAATTGCTAGAATCAGGTAGAGTCCCAGAGGACTGGAAAACTGCTAATGTGACACCACTGTTTAAAAAGGGAATAAGGCAAAGGAAGACAAATTAAAGACTGATTAGCCTAGCCTCAGTGATGGGTAAGATCCTGGAATCCATTGTGAAGATGAGACTTCTGAATGCTTGGAAGTGTATGGTAAAATAGGGCAAAGTAAGCATGGTTTCATCAGGGGAGTTCATGCCGGAGAAATCTGCTAGAATTCTTTGAGTAAGTAACGAGCAAGTTCGACCAAGTAAACCGAATGGATATTATCTACCTGGACTTCAAGGTCTTTGACAAGGTGTCACACATAAAGTTACTAAGTAAGATAAGGGCCCATGGTGTTAGAGGCAAGGTGCTAGCATGGATAGTAGCTTGGCTGTTTGGCAGAAAGCAGAGAGTGGGGATAAAAGGGTCCTCAAGATGGCAGCCGGTGACAACTGTGTTCTGCAAATGTTGGGACCACAACTTTTCACTTTATACATTAACTATCAAGATGAAAGAACTGAGGGTGTTCTGGCTAAGTTTGCAGATGATACAAAAATAAAAGTCACACAACACCAGGTTCTAGTCCAACAGGTTTATTTGGAAGTAGTAGCTTTCAAAGTGCTGCTTCTTCATCAGGGACTGATAGCATTGAGGAGGTGGGGAGGCTGCAGAAGGATTTGGATAGGTTAGGAGAGTGGGCAAAGAAGTGGCAGATAGAGTACAATGTGTGAAAGTGTGAGGTCATGCACTTTGGTAGGAAGAATAGAAGTATGAACTATTTTCTAAATAGGGAGAAAATCAGAAGTCTGATGTGCAAAGAGATTGAGGAGTTCTAGTCCAGGATTCTCTCAAGGTAAACTTGCATGTTGAATCAGTAGTTATGAAGACAAATATTTTGAGAATACTTGGGGAAAAAAAACGCAGGTGTGTACTTCCGAGGCTCTAAAAGGCTCTGGTCAGACCACATTTGGAGTATTGTGCGCAGTTTTGGGCCCCATATCTCAGAAAGGACTTATTGGCCCTGGAGTGTGTTCAGAGGAGGTTCATGAAACTGATCCCATGAATGGAAAGCATAACATATAAGGCATGTTTGAGGTCTCTGGGTTTGTACTTGATGGAGTTTCAGAGGATAAGGGGGATCTAATTGAAACATACAGAATACTGAATGGGCTGGACAGAGTAGACGTTGGAAAGATGTTTCCATTGGTAGGAGAGACTAAGACTTGAGGGTAAATGGAGGACCTTTTAGAATGGAGATAAGGAGGAACTTCTTCAGCCAGAGAGTGGTGAATCTATGGAATTCATTGCCACAGGAGGCTTTGGAGACCAGGTCATTGGATATATTTAAGAGTGAGATAGATAGGTTCTTGAGTATCAAGGATTGCAGGGAGAAAGCAAGAGAATGGGGCTGAGAAACCCACCAGCCATGACCGAATGGCAGAGCAGACTTGATGGGCTGAATGGTGTATCAGTTTGTGACCATGACTAGATACACATAATAGGCCCCGTAAAGTGAGGTTGTAGATTTGAAGATGTGCCTTGCTGTGCTTTCAGGGAGCCTGAGATTCCACATATCTTGGAGTTTTCAGTAAACAACCATGTAAAGCATTCATATTTGGTGAATGAAGTGAATGGGTCCAAGTCATGATCAATATTGACAGGGTGAATGAAGCTGCTCAACATTTTTCATGTGTAGTTACATGGTGAAAGATTCATGACAATGACTAAAACACAACACAGTTATACAGTTATTCAGGAATTTGTTCTCAGCAGTGTCTTTGATTACAGTGAAGCAGATGAAGTAAGTGAGATTTCATATAATAGAAGTGATAATGAGTGTATCAGTAGCAGTGGGGACATTTTGGGATTCTGTGATAGTTAAGGCTTTTTGCTATATTGATGTTTTTTTTGTCCAGAATGGTAAATATGAATTAGAAATGCCTATATGAGTTGAGAATTTTTTTTTGAGTATTTTCACAATTGTGGTCAGCCTTGTGGCCCAATATGGTCTAGCAAATATTTTTTATGGATTCTTTTTTTTCTTTCATGTGAACGTGCATAGATCTGGCTTGTGGTGTCCATTTATCATTGTGATGATATTTTTTATGTCAATGAGATCAATTAGTAGAAACTGTTAATTCCTTGCCGCTGTTTGGGTGCCTTTAATGACTTTGATCCACAGCTCTTTCAATTAAATGTGATGTGCTCCTGTGAGTTACATGATTAGTTACAATTTATGACATTGCTCGAAAGTGACGCAACCAGAATAATTAATTGATTATTATTCAGCGATGAATGTGCTTAAAATTTCTGTTACTTAAATAGTGATGATAATTTGGGATCAATAAAAATTATGAGAACATATTGATCATCTTATAACTCAACACAGATTGTATGACTTTTAGCTTCATTGAACATATAAATCTGGAGAAAATTCCTATATGATGCTTGAAAGGAATAATCATTTAAATTAATTTTGCATATTATTTTCGACATTCAGTGTGAAAGTAATTTCCAGCTGCTCTTCCTCATTCCTGGAATGATGGCCTTGTAGAGTTATAAAGTTATACAGCAGGGAAACAAACTCTTTGGTCCAACTCATCCACGTTGACCAAGTTTCCCAAATTAAACGAATCCCACTCGTCTGCGTTTGGTCCATATCCCTTTAAACCTTTTCTATTCATATACCTGTCCAATATCCCTACATTAAGGGTAAAAAAAATGAGGTCTGCAGATGCTGGAGATCAGAGCTGAAAATGTGTTGCTGGTTAAAGCACAGCAGGTTAGGCAGCATGCAAGGAATAGGAAATTCGACGTTTCGGGCATAAGCCCTTCATCAGGAAATGATATCCCTATATTTACCACTTCCTCTGGCAGTTCATTCCACGTACAAACTACCCTTGGTGTGAAATGGTTGCCCCTCAAAGGGACCAAAACAAGAGACATAGTTTAAGAATATAAAAGGTCTCCTTTTTAAGGCAGAGTTGAAAAAAGGCTTATTTCCTCAAAGTGTGGAATTCTGTTCCCAGAAAGTAGTGGAGGATTTATTTATTAATAAATTTATTCAAGACTAAGTTAGACAGATTTTTGATAGACAAAGGAGTCAAGAGTTATGAAGTGCTGAAAGGAAACTGGAGCCAAGATCACAAAGGTGATCTTATTGAATGATGGAGCAGACTTCAAGGGCTGAATGACCTTCTCCTGCTCCTGAATCCTATATTCCTGCACACACTTGGTATATTTTTCTGAATATATAGTCTCAGCGAGGACCCTCAATGAGCGTTCATTCATTATTTTCCAATGGGCATTGTTAATAAGTGAGGCTTCCCACTTAGCATGGGATGGCATGCTGGCTCAGTAGTTAGCACTGCTGCCCCCACAACGCCAGGAACCCGTGTTCGATTCCAACCTTGGGCGACTGTGTGGAGTTTGTACATTCCCTCCTTGTCTGTGTGGGTTTCCTCCTACAATCCATAGATGTGCAGGTTAGGTGAATTGGCCATGCTAAATTGCCCATAGTGTTCAAGGATGTGTAGGTTTGGTGCATTAGTCAATGGTAAATATAGGATAATAGGGTAGGGGAATGAATGTGGGTGGGGTACTCTTTGGATGGTCAGTGTGGACTTGTTGGGCTAAAGTTTCCACACTGTAGGAATTCTATAATTCTAAATTAACATTTGTTCAGTAAATTAAGTTCCCATGTTGTGCATTGTGAATTGGTACTTCTAACCTGGATAGGTTTGAGAAAAGTTTTTAATAATTCTTGTAGAGCACAAAAGAAAGCTATTTAAGGAAACCAAGTTCGCACAATATTTCTCCCTCTTTATTCTAGGAAATGACATAAAATAGAACGGTGTTTAGAGAATTCAAATTATGTGGATGATAAATAATCAGGAACAAGAGCCATCATTTTCAGGATCAATTTCAGCTCATTAAACCACCAGGATGGATTCTTAATGTATATTTAACGTCATGCTGCATTCTGTTAATTTAACACAGGCTTAATATTCCTTTTTGTACTTAATTTTCTGCTAATGATTGAAGTTAGAATAAAGAAAATATACTGTAAGTATTCATACCACCAGAAAAATCATGCAAAAGATCATTAAACAAATTATCATACAATGAAGGTATTTTGTAGTAAGTCTCTTAAGGATAAATTTCCACTATGGCTTTGATGTGAAGTATAACATAAAGAAAGAGTCTCAGACAAATTTGAGTTGCAGTCGGATTGGACAGTAAGATTTGATTTATGCTAGATGTTCTTTAAATTCAGGAGATTAGCTGAGCACTTTGAAATAAATGGTGTCACGGTTTGGAAATGTAAGATTGACATTTCTCTGGGGGAATACAGCCTCTGTTGATGGTAAAAAAGAGGAATTAAGATTGACAACATGAGAATCTATCCCAGGAGGAGGCTTTGACCTTTCTTTCTTAATTAAAGGAATATGTTGACCCTACTTCCATTTTATGAACCAGCAGCTATGCCTCAGCTCTGTGAAGAAAGCTCTTTAAGTAATGTAATAAGCTGACTTCCATTCTGTCTTCAGCTCTCGGGCAACATTTTCACTTCCTTCAACCTCTTCACCACTGACTTTTGACAAGATGCAGTGGAGAATTTGACTAACAGTTTTCTGTCCTAACTACCCTAACTACATTTTATCAGATTTCCAAATGCACAGTTTAGCAATCTCTCACAGTTCATAAACTTTTCCATTCCCCCTCCCCTCGAGCAGAATAGAGTTGCAATTTTCTGAAGTGCCTGACTTTCCAAACGATAGTTTAAAGCTGGTACTTGTAACCATATTTGCTAATTTCCTACATTATGTAATTGGAAAGTTGGACCTGCTGGAAAAGCTCAGCAGGTCAGGCAGCATCGGAAGAGTACGGCTGTCGATGTTTCAGGTATAAGCCCTTCATCAGGATCCCTTCTTGATGAAGGGCTCATGCCCGAAGCGTGACTCCCTTGCTCCTTGGATGTTGCCTGACCAGCAGTGCATTTCCAGTGCCACACTTTTCGACTTTGACTCTTCTGCATCTGCAGTCCTGCTTTCTCCTAATTGGAAAGATGTGCCATTCATGAATTTTCAATTTGATCGCAATTAACACAATTAAAATTCACCATTCACCATGGGCAGCATAGTAGCTGTGGGTGGCATGGAGGCTCAGTGCTGCCTCACAGCACTAGGGACCCAGATTCAATTCCACCCTCATGTGACTCTGTGTGGAGTTTGCACATTCTCCCTGTTCCTGCATAGATCTCTTTCGATTTCCACCCACAGTCTAAAGATTCAAGGAGCTATGAATCTGCACTCCAAGGTCTCTTTGTTCAGCTCCCTCGGACCTTACCATTAAGTGTGTAAGTCCTGCTAAGATTTGCTTTCCCAAAATGCAGTACCTCGCATTTATCTGAATTAAATTCCATCTGCCACTTCTCAGCCCATTGGCCCTTCTAGTCCAGATCATTTTGTAATCTGAGGTCACCCTGTTCGCTGTCCACTACACCTCTAATTTTGGTGTCATCTGCAAACTTACTAACTGTACCTCTTATGCTCGCATCCAAGTAATTTATGTAAATGACAAAAAGTAGAGGATCCTGCGCTGATCCTTGTGGCACTCCACTGGTCACAAGCCTCCTGTCTGAAAAACAACCCTCCACCACTACCCTCTGTCTTCTACTTTGAGCCAGTTCTGTATCCAAATGGCTAGTTCTCCCTGTATTCCATGAGATCTAACCTTGCTAATCGTTCTCCCACGGGGAACCTTGTCGAACGCTTTACTGAAGTCCATATAGATCACATCTGCTGCTCTGCTCTCATCAATCTTCTAGGTAGATAGGATAGTGAAGAAGGCATTTGGTATGCTTTCCTTTATTGGCCATTGTATCGAGTATAGGAGTTGGGAGGTCATGTTGCGGCTGTACAGGACATTGGTTAGGCCACTGTTGGAATATTGCATGCAATTCTCCTTCCTATCGAAAAGACGTTGTGAAACTTGAAAGGGTTCAGAAAAGATCTACAAGGATATTGCCAGGGTTGGAGGATTGGAGCTATAGGGAGAGGTTGAATAGGTTGGGGCTGTTTCCCCTGGAGCATCGGAGGCTGAGGGGTGACCTCATAGAGGTTTAGAAAATTATGAGTGGTATGGATAGGATAAATAGACAAAGTCTTTTCACTGGGGTCGGGGAGTCCAGAACTAGAGGGCATAGGTTTACGGTGAGAGTGGAAAGATAATAAAAGAGACCTAAGGGACAACTTTTTCACGCAGAGGGTGGTACGTGTATGGAATGAGCTGCCAGAGGATTTGGTGGAGGCTGGTACAATTGCAACATTTAAGAGGCGTTTGGACGGGTATATGAATAGGAAGGGTTTGGAGGGATATGGGGTGGGTGCTGGCAGGTGGAACTAGATTGGGTTGGGAGATCTGGTCAGCATGGACAGGTTCTATGTTGTACCTATCTATGACTCTATGACTCTATGTGCAGGGTAGGTGGATTGGCCATGGGAAATGCAAGGTTACAGGGATAGGGTAGTGGGGTGGGTCTGGGTAGAATGCTCTTCAGAGGTTGGATGAGGACTTGATAGACTGAATGGCCTGATTTGACACTGTAAGATTCTATGATTCAATGGCACACTATTATTCAAGTTGACTGATCCTGGGATACAGTGCACAATCAATGTTGGAAGTCATTGATGCTTGCAAGGTCTGTATTATTTCATTTGCAATGAAGTGGTGGACATATTGCAATTCTGAGTTTCATTTTTATAAATACCTTACTCGACTCCAAGCATCTGTGTAAAATTCATTTAAGTCTGCTATCATTGATATGTATCAGAGATCCTGTTAATTTTTCCCAACTTATCAGGGCTGCGATAATTATAACAATTCTATTTTTTCATTCATGCTTTGAAATCATTTGCATTTTATTTAAGCAATGTGTGCAACCTATGTTCCTGGCCACTGTATATTTTTTCAGCTAAGATATTGTGTGGACCACCTTAAATGAAGGCATAGCCTAAATACTGTACAGGTGAAACTAGTTTAGTTTGGGATTATGTTTGGTTTGGACTCATTGGACCGAAGTCTCTTTTTCCGTGATGTAAGACTCTATAAATATGCTGTAATTTCATTTTATACATTGTAATATAGGAATTTAGCTAGAAAGTAAATGGTGATTTTTTTTTGTTTCCTTCAGGCTGTTTGGAGAACTTAAAACTTCTTTTGAAGGATGAGGATGCTACTGTTCGTCGCAAGACCACTGAAATTTTCTATATTTTGGTTACACATAGTATTGGAAGGTAAGAGAATTAAAGGAGCTGACAAACCACAACAGACTATTAATTAAATAATGCTTTGAAGAGAGTTTATGAAAAAAGAGTCAGCATGTATAGGTTACCAGAGTCAATAGGCAAAAAACTACAAATGCCATCTCCACCCAGAAAAAAAACAGATGGAACACTTTCTTTTTGGAATTTCAGTATTCTGTGCAGAATATAGGGAGATTGAGAAATTTAAGGTGAATGTTCCAGCATTTAAGGCCGAAGTAGCTGAAGGCGCAGCCACCAACAATGGAGTAATTAAAATTCAGGATACCAAAGAGACCATAATTAGAGGAGTGCAAATATCCAGAATAATCATAGAAGAGATTACGAAATTCTAAAACAGGATTCTAAAACTAGAATGAGAATTTTAAAGTTGAATATGGGAGCCAATATAGTTCAGCAAGCCCAAGGAGATATGTGAATGTGATTTGTTGGTGAGTTAGGATATGGGTGGTATAGTTTTGGATGACCTTAAATTTGCAGAGGGTAGAATATGGGAGTACATGGAATAATAAAGTCTAGAGATTGGATCTGCATGGCTGAAGATTTCAGCAACAGGTCAATTGAAACAGAGTAAAGCCAAGTAATGTTGCTTAAGTGCAAATAGGCTGTCTTAGTGACTACACTGATCTGTGGTTGAAAACTCAATTAGGAGGTAAGAAAGCTCAAGTAGGAGGTATGTTACTTGAGAAGATTATAAGAAATAAGATATAAATGCATTTGGAAAGACAGGGTTTGATTAGGAGTAGTTAACATGGCTTTGTGCCTGTGAGATTATGCCTCCCAAATTTGTTAGAGTTCTTTGATGAAGTGACTGGGAAAGTTGATGAGGGCAAAGTGATAGATGTAATCTATATGGATTTCAGTAAGGCCTTTGATAAGGTTTCACATGGTAGGCTGCTCTGGAAGGTTACATCCTGTATGGAATGAGCTGCCAGAGGAAGTGGTGGAAGCTGGTATAATTGCAACATTAAAAAAGGGATTTGGATGGGTATATGAATAGGAAGGTTTGGGGGGATTTGGGCTGGGTGCTGGCAGGTTGGACTAGATTGGGTTGGAATATCTGGTCGGCATGAATGAGTTGGATTAAAAGGTCTGTTTCCATGCTGTACATTTCTATGACTCTATTGACTCTATCCCATGGAATTCAGGAGGAGCTGGCAAATTGGATACACAATTGGCTTGACTGGAGGAAGCAGAGGGTAATATACAATGATTGGATAGAGGGGTGAAGAATAAGAAGTCAGCCACGCAATGGCCACTCGGGGACCTCATTCCTTCTCCAATGCAACAATACATGCAGTGAGGGAAAGTAGAGGGATGCAGCCAATTTGGCAGGTTTCTCTGCATGAATAAAGATGGAATGCAAAGAAGTTGTCTCCTTTTGATGTTGATCCCTGTGCAGATTGGCAGGGTCAATGCCAAAGATGGGTCAAACTGTAAGTATCTCTTTTAATACCATCTAAAAGCTGATTTTACCCATCCTCGTTGGGGTTTTCAATTCCTCCTTGACCAAAATGCTTGGACTTACCTTCATGTCCATCGAGCCATGTTTTTCTCTCCTGGGAACGGCACTTCATAGAGCAATCTTATTTCTCAGCTAGTTTAGCCACTAGCTACCCTTGCATTTATGTAGCCCCCTGTATGATCTCAGTATCAAAAACACTTTAGAACTGATGAAGTACTTTTAAAGTACTTAACTATATAATATAGGAAATATTAATAGATATACATAGGTTTTCCTGGTATTTGAAAAGTATAAGTTTCAGATCTAGAAAGTAACTCAAGGGTTACATAAGCATTCAATACCTTACTATGTCCTATTTGGCACCTGAGGCTAAAAGTTGAGACAGACATTACATTTAGGACTCAATTGGATGTAAAGATGTCAAATCCCTGGGAAATGGGAGGAAGTATGTGGTGGTGACGGGGGTAGGGGGGAGGGGGGAAGTTTTAATTATTTAGAATAGTTGAGATAGTTGAATGGTTAAAATAATCAATTAGGTCCTGACTGCAACCTAACTCTAATTCATCTGTTTCCTGTTTAATGGAAGCATATTTAGGTGTGTGAGATATTGCGTTTTAGGTTATTTTTACTAACTCACTCAGCAGCTCCCCATATTCATTAATACCAGGTTCCTGTTCATTCATTCATAACCCTTTACTAGCCCATTGTTTATTATAGCACGGTTTCATTCATTCATTTACAAAACTGTGTTTTGTAGTATATTTTACGAACAAAATATGGACTAAAATTAAAACATCCCTTTAACCTTAAATGCTTAGCAGACCTATTTCTACATCATAGTCATGATTTGAAGGTGCCGGTGTTGGACTGGAGTGTAGAAAGTTAAAAATCACACAACACCAGGTTATACTTCAACAGATTTATTTGGAAGCACTAGCTTTTGGAGCTCTGCTCTTTCATCAGGTTTGTGGAATATAAGGTAATAAGACACAGAATTTATAGCAATAGTTTACAGTGTGATGTAACTGCAATTATATATTGGAAAAGACCTGGATTGCTTGTTAAGTCTCTCATTTTTTAGAATGGGCATGTTGGTTTCAGTTCTTTCATATGTAAATTCCAGAACTTTTTAAAAGTTGCATTCTCAAGTGAACTTTAGCAATAAGTGCCATATTGGTCCAGATAATGTATTGAAGGTGTGAGGTGCCTGTGTGACGCTGTCTGTGCCCCAGTGTTCACCTTCAATGCATTATCTGGGCCAACATGGCACTGTAACCTTTTGCTATAAATTCTGCGTCCTACTCCACAACCACC
Organism: Hemiscyllium ocellatum; assembly: GCF_020745735.1. NCBI lineage: Eukaryota > Metazoa > Chordata > Chondrichthyes > Orectolobiformes > Hemiscylliidae > Hemiscyllium > Hemiscyllium ocellatum. The sequence goes on from NC_083424.1 coordinate 51,363,774, forward strand.
TGATGAAGGAGCAGTGCTCCGAAATCTAGTGCTTCCAAAAAAAACCTCTTGGATAATAACTTGGTGTTGTGTGATTTTCAAGCCTATTTCTACATCAAAAGTTACCTCTGAATAGATGTCAGTATCGTAAACAATACCATCCCCGTTAAATCTCTACAAAAGATTATAATATTAATCAGCCCTTACCAACCGTCTCTCAGACCTGAATAGATTACAGAGCACCAAACTTTTTCTCCAATTAGTATGTACTTGTTAAATACCTTTTATCTGGGCCGTTAGCCCTTTAAGAAGTTAACTGTCAAAACAGCGCTTATGTGAAATTGAATGAATGAATTAAATTCACAACGGTAAATAGTAAACAAATAGAGTAATAGAGATGTACAGCATGGAAACAGACCCTTCGGTCCAACCTGTCCATGCCGACCAGATATCACAACCCAATGTAGTCCCACCTGCCAGCAGCCGGCCCATATCTCTCCAAACCCTTCCTATTCATATACCCATCCAAATGCCTTTTAATTGTTGCAATTGTACCAGCCTCCACCACTTCCTCTGGCGGCTATCAGCCATAATTGTGGATCCTTGGAAATGAAAAAAAATAGTGCAACTGTCACATTGACAGCCACTGAGATTGGAATGGCCACCCACTTCTACATGTCGCAATACACTTTTACATATAGGCCCAGTACTTTTCACAAACGTTTACTAACTTAAAAGACAAATGTGGACTGTATGGTGGCACAGTGGTTAGCGCTGCTGCTTCACAGTGCCAGAGACCCGGGTTCAATTCCTGCCTCAGGCCACTGACTGTGTGGAGTTTGCACATTCTCCCCGTGTCTGCATGGGTTTCCTCTGGGTGCTCTGGTTTTCTCCCACAGTCCAAAAATATGCAGGTTAGGTGAATTGGCCATACTAAATTGCCCGTAGTGTTAGGTGCAGGGGTAAATGTAGGGGAATGGTCTGGGTGGGTGCGCTTCAGCGGGTTGGTGTCGACTTGTTGGGCCGAAGGGCCTGTTTCCACACTGTAAGTAATCTAATCTAATCTAATCAAAAGACAAAAGGACTAATACCCCTTAATTATGCAAGCAGATCAGACAGACACTCTTAATCCTACCAGGCGTAGCAGCCACCACTTAGCACATAGGGTCATAAATTTCTTCAGCACGGAAGCCACTCAAGCCTTTATATACTATAGATATAGCAATGTAACACCATAGTAATGGAATGTTATGTAAGAAGTGTTTATAAATAGGCTATTGTAAGAACTGTATTTAAGGATCCTATTGCAACCTCAAACTTGTGCTACTGCAATTGCTGAATAAAAGAGAGAGTGTGTTTGTGTGTGGGAGCAGGAGAGAGTGTGTGCGCGCACACGCATGTAAGATTGTGTGTGTGTGTGTGTTTGATAGTGTCTGCGTGAGTATGATAGAGTGTTTGCCTGTGAGAGGGATACAGACACACTCTAATTCTAAGTGATCAAAGACTTGACAGCAGTCTAGGTTTGTTCAATACATGACAGCAGTTGTAAGGCACTTAGATCTTTTGCTATAAATTCTGTGTCCTATGATTCTACCCTACTAGTCACCTGATGAAGGAGCAGCATTCTGAAAGCTTGTATTTTCAAATAAACCCATTGGACTACAGTCTGGTGTTTTGTGATTTTTAACTAAATGTGACTTTCATGCTAAACTTGGTTGGAATATATGTGGTATGTAGTTGTTTGTGCAATTTTCCTTTGGAAATGTTCATAAGGTGTTCTTAAGTGGATCATTGCGTTGGTTTAGTTTTAGTGTCTTCAGTATCTTTCCTGGGCTTCAGTGAAATAGAGGTGCAATTCAGCTACTAATCAAATGGGTATTTAAAGATCTGCTTGCTCCACCTGAAGAAAAGTTTGCTATTACTTATTCTAGCTTAAGTCCCTCTAATGAATGTTTCACAGAGTTCTTCTATGGACACAACCTTTCCCAAATTTGAAGACTTAAAGATGATGTCGGATGCATTTTCTGCACATCTGAAGAAAATTATCATCCACAACAGCTATGGTATCCTGTGATGGGATCAACGTGTGTAGGAGGAAGTTGCGTAGAGGAGTTACAGCAGGGATATAAAACATGCGGGAAAAAGTACCCATTTCAAGGCTTTACAGTTGGACACTCAGCTTCTCTTGGAAGACCATGATTACACAGATTGAGCCTCTCAAAATCACAAGGGGCATAGATAAGTAAATAACCAAAATGTTTTCTCCAGGGTTGGGTAGTCTAAAACTGGAGGGCATAGGTTTAAGGTGAGAAGGGAAAGATTTAAATGGACCTGAGGGGTGCATATATGGAATGAACTGCCAGAGGAAGTGGTAGATACAGGTACAAATGCAACATTCTAAAGACATTTGGATAGGAAAAGTTTAGAGGGAAATGGGCCAAATGTAGGTAAATAGAAGTGGTTCAGTTCAGGAAACCTAGTTGACATGGCCAAGTTGGGCCAAAGGGCCTCATTTCATGCTGTATAACTCTGTCTGTATCAGGAGTTGGCATTCATCTGTAGCTGACCTGCTACTTGATAAGTCTGGCAAATTACAAAATGGTGCAAAACTTACCTGGATCCTCAATTTATTAACCTATGGTTCCTTTCAGGGTACAGTACTGGGGATATCTTGAGTCAATTATCATAATCTTGGGATTAGGTTGACATTCCGATGTAATACAGAGGGAATGCTCCTCTATTGGAGATGCTATTGGATGCAACAGTAAACCTAGGTCTGGTCTGGTCTGGTCTGGTCTCTCAGGTGGACAATATGAACATCCCCTTGCACGATTTCAAAGAATTTTCCAGTAACCTGGAAATCAGGTTATCAGGAGATCAGTCATCTATAATTGACATCTCTACAAATAGATTATCTGCTCATTAACTGATCGGTGTCTGTGGGGGTCTTGCTGTAGAAAAACTGGCAATACATTTCCTACATTACAATAGTGGGCAGATGTTTTCTTCATAGGTTTCAGGATCCTGCTTTGTTTCACAAATGGGGTTCAAAAGCCTGCAATGTTTGGAAAAAGTTCAGTTACATGGGATCTTCCCTGAATTGGCCAATTGATGAGCGCACTAATTAAGGACAGTGGACCACCTTTTGAAATTGGAGGGTCAAGAGAAGGTCTTCCCAGGTTTGAAAGCAGTGACAACATGCCTTTCAAAGCAAATGAGGAGAGAGTGTCCCAGGATACTTTTTAAAAATGTAAATAAAAAATAGCTGAGGCAGCTTGATTACTATTGTGGGTGAAACCCCTCCAGAGGTTAGCTGTGACTGCAGATGAAACCTGGCAGGTTGGGAGGTCATCTATGTCTGCCTGAAATGGTTGTCCCATGATCTGCCAACAGAAGGCTGCCTCCAGGTAACCTTTACAGTTCCTGAACATCTGGAGGCTAACTGGAAAATTCCTGTAGACCTCCATCAATAAGGCTAAATAGGCCTTTAATTGCTTGCTTATTGCAGGAATCCCAGCTGTTCCTCCTATTTTGCCTTTAGGAAATTAATTCAGATTGAAGTGAAGTCATGGAACTGGTTTGCCAACAGGTGGTACAAAATTCCATTTCCATCTCTCTCAAGATCCAAAAATGTAATCCAGTAATCATACTTCAAAAGTATTTCAGGAAATCTCAAGGCTGTGAAAGGTACTGTATATAAAAATATGCAAGTCTTTCTTTTAGATTTTGCGCACACACAAGGATAAAGCAAGTGACCAAATAGATTGTTTACCACTTAAAATTCTCTCTAGTGACATTCACAAGGATGAGTAATCACTCAGATTAGCCTGTCTGGGGTCATGTACAGATACTGGTACCATTGATTATATTGACATCTTGACCCCAATCAAGAAATTTTATAATCTTGTCACAGGAAAATCAGATTGGCAGTGGACCCCAAGAAAACTCATTCTAGAATGTCTGAGATTTTTTTTGGAGTAGCTTGTGGTAGAGCTAACTAGGAAACAGGCAATTCTGGATTTGGTGATATGTAATGTTGCAGACCTGATTAGAGAGCTTAAGTTGAAGGAACCCCTGAGGGGCAGTGACCATAATATGATAGAATTCACCCTTCAATTTGAGAGGGAGAAGCTGAAATCAATGTAATGGTATTACAATTGATTAAATATAACTTTAAAAACATGAGAGAGGAGCTGGCCAGAATTGATTGGAAGGGAATCTAGGAAGGATGATGGTGGAGCAGCAGTGGCAGGGGTTTCTGGGGTAATCCGGGCAAAAAACCATCCCAAAGAAGAAAAACTATACTAAGGGGAGGCAACCAAGGGAAATCAGGGAAGCATGAAGGTAAAAGAAAAAGCATACATGTGGTGAAGATTAGTGGAAAGTCTTTAAAAACCACTAGAGGACAAGTGAAAAAGGAATAAAGGGAGAAAAGGTAAAATAGCCAGTATAAAAATATGAAGATAAGCTAACTAGTAATACGAAAGAAGATTGTGAAAGGTTTTTTTAGATATATAAAGGTAAGAGAGAGAAAAAGGTGGAGATTGGAACACTGAAAAATGAGGTTGTAGAAGTAATAACAGCAAGCAAAGAAATGGTGGAGGAACTGAATAGGTACTTTGCATCAGTCCTCACAGTGGAAGACACCAGTAGCATACCAGAACTTGAAGAGTGGTGGGGGCAGAAGTGAGTGTAATGGCAATCACTAAAGAGAAGGTACTAGGAAAGATGAAAGGTCTGAAGTGGATAAATCAACTAGACTAGTTGTCTGACACCCCAGAGTTGTGAAAGAGATTGTGGAGGCATTGGTGCTGAGCTTTCAGGAATCAGTGGAGTTGAGGAGTCTCAGAGCACTGGAAAAAGGATAATGTAACATCCCTGTTTAAGAAGGAAGGGAGGCAGAAGGCAGGGAAATTATCGGCTGGTTAGTCTGACTTTGGTTGTTGGTAAGATTTTAGAGTCCATTATTAAGGATGAGTTTGTGGACTACTTGGAATTGCATGGTAAAATAGGACTGAGTCAGCATGTCATGTCTGATAAATCTGTTAGAATTCTTTGAAGAGGTGACAAGGAAGTTAAAGAAAGAAGAGCTGGTTGATGTGATCTATTTGGATTCCCAGAAGGCCTTCGACAAAGAGCTCATAGGAGGCTGCTAAATAAAATTTGTTAGGGCAAGGTACCGGCATGGATCAAGGATTGGCTGACTGTCAAAAGGCAGAGAGTGGTGAAAGTGGGGGTCTTTTTTCTTGATGGCATCTGGCAACTTGTGGAGTTCTGCAGGTGTCAGTGTTGGGGCCACAACCATTCACCTTATATATTATTGATCAGAATAAAAGAACTGAGATTTGCTCAGTTTGCAGATGAAACAAAGATAAGGTGTGGAGGCGCCGGTGTTAGACTGGGGTGGACAAGTCAGAAATCACATGACACCACATTATAGACCAGCAGGTCTGTTTGATATCACAAGCTTTCAGAATGCTACTCCTTTGTCAGGTGAAGTACTTCACCTGCTGAAGGAACAGTACTCTTAAAGCTTGTGATTTCAAATAAACCCGTTGGACTATAATCTGGTGTCAGGAAACAAAGCTAGGTGATGGGACAGGTAGTGTTGAGGAAGTGGGAAGGTTGCAGAAGAACTTGGACAGGGTAGGAGAGTGGGCAAAGAGTGGCAGATGGAATACAATGTGGGAAAATGTTATGCACTTTGGTTGGAAGAATACGGGTATAGAATGATTAAATGGGGAAAGGCTTCAGAAATTTGACTAAGGAGTCCAAGTCCAAGTTAACTTCTGTTAAGGTTTAGTTGGCAGTGAGGAAGGCAAATTTAATGCTGGTATTCATTTTGAAAAGGCTGGAATACAAGAGCAGAGTTGTACTGTAGAGTCTGTATAAGGCTCTGGTCAGCCCACATTTGGAACATTGTGAGCGACTTTGGGCTCCATTTTTAAGGAGGAATGTGCTGATCCTGGAGACGGTTCGAAAGAGGTGTAGAAGAATGATTGCAGGAATTAAGGGCTTGTCATATGAGGGATGGTTGAAGGCTCTGAGACTGTACCCGCTGGAGTTTAGAAGAATGAGTGGGGAAGCCTCATTGAAGCTTACAGAATACTTAGAAGACTGATTAGAGTGGATGTGGTTAAGGTGTTTCCACTCTTAGGACCCAAGGCCACAGCCTCAGAGTGAAGGGATGACCCTTCAGAACTGAGATGAGGAGGAATTTCTTCAGCCAGCAGATGGTGAATCTGTGGAACTCATTGTTGCAGAAGGCTGTGGAGGTCAAACCATTTAGTCTGCTGAAGCCATAGATAGTTAGAATGTTAATTAGTAAGAGGATCAAAAATTTCAGGAAGAAGGCAGGAAATGGGGTTGAGAAACATATCAGTCATGATTTCATGATAAGCAGAAGGGCGGCATGGTGGCACAGTGGTTGAGGGCGGCACGGTGGCACAGTGGTTGAGGGCAGCACGGTGGCACAGTGGTCGAGGGCGGCATAGTGGCACAGTGGTTAGCACTGCTGCCTCACAGCGCCTGTAGACCCGGGTTCAATTCCCGACTCAGGCGACTGACTGTGTGGAGTTTGCACGTTCTCCCCGTGTCTGCGTGGGTTTCCTCCGGGTGCTCCGGTTTCCTCCCACAGTCACAAAGATGTGCGGGTCAGGTGAATTGGCCATGCTAAATTGCCCGTAGTGTTAGGTAAGGAGTAAATGTAGGGGTATGGGTGGGTTGCGCTTCGGCGGGTCGGTGTGGACTTGTTGGGCCGAAGGGCCTGTTTCCACACTGTAAGTCTAATCTAATCTAAAAATAATCTAATCAGACTCGATTGGTCAAATGGCCTAATTCTGCACCTGTATCTTATTGTCTATATCTTATAGTTCGTACATCAAGACCAGCGATTCCCATAATCCGTGAAAGTTATAAAGAAAGTACTGAAGAGCCACTTTAATCAATTTAATTTTTAAAAATCTATTATTTGAGGCTGTGATTTTCTAGTCAGTCTCCAGGTCTCTTGAGGTGGTGGAGAATGATAAGAGTTTTGTTAGTGGTTACCATACTAGTAATCCAGTGGCCTACAAAATGCTGCAAAGACAGAGTTTACATTCCACCTTGACAGCTGCAGGACTTAAATTCAATTCATTAATAATTCTGATATAAAAGCTCTTATCAGTAACGGTAACCATCCAACTACTGGATCATCATAAAAATTCAATGTAACCAAAGTCCCACACTCTTCCTGCTTATGTCCTGGGTACATAGGAAGTATGGTTAGTGTGGTTTGCAGATGACACCAAAATTGGAGGTGTAGTGGACAGTGAAGAAGGTTACCTGAGAGTACATGGGATCTCAATCAAATGGGCCAATGGACTAAAGAATGGCAGATGGAGTATAATTTCGATAAATGGGAGATGCTGCATTTTGGAAAGGCATATCAGGGCAGGAGTTAGGCACTTAATGATAAGCTCCTGGGGAGTGTTACTGAACAAAGAAACTTTGGAGTGCTGATTCATAGTTCCTTGAAATTGGAGTCGCAGGTAGTTAGGTAGTGAAGAAGACATTTGGTATGCTTGTCTCTATTCATCAGTGCATTGAGTATAAGTGTTGTGGCTGAACAGGACATTTGTTAGGCTACTTTTGAAATACTGTGAGCAATTCTGGTCTCCCTCCTATAGAAAGGATGTTGTGAAACTTGAAAGGGGCAACTTTTTCACGTAGAGAGGGGTGTATGTAGGGAATGAGCTGTGAGGGGAAGTTGTGGAGGCTGGTACAATTACAACATTTAAAAGGCATCTGAATGGGTACATGAATGAGAAGGGTATAGGGGGAAATTGGCCAAACGTTAGCAGATGGGAGTAGATTGATTTAGGATATCTGGTCATAATGGACAAATTGGACTGAAGGGTCTGTTTCCATGTTGTATAGCTCTATGACACTATGATTCTATGACAGAGTTGGTGGTAATTTGTGAGAATTCCAACCATGAATAGAGTTTACTCATAGGCAGATTTAAGCATCCATCTCAAATGAATCAATACAGGCCATGATTAGGGAGATGTTTGCCATATAAAGTAGGATGAGACACACCTTATCCGTAGCTTTGCATCTCATTACTTTTTTCTCAAAAAAATCTAAATAGCACGTTAGGACTGATGTGCTGGCTAAGGAAAGGGATGGTAACAAAAAGGAAACATTGAAATGGGACCTCCAATCAAAGTGTTTCCAATTTTTAGCCTTTGTCATCACCCACTTCAGCCAGTGCATATCCTTATTTCCAGATGATTAAATTCATACCTGCACAAGCACCGGAGCAACAATCTTTGGCAGGGTCTTCTGGGGCTCTAAATGCAAATAAAATCATGTGGACCAGATTAATTACATCTTAGGCTATTAAAGAAAGCCAGGATATAGAGGATGTTCTGGGGTTCATTTTTCAGTCCTGTTAGGAGAGGTACCAGAGGATTGGAGGTCAGTGAAAATTGTACCTCTATGCAAAAAGTGCATGAGGGATAATGCCAAATAATTATAGATTGATCAGTTTGAATTGAGGGCTTCCATATTAACCACCAACTGGACAGCAAATTCAAGATATTCACTACCGTTTTGGTGAAAAAGTTTTTCCTCACGACTTCTCCAATCCTACTGCCAATCACTTAAAATCTGTGCCCACCTAGTAATTGACCTCTCTGCTTGTGGAAACAGTTTTGTAATGTGCTGTTGAAGGAGGCTTGGTTAGTTGGGACTGTGCATTGGTAATGTTTTTGGATTTCATGGAGAGATGTTAGATGTTCTTTTGTTTAAGTTGGCCATTGCCTAACATTTTTGTATCATGTATATTACTGACTATTTATTAGCCCAAGCCTGAATGCTTCTAGGTCTTGCTATGTATGGACACAGACTAAGGAGTTGCAAATGGTATTGTAATCTGTAAACATTAGCAAATGTCCCCACTTCTGATTGAGGGAGGGAAAGCCATTGATGAAACATCTGAAAATTGTAGACCCTAGGTCAGTACCCTGAGGAGGTCCTGCAGTGATCTCTTGCGACTAAAATAAACAGAACCACTTTACTTTGTGCTAAGTAGGACAGTTTCCCCCCAGATTCCACCGGTTTCAATTTAGCTTTGATTGCTCGATGTCACACTTGGTTAAAGTGCTGCCTTAATGTAAAGTGTTGTCATTCTCACTTCACCTCTGAAGTTCAACACTTCTGTCCATGTTTGTGCGAAGATTATAATCAATTCAGGAGTCAGGTCATCGCAAAAGACCACCAAGGAACAAAGTTAAAAATCACATAACACCAGGTTATAGTCCAACAGCCGTATTTGCTTTCGGAGCAGTGCTCCTTCATTAGGTCGCTGTGAAACAGGATTGTAAGACACAGAATTTACAGCAAAATATTACAGTTTTGTGCAGCTGAAATGATATATTGAACAAACCTAGATTGGTGTTAAGTCTTTCAGTTTTTTAAAATGGTTTGCAGGTTTCATTCATCTTTTAGAATTGGGAACAGATTACTACTATATAATGACACTTTGTAGCGTTGACAGCACTTTCTGTAATTTTGCTAATGGTTAGGAGTGAACTGATGATACAATAATTCACTGGATTATTTGTGCTCCTATAATGGCAAGATCCTGGGGAGTGTTGCTGAACAAAGAGACCTTGGAGTGCAGGTTCATAGATCCATGAAAGTGGAGTTGCAGGTAGATAGGACAGTGAAGGAGGCGTTTGATATACTTTCCTTTATTAGTCAGAGCATTGAGTATGGGAGTTGGGATGTCATGTTGTGACTGTGCAGGACATTGATTAGACTACTTTTGAAAGATTGTGTGCAGTTCTGGTCTCCCTCCTAACAGAAGGATGTTATAAAACTTGAAAAGGTTCAGAAAAGATTGACAAGGATGTTGCCAGGGTTGGACGGTTTGAACTATAGGGAGAGGCTAAGTAGGTTGGTGCTGTTTTCCGTGGAGTGTCGGAGGCTAAAAGGTGACTTTATTAATGTTTATAAAATCATGAGGGACATGGATAAGGTAAATAGACAAGGTCTTTTTTTCTGGGTTGGGAGATTCCAGAGCTAGAGGGCTTAGGTTTAGGGTGACAGGGGAAAGATTTAAAGGGGGGGCGAGGGGGAGCTTTTTCACGCAGAGGATGGTGTGTGTATGGAATAATCTGCCGGTGGAAGTGGTACAGTTGTAACAGTTAAAAGGCATCTGTGTGGATATATGAATAGGAAGGTTTTCGAGGCATATGGGCTGGTTGCTGGTAAATGGGACTAGATTTATTTAGGATATTTGGTTGTCATTGATGTGTTGGACTGAAGGATCTGTTTCTGTGCTGTACATCTCTGTGACTCTATTTGTGGAGAGTTTGGTTAGTAGATGATACTACTGTATTTGTGCTGGAACTAGAAACATGGTTGGGTCTAGAGAACAAATTTTCCTGTGTAGATATTGTGATATCTGGCACTTTCAGCCCTTTCTTTATATTTTGAAGAGTGAATTGATTTAATTGAGACATATAGGAGACATATATGGCTAGCACGAGGGCACATGGCTTTAAATTGAGGGGTGATAGATATAGGACAGATGTAGTTTCTTTACTCAGAGAGTAGTAGGGGCGTGGAACATACTGTCTGCAACAGTAGTAGACCTGTTTACTTTAAATGTATTTAAATAGTCATTGGATAAACATAAGGATGAAAATGGAATAGTGTTGGATAGATAGGCTTCAGATTGGTTCCACAGGTTAGCACAACATCGAGGCTGAAGGGCCTGCACTGCGCTGTAATGTTCTATGTTCTATGAATTGGCTGAGGGCTGACAGTTGTGATTTTGGACACCTCACTCCTAAGCCAAGATGGATATTTCACTTGGCACTTCTGGTTGAAGATAATGCCAAATGAATTAGCTTTGCCTTTGTGATTCTGGGATATAGGTGAAACCTCCTCCATAAAATTAGCCACTGATGATATAAAGTGATTGTGTATGCTTCAGAAGTATTTGTTATTCTGGCACAATGATATAGTTTCACCTCCCATTGAGAAGGATGCAAATACAGCACTTGTCCCAGGTGTTTGTTCTCTACATTTGTTTGCTGAACTATTTGTGCTCTCCAGTCCTTATCTGTCCCTTGCATTTTGTACTCTCTTGGCCTACAAGTGGCACTGTAATTTATTATGGTAATTGCTCAGTAAATGTAGTGTGCTTGGGGAAGATGGTAATGAAACAGATGAATCACATTGCATTTAAGATTTAGGGTGATTGTTAATGATGGTGAATGACTGGGGAGGCAATGAACTACATAGAAAGTAAAGGCTTAGTGCTGCTCGAAATGATCCCTTTAAGCCTAGTGAATTGAGTTACGCACCCTGCCTGCTTTACAGTTTGGAGATGGAAGCGTGGAACCCAAAGGCCAAAGTAATTTGCTTCAATGTAAGTTGCAATCAAAGAATTTACCCAACTGAGTTCTCAATTTTGCCCATGCGTTTTAACGTTCTACCTCTATAGAAACTATCTTCAGATTAATGTTGGAGCCACAATCTTGGATCCTCAAACCGTAATGGCTTAAAAACCGCTTCAAAACTCTCCATATTTATTAGAAATGATTGACACCAAAAACAGCAAACACTTGATGAGATTGGTCAGTTGAATTGAAGAAGCTTCTTATTGAAGTTGAGGTAGGAAATAGAGTTTGGGCACACCTATTACAGTTTAAAGTACTCTTAATACTATTAAAGTAGGAGAGGAGGTAGAAGTATTTATTTGTGGACTTACTCGTGTGCAGTTTTTTGTTAGTTATAATGTTCCCTTTGTGTTTTCTGACCTGTTGAATAAGACAATTAGAACCTGAAAGTTAATTCACATCACAAGATACGCTCTATCTATCAGAACAGTTCATCGAAGATTTATGTTAATGATAATGGCCTAAAAATCAATCATTTCATATGTTAGTTTATCAGTAAAAAACATTTATAAGTCATAAACCACGCGTAACAGCAAACCAATTATTTTTTGTATGCGCAGCTAACAAAGGGCTGGGAGACTAATAGGCACGTGGAACTGTAACATTGTGTACATATGGAACATGAAGTCAGTATAGGTGATTTAAAGGCAATGTACACATGCAACATTCTTCTCCTTTTCTAAAAAAGTTGAAGAACTTAAAATAACAACTGGACCCATGAGACTAGAATGTATAGGTAATTTGTTGCTATGTCTGGATCTTGCAATTGTGACTATGCCCGGAGGTGCAGTTGATTGCCACAGTCATCAGTAATATTGCTTCTGTTTGTGTTGTCATGTTTTTCATGCGTGGACTGCAGTGGCTGTTTCAGAATTTCCTTATCCTGTCGCACAGTAGTCACATTTTGTTCCTTAAGAGTTGTAGCTCATTTTATACAATCATTCTTTTACTTCCATCAAATTTTTGGTTTTATGTTGGTTTATGTTCTCTTTCATAACCTCCTCTAATAATCGTTCAGCCTCTTTTTTTTAATGTTTTCTTTGAAGCCGGGGGCCTGCTCCACTTGTAATTTCAGTGGTTGATAGGTTTTCTCTGTCGTGCTTGAAATTCTTTAACTAAAGCATTATTTATTTCTGAAAAACAGTGTTTCGCACTGCTGCCTCAAAGTGCCAGAGACCAGGGTTCGATTCCAACCTCTGGCAACTGTTTGCTCATTCTCCCCGTCTGTGTGGGTTTCCTCTGCGTGCTTTGGTTTCCTCCCGCAATCCAAAGATGTACAGGTTAGGTGAAGTGGCCATGTTAAATTACCCATAGTGTTCAGGGACGTGTAGGTTTAGGTGCATTAGTTAGGGTAAATATGGATTAATGGGGAATGAGTTTGGGTGGGATACTCTTCGGAGGATCGGTGTGGACTTGTTGGGCCAAAGGGCCAATTTTCACACTGTAGGGAGTCTTTGAGATTTGTGGCTTTTTATTGTGTGCAGTATGCATCTTTGCCTGTTTTTTTTTTACAGGCCTGTCTTTTTTCTTCAGCATTATGTTGAGCTCAAACTGAAATGTCTGTAGTTGTTCCTGCTGAGTCTTTTTTAACGTGTAAGGGTTTTTCCAGATCTTCTTGCAAACTGACAATATTTTCATTCCATTGCTGATACAGAGTGTGAAGTTTATCCAGCTTCCTTTCTTTTTCTTCCAGCTCTTCATTCATCTATATGAGCTGAATGTGGGTATCATAGAATCCCTACTCTGCAGTGATCCTCCCTCTACAGACTTCATAATTCTGCAGATGGAATACTCATGCATGAATTATTTTTGAACCGTTTGGCTCAACATTTTCCTCTTGAAATTTGATTTTTTCTCTTCACAGGAGAGAACTGAGATTTTAGCTTTTCTAATTCAGAAGCAAGTGTTCTATGTTTCCTGCATATTCAGTTTTGCAAGTGCTTGTTGAATAGCCTGTTGGAGTTTCTATTATGTCTAATGTTTGACGAAATCCATGGATTGTGAGGAGTGCTAGGTCAAAGCAAACTGATCTACCTGTAATGTTTCTGATGTAGACCATCTACAATAGATAAGTTGATCCTGTGCATGGAATTGGTGAACCATTATATTTAAACATTTTACTATTGTAGATTTCATCATAGCTATCCATGTCTATGAATACATTTTGTTTTAGAATTTGCAGGATTGATTTATTGCATCTGTGTCAGGTAATTTGAATGTTTGCAAATAATTTGGTTGGTGTGATATCATTGCCTTCATCATAGAAAATGTCAATGTGAAACATATATTAGCCACTCATTGTCTTATCATGCACATCGTTTAATTCTGGTTTGTTGAGCACTGCATTCACGTACCTCTGGTATTGTTGTAGCTGGGAAGTATTCCTTATGCATGGTCTGATTGGCTTAGTGCACGAATCTTTATAACCACATCAGCCTTTGCTGTGTTGCACTGCCTCTTTCAATGGCCTTTCCTGCCAAATGCCTTGCAATGTTGATTGAAAGCTCGGCATTATGCATTGAAAAGGCCATACCTTCAACATGTCCAGCTGCATTTGGGTGTTCTCGTAATTGTGTCAACTGTTGAATTTGTACTTGGGATCTGTAATCTTCATTGACCTCAAGGATTGTTTCATACTTACATCTGTCCTAGTTCCTTTGATATGATACATTTTTGGTTTGTCGAGAAAATCTTTTTCAAAAGCTTCTGTGGGAATGGATGCAATCTCAACAATTTTGTTTGCAACATTCTGATCTGAAAAATCAGAAAATGAGCTTTTTACCCTCTATCTGCTAACAAAATGCTCTATGAATTCTGCAGACTCCTGTCTAAATGACATGAATTCTAGTTGATGAGTACAGAAGTTTAATAAGACTCTGAATTGGTCTTCTAACGTGTCTGTGTCTTTTGGCAATGTTTTAGCTCTTTGGCTGTTAATCATGATTTCTCAAGTTTGTTCCCATGTGATTTGATTTATTTATTGTCATGTATATTTTGTTACAAAATACAGTAATAAGTGTTGTATGGTGTCACCACTCTGGCACCATCTTAAGCCACAGAAAAATAAACCAAAACATAGAATATAAAGACAGAAAAATAAAAAAAAGTTCAAGTCTACAGTCCTTCTTGTTAAGTGTTCCACCATGGATCATGGAGCTAGTGGCCAGACAAGAGTCCACTTTGTTGCTGCTGGAATGAAAGTTGCCACACTTTGGCACCATCTTGCCTCCAATGGACACTCTCGCCACTATGAGTCCTTGCTGGACTGGCCATTGCAGATACTACCGTTGCCGCTGGGTACTGCACTAGCCCAAATTCGACTACACTATCGCCATGAATTTGCTTTGGGCCCACCTCGTCGATGCAGTAGCTGCTGATGCTGCCAGGTCACATTCTGGGCCCAAAACACCTCTGTCCGTACTTCCATAAATCTACACTGGACGCAGACACCACTAGGAACACAAGCATGCCTCTGACACCACTGCCACGAGTCTGTGGTGGGTCCAATTGCAAACTCGCACAAGCTCACTCTGGGCCCACTTGCTGCCACTGATGCAGTCACTGCAATATGTAAGTAAAACTAAAGAGAAACAAAACACAAAAAGAGAGGCAAAAGAAAATAAACATAAAGCAGCTGGAGTGGATGAGCCCTGGGCTTAGAAGACCTACTCCACTGCCATTTTATCTGAGGTGTTGCTAATCAAATCATAACGTCTTATCTTTCTAGATGCAACTGAGAGAGTTACAGACAGTTGTGAACACAGCCCTGTTCATCACGTAAACCAGCCTCCCATCCATTGACTTCATGTATACTTACCGCATAATCAAAGAACCCTCCCACTCTGGATGTGCTGCCTTCCAATCTCATTTGTTGGGCAGAAGTTTGAATACATGTATGAATAGATTCAAGGACACCTTCTTCCCTGTTATCAGACTTTTGAATGGACCTCTTTTTGTTAATGTTGATCTCTCTCTCTGCATCTTCTTGGCAGCTGTAACATTGTATCCTGCACTCTGTTCTGTTACCCTCATTCATTTATACAGTACGATTGCCAGCAAAGCACGTAAGACAACACCCTTCACTGTATTTTGGTACACGTGTCAGTAATAAATCAAATCAAACCTGAGTTTGGAATTTGTTTAAATATCTTAGATTCTTTTAAAAGATCTGCATTCAAATTCAAACTCCGGATTATTGCGGATATTCTGACAATATGCCTTTGACCTCCCTTTGCTTTCTATTGATCCAGGAAAGACTTTGATCACTTATCATTTTCAAGTGAGTTCAACGAGTCTGTCAATATGGATTTATCTACTTATCAGGAAGTTGTGTTTTTAATGCACTCTGACGCTGTAAACAACAAAGATATTGAGAGTTTTATTTTAGAATGATTTAAGACTGGCAACCCTTTGTTTCGCTTGTAGCTTAAGTTGCTTGCTTCAACACTTCAATCGATAGTCACAGGTGAGGTGCCGGAAGACTAGAGGCTGGCTAACGCGGTGCCACTGTTTAAGAAAGGTGGGAAGGACAAGCCACTATAGACCAGTGAGCCTGATGTTGCTGGTGGGCAAGTTGTTGGAGGGAATCTGAGGGACAGGATGTACATGTATTTGTAAAGGCAAGGACTGATTAGGGATAGTCAACATGACTTTATGTGTGGGAAATCATTCTCACAAACTTGTTTGAGTTTTTTGAAGAAGTAACAGAGAGGATTGATAAGGGCAGAGTAGTAGATGTGATCTGTATGGACTTCAGTAATGCGTTCGACTGGGTTCCCCATGGGAGACTGGTTAGCAAGGTTAGATCTCATGGAATACAGGGAGAACTAGCAATTTGGATACAGAACTGACGCAAAGGTAGAAGACAGAGAGTGGTAGTGGAAGGTTGTTTTTCAGACTGGAGGCCTATGACCAGTGGAATGCCACAAAGATTGGTGCTGGGTCCACTACTTTTTGTTATTTATATAAATGATTTGGATGTGAGCATAAGACATATAGTTAGTAAGTTTGCAGATGACACCAAAATTGGAGTTGTACTGGACAGTGAAGAGGGTTACCGCAGATTACAACAGGATCTTGATCAGATGGGACAATGGGATGAGAAGTGGCAGATGGAGTTTAATTCAGATAAATGCGAGGTGCTGCATTTTGGGAAAGCAAATCTTAGCAGGGCTTATCCACTTAATGGTAAGGTCCTCGGGAGTGTTGCTGAACAAAGAGACCTTGGAGTGCAGATTCATAGCTCCTTGAAAGTGGAGTCGCAGGTAGATAGGATAGTGAAGAAGGCATTTGGTATGCTTTCCTTTATTAGTCAGAATATTGAGTACAGGAGTTGGAAGGTCATGTTGCGGCTGTACAGGACACAGGTTAGGCCACTGTTGGAATATTGCGTGCAATTCTGGTCTCTTTCCTATCTGAAAGATGTTGTGAAACTTGAAAGGGTTGAGAAATGACTTACAAGGATATTGCCAGGGTTGGAGGATTTGAGCTATAGGGAGAGGCTGAACAGGCTGGGGCTGTTTTCCCTGGCGTGTTGGAGGCTGAGGGGTGACCTTAAAAGATGTTTATAAAATCATGAGTAGCATGGATAGGATAAATAGACAAAAGTCTTTTCCTTGGAGTGGGGAAGTCCAGAACTAGAGGGCATAAGGTTTAGGGTGAGAGGGCAAAGGGTGGTACGTGTATGGAATGAGCTACCAGAGGATGTGGTGGAGGCTGGAACAATTGCAACATTTAAAAAGCATTTGGATGGGTATATGAATAGGAAGGATTTGGAGGAATATGGGCTGGATGCTGGCAGGTGGGATTAGATTAGGTTGGGATACCTGGTCAGCATAGACAAGTTGGGCCGAAGGGTCTGTTTCTGTGCTGTACGTTTCTATGACTCTAAACAATGTTTTTCTTCCGCTGTTGATCACACCATGTTAATGGTAATAGTCTTATAATCACTGGCCTATCAGAGATTGATTAACTCTGGGGCTTAGTTTATTTGATACAGTAAAACACATAAGTTATAAAGTAAAAGTTTCAGCAAACCAATTGATTTCTGTGTTGGCAGTGTTTCAATATAATTTAGATGAGACCACCAAAACTGGAAACAAGACAATTTATTATGAACTTGCAAGTAAGGGCTTCAATTGCATAAGCAAATGAGCAAATTAGAACTTAGGTTAGTGTACAGTTATACCCTTTGAGCTGAGTGAGGTCATCTCTCCAGACTCCTAATTATCCAATCTCTCTCTTACTGTACCAGACCACTGCCCAGCTGTGCCCCACCCTTATTACTTCCCCCTTCCCCAGGTTGGCAATCTTCTTTTCTATAAATGCTGACACATACGTTTATTTTGTCAAGATCTGGTTTAATATTTTGTATCAATTCTGTTGGCACATTCTGTCCTCGGGCATTTCATTAACTTGTATCATTTTGTATAGCTCAAGCATTTCGGTTATCTCAGCTTTTTGCTGAAAGCATAATTTTACAAAAAGAACTTTTTGTTGTACTAATTACAACCAAAGTTCGTATTTAATTAACCACAATTATACACCGAAAAGTCCCTAAATACCTGCAGGGTTAATAGTTCTCTTGCTGTGTACCCCTTTTTTGTATGCTTTTTCTATATCTGCAAAAACAACACTTTACCCCATTTCTAACAGCAGCATGTACACTCAAAGCAGAATAAGGCAGAGTTGCAAAATTGTGTAAACACAGCACGTGACGTCCTGAAAAGAGATCTTTCTTAAAAGCAAGTTACGCATACAACAAGAGCTTGAGGAGTTAGCAAAGCTCAGTTCTTGTTACCAATTTTATGATAGAATGTTTCAGTAGCAGTTATAACAAAGTAATATAAAAAAAGTTATAAAAGTCAAATTGAAATTACCAGGAATGATGAGTGAGATCAGGATGGGTAAGAGAAAAGCCAGTCAACTATAATATTGTCATTCATGTGAAGATGAGCAGTGCTAGATTTCCATTGGAACATAGAACCTCACAGTTGAACTGACACGTTTCAAATTTTCCAGAAGCAAAAGCCTGTATAACAGATATAGTTGAAAGGAGATTTAGCTGTATTTCTCATAGCATAAGTTGTTTAAACTTCTAAAATTATCTAATGTTTTTAATGTCAATTATCTAGGGTTTTAACCCAAATAGAACTTCAATAGTTTTCAATAGTCTCATGCACTGATCTCAGCATTAATTGCAAATTAATGACTTTGTTGATGTTGAATTATTGTTGCCATTGCAACCTCTGTAACACATTCCATTAAGTAACTCTTTTCATCAATTGTTTGTCATTCAAGCTGTTGCATGACTCTGATAACATCTATTTATACCTATGACTTTCTTAATTGCCTGTAAATTTTGATTTATATCAATAAATAAAAAGTTAACGCATAACTTATTGTTTGACTTGTTCTTGAATTAATCAAAGAAGGAGAATTTAATTCATGCAATAAATTATAGTTATCAGAAGGTTTGTGAAATTGTGTGCAATATTTACTTTGAACTTCATGTTATAAGACAGTTTGGCAAACGATTTAGATATAATTCATTTCCAGATATAAAATTGTGTTGTAAATCCCTGACAGTTTCTTACTGAGAATGAACTAAAAGATTAAACATTTATCTGATTACTTGAATTATTTTTGTCTGGATATCTAAATCACGTTTGCTACATGAAGGTGAAAATCCTTATTCTTGTGCTTATATCAAATTTTCACCCTTCTCCTCCCCATCATTGTAAATCAAACCTTTCAGAACCCTCCTTTGTCTGACTCTGCCCTTTTATGCTCCACCAGTTCAGTCATCTAGTCATAGTTAACAGTACTATTTCTGCACTTCTTTCATCTACGGCCCTTCCTAACATCTGTTTCTTTGGTACAGTGTCCTTTTTAAAACTTATGTCCCTTGTAGCACTGGGATGTTTTTTCTGCTTAAAAGCTCTGTAACTTATTAATATTCTCCTTCATCCTGATTATAATGGTATAGAAGGCGGAGTGGGACCATTCAGTGCAGCCATTTTGGCACTAGCAATTTGGCGTGGCCTGTTTGGCGCAGCCTGTTTTGCTGCAGACCCGTTTAGGCGCAGAACTATTTTGGCGCAGATATTCGGTAGTCATCAACGAAAATCAACATAATAGTAGAATTATTAAATGGGTAGTTTCCAGTGGTTTGTAGTTATTATTAAAATAATTAGTCATCAAAGAAAAACAACTGTAGAGGGAACTTAAGTGATGAACGAGTGCTGAGAAAATTCTTCGGAATGATGCCGAATAACAGAGCGCTGAAGAAAATGGTTCGTAGGACAAGAAATTGCTGCTTACCCAGTAAATCCAAGAAATTTAGAAGAACTTGTAATTCCAGATAGCTTTAAAACATATTCTGTTTTTGAATATAATGAAGAATAATTTTTGCTAGCTGACAGCGGTAGCACCACCTGTAGAATTCTTATATTTGGAAGAAGAAGGAATGCCGAGTTTCTGAAAATATCAAAAAAGTTATATGTTGATGGAACATCCAAAATTTCCCACCTCTATTTTCACAAATTTAAGTTATTTTAGGGGAAATACATAAAAGTGTGTTCCCACTGTTGTATGCTTTACTCCCAAATAAGTTACGAACAACATATGATAAATTATTTGAAATGGTTCTGGAAATACAGCCTGAATGCTGCCCTGACATTATCAATTGTGACTTTGAACTTGTACATCTCATAGCAGGACACGATATTCCGTTGAAATTAAAGAAATTCAGGGAATTAAATGGGTTATATTTTTTTTTAGAAATTTTGAGGAACCACGGTTAGGAGTGGACTAATCACAGACTAAATGCAGTTGATACACAAATGACTACAAACTACTAGAAACTACCCATTAAATAATTCTACTATTATGTTGCTTTTCTTTGATGACTAGTTATCTTAATAATAACTACAAACTACTGGAAACCACCCATTTAATAATTCTACTATTATGTTGTTTTTTGTTGATGATAACTGTATATCTGCGCCAAAATAGTTCTGCACCTAAATGGATCTGCGCCAAAATAGGCTGCGCCAAACAGGCCGTGCCAAAATGGCTGCGCTAAATGGTCCTAAATCCCATAGAAGGTCAAAGATGGAGAGATCAGGGTGGCAATGTGGTAGAGAACTGAAGCAGTAACTTGGGTGTGCACTTGCTGAAAAAGTGGAGGCATTTTGAAAATCAGTAATACAGTTTGTATTTTGCTTCTGTAATTTGTGATGGCATGTGGAGTGAGTATTTAGAATCTTAAAATTGGTGTTGGGGGAGGTAAATGAACAGTTATACTATTTCCTCCACTTATATGGAAGATGTAAAGCTATCAGGTGAAAGACTACAGGTTAGTCAGATGATGAAAATTTTAACCAGGTTGATGCATAGGAAACCTTTTCTGCAGAAGGGCAGTATTTAATAATAATTGATAGCTTATTGTCTCTCTCTTTCTGTGAAACCATCCTGAAAAGTGACATTTAAAAATACATATTTTAGGAAAGATTTCACTCCTGTGTCAACTAAAGACAATATTACCACATTTCTTGGTGTAGATTATATATAGAAGGCCTTTATTTTGTGGTTGACTTTACAAATCTGTTTTAAATGAATTTATAGAGTCATAGAGGTGTACAGCATGGAAACAGACCCTTCGGTCCAACCCGCCCATGCCGACCAGATATCCCAACCCAATCTGCCAGCACCCGGCCCATATCCTTCCAAGTCAATGACAAAAACTAACATCTGTGTAGCATATATGGAAGATCTTGGCCATTTCTAATAAGTGAGAACTTATCATCCTTTTTGCTAACATTCACCAGTATTCCATTGCTGCATCTCCTACCCTAAATATTTTGGGGGTCAGATTATGTGATTTGACTAGAACTTTATATGGTCAAGCCAATAATATTTCACTTTAGAGAGTAGGTCAGGGCTAGTTATTCTGCAGTAAATGCCACACTTCCTGCATTCCACCACCTGTAAATCACAAGTTAGAAGTGTGATGGAAAATTCTCCATTTTCCTGGATGAGTGTACCTTCAACAATACTTTTAAGTTCTAAACTGTCCAAATCATAACAACCAGCTTACCAGGTACTCAATTAAGTGCTTAAAACACTCATTCCATTACTGGTGAGCTATAGCGACATTGCAGCAACTTGTGAAGGCTTCTTTTACAGCAACTCCTAGCGTGCGGCCTCTACCACACATGTACAACAGGCAGCTGCTAATGCTGCTACTTCCAAGTTTATCTCCTCATAGCTATATATCATCCTCACTTGAATGTATATAAAAATCATTCCTTTGTTGTTGCTGTGAGGATCTGGCTGTCCTCATGCAGAAAACTAATATGCAGTACAGTAAGGTATAAGGAAGGCAAATGGAATTTTGGCATATGCGTTGCTAAAGATTTAGATAATACAAGTAGTGAAACATTGCTGCAACTGCATAAGGCATTAGTGAGACAGCATCTGCAGTACTGAATATAATTTCAGTCCCTTTACTTGAGGAGGTATTAGGTTCTTTTTCCTGAGGTTTTACACATGAGATGCAACTTGTGCACACCAACTTCTGCAAGCAGTTACAGTTTATTAAAGCCTGTACAGGCTAGGTAACCCCCTTTGACACTCTCCGCGGGCGTGCAAAATCGAGTCAAAAGAGGCCTTGAACGAAGGAAACACATCCCCTGTATACAGGTCAGTTGGTAATGCTCACAGGTACTCTGGCCGCTCCCCCTGCCCAAAGCCACATGTTACCCAGGTACAATGGTTGGATGAGGTCATCCTCTGAGATAATGTAAATGTATATGCCCTAATACCAGGGAATTGTTATGAAAATGATTTCCTGACTACATGATTCCTCAAGACAATGTAGGTGTGATATGTTTCAGTGTCGGGAGATGATCACGCAAATGAATTTGAGTGGCTGAGCATGGTTATGAAAGCATTTCTGAATGGAAGGGACTGAATGAGAGTTTAATTTGATAATGGTAGTAAATCTATGCCCAAATGAAGTGCATGAATGTCCTGCATGAATGTTGCCCCCACACACTTCCAGAATGTTCAGCTGCTGGAGAAAGACAGTATAGTTTAACCCTTTAACATTAATGTCCAGACAGATCATACAATTTTTGTCTTAACATAACATTTCACCCTTTTATCATGCCATGATAACCACTTAGAAGACATGAGCAGCTTTCATAAGACTCTGACAGCCAGCATTTAAACAGGTTATTGACACACAACATGCAATGATTATAACAACAAAAAATTGTTGCAGTAGATAGTAGAAAGTTCACCATTAAAATTCTTAAATCCACAGTCCTTAGTGACCACTCCACCCACTCCAAGTTGAGTGGAAACGAGCCAGTTATCCAAATCTCCTTCAGTAAAGTCCAACCTAAAAACAAAATCCAGTCTGTCCTTACACACCACTCCAGAAAAACCTGAACTCTTGGATAAGGGCAGTTAAATACTTCACAAAACTGACAACACTTCCATCCTTACGGAGATGCTTCACATGGGGGAATACCAGCACATCCGAGCGTGACATGCAGCAGCTGCAGATGCAGCAGCAGGCTTGGTGAATGCAGCATTCTTTGCTGCTTCTGCTCTGCTGTTAAATGTAGCAAAGCCAACTGGCTGTTTAGATGTTAGATTGATCAGTAAACCTTCATATCGCTTAAATGATTGAAAGAGAAAGTAAAGCTCACGTGGTTTAATGTCCAGAGGAAGCGTCCTCTTCACTGTTCTAGCTTGTTCACTTTTCATGCTCATGACTGGGGAGCTGATTGAATCTGTTGGATCAGGTTGTGGAGGACCAGGTGGTGGTCCGAAAGCACACTTAATCTGTGAATGGAGAAACTCTAGAGACGATGTTAACTGCTGAAAGTATCTCTGCATTTCCTCTCTTATTCCTTCCTTGCCAAGGTGGTTATCAGTATGAAGACAGTCACACATTTAACTACACTAAATTGTGTCTGCCTATTTCAACACTCTGTCATCTTGAAGTCTGTTACTTTGTTTGTTATTTATGTCATTATCAAGTTTTATGTTATCCATAAATTCTAAATTGTACTGCCTAAACAATTCAGTCAATTATCAACATCAATCACTGGTCCTAAAATCAAATGGGGGACTCCATTCAGGTTATTCAAGAATTGTTTTCATTTAACAAATTGATACTTGGCTATTGTGAAAGCTGTCAGGAAAAGTATTTCAAAATTCTGGAACAGCAAGAAAACAACAAAATGTTTCCTGTGCTTTAGCCATTGAAGAGGCAGTTTCCGTTCAGATTTAAATCTCAAATATTTATGGGAAATAAATGCAGAATATATTAAAATATGTTCTCCAAATGAAGCTTCCCAAACAAAACAGTCAGAATTCCAGTGGCAACTTTGGCAGAGATCAAAATTCTTTGAATTTGCAATATGAAGGAGACCTATGAAATCTTAACAATAATTGACAGAACTTAAGCAGCTCAGCCTCAAGTTTGAATATTCTCTCAAATCTCAACAAAACATCAAAATTAAAATGCACTCTTCTTTTTGTGAACTCTCTGCTTTAAAAAAAAATGCAAAGATATTTTAGTACAACGCTCTCATCTGGCTAAAGCATGACTACTGACACACTTGTCCCTAGCCTAGAGACTGAGACTCCCACAACAATAACCTGGAGAAAGCTTCCCTGATAGTCAGTGCACTTCACTGTCGGGATCTGAGCGGACTGGCTCTACTTTCTCCCCCTTTTCCCGGTGATGCCATGTTGTCCTAAAAGTACTTCTAAGGGGAGATGTGGGGGATAAAAGTGATAACTTTAAGAAGTACCAAATTCTATTTAGATGTTTTTCTTTGAAGTTCCTAACTTTCTAACTTTTATTTAAAATACTCCGGAGCCTCCAATCTCGCCACTAGAGGAATCTAAACTCCGTTCTCCAGGGGACCTTAACCCCTTTCTCACTTTACTTCTCACCGGGACTTGAACACCTTTTCTTACTCTATATGTCTGGGGACTCTAATCCCAACTAAAACCTGAGGGACCGTAATCTCAATCAAACCCCTGGGGTCTCTAACCCCAATCAAAACCCTGGTTCATGCAAAGCAACTCGTTGGTGTACAAGTTACCTCAAAGATTCTGTCACCATGGAGTCCAAGGAGTCGAGAGATCGACTGAGTGTTAAGTTTAGAGAGAGAGAACAAGATGAATCTTAGCTTGTGGACCCATCCGTCTCACGCAACCAACACTCAGACGACCGCTTATTCAGTCCAACTGGAAGTTCTTTTATGTTGGAGTCCCACCCCTACCACCGTATGTTAGGTTCTTTTCCCAAGGTTTCACACACGAGATGCAATTCGCGCACACCAACATCTGCGAAAAGTTAAAGTTTATTAAAGCCTTTTTGAGGTAGATGACTCCCTTTGACCCTTCTCGCAGGTGTGCGAAGTCGAGTCAAAAGAGGCCTCGAACAAAGGAAACACATCCTTTTTATATGGGTCAGTTGGTAATGCTCACAGGTATTCCAGCCACACCGTACCCCCCCCCCCCCCCCCATATAACCACATGTTACTCCAATTGTGGGATAAGGTCATCCTCGGAGATAATGTAAATATAAATGCCCTAATCCTGGGGAATCGTTACGCAAGATTCCCAAGAGAATGTAGATGTGATGTGCTTTAGTATTGAGGGATGATCGCGCAAATGAGTTTGATTGGCTGGGGCTGGCTACTGTTGGGGAGAATCTGCTATCGGGGTACCTACATTGGGGCTAGGGAGGGGAGCACCATTATTAAAGCAGACACTGTCAGATACCAGCTAAAACACAGCCATGTAAAGTAAACCCAGCCACTGCAGGACTGTCTGCCTGGGGCCACATTCCTGGGGGATTAGAACATGTCCGTCAGTTTCAGATCATCCTGCTACACTCTCATTGTTAATAAAGGAAACCGGTAACTATCGGATAGTGTAAATCGCACCGATACCACACTTGATTGATAAAGTACTTGCTAATGCCTCCGCTGACGTCAAACTCATTCGGGTCCTATGTTAAATGATAATATCTGTATATTCAACTATGGAGAACTATTGTGAACGCCCAGACAGCCAGACGCATGGCAATGAGGAAACCCTTCCAACAATAAACTTTTAATTTACAAGATCGGAAACTGCCGAACCCAGGATGTCTACCCATTGTTCGGCACAGCAGGAGTGGGACAGGTATCTCGGGGCAGCCAATAGAGACACTAATCCCTTCACAGACAGGTGAACCGACCAATGAAAGAGCCGAACAAGGGGAACCTGACCGGGAACTCGAGGAAGCGCGAAGTATAACTGCACCAGATCCGAAGGGAGAGACAGAACGCCTTCTCCAACGAATTTGCATGCTTTTGAATTCGTTGTATAGTGTACCAGTTTTGATTCTGTAATAAATGGTGTTTTTGCTCCAAACTCTAGCCGGTTTGATCTCTCCTTCCAACGAACACGTAGAGACAAGACCATTCGGTTTCCGTCTCAACAGATGGTGAGCCTGAACGTGGGAAGGGAAAGAGACGACCGCAAGTTGGCCACGTTGGCGGACCAGAGGGCAGACAAACTTTTGGCCGAACTTTTAAAAGGTCAGGAAGCGCCTGTTAAAGCAAAGACTTCCAGTAGGTAAATTTTTTAGTTAGTCAGTCTTTGTCTGCTCCCTGATCCTCACCAACACAAACAGTACTTTTAAATCAGTTTGGCAGCAACGTTGCAGAGTCCATACTGGTAAGCTATTTTCTCACTTCTTCACTAATACCTGCCTGTTCTCGCGGTACTGAAGTGACTAATTGATCCATGGCTAGCCTTAAGTTAATGCGCAGCTTTTTGAGTTTGAGTTTTACGCGTGGATTTCGGATCCTGGACGCGGTTTTTCAGTTAAGTTAATGCGTGGATTTCGGATCCTGGACGCAGCTTTTAGAGTTTGAGTTTTACGCGTGGATTTCGGATCCTGGACGCGGTTTTTGAGTTAAGTTAATGCGTGGATTTCGGATCCTGGACGCAGTTTTGAGTTTGAGTTTTACGCGTGGATTTCGGATCCTGGACGCGGTTTTTGAGTTAAGTTAATGAGTGGATTTCGGATCCTGGACGCAGCTTTTAGAGTTTGAGTTTTACGCGTGGATTTCGGATCCTGGACGCGGTTTTTGAGTTAAGTTAATGCGTGGATTTCGGATCCTGGACGCAGTTTTGAGTTTGAGTTTTACGCGTGGATTTCGGATCCTGGACGCGGTTTTTGAGTTAAGTTAATGCGTGGATTTCGGATCCTGGACGCAGCTTTTTGAGTTTGAGTTTTACACGTGGATTTCGGATCCTGGACGCGGTTTTTGAGTTAAGTTAATGCGTGGATTTCGGATCCTGGACGCAGTTTTTAAGTTTGAGTTTTCGCGTGGATTTCGGATCCTGGACGCGGTTTTTGAGTTAAGCTAATGCGTGGATTTCGGATCCTGGACGCAGTTTTTTGAGTTTGAGTTTTACGCGTGGATTTCGGATCCTGGACGCGGGTTTTTCAGTAAAGTTTATGCGTGGATTTCGGATCCTGGACGCAGCTTTCTGAGTTAAGGTAAAAGCGTGGCTTACGGAGCCTGGACGCTTTCTGAAATTAATTAATACAGCGCTGACCGCACTTGACTGATTGGATCCTTTCTTTTTTAGTAAGCACTTTATCTCTGACAACTATCGATAGACACACTCGCTGCTAGCATCCTAAGGGGACAGAGGGCGGATCTCATCTCCTGGATAGGGTTTACCTGCACAGGCGTTTGCCTCAGACCGGTTGTTAAGAGCAGAAATCTGCCACGCGAAGGTCAGGCTTTTGAAAAACGCACTGGTTTTAAAGCGGTACCCACCAGGTGAGATCCGTCATGGGGGACTTGAACTTTGGACCATCAAAAATGACCCACTTTCGACCATTACGCCCCGGAGTGCCCTGGTGGCACCTCACGGTTGGCACAGACGTAACTTGGCATGCTCATTTATTACTGGACAGTGTAACAGTGCACAAGACAGCACTGGATCAAGTGTTTAACCAAGCGCCCGCCCAAAAAAGACCTGATATTGACCAAACTAAAAGAGACCCTCACAAATACGGCGCTAATGAACAAAATTTTAAACGGTCTCCTACTCTCGCCGCAATATTCAGTGCGGCAAACAATAGCCCTAGGAAAACCCCCTACTGATTGGGCACCACTGACCGCCGATAAATCCCTGGGGTGGAAGACGAAACTGTTAGTCACATTCAACCCGCAGTGGCAAGGGGGCCCCTGTACCTCCACCACAGCCCCAGTCATTTCGGACGCCCCTGCCAAACATGTCACTAAAACTGGGGACAGGGGACTGCGACAGGCTGAGACGAGAGTACGGACACATCGACAGTATGCGTGGATTGGCATGTATGTGGATGAAAACCAGTGTGGGGCCGGCCCAGTGAGAGAGGGAGTGAGTGAGTGAGTGCAGTGATTTTAACAGACGCGGCGAACGGAGGTGTCGCAGCAAATGTTTCATCCCAGGTCTCGGTGTACAGTGGACCGGCGCCGACAGCCTGAGTGACGGAGAGGGACCGTGGGAAGCCGCCCAGCAGCCGAAAGCAGTTTTACTGGTGTCGGAGTACGTGAGTGTTGTTCTCTACACTTAGCGGTTTGGGATTGATAACTTAACGGTCTGGGATTTTTCTCCATAGTCTCGTCTTGATTTTTAGGATTAAATGCCGCTTGTCCCCCCACTATCACTTTTAATTACTCTTATACTTGGAAAGGAATACCTGAATGTAGGGAGGGGGCGCAGAAAGGGATGGTTGAGCTTTTATTTTAATAACACTACGGTTGTGGAATCCTAAGACGGTAAATCCCGGGGTGTCCCGTGCTCACCCTAGTTTTGGCGGGTCACCCTTCTCTGGGCGGGTCACCTTAGTTCTTGGCGGGCTTTCTTGCTTTTGGCGCGAAGACTCAGGTTGGGCGGGGCCAGCTGACTTTTGGCACGAACGCTCAGTTGGGGCGGTGCCCGTTCGCTTTTGGCGCGAATGCTCACTCTTGGCAGGATTGCACAGTCTAGAAGGGGCTGCTCGCCTGCGGACGTTCCGCCACCCTTTTAGCTCAACTACCGCGCCACCACTACACCGATGGGTCTCTCAAGCGTCAGTGCCCTACTTCATGGGATTACTCGATGAACAGGTCCACTTCAGTTACTGGGATGTCGATATGAATCATGCCTCTAACCACATCTTCTCTGACAGGTTGTACCTTTCTAACTCTAACGTCCCGACCAACAACATGCGCATTGCCGTATCGCCATATTGTGCGTTTTCATTTACAACGTTTTGTATGTCCAGTGTTTGGCTGTCCCACTGCCCGAATATCCCCCAGCCCAGTTATTTTGTCTCTCTCTTTTTCCCCCGCTGATCACAGGCCTCAGGCCTCCAACTAGGACCTGCTACTCAGCACACAGCAGGGTGCTTGGCCCATCTCTCTTCCTCGCGGCCGCTCACTCATCTTTTTGTCCGCCGACATGGGTGTTTAGGCCATCCCTTTTCCCCTCGTGTTCACAAAGTGCCAAGAACGAGGGGGGGCCCCACCTACTCCTTCTTCCGTCTATGCCCTCCACATTTTTCTGCCCCCTCTCACGGCCCCATTTTTATCTCTTCTCCCGAGTCCACAGATTTTTCTTTCGCTAAAGCATGACGGACGCTCATTTAACGCAAGTTCCTTCTGCTACTCGTTCCCCCCCACCTCAACTTTGCGGCTAGGGAGGGTTGAGCTACTGCTGCCACAGACACGGCCATTTCCAGTCCCTGAAGCGGGTATTGGCAACCATGCGGGGTGAAGATGCCAGCCAGTCTACCTGTCTGAGGCTACACTCTCCAATGCTTTGAACATGCAACCTGTAACTGCCAGTCAGTACCAAACCTTCCCATTGAAATCTCGTACAGACTCCTCTTGCCGATTGTACTGCCCTATCCTACACCCCGCTCTCCATTCCCCACGCCGTGGTCACGCCCCTTCATCGTCTCCTCCCAAACCTACACACTTTATGGTCACCGCCGGATCTGAGGTCGTCTCAGCTTTGTCCTTCACTCAGCCTGCATTGAATTCACCTGGTTCTCATTGAATTCAGGATCCGCTGATCCCTACGCTCCATCTCTTTTTAAGGTTTTACGCTCCCTGAGGTTTTCTACCAGGACACAGTAACTCATCTTCTGGCCTCATCTCTCCATTAGGGCATTTCACTCACTATGCTTCCACTGCCGTGCTCTGCGCCCCATCTTCTTTCCAAAGTCTTATGCTCCCTGAGGTTTCCTACCAGGGTTCGTCACGTCGTCTCCAAAGACTAAATGGCTTCTTTCCCCGCTCTCACGCTCCCTGAGGTTTGCTACCAGGACTTTCCCCACTCTCATGCTCCCTGAGGTTTGCTACCAGGATTCCTCACGTCATCTCCAAATAATAAATGGTGCCACCGCCACTGCAAACTTAAAGGTTCCCGACCCCTCTGTTGCACTGTGGGCGCTCACGCCTGCCTTTCATTTTTCTCTGTTACACTCCTGGCCAACGCTCTCTTTTGTCCTCCACCGCACCTACAGTATCGGCAGCACTTTGCTGTCGCCTTTTGCTTGAAGGCATTATACATACAATCGCCTCCCACAGGGATCAATACTCAGCTCCTGCCCAAATCCTTTAGTCTCTTCAACTGCGAGTAGTCCTCTCCAACTCATCTGTTCGTATCTTTTGCAAGGCGCTGGTTCGCGCTGAGAACAGCAGGGTCACCAGGTTCCTTTATGATTCTTTTCCCGGGGTATCTTTTAAAGGCTGTTACTTCCCTCAAACTGATCAAATCCTCAAGTGTCAAACGGAGGAAAGTGCTACACAGACAATTTCTGTCCTGACCTGTCTGACCATCCTTTTATGATTCTTTCTCTCTCCCTCTCCTTTACGCAGGGATGAAGTCCGATATGCCCGCAGCACCTGCGCATTCTCTTTTGTCTATGCCACACGGCCCTACACACACACAGATTCTTGCATACACAAGGATTATACTTGCACCTCTCGTTCTGTATCTCGTTTGGGGGGACATGTCCCCTCAGGCATACAGTCCAATTTCGTCCCACCGCAAATCTCCTAATTGCCCAGAGTTTTACATTGTCCCCCTCTCCATAATCATCATCATCATATCTTATACTGAGCTGGCTGGAAACACATAGGCCACCGCACGCACCACTTCTCTCATTGCTCCAGGTCAGCGCAACCTAATATATCCCTAAAGTCACTCGATGAGACGGGACCTGACGGGGAGGTGCAGAAAGAGAGGGGATCATGCAACCCCACCTTGGCACGGTTTCTACGTAGAGTTTGGGTTGCTGCCCTTCTACACCGACATGGCTCTGTTTCACTGATATCTTTGCTCTTCTGGTACTTTATTCTGCTGTCTAAACTCTTCATTGGGCCTTCTCTTGGGAGGTCCACCTGGTTTATCATAGACTCCGCTTCGAGCGGGCAAATAGCCGCCAGGATAAGTTTGTGCCCTTTAGCTGGTGACTCAACCCCTTTTTATCTACATTGGTCTTTCTCCATTATATAGGCGCCTTTCTCGATGTTACCAATACTGTCTGCCTCACAGTCGCGGTTCGCTCCAATATCATACCCAAGTGTCTGGGGGCGAAAATCCCCGCCCTGCCTGCTAGACGGGGTCCCGGCTGCCTTGAGGCTTACACTGCACGCCCTGAGAGGTTAGGGGGATCTCCTGCGCTGTGTCTTCCCTAACCACACGGTGGAAATTTACCTGCTCTATTGTCCTGTTGCCACAGAGTTGATGGGGATCCTCATCATTTCCACATTAATGACCCTTATCCTAAACGGTCTCCATGGGTGACTCATCAAACGATTGTCCTACGACAACCCCATTGGTTGTGCGCCCCGAGCACGGGCAGTTCCCCGGGGTGCAAATCGAGATTGCTTGCGCCCCTTACCGCGCAGTATCAAGGCGTACCGTAGGCCTTCCCCTATGCAGTCTATTGTAGTTCCCTTCTCACTATTGCCAATCCCACTTCCCTCTCGAGGGACTTACTCTATTTTTTCGACACAACTCCTGGACGAATGTTTTTACACTTCAAACATTGTGTTTTAAAACATACAGGCGCCTGCGCTCCTGCAGCTGCTAGTATACATTCCTACCGAGTCAGAACTGCCACTCGTACTATCTTGCATTTATATCAGTGTCCCGACTTTCATCTACCCCGTGTAGTGCTGCTGCTCAAATGGACACGGATTATCCTACTAATTGTCTTCCACACTATGCGCACACTTGATTTTAACTTTGTCAGAATATTGCGACTTGACACCGTTTGCGTGACTGCTCCCCGCAATTACCTCACCGACACTGGACCAGTGTCATGATTACGTTTTTTACATTTTTCCTCTGCCTCTTCGTAATTCGACGAACATTAAAACACCTACAGAATAATCTGGCTACCCCTGCCTCGACTGCCTTTTTGTGGCAGCCCGTGCTGGGGAGCCTTTTTTCTCTGATTTGAGATCACGAATCCCTCTGACTACCTTTGTGTAAAGTTGTACCCTTTCCCTTACATGAAACCACTCCTTCTACCTCACACAGAGTTCTCTCTATTTTGATGTGACTCCTTTTTGTGGAATACTGCCACATACAGGTCCGCGACTCATAAGAATAGTTAAGGCTTTCACACTACCGTCATTATTTTCACCATGGTCTTTATATCTGCCCCCATTCCTCTTACACAAATGGTTGAGTACACTCTTCCTGGTTGCATTTGACAGTCCACAAGAGCACAGACCTTATGTTCAGGAGTACTGACTGGAGACTTTGGGGACTGCCTCCCGTCCATTCCGGTCTCCCAGACATGCCACCCCAAAGACCCCTTACAACACAACACTTTATTTCCCACAGTAGTCACATAGTTCCTGACTGACCCCGCCATATATCACCCTGGTGATGCGGCGACTCCTTTTTACTGCATTCCCACAGCCCCATCTCACTGATTTAAAGGTGATAAGGTATCATTACTTTTCAACCGGACCCCCATCCGTTGAGCTCCACCAGGAGACGCCGCTGCCACCAACTCCAACAACACGACAGCCTGTGTGTGACCTCCTACAAACGGACAGGGACACATCCAATACATGCTGTAATGCGACGTTCGCTCGTGAGCCATGATACCGGGTTTCTTGCTTACGGCTGGTTGCGATAAGGGCTGGCGAGTGGGGACCTCCCAATTCTTCTCCCCACTGGTATATTACCGCCGTTCCATGAGCTCGCGGGTTGGGCGTAGTAAATTCTATCTCACCGGTGCGTGTCAGCTCCCTCAATGACTTTCTTTCGAATTCGTCTGATCCTGTTGTACTCATGACTAACTTTTCATCTTCATGTACGCTAAATGCAGCCTGGTTGTCCAAAGAGCCCCCACTTATTTATTTTGCCCGTTTAAATTGGGGATATGTGAATTGATCCTTCCATAACAGCGGGTGGGTGAAATGTACTGTGTGCCTTGGCAATTGAAACACTGCTGTTCTCGCAAGCGGCCCTTGCGTACTGTCTAATATTCCTGACTGGCCTCAGCCACCCTCGGAGGCCACTGACCATGCTACTGAGCTGCCCATGCCTGTCCTTGGGGTGGTGAAATGGATGTCGCCATCTATTACTCAATGCAGCACGACTGGTTAGCCAATGACGGGTAAGATCCCTCAGGCGAGGGGCAACCTAAGACAGGCACAGTCGCGCATTGACATCGGAACGGGTGGCCTCCGTTCGTCTCCCTTTGATGAGATTTCTGCCTGCTTACATCCGTGTCGGACGGTTGGACAGCACTGCTGCTCTCTGGAGCATACTGATCTGCAGGACCACCGGGGCACAGTACAGTTTCACACTGGGTTTCACATCTCTAGCGGGTACCTACCTGCTGGTACCAGGCTGTTCCTACTCCCTTTCCAAACTTACAACGCCTATTTACATTTGCCGGCTCTTTGGACTACAGACTTCCGTTTACTAAATGGCTTACTCATTCTAACGCACTCGCGTACATTTCGCCAGCTCTGAATGACTTATTGCAATGCTTGTCTAATCCTGTGCTTTTCGTTATTTCTGCAGACACTGCCTCAATTACTTCAACTATTAGTTTAGCTTAGCATGCAGCTGTGACTATCTATTGCTTAATTGTGTAGCGGCGCGTTTTTCAGGGCACCCTTCATCCCCATATGACTGTCTCCTTAGAACCGGTGAGTCTGGGCGATACAACACCGGACACCGGCCGCCTCGTGGGGTTGCGTTCCTTACGGGATAAGGGGGTGTGGCCTCTTTCGAGGCCAAGGGAGGGAATGTTGGGGAGAATCTGCTATCGGGGTACCTACATTGGGGCTAGGGAGGGGAGCACCATTATTAAAGCAGACACTGTCAGATACCAGCTAAAACACAGCCATGTAAAGTAAACCCAACCACTGCAGGACTGTCTGCCTGGGGCCACATTCCTGGGGGATTAGAACATGTCCGTCAGTTTCAGATCATCCTGCTACACTCTCATGGTTAATAAAGGAAACCGGTAACTATCGGATAGTGTAAATCGCACCGATACCACACTTGATTGATAAAGTACTTGCTAATGCCTCCGCTGACGTCAAACTCATTCGGGTCCTATGTTAAATGATAATATCTGTATATTCAACTATGGAGAACTATTGTGAACGCCCAGACAGCCAGACGCATGGCAATGAGGAAACCCTTCCAACAATAAACTTTTAATTTACAAGATCGGAAACTGCCGAACCCAGGATGTCTACCCATTGTTCGGCACAGCAGGAGTGGGACAGGTATCTCGGGGCAGCCAATAGAGACACTAATCCCTTCACAGACAGGTGAACCGACCAATGAAAGAGCCGAACAAGGGGAACCTGACCGGGAACTCGAGGAAGCGCGAAGTATAACTGCACCAGATCCGAAGGGAGAGACAGAACGCCTTCTCCAACGAATTTGCATGCTTTTGAATTCGTTGTATAGTGTACCAGTTTTGATTCTGTAATAAACGGTGTTTTTGCTCCAAACTCTAGCCGGTTTGATCTCTCCTTCCAACGAACACGTAGAGACGAGACCATTCGGTTTCCGTCTCAACACTACGAAAGCATTTCTGAATTGAAGGGACTGAATATGAGTTTAAATTGATAAAAGCAAGAGAATAGTAGTAAGTGGCTGCCCAAATGAAATATGAGTCATCCATATTCCTGCATGAATGTCGCCCCCACCCACTTCCTGAATGTTCAACTGCTGGAGAAGGACAGTACGGTTTAACCCTTTAACCCATTATTGTTCAGGCAGATAGTACAATTTAATCTTCTAACGTTACAGAAGGACATAGTTATGTTGGAAGCCGTTCTGAGGAGGTTCACAAAATTTGAGTTCAAAGGTAAGGGATTTGTCTCATGAAAAGAGATTGAGCAGTTCAGGCCTTTACTCTTGAATTTAGAAGAATGAGAGAAGATCTAATTGAGGTATATAAGACGCTAAAGAGGATTGACAAAGTCAGTGTGTAAAAGATGTTTCCTCAAGTGAGGCAATCTAGAATGAGAAATCATAGTTTTAGGATTAACTGTAGCAGATTTAAAACAGAGAGGAGGAGAAATTACTTTTCTCAAAGAATTGTGAATCTGTGGAATTCATGACCTCAGGGTGCAGTGGAGTTTCTAGGACATTGAGTGAATTTAAGCAGAGATATTTGTTTAGCAATGGGTTGAAGGGAAGTGGAGTTGAAGCAGATTTGAGACCACCCATAATTATATCAAATGTTGGGCAGGCTCAAGAGGTTGAATTGCTTACCACTGCTCTTCGTTCTTAATGTTTCATGTCCAGTATGAACTGGGTTCCAAAGAAGAGTCATATTGGACTTGAAACATTAACTCTGTTTCTCTCTCTGCAGATGCTGCCAGACCTCTCAGTGTCTCTACCACTTTCTGTTCTGTTCAGATTTCCAGCATCTGTATTTTGCCTTTATTTATTTTTAAACAATCGATTCAGACATGTTATGACACCTCTCAAGAATAGGTGGGACTAGAACCAGGTCTTCAAGCCTAGAGGTAGAGACACTACTAGTGCACTACAAACCCCTCTTTATATTGTTTTTATATAACTTCTGAGGTAATCGAGAATGATGATACTTACTGCACTTTGTACTTCAGAGCTGGGTTTCCTGGTGGGCAGTGTTTAGAGTCATAGAGATGTACAGCATGGAAACAGACCCTTCAGTCCAACACGTCCATGCCGACCAGATATCCCAACCCAATCTAGTCCCACTTGCCAGCACCTGGCCCATATCCCTCCAAACCCTTCCTATTCATATACCCATCCAAATGCCTCTTAAATGTTGCAATTGGACCAACGTTCACCACTTCCTCTGGCAGTTCATTCCATACCCGTACCACCCTTTATGTGAAAATGTTGCTCCTTCGGTCTCGTTAATATCTTTCCCCTCTTAGCCTAAACCTATGCTCTCTAATTCTGAACTTTCCGACTCCAGGGAAAAGACTTTTCTTCTTTACCCCATCCATGCCCCTCATAATTTTGTAAACATCTATAAGGTCACCCCTCAGCCTCCAACACTCCAGGCAAAACAGCCCCAGCCCTGTTCAGCCTCTCCCTATAGCTCAAATCCTCCAATCCTGGCAATCTTTTCTGAACTCTTTCAAGTTTCACAACATCTTTCCGGAGGAAGGAGACCAGAATTGCATGCAATATTCCAACAGTAGCCTAACCAATGTCCTGTACATCTGCAACATGACCTCCCAACTCCTGTATTCAATACTCTGACCAATAAAGGAAAGCATAACAAACGCCTTCTTCACCATTCCTATCTACCTGCGACTCCACTTTCAAGGAGCTAGGAGCCTGCACTCCAAGGTCTCTTTGTTCAGCAACACTCCCTAGGGCCTTACCATTAAGTGTATGAGTCCTGCTCTGATTTGCTTTCCCAAATGCTTTACCTCGCATTTATCTGAATTAAACTCCATCTGCCACTTCTCAGCCCATTGGCCCATCTGGTCCAGATCCTGTTGTAATCAGGTAACCCTTTTTTGGTGTCATCTGCAAACTTTCTAACTGTACCTCTTATGCTCACATCCAAATTGTTTATGTAAATGGCAAAAAGTAGAGGACCCAGCACCAATCCTTGTGGCACTCCACTGGTCGCAGGCCTCCAGTCTGAAAAACAACCCTCCACCACCACCCTCTGTCTTCTACCCTTGAGCCAGTTCTGTATCCAAATGGCTAGTTCTCCCTGTATTTCATGAGATCTAACCTTGCTAATCAGACTCCCATGGGGAGTTGTTGAACGCCTTACTGAAGTCCATATAGATCACATCTACCACTCTGCCTTCATCAGTCCTATTTGTTACTTCTTCAAAAAACTCAGTCAAGTTGTTAATAAGTTTTAATTTGTTATTTGGGCTGTTAGAGAAATTGGTGGTGGGTGTTCAAAATAAAACAGAAAGAGATGGTATTAGGCCTCTTATACCCCGGTAGTGACCTTTTTCTGAGGAGCAGGAGAGTCAACGTTTGAAGGACTTATGCCTGAAATGTTGACTATCCTGTCCCTTGGATGCTGCCTGACCTGCTGTGCTTTTCTAGCACCACATGTTTCGACTGTGTCATAACAACTTTGAACACATTGATTAGAAAATGTCTAAAACAGAAAGAGTTGAGGTCTTTTCCTGATGGCCTGCCTCTCTTCCTTGATTGTTCCCTTATTTTTGTTTTGCGTTTTGTTACACTGCCTCTGGTAGATAGTCATTATCTTTGGATGATGTGTTAATTTGTTAATTGGATGCCTGGGAATATTTTACATATTAAAAATAAAAGCTGTGTGCTTCCCAATGAGGGTTAACAAGTGGACATGGGGGATGTTATGGATCAGACCAAATCCCTCTCAAAATATTCAGATATTGTCTAGATTCTAACTTTTTCTTACTTTAAAGGTAACTGTAATGTATTGCATTCCAGGTGCAATTTATTGGTCAAGCTGCCGGATTTAAAACATACTTTATTCATCCACTATAGTTAAAATACAACAAAAGAAACAAGGAAGTGGAATAATTTAACTCTACTGGAAAATTTACCAGAATAATAGATAAAGTAACTATTATGAATTAACTGTTCGATTATAGTAACATTCATAAACACACCCTTGGCAAAAGGCGAACTCAGATTATTTCACATGCAACTCCAGTAGCAGGCAGAGAACCCCCAGCTTTTGCCTGTAACCAAGAGAAGGAAGAAATAACTTTCACTTCTTCAAGACCTCAACAACTGCTGAAAGCTAAACTACAATCCTGATTCTGTGGGTGGAAGCTTGACCATACCCATTCAGGCTGCTTTTATTATTCCACTATTTAAAAAATCCCAAGGCTTCACAAGTTGTTTATCTTCTCATAGACCGTTTGTCACCTGTCCCCCAATCTCTGTCTGAAAGAAACCCAGAACAAAACGCACCTCTTAAAGCCACAATATTGTCACAAAGGGAGAAATGGAATCTGTGTTTGTGCCCAATAATAGATCTACAATAAAACCCTTGTTGATCTCAGAAAATATTTTGCTGCCTAATTCAACATACTGATAGCAATCTGTTAAACACAGAAGATTCCTGAAGATCAGAAATAGGCAGCACTACACTTGGAACAGAATAATGAGTACAGAACAGCCTTGAAGCTGCAGTCACCATTTTATAAAGGTTTCAGCCACTTTACATATTATCTTATATGGCAAGGGGGATGGAGTATAAAAGCTGGGAATTTTTTATAAGAGTTGTAGAGGGCATTGGTGAGGGTGCTTGATAACTAGGTTGATTCCTAGGATAAAGATGTTGTATTACAAGGCAAGATTGAACATAGAACGTAGAAAATTACAGCACAGAGCAGGCTCTTTGCCCCAAAATATTGTGCTGACGTTTAATCCTAATTTAAAATATAATAACTTAACCTAAGCACCCGTCAACTCACTGCTGTCCATGTGCCTGTGTTTATGAATGTTACTATAATCGAACAGTTAATTCATAATAGTTACTTTATCTATTATTCTGGTAAATTTTCCAGTAGAGTTAAATTATTCCACTTCCTTGTTTCTTTTGTTGTATTTTAACTATAATGGATGAATGAAGTATGTTTTAAATCCGGCAGCTTGACCAATAAATTGCACCTGGAATGCAATACATTACATTTACCTTTAAAGTAAGAAAAAGTTAAATGTTCCTAATGGCTCTGCTTCCACCACCACCACTGGCAACCCATTCCTTGCATTCACAACTCTCTGTGTAAAGAACCTACCTCTGACATCTCCTCTATACTTTTCCCCTAATATCTTAAAACTATGACCCCTCATATCCATCAATCCTGCCCTGGGGAAGAGTCTCTGGCTATTGACTCTATCTATTCCTCTCATTATCATGTATACCTCGATCAGGTCACCTTCCTTCCTCCTTCTCTTCAGAGAGAAAAGTCTGAGCTTAGTCAACCTCTCTTCATAAGGCAAGCCCTTCAGTCCAGGCAGCATTTTGGTAAACCTTCTTTGTACCTTCTCCAAAGCCTCTGTATCTTTCCTATAGTATGGTGACCAGAACTGGACACAATATTCCAAGTGTAGTCTGACCAGGGACTTGTAGAGCTGTAGCAAAATCTTACGGCTCTGAAACTCGATCCCCCTGTTAATGAAAGCCAAAACACCATATGCTTTCTTCACAACCCTATCCACTTGAGTGGCAACTTTGAGGGATCCCTCTGTTTCTCCACACTACCTAGAATCCTGTCTTTAATCCTATATTCAGCGTTCGAGTTTGACCTTCCAAAATGCATCACTTCGCATTTATCAAGGTTGAACTCCATCTGCCATTTCTCAGCCCAGCTCTGCATCCTGTCTATGTCGCACTGCAGCCTGCAATAGCCCTCGATACTATTGTCAACACCTCCAACCTTTGTGTCATCTGCAAATTTACTAACCCATCCCTCAACCTCCTCATCAAAGTCATTTATAAAAACTATGAATAGCAGAGGCCCAAGAACAAAGCCCTGCGGGGCCTCACTCAAAACTGACCTCCAGGCAGAATACTTTCCATCTACAGTCACTCTCTACCTCTGTCAACCAACCAATTCTGAATCCAGATAGCCAAATCTCTCTGCATTCCATACTTCCTGACTTTATGAATGAGCATGTAGGGATATATTGGATTTTACAAGAATGAGAGGTAATCTTCTTGAAACAAATAATTTAGAACTTTTACAAAGTTCAAACATTTTACAAATAAGGATTCTTCAGTTTGAGATGACGATGAGGGTGAATTTCTCTCAGTATTGGTTGTGCCTTTTTGAATTCCCTTTCACAAAGAACATTGAGTATATTCAATGCTGATTTTTGATCGACAAAGCAGTCAAGGTTTATGGGGGCTAGCAGGAAAGTGGAGTTAAGGCAATAATAGATCACTCATGATTATTTTGAATGTTGCAACAGATTTGATAGAATGAATGGCCTATTCTTTAAGATCTTGTATTTTACAATACGGTGCTGGCTGGTGCAGAAACCAAGGAAACCTGTTGGGATTCTTATTTGTTGCCATTTTCCAACATGGAGGGAAGGAGTGAGTAGTTGCAGCCCTGGTGAAAATGTTGGAATGGAGGTCTAGGATGGAATGGTGAGAGGATGATTGACAAAACTGGCTGAATTCCTCCCCTTCTGTATTGCTGTCCTGCTCCATTTTGTAGACTACCGAGGGAGGACAATCCTGACTTTAGCTGTGTTCCCTTGTAATATTCTTCATATTGAAATATTTCTATTTGATTATGTCATGAAAAAGGAACAGTGACAATGGCTTGAGACATGCTGCCATACTTCCTTTCAGATACAAAAGCAAATGATAAGAATTACTGAACAGTGCTCAAAATAAAACTGTGCTGTAGCCGCATTGTATGTGCGAAAGCCATTCTGAAAGTCATAGAGATTTCTCTAAACTGAAAATAGCTGAACACAATGTTGGAATTTAAAAATAATTAGTTCTAGTGAACGTAGGTACACTTTCTTTCTGGTAAACCTATGATGCATATAAGTCAACTGCTTATATGAAGCATTACAAATAAAATGTTATTGTGTCTCTATGAAATATTATCTAATTGCGAGAAAATGTCTTTATATTTTCAGTGATAAGCAGGTAACAGCTAAACTTGTGTTTATATCAAGTTTGTTGTACAATGTTTTTATTCTTATTTATTCGTTGCTTTCTTTTCTTCAGGTTTGCATTTTTGGAAAGTGATGTCATTATTCCATTGTCTGAGCTGCTTAATGATCCTGAGGACATCTGCCGCAAAAACTTGCACATGGTTTTGGAGATGTTCTCACAAATCCCTGCAGGTAGAAATCTAAATGTAACAGACTGTACAGAAAAGGTGTATTGAGAAAAGGAATAAATATTGTTAGTATCTCTATGCTCTTAAAATTTGACACACAAGTTTTATTGTTTGGGAAATTGATATTTCCAGTGCTGAAATAATATTTGAACTTCCCTAAAACTGGATAGTGTTACTAATGGTGTGCATCATTCCAGTATTATCTGCTATCAACATTTAACAAAAATTTGTGTTTTGTTTCTTGCTCTGCCTGCTGATCCCCATATGACTTACTGAGTTATTGAGAATGGTTTGTGGTTAGTTGTGACCAATTATTTTCTCATGATTGAGGAAGATGGCACAGATTGGTAGATACTGCTATAGCGTCTGAAGTGCGATTATATCACATGGCTATAGTGTTGTTATATTTTTCCATGCATCATTCAGGCGTGTTTTGGTGGATAGTATGACAAGTATGAGCAATTTGGAATGAATTGCTTTATTAAGTGGAGCAGTTATACTTGTGACAATTCTTGCCTTTTGAGTAGCAAAACCCTTCTTTTTGAACATTTGCACACATTTACCTAAGCTTTTGCATCATAAAAACAAAAGATTCTTTATCTCCTATGCATTTGAATAAAAGAAACAAAAGAGCAATGAGAGGCCATAGATATTTTTTAAAACACTGAAGCTGTGAATACAACTTGCTTTTTTAAAGGTTAGGTTGAAATTGTGATAAAACTATATTCTTGTATTTGTGTGGGATTGGAATTGAAGAAAGATTATGCAGCATCTATTTCCCATTATTTATAGAGTTATTACTGGAGTGAACAAGAAAGGAATTGTATTGGCCTTTTAAAGCTGTGAGGATTTGTTAGAATCTATAGAAAATAAAAGTTACTTTTGCTTGGGTAACCATCGATGTGGTAAATTGGGTGGATGCTGGAGTGGAACATAAACAACCACATGAACTGGTTGAGTCAAATGACCTATTTCTGTGTCTTACCTCCTGTGTAATACTATATATGTAAATAAAATCTAGAAAAAGGGGGAGTTTGCAGATATGAAAAACACTGAAAGAAAACAGCCCATATTTGTGTTTGAAACAGATGTCACTTAATTTTATTTCAAATTTCCAGCATCCTTTAATATTTTATTTTTGTTGTCATGTAATCAATACCATTTTTCATCCTTTAAGGAAAAACAACCTTGAATATTTGAAGCAGAGGAATTTCTAAGTTGATGAAGAGAGGGTGGGGGTTCGGTGTGATCAGTTTTGGATTTCTCGTATAAAGCTCAATGAAATGATGGCCGTAATCAACGTTCATAGTGTTGTGAATATTTGTATGGCTCAGGTGTTTGTGTTTGATTTCTGTGCAATTACATCAAAGTTCACCCAAATTGTCATAAATGCATGTCTGTGTCTTATAGTTAGGAAGAACTGAACTCAACAGATAAATTAATAGATTCAGCATTTGAGTCAAGCATTTGAGATGGTGATTGCAAGGTGTAAATCACAAGGCTCTAGCAGTTGTGTGCTTGAAACAGGAGATGAAAATATATCTAAACTAGATTTAATTTCCAGTAAATACAGTTTAGTTTGTATAAAAAACTAAAACATACATTTTGCACAAAATAACATCACAAATGCCTTCTGAAATAATGTTTAAGTCTAAAAGGTATTCCTAAATTGAGAACTGTAAGTTCTACAGGAAGTTATTCTTATGTATAGGTATGTTAGCAGTGCATGATTGTAAATTTGATAACACTGTATTTAACATTCAGTTTTTAAAGAATTCTATATACAAGCAGTATTATATCTGTATTATATCTACAGTATGAGTATCTCTGTACAGAATGAAGAACTAACTATCTAACTGCTTTGAATTTTCACTTTTTAAATAATGTCCTGTTTAACTTATTGGTATATAAAAGCCCAGTTGTCCCACAACCATTGTGAACTAATATCGTTAATTGAAATTGACCACATGTTGAGAGGTTTACCTATGTTTTTGCTAATTCTTTTATGGGATTGTATTGTTTGCAAGATTAACAAGTTGCCCTTGAGGAGGTGGTAAGTATCAGTACACTCAGAATGCTGTGAGACAGGGAGTTCTAGGATTGGCATCTGGCAACAGTGAAGGAAGGTTGAAATTGTCCCAAGTCACAGTGGCTTGGTAGGAAACATCTGGATCACATTCCCACACGTCTGCTGCCCTTGCCCCTCTTGGTGATTGAGGTTGTATGTTTGCAAGGTACTGTTGTATGTGATTGGAGAGCTGTTATGGTGTATCCTCATTCAGCTACATCTGTAGCAGTGATGTGGCAATCTGTTTTGTCCTGAATGGTGTTAAATGTCTTGATTCTTCTTGGAACCATACACATTCCATCACATTCCTCATTTGCTTTTTGTAAATTGTAGGTAGACATTGCAAAACAGGAAGTGTGTTACTTGAAGCAGAATTTGTAGTCTCTGACTTACTATTGCAGCCACAATATTAAAATGGCCTGTCCAGTTCAGATTCTGGTCAATAATAACTTTCCAAGATGTTGACAGTGGGAGATTCAGTGATGGAAATATGATTAAGTGCCAAGGGGAGATTGTTAGATTCTTCTAGTTTGTAGATGGCCATTGCTTGGCACTTTTGTGGCACGAATATTGTTTGCCACTTATCAGCTCATGTCAAAATGGTGTTCAGGTTTTGAAGTACAGTATATTTTGTTATTCTTGGTGAGAAGTGATATGTCAACTCCCTTCTTTTAAGTGCACTCGGTTGGCTACAACAACAATTTTAAATTTTTTTTTAGCTTGCGTCTATGGTTTTCTTGAGTGAAAGGAAAGAAATGATATTATCTATTAAACCCAAGAAAATAGTACAATGTGACATCAAGCACAGGTATAAAGTTTTGAAAAAAGGGAGGAGGTACAAG
Organism: Hemiscyllium ocellatum; assembly: GCF_020745735.1. Taxonomy (NCBI): domain Eukaryota; kingdom Metazoa; phylum Chordata; class Chondrichthyes; order Orectolobiformes; family Hemiscylliidae; genus Hemiscyllium; species Hemiscyllium ocellatum. Next base: position 51,407,527 of record NC_083424.1, read on the forward strand.
CACAATAGGATGATAAAGAATATGTAGTTTAAATAATCCTCAGAGTTCTTAATTGTTAAAATTGTTCTCGAGACCATGGCTATTTAGTTTGTCTTATGTTCTCAGCAGTAGTGAAATCTGTAAAATGCTGAGCTTCTTGGATATTTTTCTAATTTGTTTAATCAGTGGTACTGACTTTTGACATATTGAAAAGAAAACAAGAAGAGAGGGAGTCTTCCTCCTTGCTGTTACCAATTCATATTCTTTCTCTCTCTTTGTTGCTGTGCTAAGCAGGTACTGAAATATGATGCATTTGCATTCCTAAATCTGGTTTCATTGTATTTCCAATCTGGATAGCTGTATGCTACCTTTTCGTGTCTAATATGTGCAATTTCTCATACAAGTGTAAATTAAAACAGGAGACATGAGTTTCTTAACACATTAATCAATTGACTGGTTTCAATTACTTCCATTTCCCCACTGCTTTGAATCCCAACCCCCTGCCAGACTAGTTTAAGCCATTGTAATTAGCTCTAGCGTATCTTCCCACCAAGATATTGGTTCCCTCCAGTTCAGGTATATCCAGTCCCTCAATTTTTTGGGTCACCCCAGAAGAGATCCCAATGATTCAAAAATCTAAATTCCTGCTCTCTGAACCAGCTGTCAAGCCATGCATTTATCTGCTACATCCTTCTATGACTACACCCGCCAATGCATGTAGTCCACAATTTACTACCCTTGAGGTTCTGCATTTTAACCTTCTGTCTGTCTCCCTATAACCATTCTTCAGGACCTCATCCCTTTTCCTATCTGTGTTGTTGATACACCAAGTACAGCAACCTATGGCTACTCACCTTCCCTTACAAATTTACTGCAACCACTGAGAGACATCCATGACCCTGGCACCAGGGAGGCAACACACCATCCTAGAGACTTGACTACAGCCACAGAAATGCCTGTTTGTGCCCCTGACTAGTGAGTCTCATACAACTAATGCTTGCTTGGACTTTGTCTGACCCTGGTCTCCAGCAGAGCCTATTGTGGTACCACTGTACTGCCTTCTGCTGATGTACTCCCCGAGAGACTATTGCTCCCAACAGTATCCAGAACAGTAGACCTACTAGAGAGGGGAATAGCCTGCACTACCTGCCTGCCTCTCCTGGTGGTCATCCATCTACCTGACTGAATCCATGGTGTGACCGTATCACTTTAATTATCTATCTATCAATCACACTGTCTGCCCCCTGAATGCTCTTCAGTGTGTCCAACCGAACCGGTCACATTTCCTACAGACATAGTTGTCAGGGATACTAGAATGCTCCCATATCTGGAATGAGGAGCACACCACCTCCCTTACTGCCATCTCTGCCCCTTTACACTAAGACAAAGAACAGAATCTTATCTTGCCTTTCACTCATTGCTGATTGCCTTCCTCACTGAACCCACCCCCTGCCCCCCGGTGGGCGGGCTGCTTCCTGGCAAAGAGAAGGAAAACTCCAGTTTCAAACCTCCGCTGCCTTGCTTGCCTTGTGGGAAAGGATTCAGGAGGTTCATCGTTACCTACAACCTCATTCTGGCAGCTCCTGCGACGCCGTTGCTACCAACTGTAATGGCATTGCAGTTCCTTTGGATTAGTCAGTGTTGTGGAGAGGGGGAACGTGCTTCATGGGCAACAGCATATTCCCCATACCACACCGCCTAGGCTTGCATCCTACCACCACTGCACCTGGAGAGGACACTCCGACTTCGCCTGCAATGTCAACACAATACTAGATTGGTGTAGAGCGTGACGCCAGGAATTGCTCAAGATGGTAGGAAAGATTTTTGGATTCCACTGGATAGCTATTGCCTGCCTCAGGCTGGGAAGCCCCAGCCAGGAAGTGCTGTCCCACCACAATTTGCTAATCTCATGGAGTGCATGGGGATTAGGAATTATCGGAACAGCAAATTGTAATCACCGCACCAAGCAACAAAAGAAAACAACAAAAGAGACCAGCTCTAAAACTGGGAAGTTGGAACATCCGGACAATGATGACCAGCCTCTCAGAAAACCTCCAGGTTATCAGCGACTCGAGGAAATCAGCTGTCATAAATAATGAGCTCAAGAGACTCAACGTCGCGCTCCAAGAAACAAGGCTAGCAGAGGCGGGCTCACTGAAAGAGAAGGACTATACATTTTACTGCTGGGGAAGGGCTGTGATGAGCCCAGAGAGCATGGAGTTGGCTTTGCAGTAAAGAACAGCCTGATGAACATGGTAGAACCAGACAGCAATGGTTCAGAGCAAGTTATGAGTCCTCGCTTCAATACCACCGCAGGCCCAGTCACCCTTGTCAGCGTGAATGCCCCAACACTGCCCTCCATGCCAGACACAAAGGATGAGCTGTATGACAGTCTTGCACCCCTCATGAGCAGCATCCCTAGGAGGGTGTAACTTGTTCTTCTGGGCAACTTCAATGCCAGAGTAGGTGCAGCCTACTTATGGCTTTCCTGCCTTGGGCATTTTGGTGTGGGCAAAATGAATGAGAATGGACAGCGACTGTTCAAGCTGTTCAATTACCACAATTGTGCATCACTAACTCCTACTTCCAGACAAAGCCTTAGCACAAGGTTTCCTGCAGACTGCTGCACTCAAAGCATTGGCACCAACTTGATCTGATCCTAGTTAGGTGCGTTGCCATCAAACATGTTCTCCGTGCATGCTCTTATGATAATGTGGACTATGACACAGACCACTCTTAGTGTGTTGTAAGATTAGGCTGCAACCTAGGAGATTCCATCGCACTAAGAAACAGGGGAATACTTGCATCAACGTCAGCAAGATGTCCCAGCCAGACCTTGTGCAATATTTCTCAAAGGCTTTCAAGAGAGAATTCAGTGCCTCGTGACATGGACGCTCTGCCACAGAGAAGTGGGAAACCTTACGGGATACCATGTACCACACATCTCTGGTTATCTTTGGGAAGAAGACCTGCAAGACAAATGACTGATTTGAGGTCAGGGCAACCGAGATGACCCCTGTTGTTGAAGCCAAGTGTGTTGCCCTAGCTGAGTACATGTGGTCAGCTTGCAGGAGGAACCTGCAGATTGTCAGGGCTGCCAGGAACAAGTTACAGCAGACTGCCAGGAATTGTGCTAACGAGTACTGGATACAGAAAACCAAGGAAATTAAGGTGGCTGTTATAACGGGGAACATTAGGGGAATGTACAAAGGCGTCAAGAAGGTACTAGGACCAGCTCAGAGTAAGACAGCCCATCTTAAATCATCTACGGGGGAAGGAATCACAAAGGCCAGCAGATAGAGAGGTATGTTGAACACAACTCTGATCTCTACTCCAGAGAGTATACCATGTCCGCTTCAGCACTTGATTCCATCACGTCTTGCCGACTATGGACGAGCTAGATGCAGAGCCATCAGCAAGACCATTGACAGCCTGGCCTCAGGTAAGGCCCTGGGTAGTGACGGGATTCTTGATCTGATCAACTGCTGCAAGTCTAGCTTATTGTTCCCATTGCATGAAGTCCTGCCAGTGCTAGCAAGAAGGAGCTGTACCACAGGAGCTGTACCATGTGGGATGCCAAGATCATTGCCCTCTTCAAGAGCAAGGAGAAGCAACTGCAACAACTACAAAGCATCTCTCTCCTTAACATTACCAGCAAAGCCAAATCTCTGGTCATCTTGACTTGCCTGCAGAAACTGCCAGAATATGTATACCCAGAGTCACAGTGTGGCTTCCGAGCTAAAAGGTCAACAATAGACGTGATCTTCTCCATTCGCCAAGTGCAGAGAACAGAAAATGCCCTTGTATGTTGCTTTCATCAACTTCAGCAAGGCATTTGACCCGGTCAGCAGAATCAGCCTTTTCAAGGTTCTCTTAAAGTACGGCTGCCCACTGAAATTGCTGAGCATTATAGAATCCTTCCATCGTAACATGAAGGGGAAAGTATAGGTCAATGGCAGCTCTTCTGAGCCCTTCAACATCCGCAGCAGCGTCAAACAAAGGCTGTGTCCTCACTTCCACACTCTTTGGGATTTCTTTTGCTGTGCTCCTGAAGCATGCCTTTGGCATTGCAATGGAGGGGATTTAACCATACACTAGATCAGACGGCAGGGTCTTCAACCTGGCCCACCTTAAAGCCAAGACAAAGTATGCATGGCACTCATCAGGGGCATGCTGTTTGTCAATGATGCTGCAGTTGCAACACACACCCAGCAGGAACTCCAGTTACTGATAGACCGCCTCTCTCACGCTTGCAAGGATTTCAGGCTGACTATCAGTCTGAAGAAGACGAGCGTCCTGGGACAGGACACAGTGGCACCGCCGCTCATCACCATTGATTACTACAAACTCGGTGTCATCCATCAGTTTACTTATCTTGGCATTACCATCCCTGATAACCTCTCCTTGGACACAGAGATCAACAAGAGCATCGGGAAAGCACCCTTAACATTTGCTCGCCTCACGACTCGAGTATGGACAAATCCCAAGCTGACAGTGAAGACAAAAATGTCAACACCTGTGTCATAAGCACACTGCTGTACGGCAGTGAAATATGGACTTCATATGCCAGACAGGAAAGAAGACTGAACACCTTCCACTTAAGGAGTATCCACCTTTTCTTGGACATATCCTGGTCAGACAGTGTGTCCAACGCAGTGGTCCTATCTTGCACTGGCCTTCTCAGCATGTACACTCTGCTCAGGCAGTGTAGACTGCACTGACTGTGCCACATCCACCACATGAAGGATGGCTGCATCCAGGAGAGCTTGCATCCGGGAAGAGACCCTTTGGGCGTCCCTAGCTGTGATACAAGGACGTCTGCATGAGAGACATGAAGGCACTTGATATTGTTATGGAGTTCTGGGAAGGGCTTGCAGCTGACTGCATGAGATGGAGAAGCACATTGAAGCAATATGTCAGCATGGATAGAGCTAAGAAATTCTAAGGGTAGAAAGACCCTAATGGGAGTTATCTACAGGCCCCCAAACAGTAGCCTGGATGCAGTGTGTAAGTTGAATAAGGAGCTGAAATAGGCCTATCGCAAAGATATTGCTACAGTTGTTATGAGGGATTTCAACATGCAAGTAGACTGGGAGAATCTGGATGATACTGGAACCCAAGAAAGGGAGTTTGTGGAGTGCCTCCGAGATGGATTCTTAGAACAACTTGTGCTGGAGTATACCAGGGAGAAAGCAATTCTGGATCTGGTGTTGTGCAACAAACTGGATTTGATCAGGGACCTCGAAGTAAAGGAGCTATTGGGAGATAGTGACCACAATACAATAAGCTTTAATCTGCAATTTGAAAGGGAGAGGGTAGAATCGGAAGTGACAATATTTCAGTTGAATAAGGGGAACTATGGAGCTATGAGGGAGGAGCTGGCCAAAGTTCAATGGTGCAATATCCTAGCAGGGATGGCAGTGGAACAACAATGGCAGGTATTTCTGGGTTATAATGCAGAAGATGCCGGATCAGTTCATTCCAAAAAGGAAGAAAGATCCTAAAGGGAGGCTGTGGCTGACGAGGGAAGTTAAGGATCATATAAAGACAAAAGGGAAAAAGTACAACATAGCAAAGATGAGTGGGAAATCGGAGGACTGAGAAGCTTTTAAAGAACAATAGAGGATAACTAAAATGGAAATATGCAAAGAAAAAATAAGATACAAAGGTAAACTGGCCAAAAATATAAAGGAGGATAGCAAATGTTTTTTTAGGTATGTGAAAAAAAATGGTTAAGACTAAAGTTGGGTCCTTGAAGACAGAAACAGGTGAATTTATTATGGGGAACAAAGAAATGGCAGAAGAGTTGAATTGATACTTTAGATCTGTCTTCACTGGGGAAGACACGAGCAATCTCCTAGATATAATAGTGGTTGAAGGACCTGAACTGAAGGAAATTTATATTAGGTAGGAAATGATGTTGGAAAGACTATTAGGTCTGAAGGCTGATAAGTCCCCGGGACCTGATGGTCTGCATCCCAGGGTACTGAAGGAGGTGGCTGTGGTGATCATTTTCCAATGTTTTATAGATTCAGGCTCAGTTCCTGCGGATTGGAGGGTGGCTAATGTTGTCCCACTTTTTAAGAAAGGAGGGAGAGAGAAAACAGAGAATTATAGACCAGTTAGCCTGACCTCAGTGGTGGGAAAAATGCTGGAGTTAATTATGAAGGACGAAATTACGACACATCTGGATAGCAGTAACAGGAAGGTCAGAGTTAGCATGGATTTATGAAGGGGAAATCATGCTTGACTAATCTTCTGGAATATTTTGAGGATGTAATTCTGAAGATGGACAAGGGAGATCCAGTGGATGTAGTATGCCTGGACCTTCAGACAGCCTTTGATAAAGTCCCACATAGGAGGTTAGTGAGCAAAGTTAGGGCACATGGTATTAGGGGCAAAATACTGACATGGATTGAAAATTGGTTGGCTTACAGGAAACAAAGAATAGTGATAAACAGCTCCCTTTCGGAATGGCAGGCGGTGCTGCAGGGATCAGTGCTGGAACTGCAGCTTTTTACAATGTACATTAGTGATATAGATGAAGGTATTAAAAGTACTATTAGCAAATTTGCTGATGACACAAAGCTGGGTATCAGAGTGAAATGTGAGGAGGATGTTAGGAGAATACAGGGTGACCTGGTTAGGCTAGGTGAGTGGACAAATGCATGGCAGATGTAGTTTAATGTGGATAAATGTATGGTTATCCACTTTGGTGGCAAGAACAGGAAGGCAGATTACTACTAAATGGAGGAGAAAGTGAGGACTGCAGATGCTGGAGATCAGAGCTGAAAATGTCTTGAAGAAGGGCTCATGCCCGAAACATCAATTTTCCTGCTCTTTGGATGCTGCCTGACCTGCTGCGCTTTTCCAGCAACACATTTTCAGCTACTACCGAAATGGAGTCAAGTTAGGTAAAGGGGCAGTACAACGAGATCTAGATGTTCTTGTACATCAGTCAATGAAAGCAAACATGCAGGTACAGCAGGCAGTGAAGAAAGCTAATAGTATGCTGGCCTTCATAACAAGAGGAATTGAGTATAGAAGCAAAGAGGTCCTTCTGCAGCTGTACAGGGCCCTGGTGAGACCGCACCTGGAATATTGTGCGCAGTTTTGGACTCCAAATTTGAGAAAAGACATTCTGACTATTGAGGGAGTGCAGCGTAGGTTCATGAGGTCAATTCCCGGAATGGCTGGACTATCTTACGCTGAAAGATTGGAGCGACTGGGCTTGTATACGCTTGAGTTTAGAAAGCTGAGAGGGGATCTGATTGAGACGTGTAAGATTATTAAAGGATTGGACGCTTTGGAGGCAGGAAACATATTTCCGCTGATGGGTGAGTCCCAAACCAGAGGACACAGTTTAAAAATAAGAGGTAGGCCACTTAGAACAGAGTTGAGGAGAAACTTGTTCACCCAGAGAGTGGTGGGTGTATGGAATGCTCTGCCCCAGAAGGCTGTGGAGGCCAAGTCTCTGGATACTTTCAAGAAAAAGTTGGGTAGAGCTCTTAAGGATAGTAGAATCAAGAGTTATGGGAATAAGGCAGGAACAGGATACTGATTGAGGGTGGTCAGCCATGATCATAATGAATGGTGGTGCTGGCTCGAAGGGCAGAATGGCCTACTCCTGCACATATTATCTATTGTCTATTATCTATTGTCAATACCTCCAAACAGGGGAAAAGAACCTGATGAGCACCGCAGCAGACAAACCGGCATGAAGGGAGGAGTGTAGCAGTTCGAGCAGATCAACAACCACATACAGATGTGACCTCTGCGATCTGGACTGTCACTCCAGCACTGGTCTCTACAGTCACAAGCGACATTGCTTCAGGCAAGCAGGAAGCCAGAACAACGAGGATGCAACCCATGATCAGCCATAACCGAAAGGGGCCTCACATTTTTTTAAGAGGTGACCAAAAGAGTAGATGAGAGCTGAGGGAGGACAGTACAGCGTAATCAGCAGGAAGTGTTCTTGCTCATGTTTAACCTGAAGCCATGAGAATTCATGGAGTCCAGAGCCAATGTTGAGGACTCCCTGGGCAACTCCCTTCCAACTGTGTATCACTGTGCCTGCACCTCTGTTGGGTTTGCCCTGCTAGTGGGACAGGACATATCCAGGGAAGGTGATGGTGGTGTCTGGGACATTTGCTGTAATTTTTGATTCAATGAGTGTGACTAAGAAAGGCTGTTGCTTGATTAGTCTGTGAGCTCGCTCTCCAAATTTTGGTCCTAACCCCTAGATGTTAGTAAGGAGGATTTTGCAGTGTTATAAATGCTGTTTCTACCATTGTCTTTTCTGGTATCTGGGTCAATGTTGGGTAGTCCATCCAGTTTCATTCTTTTGTTGAGAATTTGTCGTGATTTGTACAACTGAATGGTTTGCTAGGACATTTCGGAGGGCAGTTGAGAGTCAACCACATTGCTGCAGATCTGGAATCACATGTAGTCCAGACATGTTGGACATGACAGATTTCTTTCCTTGAAGGACATTAGTGAGCCAAATAGTTTTATCCAACAATCAAGAATATTTCATGGTCATCAGTAGATTTTTATTTCCAGATTTTCTTTAATTGAATTCAAATTCCAGCATCCCCATACCCAAACCCCATCCCATTCCTTAGCCCACCCCCCCCACTCTCTTTTCCCTCTCACAATTACTCCCCGCCCCAACCTTCGCCTCCACTTCAATGGGTTCTGTGCCCACCACAACATGAACTCCTCTTTTGTTATCTCCGTCTCTGCCTCCGTGCCTTCTTCTTTGAAAAAGACTCCCAACCACCCTCCAACGAACCCAACTCTGGCCTCCAACCTTCCTCTTCCAGTTGGCTCTTTCTTATCTTTGATTTCTTTATTGCAAACTGCCAATGCAATGTCAGCTACCTCGAATTCTCCACTCCCCCCTCACCCACTCCAACCTCACTCCCCCTGAACATGCAGCGCACCATTCCCTCCACACCAGTCCCCATTTCACCACCAAACCTGCTGACAAAGGCATGGCTGTGGTATTCTTGAGGACGGACCTCAATGTTGCAGAGACCAAATGTCTGGTACCATGTCCTACTTCTCCTTTGATCATGACCCCACTATGGCCCAATAGGCCACCATCACCCACACTGTCCATGACCTCATCATCTCCAGTGATCTCTCCTCCACCGCCTCCAGTCTCATAGATCCTAGTCCTGCACTACCTGGTTCTACCTGCTCCCCAAGATCCAAAAGTCCAACTACCCTGGTCAACCTGTCGACCTGCCCACTGAGCTCATTTCTTCTAACCTGGACTCCATTCTAGATTAGATTACTTACAGTGTGGAAACAGGCCCCTCGGCCCAACAAGTCCACACCGACCCGCTGAAGCGACAACCCACCCATACCCCCACATATACCCCTTACCTAACACTACGGGCAATTTAGCATGGCCAATTCACCTGACCCGCACATCTTTGGACTGTGGGAGGAAACCGGAGCACCCGGAGGAAACCCACGCAGACACGGGGAGAACGTGCAAACTCCACACAGTCAGTCGCCTGAGGCGGGAATTGAACCCAGGTCCCTGGCGCTGTGAGACAGCAGTGCTAACCACTGTGCCACTGTGCCACCGTTCTCTCCCCCTTTGTCCAGGCACTTCCCATCTACATCCGGGGCACCAACCACGCCGTCCACCTCTTCGGAAGCTTCCATTTCCCCGACACTTAGAGCTCCTCCAAATCCGTGGGGTGGCATGGGCCCTAGTTATGCCTGCCTATTTGTCCACCATGTTGAGCAATCCCTCTTCAGCACATACACAGGTACTGTTCACCAACTCTTCCACCATTACATTGATGACTGCATTGATGCTGAATGCTGCACATCGACTTCACCAATAACTTGCACCATGCCCTCAAATTCACTTAGTCTATCTTGAACATCTCGCTTCCCTTTCTTGACTTCTCTGCTTCCATCTCTGGTGACAGTTTATGGATCGACATTTACAATAAATCCACACACTCCCTTAACTACCTGGACTACACTTCCTCCCACCCCACATCCTGCAGAAACTCTGTCCCGTTTTCCCAATTCTTCCACCTCCGTTGCATCTGCTTTGACGAGGAGACATTCCACTCCCAAGCATCCCAGATATCCAACTATTCATGCTTTCCCCTCCTCTGTCATCCAGGCAGCTTTCCACTGCACTTCGTCCATTTCTGCTCCACTGCTCTAAACTTCCCTCCCCCCTAAACATAATGAAGACAGGGGCCCCCCTTGGCTTCACTTGCCACCCCAGTAGTCATCGCATCAATGTATCACCTTCAAACACTTCACCCAACTCCACCTCAACCCCACCAGCAAGAACATCTTCCATCCCTACCCGTCTCTGCCTTCCACAAGGACCATTCCCTTTGTCACTCCTTGGTTCACGCCACTCTCCCCACCAACCTCCCCAATTCCCCTGGTAACTTCCCTTGCAACTGTAAATGATACATTTGTCCTACTTTCTGAGAGCTGGACATATCTGGGAAATTTGCCAAATTGTTGTAGTTGTGTATTGTAGTTGTAGTTGTATTGGGAGCAGCTTGGTTACAGTTGTAACTGATTCTGCAGTGTTAGTCCAACTGCTGGAGTGCTCTCAGGGCTTATGACCTTTCTGCATTCATTGCTTTTCACCATTGTATGGAGTGAATCATATTGGCTGAAGGTTGGCATCTGTGATGCTCAAGACTTACAAGAAGGCTGAGCTGGATTGTTCACTGAGTACTTCTGGCTGAAAATGGTTGCAAAAGCCTCAGCCTTAGCAGTTGCGCAGATGCTGGGCTTCCTCATCATTAAAGATTGGGATACTTCCTAGTGGGACTTCCTGCTCCTGTTAGTTGTTTAATTGTGCATTACCATTCATGAGTGGATGTGACTTTCAAGTAGTCCTGTGTTGTAGTTTCACTAGGCTAACTGCTCACTTTTTAGGTATGCCCGTGGCTGCTTTTGGTATCCGTCCTGCATTTCTGGTTGGTAGAAATAGTTTGGTAGTTTAGTTAAGTGCTTCTGAATTCTGTTCAAAAAAAAGATCTACTAGAGAACTGAGTAGGTGGGATTTTGATTTTCATGATGTTTGAAATCTTTTAACTATTTTAACTAGATAACTTGGTTTATTTTATTTTAGCATTTCTGCAGCCTTGTATGAGTACAATTATACTTCATTGAAAGACCACCACATAAATTGGAAAGAAAACAAAAGAATGATCCATCAAGCTAGATTTCATTCTGGGATCTAAGTTGTCCAACTGGGATTATAACACTATCAACAGGGGTTTCGTGAACATGATTAAATTAATTCTTTGTTCTGGATCTATTAATTAAATTCAAATTTCATCATCTGCATGTCCCCAGAGCATTAGGCTAGATCTCTGGATTATTAATCTAGTTACTGTACCATTGCACCATTTCCTCCTCTTGCTCCTCATTTGGCTTAAAAGTGGGTGATGCCTGATGTCTTACCCTTTCTGTTGTAATATGTGGATAGGTTGGGAGTGAATGGGAAGGTGACCAACATTTTATTTTATCTGCCCCACCTGCTTTCATGTATGATGTTACATGGGCTGAACAATTCACTGCTGTATTTCTTGTGGGCACAATATCTCTTTTCAACTATCAGTTTTAATGAGGTTATCAATATTTCTTGTTCAAAGAACCTTAAAATCTTTAGGGAAATGTAGAACAGGTGGAACTCTTCATCATGTTTATTTTCTTAAAGTACAGGTGAGGAAAATTTAAAACATTAAACTTATCCAGTTCCAGATGAAATGCCCAATATTTTTCGAAGTTAATTTGGATAGTTGCCATTTTGAAACATTTTAAAAGTTAAGTTTCTGGTGCCTACTCTGTATGTTTTACTCGGATCAAGTTTATTCTAACTGCCATTTCAGTCATGATAGCAGTCTCAAGAGTCATATTAATTGGAACCATACTGTTAGTGATGTTTCTGATACCTGTGATCATAGATGGTCCAAGTACTCAATCTGATTTCAAACCAAGTTTATGCCTCTGAAATTCATTTTTGTAGCATAATATGCCAGTAGGTGGTGCATAGCATTAGATTTTGAAACTGTATTCAGTATTAAAGCTGTGAATGTTTATAGTGGTCATTCAATTGTTCAATCTGCATTGTTAAATTCTTTTTGTTTTATTTTTGAAAATGCTCTGGTTCAAAAGGATTTCTTTTTATTTCTTCCAACTATCACTTTACTAGAGATACCACATTAATTAAGGTAAACCTGGTCTGTCTTAAAATTGTAATATAGCAGATTGTGTATGCTTTGCCCATCAGTATAATACAGCAGATTTAGTAAAGCATGTTATGAAATGATTAACATGTAGCAATATTAAATTAGTGAAAAGGAAAAAGACAGGCATCACAAGTATAAGTACTTCTATGGGGAATCAGTTAGCTCAGTTGCCAAATGGTTGGTTTGTTAGGCAGCGTGATACCAACAGCATGGGTTCCAGTTCCCACACCAGCTGAGGTTACCAGCAAAGGACTCTCCTTCTCAACTTCTTCCCTTACCTGAGGCAGGTTAAACCACCACCAGTCATGTCTCTGTCTAATGAGAGAGCAGTCCTATGATCTGATAGAACTATGGCAACTTTACTTCTTACTGAAACAACATTTACTCATAATGTTCAAACTTACTGTATCTCCAGTGATCTTCACAATGCCCCAGCTTTCACAGTCAGTGTTAAAGAGATGTGCTTGCTGCTGACCTCGAAGAATGCTTTCCAAGAAGACCACACTAATCATCCACAGATCTTTGTGAATAATTCAGCGACTGATATATATGTCTGTTTTCCTCAATTTTTATCTTTTTGGACTCACCCCTTATTTCTAATCTGCATGTTGTGTATGTTGTGTCTGTATGTTGTGTTTTCTCATGTTTGCTAATTAATAAACCCACTGTTTGTTTAATCAACAAAGCCTGGTTTAAATTGGCTTGTTGTAAAACTTCAATTCATTTGGGTCTATTCCACTTCGTGTGGTATCCTTATTGTTTCTTAATTCCATCCAAGTAGTTGCTTGGAACTTCACTGTCTGATTGTCATGCATGCTTTGACCATTGTAATTCTCATGATGCGTCTTTGTTGTCCATGGTGAATTTGTCAGTGGGAGAGTGTAATCTGCAGGATCCAAAGGATAAGAGTAAAGAAAATAAATTCCAAATTAAAGCCTGAAATAAAATCAGAAGATACTGGGAAAGTACCGTAAATCTGTGAACATTTTTAAGGGGATAATAAAACATCCAACTGATATAAATCATCTAACTTGATTTTTGTGACATAAAATAGTCTACTAAGTTGGCAAGGTGAGTTTTTTTCCATTTCATATACATTTCATATACAATAAGACATAGGAGCAGAAATGAGGCCATTCAGCCCATCAAGTCTGCTCTGCCACCCACTGTTGGCTGATAGGTTTCTCAACCCCATTCTCCCACTTTCTTCCCATAACCTGATCCCCTTGACAATTTCAAATCTAATATATTCAATGACCTGGCCTCCACAGCCTTCTGTAGCAGTGAACTCCATAGATTTACCACTCTGGCTGAAGAAGTTTCTCCTTATCTTGGTTCTAAAGGGTCTTCCCTTTGCTCTAAGGTTATGCCCTCAGGTCTTAGTCTCTCCTACCAATGGAAACATCTACCCAACATCCACTCTGTCCAGGCCATTCAATATTTTGTAAGTTTCTATTAGATCTCTCTAAATTTAATCGAGCATAGACCCAGAGTTCTCAAATGTTCCTCATATGTGAAGCTTTTCATTCCTGGGACCATTCTTGTTAACCGCCACTAAACATGCTCCAGGGCCAATACATCTTTGGTGAGATATGGGACTCAAAGCTGCGTACAATACTCCAAATGTGGTCTGACATTATACAGCCTCAGATGTACACCCCTGCTTTTATATTCAAGTGCTCTCAAATAAGTGCATCATTGTATTTGCCTTCCTAACTACTGACTCAACCTGCAAGTTTACCTGGATTAGAACTCTCAAGTCTCTTTGCACTTCAGACTTCTGAATTTTCTCCCCATTTAGAAAATAATCCATGCCTCCATTCTTCCTACCAAAGTGTATGACCTCACAATTTCCCACATTGTACTCCATCTACCACCTCTTTGCCCACTCTCCTAAGCTGTTCAAATCCTTCTGCAGCCTCCCGGCCTCGTCAGTGCTACCTGTCCTTTTGCAAACCTAGCCAGAATGCCCTCGGTCCTGTCATCTAGATCATTAACGTGAAAAGTTGTGGTCTCAACACTGAGCCTTGCGGAACAACACTTGTCACTGGCTGTCAACCTGAGAAGGACCCTTTTATACCCGCTCTCTGCTTTCTGCCAGACAAGCAGGCTTCTATCCATGCTAGCACCTTGCCTCTAACACCATGGGCCCTTTATCTTACTCAGCAGCCTCTTATGCGTCACCTTGTCAAACGCCTTCTTGAAGTCCAGGTAGATAATATCCATTGGCTCTCCTTGGTCTATGCTTGTTACTTCCTCAAATAATTTGGGCAAATTTGTCAGGTATGATACCCTCTTGATGAAACCACGCTGACTTTGCCCTATTTTACCATAGACGTTCAAATATTCAGTAATCTCATCCTTCACAATGGACTCCAGGATTTTACCCATGATCAACATTAGGCTGTATCAATAATTTATCGTCTTTTGCCTTATTCATTTTTTAAACAGGGTGTCATGTTAGCAAATTTCCAGTCCTCTGGGAACCTCCCTGACTCTAGTGATTCCAGAAAGATCACCACTAATACATCCATTAGTCGATAATACTGATTTTTTTCTATCTTTGCCTCCAAACTGTGCAATGTTTAGTCCATACAAATTGTGCCGTGCCAGGTTCATTGACCTTACTGCAATGTTTGACCCCGAGCTTACAGACTTAGAGTCATTGAGTCCTACAGTAGGGAGACAGGCCCTTAGGTCTAAACTGTTCCGTGCTGACCAAGATGTCCATTCATGCTAACTCCATTTCCCTGCACTTGGCCCATATCCTTTTCAGCCTTTCCTATCCATGTACTTGTCCAAATGCCTTTTAAAGGTTGTTAATCTACCGGCCTCAACCACTTCTGCTGGTAGCTCATTCCATATGTGTACCACCCTCTGTGTAAAAAACATTGCCCCTCAGGCTCCCTTTTGTTCTTTCCCCTCTTACCTTAAACTGATGCCCTCTAGTCCTTGATTCCCCAAGCTTGGGAAAAAGACCGAGTGCACTCACCCAATCCATGCCTCTCATGATCTTATACATTTCTTTAAGATCCCCCCTCAGTTTCCTAAGTGCTAAACAAAAAGTCCAAGTTTGTCCAATCTCCCCCATAACTCAGACCATTGAGTCCTGGCAACATCCTTGTAAACTTCTTCTGCACTCTTTCCCGTTTAATAGCATTCTTCCAACCGCAAGATAATCAAAACTGAATGCAATATTCCAAGTGTGGCCTCACCAACATACTGTGCAACTGCAACATAACTTCCCAACTTCTATACTCAATGCCCCGACTTGAAGGTCAGTGTACCAAAAACCCTCTTCACTGTCCTGTCTACCTGTGATTCCACTTTCAGAAAATTGTGCACCTGAACACCAAAGTTCGTCTGTTCCACTACACTCCTTACCATTGACCATGAAACTCCTACCTTTGTTTGATTTTCCAAAATGCAAGACCTCACACGAATCTATATGAAACTCCTTTTTGCCATTTCTTGGCCCACTACCCCTGCTGATCAAGGTCCTGCCGCAATTTCAAATAACCTTTCTAGCTGTCCACAATACTGCCTATTTTAGTGTCATCTGCAAACTTACTAATCATGCCTTGTAAATTCTCATCCAAAACATTAATATAGATAACAAACTGTAATGGGCCCAGCACCGTAGCCTGAGGCACTCCACTAGTCACAGACCTCCAGTCCAGCAAGCACCCTTCCACTATTGTCCTCTGCTTCTTATCATCAAACCGATCGTGTATCCAATTTTCCAGCTCCCCCGGATTCCATTTGGTCTCACCTTCCAGACCAGCCTACCATGAGATACCTTATCAAGGGCCTTACTGAAATCTATATAGACTAGATTTACTGCCCTGCCCTCATCAACCTCCCTGGTCACTTCATCAAAGACTCTAACAGATTTGTGAGGCATGAACTCGCACGCACAGATTTATTGGTAGCAGAGTAAGTAGTAAGAATTTGGCTCGAGGGGCTTCAGAGGGCAGCAGCTCAGCAAAATGTAAGCTCAGATAAATTCCTTTTAACTTTTGTTTTTAGTCTTAGAACGGTTGAGAAGGTCGTTAGGGTAGTCGCACGTTCCTCCTGCAGGATGTGGGAGCCCAGGGAGACTTCCATTGTCCCTGATGACTACTTGTGTGGGAAAATGCATGCAGCTGCAGCTCCTGGAAAACTTTGTTAGAGAGCTGAAGCTGAATGCACTCAGGATCGTAGATAAGAGTTTTAGTGAGGTGGTCACACCTAAGGTGCAGACAGAAAGTAGCTGGGTGACCATCAGGAAAGACTAAGGGAGTAGGCAGAGAGTGCACGAATCTCATTGAAAACAAGTGTTCTGTTTTGGATACTGTTGGGGAGGATGACCATTCAGGGGAAAGCAGCAGTAGCCAGATTGGTGGCGCTAAGACTGGCTCTGGGGCACAGTGGGAAAGGATAAACAGGACCTTAGTGATAGGAGACTCAATAGTTAGGGGCACAGGCAGGAGATTCTGTGGCTACAAACAGGAATCCAGGATGGTATGTTGCCTCCCAGGTGCCAGTGCCCAGATGTCTCAGAATGGCTGCAGAATGTTCTCAAGGGAGACAGTGTGCAGCTAGAAGTCATGGCACAAGTGACATAGATACAAATAGGATTGGGGTCCTTCAGAATGATTATAGAGAACTAGGAAAAAAGTTAAAACCAGGACTTCATTGGTGGTAATCTTTGGATTATTTCCAGTGCCACATGCCAGTGGAGGTAAGAACAGGAGGATATGACAGATGAATGTATAACTAAATAATTGGTGCGGGGGGCAGGGATTCAGATTTTTAGATGATTGGGATCTTTTCTGGGGCAGAGGTTCAAGAGGGATGGGTTGCACCTGAACTGGAGGGCGACCAATATCTTGGTGACCAAGGAAGGGTTTAAAGTAGATTGGTAGTGGAGTGGGATCCTCAATAGCAGGGAGGGAAGTGCTCGGCTGGAAGGGAGATACAGTAGTCAGAAATAGTAAGTTGAAGATACAGGTCAGGCTGGAACACGACAGGGAGCAACGAGCGCCTGTTGGATTAAATTGCATCTATTTCAATGCAAGAGAGCTGACAGATAAGGCTGATGAACTCAGGGTGTGGATAGGTACATAGGACTGGGATATTATAGCTATTAAAGAAACATGGCTAAGGGAAGGACAGGACTGGCAGCTTAATGTGCCACCGTACAGGTGCTTTAAGCAGGACAGAAGTGGTAGAAATACGGTGGGGGAAGTTTCATTTTTGATTAAGGTGAGTATCACAGCAGTAATCAGAGATGAACTAACTGAAGGATCATCCAGTGAGGTTTTGTGGGAGGAGCTGAGAAATTGCGGTTATACTATAGGCCCCCAAATAGTTCAAAGGGAATTAGAGGAACAAATATGCAGTGAGATGTGAGAGACTTACAAGAGCAATAGGGTTGTGATAGTGGGGAATTTTAATTTTCCTAACATAGTCTGAGACTGTTATAACATTAAGGGCTTAGATGGGATAAATTTTGTTTAATGCGTTCAGGAAAGTTCAACCAGTATATAGAGGGCCCTATTCAGGAAGGGGCAAAACTCGACCTACTCTTGGGAAATAGAGCAGGATAGATAACTAAGGTGACAGTGGGGGAGCATTTTTGGATCAGTCATCATAGTTCTATTCATTTTAAAATAGTTATGGAGAAGGACAAAACTGGTTGATAGGTTCAAGTTCGAAATTGGGGCAATGTGAATTTTGATGGAATTAGACAGGAGCTTGCAGGGGTTGATTGTAGTTTAGGGGTTTGCAGCAAAGGGATCTTTGGCAAGTGGGAGGCCTTTAAAGTGAGATAGCTAGAGTTCAAGGTCAATATGTTCCTGTGGGGGTGAAGGGCAAGGTTGGTAGGAATAGGGAACCCTAGATGACAAGAGATATTGAGGCTTTGACCAGAAAAAAAAAGAAGGCATGGCTCAGGTACAGGCTGCTGGGATCAAGGGAATCCCTAAAGGTATATAACGGATACAGGAGTTTACTGCAGAAGGAAATCAGGAGGGCAAAAATGGGGCACGAGATAGCCTTGGCTGAAAAGATTAGAGTAAATCCAAAGAGGTCCTTTAAGTACATTAAAGGAAAAAGAATAACTGTAGAGAGAGAGAATAGGACCTCTCAAGGACCAAAGTGAACATGTATGTGTTGAAATACAGAAGATGAGCAAGGTTCTGAATGAGTATTTCTCCTCTGTGTTTACCACGGAGAAAGACACGAAGACATGGGAACTTGGGGAAATTAGTGGTGATATCTAGGGGACAGTCTATATCACAGTAGAGGAGGTGTTGGATGTATCAGAATGTATGAAGGTGGATAGATCTCATGGTCCTGATCAGAGATATCCAAGAACACTGCAAGAAGCTAGAGAAGAAATTGCGGGGATCCTGGCTGATATTTTTGCATCATCGTTAGCCACAGGTGAGGTCCCGTTGTCTTTAGGAACTTGAGCCGGGGTGATAGAATGAGTGCCAAAAGAGTGAAACATAAAGAAAACAAGTTTTCCATGGATTCCCTTTTTTGGAAATCATTTTGGGCTTTGGACTATTTTTGAGTGAGAATCAGTTTAGCTCAGTTGGCTGGATTGTTGGTTTACAGAACAGTGTGATACCAACAGCATGGATTCAATTCTCAACACTGGTTTGAGATTAACCATGAAGGACTCTCCTTCTCAATCTCTTCCCTTGCATGACGTCTGGTGGCCCTCAGATTAAATCATGACCAGTCTAATGAGAGAGTGGCCCATATGGTCTGGTAAGATTATGGTGATGCAACAAGGACATTTTTGAGTATGGGTTCCTATAACTATGCTTGACCCTGATTTATTTACCTCAGTCAGAAGTCATCATAATTATTGGTAGGAGAGATAAATCATTTTGTTTTTCAAGAACTGTGATGGGATGACATTGCATTAGAAATACTTTGTCTTCCTTTTCCATGGTAACATTCTCCTTCGACATTTTGAAACAAGACCTCTTTGTCTTCTATCCTTTAGTAATACACAGCACCAAAACAAAAAGTCAAAATGACATCTGCAGGTTACGAAAGCTGTAACAGTAGAGGCTGTAGCCATTGAAATACTATGGTCTCTATAAACCAATTCAGCATAATAAATCATTCATGTGACGTACTACTGAGGTAACAGTATCAAAGCATTTTTTTGACTAGTGCAGCTGCTCAGTTGCAGTGAATAAAGATGTTTTATCCTGCTGCATTTTTAAAATTCGCTCTGTGCTTTTTTTTAAAATATTGATGATGGGCATCATCCTGATCGTCTTGATGTTTTATTTGCTAGTTGGCTAGCAAAGCAACATGGATGGCAAATTGTGGAGGAATTACCCATTGCAAATCAGCATATTGTGGGGCACAGACAGATGTTTCTGTGACTCAGCAAGACATCAGAATGTTGTGTTGTCTGCCTGGTGCCAGGGTCAAGGATGTCTCAGAGACAGTGCAGGTTATTGTGAAACGGGAGTGTGATCAACAAGGAGGTCTTTGTGCATGTTACTATAAACAACATAGATAGGGAAACAGGGAGGGAATTTCTGTGAAAATATAAAAAATCCCACCCAATTTACTTCAAGCCTGCCAACTTCCAGTTTTAACTGAGGCAGGACAGGGAGTGGGCAACCAAATAAGAAGTCATTTAAATGAACAGTAACGTTTGTGTCTCAGACACTATCTCCATTTTAGGTTTAACTCTGGCCAACAATGTTTCTGGGAACCTTGGGGAATGTAGCAGTGAAACAAAGGCAAAAATAATCGTGTCACAACAATAAGTTGTCTCTCCCTCACTGTTTAGGGACCAACAGAGTAGGAATTCTTCTTCTCAGAAGCCCAATCTACTATTTTCCCCCTCCAGTATTCCACACCTCTCCAACTCTCTTGGAAAATGAGTTGTTTGAGTTCTGAAAAAGAATTATATCGGTCTCAAAATGTTAACTGTTTCTCTCAACACAGATGTTGCTAGACCTACTGAGTCTCTCCAGCATTCTCTTTGTGCTTGTTTTCAGCTTTCCAGCAACCACAGTATTTTGCCTTTATAGGACAAACATATTCCACAACCCACAACTGCTGCTTTTCTCCATCGTTTATTATTTGTTTCAATAACTTATAAGGATTTTCTGTTATTTTGATCTTTCTATTTAAAAGGTCTAAATTTTACCAAAATATTTCTAAGCTAAGTCAATTTCAGGAGGTTTGATGGAGGGTTTCTCTTTGTAAGTCAGGTCAAGAGCTGCCAGCCAGGAACTGCCCTTTACAGTGCACATAGCAGGACAAAAATGAAAAAGTAAAGCTTCTGAGGGCACAAAGGTGGCATGGGTTACAAATAGAAGCTCACATTAGTAAATATACTGTGATAAAAGGGAAATGCTGTGCATGCTGGAAGCCTGAAACAAAAACAGAATATGCTGGAGCAACTCAACAGATTTGGCAAGTTCTGCAGAGCGAGAAACACAGGTACTGTTTTGAGGCATTTAAACTCAGGAACATGGACAAAGGGTTGTGTAATGTAGTCACAGAGTCATAGAGTCATAGAGATGTAAAGCATGGAAACAGACCCTTCGGTCCAACCCATCCATGCTGACCAGTTATCCCAACTCAATCTAGTCCCACCTGCCGGCCCATATCCCTCCAAACCCTTCCCATCCAAATGCCATTTAAATGTTGCAATTGTACCAGCCTCCACTACTTCTTCAGGCAGCTATCAGCCATAATTGTAGACCCTTGGAAATGAAAAAAAATTAGTGCAACTGTCACATCGACAGCCACTGATATTGGATGGCCACCCACTTCTACAAGTCACAAGACCCACTCAAACAGTTGGCACATTGTGCTGCCCTTAGGACAACCTTTATCTGTGGTGGCAGCGGCAATTCTCTCATCTGGAGAAAATAGCATTGAGGTCAATAGATTCTTAATGTTCTGTACCCCCTAAGCATCCTAAGGGGACCATCAGCTACAGCGTTTTCATGTGAAAGCTGTTCAGCAGGTGATGGGGAATGCTTTAGATCCTGGGCTGACTAATGCATTTATTGCTTTTAAATTTTGCTGTGCCTTTAGAGAACATGGCAGCATTGACAATAACCCCTTCTGTCACTGGATCTCCATTGGATGTGGTTCCAATGAACCTGTGTGAGCAATATCAGAAACAGAACAGTTTCCTAGTTATGTGAGCAGTCAGCATTTGTGTCGCATACAAATGACAATTTAGCACAGTCTTCCATATGGTGGGGCATAGAAGACCCTGATAAGAAAGGCTATGGACAATGTTCTTCCTAATTTTCTTCCTGGCTTTGCAGGCCTCAGCTCTGTGTATGACAGCAACTTCTGGGAACTGGAAATCAGTGCCACACTCTGATCATGACACATGGAACCTAGGTGTGCATAGCCACATAACTTAGAGAGAGAATTGACCATGGAATGCTTATATTTGGACTTCTGATATAGGAGACCGCATTACAGTGTATGAGGCGGGATTACTGAAAAGTTGTCCCTCTTGCACACCCCCTTGCATTACTCAAAGGCAGTATTGCATTTTGATCAATACTTACAGTTTAAGATGAAAGGAAATGACCTTGGATCATCATTATGAATTGTGGCTCATAAGTGACGCTTTTAAGCTCACCTATGTTGACTTTTGCTTCATGTAATGATCCATATTCACATAGTTGGACACTGCATTTATTTCATAGGCAGAGTGCTATGATTAAAGATGTGGTCAATCTGTGTTGTGTAGATGCCTGATCAATGCAGTGGCCCCTTCAAGGGCCTCACATTGCTCACAATTACAGCCTGCATGTACAGAATGAAAATATCACTTTCTGTGCCTATTCTGTGTGTGGTTACGGCCATTTGCCATTTCCACTGCACAGTTGCAATTTGAATGAGAATGGAAGCTAACAAACATTGTGCTTTGCAGAGTTAGTTGTGGGCTCAGCCAGGCAATCAAAGAGCTCCCTGACACCTCTTATGTTTCTTTTCCCTGCTGACCCCATTGGACTTTCACATGCTATTACTCAACTCTTTCACTTAAGTTTTTATTGCACAAATTTACCCCTCGAGCTCCGGCACTTCAGCTCAGCAAATCAACCATTGTGCTACACTACTTTGTCATCAAAGCTGGGGTGATTGTGACAATCAACAATCCTCCCAATCCCCGAAGTAAACTATATCCCTTAATATCCTGTTGTCTTCCACCCTGATATGCTGAGTTCCCCCTTCACAATTATTGTCCACTCTGCTTTTGCAGCATGAAGCCTCAGTTTCCACAGTTGACTCCCCAGCTTCTCTACCACATAATAATAAGCCTGCTTGGTTTTCAGGTAGCAGACACCTAGGAATGACTGTGGCCTAGTCTGTCTGACTTCAACAGACATCTGGACTGCTAAGCGACTGAGGTCCTGAATGATCTCTCTGCAGCTTCTTGACTGACTTAATTGTGAATCCCTGGACTGGTTGCACTGGACCTGCAAAATTGACCACGGCACACTTCTGTGGTTGTACAGAACCCCTGGTTTTGATCACTCCAAGCTGCCAACTATCCGCATCTAAGCCCCTGGATTAGATTGGATGCTGCCTTTCACTGACTGCAGGGAGATTCCCCTGACTGATGACCCCCTCTTTTAAGTATTACTCCCCAAAGATTGTGAAACATTGCATTTTGGCTGAAGCACATTCAATGTACTTCCCACAAAGACTATTAGCACATTGTGAAGTTGTGATATTGATGTAGCGCAATATCGTTTGGCAACATTTTCATTCCTTTAATTGATCACTGATGACAATTGCGAGAAGCTCCTGGCTTGATGTCTATGGTAATCAGCAAGGCACAACACACCAGCAGATAGAAAAGGTGTGTGAGAAAGGCAAAGCAAGGCTACAGTGAGCATTGGAGATTTCAATATGTAGGTGAACTGGGAAAATCAAGTTGGTAGTTGATCGCAAGAAAAGAAATTTGCAGAATGTTTACAAGATGGCTTTTTGGAGCAGCTTGTGGTGGAGCCCACTAGGGAACAGGCAATTCTGGATTTAGTGTTGTGCAATGAGGCAGACTTAATAAGGGAGCTTAAGGTGAAAGAACCCTTAGGAGGCAGTGATCATAATGAGATTGAATTTACTCTGCAATTTGCGGGGGAGAAAGTGGAATTAGATGTAATGGTATTACAATTGAATAAAGGCAACAACAGAGGCCTGAGGGAGGAGTTGACCAAAATTGACTGGGAGAGGAGCCTAACAGGAAAGACAGTGGAACAACAATGGCAAGAGTTTCTGGGAGTATTTCAGGAGACACAACAAAAATTAATCCCCAAGAAAAAGATGCATACTAAAGGGAAGATGAGGCAATCATAGTTGACAAGGGAAGTTAGGGACAGCATAAAAGCAAAAGAGAAAACATATAATGCAGTGAAGGGCAGTGGGAAACCAAAGGATTAGGAAGCATGCAAAGACCAACAGAGGACAATGAGAAAAGAAATAAGGAGGGAGAAGATTAAAAATGAGGGTAAGCTAGCCAGTAATATAAAATAAGTTTGCAGGAGTGTATTTAGATGTATAAAGGGCAAAAGAGAGGCAAAAGTGGCTGCTGGAATACAACGCTGGCGAAGCAGTAATAGGGAACAAAGAAATGGCTCAGGAACTGAATAAGTAGTTTGCATCAGTCTTTGAGGTGGAAGACATGGATACCATCCCAAAAATTCAAGAGAGCCGGGGGCAGAGCTGCGTATGGTGGCCATCACCAAGGAGAAGAAAAACCGTAAGGTCTGAAGGTGGATAAATCACCATAGATATGCTACAACCCAGAGTTCTGAAGGGGCTAGCTGAAGAGATAGAGGCTTTAGTGGTGATCTTTCAGGAATCATTGGAGTCAGGGAGGTCCCAGAGGACTGGAAAATTGCTAATATAATCCTCGCTCCCTCCATCCCACACCCAGCCCCGTTTACAAAGGGAGTAAAGCAAAAGATGGGAAGTTATAGGCTGATTAGCCTGACCTCAGACTTTGGTATAATTTTGGAGTCCATTGTAAATGACGAGATTTCTGAACATTTGGAAGTGCTTGGTAAAATAGGCAAAGTCAGCATGATTTCATCAACGAAAGGTCATGCGTGACAAATCTGTTATAATTCTTTGAGGAAGTAATGAGCAGGTTAGACCAAGGAGAGCCAATGGATATTATCTACCTGGTCTTCAAGAAGACCCTTGACAAGGTGCCGCACAGGAGGCTGCTGAGTAAGATAAGGACCTATGGTGTTAGAGGAAAGGTACTAGGATGGATAGAAGCTTGGCTGTCTGACAGAAAGCAGAGAATAGGGATAAAAGAGTCCTTCTCAGGATGGCAGTCATGACTAGTGGTGTTCTGCAAGGCTCAGTGTTGTGACCACAACTTTTCATTTTATACATGAATGATTGAGATGAAGGAACTGAGGGCATTCTGGCTAAGTTTGCAGACAACATAAAGATAGGTGGAGATTCAGGTGGTATTGAGGAGGTGGAAAGGCTTCGGAAGGATTGTGACAGGTTAGGAGAGTGGGTAAATAAGTGACAGATGAAATACAACATGGGAAAGTGTGAGATAGTGCACTTTGTTAGGAAGAATAGAGGCATGGATTATTTTCTAAATGGGGAGAAAATTCAGAAATCTGAAGTGCGAGCCCTAGTCCAGGATTCTCTTAAGGTAACTTTGTAAGTTGAGTAGGTTGTTGGGAAAACAAATACAATGTTTGCATTTATTTTGAGAGGACTAGAATAGAAAAGCAGGGGTATACTTCTGAGACTTTAAAAAAGTTCTGGTCAGACCACATTTAAGAGTATTGTGAGCAATTTTGGGCCCGATACTTCAGGAAAGATGTTCTGGCCTTGGAGTGGGTCCAGAGGAAGTTCACGAGAATGATCCCAAGAATGAAAAGTTGAACATATCTGGAATGTTTAAGGACTCTGGGTCTGTACTTGATGGAATTTAGAAGGATGAGGGAGAATCGAATTGAAACTTACAGATGACTGAACAGCCTGGACAGAGTGGATGTTGAAAAGATGTTTTCTTTGGTGGAAGAGGCTAGGACCTAAGGGCACAGCCTCAGAGTAAAGGGAAGACCCTTTAGAACGGAGATAAGGAGAAACATCTTCAACCAAAGAGTGGTGAATCTATGGAATTCAGTGCCGTAGAAAGCTGTGGAGGCCAGGTCATTGAGGTATATTTAAGAAAGAGATACATAGGTCCTTGGTTGTCAAGGGGATCATTAGTTACGGGGAGAAAGCAGGAGAATAGGGTTTAGAAACTTATGAGCCATGCTTGAATGGTGGAGCAGACTCGATGGGCTGAATGGCCTAATTTCTGTTCCTCTGTCTTATGGTCTAAGTATTGTGAGCCTGTAATTTCTGAATGAGATGGGGAAGCACAAAGGCAAGGCATGACATGGTAATGGATGCTGTGCATGTCAAATAGGCGCAAAGTAGTGAGCACTGAGTAAGTAAATGAGAAGCTCTGAGATGTACCAGGCTCCAACATATGACATAGATGCTTGTTCCTGCATGCAAAGTGTCTTGGCAGCAACATTACAATGGAAGATTCTTTGTGCTCCAAAGTGCAGCATTGAAATGGAGAACTTTATTCTAAGTGAATCGGGAATTTGCCATGAGGATGTGGTGAGGTTGGTACATCTCCAATGGCAACATTTGTGGGTGGAGAGTATGTAGGCATTCACTGCCAGTAGAATGTAACTTGAGATATGTGGATTGCAGTCAAAAATGGAGGCCTGAAGTAGCAAACAGTAGGCTGGAGTTACCAGATGCCAGTTCTGCTTTCCTGTCAAGAATTGTCGCTGTCCAATCTCTAGAATATGTGGGAGAATAGGAAACATAAATGAGGTGAGATTAGGAATTAATGAAATGATAATGCATGCAAACAAGCTTTTCGATGTTCACTGTAGAAACCTTGGTTACAAAATAAGTTTGTGTTCTCCTCAACATCAAGAATCTCATCTTTCTTATCTCACCATTGTCCACATAGTTCATGTCTGAGAAGGTTCAACCCAAAGATTTTATGATTTTTAAAGTGATTATCTTATTTAATTTAAAATATGTATTGCTAATTCTCTCAACATTTGCTTGTTCTTACAACTGATGCTTATGTTTAATTTGAAATTTGTAAATCGTATGGAACTCCTCATCTGAATCATTGTTTGCTTTTAAATCAGGGGCATTTATTATACAAGCTGGCTGCCATATATCTTAATCATATACCTATTCTTAAACATATCATCAACATAATTGAATGTTCAATGCTTAATGATGGTTATTTCTCTGTATCTACTTTCAAAGCTTAAGTGCCATTTCATGATTCACATCACAGTAGAATAATGTGGCAAATAATAATTACAGTGAAGCCAGACACAGTATCACGGCAACTAGATATTTCACAAGCTTCTATTTTTGGGCATATTCTTGGGAGAAAATTTAAATTAAAATAGGTGTAGTTTTCATATATGAATAAAGATACAAGATTATATCCTGCTGCTACTAGAAACAGTGGAATAACTTTGTGAATAAACCATATGTGATGCACAAAGACCGATAAGGAGTAAACTTCAGAAATATCACTCACCTTATTCTTTAACAATTTGTGAACATTCTGTGCTTTTTCTCAGCATATTTTCAGGCAAATAAGTGGAAGTAAGCATTATTAAACACTAATAGACAAAAGTCAGTTATTTCAGAGATAGATTTAATTAATGTTTAAAAACCCTTGAAATGTTGTTTTAAGTGTTAAAAAGCCAAAATAAATTTGATTTCTGTTCCATTCTGGGTGATCAAATACTTGATCCCAGCTGCTGCTATGTGTGGATATATAACTTTCGGGTGGGATCACAGAATGGACAGTATTGCAGACAGGATTGCATGGCTACTTGTATAATGTTCGATTGCAGAGGGATGTTTGGAGGGACTCTCAGTTGTACCCCAGTTGGTTGCACTGTCCAAGTGTTGAGGCCGTCACTGAGGAAGATGAGAATGCCACCACTTGTGGGGATCTCTCTAACTGAGGGACCAACTGTGCAGCAGGGTTTGGTGATGGAGACTGTCCTTTCAACCATTCGTGTGGGGCAGTCTCTGGAAATGTCCCTATTGGCACTTGTACAATGAAGACAACTATCGTGTGCGTTGCATCTGCAAGCTAAAGCAAATGAGCAGTCTGCCTCTATTTCCTCTGAGGCCATAAGGTGAAAACTGTGCAGAAGTGACTGAGAGTGGAGGTCACAATGTCAAGGAGAGCACTAATTGGGTCACTGGGTGTCTTATCACATGTCCCTGAGCATTTTTGATCTTTTCGAGCACCATGTAAATACTGACATAAGAAGCCCAATGTGTGAACTTCTTTTGATTAATGGCAGTAGAGGGAAAAAGCAATGAAGTGGTGAAGGGGAACAAGGGCCCATGAATCATGATAGTGGAAGCTCTGGGCCAGTAGTTTCCAAACCTTTCAAGAACACAGCACACTTCAATCAGACAAGCAATTCCATGGTATGTCCACTTTTAGTAGCTGAATTGTTTGCTCATAAACATCGCATTTACTTCTATTGTACTTGCATTACTATGATTATGGTCTTACCAGAAATGTTTGTAATATAGCGAAAACAACAAACTAAAGAAACATTTATGTGTCAAATCAACTGGAAAAAAAAGTGTCTTCAACTGTGAGCACAGATGCATTTCCAAAATCTGCTCAACTATTTTTAACTATTCATAGTCCGAAATCTGTTCCACAAGCATTGAGTGTCTTTGTTAGCATTAGCTTCTTTTATCTCATTTTACTATCAACAAAATAACACAGCAACACCATTGCTCAGTTTCTGTGGTCACTTGTAAAAACTATCAGGTCATCTCAATTTTGCCATTGGCAGACTGTATGTAGAAATGTTCACATTTTAGAATTGAAAGACAGATACCTCACTTTTAATTTGATGATAAATGTTTACCAGTATTATGAATCATAATTTTGGTTGGATAGAATAATGGAACAATGTTTGCTTTACATTGATTTTCACCATCTTTGTACAAAATTTCATGGCACACTAGGATAGTTCTCGCAACACACAAGTTGAAAACCACTGCTCTTGGTGCATGTACATCCTTCATTAATGGCAGGAGTGAAACTGTTCCTCTTTGCGCCTTTCAAACTGCATTTCATACGGTGCTGTTCCTCCTGAATCAGAGGGACCATAGCTGAAATTAATTAATTAGATTAGATTAGATTACTTACAGTGTGGAAACAGGCCCTTCGGCCCAACAAGTCCACACCG
The DNA here is from genome assembly GCF_020745735.1 of Hemiscyllium ocellatum. Classification (NCBI taxonomy): domain Eukaryota; kingdom Metazoa; phylum Chordata; class Chondrichthyes; order Orectolobiformes; family Hemiscylliidae; genus Hemiscyllium; species Hemiscyllium ocellatum. Next base: position 51,436,064 of record NC_083424.1, read on the forward strand.
ACCCGCCGAAGCGCAACCCACCCATACCCCTACACTTACCCCTTACCTAACACTACGGACAATTTAGCATGGCCAATTCACCTGACCCGCACATCTTTGGACTGTGGGAGGAAACCGGAGCACCCGGAGGAAACCCACGCAGACACGGGGAGAATGTGCAAACTCCACACAGTCAGTTGCCTGAGTCAGGAATTGAACCCAGGTCTCAGGCGCTGTGAGGCAGCAGATATCCCACCTGCCAGCATCCGGCCCATATCCCTCCAAACCCTTCCTATTCATATACCCATCCAAATGCCTCTTAAATGTTGCAATTGTACCAGACTCCATCACTTCCTCTGGCAGCTCAGTCCATACATGTACCACTCTCTGTGTTGCCCCGTAGGTCTCTTTTATATTTTTCCCCTCTCACCGTAAACCTATGCCCTCTAGTTCTGGACTCCCCCACCCCAGGGAAAAGACTTTGCCTATTTACCCTATCCATGCTCCTCATAATTTTGTAAACCTCTACAAGGTCACCCCTCAGCCTCCGACACTCCAGGGAAAACAGCCCCAGCCTTTCAGCCTCTCCCTATAGCTCAAATCCTCCAACCCTGGCAACATCCTTGTAAATCTTTTCTGAACCCTACAAAGTTTCACAACATCTTTCCAATAGGAAGGAGACCAGAATTACTAGCAATATTCCAACAGTGGCCTAACCAATGTCCTGTACAGCCGCAACATGACCTCTCCCATCTCCTGTACTCAATGCTGTAACCAATAAAGGAAAGCATACCAAATGCCTTCTTCACTATCCTATCTACCTGCGACTCCACTTGGAGGAAAGTTTAATTTTAAACTAGCTGTCATTTGAAAAGCCTGCCCCACAGCAATAACACTCTGTTGGTGGCTTAAAGAAGCTACATCAGACCTCTGTTTCACCGGAAAGGATGCCCATCATTTCAGAGCTTCTGGCCCACCTGTTTTGCTGGAGCTCCTGCAGGTCCAGGCAGCATCAGCATTCGTTAATGGATACTGCTGGGACTGCAAGGGCAAAAAGGGGTTGGACACCCTAGGTATGTGATAGGAGGATGGTTTTGAAGGACAGGTGTGAAAGAATAACAGGAGGGTAGTGTCTCAGCTGGGTGGTATCTATATGTGCACATAGCAACCATGAATCACATGTCTCGTTCTCCCTTTTTGCCAATGTTATGTAAAAAAAGTAGAATTTGAACTCATGTCCATCCTACTGCCCAGATTTTGGTTACTTTAAGCAACCTGATTAGATAACTGACAGATATGAACAGGAGTGTCCGGCCAACTGGCAGGAGCTGGAGGCCAAAGTCTTGGCTTGTCTAGGCCGCTGGACAGGACTGCTCCGAGTACTATCTTACGGGAGTTGAGTGCTGGTCATAAACCAGCTGGCGGCTGCCATGCTGTGGTACCGGCTGGTCACTTTGGTCCCACCTCCTGGCTTTGTCGCTGACATAGAGAACGTTGGTCGACTTCTTCTGGGACAAAAAGATGCACTGGGTCGCTGCGCAGGTTCTGAGTCCCCCTATTAAGGAGGGTGGTCAGTCGCTGGTGTGCGTCCGCACCCAGTTCGCGATGTTCCGCCTTCAGACCTTGCAGTGATACCTTTACATCGAGCGTCCTCCTAGGTGGCACGCCCTGGCGACGTATTTTTTCCGCTGAGTGCGTAACCTCACCTACGACACACAGCTCCTGTTTGTCGTCCGTGATGGTTTGGAGGTCGCCCTCAAGACACTGCCTGTCTTTTACCAGGACCTGATCACTGTCTGGAACATGGTTGAATTGTGTTGCGCCTACCCCCCGGTAGGAGTAACGGCTGTCGTCAGGGAGCCGTTGCTCAGGAATCCGCACCTCCGTGCTCGCAGGTTCGAGTGGCTGTCACAGGGGAGGGCCGTGGCGGCGAGGGTGACCAGGGTCGGGTATGTGCTGGGTGCCGGGGTCCTGGGCTGGATGCTGCCGCAGGACATAGCAAGCAGGGCAACGGTAGATGTCCAGTACGTGGCCACCGTCATACGACGCCTTAAAACAGCGGTGCTCGGACCCGACGTAGTGCACCAGTTGGAGGACGCTCAGGTGTGCGGTGAGATCCCGTCCACGCTCACCCCAGCCCAGACGGAATTTCACATTGGCCCCAAAGTTCCGTACTTCCTACGGGAGCCTGTGCCCCACAATCTGAGCTGCCTCCGTAATTTTAATTTTGTCCCTTTTAAGGACGTAAAAAGCTGTGCCCTGTATCGACTGCTGCTGCACACCGTCCACCTCTTCTCCCTCATCCACCGCCCGGACATGCCTTGATGTGCCCATTTGCCACCGGGCAGTGGGGATCCCCAGTGGAGGGCTCTCCACGTGGGAGTCCTCCCCCTTTCTCTCGGGAATCTGGGGTGGATGGTGCTGCACGCAGCGGTCCCCTGCAACCGCAGATTGCGGTGGTTCAGGGACTCCCAGCCCAACTGCTTGTTCTGTGGCGCTGTGGAGTCCGTGAACAATGTGTATATTGGGTGTGGGTGTTTGCAGTCCCTTTTTGATTTTCTTAAAAACCTTCTCCTCTGCTTTTGGTTGCACTTAAGTCCCACGCTCCTGATCTTCGGGCACCCGGTATGGAGGAGGGAGGGCAGGTCTGAAGACCTTCTTGTGGGTCTGCTCCTGGGCCTGGACAAACTGGCCATAAACATGTCCAGTCAGCGGGCCGTGGAGGGGGTAATTAGGGCCGACTGCCTGCCCTCTTCTGCGGTTTTGTTAGAGCCCGGGTGTCCTTGGAGAAGGAGCACGCGGTGTCCACCAATACCCTGGAGTTGTTCAGGGAGAGGTGGGCACCGCAGGGAGTGGAGTGCATTATTTCTCCCCAACTCTATTTTAATTTAATCCCTGCCCTCCCCCTTCACTGTTTGATCACACAGCATTGCCCTTTGATGTGAAGGGCACTGCTTGTCACTGGCCACCACTGCCTTTAATTTGCATGTACTGTATTTGTTATTTATCGTTTTCTGCCAGGCTTAAATAGTGGTTAAATAGGATTGAATGAGGTGTGTGACCTGAGACTTGAATTGACGAGAATACAGAAATGATTATATGTTTTATGTTCAATATTTAAATTAATAAACTCATTATAGATTACTGTATATGGATCAGTAATCGAAGTTGGCTGATTTAGAATGTTATTATTGGTCTGCAGTGAAACAATGTTTTTCAGAATACATTGCTTAACAAAGAGAAACAGGCTGAAATAGTAAATTTAATGATCTGATTAGAATAAAATATGCTCCTCAATTAAAATTTTTTATTTCATATTAAACTTACTTGTAAAAAATAATTAAATGTGTTTGTGTAGAAGTTAAAATAGATCAGGCTGTTATGTATTCCCTTGGCAAGAGAATATTCTAAAAATTTCTGCATTTGATGGATACAAAGGATATTATTGTGATCATAGAGTATAAGTCAATCTTTGAAGTCTCCAAAACCTCTTTCAAAAACAGAGGTCCACCTACATGCTGAATATGAAATATGAACCACTATTGTGGTGGTCACCATTTTGAGATGTGAAAGGGAATACAGTAATTTGTGTTTGATGCATTTTATTGAATTAATTCATTCTACGAAAATACTTGCTCACAATCAAAGCCTTTTATACCATCAAATTAATTTTTGGAATCTTATGTAAGGAGTTTATCAAATTGAATTTGAGCCTGTCTTGCTATGGCATCATCACAAGAATCTCACTCTGGAAAAGATATTTCAGTTATCATGAAACTCTATAATAAATCATCACCTCATTTCATTGAATTGGATATTCAGCATTGCTTGAATGATCCAGTGACACTAGTAGCATCCCATGATCTAATGATAAAATTGTACAAACATGAAGTGAGGTAACACTCATGTTTCCATTTGGGTGAACATTTTTTCTCCACCAACTAGCCATTCCAGTTAAATGTGATAGAGCCATAGAGTTATCAAGTTGTATCGCATGGACAAAAACCCTTTGATTCAACTGGTCCATGCCAACCTAAGTTCATCTAGTTCCATCATTCGACCCATGTCCCTTTAAACCCCTCCTATTCATGTACCCATCCAGATTCCTTTTAAATGTTGTAATTATACCATCCTCCACCACTTCCAATGGCAGCTCATTCCATACACATACACCCTCTGCATGAAGAAGTTATCCCTTAGGTCCCTTTTAAATCTTTCTTTTCACCTTAAACCTGTGCCCTCTAGTTTTGGATTCTCCCGCTTTGGGAAGAGGACCTTGGTCTTATCTATGGCCCTCATGATTTTATAAGGCTTTATAACGTCACCCTCAGCCTCCAATGCTCCAGGGAAGATAGCTCCAGCCTATTCAGCCTCTCCCTGTAGTTTAAACCCTCTGACCTGGCAACATCCTTGTAAATCTTTTCTGAACCCTTTCAAGTTTCACAATATTTTTCCCTAATGCAGTTTTCCAAAAGTGGTTTAACCAATGTCCTGTACAGCTACTTGTGTGAGGCACACATCTTAAGGCTGATTTATGGACATTAGACCACCCTAATTCAGTTTGGATGTTACTTCTTGAAATGCCCCTTTTAATCTCATTAGTTATTTAGGATCTAAACATGTCCTGCACTAATGAGCTGCATTGTCTGCTAGGCCATCAGAAGTCTATTCCGTACATTATCAATCTACAACATTACTGCATCTCAGTTATTTTCATGGATATACATAGAAACATTTTCATGAACTCAATTCCTGGCAAACTTTAATAATTGAAGATTAGCATAGGTTTGATTTTTGTTCACTGCTGTGAATTGTGTCTTCTTTGAGCCCTGTGATTTTCCACAGAATTGTCTTTGAACCTTTCTACACCATGCTTCAGCTGATTATGAGACCTAATAAGGTCTTTTGATAATCTTTGAGCTACCTTTGTCTTCTGCCACAATGCGATACATTTTTTTCCTTAAAGTGGCTTTACCTAGCTGTGATTTTGAAATCGTTGCTGAAGTCAGGGTCCACTTGAGTGTATATAAACATTCTCCATTCTGGTATTGATAGAACCATTTTGATAATATTCTGGGACACATTCCGAAACATGTTTCTTAAGATCAGGACATTTACTAATCCTGCCTCTATTAATACATTTGCTATCAGAATGAATTCCTTCAGCTTTGATTCTAACACTAGCTCAAAATTCCTAGAAGCCTGGCACTCCAACCACAAGGCATAAACAAACACATAGATCTAGATACCATCTATCAATCCCTCAGAAAACGAACAGGAAATGACATCATCACAAACCCCAGGAACCCCATCCAGGACAAACATATAAATAGAAAGCAGGAGACAACAGCTTCGCTTCACTTGGAGGTCGCCACTGATGATGTTACTCGCCAGGTACTGAAACGTCTGGATATCAAACCTACAGCTCAGCGAGCAAATCTACACCCTAAACCTCAACCTGAGCTACAAACCTTCATAAACCTTGCAGTTATTTTATGAGTTAGCATGTTTCAGCTTTTAACTTGAAAATAGTTTCTGGCTTAACTTATTTATTGGTGTAATGTTAAAAGATTAAATTGTACTATTTCTCTGGACATTAAGGTAATGTCAAAGGGTTAAACTGTACTGTCTTTCTCCAGAAGCTGAACATTCTGGAAGTGAATGAGGACGACATTCATGTAGGAATGTGGATGACTCCCACTTCATTTGGGCAGCCATTTACTATTACTCTCCTGTTATTATCAAATTAAACTCTCATTCAGTCCCTTCAATTCAGAAATACTTTCATAGCCTTCCCCAACGTTAGAACATATAACACCAATGCTGTCTTGGGGAATCACGGAGTCAGGACATCAACTGCATAATGATTCCCCAAGATTACAGCATTTACATTTACATTATCTCCGAGGATGACATTGTTGTACCATTGTACCTGGGGTAATGTGGTTGTGGGTTGTGGGGTGTGGGGGGTGGGGGGGTTAGTATCTGTGAGCATTACTAATTGATCTGTATAGAGGGGATGTGTTTCCTTTGTTCAGGGCCTCTTTTGACTTTACATGCCTGCGAGGTGGGTCAAAGGGGGGGGTCACCTCACTTGTGCAAGCTTTAATAAACTTTAACTGTTTGCAGCTGTTGGTGTGTGCGAATTGCATCTTGTGTGTGAAACCTCAGGAAAAGAACTTAACATATGGTGGCAGGGTGGGATTCCAACATACATGGAGCTTCCAGGTGGGCTGAATAAGTGATTGTCTGTGTGTTGGTTGCATGAGATAGATGGGCTGACAAGGTAAGGTTCACCTTGATCTCTCTCTCTCTCTCTTTCTAAACTTAACACTCAGTCGACCCTTTGTCTACTGGGACACTGCAATGACGGAATCTTTGACGTAACTCTCACATTTGCACACCACTGAGTCGCTTTGCACGAAAAGGAATTTTGATTGGGGTTAGAGTCCCCAGGGTTTTGACTGGGGTTAGAGACCCCAGGGTTTCAATTGGGGTTAGAGTCCCCAGATATATTGAGTAAGAAAAGGGATTCGAGACCCTGTGGGAAGTAAAGTGAGAAAGGGTTTATGTCCCCAGAGAAAAGGAATTTGAATTCCTCTAGTGGCGAGGTTTGAGGCTCTGGAGCATAAAAACAGGTTAGAAACCAGGAACTTCAAAGAAAAACATCTAAACAAAATTTGATACTTCTTAAAGTTATCGCCTTTGTTCCTCACTCCTCCCCTTAGAAATGCTTTTGGGACGGCATGGCATCACCAGGAAAAGGGGGAGAACGTCGGACCCCGACAGTAAAGTACATTAACTGCCAGGGATGTTTTGTCCAGGTTTTGGTTGTGGGAGTCTCAGTTTCTGGGCTGTGGATGTGACTCGCCGAGTCTTTGTTCTGGGGAACGGGAGTGGCTTGGCCTGCAGTGCCATGTGGTCTGCTGTGAGGGTCTTCTCTTTTTATAAGTGTAATTTCAGCGAGAGGATGCGAAAAAAATGCTGAAATTAAGATTGTACTAGTACTTGGGTCAAAAAAGGGAATTTCAATATAAGTTATGCCATACTGCAAGTGTTTCATATTTAAATATTTTGGTTTGTTAAAATACTGGTTCAGAAAATCCTTTTAAGTGTCAGTTTTGCCTTGTTTGAATCAGGATTTCAATTCAGTGTGTTTTGTGGGCTATGTTAGAAGACTGATTTTGTTTCTACATTGAAATTGTACAATATTACGTCCTTTTAAAAATGATCAAACTTGTTACCTTAAAACAAATTGATTGAGGACCTTCAGCCCCTGATTTATTTGAAATTCTACAATGCCTGTTTCAAAAAACAATTGTGTCAGTGTTCATGCTTAGGCCAGATGAGAGTATTGTGTTAAAATACCTTTGCTGATTTTTTTTTAATGTAGTGTTCACAAAAAGAACAGTGTGTTTTAATTTTGATGTTTTGTTAAGATTTGGAGAATATTAGAACATGAGGCTGAGCAGTTTAAGTTATGTCAATTATTGTCAAGACTTCATTGGCCCCATTCATATTGCAAATTCAAAGAATGTTGATCACTTACAAAGTTACCCCTATAATTCTGACTGTTTTATTTGGGAAGTTCCACTGGGAGAACATATTTTAATATATCCTGCATTTGTTTCAAATGAATATTTGAGATTTAAATCTGAACTGAAACTGCCCCTCTTCAATAACCAAAGTACAGGAAACATTTTGTTGTTTTCTCGCTGTTCCAGATTTTCTTAACAGCTTTCACATTGGCCAAGTATTAATTTGTTAAAGGAAAATAATTTTTGAATAACCTGAATGGGGTCCCCCGAGGATTTGATTTTAGGACAATTGATTGTTGTTCATAAGTGACTGAACTGTTTAGGCAGTACAATTTAGAAATTTATGGATTGTATAAAACTTAATAATATCATAAGTAGTCAACAGAGTAACAGACTTCAAGATCACTGAGAATGTTGAAATAGGCAGAAACAATTTAATGTAGTTAAATGTTTGACTGTCTTCATACTGATAACCACCTTGACAAGGAAAGAATGAGAAAGGAAATGCAGAAATACTTTCAGCAGCTAATATTGTCTCTAGAGTTTCTCCATTCACAGGTAAAGCATGCCTTTGGATCACCGTCCACCCCTCCACAACCTGATCTAATGGATTCAATCAAATCCCCAGTCACGAGCATGAAAAGTGAAGAAGCTAACAACAGTGAAGAGAAGGTCTGTACGCTTTTTGTCAGTGGTCTTCTATGGACATGAGTTTTACCTGGTCTTTTGACCATTTAAGGGATATGAAAGTTCAATGATCAAGGTAACATCACAACAGCCAGTTGGCTTTGTTACATTTGACAGCAGAGTGGGAGAAGAAGCAGCAAAGAATGCTGCGTTTGCCTAGCCTGCTGCTGCATCTGCAGCTGCCGCACTTCACGCTCGGATGTGTTGATATCCCCATCTGAAGCATCTCCGTAAGAATGGAAGTGTTGTCAGTTTTGTTAAGTATTTAACTACTCTCATCCAAAAGTTCACATTTCTCTGTGGAGCGGTGCACAAGGACAGACTGGAGTTTGTTTTCAGGTTGGACTTTACTGAAGGAGATTTTGGATAACTGGCTCATTCCCACTTGAACTTGGAGTGGATGGAATGGTCACTAAGGACTGTGGATTTAAGAACTTTAATGGTGAACTTTTTTTTTCCACATGGCAGAATTCTGCAAATTCTATTTGCTGCACGGACTAGAATTTTTTTGTTGTTATAATCATTGCATGTTGTGTGTCAATAACTTGCTTAAATACTGGCTGTCAGAGTCTTATGAAAGCTGCTAGTGTCATCTAGGTGGTTATCTTGGGATGATAAAAGGGTGGAATGTAATATTAAAAGGTTAAATTGTACTATCTCTCTGGACATTAATATAATGTGAAAGGGTTAAACTGTGCTGTCTTTCTCCAGAAGCTGAGCATTCTGGAAGTGGATGGGACGACATTCTTGCAGGAATGTGGATGACTCCCACTTCATTTGGACAACCATTTACTACTACTATCGTGCTATTATCAAATTAAACTCTCATTTAGTTCCTTCGATTCAGAAATGCTTTCATAGCCATCCCCCAAAAGTTAGGACATATCATACCTACATTGTCTTGGGGGATCACTTAGTCAGGAAATCGTTTGCATGCTGATTCCCCAGGATTAGGATATTTACATTTACGTGATCTCCGAGGATGACCTCATCTACCATTGTACCTGGGGTAATGTGATTATGAGGGGGGGGGGGAGTGGCCAGACTACTGTAAGCATTACCAACTGACCTGAGTAAAGGGGATGTATTTCCTTTGTTCAGAGCCTTTTTTGACTTGGCTTCGCATGCCTGCTAGGAGGATCAAAGTGGGTCACCTCAGTTGTGCAGGCTTTAATAAACTTTAACTGTTTGCAGCCGTTGGTGTGCGCAAATTGCATCTCGTATGTAAAACCTCGGGAAAAGAACCTAACATTGGAGCACTCATTTCTTAGTCTTTCATTATATGTGGCCTGCTCTGTGTGGATGCCTCTTTAATTTTGGAATACCTTTGCAACATTTCTGGCCAGATGCTTTGTATCTAGTTACACACATTTGTTGAGTGAAAAATTAAACCAGGAAAAAGTGAGGACTGCAGATGCTGGAGATCAGAGCTGAAAATGTGTTTCTGGCTCATTCCTGAAGAAGGGCTCATGCCCGAAACGTCGACTCTCCTGCTCCTTGGATGCTGCCTGACCTGCTGCGCTTTTCCAGCAACACATTTTCAGCTCTGAAAAATTAAACCAGACTAGTAGTAAACAGCATTTCATGGCTGAAATGGTTGCATTATAGATATTTTCTAATCAGCCTGTTCTGAGATGTTATTACACACCTCTAGAACAGATGGGATTTGAACCCGGATTTCCCATTCCACAGGTAGGAACTTATATAAGTTGCCTTATATGCTGAATGTATGGAAAAACATCAGGTTTGGGACCAAAACAATTCTGTTGTTTTGAACACTGGACTGATTTACATGCCATGATCTATGGTAACAAGGATGACTTATGGGTTTAGAAAATTAAATTATGAAGCCCAACTTGAAAAAAATGAATTGTTTTCCATGGAGTCTGCTTTGGCACTAAGGATGTTGTTTGTAGTTGTTGAAAGTTGATCATCTAATGTTATGACATTTTGGGAGTTTCTTCGAGTCGTCTTAGGTCCACTGACCCTCGGCTGCTTCATGAATGACCTTCTTTCCAGCATAATGTCAGAAATGGGAATGTTTTCTAATAACTGTGCAGTATTCACTACAATTTATAACACCTAGTTAATGAAACAATAGTTTCTGTATGCAGGCTGATTAGATAACATTCAGGCTTGGGCTGATAGTGACATTGTTTCAAGCAATGACCATCTCCAAAACTCTGAACTTTTCTTGACATTCAGTGGTATTATCATTACTGAATCAACCACCATCAATATAGTATGGGGGTCATCATTCAGCAGAAAGTTAACCAGATCAGCCAGATCAATATTGCAGCTGCAAGTGCAGGTTAGTATTTGGGTATTCTTCAACAGGTGACTTACATTCTAATTTCCAAAATCCTTCTGCCATTTGGAAGAAGCAAGCCTGGAAGTCTGCAAATAATGGAACACCTTCCACTTGCCAAGGTGAATGCTACCCCAACAACACACAAGAAACTTGTCATCAAATCCAGTTTCAATGCACCCATTCTCTGTTTGATTATTCATTTTCTCCATCAGCTAAAAGAACACGGAACGCAGGAGCAAGTGAACACTATATTTCCTCTAAGTGACACATCATACAGAGTTAGAAATATATTCCTGTTCCTTCATGTGGATGCTAAATTTTCTCAGCCTCTGAATGATGTGGCCAATGAGCCAATTGGGAAAATGTGGTGAGAGTGGTAAAATGAGATTCTTTATGTCCAGGAAAAGAAGTCTGATTTTGAAACTAATGTTTGAATGGTGAGTTGAGAATCTCACTAGAAAGCAGAGAGAGACTGAATTGCATACATTAACATTTTACTAGTAGCTAAGTTTAAAAATCCTGTTTGCACGTGTGTCGGAGAGAAACTAGTCGCCAACAATTCCTGACATGAAAGACAGAACAGGTATTTGGCAGTTCTAACTCACCTCTTTCTCCTCCAGGCTTCCAACTTGGGATGCAGTCCCCAACATCTCCTGCAACTACATGTGACCCTATTAATAGATTGGCATCAGACACACTCTATCCTCAGTATTTTTCATGGCACATTTCTGACACTTAGAATACAGTTCTCCACTTCAGCATTGCCTGGTGGCTCAGTGATTAGCGCTGCTGCTTCACAGCGCCGGGGACCCAGGTTCAATTCCCACCTCGGGCAACTGTCTGTGTGGAGTTTGCACATTCTCCCCGTGTCTGTGTGGGCTTCTCCCGCAGTCCAAAGATGTGCAGGTCAGATAAATTGGCCATGCTAAATTTCCCGTAGTGTTAGATGCATTAATCAGGGTTAATGTAGGGGAATGGGTCTGGGTGGGTTGCTATTCGGAGGGCTGGTGTGGACTTGCTGGGCTGAAGGGTCTGTTTCCACACTGTAGGTAATCTATTCTAAAACATTGCACTTTGGAATGCACTGGCATTCACTTTCTTGCTGCTGTCAGGCCTATTTGCATGCAGCAATAAACACCCAGCTCATAGATTGGAGCCAAGTGGATCTCAGGGGTCCTTGCTTGCTCTCTTTGCACTCAATCACTCTGTGAGTACTTGCATGCTTACTGCATCTCTGCCTTCTTTGTTGTTTTGCACTTTTGTGCTTCATGGTATTGCTTTTCCTTTTTAACACAGACACAAAGTCAGCTAGCTTGTCAGATCGTCAGCAGTAATCAGTCAAAGCGTTGGACATGTTGCTATACAGTACCATGCTCAAGCTCACACCTTTATCATGTACCAGGATCGTACGTGAAGAACACATTGCATGTTCTTCAAACAATGACCATGTTTCAAAGTCTAATGGGAGTAGTCCATTCAAATCAGGGAGACAGCCTTCACTCATGGGCTATGGTATAATAAGACAAGGACATAATCTGATTGCCATTTGGCGGCTTAGACATTGTCAGTTGGCTGTTTGGGATATCCTTTATCACTACAGTCTAGAGAATGAGCCATAGACAATCTTGCACGTCCAATTCAACTGGTTCAGGGATTAGTGGTGAATTAGTTGAGGAGCTGCACAGAGTTTAAGGCATGTTCACTCAACAGTTGTGACTGTCTTTCTAAGTCATTTGAACCTCTCACCCTCAGAGAAAAAAACACTCATTCCACCCAAGTCGAAGCAGTCTGTTCACTGAAAGCCAGGGAGGGGCTAGTTATTAGGGGCTACTATTGTGGTGGGATGCTGGGTAAGACAATTGTGGGGATGGAGGCACTGTTTTGGAATGCAGAAGGGATACTAATTGTGAATTGGAAGCAACTCAACATATACGGGTGGGAGTCAATAACACATCAGAGGATGCAGGGTACTGATGGAGGTGGATCATTGGTGGTCATCATCACTCTGGACTTCAATAGATGGACAGTGCATGTCTATGTTTGACTTACTGAAATGCTTGGGGAGATAAGCATAAACACATTAGGTGGGAATGTGGGATTGGCAGGCAGTGCAAAGAAGAATGAAACATGAAGCTTTGGGGGTCTCCTAGACTGAGAGATTGACCCTCTGACTCACTCTACCAAATATGACCTTCAGTGTCTTCCATCCTCATCCAAGTCATAAATGGAAATCAAAATGGCTGCCACTATGCGTGGAGTGGGTGGAATGAGTGTTTTTTCTCTCTGAGGGTGAGAGGTTCGCTTTTGAGCAATGTGGTGCCGTTTAAAAGGTAGTAGCAATAAAAGGACACACACAGTACAGGTGAAGATATCTCTTATCATAATATTGAATGTGTATCTCTTGCATTGACTAACTATATCAACCAAAACTCATGGTAAAAAGCACTCTTGACCACAACATTCGACATTCCAAATCAATCTTACAAGTGGACGTAAGGCACAGGTAAGGTATTGCAGGATGAAAGGATTCACCCAGTTTCCAAATAGCAGACATCTTCAAAGCTTCCAAAGCCAGTGAAAGATGCAGGTCCTGATCACTTCACACCATCAAAAATCTGTACCATTATCTTACATGCAATTTGCCTTTCTTCGATAGTGTAGGAGTTGGAGGTGGTGGGAGACATTCTTGTTATTGCTGATCCATGTGCAGTCTTCAGTTATATATTTGCTAAAAGGCTTGAGCAACAGATTTCTGAATCGAGGCAGTGATGTGCAACATCCATGCATCCTACTTCCTGTCAGGTGCCTCTGTGTCCCTATGTTGGAGGATGTTTATCAAATTTTATGTGTGTGTTCTATGACTACTGAATGATCACATTTGTTTCTGAGGTTGCCTACTTCAGCTTATTGGAACCATCCCTCACAGATCCAGGCACAGAAGATGTGGTCATCCCTGTGGCCGCTGATTCAAGGGCTGCTCCACGAACAGGTGAGGGATATATGTATCAGGAAGACCAGGACCAGCATCAACCTACAACAATAGGCATCCTCATGATGTGGCCAAGATGCAGCAAAGATGCAAGAGAGCTACAGTTGTTCATCTTCCATGGAATGCAATGCAAATGAGAGAAAATCACTAACGCTATATTCTGTCCAGAAGTGGCAGTCAGAACACCATATAATGTTGTCCAGAGCATCTGTGATGTAACATCTTCTTTTGCTGAGGCCACCAAGAGCATAGGATGGCCCCAAGCGGGTTTGCTTGCATCTCTGGGGCTTCACAGAGATGAAAAGAGGACACTGCTTGATCCTTGCAATCTCTGCTCCAGACAACTGAAGGATGCACCAAAGTTGTGGAATGGACAATTGGGGTCTGTGGGAGCTGTACTGGTTCTGCAACATTACTGTGGCAAGTAAGATCATGAGGTGTTCTTCAGATGGAACAGCATTTTAAAGTGCAGCAGCTTGAGATAAGCAACACAGGCAGGACTTCATTTTGAACCTTATTCGATGGAACCAAGTTGCTTGAAGTAATCTTTCACTAACTATAAATTTTTTTTTAGATTAGATTACTTACAGTGTGGAAACAGGCCCTTCGGCCCAACAAGTCCACACCGACCTGCAGCTTAACAGTAATATCTTTCTATGTTGATTAATAAAAATTAATGTTACACACATTTGATGTTTCCTTATTCACTCACACCAGGGTTTCAAGCTAGCATTGTCAGCCAAGGTTAGAATATTGTGTGATGCTAAGGATGACCTGCCTGTCTACTTTCATTCTTGTAGTTTTGCAGAGGTGGCATAGACTCACACAGCTGACGATATCAAATGAACATACATTTACAATGAGATATCATCCATACCATCTGTGGTGTCCTTATTACATGTTCTTTTCCTTTCCCACACGCTGTACCTGGGTGCAGCACCAGTGTACACTAGAAAGTAGCCAACCATATAGCAGACCATATTGGTTCAGGAGGTTTGGTTGAGTAACCCTGGTCGTTTTGGGGCATGGCAGGGTGAATAGTGTTGGTGATGGTGGCAGGGAGGTACAGGGTTGTGGCTAGAGGACCCAGGCATCCTGAGTATGCTCTGCCCAGATGCAGGTTCACCTTCCTTAGCTTAAGTTCCCGAGTGTTGAGAGTGTTGAAGTAGAGAGCCAGCCACCTTTGGAGTGTCCTGAGAGGAGACTTTGGGGAGACCTGTGTGTGGTTTCTCCTCTGGCTGGGACAAAGTCATTTAACCCCTGTTGTTTTGCTGTTGGTGATGAGGACGAACTGCTGGAGTGATTGAGTGCAGGTCTTTGCATTTATCTGGGAAACAGTGTGTGTGTGTGTTGGACTTGGAACTCCACAGCAGCCTCGAACTGTTCATGGAGGCAGTCAGATTTTTGAATGCCAGAGACAATTTACTACAGATCATGTTGATCCACCTCTTCAACCTTTGAGTCAATTTGCCCAGTGTCTTTGACAAAACTGCCTGCTCATGCTGCATCTGCTTATGCGTTGATATAAAGTTATTAATAGCTGACACGATGAGATCCTTTCCTGCCTTGGGGTGAGTAGGTGCCTTGTTTCTGGCAGTCCTCTGATTCCATCCCTCTGAATGCCAGTGACTTATGACATTTCTGCCTTGATCAACTGGGGAGATGTGGCAGTGAAGTGCTGACCAGAATGTGCTACTGACTTACACGAACTAACTAACCCAGATATCTCTATGTGAGCTGATAGAAAATGTAGGAGAAAGTATCAGGGTTTCCTCTGAGGGCTCTGGAGCTTATTCCTTAGAGTATGGAAGAGGAGATGACCAGTCATGAGGGACTAGTCCTTTAATAGATATGACCATAACGATGCCACTGGTGCCTGCTGTAGACAAGATAATGGGTTGCAAGTAGAGGTTGAAGTTTGAGCATGTTAAGATTACATTTACAATGGCATCAGTGCTTGACAATTAATCTTACTAGGTGACAGGGACATGGAGGTGTTGGCATTACATGAACAATCATGGTCTTTTTCCATTAGGGCAAGTATGCTGGCGTCTTAGGGGATGAGGTGACAGATGCTGGGCACCCCATCACACATTTTTATTTTCTCTACTCAGCTGCGAGATGCTTTCCTTTGCAATGAGACAAAGGGTGAGTGATATGAAATTGACTGGCGTAGCTTTGTGAAGATGGCTGAAAGATGGTGGATTTTCCCAAGTGAGTGAGTAGACAGCATCAATGACATTGTTGGTCTCTGGGATTGGGTGAACAAAAACAGGTAATGGAAGAAGCTACTTTTCAACAGTTTAAGTAGTAGACTATGAGCCTTTATGGGTGTGGTCACAGTAGCAGAGTTAGAGTGACTGTGAGTAGCAGAAAGAAGACAGTGGCACTTCTACTCAGGGAACACAGAAGGTCACTATCCTTTTTCCTGCATTGCTGGGCATTTCTCCATACTATCAAAACAACAACTGTAATAGTGGCATCCTCAGATCAGACTAGCAAGATCTGGTGCCATAGTCTCCTCTGGCGGTCCTGAAAAAAGACAGTGGCCTTCCTCTCCACAAACTCCTCTGACATCACCTCCAAGTCCCTGTCAGTAATTCAGAGTCAGCTGGCCTCTATTGATGATCTACAGGCAATTCTTCCAACACTGCAGTTGTGAAAGATACTTTCTAACTGACAGCGGTTGACCTGGTGCACAACCGGGTGTTGTGGTGTGTATCACAAAGTCCTTGCCACTGCCAAGGACATGATAGCCCAATCAGAGCATCATAATTGCTGATAATGATCTGAGCAATTTAAAATTGTGTGAGAAAACCTGCTAGGACCCATGGAGAGGAGTCCTCCATAAAATTCCCCAAAATTGGCACCTGGTCGATTTTTTGTGGAAGCTACACTGTAATGTCTTTCTGAAATTTCCTACCTTACTATAATGTCAACTATTTAATGATGTTCTATTTTTAAGTTATTTTTCAACGCTAAGTAATACAAGTATCCAAGAGTTGTACCGAGGTACTTGTACCTAAGATGTCGCCACAAAAAGGCAGGCATTGTAAAAGCTTTTCACTGTACTCCTACAATGGAGTATATGTGACAATAAAAGTATGTTCTGTTCTATATTTAGGTCAAAAACCTGGAATTCTCTTCATTCTTCTTCTTAAAGTCATTTAGGGTAAGCAATAAATGCTTGCATAGCCAGCCTCATCCAATGAATGAAATAAAAAGATCTAGAGGAAACATAATAAGTATAATAGTATAATTAAAACAAGTTGATTCTGATCATAAAGGTAAAGGACATAACTACAAAATTAACTAGCAAACTATGAGATAAAAACTGTACCTCCCATTGAATTGAACAAATTCCTTGTAAAAGCTCGTAGTATTTTGTTCAGTATTCATCTCTTTTAAAAGGAGTGAAACATCTGTTTCTAAATTAGAGTGAATGAGGATCAGGATAAACACAGATAATGAAATAATTTGTACATATCAATAATTTCTGCATTGCTGGAATTACTGTCCTTCTGCTTGCCCATCTTTCACTGGAAGAACCCCCTCCCCTCCAACCTATTTTCCCATTGGTTTATCTTATGTGGATAATAGATTACTGATGGGAATTCCTGCCACTAATAGCCCCACCCTCAATGCCATAGCCTCACTTTGACATCCCAGTAATGCTGCTGAAGTGATAGTTCAGTAGCCCAAAGCAGGTCTCAAAAGATCAAGAGAAATGGCAAGAAATTGATGAGGGTCAGATCGTCATTTCTCTCCATGCAGTAAACTCAAGGGCACAACTATCATTTCCAAGGCCTGGCGCCAACTCCCTCAAACTAATCTGGGAAGTGACATTCATTGGGGTTGCAGGATAGAAGTCCACAGAGGACAGAGGCAACTTCTGCTGATTACTTGTATATGCAGATTTAGAAGGAATAACAAAGACAGCACTACCAGGAGAGAGCGGGGAGAGGAAAAGATGCATTTATGAGGTGAGTTGTTAATAGGTGTCATTTGATTCATTTTCATGATGCTGTGTTTTTACTGGATTTCTGTTAGCAACTTGTAATCAACATGTCAGTTGAGGAACACGAGTGCCAGTTAAATAGGATAGATTTTATTTGGAATCAGGAAGGGTAGGAAAGTGTCAGAATCCCAATCATGAGGGATTTTGGGTAGATGAGGATCTCATGTTGGTCTGCAAATTGATTGGATGATAATCCCTATATACCCTGATCATTGGGGATACGACAATGATCCAAGAGGACTTAATCACATGGGAAGAGTACTTCGATAATGAATCAGAAGCAGATTATGGAGGAGGGAGGATTTAGTGTTGGCAGGGTGGGGAAGGGCAGTGAGTATCAGGGAGATTAGACATTATTGGGAAAGGTGTATTGTATCTGAAAATGTGTTGCTGGAAAAGCGCAGCAGGTCAGGCAGCATCCAATTGCTAGAAAAGTGCAGCAGGTCAGGCAGCATCCTGCAGCATCTCCAGCATCTGCAGCATCTGCAGTCCTCACTTTCTCCGCAAAGGTGTATTGTATGGCCATTGAACTAGGTTAGCTTGTTATGATTGGACAAACTCTCCTCTTTTTCCTAGTATTCAGTGTTTTAAAGGCACTGGCTTTTGAGATTCAACCCTTTTTCCTTACTTTAAACTGCTGAGCTTCACAAGAAACCTGGTCAACATGCATAGTTGAAAAAAAAGCTATTAATATAAAGAAGCCACCTTATAGTACATTATAATAGTGGTATCTACAGACTGTCAAATGTTAATTTCCATTAGCTAATTGAAGCCTCTAATGGAGAAAACATTTTTTGAAAAAAGAAACAGATCAGGGGATTACCTCAGAGTACAACAGGATCTTAATCAGATGGGGCAGTGGGCCAAGGAGTGGCAAATGGAGTTTAATTTAAATAAAGGTGAAGTACTGGTTTTTGGAAAGGCAAATTGGGGCAACACTTATACACTAATGGTAAGGTCCTGGGGAGTGTTGCTGAACGAAGAGATCTTCGAGTAAAAGTTCATAGCTTCTTAAAAGTGGAGTTGAAGGTAGATAGGATAGTGAAGGAGGTGTTTGGTATGCTGCCTTTATTGGTCAGAGCATTGAGTATAGGAGTTGGGAGGTCATGTTATAGAGTCATAGAGATGTACGGCACAGAAACAGACCCTTTGGTCCAATTCATCCATGCTGACCAGATATCCCAGCCCAATCTAGTCCCACCTGCCAGCACCTTGCCCATATCTGTCCAAACCCTTCCTACTCATATACCCATCCAGATGCCTTTTAAATTGTTGCAATTGTACTAGCTCATTCCATACATGTACCACCCTCTGTGTGAAAAGGTTGCCCCTTAGTCTCTTTTATATCTTTCCCCTCTCGCCCTAAACCCATGCCCTCTAGTTCTGAACTCCCTGACCCTAGGGAAAAGACTTTGTCTATTTATCCAATCCATGCCCCCCCATGATTTTATAAACCTCTATAAGGTCACCCCTCAGTATCTGACACTCCAGGAAAAACAGCCCAAGCCTATTCAACCTCTCCCTATAGCTCAAATCCTCCAACTCTGGCTACACCCTTGTAAATCTTTTCTGAACCCTTGCAAGTTTCACAACATCTTTCCGATAGGAAGGAGACCAGAATTGCATGCAATATTCCAATAGTGGCCTAACCAATATCCTGTACATCTGCAACATGACCTCCCAACTCCTGTACTCAGTACTCTGACCAATAAAGGAAAGCATACCAAACGCATTCTTCACTATCCCATCTACATGCAACTCCACTTTCAAGGAACTAAGAACCTGCACTCCAAGGTCTCTTTGTTCAGCAACACTCCCGAGGACCTTATCATTAAATATGTAAGTCCTGGTAAAATTTGCTTTCCCAAAATGCAGCACCTCACATTTACCTGAATTAAACTCCATCTGCCACTTCTCAGCCCACGGCCCATCTGGTCCAGATCCTGTTGTAATCTGAGGTAACCTTCTTCGCTGTCCACCACACCTCCAATTTTGGTGTCATCAGCAAACCTTCTAACTGGACCTCTTATGCTCACATCCAAATCATTTATATAAATGATGAAAAGTAATGGACCCAGCACCGATTCTTGAGGCACTCCACTGATCACAGGCCTCCAGTCTGAAAAACAACCCTCCACCACCACCCTCTGTCTTCTACTTTTGAGCCAGTTCTGTATCCAAATGGCTAGTTCTCCCTATATTCAGTGAGATCTAACCTTGCTAATCAGTCTCCCATGGGGAACCTTGTTGAACGCCTTCCTGAAGTCCATATAGATCATATTTACCACCCTGCCCTCATCAATTCTCTTTGTTACTTCTTCAAAAAACTCAATCAAGTTTGTGAGACATGATTTCCCAGGCATAAAGCCATGTTGGCTATCCCTAATCAGTCCTTGCCTTTCCAAATACATGTGCATCATGTCCCTCAGGATTCCCTCCAACAACTTGCCCACTACAGATGTCAGGATCACTGGTCTATAGTTCCTTGGTTTGTCCTTACCATCTTTCTTAAACTGTGGAACCATGTTAGCCAACCTCCAGTCTTCCGGCACCTCACCTGTGACTATCGATGATACAAATATCTCAGTAAGAGGCCCAGCAATCACTTCTCTAGCTTCCCACAGAGTTCTAGGGTACACCTGATCAAGTGTTGGGGATTTTTCAATTTTATGCATTTCAAGACATCCAACACTTCCTGCTCTGTAATGTGGACATTTTTCAAGATGTCACCATCCATTTCCCTACATTCCATATCTTCCATGTCCTTTTCCACAGTAAATACTGATACAAAATACTCGTTTAGTATCTGACCCATCTCCTGTGGCTCCACACAAAGGCCGCCTTGCTGATCTTTGAGGGGCCCTATTCTCTCCCTAGTTACCCTTTCGTCCTTAATGTATTTGTAAAAAACCTTTGGATTCTCCTTAACTCTACTTGCCAAAGCTATCTCATGTCCCCTTTTTGCCCTCCTGATTTCTCTCTTCAGTATATTCCTACTGCCTTTATACTCTTTTAAGGATTCACTTGATCTATCCTGTCTATGCCTGACATATGCTTCATAGAACAAAGAACATAGAAAAATACAGCGTAGTACAGGCCCTTCGGCGTTCGATGTTGCGCTGACCGAAGCCTACCAACCTACACTAGCCCAATAACCTCCATATGCTTATCCAATGCCCGCTTGAATGACCATAAAGAGGGAGAGTCCACCACTGATACTGGCAGGGCATTCCATGAACTCACAACCCGCTGAGTAAAGAATCTACCCCTAACATCTGTCCTATACCAACCTCCCCTTAATTTAAAGCTGTGTCCCCTAGTAACAGCTGACTCCATACGCGGAAAAAGGTTCTCACTGTCAACCCTATCTAAACCCCTAATCATCTTGTACACCTCTATCAAATCTCCCCTAAGCCTTCTTTTCTGCAATGAGAACAGCCCCAAGTGCCTCAGCCTTTCCTCATACGATCTTCCTACCATGCCAGGCAACATCCTGGTAAACCTCCTCTGCACCCGTTCCAGTGCCTCCACATCCTTCCTATAGTTATGGCGACCAAAACTGCACACAATACTCCAGATAAGGCCGCACCAGAGTCTTATACAACTACAACATGACCTCAGGACTTCGGAACTCAATTCCTCTACCAATAAAGCCCAGTACGCCATATGCCTTCTTCACAGCACTATTTACCTAGGTGGCAACTTTCAGAGATCTGTGTACATGGACACCAAGATCCCTCTGCTCATCCACACTACCAAGTAGCCTACCATTAGCCCAGTACCCCATCTTCTTGTTACTCCTACCAAAGTGAATGACTTCACACTTAGCTACATCGAACTCCATTTGCCATCTTTCTGCCCAGCTCTGCAACTTATCTATATCCCGCTGTAACCTGCCACATCCTTCTTCGCTGTCCACAACTCCACCGACTTTCGTATCATCCGCAAACTTGCTCACCCAGCCTTCAAGCCCCTCCTCCAGGTCATTTATAAAAATGACAAACAGCAATGGTCCCACAATAGATCCTTGTGGAACACCGCTAGTAACTGCACTCCAAGATGAACCTTTACTATCAACTACTACCCTCTGTCTCCTTCCAGCCAGCCAATTCCTAATCCAAACCTCTAATGCACCCTCAATGCCATACCTCCGTAAATTTTGCAGTAGCCTACCATGGGGTACCTTATCGAACGCCTTGCTAAAATCCATATACACCACATCTACTGCTTTACCCTCGTGCACTTCCTTGGTCACCTTCTCAAAGAACTCAATAAGGTTTGTGAGGCATGACCTGCCCTTCACAAAACCATGCTGTCTATCCTTGATCACATTATTCCTTTCCAGATGTTCATAAATCCTATCCCTTACAATTCTCTCTAAGACTTTGCCCACAACAGAAGTGAGACTCACCGGCCTATAGTTACTAGGGTTATCCCTACTCCCCTTCTTGAAGAAGGGAATCACATTTGCTATCCTCCAGTCTTCTGGCACTATTCCTGTAGACAACGAGGACATAAAAATCAAGGCCAATGGCTCTGCAATCTCCTCCCTTGCTTCCCAGAGAATCCTAGGATAAATGCCATCAGGCCCAGGGGACTTATCTATTTTCACCCTTTCCAGAATTTCCAACACCTCTTCCCTAAATACCTCAAAGCCATTCATTCTAATTAATTGTGACTCAATATAATCACATCGGCAACAATGTCCTGTTCCTGAGTGAATACTGACGAAACGTATTCATTCAGTGTCTCTCCAATCTCTTCAGCCTTCACGCACAACTTCCCACTACTATCCTTGACTGGACCGATACCTACCCTAGTCATCCTTTTATTCCTGACATACCTATAGAAAGCCTTTGGGTTTTCCCTAATTCTACCAACCAAGGACTTTTCATGTCCCCTTCTCGATGCTCTTAGCTCTCTCTTTAGATCCTTCCTGGCTACCTTATAACTCTCAATCGCCCCAACTGAACCTTCACGCCTCATCTTTACATAGGCCGCCCTCTTCCCTTTTACAAGGGATTCCAATTCCTTATTAAACCACGGCTCCCTCACAAGACCCTTTCCTCCCTGCCTGACTGGTACATACTTATCAAGGACAGTCAATAGCTGCTCCTTGAACAAGCTCCACATATCATTTGTGTCCTTCCCTTGAAGCCTATTTTTCCAATCCACACATCCTAAGTCATGCCTCACCGCATCATAATTTCCCTGCCCCTAGCTGTAACTCCTGTCCTGCAGTTCACACTTATCCCTCTCCATCACTAGAGTAAAAGTCACCGAGTTTGTTTACTGTCCCCGAAGTGCTCACCTACTTCCAAGTCTAACATCTGGCCTGGTTCATTACCTAGAACCAAATCCAGTATGGCCTCACCTCTTGTTGGCCTGTCTACATATTGTGTCAGGAAACCCTCCTGCACACATTGGACAAACACCGACCCATCTAACGAACTTGAACTATAGCTTTCCCAGTCAATATCTGGGAAGTTAAAGTCTCCCGTAACCACCACCCTACTACTTTCACTCTTCTCCTGAATCATCCTTGCAATACTTTCCTCTACGTCTCTCGGACTATTAGGAGGCCTGTAGAAAACTCCTAACAGGGTGACCTCACCTTTCCTATTTCTAACCTCAGCCCAAACTACCTCAGATGGCAAGTCTTCCTCCATCGTCCTTTCCGCTTCCTTCTTTTTCTGAACCAAACCCTGAATTTCTTCAGTCATCCAGCATTCCCTATTCCTACCAGCCTTCCCCTTCACCCTAACAGAAATATACTTTCTCCGTACTCTCGTTACCTCATTTCTAAAGACTTCCCATTTTCCAGCCTTCCCTTTACCTGCGAACATCTGTCCCCCCCAACCAGGTTTTGAAAGTTCTTGCCTAATACCGTCAAAATTGGCCTTTCTCCAATTTAGAACTTCCACTTTTAGATCTGGTCTATCTTTTTCCGTCACTATTTTAAAACTAACAGAATTATGGTCGTTGGCCTCAAAGTGCTCCCCCCCGACACCTCAGTCACCTGCCCTGCCTTATTTCCCATGACTAGGTCAAGTTTTGCACCTTCTCTAGTAGATACATCGACATACTGAATCAGAAAATTTTCTTGTACATACTTAACAAATTCCTCTCCATCTAAATCCTTAACATAATGGCAGTCCCAGTCTAGTTATAACGTTATGGCTGGAAAGGACATTAGTTTTAGAACACTACATGCACTTTTGGTCTCCCTGCTATAAGAAGGGTATTGTAAAACTTGAAAGGGTTCAGAAAATATTTATAAGGATGCTCTGAGGAAGTGTCACTAGACCTGAAATGTTTACTTGGATTTCTCTGCACAGATGCTGCCAGACTTGCTAAGCTTTTCTAGCAACTTCTATTTTTGTTACAAGGGTGTTGCCAGGGTTGGAAGGTTGAACTGTACGGAACGGTTGAATAGACTGGGGCTATTTTCCCTGGAGCATCAGAGGCTGAGGGGTGACCTGATAGAGGTGTGTAAAATCATGAACGGCATGGATAGGGTAAATAGACAATGTCATTTCCCTGGGGTGGGGAAGTCCAAACTAGAGGGCATGGATTTAAGTTGAGAGGGGAAAGAATTTAAATGGGACCTAAGGGGCAACCTTTTCATGCAATGGGTGGTGTGCGTATAGAATGAGCTGCCAGAGGAAGTGGTGGAGGCTTGTACAATTACAACATTGAAAAGGCATTTGGATGGGTATATGAATAGAAAGTGTATTGAGGGATATGGACCAAATGCTGGCCGATTGGACTAGATTAATTTAGGATATCTGGTTGGCATGGACGAGTTGTACTGAAGGGTCTGTTTGCATGCTATACAGCACTATGATTCTATGACATCAAAAATATTTGCAGTGGTCAACTACCACACATTGAGGCAAGCTTTACGAGATGTGGAATTAACAAAACTGCCTGAACTGAATTAATATTTTTTATCTAGAGACATCAAAACTAAGCAACTGAGTCAACGTCAAGAAATTCACATCTTCTGTTTAATGTCCATTTCGGGAGAGCTTTGCCTGACAATGGAGTTGGACTCTGGAATATGTACTGAACTATATTTGAACAGCTAAATTTGTGCAGTAGAGCAGAGAACTGTAAAAATGAATTTGCAACAACAAGAGCTGGAACTCCCTCTTTCCCTGCCTGTTTCTTTAAGCATCTTAGAAAACAGCACCCAGTTTAAAAAAAACATGGAAAAGCAATAATTCACCAAGAACTTGATGATATCTCCAGGTTCTGTTCCAGCTACATATGTGAGTCAACAATTAACCAACTGTGGCCTCAGGATTGAAATCTAATATCTCAGACTCTAAGGACTTTTAAACTGCATTAGCATATTTCTCCCTATCTCCCACTGTTAAGCTTAATAGAGTATGTGTTTCTGTCTTTGATTTTTTTTATTATTTAGTAAATAATGAATTCCTCTTTTGTTCACTCAAGACAATCTAGGCAATTGTCGTCTTCGTTTTTAAGTGAACTATAATCAAAGTGGGATAGTTGCATGCTAAAGGGAAATAAAAATATTTGTTGAGACCAACTGAGGAGTGTTAAAAAGACCATTCCCCTTCCTCATATGTTGTAGCACATATTTAACCACTTTCTATTAGTAGTTTAGTTGTTTGCCCCCTTTCCTAGTTCTATTAAAGCCTGAAGTAAGTAGATTTGGAGTGGCTTCAATTCCTATTTCAGATGTTTTGCATTTTAGTGTCTGATCCTATCCTAAGCCACCCATATTCTGGAATTTAAGATTCAGCCTAAGGCTTCTGAATGTCAGCTTTTCCAATTTGAGGTTCTTGAAAAGTTGTTGGATGATTTATTTTTGAATATTTTAAAACAAGCTGAAAAAAAGTCAGAGTATTGAGCAAGCTTTAAACAAAAAGTGCAAGCAAAGAACAAATTTGTGAAGAGTTGGATAAATTATCTGAAATTGAATTGATAAAAAAGTTGACTATTTCCTTGTTACTTTAAACTGGGAATGAACGCGATTGTCTAGATGTAGTTCATTGCTCAATGAACCTAACAATCAAACACCATATCACTGAGACACAAGTTCTAGTCAATACAAAATGTGGTTTGAACGTTATTTGATTTTCTCTGCTTAATTTGGGAAAATGAATTGAATTGTGTTCTTTTCTTCATTTTGTGTAAATAGGGCTATTTTTTATAAAGTGATTTTCTAATCAACCCATTCAAAGATGTTATTTACACATCTCTGGAGTAGGTGAGGCTTGAACCTGGGTCTTCTGGCTGAGAGGAAGGGACACTACCACTGCATTATAAAAGTTCAATTTTTAAAAATATATTTACTGCTATGGAATAAAGATCAGATGTGTTCTTCTACAGTGGGTGATCTGTACCTACAGATTACTGCACAAGTACTGAAGCCAATACTTGCCTCTGTGTATTTCAATTAAATTATATATTTCATGCTCAGACATTGTTTTTACACCTTGGATGAAAATTACACTGATGAATGCCATGAAGTAAAATCTGTTTTTCTAAATTATTAAAGGTACATATTATCATAAATCATCTTCACAATGATGGATATCACACATTTTACAACTAATATCATTCATTTTATTTCATTTCTTCAAGTGAACAGCTTTTAAAATGTGTCTCAAAGCCCTTAACTGCAGATTCACATACTAGCCTTTGTTTATGAGTTAATCTTCTTCATTTCAGAATGTGCTTTATATTTTTAATGTATTTACATACTCCTGTCTTGTGAATGTTGCACGAAAAATGAAAGTAAAATCGCATTTTGGTCTTAGTTACCAATGTATCTTTTGGCCATCAAAAACTGTCTTTATCAATTCAACAAGTTGGGATATTTCACATAAATGTCAGAACAGTTTATATACCATCAAAACTGCCTCCACTGGTTCTTTATTGTTTCCATTTTCTAGCCAAAATAAGTAAAAAGTCTGCAGAGCATAACAATTTCAATAGTTTTGATGTTGTTCTTTTTGCTCTTCCCTGTAGAATTTCTATACTAAATTTGTGGAATTGAATTTCCATTGCAGTGAGGCCAGTATGATATAATGATGGTGTCAATTGTTTGAACAAGGATGTAGAATTCAGAACAAAAGTGGAGGACGAAATGATACACATATCATTTATATCTGGGAAATTAAATGTTCATTTAAAAAAATCTTTCATCAATATTGTTTTTTATTTACAAGGAACCAAAGAATAAGTGGCTCCTTTTTTAGCGAAAGGAGAGGAAAATAACAGTTGCCTTGCGTTTGTCTTATTTTTGATATGGCATACAGCAAATTCAGATTTTGGTTTTGCAGATTGCAAGTTTGATGTCAGGATTGGCAGAGAGCTCACTAATTCACTGCAAATAATCTCTAGTTCAGTCGTGTCAGATAAAAAGGACATGTTACATCAGAGATCACAGTGTTTCTCATGATTCCATACTGGAACTCACGATGCTGGACTGTGAATCACTCGAATATTAGTGAATTAGTAAAGCTATTCAGTGCAGTAGTTTGGCCGTCATCCAGTTATCGTTATTGTGGTAATTTTCCTCACTCTATTTTACTGCCAAATCCAGCATTTCTTCCATGTAGTTTATTCTTGACCTCCCGAATCACTGTGTGGATTTTGTTCAGTTGTAGTTGGAATATTCTCTAGCAGAGCCCAATATATTTCAAGTTATTTTGTATTATCACATCAGTAACTGCATCAAAAACAAACTGGATGTTACTGGTGTCTGTGGCACATGTAAAGTGGGAGTAGATTTCCTTTGTTTCCTTGTTGCGGTTCAGGTCCTCGAATTGCCGCTGAATATAGACAGCAGCCTCTTCATATGTGTTCTGACCCTTGTACTCTGGGAAACATACCGTCAATGGAATTCGTTTGATCTTTTCTGCAAGGAGATCTTTCTTGTTCAGAAATAGGATGAGTGAGGTGTTGATAAACCAGTTGTTGTTGCAGATAGAATCAAAGAGACGCAAGCTTTCAGCCATTCGACTCTGAAACAAAAATGGTAATAGAATGGTTAAAAGCTGAAGATATTCTTTGTAACAGGAAGTAAATATGGAATTGAAGTTAGTCATTTTCCTAAAAGAATAGAGGCGAAGATTTTGTTCTCAATATCCTATGCACTTTTCTTTGCTATATTTGCCTTCAGTCATGTTTTGATAATTATTGCATATTACTTTAATGTTGCATAGCTATTTTCAATGCATGATACTTAGAATCCCAGTTTGATAATAAAGAGGGTGACTAGTTTAATGCAGCAATTGACTTTAATTGACTTGTTATCTCTACCCAAACAAAAAATGTGTAGCATGTGGCAAGGTCGAGTAGAAATTTGAGATTATTTGCACTTGCCAAATAGCTTTTATAATAAGTTATGAATGAGTTGATAAAGTGTGGAGCTAGAAAAAGCACAGAAGGTCAGGCAGTGTCTGAGGAGCAATGAAGTCGACGTTTCAGTTCATCTCACCCATCTCAATCTTGATGAAAGGTTCTGACCTGAAATGTTACCCCTTTGCTCCTCAGATGCTGCTTGACCTGCTGCACTCTTTCCAGCTCCACACTTTATCGACTCTGACTTTGCAACATCTGCAGACCTCACTATCTCCAATGAATTGTTGAAAGCATAAATCAGTAATTTGTAGGTGTGTTCCTGCTTGTTATTCTAGTGTTGAACTCACTGGTGCTCTTCAATGTTACCATATGCCAGAGAATAGGGAATCAGTAAAAGACTAGGGTCATAGCATGAAGCCAATGGGAGCCCACACCATGAAGGCTGTCTTGGATGTTCATCACTCTTAAACTGCTAAAAACCCAAACAGTTGAATAATTTGCAGGTCTCAACTAATTTTCTGCTTAAGGTGGTAAAATGAACATCACATATGACCTTTACAACACCATTGATTTGGAGACAACAGGAATTGGAGCAAGATTTTGACCCAGTGACAGTGAATGAACAGTGGTATATTTCAAAGTTGGGATGTTGAGTGGCTTGAAGGGGGTATTGCCACATTTTGGTCCCATTTATAAGGATGTTGTCATTTAAGCATAACAGTTATCTTTTATTATGAAAATTGTCTGTTTTATGTGTACTTCCTGTCTTCAAACCTAACTCACTGTTCTCATGAACTTTGAAAGTGTTTTCAAGTCAACGTTCCAATCTCTAAACTGCTAATGGTTCTAGCTTGCGAACTGTGGTGATTCAGATCTGGGGGATTCACAGCAGATGCTGTGATCTTTGATTCTGCCATGCCGAGAAGCAGGTTGATCCTCTCCACAGGCAGAGTGGGGATGACTCCTGTGGTCACTGGCCCTGACACAAGGTTGCACTTCAGATGCCCCCAATAACAGGGAATAGGCATGCAGGCTCCTTCAATCCCTTTTACCAGCATCTTGGCATTAACTGCATTCCTGGTAGGAAGTTCATACCTTTTCCTATATACAGAGTTTGGCTGTTCCTAGTATCCCTCTGAATCACCACAGGCATACTTGCCAAATTGCAGAGAAATGTAGCTATCCCTTGTATGGATACAAAATTCCAGTAACTCTTAAGGATTTATTTAATCTCATCAGCTCTTTCATGATTGCCTTTACAGAGATTCTCAGCTGCATTCAGAGCCATATCCTGCTATTACAACACAAACAGAAATTGCTGAAGAACCTCAGCAGGTCTGGCAGCATCTGTGGAGAGAAAGCAGAGTCAATGCTTCAATTCCAATAACCTTTTTTCAGAGCCACCCCTCTGACTGGCCTTAATTCTCAGCACAGAGTTTATCTCCTTGTCTAACGGTCAGCCTGGACATGCCCAACGCTTTGGCATTAAAACACACAAGTTCTGAGGAGGGCTTCCAGTATTTCCCTCTCTCCATGTATGTTCAATTTCCTATTAGTCTCTCAATTTCTATCCTTGCCAGTTGGTGAGAGTAACGAGTTAAGGGTTTCTGCTGGCACAGGTATGTGTTGATCAGCTTATAATCATCAGGTAGTGTCAGTTTGCCTCGACCCACCTACTCTCTGATCCTCTACACGCTTTCTTATTAGTAAGGATGAGAAGACTTTGAACTCCCTGAAGGAAAATTTGTTCACAAAGACTTTCAAATGTGGATTCAAATGCCTGTACCTAGTAGTCAAAAGCAAGCTGCTTAACATTTCAAATTCCAGGTATAACTGGTTAGGTTGTTTCTTGAGGGCACGGATTTTTGATAGTATGAGTCCAGCAAAATGTCTCCTCAAAACTTAGGAAGGAAAACAAACAAAGTTCCCTCTCCAGTTCAAGTCTGAGCCTGTGGTGTTTTCATAGGACACCATGAAGTTCCTGCTCCTCAGCTTGATCTGCCTTAGTTCAAAAACCTTATCTTGCTGCTTCTCCTGCTTACATACATATCGAGCCTTAGATGTCTCTGTGGAAAGAGTGGAATTTTGTGGAATAATTACTAAAGTCTGCCTATGAACTCTTTCACCACCAACTTTAAATAAATGACGTATTAACAATAGAAACTGCAATACAGGTAAGAAAATAATGCAACATTTCTTTGATGTTTTTATTGTCAAGTACATTAAACATGGAGCTGTACTACAGTAGTTTCTGTTGTGTAATCTTTGCAAAAATACTTTGTAGTATTCAAGCTTTTCTTTAAGACAGTCTTAAGCAGGTGAAGAGGAGTTGATTGGTTCACTTTTCTTCTCTCCCATTGTTGAAACATAGTAGGATTTTGTTTTGGAAAAACAGTTAAACTTGCCAAATCAGTAAATGCTTAACTGTTTACATGGTATGATTGTACAAGACACAATCAAAATTTGAGTTTCTGCAAAAAATAATTCAGGTAATTTATTGTGCTTAATATAGTATAAGTTAAATAGTAAAATATGTTCCAAATTTAGCATGTACATCTACATTCACACTTGAAGATTACACACAGATTATAGAATGGGGAACAATAGATTAAAGAAGTTTGAATCTACTAAAATTAATGTGTATAATATATATATATACAGTTTGTACAGCCGGCAATTTACCATCCCACCAATTTTTGTGTTGTCTGCAAAATTACTGATAAACCCTCCTACATGCAAGTCTAAATCATTTATATAAACCACAAATATCAATTGCCCCAGCTGGACACACCTCTTCCATTCAGAAAAGCATCCTTCAACTAACACCCTCTGCTTCTGAAACTTAGCCAATGAGAGATCCAGTTTTCCAAATTGTGCTGGGTTGACACAATCAGCTGGTAGGATTCACAACTTTCAAGTTGGTGGGAGAGAGAGCAAGAGAGAGAAGTAACCCATTCTAGGTTTTGTTCCTTCAATGTCTCAGCTGCTTGGTCTGTTCGGTAGAGAGAGTATTTCTAAGATCCATAAAAGATTGGGTTGTCCAATACAGGTAAGTGATTAGATCATGTCTGGAAACCCCATTCTCAACCATGGTCTAAGTGGTTATATCCATTGGTCTTTCTCTGTCCAGTTCTACAGCCAGATAAATGTCTGCATGCTGTTAATAGAATAGGTAATGTAATTCATACACATTCCCCTCAAGTCACTGCCTTTGGTATTTTTTTTTGCAGGCAAGTGTACTTCATCTCAATGGGGCTGGAATGTGGAAGGTACAATGATGTAAATTGTATAGCCATGTTTGGTTATGAACTTAAGTTACCTTAGTATCTATTTTGTAAAAAAGCAAGGTTTTCTAGCTGGTAGCTTCAAAAACCTTGTTTGATATACAGCAGGTTTTCATGACAAATAAAACAAATGTAAATTCCAGTCATAATTTTTTTTTGTGATGTCATCAACATTTGAACTTGCAAACTGAGAACAGCAGTTTGAACTGAGTCTGGGACTTGATATCAATGTATCCAGTTGCTTGGAGTCATACCTGTAATACATCTTGACCCTGATCTGTTTTAAGTGAGGCCAGAGTATTTCAAACATTGAAAGCTCATGATTATTCAGATCACTTTGACAGATAGTGTGTTTGATTTATTTGAGCTTCTTGATGAGATATTGCTTAGCGGAGTCAAAACTAGCACAAAGAAATAAATTAAAATCCATATACACCGTCGGTCAATTCTTAACAAAGCCTGTGAAGGAGGATCATGGCCTAAGTTGGGAATTAAGGTATAGCACATTTATGTTGGGAAATCAAAGTTGCTTTGAAGGGAAATGAAACAAAAAGATGAATATTCTGTCCATTGTTTGGGATGAATTAGTTTGCATTTGTTTGTTTTTGCTGTTATAGGAGGCATGTAGTCATTTTACAAAGGCTAGGATTATTGCTTTTATTCCATCAAATGCATTCCAAAATATTAACCAGTTTTAAGGAAAAAAATGTGGGATGATTGGGAAAGAGCAGGGCAATGGAATTAGTTGGAAAATTCTATCAAAAAGCCTGGCACAGACACTATTGCGTGAATGGCCTCCTTCTTTGCTGTGTCTTTCTATAATTCCAGATGTATCATCAGTTTGGCCACATTGGCCTTTGCCAAGTTCTGCAAATTGATAGTTTGGAGAAACAAATCAAGATATGTACACAATTATGGTATCACATATGCTAAAGGAGGATGTATTGTTACAACTCTGAAAAATCTATTATTGAAATAGGCAATGTGCAGTGCAAGTTAATTCTGGCCATGAGAGATCCACTTATAGAATGACAGGATGAAATTTATGACAAAAAAAGTTTTCTGAGAAATTTACACATGTATATACTAATACTCTTAACATAGAAAATAGAAACAGGGAGTAGACCAGTTGGCCCTTTCAGCCTGCTTCACTAATCAATACAATCATGGCTGATTATCCAGTACCCATTTCCTTTACCCTGTTCCTGCTTTCTCCCCATACTCTTCAATTTTTTTTTATTCATTTGTGGGATGTGGACATTGCTGACAGGCCAGCATTTATTGCTCGTCCCTTGTTGCCTTTAAGAAGGTGGTTGTGAGCTACCTTCTTGAACCACTGCAGTCCACTTGCCGTAAGTTGACCCACAATGCCATTAGGTATGGAATTCCAAGACTTTGACCTGGATGGTGACAGTGAAGATAATAACATATTTCCAAGTCAGGATAGTGAGTGCCTTGGGGAGGAACTTGAAGATGGTAGTGTTTCCACATTTCTGCTGCCCTGGTTAGCACTGCTGCCTCACAGCGCCAGAGACCCGGGTTCAATTCCCGACTCAGGCGACTAACTGTGTGGAGTTTGCACGTTCTCCCCGTGTCTGCATGGGTTTCCTCCGGGTGCTCCGGTTTCCTCCCACAGTCCAAAGATGTGCGGGTCAGGTGAATTGGCCATGCTAAATTGCCCGTAGTGTTAGGTAAGGGGTAAATGTAGGGGTACGGGTGGGTTGCGCTTCGGTGGGTCGGTGTGGACTTGTTGGGCCGAAGGGCCTGTTTCCACACTGTAAGTCTAATCTAATCTAATCTAATCTAATCTTATCTTTCGAGATGGAAGTGGCCATGAATGGTGCTATCTGAGGATCTTTGATGAATTTCTGCAGTGCATCTTCTAATCATACATATTATTGGTAATGAGCATTGGTGGTGGAGGGAGTGGATATTTGTGGAAGTAGTGCCAATCAAGGGTGTTGCTTTGTCCTGAATGGTGTTAATTTGGCCCTGAGAACCATATCTAACTCCAACTTGAAAGCATTCAATATTTTGGCCTTAACTCCTTTCTGTTGGAGAGAATTCCACAGGCTCACCATTTTCTGTATGAAGAAACTTCTCATCTCAATCCTAAATGGGAAATGACCTAAAACCAATAATCCTATGTAATCACTGGGAACATCCTGCATATCTCGTCCTGTTAGAATCTTACAGGTTTATATGAGAAACCACCCCATTCTTATAAACCAGTGAATATATATATATTATATATATATAATATATATATATATAAAACTGATCTAGTCTCTCATCATATATTAGTCCTGCCATCCCAAAGAATAGTCTGGTAAACCTTCATTGCACTTCCTTTATTGGCAGAAATCCTTCCTCAGATTAAGAGACCAAAATTGCACACAGTATTCCAGGTGTGGTCTCACCAAGGCCATGTACAATTGCAGTGATCCCTGCTCAGTGACAAAAGGAAAATAATGATCTATAACTTCATATATTTTCCTTGTATTTGCATACATTATAATTGAAATTTTCAGAAACTAATTGGGGATTAATATCGAATAATGGGACTATTCTTCACAAAACAATGTAAAATACTTAAATAAAGCAATCGTTTGAGGCAATATTTTTTCCAGTCCCTGAAAATGTGGTTTATGGATGCACTGCTGCTGCTAATATGAGGTAGATGAATGGAAATCATTTAAAAAGCAAATTTCTGACTATGCAAAGTATCTTATTTCGCAAATAGACAAAAAAGACACAAAACTGCATATAAAATCAAAAGTTCTTAACAATAACTAAAGTACAGTAGACAGAGTCCACTCAACCAACATAAGTATCATAGAACAATGACATTAATTTCACTTCCCTCTTTCACCATAGCTTGTATTTTATTCCTTCAAGTATATATCGAATTCTCTTTCGAACGTTTTATTGAATCTGTTCTCACCAACCTTACAGCTGATGCATTCCAGATCACAACCCGCTGTGTTTAAAAAAGAAGTTCCCTCCTGTTGCTTCTGATTCTTTTGCCAAACACCTGAATCTGTCTTCTTTGGTTATGGATACTTTAGCTGTTGGAAACAGTTTCTCCTTATATTCTTGATGAAAACAGTTGAACATCTTTGTAACATCGTCTCTTGCTCTGCTTTATAGTATACAATTCTAACTTCTCTATTCTGTCTGCTTAACTAATGAGTGTCATTACTGATATGATTCTAGTAAGTCTTCTGCACTTTTGCAAGATCCTTGTTGTTGCATGTATATGAATTGTGACCTACAACTGCAGTTGAAATAAGGACAAATTGCTGAGTTTTCACCTGCTGATTTGAGCAGATTGTTGTGTGAATGCCTTGTAGA
Source organism: Hemiscyllium ocellatum (assembly GCF_020745735.1). Lineage (NCBI taxonomy): Eukaryota > Metazoa > Chordata > Chondrichthyes > Orectolobiformes > Hemiscylliidae > Hemiscyllium > Hemiscyllium ocellatum. The sequence continues at coordinate 51,470,568 of NC_083424.1, forward strand.
ACTTTTCATCTCACTCAGATGGCATAATTAAATATTTATGACTGATAACGAATGGTGTAGCAGTATGACTTTATAGCAAAAATAATTTTCATTAACAATTGTGATGATGGATATGATTTTCTTTAAAGCCTGAAAACTTTAGGTATCAAGAAGATGTGATTAAATGCAATGAGTTTGTCCTATTTTCACTGCCACATTTCACATCAACTATTTTCATTTTATCCTGTAATCTTAACAATCATACCCATTTGTCTTTGAACTCATTTATAACATTTGCTTAAATTATTTACAATGTTAATTTGATTCACACCTCAATTTTTGATAAAATAAGTTCTGTATAAGTTACCTTTCTCACTTAACATTTAGAGTCGAAAAATGTGGTGCTGGAAAAAACACAGCAGGTCAGGCAGCATCCAAGAAACAGGAGAGTCAACGTTTTGGGCATAAGCCCTTCATCAGGAATGTGGAGGGGGAAGGAGGTTGAGAGATAAATAGGGGATTGGGGGTGGAGGTGTGGGGAACGTAGGTGGAATGGCAATAGGTGGATGTAGATAGGAAGTGATTGTGGTAGATTGGTGGGGAGGGTGGAGTGGATAGGTGGGAAGGAATATGGACAGGTAGGCCAGGTCATGAGGGTGGTGCTGAGTATGGATCTGGGATGAGATGCGGGGAGAAGAGATTAGGAGAGATGAGGCAATCTTCTTCCAGTTGGTGGGTGCATTTGATTTGACATTGGAGGAGGCTCAGGATTTGTATGTACTTTGGCGATTGGGAAGAGGAATTGAAGTGGTTGGCCACAGGGCAATGGGCTGTTTGGTGTGAGCTGACCAGAGATCTTCTCCGAACTGCTCCACGAGTTGATGCCGAATCTCCCCAGTGTAGCCCATATTCAAATTTGCTGGTATTAGCAGTGATGGTCCTCTGGGTTTTGTCTATGCGACTCACACTAAACTCTGCCATATGTGCAGGATTGGACTCTGCCATCGGTGTATCAGCTCTTATGAGGTATGGGGTGGTTTGACAAATGAATAGGAGTGGGAGTGTACTGAACAAAGATCTCACTTTTGTCTTCCCTTTCTTCATGTTCCTTCTTTGGCTTAGTTGAACTCCCTTGTTTGCAAAGAGCTAGACAACACTTTGCTGCACTTTATTCAGATTTGAACAGCCAGTGAAAGGTCCTCCATCCTACTCATGCTGTCAGACTGAGTGTGCAGATCATGATCAAGTCTTGATTAAGACTTGCCTGCACTCGACGTCATATCTAATACAGGCAAGCATTCTTTCTTTAGAGATATAAATCAGAGCAAAGATCTGAGACATCATGACATTTATATTTGAGGTGAATTCCTCCAATTTCTCTCTTCATAGTTTCTCTTACTTTTCCAGAATAATTTTCTTTGTTAATATTTTTTGAAGATCAACAAGTGTGTCCTCTGAGCACTTTGGCAGGTACTTTCCATGACTTGCCTGGTCTCCAACAACTACTCATATATGATGTATGAGTCACCATGTGAAAGTATAGTTACCTGCTTTGGAGATCCCATTAAAGTTTGTGTGTCTGAGCTAGTTGAAGGTGCAAATGTTTTCATGTTCTTTTGTTAAATTGCACAACCTCCTATGGGAAGTCTTCAGCCCTCCAGCATCACGCAATTCATGCTTATTAGACTTTTGGGAGATGAGAGACATGAAGTGAAACTGATATGCTAAAAGCAAAATTAGCAGGGCATTGGATCATAGTATTTTAGCAGCTGTTGACATCAAATGTGTATTGTCTGCTATGTGGCTTTGTAACATCTAATTCTGACATAAGATATCTCTCCATTGCTATAGCTATGAATTCCAAGAATCTTGTCAGTTTTTCGTGTTTTATTTCTGCAGCAATTAGAATGCAGTTCTTTGCCCTTCCCTGATCATTGATGCTCTCTTGTCCTGCATGGAGAGAAGAGAATTGTGAACGTGAGAAATGGACTATGTTGAGAGGGTGAAATAGCAACTTTTTTGGAGAATAACTGTGAGGCATGAGTGAAATGAAAATAGCATGTGGGTGAGGTTGTTTTTTGTATGTTGTTCAATTGTGGGTTGTGGATATGTTGGCATCTTTATCCATTCCTAATTGACATTGAAAATGTGTTGATGAGCTTTCTTCCTAATGGCTACAATCATCTTGTATAGGTAGACTTACAATTTTGTGAGGGAAGATTTGAGGATTCGGTGATGATAACTTTCTTGAACGTTATGGAAAAATGGTTAGATTATTCTTGTTGGAGATGATCATTGCCTAGCAGTTGTGTAGTGATAGGTTGTGCCATTTATCACCCAAATGTTGTTGAGTTCTTGCTGCATGCAAGCATGGCCTGCTTCAGTATCAGAAGGGTTGCGAATGGAATTGAACATTGTGTAATTGTTAGTATTTCCCCTTTTGACCTTATGGTGGGTGGCAGACTTTTAACAATTGAAGATTGTGGCTGAAGACAGTTCGCAGAAAATATTTTCTTGAGGAACTCCTGCAGCAATGTCCTGTGCCTGAGTTGTTTGGCCTCCAAACTGCAAACATTATCATTTGTGCCATGTGTGACTCCAGCTAATGGAGAGTTTTCGTTTTCATTTCCACAGACTTCAAATTTACTGTGGATCATCGATGTCGCACTTGGTCAAATGCTGCCTTGGGTCAAGGGCAGTCACTCCTCACTTCTGGAATTCAGCTCCTTGGTTCATGTTTGGATCAAGTCAATGCTGTAATGAGGTCTAGAGTCAAGTAATCCTATTAGAACCGAAGTGAACAATGGTGAGCATTGTTTAAAAGTGCTGCTTTGAAGCACTTTTTATGACAACTTCCATTACTTCGCTGACTATTGAGAGTAGATTGATGAAGTGTGGTTGACTAGATTTGATTTGTCCTGCTATTTATATATATGACATAATCTGGGTGATTTTTCACATTGTGTAATACTGGCATTTCTGTGACAATGCTGGAAGAACTTGGCTGGAATGTCACTAGTTCCAGAACATAATCTTTCAGACACTATAGCAATAAGAAAATTACAAAGAGTAGACAATGGTACTGTGATAGATGTAATTTGTCTGGATTTTCAAAAGGCCATTGAAAACTTCTTGGACAAAAGGAGTCTGAGAGAGATTTTATAAGAGGTGTAAAAGTCAATGACACATTGAATGAACTATGCAAAGAAAAGCTGTTTCCATTGGATGAGGGTTAAAGCAGTAAGAGTCACAGTTATAAGATTTCAGGGAAAAGAAGTGGAGTGGGAATGTGAGGAGGTTTTTATGCATTGAGAGGGAAGAATTTAAGAGTCTCTGTTTCCATCTGTGGTGAAAGCAGCGATGACAAATAATTTCAGAAGGAACTTCGTTGGGTACTCAAAGAAGCTAAACTCTCAGGCTCACTGGGACAAGGCGGGAGGGTGGCACTCATTGAACTGCTTGACAGAAAGTTAGATTGGATCACTTGAATCAAGTGGCCTCCTGTGCCAAAATGATGCTATGTGCCTACGATGCTAAATGCCTCACAATTATATAATTAGTAAGACCTGAGAATATAGAGTCAGATGGCAAGCAGCAGAATGGATTACTAGCTGACTTCAAGACAGAAAGCAGAGAGTGTCAGGAATGAATGGTAGAATATGATGTTTTTCAGGATAGAATAGAAATTTATTGTCATGTGTACTTTAACATGAAAAATACAGTGAAAAGTTTTTATAGAATTATAGAATCCCTACAGTGTGAAAACAGGCCTTTTGGCCCAACAAGTCAACACCGACTCTCTAAAGAGTCACCCACCCAGACCCATTCCTACTCCCTATTGTCCTATCTTTACCCTTGATTAATGCACTTAGCCTACACATGCCTGAACACCTTGGGCAATTTAGCATGGCCAGTTCACCAAACCTGCACTTCACTGGGCTGTGGGAGGCAACCGGAGGAAACCCATGCAGACACAGGGAGAATGTGCAAACTCCTTTTATAGATCGTCCTACCACAGAGCTCACTTTAATGACAGAAGTCATACATAATCATTTTTAAAAAGTAAAACTGAGACAAAGTTCATCACAGTTCAAGATCAGTGGGATAGATAGGTTTGCTGACCCTCCTTCTATTACTTTAATGGATCCGGTCACTCCAAACTGGATTCAATGAGACTGCAAAGTGTTGATTGGGCCATTATCAGTTATGGCTGCCTTGATGAGGATGTGTGAAAATGTTTTGGAAGAGGAATTGAAAGCAGTGTTGGTCTGAGAAATGCCATAATAGATTATGGAAATCAAACTCAAGGGCTTAGTTCTTGATATGTGTGAGCACATCTTCAGAGAGCAGAGGGTAGAATGAAGGAGACCTGCTTGGAGTGCCTTAAAATGGTTGGGTCCAGAGTTAATGAATACACGAATGGGTGTTCCAGCAACAGATGGTTGAGAGATGGGAAAAGTTGAGTGATTTTTATGACGGACATAGTGAAACTGCTAACATGAGGTTAGAAGTTCTTCTAGGCACCAGATATCAAAGTAAGGTTGCTGTAAACTAAATATCAGAAGACCAAGGAGAGAATTTTGGATTGGATACTCAAAACAAAGGTTTCACCCTTAGTATTTATTTGATTGAAATTTTTCCTAACTACTACTGAATGTTGGATGAGCAGCCAGATAATTTAATAACTATAAAGGAATTGAGAAAGATGGTAGTGAGGTACAACTGGATGTTTTCAGTATATATGTGAAAAATAGTGCTGTGTTTTCAGATGATGTCACCAAGGAGAAGCAGGTAGAACTGGAGGGTTGCAAGGTAGATCCTTGGAGGACACTGGTACAGACACACTGGGCTGAATGGCTTTCCTCTGCATCAAAACAAACTTGTGTCTTAGAGGTAATGAATGGAAAGAGAAACTATTCTGTAGCACATAGAACACAGAACAGTACAACACAGTACAGACCCTTCGGCCCTCGATGTTGTGCCGGCCTTTTATTCAACTCTAAGATCAGAATAACCCACATACCCTTCATTGTACTATCTTCTGTGCGCCTATTCAAGAATCGTTTAAATGTCCCTAACGTATCTGACTCTACTACCATTGCAGGCAGCCACCACTTTGTGTAAAGAACCTACTTCTGACATCTCCCCTAAAACTTCCTCCAATTGCCTTAAACTTATGCCCCCTTGCATTAGACATTACTGTCATGGGAAAAAGGTTATTAGATAGATAAGAGTGGAATCCAATAAGTACTGTTCGACCCACCTGATTGAAAGGATTTGAACATGAAGTTCTAGAGAAGATGGGAATAGATTTGGGAGACAGTAAAATATTTGAGGACTTTCAGTATTAATTAAAGTAATACAAATTTTGCAAGACTAAAGCTGTTAAAATGAATTCAAGTTGTAACTATTCAAGTTATAAAGTGAGAACTACAGATCCTGGAGATTAGAGTCAATATTAGGGTGTTGCTGGAAAAGCGCAGCAGGTCAGGCAGCATCTGAGGAGCAGGAAAACAATGTTTCGGCAAAAGCCCTTCATCCTGATGAAGGACTTTTGTCCGAAACGTCAATTTTCCTGCTCCTCGGATGCTGCCTGACCTGCTGTGCTTTTCCAGCAACACTCTAATCTTGACTGGTACATGTGGTCTGCCTAAAGGCAGGTCCCTTGTTCGTTGTCTACTGATGCTTCATCCTAAGCTGTTTCCTTCACGGTCATTGTCAGTTTATTATTGTCCTCAACTCTAGGGTAAGAGTGAGGAGGCAGATCCCAACATAACCTCAGCCAAAGTAGGAATTGATCCTGTGCTGTCAAATTATCCTGAACAAAATGCTAACCATCTAGCCAACCGAGCTAACTGGCCTCATTTTTATGCACTACTGTGAAAATTAACTTTTTAGATAATGTCTTGTCTCCTTGTGCAATATTTTATCATCATCAGGGTTTGAACAAAGAAACATGGTTTAGTGTAACACAAAACAAGCTGAATATATCAGGTTTATCTCCAGAAAATCGCTATTTAAATATCTGGAGAATATTTGGATCTAGGCCAAATAAGTTTCTAACAAGATACTTATATTTATTAACTTGACAAGCTAAAATTTGAAATTATAGTCAGTTTGAACACTAATTTTAGTTCAGATACTAAATATGTCTTATGTGACCGATGAATAACTAACTATGTGACATTGAACTATAAATGGAAAATTAAACCTCAAGGAAGCTAACTGCTGATATTTTGAATTCAAAGCTGTGTTTCACATAACTAAGGTTAGCACTGCTGCCTTACAGCGCCAGAGACCCAGGTTCAATTCCCGCCTCAGGCGACTCTCTGTGTGGAGTTTGCACATTCTCCCCGTCCTCTGGGTGCTCTGGTTTCCTCCCACAATCTAAAAAAATGTGCAGGTTAGGTGAATTGGCCATGCTAAATTGCCCATAGTGTTAGGTGAAGGGGTAAATGTAGGGGAATGGGTCTGGGTGGATTGCGCTTCGGTAGGTCAGTGTGGACTTGTTGGGCCGAAGGGCCTGTTTCCACAATGTAATCTAATCTAAAAAAAATCTAATCTATTTAATTAATGGATAAGCAGTTTCCTAACATTATTAACTATTGAGCAAGTAGTATGCTCAGCTATAACACATTCAGTTCTTAAAATCTTCTGTTATTTTTAGAAATGGCTGTACTGTGGAACTGGGCCTCAGATTCAGAATCAGTGTGCCATTGCTGAATTTTAAGACACAACTTCAGCCCTACCTGCTTCGCAGTAACTAGTTTTCAGTGCCTATAAGACTTACCCATTAATATTTCAAACTCTTCCTACAGACTTTGACTTGTTATTTTTATGGAGGAGTGTATAAGAGAAATATATAAGCAAGAGGGGATTGCACAGTTCAGGGTAATATACTGTTATCTGCAGCTAAGACAGAGAGACTTGAAGGGTGTGTTGCCTACTTGATGCCAAAGTTAGTGACATCTTTTCTGGAATAGACAGAAATGGAGGGGAAGGATTCAGTTGTGAAGTCCACATTGATAGATAGGATTAGGAAAGAGTTATTTTGAGGGATTACAAGTATTTTGGGCTAAATTAAAATGCAAAATCACAAAGGTAATAATTGTCCAGATTACTACCATGTGCAAATTAGCATAGGATAAATCGGATTAGAAAGGTAAATGTGTGGCTAAAAGATTGACTTTGGAGAAATGGGTTATGATTCGTGGGATAGAGGCACTGGGGAAGGAGGGAATTGTTCTGTTAGTACGGACTTCATTTGAACCATGCTGGCTCAATCTAGCGAATTGTATCACTAGAGTTGTAGATAGAGCTTTAAACTCAATTGAAGGGATGTTTAAAAAACAAAAAGAAACAAAAAAGTTTAGGTTTAACGTAATGAAAAGATGAACGTGAATCAAGAATGATGGAAAGGGATGCGAATATATGCAAAAGAGTGTAGCAGAAACTAGAACTAGAGAATAATGGTAATAAGTCAAATCTTAGGCATTTTATCTGAATACGGGCAGCATTTATAACTGGTCAATGAGTTGGTGACACAAATTGAAATAAATGAATATGACTTAATTATAGAGATGTGGTTGCAGTGTGACCAAAACTAGGAATTCAATATCCAATGGCATTCACATTTTGGAAAAATAGGCAAAACAGGAAAAGCAGTGAGGGTAACTTTGTTAATAAAGGAAGGTATCATTATGGTAGTGAATAGTGATACTGGTGCAATGAAGCATGATGTGGTGTGGAATCAGTTTAAGTGGAAATAAGAAACATCAAAGGAAAGAAGTCATGAGTGAGAGTCATCTATAGGCTTCCAAAGAATTGCTTCACTGTTGGACCATGGTCTCCAGCATGTAGATCATTTTCAACTGTTTGATTGCAAAGTTGCTGACAATCAATTTTAATGCTACCTATCTTCTCTTGTGGTGCACATCCACAGCAGTTGATCTTCCTGTCCCTCCATGTTCCCTTGCTTTGCCCTTCCCTGATAATTGAGCTGACCTCCTGCATTTTCTTGCTGCATGCACATCAGTTGTCATTCCACTGCATGACACTTGCTTCCAGACGTCGTGCGACTAGAGGAAAGTCTCTGCTCCTAACAGTCTTTACCAGTTTGTTGCATCATATTTCAGTTTAGTCCAGATGGACTATCATTGCTGGGTAAAGTAAGTTTTGTGATGACTGTAGGGCTATAATGAACATGCTTTTAACAAAATGGTCCTTGTCTGCTCACACAAAATGGCCAACAAATAGAAAGAAGCAGCCTGCCTTAGAATTAAAACACAAGATGCCTGACAGGAGATAAATAAGACTAACAGTCTATTCTAGCCTTTAGTTAAAGAAAATAACAGGTTTGAACAAAGTCGCATCAAGGCCATGAGTTCCCATTCCAGACAGATAAAATAGACAAGCAATTAATCTTAGCCCTCATTGATGGAAAAATAATTGCCCCAGTGAATGAATGAACACCAGGCATGAGATAAGCCCAGTCACCTCCTTACTACAACAACAATTGAAGTTATTTTGTAGTTGTTTCTTTGAAATGAATTACTCTACATTAGGTTCTAGTTAGAAATTCACTTGGGAATCATAAGGATAGCTTTCAACATAATGAATCTATACATATAATCAATGTTTCATAGAAATATTAAAGAAAAAGCATTTAGACCTAGATGTAAAAGTTAATTAGCTTCAGGAGGAGATCTAAGGGGCAACTTTTTCATGCAGAGGGTAGTATGTGTGTGGAATGAGCTACCAGAGGAAATGGTGGAGGCTATTACAATTGCAACATTTAAAAGGCATCTGGATGGGTATATGAATAGGAAGGGTTTGGAGGGATATGGGCCAGTTGTTGGCCAGTGGGACTAGATTAGGTTACGCTATCTGGTTGGCATGGACGAGTTGGACTGAAGTCTCTGTTTCCGCGCTGTGCATCTCTATGACTATAGATACCATCATGTGTCCTGAACAAAACAGATTTCTTATAGCCCAAAGTATTAAGAGTAAGAAAAGCTGTATTTAACCTTACACTTTATAACTAACTTCCTAACAAAAATCAATATTACAAATCTTATAGCAGCTAGGCGAAACTAACTGTCTTTTGTATTTTTGCATGTATAATTAGGACTGTGTGCAATATAAGAGTAATAACTGAATTTGATAAAGACAGCACATGAGATACAATAAGTAATCAAATTCAAACTGTCTCTACAGATAAAGCCAGCCTGAGAGGCCTGAAGGAGTATAGCAATAAACTTTGGAATGCAACTGAACAGGATGCATAGAGAAATCCCAATGCCTAGAGATTGTAGTGTCTGTTGCAGACCTTGAAATCATGGGAAGCTGAGGCTGGTTCCAACCTACCATTGATTAGGTGTTTTACCGAATTAGTGTATGGATTAGGAGGGATGGACTGCAGTTAAATTGTATGTAATCATTGTAAAACTGATATGTATATAAATACTACTTTTTACTGTAGGTGTTTGAGTGCATCATTGATCTATCTTCTGAACTGAGCCAAAGATCAAGTGAATAATTGAATTTGCATGTTGAGGTTGGATTCAGGAAAGATCCTTTGGTCCTCTCCCTACTTTAACCGGTGTCTGCTTGAATAAACTTCCACTTGCATGAGTTCTGCCTGCCTCCTGAATTTTCATTCCCTGTTAAGTGAAAATGCTCCTACACGACAATGCAAAGAAATGAATAAGAAATGTGCTAGAAATTAATTCATGAAGCCAGTATATTACAGTACTAGAAACAGAGGACGATTTTTTAGTCCATCACATTCACGTGGAATCTTTGCAAGAGCAACTCAGCCAGACTTGCTCCTCCCCAATCTCTGTAGCCCTGCATTTTTTTCCAACTGCTTCCCCAATTGGATGAAGAAAAAATATAAGGGAGTGCTGCAGTGTTCCACTGAGCAAAAGAAGCCAACCAGGAGCCCAGGAACCAAATTGTGACCACACAAGGGACCTTATGTGCTTCCACAATTGAAAGCAGCCAGCAACATTCTTGTAGTGTGACCAGCAGCAGAGTGATGCCATGAACTACAAGTTGAAGCAATAATGTTTAGTGATGAAGCTGGATCATCCAAAAATACACTAAAAATGTGCAACTTCCACATGGAATTGGAAAATGAATGTCTGTTCTCAACTGTAAAAGATGTACATCTTATATGTCGCAAATGTATGTTGATGAGTAAATAGGGGATTTGGAACTACACTAAGCGATGCACAGTAAATTGAAGGATAGTTTTCCGTTGAACAGCCTGCTTTGGACAAGGAAAGTCAATGAGCTAAAGGCTGTTTTAAAAACTCAAAAGCTCTCTTTTAACAATCCAGCTGCAAAAGATACAGTTTGCATGAAAATATCATTTCACATTTGCGATACATAAGAAATCATTCATAGAGGGTGGACTAATTAAAAACCTTGGCTGTTGACTGTTTGTTCATAGACTTTACAAACAAAGTGGAAGTTATAACAGCAATCCAGACCATGTCTCCTGGTACTTGCATAATAGGAAAAGAAATGGAAGCTTTGACTGAAGATGTCTATTGGCAACTACACCAGGACATGAAAGTCTCTGTATGATTCTCACTGTAGTTCAATGAATCAATCAAATTGACCAAACCAGGCCAACAGATTGTTTTTGTATGCGTAACAACTGAAGAGGATCTTGTCAACTTTTTGCCCCTTCATGAAAGAGCAAGGACTAGGAATATTTACGATACATTCAAAAGGTATGCACTTGAGATCAAGAAAAGAAGTTAAAAATCACACAACACCAGGTTATAGTCCAACAATATACTCCACAACCTCCTGATGAAGGAGCAGCACTTGGAAAGCCAGTGCTTCCAAATAAATCTGTTGAACTATAACCTGTTATATAAAAGGGATGTAAGGACCAACTTTTCACTCAGAGTGTGGTGCGTGTATGGAATGAGCTGCCAGATGAAGTGGTGGAGGCTGGTACAATTGCAACATTTAAAAGGCATCTGGATGGGTATATGATTAGGAAGGGTTGAGAGGGATGTGGGCCAAGTACTGGCAAATGGGACTAGATTAGGTTGGGATATCTGGTCGGCATGGATGAGTTGGACTGAAGGGTCTCTTTCTGTGCTGTACATCTTTATGACTCTATGGTGTTGTGTGATTTTTAACTTTGTCCACCCCAGTCCAACACCAGTTCCTCCACATTAAGAAAAAAAGTACATTATGGACTTTTCTCATATCATGAAAGTTGTTGTTAAGACTGCAAACTCAATTTGTGCACGAGCCCTCAGCATTGCTTGTCCAAATCCTTCCTCAATGAATTCAAAATTGCTGACGTGCTGATGTGAGGTGGTTAACTTAGAGTCATAGAGTCATAGAGATGTACAACATGGAAACAGGCCCTTCGGTCCAACCCGTCCTTGCCGACCAGATATCCCAACTCAATCTAGTCCCACCTGCCGGCACCCAGCCCATACCTCTCCAAAACCTTCCTATTCATATACCCATCCGAATGCCTCTTAAATGTTGCAATTGTACCAGCCTCCACCACATCCTATCTACCTGCGACTCCACTTTCAACTTGAGGGAAGGTCCTGCAAAGGTTTTTAGATCTGATGCCTGGAATCGTCACCTTTTTCTTAAATAGAGGAATGAAGTTTGCAGACAATGTGTGTTGCTTGACTTTTGAGTTCCTTACAGACATTATGTCAAAACTGAATGAGCTGAACTATACACTGCAGGGCAAGGGCAGAGACATAGCAGGTGTGATCTCTGCTGTGAATGCATTTGAATTGAAACTGGGTCCTCCCAATTAAAACATAAAACTTTACAATACTTCCTGAGTATAAAGAAGAAAATTGATTATGAAAGTAAATATGTAAGAAATATAAAAACAAACGTGAAGTGATTCTCCAGGTATATAAACAGAGAGTAGCAAAAGTGATTATGGGACCCTTGGACGATGTGACTGAGGAATTGATAATGAGAAACAGGAGGATAATTTAAATCAAAATTTTGCATTGGTCTTTACGGAGGAGGACTATAAGCATCCCAAAGACAATGATAAGGAAATTGCTAATGCAAAGAGAGATGTTGTAACAATCTATCACAATGAACAAAATATTTGACAAACTAACCAGGAGGTAATGGCCTGCTAATATTATCACTAGATTGTTAATCCAGAGATGCAGGTAATATTCTGAGACACAGGTTCGAATCATGTCATAACAGATGGCGGAATTTGAATTCCACTCTTGGGTGGCACAGTGGCTCAGTGTTTAGCACTGATACCTCTCAGTGTCAGGGACTCGTGTTCGATTCCAGGCTTGAGTGGCTGTCTGTGTGGAGTTTACACATTCTTTCTGTATATGTGTGGGTTTCCTCCTGGTGCTCTGGTTTCTTTCCACAGTCCAATGATATGCAGGTTAGGTGGATTCAGTGTGCTAAATTGCCCTGCGAAGTCCAGGGATATCTAGGTTACGTGGTTAATGTGGGATTACAGGATAGAGTAGATGGGTGGGTTGCTCTTCGGAGGCTCGGTGTGAACTTGATGGGCCAAATGGTCTGCTTCTACATTGTAGGGATTTTATGGTGTCAGTGGGACTGAAGGTCGACAAGAAGTCATGGCCTGCATCCAAGGGCTTTAAAGGAAGTGGTTGCAGAGATAGTGAAGGGATTAGTCAAAATATTTCAGCACTTAGCAGATTCTGTGAGATCCCAGCAGACTGAAAACTGCCATTGTGATGCTCTGATTTAAGAAGGGAGGGAGACTGAAAACACAAAACTATAGACTAAATAGCCAAACATCTGTTGTTGGGAAAATGCTAGCATCCATTATTAAGGAAGGAATTGTAGAACAATTTAAGGCAATCAAAGAAAATCAGCACAAATTTGTGAAAGAGAAATCATATTTGACAAATTTCCAAGAGCTTTTTGAAGATATAACAAGAGGAGATGATAAAGAGGATAACAAAGAGAGAAATAAGGAAGGAGAGGATCAAATATGAAGGTAGGCTAGCCAGTAATATTAGAAATGATAGTAAAAGTTTCTTTCAATACATAAGAAACAAACGACAGGCAAAAGTAGACATTGGGCCACTTCAAATTGATGCTGGAAGCCTAGTGATGGGAGATAAGGAAATAGCAGGAGAACTTAACAAGTACTTTGCGTCAGTTTTCACAGTGGAAGACATGAGTAATATCCCAACAATTAAAGGGAGTCGGGGGCTGAGATGATTATGGTTGCCATTACAAAAGAGAAAGTGATAGAAAAGTTAAAAGGTCTTAAAATTGATGGGATACATCCTAGAGTTCTGAGAGAGGTGGCTGAGGAAATAGCTGAGGCATTGGTTGAGATCTTTCAAGAGTCACTGGAGTCAGGGAAAGTCCCAGATGATTAGAAGATTGCTGTTGTAACCCTCTTGTTCAAGAAAGGATCATGACAAAAGATGGAAAATTATAGGCCAATTAGCCTAACCTCGGTTGATGGTAAAATTCTAGAATCCATCATTAAGGATGAGGTTTCTAAATTCTTGGAAGAGCAGAGTCTGATTAGAACAAGTCAACATGGATTTAGTAAGGGGTCATGCCTGACAAACCTGTTGGAATTCTTTGAAGAGGTGACAAGTAGGTTAGACCAGGGAAACCCAGTGGATGTGGTCTATCTAGACTTCCAAAAGGCCTCTGATAAGGTGCCACACGGGAGGCTGCTGAGCAAGGTAAGGGCCCATGGTGTTCGAGGTGAGCTACTGGTATGGATTGAGGATTGGCTGTCTGACAGAAGGCAAAGAGTTGGGATAAAAGGTTCTTTTTCAGAATGGCAGCTGGTGACAAGCGGTGTCCCACAGGGTTCAGTGTTGGGGCCGCAGCTGGTCATTATATATTAATGATCTGGATGAAGGGATTGGGGGCATTCTAGAGAAGTTTGCCGATGATACGAAGTTAGGTGGACAGGCAGGTAGTACTGAGGAAGTGGGGAGGCTGCAGAAGGATCTAGACAGTTTGGGAGAGTGGTCCAGGAAATGGCTGATGGAATTCAACATGAGCAAATGCGAGGTCTTGCACTTTGGCAAAAAGAATAAAAGCATAGACTACTTTCTAAACGGTGAGAAAACTCGTAAAGCCAAAGTACAAAGGGATCTGGGAGCGCTAGTCGAGGATTCTCTAAAGGTAAACGTACAGGTTGAGTCCGTGATTAAGAAAGTGAATGCAATGTTGTCACTTATCTCAAGAGGGTTGGAATATAAAAGCAGAGATGTGCTACTGAGACTTTATAAAGCTCTGGTTAGGCCCCATTTGGAGTACTGTGTCCAGTTTTGGTCCCCACACCTCAGGAAGGACATACTGGCACTGGAACATGTCCAGCGGAGATTCACACGGATGATCCCTGGAATGGTTGGTCTGACATATGAGAAATGGCTGAGGATCCTGGGATTGTAATCATTGGAGTTTAGAAGATTAAGGGGAGACTTAATAGAAATTTACAAGATAATACATGGCTTGGAAAGGGTGGACGCTAGGAATTTTTTTCCGTTAGGCGAGGAGACTAGGACCCGTAGACACAGCCTTAGAATTAGAGGCGGTCAATTCAGAACAGAAATGCGGAGACATTTCTTCAGCCAGAGAGTGGTGGGCCTGTGGAATTCATTGCCGCACAGTGCAGTGGAGGCCGGGACGCTAAATGTCTTCAAGGCAGAGATTGATAGATTCTTGATGTCTCGAGGAATTAAGGGCTACAGGGAGAATGCGGGTAAGTGGAGTTGAAATGCCCATCAGCCATGATTGAATGGCGGAGTGGACTTGATGGGCCGAATGGCCTTACTTCCACTCCTATGTCTTATGGTCTTATGGTCTTAGGATCTGGCAGTATATTTTGATTTCCGGCAGTCACAAGAGAGAATTAATGTCTTAGCATGAGTTGGTTCTTGGTTAAGACACAGAAGACAAAGTCGGAATGAATGAATCTTTTTCAGGTAGGAAGCATGTAACTTTGAAAAGGTATAAGGATCATTTCTAAGGTCTCAATTATTTACTGTCTATATTAATGACAAGGAGGGGAAAGAGAGTAATTTATCCATATTTGCTGACAGTATAAAATATATGAGAGGACATATTGTGATAAGAAACATACGGGTTCTTCCAGGTGATGTGAATAGGTTGAGACACAAGACTGCCCAAGCAGGTGTTGTACTTCCAGCTTCGAAACGACAGGTGAGCCCCAGGTTGATGGAGGAAGTGTTTCAGTGATACCCTCAAGGCCTCACTGGTGAAGTGCAGCATTCCCATAGACACCTGGGACTGACCCACGATAGTCCAATGAGAAGCAACCAGAAGGCGTTGGACATGTCGAGACTTGCCTTTGGGAAAAAATGGAAGCCAAACAAAAACAGCAAAATGAGCATGCTGCCATACCAATGCCCCACCAACCCTTCCTGTAACCACCATCTGCCCCGGTATAACAGAATCTGCAGTAGCTGTATCAGTCCGTACAGCCACCTGTGAACTCATCCTGAGAGTCAGGTCTTGGAGGTGCCAGTGTTGGACTGTGGTGGACAAAGTTGAAAATCACACAACATCAGGTTATAATCCAATAGGTTTATTTGGAAGCACTAGCTTTTGGAGTGCCACTTTTTCATTAGATGGTTATGGAAGTTAAGATCATGCTCACAGACTTTATAGCCAAAGGAGTCCAGTGTCATGGAGATGTGATACAGTAAACAATCTTAGATTAAAACTTCCATAATGGGATATGGGGGTTTCTGTTCTTTGACATGTAAATCCCAGGACTTCTTTTAAATTACACTCTCAAGATAGCTCAGCTTTTTAAACAGTAGGTGTGAAGTTGGTCTGCCCCAACGCTATGTCAGACTTACAAACCCTCTGTATAGTTTTAAAGAGTTTTACATGGTTTCATGCAGTTTTTGAGTAACATAAAAGTAATTCTGCAAAAACAAATTCACCCCATAAACTTATATGTGTGCCCATGTAGGAGCGACAGATTGAGTGTGCATGTGAGTGTGAGTGCACGTGATAGACTGTGTGTACATATGTGTGTGTATAAACTTGGTTAGGTCTGTATGTGTGATTGTGATGGGGTATGTGTGAGAGGGTGCATGTGTTTTGCATCAGTATTTACTGTGGAAAAGGATATGGAAGATATAGACTGTAGGGAAATAGATGGTGACATCTTGCAAAATGTCTAGATTACAGAGGAGGAAGTGCTGGATGTCTTGAAACGGTTAAAGGTGGATAAATCTCCAGGACCTGATCAGATGTACCTGAGAACTCTGTGGGAAGCTAGACAAGTGATTACTGGGCCTCTTGCTGAGATATTTGTATCATCAATAGTCACGGGTGAGGTGCTGGAAGACTGGAGGTTGGCAAGCGTGGTGCCACTGTTTAAGAAGGGCGGTAAAGACAAGCCAGGGAACTATAGACCGGTGTGCCTGACGTCGGTGGTGGGCAAGTTGTTGGAGGGAATCCTGAGGGACAGGATGTACATATATTTGGAAAGACAAGGACTGATTCAGGATTGTCAACATGGCTTTGTGCATGGGAAATCATGTCTCACAAACTTGATTGAGTTTTTTGAAGAAGTAACAAAGAATATTGATGAGGGCAGACCAATAGATGTGATCTATATGGACTTCAGTAAGGCATTCGACAAGGTTCCCCGTGGAAGACTGTTTAACAAGGTTAGATCTCATGGAATACAGGGCGAACTAGCCATTTGGATACAGAACTGGCTCAAAAGTAGAAGACAGAGGGTGGTGGTGGAGGGTTGTTTTTCAGACTGGAGGCCTGTGACCAGTGGAGTGCCACAGGATCGGTGCTGGGCCCTCTACTTTTTGTCATTTACATAAATGATTTGGATGTGAGCATAAGAGGTACAGTTAGTAAGTTTGCAGATGACACCAAAATTGGAGGTGTAGTGGACAGCGAAGAAGGTTACCTCAGATTACAACAGGATCTGGACCAGATGGGCCAATGGGCTGAGAAGTGGCAGATAGAGTTTAATCCAGATAAATGTGAGGTGCTGCATTTTGGGAAAGCAAATCTTAGCAGGACTTATACACTTAATGGTATAAGTCCTAGCTGAACAAAGAGACCTTGGAGTGCAGGTTCATAGTTCCTTGAAAGTGGAGTCGCCGGTAGATAGGATATGCTTTCCTTTATTGGTCAGAGTATTGAGTACAGGAGTTGGGAGGTCACGTTGCGGGTGTACAGGACATTGATTAGGCCACTGTTGGAATGTTGCGTGCAATTCTGGTCTCCTTCCTATCGAAAAGATGTTGTGAAACTTGAAAGGGTTCAGAAAAGATTTACAAGGATGTTGCCAGGGTTGGAGAATCTGAGCTACAGGGAGAGGCTGAACAGGCTGGGACTGTTTTCCCTGGAGTGTCGGAGGCTGAGGGGTGACCTTATAGAGGTTTACAAAATTATAAGGGGCATAGATAAGATAAATAGACAAAGTCTTTTCCCTGGGGTTGGGGAGTCCAGAACTAGAGGGCATAGGTTTAGGGTGAGAGGGGAAAGATATAAAAGAGACTTAAGGGGCAACGTTTTCACGCAGAGGGTGGTACGTGTATGGAATGAGCTGCCAGAGGATGTGGTGGAGGCTGGTACAATTGTAACATTTAAGAGGCATTTAGATGGGTATATGAATAGGAACGGTTTGGAGGGATATGGGCCGGGTGCTGGCAGGTGGGACTAGATTGAGTTGGGATATCTGGTCGGCATTGTCAGGTTGGACCGAAGGGTCTGTTTCCATTCTGTACATCTCTATGACTCTATAAGTGCGGGAGTGTATGTGTGTGCATATGAGAGAGATCTTGTGTATGAGGGAAGGTCTGCGTGTGTGTGTGTGAGTGTGAGTGAATGAGTGTGTATATGTGTATGAGCATATTGTGCAATGGGGTCACCAATAGTGTAAAAAATGAGGTCTGCAGATGCTGGAGATCACAGCTGCAAATGTGTTGCTGGTCAAAGCACAGCAGGTTAGGCAGCATCTCAGGAATAGAGAATTAGTGTGACATGAACCCAAGGTCCTGGTTGACACCTTTCCCATGGGTACCGAACTTTGCTATCAGTTTCTGCTCAGCCACTCTGCGTTGTTGCTTGTCCCGAAGTCCGCCTTGGAATTTGGTCACCGGAAGGTCTGACACTTAAAATCCCGGATCACTGACGTGTTCCCCGACAGGGAGGGAATACTCCTGACTGGTGATTGTTGTGTGGTGTCTATTCACCCGTTGTTGTAGCGTCTGCTTGGTCTCACCAATGTACCATGCGTCAGGGCATCCTTGTCTGCAGTGTATGAGATAAACAACGTTGGCCGAGTCACATGAGTACTCGCCACGTACATGATGGGAGGTGTCCCCATGTGTAATGGTGCTGCCCATATCTGACGCGCCTTGCTGCAGCTGCTGAGACAGGGCTGTATAGTGTTGTTGTCCTGAAGGCTGGACAGTTTGCTATGAATCATGATCTTTTTAAGGTTTGGTGGTTCTTCAAGGGCGAGAAGTTGAGGTGTGGGGAAAGTCTTGGCGAGGTGCTCATCCTCATCGATAATGTGTTGCAGGCTGCAAAGAACATAGCACAGTCTTTTGGCTCCCAGGAAGTACTGGACCCTGTTTGTTGCAGCCTCGGTCTGTCTCCTGAGAAGGTCATTACAGTTTCTCGCTGTGCATGGTAGAACTGGTGGTCGATGAGTTAAGCATCGTACCCTGTTCTTATGAGGGTATTCTTTAGCACTTTCAAGTGTTCGTCATGTTCTTCCTCATCCGAACAGATCTGGTCAGTAGACAGAGTGGTTATGAAGGCATTTAGCATGCTTGCCTTTAACGATCAGGCCATTGAGCAGAGGAGTTAGGATGTCATATTGAAGTTGTACAGGATGCTGGTGAGAGCACTTTCAGAGTACTGTGTACAGTTAAGATTGCTGTGCTATAGGAAGGATTTTTATTAAATTGGAGATGATTCAGAAAAGATTTACGAGGATTTTGCTGGTTCTGGAGGGTTAAAGTTGTAAGGATGGGCTAGGACATTTTTCACTGGAGCATAGGAGGTTGAGGGGTGACCTTATCAAGGTTTATAAAGTCAAGAAAAGGATAGATAAGGTGAACAGCGTGGATCTATTCCCTAAAGTGAGGGAGTTCAAAACTAGGGGACATGTTCTTCAGGTGAGAGGAGAAAGATTAAAAGGGACCTGAAGGTCAACTGTTTCATCTAGAGGATATTCGTTTGTGGAATAATCTGCCAGAGGAAGTGGTAGATACATATAATTCAAAAGACATTTGGTTAGGAACATGAATAGGAAAGGTTTAGAGGATAGGGTTCATATGCAAACAAGTAGGACTAGCTTAGTTTGATTGGCATGGACAAGTTGGACCAAAGAATCGGTTTCTGTGCTGTACGACGCTATGACTCTCTAAAACGTTCTAATTTCTTCACTGTATATTGCAACCATATCACCTTTCTGGGGTGCAATGGTTACTGCTATTGTCTCCCAAATTGCACAGTAAAGCAATTTAAGCTCTCTATTGATCATTAGCTTTGAAATTTGCTCAACCCATCATTTCCTCAAGGCAGGAAGCCCTCTGTCTGATGGAGAAAATATATACAAATGATAGCATAACAGGTTTTTTCAACAGAGTATATTATTTACTTAATATCTAAAATGCCTTTGATGTAGCAGTTTGGTTTGAGTAGCCTACTTTCAATATTACAAATTATGAATTTTCAGCTGCAAATTCAGGTGTGTAGTGCAATGATTTATAAGGCAATGCAAATATCATTAAGGGGATCTATGCTTTTTGCTTCTTGAAGTATCAAACAACTGGGGATAGCTGCAATCTAGAGTCTTTTTTACTGTGATCACAGAAAAATTGGATCCTAGATTACTAGATTCCCTACAGAGTGGAAACAGGCCCTTCGGCCCAACAAGGCAAAAGTGAGGACTGCAGATGCTGGATACCAGAATTTAGATCAGGGTAGTGCTGGAAAAGCACAGCTGGTCAGGCAGCATCCAAGGAGCAGAAAAATTGACATTTCGGGCAAAAGCCCTTCATCGGGAGTAGAGGCAGGAAGTCTCCAGGGTGGAGAGATAAATGGGGGGCACTGGGGAGAAGATAGCAAAGAGTAAAATAGGTGATTGGGGGTGGGGATGACGGTGATAGGTCAGAGAGGAAGGTGGGGGAAGGTAGCAAAGAGTACAATAGGTGAATGGGGGTGGGGATGGCAGTGATAGTTCAGAGGGGAGGGTGGGTAAAGGTAGCAAAGAGTACAATGGGTGAATGGAGATGGGGATGGAGATGATAGGTCAGAGAGAGGGTGGAGCAGATAGATGGAAGGGAGATTGGCAGGTAGGACAGGTCATGAGGACCGTGCTGAGCTGGAAGGTTGGAACTGGGGTAAGATTGGGGGGGAGGGGAAATGAGGAGGCCCAATAAGTCCACACCGACCCTCCGAAGAATAACCCACCTATTCCCATTTCCCTCTGACTAATGCACCTAACACTATGGGCAATTTAGCATGGCCAATTCACCTGACCTGCACATCTTTGGACTGTGCAAGCACCCGGAGGAAATCCACACAGACACTGGGAGAATGTGCAAACTCCACACAGACAATCACCCGAGGCTGAAATTGAACCTGGGACTCTGATGCTGTGAGGCAGCTGTGCTAACTACTGAGCCACCATGCCGCCCCATTGATTGTTTTTTCACAAATTTACAAAATATTTACAGCACAAAAACAGGCCATTTGGAGCACATTGGTAATTTTGCTGCATACAAGTCTCCTCCGACCCTCAACATCTAACCCTCACATCAACATTTTCTTCTATTCTTTTCCTCCTCATACTTATCCAGCTTCTCCTCGAGTGCATTCTTGCTGTTCACCTCAGCTACTCTCAGTAGTAGTAATGTTCCACATTGTAAACATTCTCTCGGTAGGACTTCTCTTGAGTTCCATATTGGATTTGGAATTACTTATTTTCTGTTTATAATCTGATCTAATTCTCTTCCCACATGCATGTAGATATACATTCTCTATCACTACCCTGTCAGACCTTTTCCAAATGTTGA
This sequence comes from Hemiscyllium ocellatum, assembly GCF_020745735.1. Taxonomy (NCBI): domain Eukaryota; kingdom Metazoa; phylum Chordata; class Chondrichthyes; order Orectolobiformes; family Hemiscylliidae; genus Hemiscyllium; species Hemiscyllium ocellatum. Next base: position 51,491,624 of record NC_083424.1, read on the forward strand.
GACTTCTCATAGGTCAACCTCAAATCTCTCTTTTCGCTAAGGCAATGGAGCCTTCTCCTTCTTCAATCTATCTTAATGGGTTCTGATATCATTCTAGTAAATCAATTTTGCACTTTCTCCAATGTTTCTATCCTTTTTCCTAATATGGAAAACAGAAATGTGCACTAGACTAAAACCATTCAATGTTTTACTATTGGAGGTGAAGCAGGAGAGGACTCCTTCCTGATGATCTATTTCAGTAACAATACTCTGTCTGCAGTTTGGGGTGGGGGATGGCAGGTTTCCATGGCTGTCACAGCAGACAAATAAAAACGTACCTTGTGCAAATTGAATTCTGAAGAGCCTATTAAGAAGAGCCTTTTCAGATTGGTTCATTAAATAAAACATTTTTATCCAGTTTACCATAACTTTAAATCTGACTGAGTAGTGTTAGGACGATTATTTAATGTTAATTCTTCATATTGTTTTCACTTGATGCTAATTTCATGTTATTCATAAGACATGTCCTCTCTGGATAATATAATTTAAATCTAACTTAAAGTTTGTGTAAGTTTTCCAAAGAGCATTGATTAAGCATAATGTTTAAATATCTCAGAATATTAGCAGTGTCAAACTGTAGGGACGAAACATCACAATTTTAATATGCATAACTCATATTTCCTCTGATGCTACCTGTTTAGTAATAGTTTAAACCAACAATATTGCCCATTTAGGTTTTGTCATTCAAGATCAAAAAACAGTGGATGTTATTCCAGTATTTACACAAACAATAAATCAGTGCATAATCTAATTGTACAATCTCTTTAAAAACTTGCTTTTCTAATTCACTTTAGCCTTCTAGTGATATTCCAAAGTGCTTCACAGTTACTTACTCACTTTCAATGTATAGTTACTGTTGATATCCATTGTTTGTTGAGAGTCATTTTGCAATGGAATAGACTGCCAATTTGTTAAATAAAATGGAATAGTTGTGCAAGTGCTGAAATATATGGCTGAATCTTAGGTTTTCTTTGGCTAAGTCTGAGTTGCACTGTGTTAACTGGAAGATTTTTGTAGTGAGGCTGAGCAGGTTTTCTTGCCCTATCTTACCAAACGCCTCTCATTAATTATCTACTACCTCGGTGTCTCTCACATCCAGTTTCTGCCACATTCTGAACATGCCCTGTGCCCAGAACATCTCGTCATTCATTGGATATCCCCCAAGACGGGCATTCCTCATGTTTGCACCATCTTTAAACTGTAATTGCACCTGGATGAGCACTGGCATTCCAAAGCTGCCCTGCCCATTGACAGACAGAGTCAGAACAGAGCAGAGAATGTAAAGATGATACTGCCTTTCTCCAGCAGAGACCTGGAGATTTTGGTGGATAGGGTGGTGCAAAGCAGAGGAGTCATCTTTCTGGAGGACTGGCAGAGCCAGCTTGGTTTGAGTTTGCCATCCAGGGCAATGTAGTCTCCACTGTGCAGAGGAACAGCCTGTTATGTAAAAGGAGGATTGATGACCTTCTCTACTCCATCATGGTAAGTGCTACATTCTTTTCTCGACCACCTCATACTCACTCTATCTCTGCTGCTGCACCCATCTCCCACCAAGGCTTATGTCCCACAATGTTCGCTGTTGCCTACAGAACATCTCATCTTTCAATTTCTCATACCACTAATGCTGGATGTTCTCCCCGCCACCTCACTCCTTTGGAACAACTCACTTTTTATCCTCTACATGTACCAGGGTAACAGTCATGGCACCCACTCTGACCTCTAATTTTTGCCCGTTTCTTATTTCAGGAAAGGGCAGTATATAATAAGAGAAAGAGAGCCCATATGGGGATGAGGTTAAGGTGGGTAATCAAATCCATGTCCTCAGCCTCCACAAGAAGAGAATCCTGTCCCTTGCAGGAAAAAAAGACTGATACCCGTTTCTGCAGGGATGCAAAACAAGCAAGTACCACCCTGGCTGCTACTACCACTCGGGTAATAAACTTTGCCGTCAGTCTTAATCATTGTGCACCACTTCTAACCATGATGCCTCCTCCCTTTTGTCTTGCAGCCTCCTGGTGACATCAACAGAGAAGCGTCTGACTGTGGGAGAACCACTGACCAAGAGTTCAGAAGAGGCATTGTCAAGTATCCATGCGAATTGTAGGCATAGAAAGTGTGCGTACACAGTCTGGTGAGCATCTCACAGTGAGAACTCCACAGATGGCCAAAAAGAAATGGCCTAGGCAGCTCATATTGAGGACTGCCAGAAAGTGGCCTCCCGCTCAGCCCCAGGCAGGAAATGACCCTGTCATTACTGCAGTCACAGACTCTATTCAAATACAGAGGGAGCAGCAGTTGTGGGAGACAGGCGTATGAAATGCAGTCATCCTCATCACCCAGAATTTGCAACAGTGCAGTGAGTCATACCACTGAAGGGCTCATGCCCGAAACGTCGAATCTCCTGTTCCTAGGATGCTGCCTGACCTGCTGCATTTTTCCAGCAACACATTTTAGCACTGCCATGGAGAGACAGGGCCAGCAACTCCTACAGTCACTGAAAAAGCACACATATTATCAGTCTAATGACACTGCCATTGGTCACCAGGATCAAAGATAATGCTGCAGGGAGACTGTAAGTCTTGACATGAGTCCAGGTGCCTTCACAAGCAGACAGGGCAGTGCAAGGAGGCACACAGCCAAAGTTGAAAGCCACACAGGTCCCTTGGATTTTCCACTTAGAACATTGCAGAGGTAGCCAATGCTTCACCTTCGCCTTGCCTGCAGCGGAATCAATAGAATTACTGTGCTGCATTCACTGAACTGCAGTGACTGGGAACCACCATGCCACTGGATGCTTGACTATGGTCAATGCCCTTGTCTGGTATGGGAGACTGCCCTTGACCGATATTGCCATAACTCCATTGACAGATGCCTCTATTGATGACCACTTGCCTTACAGTTGGATAACATGGCTGTCAACTTGCTGCAGTCTGTTTGCCACATTTGGGTGAAATTTGCTTAGCGATGTGCTGTACAGCAGAATGTGCACCCCTTAGACTAAGGACTGCTGACAGAAGGGTAGGCTGCCTGGTTCTGTGATTCTGCTAATTGGCATGGCATGGCAAATTAAGGCCAGACAAGGATGCTGTGAACAAGCAGATAAGCCCTTAGTGACTGAGCCCCTGAGAGATTTATTGACCATCTCTGAGGTGTAGCTTTGTTCAGTCTGTGAACTAGATGCCTGATCCAGTGCACAAATGTTGTAATTGTAACGAGGTCAGCCAGGTGGACCTCACAGAATATGAGCCCTGCCTGATGGATGTAAACACGAGTGTCAGAAAAACTGATGATCTGAGGGAGCTGCACCAATGTCAAGGACGTCACATGTATACATAAAGGGTGACTTGGTGACAGATACCAGCCTCTCTGAAGTTATGTCAGTGGTGACAAGAGTGGGATACGTTCCTGAAGAAATTCACTCACAACAGTCTTCTTTGAGTTGAAGTGAGCATTTCTGGCATCATGCTGTCATTTGGGAAGCTTGAGTCATTTGACCATGACTGTTGAAGACTGGGCCCAATATGTGCAAAGAATGTGTTATCTTTTCCAGGCAAATAATAATAAACAGTTGCATTCTATTAGCTTCTCTTCTTACTTTCTGCACAGGCATACTATTCTTTTACGATTCGTGCATGAGGAGACCCTGATCCCTTTGCATCTCTGGGTTCTGCAATCTTGTGCAATTTAAATAATATGCTTTTGTTTTATTCTTCCTGCTAAAATTGACAATTTTACACTTTCCCTTATTATATTCCATCTGCCAGATCTTTTCCCACAGATTTAACTTATCCCTTTGTAGTTTCCATACATCTTCATACTTTCCTATCTATCTTTGTCTCATCAGCGAATTTGACAACCATACCTTCTGTCTCTTCATCCAGATCATTTATATAAAATATAAAAAGTTGACTTCCTCCCACTGCTCTCACTGGTGCACAGCTTGTTATCTTTTGCCAACCAGAAAACGATACATTCATGCACACTGATTGTTTCCGGTTGGCTAGAGGATCTTTTATTGATGCCAGTTTGTCACCCATCCACCACTCTTAAAAGTGATTTCTTGCTTTTTTCATTCCTCATCTCTACCTAAACCACTTCCTTATCTTGGTTTCCTGATCTTAGAGTATTCTCTCTCTTGTGGTAATCCTAAATTAGTTAATAGAAACGATCCTCCATTCTTTCCTAACTTTCTTAGTTTACAAATGTCCTAAACCCTTCAATATTCAGGTCCCCAATTCCTATTATCCTGCAGTAAAGTGTGCATAATTCCTGCCTGATTGTAGTTATTTATTTTGTGTTGTAAACATTTCTGTCTAAGTTCACATGAAAAGAATTATGACTTTCTGTTATGGACAAGGGCATTCTTTACTTTCACATTTTCCATATGGTTTATTGAAATTCCCAAGAAACAGCAAGTTCTCGCAAATCTTGGTGTTGGAATAAGTGTAAACTGCTCTCTTCCACCAGCTTATACATTTTGAAAGTTGTTGTCGTTGTGTGACCCACAGGAAGCGTTTCCAACAAGTTTCTGCTCATAATCTCTCTGTATGTGTGCAAATAATATATAATTTTAGTCCAATTTGGAAATTTCACCATGCAATATGCCACAAAACAGATGATGCTGAGCAGACAGGTGGTGCTGTTAATTAGTTCTTGCTATATCAACAGTCCATTTACCTTTCTGTTGTCCCTGAGACTCACTTGCACAAATACCAGTAAAGCAATCAGATAACAACTGAATTATTTCCCTATGAACTGATCATGGGGAAAACAACATTTTATCAATCAGTAAGCAATTGAACCAGCAATTGTATGTGCTAGAATATTACACCATCTGTAAAACATACAGTGTACTGATATTATTGTTTAATATTGTTTGCTTTAAGTAGCATTTAATTGGCTATAAAGTTCTTTGTGATGTCTGAAAAGCCTTGTATAAATTCATTTTACTGCACACTAAACACAGTGTTGAACTGATATTTGACTGGTTCATCATCAGTGTTTCAGCAAAGATTAAAAATTAAACTGCAGATTTCAAAGAGTCATGAGCTAAAAATTGACTTGCTTTGTTTTTGACGATTACAGCATAGAGCTAAGTATAAATTGCATTGCTTCAGCAGTCAGCAGAAGATACTGAGGGATAGGATCTATTTACATTTGGAAGAAAGTTGACTTATCAGTGATAGCATGGTTTTGTGCAGGGAATGTCATGTTTTACTAACTTAATAGAAGTGACAAAGTTGATTGATGTAGAGCTGTAGGTGTTACATACATGGACTTCAGTAAGGCATTTGGTAAGGTTCCCCATGGTAGGCTGATGGAGAAAGTGAAGTCACATGGATTCCAGGGTGTACTAACTAGATGGATAGAGAACTGGCTGGGCAACAGGAAACAGAGTATTAAAAGGGAGTTTCTCAAAATGGAGAACTGTGGCCTGTGGTGTTCCACAGGGATCCATGCTGGGTCCACTGTTGTTTGTGATGTACATTAATGATCTGGACAAAGGTATAGCTGGTCTGATTAGCAAATTTGCAGATTACACTAAGATTGGTAGAGTAGCAGATAGTGAAGGGGACTGTCAGAGAATACAGCAGCATATAGGTAGATTGGAGAGCTGGCAGATGGAGTTTAATCTGGGCAAATGCGAGGTGATGCATTTTGGAAGATTCAATTCTGTACAGAATTATGTAGTAAATGGAAGAGCCCTGGGGAAAATTGAAAAGATCTGGGTCTTTAGGTCCATTGTATCCTGAAGGTGACAACGCAGGTCAATAGAGTGATCAAGAAGGCAGACGGCATGCTTTCCTTCATCAGACGGGGTATTGAGTACAGGAGTTGGCGGTCATGTTACAGTTTTATAGGTCTTTGGTTCGGCCACATTACTGCGTACAGTTCTGGTTGCCACATACCAGAAGGATGTGGATGCTTTGAAGAGGGTGCAGAGAGGGTTCACCAGGATGTTGCCTGGTATGGTGGATGCTAGCTATGAAGAGATGTTGAGTACATTAGGATTATTTTCATTAGAATGATGGAAGTTGAGGGATGACCTTATTGTGGTCTACAAAATCATGAGTGCTAGAGACAGCGAGGATAGCGAGAAGCTTTTTTCCAGAGTGGGGAACTCAATTACTATGGGGTCACGGGTTCATAGTGAGAGGAGAAAAGTTTAAGAGAAATATGCGTGGAAAGTTCTTTATGCAGAAGGTAGCAGGTACCTGGAATGTGTTGTCAGCGGAGGTGGTAGAGGCAGGCATGACAGTGTCATTTAAGATGTATCTAGACATATACACGAATGGGCAGGGAGCAGAGGGATACTGATCCTTGGAAAATAGGCAACAAGTTTAGAAAGAGGATCTGGATCGGCACAGGCTTGGCGGGCCAAAGGCTGTAATTTCCTTTGTTCTTTGTTCAGAAAGTCAAACAACTTATGCAGAAAGCACATGACACAATGAGCTTTCTATTCTGAAAGGCAGTTTGTATTACTTATGTTTAATTTGCTGCTTTTTATGTAGTTGCAAGGGATGATTTAAAAAAAACCTTATGAAGATTTACAAAACAAGTGAAATGACTTTCTTCCACGGCTTTGAAGAAGGTCTGTTGACATAACAACAATGCCTAATCCATATCTTTTTAAGATTCCTTTCCAAATGTTTATTTGTGAATGTTTATTTTGCCATTTTAAATCCTAATGTTGACACTGTTTCCATATCCCATCTTGTCCTTATCTCTGTTATCTCCTCCAGACCCATAACCCTCCGGTATTTTTGCATTCCTCTAATTCTGACCTTTTGTCATTTTCAGTTATAATTGCTGCTTTTTCAAGAGCTATGCCTTTAGTTGCCTCGACCCCAAGAACTGAAATTCTCTCTACATCTCTGCACAAGTTTATATCCTTTTCCTGCTTTAAGACATTCAAGAACAGCTTCTTCTCTGCTGTTTATTAGACTGCTGAATTCTCTAATTTCAAATCTAATCTTGATTTTGCTTTTGTACACCTCCTGTAATCTCACTCTGTCTAAATATCCTGTGATCTGTATGTCCTTGTTTGCTATGATCTGCCTGTACCACTCACAAAACAAAACTTTTCACTGTACTTAGGTACATGTGACAACAATAAATCAAATCAAATCATTTCTTAAACCAGACCTCGTTGATCAAGCTTTTGGTCATCTAACCTGATATCTACTGAAGTAACCCCGTATAATATTTATTTTATGACACTCTTTTGTAACTCTTTGAGACAATCAATTTTGTTCATAGTGCTATATAAATATAAGTTGTTATTCTTTTGATATTGCCTTTAGGATTATGCGAGGATCCCTCAATATCAGGCCCTCTGTAATCAAAAGCTCTTGCCTAGTTGGAGGACGTATCGTTGGGAAGAGGGACACTCCTTCATTATCCTTGCATCTGATTGCACTGCACTCCTCCACCTGTGACTTTCACTCACAATTCAGGCTTTTCGTTAATTTTATTATTGCCTCTGAAGCACCATCTATGATCATAACCCTACCCTGTTCTTCAAGGTCAAATGAGGAAAAGATTTCAGTGAGGTCTTACACAATTGTCTACACACTGGTGAAACGGAGTGTGATGGCATAGCATTATTTATTTTAGGCTATCTGTGAATAAAATTCATGTTTACAAGATAATTTTGTGATTATTGCAGCATTTTAAATAAGGTCAGATCTCATGATAAATATAACATAATGTTGATACAAATTATTCTGTTCTTAAAATGCTATTCTGGTTTCTTGCACTTCGCTGATTTTAATTGCTTTACAGTTAGAGATTATGCCTTCAGCTCACTGGGTGCAAGCATCTGGAAATCCATCCATATGCCTCTGTACCTCTTTTGTCCTTTCCCTCCATCCCTTTTGACCCTTATGGCATCCAGTCATAGTCATACAGCATGGAAACAGACCCTTCAGTCCAACTAGGTTATGCTAACCATGTTCCCAAACTAAACTAGTCCTACTTGCCTGCATTTGGTCCATATCCATCCAAACCTTTCCTATTCATGTACTTATTCAAACGCCTTTTAAATATTTTAACTGTACCTTCATCCACCACTTACTCTGGCAGTTCATTCTACACTTGACCCACTCTGAGTAGAAAAGTTGTCCGTCATGTCCTTTTTAAAACTTTCTCATCTCGCCTTAAAAATATGCCCAGTAGTTTTGAACCTCTCAATCCTAGGGAAAAAAAATCCTTGCTATTCATCTTGTCTATGCCCCTAAATGGCTATAAAATCACCCATCAATATCCTGCATTCTAGTCAAGAAAATCCCAGCCTATCCAACCTATTTTTAAAACTCAGAACCTCTATTCCCAGTAATGTCCTGGTAAATCTTTTCTGAACCCTCTCCTATTTAATAATATTTTTCCTATAGCAGGGCGACCAGAACTGTACACGGTACTCCAAAAGTGACTTCATCAATGTCCTGTATAACCTGAACATGACATCCTAACTCCTATGCTCAAAGGTCTGAGCAATGAAGACAAGTATACTAATCGCATTCTTAACCATCCTCTGCACCTGCCTTGCAAATTTCAAAGAATTATGTATCTGAAACCCTATGTCTTTCTGTTCTACAGCACTAAACAGGGCCTTACCATTAATAATTTATAATTTTGGTATAATTTGTTATACCAAAACTCAATAACTTGCACTTATTCAAATTGAATTCCATCTGCCACTCCTCAACCAATTGACCCAATTGATTAAGATCTTCTAATAATCTTAGATAACTTTCTTCACTGTTCACTTTAAAGGCACAACATCAGCCATCCTCCAGTCCTAGGCCACCTCACTCGTGGATATAAAGGATACAGATATTTCTCCTTAAAACCAGTTTCAATATTCTGATCATAGGTCCTAGTACCTCCATGCCTGGGTGTCAAGGTTTGAATGATAACACTCCCTTAGAGTGCTTTGAGTCGTCTTATTAAAGGCACTATATAAATGCTAATTATTGTTGCTGCTATGGAAGCTCTCACAGCGCCAAAGTGCTTCTTTCAATGTCCTTCAATAACGAATATTAAAATATATCTAATATTTGTTTTCTGGTGGACCATCAGAGCTAGGGTAACATTTGCCACAGATCACAGCCAGTGACAAGAAAGTTCATGTAGAATCTTTTAACCTATGTAGGTTGTTGCGCTGCAGATATCACGTAGTTCTGGCTGACCAGGAGCCAGCTCTGCTCTTACTGACTGTATTTAGCTTATTGGAAGGATTTGCAGGTTGATAATCAATATGTTTAGGCATGTTATGAATGCAGCTTTTTTGACCATAAAGTTCTGGAATGGAACATGAGCCCAGAGCTTCTGGTTCAATGACTTGCTGCACTACACGTCCTCATCATCTCATAAATTTAGTGCTCGACACACATAGAGATTTCTTTAATTGGTTGGTCACCTTGCTAAACTGATGCAAGCATCGAATGACAAAATCCATGTCGCACTATATCAGTAAACATCTTTAAAACAATCCAGGGAGTTAATCTGAGTGAATATAAAATTACAGACTGCATACTTATATTACTATTGTTTTATTTAGGCAAGGCTCCACAGTAGGTGGAAGAGACCCTGGGCTTGTTTGGCTATGATATCTGAAATGGTAGATGCTTTGCTGATATCTATAGTCATATAAAGAATGGGCACTTGATTGAGATTCTGCAAGACTGTTTCTGATAATGGAACATATATTTCAGATTTCATTTAAGGAAAGCAGAATAATAGGAGAGAAACAGAAACATAATTGAAAGGCAGTTAGTTGTTGAACTGAAGACTTTTAATTAACTCTGTTCGCTTTTTGTATACTGCGTTGAATCAGACAAAATTTGCACTTTTTTAAAAATTGGAAACTATAAATGCATAATATTTGACGAACAGATGGGTGGCACAGAGACTCAGTGGTTAGCATTGCTGCCTCACAGTGACTTGGACCCAGGTTCGATTTCAGCCTTGAGTGATTGTCCATGTGGAATTTGTATGCTCTCTCCTGTGTGGGTTTCCTCCGGGTGCTATGGTTTCTTCCCACAATCCAACGATGTGCAGCTTAGGTGGATTAGCCTTAGGAAATGCAGGGTGCAGGGATAATGGGTGGGATGCTCTTCGGAGGGTGTGCGTGGAGTTGATAGGCCAAATGTCCTGCTTCCTCACTGTAGGGATTCTATGGTTCTAACAGACAAACGTTGAATGAGCTACTAATCATGAGGAAAACCTTGCATTGCTCACTGTCTTATAGACTGTAACACTTAAGAATCTTTTTTTGTTATTTATTTGGGTAATCAAAATCTCAGTTAGTAGTTATGCAACTGGAAGAAACAGTTCACATTTTAGCATAACAAAGTTAGGATTAGAATTACTGTTAATTACTTAATCATAACAGCATTGTTGAATGAGAAGAATATGAGGAAGCCAAATATGAGGATAACTATGGACATAAGAACATAAAAAATAAAAACAGGAATTAAGTTACTCAGCCCTTAAAGTTTGCTCTGCTACTCAGTGAGATAATGGCGATCTTCTCCATTTTCCTGCATTATTTCCGTATACCTTGGCGTTCTTTATTCCTGATGAAGGGCTTATGCTCGAAACGTCGAATTCTCTATTCCTGAGATGCTGCCTGGCCTGCTGTGCTTTGACCAGCAACACACTTGCAGCTGTGATCTCCAGCATCTGCAGACCTCATTTTTTACTCAAAGATCTATTGATCACAGCCTTGAACATGTGCTGAACTTTGGGTAAGAGAATTCCAAAGATTCATTGACATCTCAGAGACGAAATGCCTTCCTATTTCAGTTGTAAATGGATTACCCCTGGTTCTAGACCCCACAGCTTTGGGAGTTATCTTTCCTCTTGCTACCCTATCAATCGTTGTAAGAGTTTTGATAGTTAAATGCAATCACCCTTATTCTTTTAAACTTCATGAATATAAGCCTAGTTAATATTTCCTCATAGAATTATCAGTCCATTCCAGGAATTAGTTTGGTGAGCCTAAATTGTCTTCCCTCTATGGCAATGTACCTTTCCTTAGGAGAAATTTTCACACAGCATTTCAAGTGTGGTATCACAAAGTCTCTATCTATATTGCTGTAATCGAATATTTTTGTATAAAGGTCAATGTAATTTTTGCCTTCTTAATTCCTGCTGTACCTGCATGTTAACTTTCAGTGACTTATGAATAAGGACATCCAAGGCTCTTTGATGTTCATCAATTTCCAGCCTCTTACAGATTTATAAAAACTGTTGTTTTTCCTACCAAAGTGGATCACTTCACTTTCTCCACATTGTTTTCCAAATCCCCTTAAAATCCCCTTAAAGCTTCTTTGCATTCTCTTAACACACACTTTCTCCTCATTTGTGTCAACTACAAGTTTGGAAATATCACATTTAATCATCACACTCAAATTATTGATTTAAATTGTGAATAGCTGGAACCAAATGACTAATCCTTGCGATACTTCTGTAGTCATGACCTGAAAATGACCCATGTCAAAACTCTTCAGAAAATCTAAATATTATAATCCACTAATTCACTTTTATATACCCTAGATCCTCAAAAGGTTCTAATAGGGTTATCAACATTCTTTTTCTTTCATAAATTCATCTTGATTCTTCCCAAACATTATTATTTTCTAGGTGTCCTGGTCTAACATCTTTTTATTACATATGCTAGCAGTTTTACTATACTGAAATTATGCTAACAGATCTGAAGTCCATTTTCTTTTCATCCTTTCCTAAACAGCAGGGTTACAAGTGCAAACTTCCAATCTACTGGGACCATTCTAGAAACTATAGAATTTTGTAAGATGATTGACAGTGCTTCCACTATTTCTATGGCTACCTCCTTCATTGTTCCCCTGGTTGTACCACATTACCACTTTTAAAAATATTTTCTCATTGTCTGTTATGGTGTATAACCTATATTAACTCCTTACAAGATAAGACTGTAAGGGGATGGAATCATGGACAGGGAAATCCCCTGCTAATAGTTGGGTACTTGAGTTTCCAGTAGATATTTTAAAATTATTTGTTCATGAGATGTGGAGGATACTGGCTAGATCATTATGTATTACCCATCCCTAATTACCTGGCTGTAGGTTTGCTTGCTGAGCTGGAAGGTTTGCTTTCAGATGTTTCATCACCATACTAGGTAACATCTTCAGTGAGCCTCCGGATGAAGCACTGGTGGTGTAGCCCGCTTTTTATTTATGTGTTTGGGTTTCCTTGGGTTGGTGATGTCATTTCCGGTGGTGACATCATTCCCTGTTCTTTTCCTCAGGGGGTGGTAAATGGGATCCTAGTATGGTGACGAAATGTCTGAAAACGAACCTTCCAGCTCAGCGAGCAAACCTACATCCAGAATCTCAACCTGTACTACAAATCTCCTCAAAACTTGCTAATCCCTGATTATCATTAAGGGGGTGTTGGTGAGCTGCCTTCTTGAACCAGTTTTTGCAGTGGGAACCCACACAATGGGGAAGTTCTAGGATTTTGAGTCAGTGATAGTAAAGAACAACAAAACAGACTCCACGATCAGGATGGAATGTGAATTGGAGAAGAACTTGCAAATAATGGTGCTTTCATGTATCTTCTACCTTTGTTTTTCTGGGTAGCAGAGTTCACAGCTTTTGAAAGTACCACTGAAGATGCATTGTGATTATTGCAATACATGTGTGTTTTAGAGCTTAAAGGAATATCGACATTGGTGAATGGGATGCCAATCAAGCAAGTTGCTTTGTCCTGTATGGTGTTGAGTTTCTTAGATATACAAGTCATAAATGGAGTTTTCCATCACACTCCTGATTTGTACCTTGCAGATGGTGGACAGGCTTTGGGGAGAGAAGAGGTGTGCTACTAAACATAGAAATCTCAGCCTTTGATCTGCTCATATAGTCACAGAATTTGTATGACTGGTCCATTCAATTTCTGGTCAATGCTAACTCCAGGATGTTGGTAGTGGGGGATTCAGTGATTTGCAATTCAATGTTGACAGGTGATGATTAGATTCTTTCTTGTTGGAAATGCTCATTGCCCGGTACTTGTATCATGTGAATGTTATTTGCCACTTAGGCTGTGCTTGGATATTGATCAGTTTTTGTTGCATATGGATAGCCTTCTTCAGTATCGAAAGGATCAAAGGTATTGCTGGACATTCTGCAATTATCAGCAAACGTACCCACTTCTGACCTTATGATGAAGGGAAAATCATTTGACAAAGCAGCTCAAAAGTGGTTGGATCTAGGATACTTACCTGAGGAACTCCTGCAGAGATGTCCTAGGACTGAGATGATCGGCCTCAAACAACTACAGCCACAACAGCATAAAGGATGTATTAAAAGATATGGCAATCTTATGTATAAACACTTTGACAATCCAGTAAAGGTTACCTAGTATGTATTTTGGTACTTGGATATTTATTGTTACAGTTATACTAAGCGCACACTATTATAGGAAATAAATATATGGCACATAAATGTGGACAAACCCATTGTGAAGGTAAATGACATGTGCACTTGTAATAAGGTCCAAAACAAAATTGAGCTTATTTTCATTAATCTGCATAAGTTAATAGAGTTTGAGTCACTTTGCCCAGTGAAGTATGTTTGAAGATTGGATTTTTGAAATGTTAGCTGTGGCCATCAGTTTAGTGATCAAAACTGACCACTAGATATGAAAGGGAGAGTTGTGTAACAGTAAAATTCCTCTGCAATTATTTAATCTTCACCTGAGCACTTTTGGGAACTATACCTGTTCTCAGTACATAAGAACTTTGTTTGATATACCTGGGTGCTTAGATGAGAATCCCATAGCTGCTTTGGAATATATTTAAATTTGCCCTATAAAGTTGCTCCATCCCAAATTCATACTTTGCTTCCCTGAATTATGCACATATTGCACTATTTATGTCATACTGTTTTCTGGCATAAATCTTTTTAACATAGCAGCAATTAAGCAAGGCTTATGGAAAATGCCTAACCTTATGTCCTTAGCTATTGAAATGATAAGAAGGCATCTTTTTTCTGACTATTCGCTGAATCCTGATTGAGCTTTAATGCTAGTAAATGGGGATTATTGAGGGACTGTCTTCAGTCACTAAGTTAAATTAATATTTAAGTTTCATGATAATTGTACTATACTTTATAAATCTTAGCTTTGCATGATTTTATTGTACTGATCTCAAACTGTTTGCATTATTATAACTGGTGTAAATTTTGCAACCAAGTTGCAATGGCTGTTTTGCCATTTACCATTTTGATAATGGATTATTCTTAAGCTATGTGACTAAACCTTCATAAATAAACCAAGCAAATTATCTTCTCAATTTTTTGAATTTGCTTTGAAATTTCTAAATATAATATTTCATTTTATGGATGGAAAGGAAGAAGAAAATTCGATAACAAGGAACAATGCATTAAATGATGGCATGAAAATGATATCCAAAAATTATAAAGTGGCGCAAGTAACAAAGATTGTAATTAAACGTAATTTATCTTGATCCCTTTTGAGGATGCTCCTGTCTAATGTAAGACTTACTCTGCACTCAAAATGTTGTCTAATGTCTTGTTTTTTCCTTGACCTGCTGTGAATCCTTTAGAGCCATCTCCTGTTTTGTATTTGTTTTGATACAATTTCTTCATCCTGAGTGTGCTGATTCATGTGATACTGCTCTTTGAGTGCCAGTAACTCGATAGGACGTTGTCCAGGTTGTGATTCTTCAAGGGTGAAATTTTGTCAGATTTTTAGTGGTTCTTCACCCAAGGTAGACCTGAAATGCTGGAGTCAAATGTAATATTCCAAATGAAGTAAGAACACTGTTGATATATTGCACCTGAAATAAACACACACAATGCTGGAGAAAGTAAACAGGTTTTGAAGCATCTGTGAAGAGAGATCCAGAGTTAATGTTTTGAGTCTGATATGACTCTACTTCAGAAACATGCTGCGTTTCTCCAGCATTCTCTGTGTTTGTTTCAGATTTCCAGTATCTGCAGTATTTTGCCTTTATTAGATATCGAACCTGTTGATCCCTTTCCTGATTAAATGTAATCCCTCAGTTCAGGAAAGGACTGAGGAAAGAAACAGGGAAGTGCTAACCTTCCATGAAAATAATGGAGAATAATAGAACCTAGTTTTAGGGACTTGCAAACAGAGCACTTGAAAATCACTATAGTTAGGCAGTCAACACATAAAAATTAGAACCAGGATTACGTCACCAAGCCCCTTGAGCCTGCTCTACGATTCAGTAAGATCATGATTGATCTGATGATTCTACATTCCTGTCTATTCCCAATAATCTTTCAACCCTTTCCTTATTTAAAATCTAATTCTGTCTTAAACATATTCAAAGACTTCGCTTCCACTATCTTTTGAGGAATTTTTAAAATGTGTGCATGAATTCTGACAGTTATTTATTTCTGTCTGGTGCAAATATAAAACATCATGAGTTACAAATGAAATTAGGATAATGTTAGATCCAAGAAGAGACGTATAAAATTTGTCAGAACAGCAGCAATCCCAAGGATTAGGAGCATTTTAGAATTCTGCAAAAGAGGGCACAAGTTTGATCAAGAGGAGGAAAACAGAGTGAGTAATTTTGCAAGGAAACTGACTGTGAGGACTTCTATAAATATGTGATAAGAAAATGCTTAGTAAGCACAAATATACACTCCTTACAGACAGAAGCTGGGAAACTTAAAATGGAGAACAAAGAAATGGCAGAAGAATTTAACAAATACTTTGGTTCTTTCTTCGCAAAGAGGACACATGTAAACTTCCAAAAACATTAGTGAATCAAATGTCTATTCAAGGAAATTAGTTTTATTATGAAAAAAGTGACATTAATTAGATTTAAGGCAGATAAATCACCAGGATCATCTACATTTCAAAGTACTGAAGGAAATGACCCTGGAAACACCACATGAATTCGTGGTCATTTTCCAAACTTCTGTAGACTCTGCAGCAGTTCCTACAAGTTGGAGAATGGCAAATGTAACCCCACTATTTAGAAAGGTAGAGAAAAAAACAGAGGATGACAGAATGAGATCTTTTTCTGGTGAAGCTACAACAAAGGACTTCATGCATGCAAAGAATCGAAGTATCGGCCTAAAGATGGCTATTCTACATCCAGTCATGAATGAGAGTGGACAATTAAACTACTAACTGGAGTAGAGGTTTCACAAACATCCCCAGTCCGAATGATAGGGGAGCCGAGTGCAAAACAACAAGGTTGAAGCATTTGCAACCACCTTCAGCTTCATGAGCCATTATAGCCGCCTTTTGAGGTCCTCCAGCAACACGGATCCTCAGTCTTCAGACAATTTGGTTGAGTCCATGTCATATGAAGTGTGTTAATGCAGCTTCTTTAACAAGGTTATGTTATCCTTGATTTTTTTTGCAGGAGGTTGTAAAGACACAGGTTAAAAAATGGCTATGGTTGGTCTACTTGAAGAAACATTTAAGTTTTTTAAAAAAACAAACACTTGTACAATGAAAGGGGACTGGCCAGTTCTCCCCGCTCAGCTTTTCTCTGTTTGGTTTGGTTTTAGCAAGCAGTCAGTTGTGAATGTTTTGGACCCAAAGAAGCAGGTCCATAATGATCTCTCTCTGAGATATCTCTCCTGTAAGAACCTGTGTTGGATTTTATCCTGTTTTTGCAAAGGGGTGTTTATGGGGATTATAGCAAATATTTGGAACCACATCATTAAATTGGGATAATCTGTTGGGTTTTTGGATAGATTGATTAAGTTATTCTGCATTCAGTTCCTCTTTTGTTTGTGTTTCATTTGATAATCTTGCAAATAAATGCTGTTTATTTAAATAAACGGTTGAGCCAGCTGTATCACTCCTGGAATATCCACTTTACACCTGCTTAAAACAATAGCTTAGTTAGGGTCCGGGCTACCTTCTTGAAATGTTTTGAGTGGGTCTGGCCTGATCCATAACAGAAGGAATGATTGGAAATTACTATATTCAACCCTGAGAATCTTTGGCCTGTAGCACTAAAATGTTGTGCTTCAGAAACTGTAAATTGGCATCTATGTGGCAAAATGGAACATTGCTCAGGCATATTCTGTTCACAAAAAAAGATCCAAAACAGTCAATTACTGCCCCATCAGTCTACTTTTAATTGTCAGCAAAGTATTGAAATATGTCATTAACAATGCCATCAAGGTACATTTATTAGCAAAAACCTGCTCATCTACAAAAAACAGTAATGAATGTGATACAATACTCTCAACTTGCCTTGATGAATGCAGGTCAACAAAAGAAGTTTGATGCCATCCTGACAAAGTAGCCTACTTGATTAGTTCACCTTACTTTTCTTAAACAACCCCTTGTGACTCAGGATGATGTTCTTTCTCTTGGCAGTGTGGCCTGAGTTGACTAAGTAGTCCAATGCTGAATCTGTACACCCTGCCACAATGGTCGTGGGGATGATTGAAAGTGGATGGGTGAGATGCTCAGGTTTTTGCATACCCCTACTGCAGGACGTCCACCTGTGCCTTTGGAGATGCTTGGCTCAATTCCAGTTGCTTCACCTCTAGTTTGGGTGGTCTTGGGTAAAAGATGCCCGTGAGTCGATAAGGATATTGCATTTCTTCATGAAAAGGATGTTCTTGAAGCACTTTCTCTCATCTCCTGGTATCACTTCATGTGACAGAGCTTATTGTAGAGAACTTATTTTGGAAATTTTGTGTCAGGCAATTTGGCATACAGCTGACCGACAGTAACCAGTGCCGTGATGTTGGGAAATGTTGGCCTGAGAGACTGATAATAGAGCACCCATATTACCATTGGATTTGTAGGATTTTGCAGAAGAATACTGATGATTAAGGATTGGGATGAATGCTGTATGCTATCTGTGTCTCCGACTTATACAAATGGCAGGCAACACAACTACCTCCCCCTCCCCCACCCCCCCAGAACTTATTGCTAGGTTTGATGTTTTCCCGGTAGTTAAATGCTGTGCACAGTGGAGGAAATACTGAGTTTTTCATCAATGATGTCTGCCTCCCTGAGAGAAAGCTTACAAGATTTGAGAATTCATCCATATTGTCCAGTGTCTCACTGTGCATTTTGATAGTCAGGAGATAATGTTGCTTAGGGTATCCGAATGATAAACATTCCCTCCTTCACTATCAGCAACCAGTGGCAGCAATGTGTATCAACATCAAGCTACACTGAATTAACTAGCTAAGGTTCCTTTGGCATCAACTTCCAAACTTACACCAAGAAAAACAAGGACAGTACACACATAGGAACACAACAGCCTGCAGTTTCTCCAAAAAGTTGCATAGCATGCTGATTTGGGATTTTATTGCTGTCCTATCACTATTACTGGATCAATGTCCTGGAACTCCCATCCTGGCAGCACTGCAGGGAGATAAACAGTAGAAAAAAATGCATGAAAAGAAGTTAATTATAGGAAGAGTAGATTGCGGGTGTGGCTCTGGTTTCAAGCAGCGTTTTAGTTTTTGGTTAGAATAAACTTGTTTCAGGAACTATCATTCAAGCTGAATCCAGTTAAAATTCTGGGTAATGGCTGAAAGGATGTAAAAATATTGATAACTAAACACTAGCAAGACTTATACGTTTAATGGTAAGGTCCGAGGGAGTGTTGCTGAACAAAGAGACTTTGGAGTGCAGGTTCACAGCTTGTTGAAAGTGGAGTCGCGGGTAGATAGGATGGTGAAGAAGGCGTTTGGTATGCTTTCCTTTATTGCTCAGAGTATTGAGTACAGGAGTTGGGAGGTCATGTTGCGGCTGTACAAGACATTGGTTAGACCACTGTTGGAATATTGCGTGCAATTCTGGTCTCCTTCCTATCGGAAAGATGTTGTGAAACTTGAAAGGGTTCAGAAAAGATTTACAAGGATGTTGCCAGGGTTGGAGGATCTGAGATACAGGGAGAGGCCGAACAGGCTGGGGCTGTGTTCCCTGGAGCGTCTGAGGCTGAGGGGTGACCTTATAGAGGTTACAAAATTATGAGGGGCATGAATAGGGTTAATAGGCAAAGTCTTTTCCCTGGGGTTGGGGAGTCCAGAACTAGAGGGCATAGGTTTAGTGTGAGAGGAGAAAGATATAAAAGAGACCTACAGGGCAACTTTTTCATGCAGAGGGTGGTATGTATATGGAATGAGCTGCCAGAAGAAGTGGTGGAGGCTGGTACAATTGCAACATTTAAGAGGCACTTGGATGGGTATATGAATAGTTGGGGTTTGGAGGGATATAGGCCGGGTGCTGGCAGGTGGGATTAGATTGGGTTGGGATATCTGGTCAGCATGGACGAGTTGGACCGAAGGTTCTGTTTCTATGCTGTACATCTCTATGACTCTATGACTATAGGACTGCACTAACATTGACCTTTTAAACAGAAATTGTTGGAAAAACTCAACAAGTCTGGCAGCATCTGTGGAGAGAAAGCAGAGTTAATGTGGGTTCAGTGACTCTTCTTCAGAACCCATTGTCTTTCCAAATGCTACTAGACCGGCTGAGTTTTTCCAGCAATTTCTATTTTTGTTTCTGATTTCCAACATCCCGTGTTTATTTTGCACTAACATTGGGATTGTCAAGTTTGGAAAGAGAGACAGAGAGAGAATTTTAGATACAATATCTTGAAGTAAAAAACGGATTGGAACTGTGGAGTTCTGACCTAAGGTGTCAAACTGGGAACCCACATCTTTGGAAAATTAGATGACATTTAAAGAACCAATTTTGCAGGAATTAAACATAAGACCCAAGAAGCCTCGGTCCTTGTATATATCAGTGATACTCAGATCAAGTTGTTTATCGTCTCATTTTTATAAATTATTTAAATGGGTTTATTGTGTCAGTTGGGTGTAGAAGAGAAGTTGAGTGAAGAAGTTTGGTTGAAGTATTCATGTTCATTGTTCTTTAATATAACCTACTCTTTAAGATAGAGTGCAAGTTATTTGTATTCACCTTCTTTCATTTTCATGCAGAACATTTTTTTGTTTTAATCTGTGAACTTTGCAGCATCATTCTTTTAGTAATTACCCAAAGTTTTAATTTTTTTCACTGAGATAACAATATTAATGCAAATTATTCATTGATCAAAATTAAACTAGTTCATCCTTGACTTTCATTCACTATCAAGTCCAATCGTCCACCAAGAAATTCTGTATCATTGGTGTCATGCATTCTGTGAGTCCTTGCGTGGCTGATGAGCCCAATTCCAGATCCACATGCCCAACCGTACATTTGACAGGTGCTTCCAGGAGATGTAATTCATCCTTGGCATGAAAATGCTGGCTTTCCTTTCTTCTTATCCTTTTCTGTACTTCTTCTTGCCAACAGTTGTTCTTGAAGAATTATGTCCCTTTGTACAGGTCATTCCTCCAAGTTTGTTTCTTCAGGCTGCGGGTAGATGGGCCGCTGGATATGGTTTTCCTGCCAAGTTGGTGATGGAACAGACTATTTTGAGGGCACCTTTCTACCCCCTTCCCTGTGTGGGGTAGCAGAGTGGATCCTTAAGAGGGCTCCTCAGTCATGAAGAAAATTACCGAAATGCTCTATTATTCCTATTCCATGAGTGAAACGACTGAATCAAACTCCACCATAATATGCAGGTCTGAAGTAGGATCTCACAATCCTGTCCCCAACATCTCTAGCTGATTGCTGCAGGGTATGTGTTGTATGTGTGTCTGGGTGGGTGTTGAATTCCTCTGTGTAGATGCCTGAAATACGAGACGTGTTTGGACAAGGTAATGCCATTGCACTTTAGCAGACAAACGGTCCTTGACAGAAGGTAGATGGCAAAGAAACCCTGATAACTGGAAATCACCTTAACTTAACAGCCTTCATCCACCAAAGCAGCCACTGAAGACTCATTTTGGACTGCACTTTTTCTGGTTCTGATCCTCCGCTCTGATTTTACCATCATGGGTGGTCCTGCCAGGAGTTGAGAACTCCTGACAGCATTGTTTTTGGGATCAACAGAACACTCAAACCTCTATATTGTTACAAGGTGGCAATCCATGAAATGGTACAAAGCAAAGAACAAAGAAAATTTACAGCCCAGGGACAGGCCCTTCGGCCCTCCAAGCCTGAGCTGATCCAAATCCACTGTCTAAACCTATTGCCCAATTCCTAAGGATCTGTATCCCTCTGTCCACATCAAACCCCGCCCCCCCCCCCAACCTACTCATGCATCTCTCCAGATGCAACTTAAATGAATCTACTATGCCTGCTTCTACTACGTCTGCTGGCAATGCGTTCCAGGCAATTACCATTCTCTGTGTAAAGTACTTTTCACATGTAACCCCCTTAATCTTTTCACCTCTCACCTTGAATGCATGACCTCTTGTTATTGAATCCCTCACCCTGGGAAAAGCTTATCTCTATCTACCCTGTTGATACCCTTCATGATTTTGCAGATCTCATTCAGGTCTCCCCTCAATCTGCTTTTTTTCTAACGAAAGCAATCATAACCTACTTAACCTCTCTTCATAGCTAGCACCCTCCATACGAGGCAACATCCTTGTAAACCTTCTGTGCACCCTTTCCAAAGCATCCACAACCTTTTGGTAATGTGGCGACCAGAACTGTACACAGTATTCTAAATGCAGCTGAACCAAAGTCGTGTACAATTTGAACATGACCTGCTAGCTCTTATATTCAATACCCCATCCGATGAAGGCAGCATATCATATGCCTTCTTGACCACTCTATCCACCTGTGCAGTCACCTTCAGGGTACAATGGACCTGAACTCCCAGATCCCTCTGCTCACCAGCTTTTCCCAAGGCTGTTCCGTTTACAATATAGTTCACTGTATAATTAGACTTCCCAAAATGCATCACCTCACATTTGCCCAGATTAAACTCCATCTGCCACTCCTCTGCCCAACTCTCCGGTCTATCTATATTCTCCTGTATTCTTTGACAGTCCCGTCTGCTTTCTAGTACTCCACCAATCTTCACGTCATCTGCAAACTTACTAATCAGATCAACAATGCTCTCTTCCAGATCATTTATGTATATCATTAACAACAGCGGTCCCAGCACTGATCCCTGTGGAACACCACTGGTCACCTTTCTCCATTTTGAGAAACTGCCTTCAACTACTACTCTCTGTTCAACCAGTTCTTTATCCACCTACCTAGAACACCCTGCACACCATGTGACTTCACTTTCTCTATTAGTTTACCATGGGGAACCTTGTCAAATGCCTTACTAAAGTCCATGTACATGACATCTACAGCCTTTCCTTCATCTATCAACTGGTCACTTCCTCAAAGGACTCTATTAAGTTGGTAAGGCATGATCCCTCCCGCACAAAACCATATTGCCTATCACTGATATTCCAAACATAAATAGATTTTAACCCTCAGTACCTTCTCCAGCAACTTTCTCACCACTAACGTCTGGCTCACTCGCCTGTAGTTACCTGGAATATCCCTACTGCCCTTCTTGTATGGGGGACAACATTAGCAACTCTCCAGTCCGCCATTTCACCTGTGTTTAAGGATGCTACAAAGATATCTGTCAGGGTCCCAGCTATTTCCTCTCTCACCTCCCTCAGCAACCTGGGATAGATCCCATCTGATCCTGGAAATCTGTGCACCTTAATATCCTTTAGTCTACTCAAAAACATCTTCCCTCCTTATGTCAACGTGATCTAGAGTAAACAAACTTTCATCTCTAATCTCAACATTCATCATGTCCTTCTCTTCAGTGAACACTGATGCAAAGTAATCATTGAGAATCTCCCCTATTTTCTCAGGTTCGACACACAGTCTTTCTTCCTTATCCTTTAGTGGACCAACCATTTCTCTAGTTACCTGTTTGCTTCTTATATATGAATAAAAGGCCTTGGGATTCTCCTTAATTCTGCTCACTAAAGCTACTTCATGACTCCTTTTAGCCTGCTTGATTCCTCGTTTAAGATTGGTCCTACTCTGCTGATATTTCTCCAAAGCACGTTCTTAGCTGCCTGGACCTTATGTGCACTTCCCTTTTCCTCTTGGCTAGTCGCACAATTTCTCCTGTTATCCACGGTTCATGAATGTTGCCTTTCCTATGCCTTGTTTTCAAAGGGACATGCCTATCCTGCACTATCTTCAACCTATCTTTGAAAGTCTCCCACATATCAAATGTGGACTTCCCTTCAAATAGCTACTCCCAATCCACATTTCCCAGCTCCTGCCGAATTTTGATATAATTGGCCTTGGCCAGTTTAGTATCATTTCCTTAGTACCACTCTTATCTTTGTCTACGAGTTGTGGCCACTATTACCAAAGAAATCCCCCACTGCAACTTCTACCACCTGGTCCTGGCTCATTCCCTAACACCGGGTACAATTTCGCCTCTTCCCCTGTCGGACTATTGACATGCTACTCTAGAAAACTCTCCTGGTTGCTTCTTACAAATTCTGCCCCATCCAGACCTCTGACACTAAGCGTATCCCTCCATAGTGTCCTCCTTTAGCACAGCTGTGATATCATCCCAGACCAGCAATGCAACTCCTCCCCCACTTTTACCTCTCTCCCTGTCCTGTCTGAAATATCTATATCCCGGAATATTTAGTTACCAATCATGCCCTTCCTTCAACCAAGTCTCTATGATCACAGTAATGTCGTACTCCCAGGCACAATTCCAAGCCATAAGTTCATTTGCCTTACCCACTGCAGAGGAATCTCGATTATCCAAACATCAATTATCTGAATACTGGATTATCTGAAGGAGATCTTGAGTTCCCGATAGAAATGTTACATTAAAGATGTGTTTTCAACACTGATCGCATCTTTTGTTTACAGTGATTAAAGGTGAACTCGGATTACAGAAATGCTGCCGGGAACAGTCCTGGATATTGATGGAAGCCCAGGCACTGTCTCCAAATGACTGATCTCCTGCCCACTCTCTCTCCCTCCACACTTTCCCTGGAGTTCTACACTTCCCCAGATAATCTCTCCAACATTGTCCTGTACAGGGCAAAGGTGGAACCTGTCAAAATGTTGCAGTAAGAAATTGTGTGTGCGCGCACGCGCGTGCTATTTGGAGACTCCCCCCGCCCCCACAAAAGTCAGCAGCAGTGTCAGTCTTCTTGTTGGTGTCCAGTCCGGCTGCCCTGGAGAGATGGCGGGGATGGATGGGGTGGGGACGGGGTGGGGCGGACTGGGGTCAGTACTGGAGGGGGTTGGTGGGCGGGGTGGGGGCAAATGGGGGCGGTGTTGGTCAGGGTTGGGGGCAAACGGGGGTGGTGTTGGTCAGGGGTGGGGGCAGACAGGGGTGGTGTTAGTCGGGGTTGGGGCGGGGTGGGTCAGACGGGTGGTTTTGGACAGGGTTGAGGGCGCGGATGGGGTGGTGTTGGATGGGGTTCGAGGCGGGGTGGGGGTGGACGAGGGTGGTGTTGGACGGGGTTGGTGGGCAGACAGAAATGGTGTTGGTGTTGAATGGGGTTGGGGGTTGTGTTGGACAGGGTTGGGGGCGGGGGTGGGGGAGGACAGGGGGCAGTGTTAGTCGGGGTTGAGGGCGGGTTTGGGTCAGACTGGGGCGGTTTTGGACAGGGGTGGGGGACAGGTGTGGGGGTGGGGGCAGATGGAGCAGTGTTGGACAGTGTTGGGGCTGGGTGTGGGGACAGATGGGGTGTGGTGTTGGACGAAGGATGGGGACGGGGTGGGGGCAGTCTGGAGGTGGGGCAGACGGCAGGGGGTGGGTTTGAACAGGGTTGGGGGCGGGGGCTCGCCGCGGTGTGCTGCTGCCTAGTCTCCTCAACTGGGGGGCGAACCTAAAAGAAAACTTGGGGCCCCAGAGGAAATTAACCGAATAATCAATTATCCAAATGAAATATCACCTGCCCATCCCATTCGGTTAATCGAGATTCCTCTGTATACTACTTGCTTTAAAGTAAATGCACTTAAGGCTGCCAATTCTTTTGCGTTCGTCTGCTCTCTGTCTACTCTTCATGATCCTTACAGTCACTAGTTTCCACCATACTGTCTACTAGTCTTCTCTTCTGGTTCCCAGCCCCCTGCCACATTGGTTTAAATTAGGTAAATTCTAGTAAATCTGAACTAAAGCAGCCACTGATAGTATTGGCTCATTGTTCCCCTCTGTTATCAGTTCCCCACCACCCAATTGGCCCGTGTGGTGCAATTTACGTTTTGATCAAATAATATAATCTTACAGAGGCATGGGCTATGGCGAGGAAAATACAGTTGATCTTGCTGATAGTCATGGTGCTGTTGGTGTCTGTGTTGCTGTTGGGCTTGTTCTAGGTTGAGCATCATGAGCTTCTCCCATTTTGCAGTAAAGCTGATGGAAGGGAAGTTCAGGTCAAGGTGAATATAAGAGGCATGAATGACTTTGACATGTTGGAAACAGCTGTACAGCTATGAAGGCACTCTCACATCAAATCCTGTGAGCACAAGTCTTTTCACACAGGCAGGGAAGCAGCTGTGTTGCTTCAGTTTTCAATTTTGCAGTAGACTCGACTTGTTAATCCTGGGGCAACTGAAAACTCGTGCAATGCTGTTAGAAATAGATTAAAATCTGAACTAACTGCCTCCCAGAACACATTTATGAACAGAGCCTGTAGAAGATGGAAATAAAATCATGTAGGGTTTACAACACACCAATATTTCCATGGGATTTAAATCCCTGTCCATACCAAACCTGTTCTCTCTTGTCTGTTAAAAGTATACCTAAGTATTGCATTGTTTTCATGAGATCGAGATGACCAAGATTGTTTTTGTCTGTGCCATCAAAACTCTGCAGGCAACTGCTGGCATGGACTCCTTATTTTCCATCCCATGCATGCCGCACAGATATCAGCCATTATCAAACCTCACCCAGGAGCATCTGGAATTGTCTCCAGTTTCAGCTCACTGGAATTCCGGCAGCCAAAGTCTTGAGCTTCTGGTTTAGTGCCTGCAGCTTGACTATTGGATATAAATGGCAGCTTGGCTTTAAAATACACTGGGCTCTTTCCCACTGAACAACTAGCTGGTACACTTACTGTCAAATATCAAATCTATCCTTGTATCTCCCTTTCAGTTGGCCTCTTCCCAAACAACAAAGTGAGAATTTATTTTATTCCATTGATGTGCTTAATTCCGAACAAACCACCTGTATGGTTCATGGTCCTAAACAAGAGGTGATTTTAAAAATTATTTCATGGGATGTAAATGTCGCTGGCAAGACCATCAATTGTTGTTAGTCCCTAATTGTCCTTCCAATGGAGTGTCTTGCTTGGTCATTTCAAAGGTTAGTTAAGACAATCACATTGTTATGGGGAACAGATCAGGTAAGAATTACAGATTCACTTTTGTAATGTGAATTAGATGGGGTATTTAATGATAATCACTAATACTGATACCATTATTGAGGATTTACTTTGCACTATCCTTTTTGTGTTGGGATTTGAACTTATGCTTGTCGAAGATGAGCATGGGCCTCTGGACTATTAGTTTAGTTTTAGTACTGCCACTATCTTCCCATAATTGACTGTTTACTTTGCAATTTAGCACTTTTTCATCTTTATGACAAATGTACTTTTTCTGTTGAAACTTGTCAACATTTCAATTCAATTATTTTTTAACGTTGCTAATATTTTGATAGGAACATCTGTGAAAAGGTTGCTGAATGTCAAATCTTTTTACATGCCTAAGTTCCCTTCTAGTAGATTGGCCAATTTAGCTTGATGGATTTTTTAAAGCAATTTCTGGCATAGCTGAATTATTAAATGCTTCAAAGTGTTGAACAGTGTAATTTGACCAAGATGCAGATGTTTAATATAATTGCTATTTGGAAGAGGTATATGTAATCATAGACAGTCTTAAAGAGTTTATATTCCTCTGCAATTCAGTGTCTAAGGTCATTAGTTAAATTGGAAGGTAATTGCAAATGAAGCGACTTGTTGATAGCCTGTATGATGAAATCATCTTTGGAAGGGTCATAAAGTTAGTGTCTTAATTAGTAAATGAAGAAAGTAGTACTACTTTCATTACAGTCAGTTTGTGATACTGTTTATTCTTCAGTTCCTATTTTAACTAAGTGATCCAGAACTTCTGGAGCCATATGGAAAAACTGCCATGGTCCAAGACAATTTGTAATGAATATATGTGAGGTCAAAGTCATCTCTTTAATTATTGTCATTTTGAATGTTACTTTCAGTACAGTTCACAGGTTGTGATGTCTTTAAATCTTTGCCTCCATTGTAAAAACAAATGTGTATACTAAAATTAATTTTACACATGACAATGATGTGCTTTTGGAACATATTGTGCAAATTAAAAATTTGCAGCATTAGAAGTATTAATTATGTTTTGATCTGAAACATCTCCAAATAGTTTTAAGAAAATGAAAAGGAGTGTAGGGAGGTGAGATGTAAGTGGGAAAAAGAATAATAAGGAAGACCTGTGATAGGCTGGAAGCCAGGAGAGATTGTATGACAGAAGGGATAATGATGTGAGACTGAAGGTAATAGTATTTGGATAAATAGGATGTGTCTGAGGTGTGAATAGCAGCATCATAGAAACCATCCAAATCAAAACCATGTAGAATTTCACTATTGTTTCCAGCACACCAACTATATTACTCATTCTACATATGTTTTTGCTGTTCTTCTCCAAACATATTCCCATCTCTGGGATGCTCTTTACCCTTGAAACTTTCCAGACAGATATCTGCCCCTAGCACAGCAGTGCAACATCCCTATTAAAGGCATACATTACATATTTGGCAGCATTCTGTTTCACTGTATCTGTTCCTTGCCAACCTTTCTGTAGTCATTGACTGCATCATTCTTCTCAAAAAACCTCTCATCTGCTGTCCAGCGTATTACCAGTTCTTCTTGGTTTCACTTTTATCTATTTAGTCATAGCTACAATAGCTCTCGCAATCATTTTTATTCCTGCCTATGCACCATTACTCTGAACTCAACATCCAATCTTGAAAGCTACAAAATTTGAGAATTATAGAAGGTCAAACTCTTTATCTTTGAATCCCACTGCAAATTCACCACTGATTCCATCCCATTTCTCAGTCAACTGGTACATCATAAAGATCACTCATTCCCAACTCGGTAAACCTGCCTACCTCTGGCCTGCCTCAACACTCTCCTTTTTGTATGCTGACTAAACTGAACTGATGCTTTCCTAGCCAATAATTGGCTTGCTGTGTTCTTCCAGCCTCTGCCCCAGTCTTGAAGAAGGGTTACACCCGAAACATTGCCTTCTCCCCCTCCTGTTGCTGTCTGGCTTGCTGCGTTCTTCCAGCATACTGCTTGCCTTCCTTGGACTCCAGCATCTGCTGTTTGTTTTGTCTATAATTAACTACTATTGGCAAATATTAGCTTGTCAAATGCTCTATTACCCGTATCTTTTCTACCAAGGTTATAGAGTCATAGAGATGTACAGCATGGAAACAGACCTTTCAGTCCAAGCTGTCCACGCTGACCAGATATCCCAACCCAATCTTGTCCCACCTGCCAGCACCCGGCCCATATCCCTCCAAACCCTTCCTATTCATATACCAATCCAAATGCCTCTTAAGTGTTACAATTGTACCAGTCTCCACCACTTCCTCTGGCAGCTCATTCCACACCACCCTCTGCGTGAAAACATTACTCCTTATATCTTTCCCCTCTCACCCTAAACCTATGCCCTCCAGTTCTGGACTCACCGACCCCAGGGAAAAGACTTTGTCTATTTATCCTATCCATGCCCCTCATAATTTTGTAAACCTCTATAAGATCACCAGTCAGCCTCTGACGCTCCAGGGAAAACAGCCCCAGCCTGTTCAGCCTCTCCCTATAACTCAAATCCTCCAACCCTGGCAACATCCTAGTAAATCTTTTCTGAACCCTTTCAAGTTTCACAACATCTTTCTGCTAGGAAGGAGACCAGAACTGCACGCAATATTCCAACAGTGGCCTAACCAATGTCCTGTACAGCCGCAACATGACCTCCCAACTCCTGTACTCAATACTCTGAGCAATAAAGGAAAGCATACCAAATGTCTTCTTCACCATCCTATCTACCTGTGACTCCACTTCCATGGAGCTATGAACCTGCACTCAAGGTCTCTTTGTTCAGCAACACTCCCTTGGACCTTATAAGTCCTGCTAAGATTTACTTTCCCAAAATTCAGCACCTTGCATTTATCTGAATTAAACTCCATCTGCCACTTCTCAGTCCATTGGCCCATCTGGTCCAGATCCTGTTGTAATCTGAGGTAACCTTCTTCGCTGTCGACTACACTTCCAATTTTGGTGTCATCTGCAAACTTACTAACTGTACCTCTTATGCTCACATCCAAATCATTTATATAAATGACAAAAAGTAGAGGACCCAGCACCGATCCTTGTGGCACTCCACTGGTCACAGGCCTCCAGTCTGAAAAACAACCCTCCACCACCACCCTCTGTCTTCTACCTTGGAGCCAGTTCTCTATCCAAATGGCTAGTTCTCCCTTCACCCTTCACCCTTTGCCCTGTCCTGCCTGACTTACATTGACACTGGCTGCTGTAACACCTCAAGTTTATAATTTCTGTCCTAATGTTTAAATCCCTTCATTGATCCATTTTTGATTCCGTTTATGAGACATAACAAGACCAGCATCTGTTGCCCATCACTAAATTGTCTTAAGTTGCTGACTATATGACACCTTTTGAATCTCTGCATCCAAATTGTGAGTGTGCATCCACAATACTATTAGTGAGTAAGTTCCAAGGTTTTAACACAGATGATGAAAGAACAGTGCTGTGAAGATAAGCTTTATAAGAATGAATTTACTGACTGCAAGTTGAATTTTCATGGAAGCGCATGTCAGTTGGACTGAAACCAGGACTCTGGTCAATTAGTAGCTAGCAAATTGGACAATTGAAAAGTAAACTATGTTATGTTTCTTTGGCAGTCAGTGCTAGAACACTCTTTGCATATTTGCAAAGCTAAGCATTTCCTAGCAATAGCCTAGTTGTATTATCATGAGACTATCAATCCAAACATGCAGCTAATGGCAGGTGGTGGAATTTGAATTCAATAAAAATGTCTGGAATCAAGAATCTACACATGACCATGAA
Source organism: Hemiscyllium ocellatum (assembly GCF_020745735.1). Classification (NCBI taxonomy): domain Eukaryota; kingdom Metazoa; phylum Chordata; class Chondrichthyes; order Orectolobiformes; family Hemiscylliidae; genus Hemiscyllium; species Hemiscyllium ocellatum. The sequence continues at coordinate 51,521,719 of NC_083424.1, forward strand.
ACCATTGTCGATTGTCAGAAAACGCCATCTGGTTCACTAATATCCTCCAGGGAAGGAAATCCGCCATCCTCACCTGGTCTGGTCGACATGTGACTCCAAACCCACTAGCAATTTGGTGACTCTCAACTGCCACTCACGAAGCCACTCAGTTGTATCCAATTGCTATAAAGTCTCAACACAGAAATGAAACTGGACAGACTACCTGGCATCAAATAGGAACTAGAAAAGACAGTGGCAGAAGCATAAATGTGTCAACTCTGTAAAGTCCTGCTTCCTAACATCTGGAGGTTAGGGTCAAAACTGGGAGAGTTGTCTCATTGACTAATCAAGCAACAGCACGATATAGTCATACTCACTGAATCATACCTGTTCCAGACACTACCATCACTATCTGTGGATATATCAGATCCCACCAACAGGACAGACCCATCAGAGATGGTGGTATAGTGGTATACAATCAGAAGAGAGTTGCACTCAGTCCTCAAATCGACTCCAGACCTCATGAAGTGTCACGGATTCCAGTTAAATATGGGCAACGAAAGTTCTGCTGATTACGATATACTGTCCTCTGCTGATGAATCGATATTCCTCCATGCTGAACAACATTTGGAGAAAGCACCGACAGTGATAAGGGTGCAAAATGTACTTTGTGTGATAGATTTCAATGTCCACTACCAAGAGTGCTTGGCAGCTGCATTACTGCTGTAGATTTAAGCCTTTCCATATTTTGGAAATTAATTGAAGGTCTGGAAATCTGGACTGGGTTGTCTGTGGTCACGTTCTTTACATTTACACAATTTTTATAAAATAGGGTCAGACCTCTCTTTTAGGGATACTTGAACCTGCATCAGATTGCAACCAGTCTTGTCCCCATTTCCTATAATTTAGTCTGCTACAGGTGGCTATTGACGGTCACCTGCCTCTGCAAAATACAACAGTACAGAACATGAGCTCCTAATGAACTTTTTAATAGAAAATGGCCATTAATCGTGGGCAAGTTCACACATGTCTATTGTCAGTATTGGGGATGGAGGCAGTACAACAGGAATGAAACCTAAAAGTGCTGAAGAAACTCCATTGTTCTGGCAGCATCTGTGAAGAGAGAAGCAGAGCTAATATTTTGAGTGTGATATGACTTCTTCAGAACTTAAAACCTATGTGCAAGTGAGTGCCATAGCACTGACTGCCAAATAGTCATTGTGTGGCTTATTTTTCAACTGGCCAGCCTTCCTTTCCAGTTCTGAGAAGGTGTCATATTGGTGTCAAAGGTTTCATTGTCCAAAGATGCTGCCAGTTCCTCTTTTCAGTTTGGTACACAATCGATGTTCCTTAAGCAATATCTTTTATGCATTTGATGGAATTGTAGTGTGGTCTAGATATAGAACAAGGCCACTGCTTGGCAGTTTATTTGATCATAGTATTTTTTTGTGCAGTGGCATGAATTCATGTCTGGATGGAATGTATTTATTGCATTTATCAATAATGTGCAGACATTGACTGTCTCGAACACCTATGGGATTTGTGCAACATTCAGAGCTCAATCAACGATTTTGATCCTCCTTGGTTTCATGTAAGACTGACATTTGTACGCTTTTCATATGGGGCTCAATTAATGTACTTACATTGTTTATCTGTCAGTATGTGTCTGAGAAAACAGTGTGTGTTTGTGTGTATAGGGTTCTGAGGCTGAAATCCCATTAAAGTTGTTAATGAACCAAATTCCGAATGATTTTTTCAGGACAACACAGTTTTGGTAGCATCACAAAGAATGTCCAGGATGTGAGCATCCCAGCTGTTTGGAAGAGATGGCTCATGAGATATACTGTGCAGACCATAATAGGAAACTCCAGATTTTCCTTTCTGTTGTGCTTTTAATATGTTATTTTCTACTTGGCAAGCACTATAAAAATGTAAACTTTTATAATTATTGAGAAACAACACAATTTCTACATAAAGGTACCTGTAAGAGCCAGTACTTAGCAACTAATATCATGTTCTGTGTTCTATAGCCCTTTTAAACAACTGACTCCAGCAAATAGTCATCAAAGATACCCAGCTCTGGATAGTTAGATACATTGTTCATGGCGTTGATGCTAGTACTTTGCTTGTGACCATTGAAAGGCTTGCAGATTGCTGCAATAAAATTACATCCAATTATTTGATTAAGTAATGTCTGCACTAACTACTCTGCCTAGTGGTATTAAGTCTTATAGTAATTTCAATTTTAAATGCAATTTAAAGGTCTTGTGTCCAATACTCTGGTGACTTGGTAGTTAAGTGCAACTGAATCACATTTAATTGGAAGGTCTCTGCTTAAAGCTGTAACCTATTGCTGATTTAGTTTGGTTACAATGTGGACACTGCAAACAATTTTTATTTCTATTGAGTGAAGTTAGCCAGCAAATCACTTCACTTCTGAGTTCTGAGGAAGGGTCACTGGACTCAATACATTAAACTTGCTGTCTGTCCACAGATGCTGTCTTACCTGCTGAGTTTCTCCAGTAATTTCTGCTTTTGTTTTAGATTTCTAACATCTGCACTTCTTTGTTTTAAATCACTTACATGACATATTACATTGTCATATTCAGCTCTAATCCTTCATTGTCACCATGGTTTTACTGATTTTTCAAATGTTTTTACATTATTCTTAAATTTTTTTGATATTATTGAATAACAGTATTTAATTTTTTTTCTCATATCACTTTCCCTAAAACCCCTCATCACAATCGTTTTTTTTTCAAACATTCACTTATCTGGGTTAAGCTTTGAGTTGTGCCAGTTTGTCTTTGCCAAGTAATCATTCTTAATATGTGATCTTAGAAACTAAGGTGTTCTTTTACAACGTTAGGGCAGTAATCTATTACACGATTAGATGGTATGCTATCCTGTCCCAAGCTAGTCATTTAACTTAATTATTGGTAAGAACAGCAATCAGCCCTGTCTTCTACTCAGTCTCAAACTCATCAAGATGACCATTACAAAGCAAACTGTCCTTTGTACATCCATTATCCTGAAAACTCATGATGGCTGATGAAGAAACTGAAACGGAAGGTGACAGCTGCTGAAAGATTATACTTGGATACAAGACAAGTGCTTGATGTCCATCATTAGATTGCAGAGAAGCAAAAAGGTACTCTAAAATGTTGCACACCAAGCTTCTTGTGCTACTGTTGACTGCATGTGATCAAGAGGATGATTCCACTGCATTCAAATATCTTAAAATGATTTGTGCTACTCACTGAGTTAATTGAGATAGGCATGACATGTAATGTTGGTTCAAATCATTACTAAACACTTACTGAACGCTGGCTGATTTGTTTTAGAAAAAGTGGATGTGAGTAACTTTGGAACTCATTTGAAGAGAAAGGAAGCATTGGGTCATGGAGTTGCTTTGAAGTTGAGGTGACTCTAAGATGGTATGATGGAAATTTAGAACCAGCTTTGTGGGGGATCTTGGTAATCTGTACTTGATCCATTACTCCAGACCAACCGTAATGTGGTTGACTCCAATACCCTTTTGAAATGGCTGGGCCAGCCATTCAGTTGTATCAACTGCTAAAAAGGAAACAAGGAGTGAAAACACACAGATTACCTGGTATTGACTAAGGCACCAGAAAGGACAGTGGCAAGCACAGTCCTGTTGACCCTATTCTCCTTGCTAACATCAGGGGGCTAGTGCTAGAATTGACAGAACTATCTCATAGACTAGTCGAACAACAGCCTGAAATAGTCATACTTCACACAATCATAATGTTGCAGAAAACACTATTGTCATTCCTAGTATATCCAGTTCCACTGCAAGGCAGAACCATCAGAGATGGTGGCACAATGATCTACAATTAGATGGTCTACAGTTGGGAAAGAGTGGTCCTGGAATCCTTGTGTTGACACTGGACCCATGAAGTCTCATGGGATCACATTAAATTTGTGCTGATGAATGAATACTCCTCCATGTTGAGGACATTGAGGTTGGCGAAGGTGCAAGAGTATAATTTGGGTGGGGGCCTTCAACACTTGCCATCAAGAATGGCAACCACCAAGGACTAAGCTGGTTGAGTCCGAAAGGATATAACTGCAAGACTGAGTCTGCATGAGGGAACTAACAAAATGGAAAGACAAACTTGACCTCATCCTCACCAAACTGCCTACCACAAATGCAAGTGCCCATGACTGTATCAGTAAGAATAACCACTGCACAGCCATGGCGGAAATGAAGTCCTGTCTGAAAGCTGAGAATATCCTCTATCATGTTACATATCACTAAATGGATAGATTTTGAACAGATTGGGCAGCAATGAGATGCAATGGGTTCCTCATGGTAGACTGATTAGCAAGGTGTTAGATCATATGGAATACAGGGAGAACTAGCCAGTTGGATACAGGACTGGCTGAAAGGTAGAAGGCAGAGGGTGGTGGTGGAGGGTTGCTTTTCAGACTGGAGGCCTGTGACCAGTGGTGTGTCCACTGCTTTTTGTCATTTATATAAATGATTTGGATGTGAACATAGGAAGTGTTAGTTACTATTTTTGCAGATGACAACAAAATTGAAGGCATGGTGGATCACAAAGAAGGTTATCTCAAAGTACAATGGGAGCTTGATCAAATGGGCCAATAGGTTGAGGAGTGGCAGATGGAGTTTAATTTAGATTAATGTGAGTTGCTGCATTTCGAAAAAGCAAATCAGGACAGGACGTATACACTTAATGGTAAGGTCCTGGGAGTGTTGCTGAACAAAGAGACCTTGCAATGCAGGTTCATAGTTCTTTGAAAGTTTTGTCACATGTAGATAGGATAGTGAAGAAAGTGTTTGGTATGCTTTCTTTTATTGGTCAGAGCATTGAGTACAGGAGTTGGGAGGTCATGTTGCGGCTGTACAGGACATTGATTAGGCCGCTTTGGAATATTGTGTGCAATTTGGTCTTCCTGCTATCGGAAAGATGTTGTGAAACTTGAAAGGGTTCAGAAAAGATTTGCAAGCATGTTGCCAGGGTTGGAGGGTTTGAACTATAGGGAGAGGCTGAATAGACTAGGGCTGTTTTCCCTGGAGGGTTGGAGGCTGAAGGGTGACCTTATAGAGGTTTATAAAATCATGATGGGCATGGATAGGGTAAATAAACAAGGTCTTTTCCCTGAGATGAGGAAGTCCAGAACAGAGGGTATAGGTTTGGGGTGAGAGGGGAAAGATTTAAAATGGACCTAAGGGGCAACTTTTTCATGCAGAGGGTGGTGTGTGTATGGAATGAGCTGCCAGAGAAAGTGGTGGAGGTTGGTACAACTGCACCATTTAAAAGACATCTGGATATGTATATGAATAGGAAAGGTTTAAAGGGATTAACCCTGGTTCAATGGAGAGAGCAGGAGGGCTTGCCAGGAGCAGCACTAAGCAAATCAAAAAATGAGGTGTTAACCTGGTGAAGCTCCAAAATGGACTACTTGTGTGTCAAAAAGTATGTTCAAACCAGCGATAGACAGAATCAAATGATTCTAACATCAGATCCAATCTCACTAGTCCTACCAAAGCTTGTCATGATTTGTGGTGGACAATTAAATAATTTGTTAGAGGAGGAGGCTACACAAATTTTCCCTTCCTAAATGATGAAAGAGCTGAGAACATAGTGGTAAAGATAATACTGAAGGATTCGCAACAATCTTCAGCCAAAAGTGTTGAGTGGATGGTTTTTCTCAGCCTCTTCGAGAGGTCCCCAGCATCACATGCCAGTCAATTCAATTCACTCACTTGATATCAAAAAACAGTTGGAGGCACTGGTTATTGTAAAGAATGTGGGCCCTGACAGCATTCTATCTATAATACTGAAGACCTGTGCTCCAGAACCTGCGATATCCCTAGCCAAAATGTTCCAGAACAGCTACAGCATTGTCAACTACCTGACAATGTGAAAAATTGCCCAGTTTTGTCCTGTGCACAAAAAGCGGGACAAATTCAACCCAGCCAATCACAGCCCCATCAATCTAATCTTGATCATTGGTAAAGTTGCATCATCATTGTGACAGTGTTGTACAGTCACAGAGATCTACAGTACAAAAAAAGCCCTTTGGCTCTTCTTGACCACGTCGGTCAAAACCAACTACCTAAATATTTTTGTCCCATGCTGCTATCAAATCGACTTGCTTAGCAATATGTTGTGTCCTGACATTGTTTGGATTCTGTCAGGGCCACTCAGCTGCTGACCTCATTAGAGACTTAATCCAAATATAGACAAAGCAGATGAGATGAAAGTGACAGCCCCAACAATAAAGCTACATTTGACAAAATTTGGCATCAAGGAGCCCTCAAAACAGTAACCAATTGGAATTAGTTGGAAAACTATTCCCTGAGTCATACCTTACACAAAGAAAGATGATTGTGGTGGTTGGAGGGCAGTCATCTCTGCTCCAGGTTGCTTCTGCAGGAGCTCCTCAGAGTAGCGTCCTCAACTGAACCATCTTCAGCTGCTTTATCAGTGAGCTCCCCTCCATCATAAGGTCAGAAGTGGGGATGTTTGCAAATGACTGCACAATGAGGAATCGCAAATGGTGCTGAACAAGTCCTGAAGTAGTTCATATCCAGATGCAAAAAGATCTGGACAATATCTTAGCTTTGATGGATTGACAAGTAGCAAGTAACATCTTTGTCAAACAAATGTCAGGAACTGACTATCTCCAACAAGAGAAAATCTAACTATTGTTTCTTTTGACATTCAATAGTATCACCATCTCTGAATCCCCCACTATCCCATGGTCCAGAAACTGAACTGGATGAACCATATAAGTACTGTGGCTACAAGTGCAAGTGAAAGGCTAGGAATTGTGTTGTGTAACGACGATCTTGACTGCCTAGTGCCTGTTCACCATCTACGAGGCACAGTCAAGGGTGGGATAGAATACTCCCCAATTGCTTGGATGAATGCAGCTCCAAAAGTACTCAAGCAGATTGACAACATTCAGAACAAGGCAGCCCGTTTTGATTGGCACCATAGCCACAAGCATTCAGTTCCCCCGTCATCTCTGCTCAGTAGCAGCAGTGTGTACTATCTACAATATGCAATGTAAAGATTCACCAAGGGTCCTAAGACAGCACCTTCTGAACCCATGGTCACTACCATTCAGAGAACATGTGGTTTCAGAAGGTGTGTGGCACCACCACCACTTGCAAGTTCTCTTCCAAGACACTCAGCATCGACAGTGGGAAATATTTTGGCATTCCTTCAGTGTTGCTGAATCAAAATCTTGGAACTCCCTTCCTTATGGGTCTATCTATAGCAAATGGATTGCAATAAATCAAGAAGGCAGCTCACCACCACCACCACAGGCACTAGGGATGTGCAAAATCCCATGAGTGAATAAAAAAAATTAGACTTCAGAAAGTGACTGTGCCATGAGAATTTGAATAGGAAAAGTTTCTGATTTTACTACCCCACTTAATTATGACAGCGTCATATGGTAAATTAAACAGAGAAATACAAAACACATATTCACTGCATTTCAGACTGGGTATCTTACTCACTTTCATTCAAACTACAATCACCAGGAGTGTAAAGTATTTTACTAATTGCCGGTGGGCGGCACGGTGGCACAGTGGTTAGCACTGCTGCCTCACAGCGCCTGTAGATCCGGGTTCAATTCCCGACTCAGGCGACTGACTGTGTGGAGTTTGCACGTTCTCCCCGTGTCTGCGTGGGTTTCCTCCGGGTGCTCCGGTTTCCTCCCACAGTCACAAAGATGTGCGGGTCAGGTGAATCGGCCAAGCTAAATTGCCCGTAGTGTTAGGTAAGGGGTAAATGTAGGGGTATGGGTGGGTTGCGCTTCGGCGGGTCGGTGTGGACTTGTTGGGCCGAAGGGCCTGTTTCCACACTGTAAGTCTAAGTCTAAGTCTAAGTCTAAGTCATCTACATTAGAAAAATGAAACGTGAGAATGGTATAAAGTCAACTCCACAAATGGCTCCCAGATACAGATAACATTGGTAAAATGTATATTAACTAGATGAGGAGGGTTGAAACTATAGCTGATAAACCCCACATATGGTTTCGCATCTTCCACAATGGTTTGATATAGATTTATTCCTCATCAATCTGATTATACACTCTTCTGGAGTTGATGGGACCTCAACCTGCACTTGCAGGCTCAGAGGTAGGAACATTACCACTATGCCACAGAAGTCTTTAATAGTTTGATATATTACCACTATGTAACGCATTCCAGACAATGTTTTTCTCAATGCTGCATAAGGCAATAAGTAATTGTTGTGTTCCAATTTAAAATTAAACTAACATCAAATTTAGATGGACAAGGCTTTTGTTTAGACGAAGGTTCCCCACCATGGAACTGAAAGATGCAGGATTTGAACTCTACTCCTTATAGTCTCAGAGTACAAACAGCCAGCAGGATTCCCGTACCTGAGGTTACTATCCCCAGCCCCCTCTATGAATTGAGTGACCTTTAAAATCTTTTTACCATGTAGGATTAGTTGACTATGTCAATTAGCAGAAAGACTATTACAGCTGCTGAAGGAATGTTCATACGTCAACCTCTGAAATTGCTGATGTGTTTGCTAATCCTTTCACTTCACATTTGAAGAGTTGTGAAGCCAGTGGTCTCAAATGGGAGTGTGAAGAATTTGAAAAACTTTTAAATCTCATTGCTATTTAATATGAAGTTACAAAACAATGATCTTTACTCCAACTTCTGTGACACTGTGATTTGCTTCAGTTTTTGTTGCTGAGAGCAAAATCAAATGAAACTTCTTCTCAAGCCTGATATGCATTTCAATTTGTTGCCATGGTTCAAGGCAGTTGCATTATTTATAATACAAGAGATAGTAAGGACTGCAGATGCTGGAGAAGTCAGAGTCAGTAGAGTGTGGTGCTGGAAAAAGCACAGCAGGTCAGCCAGCATCTGAGGACAAGAGAGTTGATATTTCAGGTTTTGTTTTTGATATTTTTATTGAAAGAAAATGATTTTTTATAAAATTATAAAGTAACAACAACAATAAACCAACAAAAAACATCATCTATATGACAGAAAAAACAAGAAGCAACAATACAAACACAACTATATCCATGTGCAAGATGAACAAATCAGTAAAGGTAATTAATAACCAAATAAATAAAACTGCTCAGCATAATGAAACATTAGCTCCCAACCTCAGAGAGCATTGAGTATTATACATGAATTTATTTGAATCAAGTTCACTAAATCAGACTGTAATGGCTACACAAAAGCCCTAGTTAAGATGGCAGATAAATCTACCTCCAAATAGTCCAAAAAGGGCCACCATACCTTATTATAAGTTTCAGTTTTTGGTGTACCATATTCGTAAGAAGTCCAAAGGAATATGTTCCATGATGAGTCTACACCAACCTGACAGACTCAGGGTGGGGGAGGTTTTTTTCCTCGCACAGAAAGTGAGAATATTAAAAAGATTTTTCCCATGAGTATCTTAAGAAGATAAATTGGATAGGCCCAGGAGAAGACAGTCTCTCTTAACTTCTATCACCAAGACGGTCTCTTTTACTCCTGCCACAACCCTGTAATATCTGTGGAGCCTTCAGCAAGACTACAGACAACGAATGAGAGTACCGATACTTATTTTGTACTTAGGACACAGTGAAGATACTCCCACCTTACATTTTGCAAGACGGTCTGGGGCGAAATGGATCCTATGCAGAATCTTTAACTGCATGGCATGGGTGTTATTATAAATCAAAATCTTACTAGCATTTTCACAAATGTCCTCTCATGTCCCCATAGAGATCTCAACCCCTAGCTTTCTCTCCCAGACCCCAAAAAACCACTCAATGTCATGATGTACAGCACGGAAACAGACCCTTCGATCCAACTTGTCTATGCCGACCAGGTAGCCCAACCCAATCTAGTCCCACCTGCCAGCACCTGCCCCATATCCCTTCAAACCCTTCTTATTCATATAGCCATCCAGATGCCTTTTAAATGTTGCAATTGTACTAGCCTCCACCACTTCCGCTGGCAGCTCATTCCATTCACGTACCACCCTCTGCGTCTTCTGAAAGATCACCCCCTAACATGTGATAAAGAGTACTAACAAAGAGAGTACTTTTAGCATGAAGCACCCTCTTCTCCATGTCTTGTCTGTAGGAGTCGGTCAAAAGCGTAGTCCCTTTTTGACTAAAATCCCTGACCTTAAAAAGAAACAAGAAAGGTCTCTGCTAGCTAAACCATACTTCTGGGTTATTTGGTCAAAGGACACCATTATTTCGCCATCAAATAAATCACCCAAACAGGAGATTCCCCTAGATGCCCAAAGTTTAAATCTGGGGTCCATTATCCCTGGCTGAAAACCTAGCGTACCAACTATAGGGGTAAGAAAAAATATTTTGGATATGTTGCCCCCACTCTGCCGCCTTGCCCTCCACGCTTTGACAGTATTAATAATTTTTAGATTACGACAATATTCCATAACTGTCTTCATTTTATCTAAGAACAACAGGCTAATGAGGAAACATTTTGCCTGGGAGACCTCAATATCTAGCTATTGACACTGGTTCCTCACTAAAAAAAATACAAAAGGAAACATAGTTCATATCTTCTAATATCTGGGAGGTTCACTCCCCCAACCCATGGGGCAACTGCAATTTAGCCAGTTTAATACGAGGCCACCCACGGCGCCAGATAAAGGAATCAACCTTTAAGTCTCTGGAATGTCTGCCTAGGAAAAATGAAGGGGAGCATTCGTATAGGGTATAGCAAACAGGGAAGGACATTCATTTTAATAAGAGCTACTCGGCATAGCCAGGATATTCGAAGTGCCTCCCATTGCTGAAGATCTTGCTTAATCCTGTCAAGCAAATGGACACAACTGGCCTTAAACAACTGATCAAAGACAGGAGTAAAAAGATGCCTAAATAAAGAAACCCCCCCCCCAGGTGACCATTTAAAGGTGAACAGTGATTCACCCTCCACATCAGATATTCTTCTAAGATCCCTCCCATCTCCCGCCTTCCCCCCACCCCCGCTTCCCCCCATAGGCATGGCCTTCGATTTTGTGAAATTAATCTTATACCCTGAGAAGGATCCAAATGAATTAACACATTGTATCAAATGAGGTACTGAGACCACTAGATTTGACAAAAAGACAAGAACATCAACTGTGAATAACGTGATCTTAAGCGATTTTGATCCTACTTCCGGGCAGCTCTGTTAGCATCCCTGTGGATAGCCTCTGCCAGCGGCTTAATTACCAATGTAAAAAGTAGTGGTCAGAGGAGACAGCCTTGCCGACTGCCCATACAGGTATTAAAATTACTAGATCTCACACTATTGGTGAGGACTGCCAGCAGAGGATCACTATAGAGGACCCTTTCCTACCTAATAAAAACCCTCCCCTAAACCAAATTGTTCAAGGTATAAAGAAGATATGGCCACTCAACCCAATCAAATGCCTTGTCTCAGTCCAAGCAGACCACTAATCCCTGAACCAACTGCTGCTGACACACTTGAATCATATTCAGTAACCTCCTGACATTATTGGAGGATCTACAGCCTTTTATAAAACCAGTTTGGGCGTCTTTAACAATGGAAAGTAGCACAGTTTTCAATCTTAACACAAGAACCTTGGACAAGATTTTAAAAGCAAAATTTAAAAGTGAGATAGACCTATAGGAGGCACATTCGTATGGGGTTTTCCCTTTCTTGAGGATCAGAAAAATATTAGCCTCTCTTAAGGATGGTGGGAGAGATCGTGGCTGTATGAGTAATTATACATGTCTAACTGGCCGTGACAATATATTTATAAATTCTTTGTAAAATTCGCTAGGAAGACTATCAGGACCAGGTGCCTTCCCGCTATGCTTTTGCTTCATAGCCTCCTGTATCTCTTGTACTGTTAAAGGGGCATTAAGGAAAGATGCCTGTTCGGAGGTAACACCTAGAAGATCTAGGTTCTTAAAGAAGGACTCCATCTTAGCTCACCCATCCTCACAATGTTCAGACTGGTATAGTTCAAAACAAAATTTCTAAAATGCAGCATTGATCGTCATCGCGGTCCCATCCCCTTAATTGAGGTAATGGATTGGGGTACATTCTTTCTCCTGGCAAGATATGCTTGATATTTGCCCATCCTGTCACCATGCTCAAATAGTCTTTGTTTTGCAAAGAAAGTTCCTTCCTTGCCATATGCATGAGCATGGAGTTCAAGATGGACTGAAAAGCTGTAACCCACTGCAGCTTAGCCACTGACAGTCTAGCAAAATATGCCTTCTCAGCTGTCTTTAGCCTCGAGTCAAGCTGCTCCCCCGTTCTGGCATTTCTGACTGGCAGAATAAGAAATAATTATCCCCTTGGCATAAGCCTTAGCATTCTCCCAAAGAATAGATGGGTTACTGGCTGTATCCGAATTGGTGGCTAAAAATACCATAAATTCAATAAGGAAATATTCAATTAACTTACTGTCCTTAAAATTAAAGGGATCCATTCACCAGTGCTGAGAGCATGTATATTGCTGTTAACCTCGATCTATCAATATACTGCAGCATGGTCAGAAATATTAATATTTCTAATTGTACAAGATGTTACCAAATCCAAGGATAATACAGGGGTTAGGAAATCCTAGTTAAATACTTGTGAAAAAAACATAAAGTCCCTACCCATGGGGTGGAGACGCCTCCAGACGTCCACCAATCCTAATTCCGCACGTAAGTCCACTATTTGTTTAGATTGTAAAGAAAGTGTTGAGGGACCTCGAAGCATTCTATCCACCGCAGGATCCATAAGGCAATTAAAGTCTTCTTCTATAATAATCTGCCATTGTACAAGAGCCATCAGTTTGGAGAATGCATCTATCTAAAATTTAAGGGGATGCACCAGGGGACAATAAATATTCAAAATATCACACTCATTGAGCCATAGAGATGTATAGCATGGAAACAGATCCTTCGGTCCAACTTGTCCATGCCGACCAGATATCCCAACCCAATCTAGTCCCACCTGCCAGCACCTGGCCCATATCCCTCCAAACCCTTCCTGTTCAGGTACCCATCCAAATGCCTTTAAAATGTTGTAATTGTACCAGCCTCCACCACTTCCTCTGGCAGCTCATTCCATACACGTAACCCCCTCTGCGTGAAAAAGTTGTCCCTTAGGTCTCTTTTATATCTTTCCCCTCTCACCCTAAACCTATGCCCTCTAATTCTGGACTCCCTGACCTCAGGAAAAAGACTTTGGGAGCAGATATGGCAGAGGTGGAAGAATTGGGAGTGACGGATCATGTTTTTATAGGAAGGGGGTTGAAGGTAGCTGTGGGAATTGATGGGCTTGAAGTAGATATCAGTGTTAGTCAGTTGCCAGAGATGGAGATGAAGAGGTCCAGGAAGGGGAAGGAGTTGTTAGAGATGGTCCAGGTGAATTTGAGGTCAGGATGGAAGATGTTAGTGTAGTGGATAAACTGCTCAAGTTCCTCGTGGGAGCTGGAGACAGCACCAATACAGTCATTAATGCAGCAGAGGAAAACACGGGGGATGGTGCCAGTGTAGCTATTGAAGTGGGACTATGAGGTTGAAAGCTGACGACAGGAGATCACCTAAGGTGATCAGATTATGAATAGTCTTGGAGTTGATGGTTTGGTGATGAGAGGTGGGGGTGGTGGTTGAGGGTGCAGTAGGAGGTGTCAGTGAGTTGGTGTCTGATCTCAGGAATGTAGAATTCAGTGTTCCCTTCATCACCACACCTCCCTTGTTGGCTGGTTTAATAGTGAGGTTGGGGTTCGAGCAGAGGGAGTGAGGGCTGTGTGTTGTGTGAGGGCAGGAGGTTGGAGTGGGTGAGAGGGATGGAGAGATTAAGGTGGTTAATGTCGCAACGCCAGTATAGATAAAGAGGTCGAGGGATGATTAGTGGCCAACAAAGAGTGTCCGTGAAAATAGAGTATGTTGGAGGTGGGAAAAGGGGTCTTTGGAGGGTGGACGGGAGTTGTGATCGAAAAAGTAGGCACAAAGGCGAGGACAACGGAAAACGAGTTCAACGGTGTATCGCATGCAGAATTCACTGACATGGGGCATAGTGCAATGAAGGTGCACCTTTTGCTGAGGACTGACCATTTGTCTACAGTAAGGAGGAGGCTGGGGGAATGGGCTGAGTGTGAGCTAGAGTTGGGTGTAGGGGTGGAAACTGCCTCTGTAGTGGCACCTCAGAGTTCTCCATTCTTCTCTCTCGCCAACACACACAGTTGCCCTCCAACGACACTCATCTGAAACAACTTCTCCTTCAATTCTCCCACTTTCTACAAACCAGAGGGGTGGCTATAGGTACCACATGGGTTCCAGCTATGCCTGCCTCTTCGTAGGATACATGGAAGAATTCCTCTTCCACAGCTACCTGCCACCATCTCCAACTTCCTGCAAGGAACTTGAACCGTTCATCTACTACACAAACACCTTGACCTCAAATTCACCTAGACCATCTCTGACAGGTCCCTCCCCTTCCTGGACCTCTCCGTCTCCATTTCGGTGACCAACTTAATACTGACATCTACTTCAAACCCACCACCCCCACAGCTACCTTGACTACACCTCCTCCCACCCCTCTTCCTGCAAAAATGCGATCCCTTATTCCAATTCTTCCGCCTCTGCTACATCTGCTCCCAGGATGAGCAATTCCACTCTTGGATATCCCAGATGTCTTCCTATTTCCAGGACTATAATTTCTCCTCCCCTATAATCAATGATGCCCTCAATTACATCTCCTCCATTTCCCACACCTCTGCCCTCAAGCTCCACCCTCCCCTACCCCTACCACTGCAATAAGTATAGAATCCCCCGGACCTCATATTCCACTCCACTAATCTCCAAATCCAGCATATTACCCTGTGCCATTTTTGCAACCTACTGTACCTGTAGACCCCACCACCAAAAATATATTTTGCTCCCCACCCCTATTAGCATTCCTTAGTCACCCTTCCCTCCGAACCTCCCTCGTTAGGTCCACAGTCCCCACCAATGCCATATTTACATCTGGCATCTTCCCCTGCCACTGTAAGAGGTACAAAACATGTGCCCACATCCCTCCTCGCTTCCTTCCAAGGCCCCAAAGGATCATTCCACATCTGGCAGAGATTTACTTGCATATCCTCAAACCTCATTTACTGCATCCATTAAACTCGATGTAGTCTTCTCTGCAGCAGAGAGACTGACGACAAACTTGCAGAAGGGTTCAGGGAACATCTCTGGTCCGTACGCACCAACCAACCCCACCTTCCTGTACCAATCCATTTCAACAACTCTCCCCATTACCG
This sequence comes from Hemiscyllium ocellatum, assembly GCF_020745735.1. Lineage (NCBI taxonomy): Eukaryota > Metazoa > Chordata > Chondrichthyes > Orectolobiformes > Hemiscylliidae > Hemiscyllium > Hemiscyllium ocellatum. Next base: position 51,536,976 of record NC_083424.1, read on the forward strand.
CCATGTGTCCATTCTAGGCCTCCTCCACCACCAAACAGGTTGACCTGCAAACTGGAGGAGGAACACCTCATCTTCAACCCCAGAAGCCTATTGAATGTATGAGTTTTCAAATCTCCCCACCCCATCTTAGATCCAACCCTCTGACCTAGCTCCGCCGTCTTGATCCAATCTACCTTGATCCAATCCATCTTTCTTCCAACCTATCTGCTCTGCACTTCCCACTGATCTATCAAAATTACCTCCTACCTTTGCTCAGCTATCGCCATCCCAACTACATTTCCCCTGTTTATTTCCTAGTACCCTTACCCCTCCCCACTCCTGATGCAGAGTTAAGCCCGAAAGTTCAACTCTCTTGCTCCTCAGATGCTGCCTGACCTGCTGTGCTTTTCCCAACGCCATACTTTATTGACCATGACTTCTTTAGCATCTGCAGTCCTTGCTATTTTCTGTATTATAAATAATTGCAACTGCCTTGGATCATGTCAGCAAGCTGAAATGCTGATCAGGCTCGAGAAGAAGTTTCATTTGGTTTTGCCCTCAGCAACAAAACCGGAAGCAAATCACAGTGTCACAGAAGTTGTAGCAAAGATCATTATTCACTCATGGGATATGGGCATAGTTGGCTGGGCCAGTATTTTTTACGCATCCCTGATGCCTGTGGTGGTGGTGGTGAGCTGCCTCTTGAACCATTGCAATCCATTTGCTATAGATAGACCCATAGGGAACAGAGTTCCAAGCTCTTGACTCAGCAACACAGAAGAATACCAAACTATTTCCCAGTGTAGATGCTGAGTGTCTTGGAGGAGAACTTGTCAGTAGTGGTGGTGTCATATAACTTCTGCCTCTGTCTTCAAAAATGGTAGTGATTGTGGGTTGAGAAGGTGCTGTCTTGGTGAATTCTTTTCACTGCATATTGTCGATAATACACACTGCTGCAACTGAGCAGAGGTGGTGGAGGAACTGAATGTTTGTGGTTGTGATGCCATTCAAAATGGGGCTGCTTTGCTTTGAATGATGTCAAACTTCTTGAGTGTTTTTGGATCTGCATTCATCCAAGCAAGTGGGGAGTATTCTATTCCACTCTTGACTTGTGCTTCGTAGATGGTGAACAGGCACTAGGCAGTCAGGAACGGAGTTTCACACAACACGATTCCTAGCCTCTCACTTGTTACCCTTCTCTATTCCTGAGATGCTGCCTGGCCTGCTGTGCTTTGACCAGCAACACATTTGCAGCTGTGATCTCCAGCATCTGCAGACCTCATTTTTTACCCTACAGTACTTATATGGTTCATCAAGTTCAGTTTCTGGTCCATGTAACCCCCAGGATAGTGATAGTGGAGGAATTCAGAGATGGTGATACTATTGAACGTCAAAAGAAACAATAGTTTGATTTTCGGTTGTTGGAGACGGTCACTTCCTGGCATTTGTTTGACAAAGATGTTGCTTGTTACTTATGAACCCAAGAGGAGATATTGCCCAGATCTTTTTGCATCTGGGCATGAACTACTTTAGTATCTGTTCAGCACCGTTTGCGATTCCTCATTGTGCAGTCACTTGCAAACATCCCCACTTTCTGACCTTATGATGGAGGGGAGCTCATTGATAAAGCAGCTGAAGATGGTTTAGCTGAGAACGTTACCCTGAGGAGCTCCTGCAGAAGCAACCTGGAGCAGAGATGGCTATCCTCCAACCATCACAACCATCTTCCTTTGTGCTCGGTACACCTCAAATCAGTGAAGAGGTTTTCCCCTAAATCCCATTGGTTACTGTTTGAGGGCTCCTTGATGCCAGATATTGTCAAATGTAGCCTTACTGTCAGGGCTGTCACTCTCACCTCAAAAATTCTTGGTTGTGGGGTATAGGGGCTGCGGTTTACAAGCATTGGAAGAGGAATTTTTCAGCCATTATCTCCTTTTATCTGCCACCTTTCCTGAGGCCAGGTAAATACAATAAATCAATTAAAGATTGAAAACAGAGACGCACGGCCTCCTTCAAAAGCTTTCAATGGCCGCTTCACCTTTTGATAGTAGACTCGTTGCACTGACTCTGACTTGAACCCATCTCCAATAAAACTGGAAGTAAGATTGGCAGGTTGGGATCAGGTTTGACATTTTTCAAAATTTGACTTCACACCTGTCTCATGGATTTGAAATTGCTTTGATATAATTCGATTGGGGTTCTGGTGGAACATCAAACAACTGATTAGCTGGTCCAAACATGTCTAATTTTTCCTTACACTTATTTCTCAGTTTGAAGTTTATAACATTATTGAAAGATACGATTTGTCTGGACTTCCTCTCCCCTGCTGTCACACCCAACCAATTTCAGTTGATAGGTAAGACCTCACCTCTTCAAAATGATGAAAATCTGAGAAATCAGATATTAAGGCTCTAAGGATGTACTGTTTAATGTTGACATTGGCAACCATGCAAACTAATACAATAGGAATGATGTTTTCACCACCAAGGTGTCAAATTGACTTTGAACTGCTGTGCAAAGGCCAACTTTCTTTACATGATTGAGGCTTGCTGACAACTATGACAAGCTTTCTTCTGTTGTGTCAGTGCTAAATAGCAAGGCAAGACAGAAGTTGTATAAACCTGGTATTTTTGCCTGACTGGACAAAGCACAAAAGCCAAGGCAAGACAATGCAAGGCAAGGCAAGGCAAGGATGCTCTCAGCATTGAATTGTTTATTGCCACATGTGCTCACACAAGTACAGTGAAAAGTTTTCAGCGCCATCTTAGGTAAAGTTGCTAGGTACAGCATCTCGGTACAAAGCAGAAAAATAAAGAAAAAGTTAAAAAGTTAAACATCAGAGTCCTTCTTACTATAATGTAGAAAAACATAGAAACAACATTAACAGTTCAACAACACAGTCCAAAAATGCTTAGCCTTGCTGAGGCTTGCAGTCCTCACAAGGGCTCAATCTTGCCCCCACCTCTGTGTTGGGCTGTCTGCTCCCACTCTGCTTTCCATGTTGAGTTTTCTTGACATTTTGCTTGTTTGGCAAGTTTGGTAAGAAAGGAATTTGATTATTAATGAGGCTACTTGGGCTGAGAACAAGGAGCTTACCAAGTTTTAATCACATCAATTAGCACCTCACCGTTGCATACTGAGAATTTCATGCCACTTGTGAAATGGATAAAGGAGAAGGAGCAAGATGCTCCGACCTTGACATAACTGTTGCTTTGTCCAACTCTACCAATCTTGTGACAGTCCACATCGCTCGAGTCCACATAAGACTACTTTTTATCTTTTCCTTTGGGGTATATTTTTCTGATTATTAAAATTCAAAAATTATGTTGATCATAGATGGCACATTGTACATCAATCTTAATTGCAATGGCTTCACCCCATATCGTGGTTTGAAGCAGTGTATTGCAAAGTCTATTAGCAGCTCCTCATTTGAACCTTTTTTATGTCAGATTTCTTGCAGATTTTCTTTCACCATTGGAATGGTGAAGAACAGTTGTCATGTTTGTGGGAAAACAATCCTTTTTCTTTTTTCTAGTGGTCCCTTCTATTCCTGAAGGTACTGACCCTTGAATCTTGTTTAGGTAAGAATTTAACTTGTAAGCTTAAACAAAGAGTGTTGGCAGACTGTTCAATCATAGAGGAACCTGAATTGACAAACTGAATGTCATATTTATCTTTAAGTTCTTTAAATGCGAAATTAGTTTATTAACAAGAAATGACTTGGAGTGAACTGGCAGCCTCCTGTACAAAACACTAGTTTTATTTGCCATTGGAAAATATTGCATAGATTGTTAGTTTCAAACCAAGTAAAAACAGTAGTGACAACAGGAAATGTGACTTTAAAAAGAATTTAAGGTATCATTCTGTCAGTTCAACAAAGAAATGATTGGGCATGGTGAGAAAATCAGATCCTAATTCACTGGGTTTATTTTACTCTGTTGGCATAGCTTAAATATTCCCCCTTTTCAGAAATTATCGATTTTGACGGCTATTTGACAGGTATTTACTTAGTTGACTCTAGGTGCTGTGCTTTTTTAATGATCATTTTTATTGACCTGTAATCGCATTATTTCAAGTTTTTCCCCTAATTCTACGATGTAATAAGATCCTTAGACCATCGAAGCAAAGAAAATATGAGTAGGCATAGGCCATTTGGCTCATTTGAACCTGCTCAACAGGCTTTAGTATGATCATGGTGGATCCTCTATCACAACCTTTTATCCTTTTTAATGCCTTAAGTGTCTAGAAATCTATTTCCTTTTTTAAATATGACTTCCACTGGCTTATGTGGTATAGAGTTCCTCAATTTCTGGGTCTGGGTGGGATGCTCTTCATAGGGCATGGCCCAATGGGCCAATATCTGCACTGTAGGGATTTTATGATTCCAAAGATTTTGAAACAAATAGGAAAAAGTCCCATTAATCTCTTTACAGTACCCAACCAGAGAGAATATTCTGATCTATCACTTCTGTAGGGCTTAATTTAACTAAGGTTTCAACTCCCAATATTGAAAATCTGATAGTCTCTTCCTGGACCCTTCATAGAATTGAGTTTTTTAAACTTTCTCAGCCTCAAATAACCCCTCCAGGATTTTAATAAAACATTTCAGGTCAGGAAGTTTGACAAAACTCATTGCACTGTGGTTATCTCTTTATTGACATTTCTCAAGAACCACTATTTTCTTTGGCCAAGCCCCTGCAAACCTGCCAAACTGAAACTAATAAAAATCTTTTTTGTTCAACTTGTTGGTGTTTCTCCAATGCAAAAATGAAAAGGATCTCACAGTGAACTTTAAAGAGAAGTTTGATGCACAAATGATTGCTTTGTTTGCTCATAAAATTTTCCCAATATAAATAAAATTCCAATACTGTCCAGGAGGCCTTCCTCTGGTACTGTGTTTTAAAAGAAAGCACAATGGCTACAGAAAGACAAGTTAATTACAGCTAGTTCATACACAGAAATAATTTATATTAAATTGATATTTTGGGTTGCGCGGTGGTTCAGTAGTTGGCACTGCTACTTCACAGTGCCAGGGACCTGGGTTTGATTCCAGCCTTGTTTAACTGTCTGTGTGGAGTTTGCACATTCTCTCTGGGTGGTCCAGTTTCCTCCCACAGGCCAAAGACGTGCAGATTAGGTGGACTGACTATTTTAAATCGCCCATAGTGTCCAGGGATGTGCAGGCTAGGTGGGTTAGCTAAGGCAAATGTGAGGTTATGAAGAGTCATCTAAACTTGAAACATTAGCTTACTGTCTCTCCATGGATGCGGTCTGACTTGCTGTGATCTCCAGCATTTGTTGTTTTCAGTAAAAATTCCAGCATCTGCAGTAATTTGTTCCTACATTAGGATCATAGGGATCGTGTAAGAGGCTGAGTCTGGGTGGGATGAACTTCGGAGTTTTGGTGTGGACTCGATGGGCTGAGTGGCCTCTTTCTTCACTGTAAGAATTCTATGATTCTAAAGTACAGAGAAATCACACACTTCAATTTCTTTTGTTTACTATGTTTGGACCACTCTTTGTGATATATTTTTGCCAAAAGGAATGCGTAACTGTTGCAATGCATGCATTTATTCCTTTAAATATTAGTTGTTGCCTAACCTGTCATGTCTATTTATGGTCACCAACTCCCTGCTCATATCTTTTGTAGTTTGATTTGTTTAGATTTAGGACTTGGCTTTTGATTGGCTACTTCACTATCCAACTCATGGAAGAATTCCATTATGTTATGGTCATTCTGGTTACACAATTATTCCCAGAATTACAAATGAGTACATGCCAATAATGGCGAGGGAAATGAAACGTCAAAAGCTAGACTGTGTTTCTGGATTGAGATTACTGGCGTTTTGTCTGTAATCTTTGGTTCCCATTCATCAATCCTACTCCTGTCAACTCTAAAGATAGGTGAGTTGTTCCACTCCCTTCTCCAAAATGTGTTGTGATATCTGGTCCCTTTCATATGTATGCATGGTTAATAGCAGCTCAGAGGAGTCATAAACCATAGAGGAATCGCAGTCCATAGTGCAGAGCCAAAATATATAGTCATAGAGTCACCCGCTCTTGAAATTCTATCATTTAGAGGCTTTGAACTATAGAAAAACATATCATTTCAATTTCAGTAATTAGGTATTGTATTAAAAGTTCTTTATGTTTTATGCACTGATAAATAATAAAGATGTATTCTGCAAATATTAGTTGGTTATTACATTGATCAATATTTCATAATGGTTAAGATGCATTTATGCACTTTTTCCCATTGGTTAAAGTACTAGGATTCATTCAAACCTGAATAAAACAGTGTTTGGGAACTTTAAATGACACAATCTAAAGTGGTTTGAATTTGTAACAGTAAAGAAAGACTGGTCTGCAATTTTCACTTAAGGAAACAAGAAACAGACACCTGTTCCTGCGCTGCTTTGACTGACACAATACCTTACGTAGCATCTATTTACGCAGCTTGAATTGGCTTCCAAAGATAACATTTTCAAGGGTTTATTTTGACAGCTGAGATCATTATGCATGTTTGGCTGAATTTCAAACACTGGTAAACCACTTATCTCAGCAGCAGTTGTGTAGGCAGTTTGATTGCCAGTTATAAGATGTTACAATGGGATTTTCTGTCATTATGAATAATAAATCGTATTTGTTTTTACAACAGATTGAGCACTGGTGAGGTTTTAACTTTGAGTGGTTCTGAGGTTTTATTTATGTATCATATATGGTTGCCTGTTAATTCTGTTGAATCCTTAAGAGTTTAATTTTCTTCAAAAACATGGCTCTTGAGGTCACCTATAGTGGGTACTGGATAAATATCTTCAATTATACATTGGTGACATGAAATGGTACATTTGAGGGGTGGGGAATTAACGGGACATGGGATTTATGAGGGGTATGAAGTATTTGGTGATTTGCTAATTCAAAATTTCTGTTTCCTCCATGAAATACCGATTCCCCGATTCCTTGTCCTTTTTATGGTTTTGTTACTATAGCTTTATTAAAATTCACGCTATATTGTAAATAGAATTATAATCAGAAAAAGAAAACAAATTATAGCATAAGGTCACAAATAAACTTAAAAATCACACAACACCAGGTTATAGACCAACAGGTTTAATTGGAAGCACACTGTTGGACTATAACCTGGTGTTGTGTGATTTCTAATTTTGTACGTCCCAGTCCAACACCGGCATCTCCAAATCATGACAAATAAACTTGTCATTATTATTTAGAATACCTGCCACACATGTCCTTCAGGACCCTAATTTATTTTGATAGTTAGATTTGGTTTAAGTAAGAACATGGGCAGGTGAGACTAGTTTAGTTTGAGGACATGGTTTGCATAGACTAGTTGCACCAAGGATGCAACTATTTCAATGCTGCATGACTCTGTCATTTTGACTTTGCCTTTCAAGTAAAAATAAAAAATGTGATAAACGTGATTAGTTCAATCAAAGGAAGTAAGGAAAACCGCTGATTTAATATTGGGTGGAATCTTATGGTTCTCCCTGAAGAAAATAGCAGGGCAAATGGTGGAACCTAACTGAGTGGAAGGCCAAAAATATGCTTCTGAATGGCTGGATAAAACTAAATTATTAAGTTTAGGGACATTTGATGGTGGGTTCAAGCTTCCCAACATGTATTTGCTAATTTAAAGGCAATTCAAAGGTAATAATCATTAAGTTCCCCTTCCCAATTTACTTATCGGTGAGCAATACAAACCTTTAGATTCCTGACTACATAAACAGTCAATTCTGCTACAACACATGTTTCTTCAACGCGAATTGGCTCTAACACGATGAAGATTTTAGACCATTATTTGTAAAACACGAACTTCCCTTACCTGTATTAGCTATGATGTGATTCTGGGCCCCTGATTGGTTGGCTAAACTGATTGGTTTAAATGATCCTGCTATTACGAGATGTTCTTATATTGTGGGACTGTACGGGAACAGAACTATCGCATTATATCAAAACAAACTGTAACTCTCTCACACACACATGAGATGAGCCTGTCAGCTTGCTAGAGTTCATATGAGTAGCTGCTATTCTTTCTTCGTCCCATGGGAAACATTATTTAATGACGCAGTGATTGAGAGGGTGGAGATGGAGAGGCTGACTGAGGAATGGAGGAAATCCAGGGCAGCAAGCCTGGGACCAGGAAGCTGGCCAAGGGAGAGGAGGTAATCTCGCTGAAGGAGGCACTGGATTTAAAGGGAGTCGTAAGAGGAAGATTTACCGAAGAAGACAGGGAGTACAAAGGTGAGAGACTAGCGAGGGAAGCCTGTAGTCTGGGGCATGAAGCTCACCCTGGCAGGATGGTGAGCTTATGGAAGGAATGTAGGGTAGGGAAGGCCATGTGTCTTGGGTGTTGGGATGGCAGGGCAGGGATGGTAGCAGAAATGGTCCAAAGGAATAGGTTCTTGCTTATTGAATGGAGTATTGGGAAGTGGAGAGAACAGTGACAGTCAGAGAGCGTGTAGAATGCTTTCAAATAACAACAGCACAACTGTTGGGTAGAGAATGCCATCATAGGTAGGACAAAATAGTTGGTAACAGAAGTGTCAAGGCTGACCAAGGAATAGCAACAAAATAGCAACTATCCCTCATAGTAGGAAAGAAGACGTGTAGATGGTGATGGTTATTGTTTCAAGGTTAACAAAGAGAAATGGTTATATTGACCTGGACTTACACCAAGTAGGCATAACCTGGGACTCTTTTAAAAATGGCTGGCAGATCCTGATTCTGAGATTCTTGACCCCATTCCTGTTTGTAAGGTTTGGCATGGATACATGAGGGAAGGAAGGCTTGTGGAAGGGAATGAAGCATGGCATGAGGTCAACTTTTTAAACCTACTTTTCTGTCTCAAACATAGAACAGTACAGCACAATATAGGCCCTTTGGCCTTTGATGTTGTGCTGATCCTACTCTAAGATCAAACTAACCGACATACTCTTCATTTTACTATCATCCATGTGCCTATCCAAGAGTCGCTTAAATGTACCTAATGTGTCTGACTCGACTACCATTGCTGGCAGTGCATTCTACACACTCAACACTCTGTGTAAAGAACCTAGCTCTGACATCTCCCCTAAATCTTCCTTCAATCAGCTTTATGTCCCCTTGTGATAGCCATTTCCGCCATGGGAAAACGTAGAGACTAAAACTTTATCTATGCCTCTCATCATCTTGTATACCTCTATCAAGTCACCTCTTATCATTCTTCACTTCAATGAGAAAAGCCCTAGCTTCCTCATCCTTTCTTCCTAAGACATGCCCTCAGTCCTTGCAGCATCCTTGTAAATCTCCTCTACACCCTCTTTAAAACTTCTACTTCCTTCCTATGATGAGGTGGCCAGAATTGAACACAATATTCCAAGTGTGGCCTAACCAGCATAACCTCGCATCTATTAAACTCAGTCCCCTTGCTAATGAAAGCCAACAGATCGCATGCCTTCTTAACGACCCTATCAACTTGGGTGGCAACTGTGAGGGATCAGTGGATGTGGACCCCAAAGATCCCTCTGTTCCTCCACACTGTCAAGAATCCCACCTTTAACACTGTAATTTGCAATCAATATTTGACCTTCCAAAATGAATCACTTCACACTTTTCCAGGTTAAACTCTATCTGCCACGTCTCAGCCCAGCTTTGCATCCTGTCAGTGTCCTGTTGCAACCTCCAACAGCCCTCCACACTATCCACAATTCCACCAACCTTTGTGTCATCGGCAAACCTTACTAACCCACTCTTCCACTTCCACTTCCAAGTCATTTATAAAAATCACAATGGTCCCAGAACCACTCTGCGGAACACCATTGGTCACTGAGCTCCAGGCTGAATACTTTCTATCTACTACCACCCTCTATCTTCTATGGGCCAATTCTGTATCCAGACAGCCAAATTTCCTTGTATCTAAATGAGCCTACCATGGGGAACTTTATCAAACGTCTTGCTCAAATCCCTGAACACCATATCCACTGCTCTACCTTCATCAATGTGTTTTATCGCATCATCAAAAAATTCAATAAGGCTTGTGAGGCATTACTTGCCCCTCACAAAGCCATGCTGACTATTTCTAATCAAACTATGCTTTTCCAAATAATCATAAGTCCAATCTCTCAAAATCTTCTTCAATAATTTACCCACCACCGATGTAAGAATGACTGGTCCGTAATTCCCAGGGTTATTCCCTTTCTTGAACAAAGAAATAACATTTGCCACCCTCCAATCACAGTGGACAGTGAGGATGCAAAGATCATTGCCAGCAATCTCTTCCCTGCTTCCTGTAGTAACCTAGGCTATATCCTATCTGGCCCAAGGAACTTCTCTATCTTCATGTTTTTCTAAATTTCCAGCACATCCTCCTACTTAACATCACCCCGTTCAAGCATATCAGCCTGCTTCCACGCTGTCCTCACAAACGGCAAGCTCTCTTTCAGTAGTGAGTACTGAAGCAAAGTATTCATTAAGGACCTCCCCAACCACCTCAGACTCCAGGTATAAGTTCCCTCCACTATCCCTGATCAGCACTACCCTCACTCTGGCCATCCGCTTTCTCCTCACTTAAGAGTAGAACACCTTGGGGTTATCCTTAAAATACCTGCCAAGGCTTTTTCATGCCCTCTTCTAGCTGTGCCAAGTCCATTCTTCAGTTCCTCCCTGGCTATCTGTAACCCTGTAGAACCCTATTTGATCTTTGCTTCCTCCACCTTAAGTAAGCTGCCTTTTTCATCTTGACTAGATGTTGCACATCGATTGTCATCCAAGGTTCCTTCATTCTATGATCCCTTCCTTGCCTCAGTGGGACAAACCAATGCAATGCTCGCAACAAGTGCTCCCCAAACAACCTCCACATTTCTGTCATGCATTTCCCTGAGAATATCTGTTCCCCATTTGTGCTCCACAGTTCCTGCCTAATAGCATTGTATTTCCTCCTTCCCCAATTAAATTCTTTCCCATACCATCAGTTCCTATCCCTCTCCATGACTGTAGTAAAGGCCAACCAAATTATAACTTTAAACTAACAGCATCCATATGATCTTGCATATTCTCCAATACTAAAACACTAGACTTGGAACTATCTCCACTCATATCAGATCAACATAGGCTAGAACTCTTTAAAAAGTAAATTTATTGAATGGGTGGATCAAAACTCAGGAAACCTTTTAGCAAAAACAAAATGGTGCAACTCCAGAAGTAAATTGGAGCATTTACCCTGCAGTAATAGGGAGAGTAAACAGTTCACTATATATGATGTATGTGTCACTAGAAACATGCAGACTTCCTGATCTGTACTGCAGGGTTACAACTGGAGAAATATTTTATTTAATCAAGAATATTTGAAGTAGTGTGATATTTTTGTTGTGTCTGTCACTATTGAATTATAGGGGCTCATTCTGCTGCTTTTCCCTGAGTTACACAGACAGGTACTGTTTATTGTTGTTAGCTTAGTGTCTGGCTTGTTTTATTTATAAGATGCATATGAAAAATTGAGACCTGAATCACAAGGGAGAAAGATAGCTACAAATTTGCAAGACTTTAGAAACTATAACAACACTACAAATGGTTAATCAAGAAGAATTACCAATCCAAATGCATATAGATGATTATAAATGGATCAGTATGAACTAATATACAGTTGGAAAATCTGTGTTGGAACATTCCAATTTCATTCTGATTGATAGGTTCTTGCTGAGATGGGTATGTTTATTGGTTATCTTGTAAGGGTTTGAATAAGGTTTCCAACTACTTTGGTTGGCTATCTTTTTCAAAGTTTTGTGAAAACCTCACACTGTTGTCTACTGAATGGTAAACAGATGAAAATTGATCCTCCTTGTTTCTATATCTATTGTTATTGTATGATGTTTGCATGGGAAACGGACAACAGGAAGAGACATAAGAGTGTCAGAAACACAATGCAATTTGGTGATCTGGTTCAATAAAGGCCTGAACTATAGCTGAAACTCACTAACATTAGAATCATACAAACGTACACCACAGAAGGATGCCATACCCCTGCTGGCTTCTCACCATTGTTTTTAGTGCAAAGGTGTTGAGGCGGCAACATCTATGTCCTGATATGTTGAATATCATTCGACTTTAGGAAATACTCATTTTCCCTTCTGGTAAATGATGACCAGTTACCTTGACCAACACCTCTGAGAACGCATGTAATGCAAAAGACATGCACAGTTTTTCCATTGTCGTCCCCTTGTTTGATGAATTAACTCTTTGTACATCCAGCTATTTTGAGTGGGCATCCACAATGACTAAGAACATGTAGCGCATGAGAGGAGCTGCGCAGTTGATGTGTAACCAAGTCCAAGGTTTACCTGGCCATTCCCACCAATGTAGGGGAGCTGCTGGCAATAGGTTGTGTTCTTGAAGCCACTCTGGGCACAGCCCTGCCAACGTGGCTATGTCTGCATCCAATCCTGGTCACCAGACATAACGTCTTGCCAACATCTTCACTTTGGAAACCCTTGTGTGATCCAATCTGGCAGTGATCGTTTCTTGGGTCAATCACTCTTGCTCCACATAGTAAAATGCTCTCCTGTGCTGTGAGCTGGTCTCTCTGGGCCCAAAAAGGTTTCAATTCTGCTTGTGATGACCTTTTGGTTTCCCTCATTAGCACCACCTATTTCAGTTCTACATCCAAAATCAGATATTGTCAGTTGTGACTGGAAGTGTGTCCAGAAAATTTAAAACTATTATGGACTCTTCTAATGGCAGTACCACCTGCCAGCGGGAGGTGGCTCAATGCATCCACATTTGTTACGTGGCTTACCTGAAGGTGTTCCAACTTGTAATTATGTGCATTTTAGAATTAGAGCACATGGCTGAATTCAGCATGAAGCTATGGGCGGCACTACCTTGTCCTCTTTAAGTAAACCTAACATATGGCTAACATGGCTAGCCACCTGCTTTATTTTACAAGCCATCCTATTTTCATATACACCAGTGGAGATCTGTTGAAATTCAGCCTAAGGTTCTGGATTCAAACCCCACTCATTGACTAGGGCACAAGAATCAATGCTGACAAACTCCAGTGTGGCGTTTGAGGGAAAACTACACTGCTAAAGACGCATTCTTTTAGATGAAACTTCAAACTGCGATCTGTCTGCCTGCTTGGGTGGGTGTAAAAGATTGCGTGACACTATTTCAAGCAAGAGCATATGAGTAAGTGCTCTGCCATCTATCAATATCGCAAGAACAGATGTTCAGGTTATCATCATATTGCTGTTTGTGTACACATTAGATACTGTGTATCCCATATTGCAACAATAACTACACTTCATTGGCTATAAAATGTTTTGAGATGTCCAATGGTGTGGAAAGCATTATGTCAATGCAAATCATAGAGTTATACAGCACAGAAACATCCTTTGGTCCAACTCATCCGTGCTGACCTAGTCCCATTTGCAGGATTTGGCCCATGACCCTCTAAACCTTTCCTATTAATATACCTATCCAGATGCCTTCTAAGTGTTGAAATTGTACGCACCTCCACCGCTTCTTCTGGCAGCTTGTTCCATACACGCACCACCCTCCAAATGAAAAAGTTACCTATCAGGTCCTTTTCCAATCTTTCCCCTCTCACTTTAACCTTATGCCCTGATGTCCCTATTTTATGAAAAAAGACCTTGGCTATTCACCCTATTCATGCCCCTCATGATTTAAGCTTTCCCTTTTTTCATCATCTGTGTATAATGACCTATTGGCCAGACAGATTTTTTTTCCTCAATCTACTTTATGAAAATCTCTCATCATCTTGCAAACCTCATTACCATTTTTGTTCTAAGGAGGCCAGTCCTTTTTATTCCCCAAAATGAGCTTATTATTGGTGTCTTTTATCTTTAGTATTGTCCGACAAACCTCCCCTGTATCCTTTTGAAGGCAGTAATTAGAATATTGCAACACTTGCTATTGAATCGGTTGTCCTGTTTCTTCAATTCCAGCATACCAGGTTGTAGCCTTGCTTGTTATGTCTCCATTCCAGTTTTAAGATGCAGATTGGCAAATGTAGAAGACTTGGTTACCAGAGCTATCCACTTACCTGGAAGTAATTCAAGAATGAGCTGTGCCAAAACCACAGGGAAAAACAGATTAAATCCCACCTTGTCAACGTGTCCATTTCATAGAGTGCAACCTTTCAGTGAAGGCATTAGTACTTTGACATCTTATGACTAACAGCTGAATCGCAATTCACAGAAGCTATTGGGAAACCATTTTTTCCCCTTTTTCCACAAAGCTGGATAATTCATTGAGCTTGGAGTGACACCGCTGGGAATGAGTGGCCTCTGCATATTACAATGTAATTTGCTTGACTGCTCACAGATCTAGTTGTCATGGAAACTGCAAAGACCCATTCAGTACTGCTTAGCTATTTGTGTGAGAGTTTCTGAGCTGCTTCCAGCACCTCATCAAGCAGCACAGCATATTACACAGAATTCACATTAAACAAATCCTGTGTAATCAGACTAGATTTGAACTGAGAGGCAAGTGGGATTAACAAATTCATTTGAATGGCTCTAACGCTTTCTTGTTTCGGTTTGGTCACCCTACTTAACTGCCTGGCATTCAGTTCATTATGAGCTGCAATTTCCTCAAATAAATATATTGGCAAATCCACATTATCTTTAATCTTGAGCATAAATTCTCTTCCCTCACCATCAATTTTACTGCCCTCATTCACTCTCTGGACAGTATCGCAGGCTGCACCATATTGTTTGCATCCTCTACATTCTTTATGATTGTAAATTGGAACATCCTAATGTTGCTCCATTCTGCTCCTACCTTAGCGATCTGCTGTTGAAACTCACATCCATACCCTTTATTTCCTCCTTCTGGTGATTGGAACCAGGTGGATCTTATTGACTATGAGATTCTTGATTGGGGTTGTTAACCTGGTCCAATCAGGGAATACTCCCTTATCAAAATAAACAGGGGATTTTTCACTGTGTCTCACACCTGCACACACACAGCATGGGTGCTGGGAAAAGAAAAATCAAAAAAAAGGAGTGTCAGAGGCTCTGCTCACTCTGAGAGCTGGCTCTTGAGGGAACTAGACCAGTGTTCAAGGACTCTCCTCTTGATTGTTAAAAAGTACCAGAGTGTCAGATATCCTTTCACTCAGAGCTGACTCTTGAGGGAGCTGGACCAGTGTGTGTGTGTGTATAAAGAAAGAATAGAAACAGGAGTCTTCTCTTTGTTGATAAGGGCACTTGCTTATGTAAAAAAAGAGGGATTGGGATTTGAGGTTTGTCCTCATTTCCCTGAAAACTCGTTGAATGGTTGGGTTTGGGGCCTGGCTTTTCCATTCCTCTCCCTTGTAAAATTGCTGTTTCTTTGTATACAGCTGTTAATGTTAATTTATGTAAAAAAATACACAGCAGCAGTGCCATATAACTGCAGATTTCAGTGGTTCATAGACTTCCAGCCCTACTGTTATTTTGTGGTGCTATGAAATCCATGGATCCTGTATATATCTGTTTACATTCATTTTCAGTTATCTTTGTTATGTTTTTAGTTTCACTTCACGTTCCTGATCTTTGGGCATCTTGTGTGGAGGGGAGTAGGCAGGTCAGATGACCAACTCGTGGGTCTGCTCCTTGGCCTAGCCAGGCTGGCCATTAACAGGTCCAAGCAGCTGGCTGTGGAGGTGGTTGGCTCTGCTGACTTCCAGCACTCTTCTGCAGTTATGTTTGAGCCTGGGTGCCCTTGGAGAGGGAGCACATGGTTTCCATTGATGTTCTTGAAGCCTTGAGGGAGAGGTAGGCACTACAACGGGTGTAGTGCTTTATTTCCCCCTCCAACTCTATTTTCATTTAATCCCTACCCTCCCTTTTTAACTTTTTCATGTAATCATTGCTGTTATCAGGCTTTGTTTGTCAACGGTTCACTGGCTACATGGCTGGCGGAAATGTTGAATGAAGTTCTTACACAATGGTGTCTTTTTTTACTGAGTCATTGCCCACACAACCATGAGTCCTGTTGAGAAAAAATAAGCACTTCATCTGCCCAGGTGGTAGTGTGGAGGATGAAGAGAAAAAAAAGAGGAAAAACATAAGGGATTTAGAATCTCCTCAGTTTAGGGACTGATTCTGAGTTGGCTGGCCCAACAGCTAGTGTACTTTGCACATGTAAGTAAAGGGTGACTTAGTGACGGGATACCAGTCTCTGTGCAGTTATTTCACTCCTCCTTGGCTATATTTGATTGTTCTCCCAGCTGGTTTCTCATCTTTCAAACCTCATCCACAAAATTTAGCTCATTCTAAACTCTGCTTCCCACATCTTACCGTATATATTCGTGTAAAAGTCCACTTTTTTTATTTTTTTTTTCAAAGTTCAATTTATTGGGTTGACTAATACATGGGCACTAGTTTTGAGGGGCTGAAATTCCTGCTGCAGTTCAAAATACCATATTATTAGCGGAAGTTGATTTGGTCACTCAACTAATCCCGGGTAAAGAAGAAAAACACATTGAATTATGGTAAAGGTAATTACCGGATGAAAACAAGAGAAACATAAATGAATTACAGTAAGTAAATTTTATTTATACACACCAGTACAAAAATTTAACATGTCAAAGAATCATTGAAATCCTGCAAAATCACACTGTTCAACATTGTCATGCTGTGGTATTTATTAAAGTCTGAATGTGTAAGCATCTTGAACTTTCCCACCAAATTCTTCCATTTCCCTCCCATTTACTCATTTGTTATGAACTTCAGCAACATTAACAAATTTGTCAAAGAATTAAAGATATATGTAGCTAATATATCTCACTTTTATTCAGATATAATTGCACAATTAAAATGATTAACTTTTTAATGTATAATGAACAAAGTGCGATAAGTACTGATAGACTTAGTGCTGGTCTGAATGAATGAGTGAATTAAATCGTGCTTAGTAAACCAAGTGGGCTACCAGTAAGTAGAGTTATAAATGAATGAATGAATGAATGAATGAATGAATGAAGAAACACAATATAGTACACAAAGAGCGAGGGGTAGAAATACTGATATGAATGAATGAATGCAATTTCATTTAAGTGGGTTAAATGGGCACATACAGTTTCCTTTGTAAGAGGTTTATAATATGATATAGTAGGGTCGACTTTTACATGAGATATATGGAAAATAAAGATTTTTTTGACTAAAAATAAGGAATTGACTTTTACATGAGATCGACATTTACACGAGTATTTACACCAGGTCTTGTTCACTTGTCACTCCTATGCTCACTGATCTGTCTTGGCTCTCAACATGGCTCAGTAATAGGTCAAATTTAAAATTGCTTTTCATTTATGCCCTCCATATCCTAGTTCTGTCATAAGTGGCTGCAATTTCAATCTCCCAGATTCAAAGAGTTGTAATTTCTGCTCTAAACTACTCTGCCACTCAAACTTTCTGCTCCTTTCAAAGCCAAATCTTTAGTCACCATGCCTAATACTGTTTCATATTTTGCATTATGCCATGTTGTGTCTGATAACTCTCCTGTGAAGTGCCTTGCCATGTTTTTCTACTTCAAAGTTGTCACATAGATGCAACTTTTGTTATTCTAGATTTAAATAGTATCCTCTAATTTATATGTAGCAAGAATATATTATTTGGCATGTATTTCCAAACAATTCAACTCTTGATTTTCAAAACTCATACATTCTTGTCATTGTTCCTCAGCTCATTTTAAATGGCAGTTTTTAAGTAGATTGGTACTGAATTCACTTTTTAAAATCAATATGGTTGTTTTATTGAGCTATATGAACTTGGTTTACTGGATGTGTTTTGATTATTTATCTCTTTGAAGGCTTTGATTTTTTTTTCCTGGTGTATGTACTTCCATGGTGCCTCACCAAATCACCAGTTCTCCATATGCAACCCTAGTCAGTGAAAGTAGGCATGTTGTTTGACTAAGAAAAGGGGGATGTTATGGGTGATTCCAATCCTATCCCCATGAGCAGTCATGGGACCCTGGCTGATTTCCATTCCCTGAGTAAGGGCTTGAGATTTTTTGGAGCATTCCCTACCAACAAATCTTCTTCTCAGAAAAGTCAATTTAGAGGAAGCAAGGGTTTAACATTTGATACTGCACCCAATTTACAGGTGCAATGTGGCAGATGGCAAGATAGCCCCATATTAACCTGCATCGAAAGAGTCATTTTGTTTGTTGATCAACCTGTTGCCTTTTTAATCCCTTCATATATTTCCCTGTTTCCTTTACCAAAGAACATCTGGATATAACTAGTCTTCATGATGCACGCTTGGCATTGTACTGGACTTTATGATGAGCTATTTTAAATGTATTCAGAGTCTTCCTGCTCAAATCTATCTTGTAATTAATAAGACTGGCTGGATTCAATGATGACTTCCATCACAATGATGTTTGCCTCACATCCATTCTTGCTTCCCCTATGTTAAGTAGGTATTTTAGCAATGTCTTGGCAATGACTTGTTTATTTTAAATAGGATATAATTATCATTGAAATAATGCTGAAAAATAGTAAAATTGTTGGTCAGCCTCCCCATTCCTGTGTCCCATCCTTCTGCTTATCTATATGCAACCTACTATGAAGCATAATTTCCAATAAGGTGCTTCTGATAGTTAAAAACCACGTAATGGAGCTTGGCAGTTTTAATCAAAGAGTTTGTGTACTGCATAAAAAATAGCTACAATTTAAAAGCTAAATTGAGCATAGTTAATGTATACTCCATTTAAAATAATAGCACTGGTGAAAAAGAATGAGCTTTGTTCTATATATTTGGAAGTAACTTAAGTGACTGTGACAATTATTAAAATTTGTGAAAGAAATTACATAAACCTTTGGTGTTTATCTATATCAAATGACCATTAAAAGTACATGCGATGACATTAACTTGGAACTAATTGAAATTCTATTATTTATGGTCATCAACTCCACCCTTGGTGGGTTGGGAAATGCCTCAATGTGATAGATTCATAAATTCATTGATTTAACTAAACTGATTTTAGAAGAAAAAGTATATTTAAAGAAGCTGTACATCATAATCAATGACCATGGATACACTGAAAAATTTGCTTTAAAAAATGTGGAAATTCACATTAAACCACTCTGCACCTAAAAAAGTGGTAGAAAGTTATGATGAGATTTTGAGTGGGGCTTTCACCAACAGCTCTGAGTAATAAAACCAAAAGACCATAAAACATAGGAGTGGAAGTAAGATCATTCGGCCCATTGAGTTCACTCCGCCTTCAATCTTGGATGATGGGCATTTCAAGGCCACTTACCTGCACTCTCCCTTTATCCCTTAATTTCTTGTGAGATTAAGAATTTATTAATCTCTGCCTTGAAGACATTTAATGTCCCGGCCTCTACTGTGCTCCGTGGCATTGAATTCTACCACTCTCTGGCTGAAGAAATGTCTCATCATTTCTGTTCGAAATTGAACCCCTCTAATTCTAAGGCTGTGCCCATGAGTCCTAGTATCCTTGCCTGCCGGAAACAATTTCCCAGCGTCCACCCTTTCTAAGCCATCTTATAAGTTTCTATTAGATCTCCCCTCAGTCTTCTGAACTCTAACGAATACAATCCGGTATCCTTAACAGTTCATCATATATTATGCCCCTAATTCCAGGAATCATCTGTGTGAATCTCTGCTGGACATGCCCCAGTGCCAGTGTGTTCTTCCTGAGGTGTGGGGCCTAAAAGTGGACACCGTATGAGGCCTAACCAGAGCTTGATAAAGTATCAGTAGCAGCTCACTGCTTTTACATTCCAACCTTCTTAAAACAAATGACAACATTACATTTGCTTTCTGAACCATGGACTCAACTTGCAAATCACCCTTTAGAGAATCCAGTACTAGCACTCCCAGATCCATTTGTACTTTGGCTTTATGAATTTTCTCACCATTTATAAAATAGTCCATGCCTGTATTCTTTTTTCCAAAGTGCAAGACCTCATATTTGCTCACATTGAATTTCATCTGCCATTTCTTGAACTGTTCTCCTAAACTGTATAAATCTTTCTGTAGCCTCCCCACCTCCTCAGAACTACCTGCCTGTCCACCTAACTTTGTATCATCAGTAAACTTGGCCAGAATGCCCCCAGTCTCTTAATTTGTTTCCCTACAGTGTGGAAACAGGCCATTTGGCCCACAAGTCCACACCGACCCTCTGAAGAGTAACCCACCCAGACCCATTATTTACCCCTGACTAATGCACCTAACATTATGGGCAATTTAGCATAGCCAATTCACATGGTTTGCACATCTTTAGATTGTGGGAGGAAACCGGAGCAGCCAGAGGAAACCCAAGCAGATACAGGGAGAATGTGCAATCTCCACACAGACAGACAGTCACCGGAGGCAGGAATTGAACCCGGGACCCTGATGCAGTGAGGCAATAGTGCTAACCGCTGAGCTACTGCATGATCCAACCTGAAATGGTTTTTCTTTTACCTGCTCAGTCACCTCCTGTACATTTCCAGCATTTACAATTACTCTCAAGTTTGCAGGAATTTATGTTTTATCTCTGCTGTTTACAAGCTGTTCTCAGTGTCAGACCACTGCTTTTATGATCAACTTTTTGATCTGACATGCTGTTGATACAGCACCAAAGTAACCATTGTTTGATGACAAAAAATGATTTAGAAAATGTTTTCAAAGAGATTCCTGTATTTAAGTATTCCAACCATTCTTTCTGTTTGAAACCCCTCGGCTACATTTCCAGCACAACAACCTTTTCAACATTTTCTCTGAAAGGAAGTTTACAAAGTGTGAATATTTACTTAAAGTCCTTTAAAGTTACAAAAGGAATTCAATATAACACATTTCATTTGTATGAATTCTATCCAAGACATTGGTCTGAATCTTACCGCAGACTTTGAGATTCCAAAGTCAGGACAAATAACAGGCCCTAACTGTGACCTTGTTGATAGCAAGCCTGGCTTGGTAGTTTTATTGGAGTTGGCTGCAAATTGATTACCTGGGAGCTCATCATCCAATTAAAGATGGCAGGCCGGTTCCTGATGCAGGCAGCCCTTTCAGAAAGCTTGCAGTTCTCAAACCTCAGCATCCCCATCACTAGAGATGGTCACTGCTGAGGCAGGCAGGAGACCTTGAGTTTGCTTAGTGATTGGTGTTACTTTAATGGGCAAATAAAAAGTGTGAATGGGTAGAACTAGTAAAAAAAAGGAGCTGCAAGGCTGACTGTTGCCCTTAACAGGTTTTGTACTTAAGTTAATCAGTTAGGAAACAAGTGTGATTTACTGGTGTGGCCAATATATGAAAAATTACTGGAGATAATTTAGTGATAGGAAGAAGAGGAGGAGATAGACAGATTTCTAATTAGTAATAAATTGAAGGGATCTGGAGAGTGGGCAGGAAAGTGGAGTTGAGACCAAGATGAGATCAACCATGATTGTATTAAATAGCAGATCTTGCTTGAGAGGTTGAAATCTGTCCTGTAGCCACCCAATTTGCACTTGCTAACTTGATGCTTTACTCTCATATCATTTGGTTATGAGAGCAGCTGGTTGCAGCTATTTGCAGCTGGTTATCAAAGCGCAGCAGGTCAGGCAGCATCCAAGGAGCAGGAGAATCGATGTTCCGGGCATGAGCCCTTCTTCAGGAATCCTGAAGATTCCTGAAGAAGGGCTCATGCCCGAAACGTCGATTCTCCTGCTCCTTGCATGCTGCCTGACCTGCTGCGCTTTTCCAGCAACACATTATCAGCTCTGCTCTCCAGCATCTGCAGTCCTCACTTTCTCCCAGCTGGTTATCAAACTCTAAATAGAGTTATATGATATCTGGTTGATGTCAAAGAACAAAGTGTGGAGTGGAGAAGGGCATATGGCTGGCTGTTAATGTTTGCTCTGCTCCCCTCTGCTTGTAAAAATCCACACCCAGTTTTTTTTTAAAATATTTTTTCTTGGCATCTTTCTTAGAAGAAAGTTACCTTGAGAGACTCCTCTGTTTTTATTTAGTAGTTTAGTTGAATGCTTTGAAAACTGATGTGCTCATTTTAAGAGTAAATCATGACCTAACACGACATTCATTACATTGATGGCTGCTGCCTGGCACAAGCTTGAGATTCCTTTAATAATGGAATCTATTTACCGTGAGGAGAGCATCATTGAAAAAAGCAGGTTTCTGTAATAGTGATTGATCACAATTTCTTGATGTCCATTATCTTACATCACAACAATTCTACAACACAGCTGCATCAATGCACTCATTTCTATGCAGTTTGAATCTACTTCTGGAGATTTTTGTGACATTTTAGTCCCTCTGTACCACATTAAATATTGGAATCATAATTTCAAATCCATTCCATTATTTTTGTGATGTGGAATTCAGTGTTTAACATTCCAAACATCTCAGTTATGCCTTCTACATAATCTACAATTGCACAGTAAGTTCTGAAAATCATGCATATTCATTGTATTAGAAAGTTGTGATACACTTTTAATTCCGATTTTGAGTTTCTACAAGCATGCATGGTAGTATTTAATACAGCTTTACAGTAATGCTAAAACTTCAGATTGTTGTAGTGGAATGCTAGAATAATTACAAGCCCCTTTATGACCTACTATTATACACATCATAGGAACGGTTTTATTAGAGACATTTCAATACCAATACTGAGAATTCTTTGAGCCATTTGCAATGAAACCTGCGCGATGAAGTGTAGTTACCTCATGAATTTTGCTCTGTATGTAGCTTAGTTTCAAGTATATGAAGTATCTTAGACAGTGTTACCTTTGATACATGTTTGGATTTGAGGTTATATATCATGTGCACCAACAAGTGGATTTCTAATTGGGTCCCAGGTTGCAAAGAAAGTAATAGAAGCAGGTAGAGATTATGAGAATAGACTGGCAGCCAAGATAAATAGAATCCAAATGTTTTCTTTTGGCATATAAATAGTGAAAGGGCATTAAAAGGAAGGCTGGGGCCAATTCAGGATCAAAGGGGATTCACACATTGATACCGAGGCCATAGCTATTATAGCAAGTGAATATGCTGAAAGTGTCCTCTCAAAGGAAGAAAATTATATTGAAGACATAGTAGAGGAAGAATTTGCTGAGATACTGGGAGGACTAAAAATGAGTAAAGAGTACATACTAAAAAGGCTACCTTAAATGTGAAGTTAATAAGTCGCTAGCAACTCTATGAAATGCACCTGGGTATACTGAGCTAAGGAACAGTAGAAATAATTAATGCGTCAGACATAATCTGCCACCTTTCAGATACTGGGTGGTGCCAAAAGATTGGATAATTGCAAATGTTACAACTTTTGACAGAATGGTAGGTGCAGTAAATGCAGACAGTCACTTTAATGTTCTGGTGCTTTTAGAATTAACAGTTTGTGAAAAAAAACAGGCATTTAGAATAATGTACATTAATTCAGGAAAGCCAACATAGATTTGTTGAAGTGAAATTATAGCTAACTAACTTTATTGAATATTTGAAAATATTTGATGAGGGCAGTGTGGTTGATTTGCAGTATATAAACTTGATGAGGTTCCATATTAAGGGCTTGTCAGCAAAGCCTGTGGAATCAAAGGGGGAGTGGTAGCACAGACATGAAGTTGGCTAAGTGACAAAAAAAAAGTGTTTTTTTGTTAGACTTGAGTGGAGTGGGTTTAACGTGGAAATGGTACTAAGATCACTGCCTTTCCTGATCTATAGCAATAATCTAGACCTGGGTCTGAAAGGGAGAATATCAAAGTCTGTAGATGGCATAAAACTTGGTAGTATTGTGAACTGTAAAGAGGAATGTGATAGACTCCAAGAGGGAAAGTCAGTGAGCAGGAAAGGAATGGGCAGTCACGTGGAAAATGTACATGCAGAAAAGTTCGAATTGGTACTTTGTATGAAAATGAGAAGCGGCAATATAAAATAAAGGACCTGGGGATATATGTGAAGTAGCCATTGAAAGTAGCAGACAGGTTAATAAAATGATTAATAAGACATAGGACCTTGGCCTTATAAACAGGAACATGACTTTAAAAAAAAACTGGCTTTGCCTCTACTGATATGTTTTGTCCAATACTGGACTCTATGCCTTTAGGGGTGAATCTTGTATTCTTTTGGCTAAATTCAAGTTGCTTTGGAGAATTTTTTGATTTGAGGTCTAGCACTTTTTCCTCACCCTATGTTATCAAGCTCATCGCATTATCTATTCCATCCTTATGGCATCCCTCATGTCAATTTTCAGCCTCATCTTACCACATGCTGTTCCTGGAAACAACTTGCCAATTAGCGGATATCCCAGAAATTACTAGTAGCCTGTTTGCCTGTCTGTGCCAACTTTAAAAGCTCACTGTGTACCTGACATGCACTGTCACTTCAGAGATCTCTGAATGGTTCCTGACATTTGCCCAGAATATGGCAATGGGAAATCGGTCTCCTGCTGTGCGAGCTGAGACCTGGAGGCTGTGCTGGACAGAGTGGTGCACAGAAAGGACTTCCTGTTTTCCCAGAACCAGTAGTGGGGGATATGATAACTGACCACATAGATTGGGTTCTGGGGACACCACCCAAGCCTGTGCAGTCTCAACTGTCTGGAGGAATGCTAAGCACTTTATGTAGAAGATCAATGACCTTCTCTACTTTGCCAGAGCAAGTCCCACCAGCTTCACTATGATGCCTCACATTATCTCTGTTCCCATACCCACATCTCTCCAAGGTCCATGCTGTACCATTCCCATTAATGCCTGCAACATCTTCCCCTACTTACTGTCACTCATTCCAATGCCCAAAACCACTAATCTTACATGCCATTAGCTTTACCGATTCACTCTGGACTCCTCCCCATTTGCACCAAACATAACACCTATGCCACCCACGTCCATCTCCCTAAGTTTCTGCCTCTCTGTCTCATTCCAGGAAGGAATGAATGTACAATAGGACAGAAAGACTCAAAACGGATAGTAGACTGCCTGACATTAGGCTCCTCACCACTTAGGTGAATAGCATCCTGATTCTAAGCTGCTGCGCTGGCATTGAGGCTTCTTTGACTTATTGTGCTGGGACCTTTTGAGCAAAGGCTAGCCCCTTGACTTAACTGAGGCCTGTTGACAACTATGAGAAGCTTTCTGCCTTTGTGACTGCACTAAAAAGCAGGGCAAGACACAAGTAAGATAACCTGTTATCTCTGGCTGAGGGGGCAAATGCAAAAAGGCAAGGTAACAAAGCAGGGATTCTGTGAGCAGCCAGTTAGGCTCGGAGTAAGTCAGTACCATGACAACAAGCAAAAAGCCTGGAAGAGTAGCTTGATCTGAGTGTGTGCCCCTGATCACATAGTGACCTTATTGCAGCATTACATCAAGAGTTGCCAGTGCAGCCTGAGATGTCAGGAGGCTGAAAGAACACAGCAAGCCAGGTAGCATCTGGCTTGCTGTGCTCTTCTAGCCTCCTGCCTGTGTATTTTGGATTCTTGCGTCTGCAGTTTTTTCGTCTCCAGCCCAAGATGTAGCATTGAAATACATAAGGGGAAACAATCTCTCTCTCTCTACCCTTATTAAGCCTCTAAGAATTTTATATTTTAATAAGAACTCATCTCATTTCAGCTGTAGTCTGACCTTGTCCAGGTTTAGCAAACCCCCCCCCCCACTTTTATTCTCCATTCCATTGAAATAAAGGCCTATATTCCACTTGCCTTCCCTATTATCTGCTGAACTTTGGATGCTAGCTTCTTGGAATATATTCACTAAGACTCTGAAATCCTGTTATAGTAAAGCTTTCTGCAGTATTCCCATTTAATTAATATTTACTTCTTCTATGCTTCATGCAAAGTGCATAACTTATATTTAATCTGTGGTGTGTTTGCCCATGCACTTACACTGTCAATATACCTCTGAAGACTCCTGGTGTTATCCTCACCACTTGCCTTTCCACCTATTTTGTCTCATCAGCACACTTGGCAGTAGTACATTCACTTCCATCTTCCAAATCATTAGTAGCTATTATAAGTATTTGTCCCTCTACCACTGATCCCTCTGACATTCCACTAGTTACAGTTTGCTGTCCTTTAACTACCTTCTTTATCTCAAATCTCTACCTTCTATTAGTTAGCCAATCCTCTGTCAATGATAATATACTACCCCCAAACACTATGGATTCAACTCATTAAATAGCTCTATGTGTGGTACCATTTTGAACACCATTTCAGGAAAATCCAAAAATGTTACCTCTACTGGTTTCCCTGTATCCACCCTGCTTCTAACCTCCTCAAAGAATGGCAATAAATTTGTCAGGCATGAGAGTCCTTCCCGAAGCCATGTTAATTCAGCATGATTATATTCTGCATTTCTAAATGCTCTGCTATTACATCCTTTCGAACAGACTCTAACAATTTCCATATACTGGTATAAACAGTTTCTTGTCTCCTTTCCTTTTTTTTGAATAAGGGTGTTTTATTGGCAGTTTTTCAGCCTGCTGAGACTTTTCCAGAATCTAAGGATTTTGGGAAGATTATTATAAGTGCATCCACAATCTCTGTAGCTATCTATATTTTCAGGAGTGCTGTTTTTGCCCTGCAGCTGCTGTTGTTTTTGTCCATGAGTGCTGCTGTTTAAGCATTTTTGGCTGATGACAGATGGTGTCTTCTTAAAGCACTGATATTATTACAGCCATAAACTGACTTTTCCCTGGATTATGTGGCCTTTTAACACCTTTATTGCTTTGAGTTATTTATGTAAATACCACCACTAATCACTACTGGTAGCTGGGATAGTTGGTGTAAAAAAGCTGCCGCTGATCCTCGTTCATAGATATTTTTAATCCACCTATTCGGAGATGTTAAGGCACACCTCGGAAGCAGGTGTGACTTGAACTTGGGCCTTATAGCCCAGCAGTAAGGATATTATCATTATGCTACAAACCCACCTAATCTTCCATTCTACTCTTATTAAACAAAATGAAAATCAAATTAGACAGTTCCTGTAACAAAAACACAATCAATGAAAACTTATAAAAGGTGAACGGAAACTTCCTAAATAAAAATAAAATTGTTTGGGGTGATGATTCACTCCAGTCCCTACTGGTGCCCACCAATCTGTAAAGGCCTCTATTGTGTAGGTGGATTCTACATGCTCTGTCTCAAAGGACACCCAAGTGCAGACGTAACCATTAAAAAGGAATAGGCAGTCAGGCAGTGTGATCTCCAAGGGTTTGAATGGTACTTTTCATTTTTCAACCTGTTTAATCAATCTGTTGACAGAGGTTATTTCACACCACAACAGCAGGTGGGACTTGAACCCAGGACTCCCGGTCCAGAGGTAGGAACACTACCACTGTGACATGAGATCCTCTTAATCGCCGTTTTTACTCTTTTAAACGAACAAAATTTGGTTAACTAGCCCTTGATGGGGCTCTGTTTTAGTTTTTAAAAATGTACATTAATGGAAACTAACACAATGAAACATAAACTTACTAAATCAAAGTAATGATATCTAGGATGATGATGACTCCAATCCCTCCGGTGCCAATCAGTCTCTAAAGTCCTCTAACATGCTAGTACTGGCGTGCTGTCTCTCCACTGACACCAGAGCAGAGCAACCTTGCCTAAATGACTGGGAGAGAGACTTGATTGAATTTATTTTGAATATTTGCACTCGTTTGTGATGTGGAAGTTTTCAGGTTTAGATGAAACTTTTCAAGTTTCAAGACTGGTGTGTCTGATGCAAAAATAAACCCAATAAACTTCCCCATTCTTCTATCTATGCAGTTAAAAATTCCCAGTTAAAACCAACATACCAACAGATTCAAGTACAGTTTCTTCCCTGTTATTGGACTTGTTATGTCATGGGTGAACCCTCCTGCTTAATTTAAAGCAGCAACACAGAAAAGATTTATCCTGTGCAGTAATCTATGAAAAAATCGAGAAGCCAAGAACTATTTAAAGCAAAAAATTAGCAACTTGAATTTTTAAATTATAACAGAGAATAATAAACTAACAACTGTTTATAACCCCTTTCTCTAATCTATCTTTTACTTTCCCTTCAATAATATTAATCTGATAACAACCCCCCTCTTCCCCTGCCCTGATGAAGATTTACTGAAAATTCAAATTTCAAAAGTAGCCAGCTGTCGAATTGTCTTTACAGATTTTCTCACCAGGTCAGTGTCGATGTTTTTCTCTGTGCAAATTCCTTCTCTAGACAGGTACATGCTAGTAGTCTACATCTGTTGGTCTTGTGGCAGTTTTCCCCGGTCTGACACCTCCAAAGCATCGGACTGTGTCATCGGCTTTTAAGGTTGTCAATATACTAAATTCAAACTTGATTGGAATTTGGTATTTTTGGGGTATGATTTAAACTGAGAGACCTAATTTGAATCTGTTTTTGTCTCCAGGCAACCAGCTACACTAACTGCTGGACCACATGCTACATCATATCTTGTTGAGAAAACTTGGTGCTGCTAGCGTTTAACTTTCTTAAAGGTACAATACACCCACATTTTCAAAACACATCCCTCCTTAAGAAAAAATGAACCATCTTCCTGAAAAGGTGGCTTCATTTTTCTATTTTTTTTAAAAACACATTACCCTAACATACAAATATCTTTAATATAAGTTCACCTTAACTACTTCCCATATACCTGTTTATACAAAACATTAAATAAATACAAATCTCACCTAAACTTTATGAGTTAAATGTGCAATAATGCGTCTGCAACTACATTCTTACAACCCGCAAAATGTATGATAAATTAAAAATCTGTAACATAAGACTCCAATGAGAATATGAGACTATTCTTGCCTTTAAAGTGTTCTAAAAATGCAAGCAGATTGTGATCATATACACAACTGTCTCCAACACATTGTTTGTGATATACACATGAAAATGTAAGGTCAGTACCAAACTCAATTGTTCTTTTTCGATCGTGAAGCATTTCCTTTGGTGGATGTTGATCTTCTTTGAAAAATAACCAACTGGCAGTTCAATCCCATTCTCATCTTCCTGTAGGAGTACAGCTCCAACTCCAATGTCACTATCATCGAGGGCAATTTTAAAAGGTTTTGAGAAGTTTGGTGTTCAAAGAGCTCTGCCAACTGTATCATGTGACTCACTAAAAATCGCCACATTGTCCAAATAGATTGCACAGTTTGTTAACCCAGCTACAACTCTGTTCATTGGTCTTTGGAATGTGGCAGGTGCGTTCTTCATTCCAAAGGGCATTACTCGAAACTGATATAGCCCATTTGGGTTACAAACGCAGAAATTTCTTTCACCATCTCTGATAAAGATATCTGCCAGTAACCACGCATTAAGTCCAACTTGGTGATGTAACTGGCTTGTCCGGCTTTCTCAATACAGTCCTCCAATCTAGGAATTGGATATGAATCTGATTTTGTAACGGCATTGACCTTCCGGTAATCCACACAGAATCATTGAGACTTGCCCGGTTTGGGAACTAAGACGATCAGCAAACTCCACTCGCTCTGGCTTGGTTTGATGGATGTCCTCACTGAGCATGGCCTCCACCTCCACCTGGACATGTCTGGCTTTGAAAGGATTAAGCTGATAGGGGTGTTGTTTTATCGGAGCAGTATTTCCTATTGCAGTAACTTATACTGCAGTAACAAATCTTTCAACTGCCTTCTATGCTTCTGAAACAGATAACTTACTAATCTATCCCACTCCCCAAGGTCTTCTTTATTTTTTAATCTATTTTGAGGCATATCAAAATCCACATCATCTGGATTTGATTCCTCATTCTGTGGGGCAGTAACTAACACCTGTTTCACCAGTTCCTTCTCTGAACCATATAATATGGACCTTTTTTTCTATCTGGCATCATTATTCGATAGTTCACCTGACTCAACTTTTTCTCAATTTGATAGGGATCACTAAACCTGGCTTTGAAGGGGCCTCCTATCACTGATAACAGTATTAAGACGTCATCCCCTCTGGAAAACATCCTAGTCTCAGAGCTTTTATCTGCTACCTGCTTCATTCTATACTGCTCCCTCTTTAGGTGCTGTTTAGCCAACTCACCTACTTGATTTAATCTCTCCCTCACCTCTGAAACATAATCTAAGTGACGAGGGTCCTGTCAATTTTTCTTTAATTAATTTCAAAGGGTCTCTAACTTCATGACCAAATATTAACTCGAAGGGAGTGAACTGAGTAGATTCGTTTGGAGCATCTCCAATGGCAAACAATACAAATGGGATCCCTTTATCCCAATCATTCGGGTAATCCTGACAGAAAACTATCAACATGGTCTTCACACTCTGATGCCACCTTTCTAAAGCTCGCTGGGATTCAGGATGATATGCATTGGATTTAAAATGCTGTATACCTAAGCTATCCATGACTTCCTTAAACAGCCTAGCAGTACAATTAGACCCTTGGTCTGACTGAATCTCTCTTGAAAGCCCATACCATATGAAGAAAGCTACTAACTCCTCTACCATCTTTTTTTGCCTTGATACTTCATCATGGAATTGCCTCTGGAAATCTGGTAGACAAATCATTATGGTTAACAAGTACTGGTTCGCACATTTAGTTCTTGGGAGAGGACCTACACCATCAATTATAACCCTCGTGACAGTTTCTTCAAATGGCAACAAAGATGCTGGTTTTATTACCACCTGTGGTTTAACCATTTGCCATGTATGACACATACGGCAAATGTTAACCACATCCTTATGCATTCCAGGCCAATAAAAATGTTTTTGTACCTTAGCCTGAGTCTTTCGTACCCCTAGGTGCCCTCCCACAAGTAGTTCATGTTTGCTACCCATAACACCTCTTGTCTGTATGCTACCGGCAACACAATCTGGTGCGCTTTGCCCCATTCCTTCTCTGCACTAACCTGTCGTGCTCTCCATTTCCGTCTTAGGATTCTATCTTTCAGATAATAACACTCCAGAATATTCTCTGCCTCCTTTTCGGAGTACACGTCCACATATATATCTTTTGTCGTCTTGTCTTAATATTGCAAGTCTCTTCGTCTTTCAGGACTAAACTTTTCTGTCTGACCCTCTGCCTGTTCAGGTTTTTCTTGCACCATTACATCAAACAGGATGTCCACTAACTGAACCTCAATTGTAATTTAAGTTTTTCTACCTCTCCTGCACTTGCCTGTTTCTCTGACACCTAAGTTTTTGAGTAACTCCCTTATAATTTCAGCTTTACTTTTGTCCTTGGTTAAACCCAAGTCTAATTTCTTTGCTAATTCTAAAAGTATGGCCTTTTTCTTTCCTTCTAAACTTTCTTGGCAGATTTGAGAATCATCTTAAATCCCAGAACGTCTTTAGCAATTTTAAGAGCCATTTCTCTCACTTTTAATTTAAACAACCACAAGTCATAGAGATTAAACAAACTGTCTCACCTACGTTTCTATTTAAAGATCTAGGACATTAACCTGAAAGTGTTTAAATCTGCTGGGATTTTTCATACCCCCAAATCTATTCAAATCTGTCTAAACCACTTCAAATCCCAACTGTTCAATTTTCCCCAGTCTTATACCCCCAAAGCATCAGATTGTGTAAGATTGTCAATATACTAAATTCAAACTTGATTGGAATTTGGTATTTTGGGGATATAATTTAAACTGATTGGCCTAATTTGAATCTGTTTTTGTCTCCAGGCAACCAGCTACACTAACTGCTGGATCACATGTTTTTTAATATCTTGTTGAGAATACTTGGTGCTGTCAGGTAGTCCTGCTCGCTTTTAACTTTCTTAAAAAGATACAGTACACCCACATCTTCATAACAGACTTCTGAATGGACCTGTCATATTTGAAGTTGAATGCTGATCTCGTTCTTTGTGCACGTTCTTTGCAGCTGTAACATTGTATTTTTAGCTCTATTCTTTTACACTAATACACTTTGTCTGTTATGATCTGCCTGTACTGCACACAAAACAAAACTTTTCACTGCACCTAGGTACATGTTACAATAATTAATCAAATCAAATCAAACCAAATGTGGACAGAAGGGAAGGAGGACGGTGTCTGTGTGTTCCAGCTGGTGCTCCGGCAAGTGTTGGTGGACCAGCTGGCCTCTTCCTGCCAGTCAATTTCATGTACATTGGTATGAATGAAGTAAATTGTTACCTCATGATATCAGTCTATTCAATTGACAATTATTACGTTGTCTCTAATCTTGGCCTTTTCAACTGAGTGCTATGTCGGTCTAAGGACAAATTTTGAATTTCAAGAAAGTAATTGTTTCAGCAAATATTTCAAGTAAAGCTAATATGTTGTCAGTACTGGAACGTTGAACGTCTGAGTCAATTGGCATCAAGTGATGGCAACATTGACAAGTTATCAAAAATTTCATCAGCGACCAGAGAGTATTTTGCAGAATGAGAGAATGTAAATGTGGAATGGTGCAAACATGTTAGATGGGCTGTGGAAGATTATGGAATTGTGAGCGACAAAGGACAATCTAATTTCTGGAGCCCTACCAAGTAAAGTGCTATAATCTGTGAAATACATAAACTTCCAATCAGAGTGTTAGGAAAAGAAGAGATCCTTGATTGGCTATTTGAGAACCTCAATCGCCTCCTGACCTTCCCCAATTCAAACCTAATTGGCTGGAGGGATGAGGTTGGGAAGGTAAAGATTCTCCACTCCATGCCTTCCTACTTGATTCTGTGTCCTGGCCACTTCCCCAGCCCATTCCTGGTTGGGAATTAAATTTCACTCCATATGTATAGACACACCCTTCCTCCTTCCCCTCACTGCCTGTTTTGGGGGATGGAAGTCCAAACAGTGAAACTACCAGAAAGTGGATCTGTTATCAACTCTTGTGGATTTAAGTTGCTTATCCACATTATGGCAATTGTGACTCTTGGTTGCATGCATCTCCCAGAAGACAGGAGGAGAAAGTCCATTCCATTCTTTTCTGGACCCATATTCCTATGTCAGCTGTTAATTAAATAAAACATCAAATTCATAAAGTAGTGATAAATTAGAATTGACTAACCTGAATAACCTGGTGGAATGTAGGGTACAATTTTTTTATCACAGAGAGCTGTGATTGAAGTCCTATCCTGAGTATGTTGGCACTATAAGATGGATGTACAATACTTCTGGAACTGAAGGGAATGGTTTGGTTCTCAACTTTGGATTTGTCCTTTCTGCACTAGTGAGGGGAAGGAGGAGGGGTGTGTCTATACATATGGAGTGAAATTTAATTTCCAACCAGGAATGGGCAGGAGGAAGTAACTGGGACACAGAAGCAAGTGGGAAGGCATGGGGTGGAGAATCTTTGCCTTCTCAACCTCATCCCTCCAGCCAATTAGGTTTGAATTGGGGAAGGCCAGGAGGTGATTGATGTTTAGATTAGACTTAGACTTACAGTGTGGAAACAGGCCCTTCGGCCCAACAAGTCCACAGCGACCCGCCGAAGCGAAACCCACCCATACCCCTACATTTACCCCTTACCTAACACTACGGGCAATTTAGCATGGCCAATTCACCTGACCCGCACATCTTTGGACTGTGGGAGGAAACCGGAGCACCCGGAGGAAACCCATGCAGACACGGGGAGAACGTGCAAACTCCACACAGTCAGTCACCTGAGGCGGGAATTGAACCCAGGTCCCTGGCGCTGTGAGGCAGCAGTGCTAACCACTGTGCCACCGTGCCGCCCTTCCTATGTTCTTCCTATGCCTCAGTGTTTTGTATTCCCCTACCTCAGGGAAGAGACTTTGTTTATTTATCATATCCATGCATTGCATGATATTATAAACCTCCATAAGGTCTCCTCTCAGCCTCTGACCCTCCAGGGAAAACAGCCCCAGCCTATTCAACCTCTCTCTGTAGCTCAAATCCTCCAACCCTGGCAACATCCTTGTAAATCCTTTCTGAACCCTTTCATGTTTCACAACATCTTTCCGATAGGAAGGAAACTCGAATTGCACGCAATATTCCAAAAGTGGCCTAATCAATGTCCTGTACAACTGCAACATGACTTCCTAACTCCTGTACTCAAAACTCTGACCAACAAAGGAAAGCATATCAAATGCCTGCTTCATTATCCTCTCTACCTGCGACTCCACTTTCAAGGAGCTATGAACCTGCATTCCAAGTCTCTTTGTTCTCAGGACCTTACCATTGAGTATACAAGTCCTGCTAAGATTTGCCATCCCAAAATGCAGCACCTCATATTTATTTAAATTAAACTCCATCTGCCACTTCTCAGCCCACTGGCCCATCTGATCAAGATCTCGTTGTAACCTGAGGAAACCTTCTTCGCTGTCCACTACACCTCCAACTTTGATGTCATCTGCAAACTTACTAACTATACCTATTATGCCCACATCCAAATCATTTCTATAAATGACAAAAAGTAGTGGACCCAGTAGCAATCCTTGTGGCACTCCACTGGTCACAGGCCTCCGGTCTGAAAAATAACCCTCCACCACCATCCTCTGCCTTCTACCTTTGAGCCAGTTATGTATTCAAATGGCTAGTTCTCCCTGTATTCCAAGAGATCTAACCTTGCTAACCCAGTCTCCCATGGGGAGCCTTGTCAAACACCTTACTGAAGTCCATATACATCATGACCATCACTCTGCCCTCATCAATCCTCTTTGTTACTTCTTCAAAAAACTCAATCAAGTTTGAGAGACATGATTTCCCATGCACAAAGCCATGTTGACTATTCCTAGTCAGTCCTTGCCTTTCCAAATACATGTACATCCTTTCCCTCAGGATTCCCTCCAACAACTTGCCCATCACCTACGTCAGGCTCACTGGTCTATAGTTCCCTGGCTTGTCCTTACTACCCTTCTTAAACAGTGGCACCAGATTAGCCAACCTTCAGTCTTCTGGCACTTCACCTGTGACTATCGATGATACAAATATCTCAGTAAGAGGCCCAGCAATCACTTCCCTAGCTTCCCACAGACTTCTAGGGTACACCTGATCAGGTCCTGGGGTTTTATCCACTTTTATGTGTTTCAAGATATCCAGCATTTCCCCCTCTGTAATATGGATATTTTTCAAGATCACCATTCTGTCACCATCTATTCCCCTACATTCTCTGTCTTCCATGTCCTTTTCCACAGTAAACACTGATGCAAAATGCTCGTTTAGTATCTTCCCCATCTCCAGCAGCTCCACACAAAGGCCTCCTTGCTGATCTTTGAGGGGCCCTATTCTCTCCTGAGTTACCCTTTTGTCCGTAATGTATTTGTAAAAACCCTTTGGATTCCCCTTTCCTATATCCGCCAAAGCTATCTCATGTCCCCTTTTTGCCCTCCTGATTTATCTCTTAAGTATACTCCTACTGTCTTTATACTCTTCTAAGGATTCACTCAATCTATCTTGTCTATACCTGACATATACTTCCTTCTTTTCCTTA
Organism: Hemiscyllium ocellatum; assembly: GCF_020745735.1. Taxonomy (NCBI): domain Eukaryota; kingdom Metazoa; phylum Chordata; class Chondrichthyes; order Orectolobiformes; family Hemiscylliidae; genus Hemiscyllium; species Hemiscyllium ocellatum. The sequence continues at coordinate 51,572,271 of NC_083424.1, forward strand.
ACCAAACTCTCAATTTCTTTAGTCATATAGCATTTCCTGTACATACCAGCCTTTCCTTTCACCTGAACAGGAATATACTGGACTCTTGTTATATCATTGCTGAAGGCTTCCCATTTTCCAGCCATCCCTTTACCTGCGAACATCTGCCCCCAATTAGCTTTTAGAAGTTCTTGCCTAATACCATCAAAATTGGCCTTCCTCTAATTTAAAACTTCAACATTTAGATCTGGTCTATCCTTTTCCATCACTATTTTAAAACTAATAGAATTATGGTTGCTGGCCCCAAAGTGCTCTGCCACTGACATCTCAGTCACCTGCCCTGCCTTATTTCCCAAGAGTATGTCAAGTTTTGCACCTTCTCTAGTAGGTACATCTACACATTGACACACTTAACAAATTTCACTCCATCTAAACCCTTAACATTATGGCAGTTCCAGTCTATGTTTGAAAAGTTAAAATCCCCTGCCATAACCACCCTATTATTCTTACAAATAACTGAGATCTCCTTACAAATTTGTTTCTCAATTTCCCTCTGACTATTCGTGGGTGTACAATACTATCCCAATAAGGTGACCATCCCTTTCTTATTTCTCAGTTCCACTCAAATAAGCTCCTTGGATATATTCCGTTGAATATCCTCCCTCAGTACAGCTGTAATGCTATCCCTTATGAATAACGCCACTCTCCCTTCTCTTTGCCTCCCTTTCTGTCCTTCCTGTTGCATTTGTATCCTGGAACATTAAGCTGCAAGTCCTGTACATCCCTGAGCCACATTTCTGTAATTGCTATGATATCCCAATCCCATGTTCCTAACCGTGCCCTGAGTTCATCTGCCTTCCCTGTTAGGCCTCTTGCATTGAAATAAATGCAGTTTAATTTATCAGTCCTACTTTGTTCTCTGCTTTGTTCCTGCCTGTTCTGACTGTTTGACTCACCCCTTTTCCCAACTATACTAGTCTCCAGTTGATTTCTTGATCAGTAAAGCCTTGACTCTTTGCCTTTAAAGACACAGATGCCTTGAACGTAGGTTGTTGTTTGAGTGACTAACATTTAGTCCTATTGAAACTTCTAAAAACGGCTGTTGCAAGGTTGCCAATGTTGTAGCAATTATATTCAGCCCATGGGATTGAACTACCCTTTTATTCCACTATATTCCAATATATGTGAGCATGATTTTCACACTGCCTTTTCAATTTAGCTGTCCTGATTTGATTATTCACAAGTTCCCTTATCTTGCACATGTCCTTTGTTTGTCTTTCACCGTTTTGTGATATTATTACTTCTGTTGTGTAACAATTTCCTGTCTCCGTTCTCCATCTAATCATTGACATTGTATTCATTTTATTCTCGAGAAAGTGATTTATTTTTGCTGTATTTTCCTTGGTCTGTTCAACCATACCTTCTAGTTTTGATGAAGTACTATGCCTGAAATGTTAGCATTATTCCTTTCTTTTCAGATACCCGCTAATGTACTGAGTTTTTCCAGCATTTCTTGTTTTTGTTGCAGATTTTCTGCACTTTTGACTATTATATGAGCTTGAGGGGTTGAGAGAGAGACACACACAAATCTGGCAACTTACCAAACAATAATTATTACGAAGTCAAAAGATATTATTTTGAAATATTACATTCCTGTTTAAGGGAAATGCTATATATTCAATTTCTTGAAATGAATCCAAAATATTTTAATTGTCTTGTGACCACATATCAAACTTATTTCTGCACACTTTAAGTTTTGTACAGTTTTCCCCCATTCCCATACCCTAACAAAATCTTTACAATAGTGTCTGATACCTAAACCACTTCATGGAAAATCTGCTAGAACACTGGTTCATAGGCTTATATTGTCACTCAATCATATCAAAAAGAAATGTATTTATTAAGTGCTTTTTAGGTCATCAAAACATTCCAAAGGATTTCACAGTATTTTGTGTGTTGAAATGTGCTAATCAAAGTCATTGCAACACTAAACACAATTAATTTGAAAACAATTTGACTGAGTTTCCTTCAACCAGCCAAATGGGTTAGGATACATACCCACCTACATGACACTACCACAAACCTTCCACTTTTTCGATGGGAAGCGTTAACTGTGTGGCCGGTTTAGAATAGTATCCCTACTCTATTAGGCTGATCATTTTCAGAGAAAAATAATGTGTTACTGCAATATTTAAAATGCAAAAGCTGCTGAAACAAAGACATGCTTTTTGTAAGAGAAAGAAAAAATCAGAAGGATGAGTAACCTTGGAAGTGGGAAGAACTCCCAGATTTTATTGGTTTAAATGTTTATTCCCAAAATAAGAGCAAAGATAATCTGTTTAGACCAGTGAAACCTGACAAAAAATGAGGTCCACATAAGACAGGTACAGACACTGTAGAGAGTTGTGACGGATGTAATCTGTGTAGTGAAGGTGTCCCTAAGTAGCAGCAACCATAATATGATTGAATTTTACATTCCGTTTGAGGTAGAGAAGAATGGGTCCCAATACGAGTAATTTAAACTTAAGTACAAACATTCATATAAGGAACAGGACCAGGCTCCTCAATTCATTCAAAAGGCATTTGATAAAGTTTGACTCCAAAGATTATTGGAGAAAATAATTGATCATGGTATAAGGTTAACAGGTGCCAATGGACAGATGTTTGGCTAGCTAACAGGAAACAGTGAGTAAGCATAAATTGATAATTTGCTGGTTGTCAAGAGCAAAGGTATGTCACATGGATCAATGCTGGAGCTTCAATTTTATTACAATTTATATAAACAACTTAGATGAAGAGATGGAACTAATTACTAAATTTTCTGAAGGCACAAGGTGGATAAAAAAGTAAGTTATGAAGAAGACGTAAGGAAGCTATAACAAAGGTTAAGTAAACACAAAGATTTGGCAAATAGACTTTAATGTTGGAAAATATGCAACTGTAAATTTTGGCAGGCAGAATAAGAAAAAGAAACATGTTATCTAAATAATGAAAGATTGAAGAACTCCGGAGTATGAATCGCGCAAGGTTGGTAATCAAGTGTAGCAAGTAATTAGGAAAGTAATAGAATATTACTGTTTATTGTGTGGGGAATTTGATATAAAGTAGGATAGCTATGTTTCAGATGTACAAACCACTTTCTTTTTATGCATTTGTGGGATGAGGACATTGCTGACTAGCCAGCATTTATTGCCTATCTCTAGTTGCCCCTAAGATGGTGGTGGTGAGCTGTCTTCTTGAGCCATTGCAGTCTATTCGGTGCAGGTAGATCCACAATGCTGCTGGGGAGAGAGTTCTAGGATTTTGACCCCCAACTGTGATGGAACAGCAACTAACTTCCAAATCAGGATGATGAGTGACTTGGAAGGGAACATGCAAGTGGTGGTGTTCCCATACATCTACTGCCTTCTAAATGGTAGAGGCCAAGATTTTAGAAAATGCTATCTAAGGAGCCTATCTGGAGTGATGAGTACAGTACTTGTTTCCTTATTTAAGGAAGGATGTAAATGAAAGCAGTTGATGGGACATTGACAAATCTAATACAAATCCTAATGCACAGGGTTTTTTTTTGAGGAAATGTTGGACTGGTTAGACTCATGTTGCAGAAACTTAGAAAAGTGAGAGTTGACTTGATCGAAACTTACAAGATCCTAATGGGTCTTGACAGGTTGTAGGTGGAAAGGATGTTTTCTCTGATGGAAATATCTATAACCAGAAATCACAATTTAAAAATAAATAATCATCTACTGTAACAGCTAAGGCCATGAGTCTTTGGAACACTGCTTCTTCACTGCCTTTTGTGGAAGAATCTTGAATGCATTTAAGGCAGAGGTAGATAAATTATTGAGAAGGAAGGGTATGAAAGGCTTTTGGGCTACGTGATAATGTTATATTAGTCATGAGTTTATTGAAAGGCAGAGCTGGTTTGAAGGGCCAAGTGGCTTACTTCTGCTACTAATTCATATGATTGTAACTTTCATTTCTCAATCGACTGCAAAATAATCCTAGAGGAGGTTTAATGACATCATCACTAAGCTAAATGCAGGCACAAATCCCTTTACCCATTAGAAATGTTGTTAGATGCATGACTAATCTCCATGCATACCATGTCCTCCGTGTACAAATTACTGAGTGAATGGAATGTGGCAATATTCTGAAAAATATATCTGGAATCACTAATGTATCTCTTAACCATGATATCTCTATCCATAAAAGAAAATGCGTATGTATTTCTAATGCTCTAAATCTCTCCAAATACTGCCGTTAAGCCACTTGAAAGTGAGCATTTTTTTAATAATGGAAATTCAGGCTCTTAAGTGCTACTGAAGATTTTGCAATAGGGTGATTGGACTGAGATTTGGGTCAATAATGATATTTAAACTTGGCTTGAAGTAACATAATATGCATTAGTGCAGATTTGAATGAAAAGTTAAGCTTTTCAGAGGGAGATTTATAGAAAATATTTCATCTTAGTAAAGAGCTGTTGACTTTCACATCCCTCATGCTTGATTTCTGGTTGAATAGCACGTAAATACAAAATACAATGAGAACTTTTTGTACAAGAAAAGTGATATTGTGCTAATAATCATTATATTTTCTGTTTTACATTTAATACTGTATTGTAATTAAACTAGTGAAGAAAGACTGATCCTCCTATTGTTGATTGTTCTTTCACCCATACTTTGACGAGTCAATTAAATATATTACTAACTGTGGGAGTCATTATGCATCTTTTTCTGGCTATATGTTCACACCTCCCATCAGTGTTAGGAAAGGCAATGTGAAGTTTCTCAATAATATATCTTTAGGAGCTGCTGGTTTGCTTCTCTTCATAATTTATCTGTGCTGAGCACAGAGCATATTGGAAATGAAGGCTCACACCTTTTGAGGCCACATTTCCATAATGCCACAGCAACCCAATTATGCTGTCTTACAAAGCCAATGATTTTCAAGTCCACTTAAGGATGGACAGATATCATATTATTTTATCATTTCAATTGAGCAACTTAATCATAAATCATGTCACACAAAGGTATAAACTACACATGGATGCTTTCAATGGGAGCTTACTAGACCATCCAAAATGTTCTTACTCTTTCACTGCACATCCTCAAAAAGATGTCTTTTAAAGTGTTGAGTTTAAATATAACAAGCTAGATTTCATCAGTAGTGAATACATTGCCAAAATAAAGCCAAAACTACACTGTCTCCTGTCTATGTAACTCTAGCACAAAATAGCCAAAGTCTCATGGTGGGCTTCAAATTATATTTATACCTTCTACTGGCAGACTATTTAGAGGGAGGAGAGAAAATATAATATTCCTGCACAAGCTTGGAGGTAGGATATGCACCAGAAAACTGTAACAAAGTTAAGCCATGCATCTGAGCAATAGATGGAGGTAGCCAACATATGTTTACAGACCTGTTGCATCAGAGAATAAGATGGTGTGTTGCATCAGTGTATTCCCAATTCCTCCACCTCCGCTGTATCTGCTCCCAGGAGGACCACCACAGAACACACCAGATGGCCTCCTTCTTTAAAGATCATAATTTCCCCTCCACGTGGTTGAAGATGTCCTCCAATGCATCTCATCCATGTCCCGCACCTCCGCCTTCAAACCCCACCCCTCCAACTGCAACAAGGACAGAACCCCCGGTCCTCACCTTCCACGCCACCACCCTCCAGATAAACGCCATCATTCGCCAACATTTCCGCACTTACAAACGGACCCCACCTCCAGGGATATATTTTCTTCCCCACTCCTATCCACTTTCCGCAAAGAGCATTCCCTCCGTGACTACCTGGTCAGGTCCCCCCCCCCCCCCCCCCCAACAAGCTGCCCTTCCCTCCTGGCACCTTCCCCCGCCACTACAGGAATTGCAAAATCTGTGCCCACACCTCCATCCAAGGCCCCAAGGGAGCCTTCCACATCAATCAAAGGTTCACCTGCACTTCCACAAATGTTATTTATTGTATCCATTGTTCCCGTTGTGGTCTCCTTTACATTGGGGAGACCAGACGCCTTTTCACAGAGCGCTTTAGGGAACATTTCCAGGACACCCACACCAATCAACCCCACCACTCTGTGGCTGAACATTTCAACTCCCCCTCCCACTCTGCCAAGGACATGCAGGTCCTATGCCTCCTCCACGTCACTCTCTCACTGCCTGACGCCTGGAAGAAGAACGCCTCATTTTCCATCTCAGAACACTTCAACTTCAGGGCATCAATGTGGACTTCACCAATTTCCTCATTTCTCCTCCCCACATCTTACCTCAATTCCATCTGCCAGCTTAGCACCATCTTCATGACCTGTCCCACTTGCCAATCTTCCTTCCCATCTATCCACTCTACTATCCTCTCCGATCTATCACCTTCATCACCACTTCCATCCACCTATTGCACTCTTAGCTACCTTCTCCCCAGCCCCACCCCCTCCCATTTATCTCTCTACCCCGGAGGCTCCCAGCCTCATTCCTGCTTAAGGGCTCCTGCCCAAAACGTCGATTTTCCTGCTCCTTGGATACTGCCTGACCTGTGTTTTTCCAGCACCATTCTAATCTTAACTGATCTCCAGCATCTGCAGTCCTCACTTTCGTCTCAGTGAGAAACCCTCCTCATTTAAACATACCTGGATCTACAAGGTTAATAGAAGGTAGGAACAGAATAGGAAGCTACTGGGCAGTATTTTAAATTCTCAAACAGTATTTTCATGAGGCAATCTGTTAAAAATGATAGATTAGTCTGCACCTGCCCCAAAATGAACACTAGCCATTTTGCCATGTACCTATTATGAAGTTAGAATTGAGCTCTTGGTTAAAAACTATTTTAAAAGGGGTGCTCCTTATTTTAATTGTTCACATCTTGCCCTTTAAGAGATACCATTTGTCCCTCATTTCTAGGATGAACTAAGGGAGACTGAGACTGGGAATCTTTTCTATTATTTTTGTGTGAGCCTACTCACTACGGCTAATGGCTACTCAGGGGAAGTTATGATCACCAGCACTACCATCCCCTGTCACCAGGATGACCAGAATGCATACTAATGTAACATCCAACACCTTATTTAGAGTCATAGAGATGTACAGCATGGAAACAGACCCTTCGGTCCAACTCAATCTAGTCCCACCTGCCAGCACCCGGCCTATATCCCTTCAAACCCTTCCTATTCATATACCCATCCAAATGCCTCTTAAATGTTGCAATTGTACCAGCGTCCACCACTTCCTCTGGCAGTTCATTCCATACCCGTACCCTGTGTGAAAAAGTTGCCCCTTAGGTCTCTTTTATATCTTTCCCCTCTCACCCTAAGCCTATGCCCTCTAGTTCTGGACTCCCCCACACCAGGGAAAAGACTTTGCCTATTTACCCTACCCATGCCCCTCATAATTTTGTAACCTCTATAAGGTCACCCCTCAGCCTCCGACGCTCCCGGGAAAACAGTATAAGACTGCTGAGCCTCTCCCTTTGGCTGAAATCCTCCAACCCTGGCAACATCCTTGTAAATCTTTTCTGAACCCTTTCAAGTTTCACAACATGTTTCCAATAGGAAGGAGACCAGAATTGCACGCAGTATTCCAACAGCGGCCTAACCAATGTCCTGTACAGCCGCAACATGACCTCCCAACACCTGTACTCAATACTCTGATCAATAAAGGAAAGCATACCAAACACCTTCTTCACTATCCTATCTAGCTGCGACTCCACTTTCAAAGAGCTATGAACCTGTACTCCAAGATCTCTTTGTTCAGCAACACTCCCTTGGACCTTACCATTAAGTGTATAAGTCCTGCTAAGATTTACTTTCTCAAAATTCAGCACCTAGCATTTATCTGAATTAAACTCCATCTGCCACTTCTCAGCCCATTGGCCTATCTGGTCAAGATCCTGTTGTAATCTGAGATAACCCTCTTTGCTGTCCACTACACCTGCAATTTTGGTGTCATCTGCAAACTTACTAACTGTACCTCTTATGCTCGCATCCAAATCATTTATGTAAATGACAAAACGTAGAGGACCCAGCACCGATCCTTGTGGCACTCCACTGGTCACAGCCATAAACACACAAACTTAGACAAAATTATAGTTTAAAGAGTCTTTAATTAGATTGCCCACTGTAGTGGTTATTTTAAATGAATTAGAGGAATATTCTACAAACAATATTTTTTTCTTATAACCTGTTTAAGGTATTTTAAGGGTATTTTTAAACTTGCTAGTTGGACAGAAAATGACCATTGTGGATCAGCTGCCTGTTTTGGAAATCACCTGGGTTTCAGTGCCACTGATCTCAATAGAAATGAGAATTGAAGGGTTTCATAATGATTCATCTGTCGCTTTAAGAAAATTTGCATGGGCAAGAAGGTTTCTTGTCTGAATAATACTTATATCCATTATCTCTTCCATGGAAGCATGAGTATCTAATTTGATTTAGTGTGTTCTTGTTTGAGCTGAGTATTTTTGTATGTTGTAGCACAGATCTATGGATCAGACATTTGAGGAAGACAATAGCATACATTCAGTCCTGTATAAGGACATGGCCTATTTCTGAATACTTGAATGGAAATCAGCTCTTAGTCAGTTATTTCACAGTAATGAAATTAGAAATTCTAACTTCTAACTTGAATGAATTAGTGAGAAAAACAGTAAAATCCAGTGAAAAGCTTTTTCACTATTGCCATGATTTGGTGCTATTTTGAATACTTTTAAGAATAAGAAAAATAAACAGCTTAAGGACAGCCCATCAGTCCTGAGTCAATATCATCAATACCTTTTTGTAAACATTTAAATGAAGTCATGGTTACATCTCAGAACCTGCCACTGGCTGAAATAATTCTCTTAAAAGCTAAAAAGTTATTATATTTATTCTGTAATGCTGCATAGGCTAAATTATCAGATTTAAATTTTCTTAAGGACAAATATTGCGTGGAGGATTGTCAGGCCCCATTGTGTAAAGAATCATGTCAGGAGTATGTCATTGTTGGGACACACACTGAATGTTGTAACTATTTAACTGCCTAATTCTGTCATGGGCCTAAAGTTTTTTTTTGTTGGACGGTATCACAACCACATCACAAGGGCAAAGCTAAGTCCTATGTCAGTGCACTTCCCCTTAATACCCACTTATACCAATTGCACAAGCAATTCTTTAAATTAGAGAGCAGGTTGGGTGTCATCTCAGTGAGGCCACATTTAGAATCTAAACATTGTGTAGTTCTAAACCAAAACCAAAATACTACGAACACTAAAAGTACAAACAATAAGTGACAGAGAAACTGAGCAGGTCTGTGGAGAGAGAAATAGTTAACATTGAGTCATATATGACTTCATTGCAACTGAAGAGATGGGTGGTGAAGAGGTCTGTTTTATATTGTAGAAACATGTGGGAAGGAGCACATAGAATTGAAGGGAAAGTTAAGGGGCAAACAAGATACTCTAGGAGAAGCAGTGACTTACTTGTACTTCTGTCAATCGAGTCTACTAGAATCATATAGTCTTACAGCAACGAAACAGACTCTGGTTCAAACAGTCCATGCTGACCATAATCCCAAACTACACCTGTATTTATCTTTGCTGCTGTCATTGCAGACTCTGCCCCTTCCCTTCCCTGCCACCCCACATAGTGTCTGGCTTTCTTGTTTTTGTTATCAGCAGAGCTGACCTTTATTCTGCATTCACACTTAATACTAACCCCTTCTCTGGACTGCTCCTTCTGCTGTAAAATCATTACCAGTTCCTTTGCCTTTTCTTTCTGTGACAGCTGTGACAACTGTGACCTTTAATCTTGCTCAGCCTTTAACCTTCTCTTAAGCTTCCTTTCTGTAGGAACCGAGAGATAAGAAACCAGTGCTTGTGATCAAGTTAGGGAGCACTAGCTAATATTTAAAGAGAAATCTGAACAGTTTGTTTTAACTAATAGAACTATTCCATAAAATTTCATGTTTTTTTAACAAAAGTACAAACTTTCCTGTCTCTAAAAGATTTAAATAAAATAAGTGCTGTTAATTTAACAGCAAGCATTATAACTATGTATGTTATGCACTCACATTTGCCTGGTTTCTGTTCCTTTTCTACAATTAAGCTTAATTCTGAAAACCACAAATTATAATTGAAATAAAAAAGTATAATATAAAACACATGAACTAGATATGTACAATACTGGTTGCTGAAATTGTGGACTGGGTTACTTTGAAAGATGGTCTACATCATAACTCATTCATTGGAAAAGGAAAAAGATGTGGTGAACTTGATAGAAGTCTTTTGAACTATTCTTGAGTATGGAGAATTTAGATCTAGCAATGCATTTCTGCAAGTTACAGGGGCTGAGGCTTGGGGTATATATTTTGAAGCTAAGTGCATTGTTGTCTATTTCAATGTGAAAAGCTCAGCTGCAGCCTTCATTGAACTAACTTTTTTGACACATCCCCATTAGAGGGGGCAACTGTAGTGATTGCAATGAGGTCAACCAGGTGGACCTCAGACAGCACAGTGGCACAGTGGTTAGCACTGCTGCCTCACAGCGCCAGGGATTCAGGTGAAAGGGGAATGGGTCAGGGTGGGTTGCTTTTTGGAGGGTTGGTGTGGACTTGTTGGGCTGAAGGGCCTGTTTCCACACTAAGTAATCAATCTAATCAAAAAAAATATGAACTGCCTGATTGTGGCATTTAATCTGGTCCAATCAGGGAATCCTGAATGACTGATAAAAATGTGAGTGTCAAATATATGACACTCTGATAGCTCGTTCTGATCAGAGCTGGATCAGTGTCAAAGACTTTCCAGACGTAAATAAATGGTGACTTAGTAACAGGATATTGGCCTCCGTGGAGTTATTTCAGTAATGGGCAATATCCAAGGCCAATAGACCAAAATAGTCGGTTCTTGCAGTATATTTTTTCTTCTAGACTGCTTTTATAAAAAGGTTGTTATAATTGTTGACCTAGTTGGAACTGAAAATAGATTTTACAAAATGAGTGGACGAATTCCTTTTGCAAGGAAAGATGCCTGACAAGGAAACTGATGGACAGTTTGGAACAACACGATAATTATAACAATGGGGTCTACTTCAGGAAAAAAAAGCCCACACTCTCTTAACCATTGAAATATTTAACTTGGTTTATCTTCCTCACTTTCCAGTGTAATGTAATAAAGGGCTTTAGTCCTTTAAGTATGTTCCTCAGTTAAAAAAGTAAAATTGTGCCAGGAGAATTAAAAATTAGAGAGCTTGGAATGCTGACAAAAACATGACAGAACATTTAATTATTACAGAGTCATAGAGATGTACAGCTTGGAAACAGACCCTTCGGTTCAACCTGTCCATGCTGACCAGATATCCCAACCCAATCTAGTCCCACCTGCCAGCACCCGGCCCATATCCCTCCAAACCCTTTCTTATTCATATACCCATCCAAATTCCTTTTAAATGTTGCAATTGTACCAGCCTCCACCACTTCCTCTGGCAGCTCATTCCATATACATACCACCCTCTGTATGAAAAAGTTGCCCCTTAGGTCTCTTTTATATCTTTCCCCTCTCACCGTAAACCTATGCCCTCTAGTTCAAGACTGTCCGACCCCAGGGAAAAGACTTTGTCTATTTATCCTATCCATGCCCCTCATGATTTTGTAAACCTCTATAAGGTCACCCCTCAACTTCCGACGCTCCAGGGAAAACAGCTCCAGCCTGTTCAGTCTCTCCCTATATGACATAAATTTAAACCATTTCATCTGTATGACAAATAAGATGTTTTAGTTCTGTGGGTTGAAGGACAGTTTTCCTGCCTACATGGGCTTCCTTCAAAGAACCCAGTTATAGAACTAGATCCATCAAGAAATCAACGTGGTTTCTTTGGCCAGTGCAGCCACACAAAAGATCATTGCTGAATTAGGGTTGTGCTTTTACTCTAAACACGGAGCTTCACAGGATTTCTCTGTCGGATGTGGGACTAACCAGACCCAGGCTTTACTAAGTTGTCAGTAATTACTGTTGCTGTTGATAAATTACTGTAAGCTCTACATGCTTGAAAGGAAGAAGCTGACTGATTCTACAAACAGCAGAGAAATTAATTTGAACATTTGTTTATGAAGATTGTTTAACAGAGTAAAAGATCATTCACTCCAATACATCCACCATAAACACGATCTAGTCAGTTCCTCTACTCTGCCCATTTCACACTAAGGCAGACTTATTGATTGTGATTTTCTAAATTTCCATTTTAAATTTTTCCAACTTGGGCCACTCGTGGGGAGTACAGAAGCAGAATCAACAGTTAAAGCAGATGATCTGGTAATTTATTTTAGTGCTGTTTGTAGGGTGTTGCTGCATACAAATTAGCTGCTGTGTTTCATTACAATAGTGACAATGCTTCAGAAACACTTTGTTAGCTGTAAAGTATTTAGCAATATCCTGAGATTCTGAAGAGTGCCAATATGATGCAAGCCTGTCCTTTCTTTAACTCTCCTCTTTCTACATAAAGCTAGGTAGCTGAAGGCCAAGTCAAATTTAAAGCACAGCCAGGAGTGGTTGGGAGAAAACAAATTCCAGCATTTACTCTACAAATAATATGAATCCAAGTCAAAATGTTGATATTGTGCTAGAAAGTCTGGACCTTTCCAAAAATTCAGTGTATTTGTCAAAAAGATGAAAGTGTGTTTTTCCAGTGCTTTGGAAGCACTAAACTCTGATTTGGTAAATAAAGCAAAGAAACCATTCCTGACACTCAGACCACAGGACAAATTTCTGGCAACTAGGCAGTTTCAATGACAGACATTGTATTCCCAACATCAGTTTAAACAGGGTAGCATGTTGTAAACTTGGCTGAAGGCATACATTTTATTCAGGTGAGAACAATGCTACTTCTGAGTTAGAAAGTGCACTTTCAAAAACTTGAGTAGACAAAACTGATAAAAATGCAGAGCCATATATCAGGCTTGTGATGAAACAATGAACTTAAAATCATATTTATTCAGACAAGAAGAGCAGAATTCTGTCAGTGTTCTTGTCTTTGTCCAGCCTCACCAAAAAGCAGATCAATAGACACTAACCTTATAGTCATTTGTGAGATTATACGTGAATAGTAACATTCGCAAGAACCCTTAAAGCATTAACAGAATGTTATTCACTCTAGTGATGTGCTTAGGGATGTTTTCAATAAATAATTATATGAATGCAAGTGTTTTCTTCCCATGTACTAAATAGAACACAGAACAATATATCAAAAAATAATCATAAAGGAAGAGTTCAGTGTTGTTCTGGAATTAAGTTCAGACTTCCATTTATTATATTACTTAGTGCATTATCCATTTCTGTAAATGTCCCTTATAAGCGTAGAGAATAAACCCATTTAATTTTCACCAATGTTTTAAACACAAGCCGATATTTACTCACTTTGCTTGTGGACAATATTTATTTTACTTATTTTTGTTTTCATATTTGCACTTCTGTTTGAGTCCCTGAGAACATAAAAAATTAAAATGAATCCTAAAATGAAAAATATATATTGTAATGCTTTAATTAAATTAACTAAGTCAGACACAAGTGTTTCTTTCACATGATATGCATTAAATAAAAATGGGCTGTGTTTTCCACTTACTGGGAATTTGAAGTGAAAAAATAAGGGCATGATTAAAGCTTACTACACTGAAATCATTTTGAGCAAAAAAATTCAAATTATTCAACTGTTAAAATGAAGCAATTTAATCAAAACCAGTTTTGTCTTTATTGTGCTGAACAGCACTTAGTTAATTGGTAATTTGAATGAAGTATTTAACACTAAGAAGAAAATCCAAGATTTAGTTTAAATCAGTATAAGGAAGAGTGTCAACTTAAAAAAGCATCATCAACATCATAAATTAATTACTGTTATAATGATAATTCTTGATAGTTATCAAAATAAGATTCACAAGAGCAGCTCATTGGCATGAAAGTCGAGTGTAACCAACTGGAGATGGAGGGCAGCATGAAACGTACTTGGAACAAAATTGGATAAACCTGAAAACAGACAGAGTGATTTCAATGCAAGATTACTCTGCAGCCTTTTAGAAAAATGCACATCAACTTTGTGTTGCCCGCTCATTAAAATTATTTCTGCTTACAGCCAATGATAACTACATTCTTCATTGACTTCACATGTCAGCCATTTAATGCTAGCCTGCGCCTCTTAAACAAAAAGTTTATTGTGGCTTCTAGAGATACTGAAATCAATGGGAATAATGCTCTGCAAAAACCAACAATGGAAGCTTTTGAGAGAGTGAACTTAAGGTTTATGGTCATGATAATGGAAAGCAAGAGAGATATCTGTATCCATATGAGGACAAGACGCCTTTGAGATACATGATAAGCAATGGGGAATAGATAACTGTGAAGGACAATGCCAGTTCTATCAAATGCCAAATTCTACTAACCCATCCACTAGCTTTAACCATTTCTAAATTTAACATAACCCCAATTTTCAACTACCAAGAATCTCCATCAATCAAGATATATACCTGACATTCAAGTGTTTCAGCATGATTGCAAGTCTCTCACACACATCTCTCAGTTTACACGTCAAATTACTCAATCATGACAGAACATATTGTACAATCCAACAAAGGCGATTAAATTAATTTTGATTTTAAATGATCTGATTTATTTTGTAAATTTGATTAAAAATATATTTTGGCCAAGAGGACAGTGATGCTCAATGACAGAAGGAAGTAAATTATTGTTGGATCTACTGGTAAACAGAAATTATGGTTGAGGTAACTTGTATCACATTTAAAGTAGTCCTTCAAATTGCCACTGTCTCTTCAGAAATGGTAAAAGGAAATAGAAACCATGTCAGAAGATACATAATGAACAGACAAGCATTAGATCAGATATGAATAACTAGTAATGTTTTAAAAAACAAACAGAATTCAAGACACTGTATCTGAATGTGCATAGCACTTGCAAAAAGATTGATGATTTCAATGCACAAATTTAAGTAAATTGGTGGACATGGCTACAGTGAGACCAAGATTGTAAATTGAATGTCGGAGGATATTCAGCATTTACGAGAGATAGGCAAAGAGGAAAAGGAGTGGGGTAACACTCTTAATAGAAGTCAAGAACAATACATCATTAAGAGAAGATCTTAGATAAAAAAATAAAGTTATTAGGCTCAATCTTTTCTTCGCATCTAAGTATCAGTTTCATTGTGTTTCTTGGAGGGTTTCTCACCAGGAGGTCTTAGCAAGATCTCCTGCAGCATCTTACCAAACTTGCCTCATTAGAATAGAATAGCAATTTATTGTCACGTGTACTTTTACTATCTGCACTGCTTAGGCGCTTGCTTGGGGATACCTCCCTATATGTACCAAATGTAATGACTGTGCAAGCACTTCCATCTCCTGCAATACCTGCTTCTCTGTCATCCTATGGGGAAAACAACCCACAACACTGCAATAAAAAAATGAATACACGTGATGGGTTGCCTAACATTTAACTCCCCATCCCTAATGGGGAGAGGATTCTGACTTTGCTGTCCCTGAGTAGCCAACTGACCATGCCCAATCTCCTGAACTGCTATCAGAGGCCACCTGACTTACTGTGCTGGGAGCCCCCTGACTGAAAGGAATCTCCCTTCACCTGTCTGAGGACTGCTGACAGCTATGATAAGCTTCCTGGCTTTGTGTCTGCACAGAAATACAGCAGTACTGAGAGTCAAAACGTGTGGTGCTGGAAAAGCACAGCAGGTCAGGCAGCATCTGAGCAGCAGAAGACTTAATGTTCTGGGCATAGGCCCTTTATCAGGAATGTGGAGGGGGTCCTGAGAGATAAATGGGGGTGGGGGGGATGGGATGGTGATAGGTGGGTGCAGGTGGGAGGTAAATGTGAAAGGTCAGTGGGGAGAGTGGAGCAGATAGGTGGGAAGGAAGATGCACAACTAGGACAGGTCAAGAGGTTGGTGCTGAGTTGGAGGAGAGGAGATTTGGAAACTGGTGAAGTCAATGTTGATTCCTTATGGTTGTAGGGTCCCGAGGCTGACGATGAGGCATTCTTCCTCCAGTTGGCCTGTGGCTTTGATTCAGCGGTGGAAGAGGCCAAGGATTTGCATGTCCTTGTGGTACTATGAGGGAGAGTTCAAGTGTTTGGCTACAGGGCAGTCAGGTTGTTCGGTGCATGCAGACCAGAGATGTTTCCTGAAATGCTCTGCTTCCTCTCTCCTCAATGTGTAGAGGAGCAACTGATGCAGTAGATGAGGTGGGTGGCAATGCAGAAAAACCTCTGCTGGATTTGAAATGATCCTTTAGGGCCTTGGACAGAGGTGAGGGAGAGAATTATGGGCACAGGTTTTGCACCTTGTGTGGTGGCAGGGAAGGTGTCAGAGGCTGCGTGGGGAGGGCATGCAATTAATGGGGGAGGGAATGATATGTGCAAAACATAGGGTGGGGTGGGAAATATATTTTTGGTGGTTTGATTGTAGGTGATGAAAATTGCGGAGAATAATGAATTGTATCCGGAGATTCGAGAGGTGGAAGGTGAGGACCATGGCTTCTATTCTTGTTGCGGTTGGAGGAGTGGGGTTTGAGGGTGGAGGTGCAGGAAGTGGAGGAGATGCAATGGTGAGTTTGGATGGAGTACTGAGAATCAGGCATCTCTGGTTGAGGGAAAAGCACAAACATGCAATGCAAGGCAAGACAAGGCAGCGATGCTGTGAGCATCCATGAAGGTTTATAGTGAGTATCAAGAATGCAAGTGAACAGTCTGACATGTAGCCTGGTACGGTCAATGATTTTGTGCACGTCCTGAACCACAATGTCCTTCCTGCAGCATTACACAAACTTAACAGTGGCACCCTCAAATGCAGTTCAAAAGCATCCTTTAAGTGGATTATAGTTGTGCCATGAGGGTTCTTAGAGGCTAGCAATGTCAAATGCCAATGATTATAGATATGGTATGTGGGGTGGCTGGTGCTGATGGAGAATGCCCTGAGATGTTGGTGTCTAGCGTACAACATGGAGGTTAAGGTCTTTTGAACTAAGCTGAAAGTTGGGGACCTCCTCTGACTTCCATATCAAGAATTCTCAGCATCTAATTTGTTTGTGGCATATATTGGGATAGGAAATTGCACATTAGTGCGGTGAGATGCGCAGTGAACGAGGTCATTAACAAGCAATAATCCCCTTGTATAGGCAACTCACCACTCCCTAGCAAGAATCTTGCCTTGATGCCCAGAAATTAGTTAAAATATGCAGCATGTTCAGATAGGCCTCACCAGACTTCTAGCATGAAACTGCCACATTTTTGTCACAGTTCATGCTGTTCAAGCCCTGAGAAGATTCCACCCGTAGAATCAGTTTGGAAGTGCTAACACTGGGACAAGGAAGCTGACAAGAGGGAGCAGACATGGTGGGAGTTGTTTATCGATAACCAAAACACAGTAGTAATCCTGATTTGATAGTAAACCTCAAATTAGAAATCGTTGTAATGTGTGTGATACATGGAGTGCGTATGAAATAGATTTCTGGATTTGCGTTATGTTGATGAGCCAAATAGGGATTGGCTATTTTGGTTTAAGTATTATGTAATGAGAAATTTGATCCCCTACAGTGTGGAAACAGGCCATTTGGCCGGACAAGTGCACACCAACCCTCTAGACCCATTTCACTCTGACTAATGCATCTAACACTATGGGCAATTTAGTACGGCCAATCCACCTGACCTCCACATCTTTAGATTGTGGGAGGAAACTGGAGCACCTAGAGGAAACCCATGCAAACACAGGGAGAATGTGCAAGCTTGACACAGCTCGAGGCTGGAATCAAACCTAGATCCCTGGCGCTGTGAGGCTGCAGCACTAACCACTGAGCCACCATGCCACCCTAATTCATAAAGGTACAATAGGGCCACTCCCGCGTTAGAAAGAAATGACAGGTGATTGTTTAACCTGAAAGTCACCTCGCCTCATAGAAGGGAAGAGCCAGGACTTTCATGGTAACCTCAACTTATACAGGAATTGAAGCTACACTGTTGGCATTACTCTGCATTCCAAACTTGCTGTCTTGCTAATTGACCTCCTGGTTATTAATGACCTTGCTCTAAAAGAGTCTTTGGGAAATGTTGACCATAATATCATATAAAAGCATATTAGATTTGAATGTGACATAGTTCATTCTGAAATGATGGTCTCAAATCTGAAGAAGGAAACTAAAGGTCGGGGGAGAAATTGGTAATGGTGGATAGGTAAAAAATGCTAAACAATTTGATGGTAGTACAAGCTATGGCTAATATTTAAAGGAATACTACATGAAAATTGGAACATTTAAGAGGCATTTGGATGGGTATATGAATAGGAAGGGTGTGGAGGGATATGGGTCGGGTGCTGGCAGGTGGGACTAGATTGGGTTGGGATGTCTGGTCGGCATGGATGGGTTGAACCGAAGGGTCTGTTTCCATGCTGTACATCTCTATGACTCTAAGACTCTATCTACATTCCCATACAGGACAAATATCTACCGTGGTTAGCAGAAGAAGTTAACAATTGCATTAGATGAAAGGAGGTGGTTTATAAGGATGCCATAAAAAGTGGTAAGCCTGAGGACTGGAACAATTTGAAATCCAGCAAAGGAGAACCAAGAAATAGGCATGTAGACAGCAGAAAGCAAAATTGCCCTATTAGGTCTTAATCTGATTGCAATTCGATGTCATGTAATTATTTCAGGCAAATTCAATGGAGTTATCTGGCCAATATTTCTCCCTTAACCAAGAGATAATCTGGTCTTTATCACACAGCTGTCTGTGAGTTTCCGTTGTGCAAAATGACTGTAACATTTCCTGTAAAAGTGACCACATTTCACAAGTATTTAAGTGATTGTAAATGTCCAAAGGTTTTGCAAAACTAAGTGAAAGTAATTATTTTCAGACTTTTTTTATTAATGTGAATGCACTTAATTTATATTTTATTACTCATTCCTTCCATTTTTATTTTGATAGCTATCCCTTCCTATTTTATGACTCCAGTTCAACAACTATGAGATGATGTTGCTCAATCTATGGACACTAACTGCTGATATGATTGTCTGGGATTGCAGTAAAGTTTATAAACTTCCATTTTGCAGTTATAGTATATCATGTTTCCTCTGATGTTTTCTCCAACTTTACTCATTTGTTTATTAAATTAGAAACTGTTTCACTGAAGCCAGTTACAGGCTCCTAGTTTAAAGACCTTGGAAAATAACTCATCATCTGCTGGAGGTAAAGCAAATGAATAAAACAACAGGTCCTACTTCCTCTTCTCCACAAAATTCCCAACTTTAGTATTTTGTCTATAAAACACTTGGTTTCCTTATCACACCATGCTTCACATTCTTTCCAGTAAAACACATTTCCCAGTGTTAATCAGGTGCATTATGTGATTATTTTTTCATTTTTGAGAAATGAGGATGGACAGTATTTTTGTCCATCTCTTGGAAATGGTGGTGAGCCACCTCCATGTCTGCCACAGTCCATTTCAACTAAGCATATCCACGTACTGTTCGGGTGAAGTGTAAATTACTAGATTTTCCGACAGCTAACAATGAAGAAACAATAATATATTCTTAACTCAGGATGTGTTAATTGCAAGAGAACTTTCAGGTGATTGCATCCCTGTGCAGCACTTTGTCCATTTAGGTGGTAGAAGTCATGGTTTGGGACTATGAAAGAAACCTTGACCAAATATTGTCGTATATCTTGTAGAAGGTACACACCACAGCCATGGTAGACTTTAGGTGGAATTAGTGAATGTTTGAGGAGGTAGATCGGATGACAGACTGCTTTGTCCTGGATTGTCAAGCTTTTTGAATGCACTATGAAATGTACCCATCTGGGCAAGTGTTGAATATTCAATCACCACACACACCTGACTTGTGCCCTGTAGGCTTCTGCTTTGGAGAGTCAGGAAGCGAGTTACACCCCTCCAGAATTTCAAGCTACTTGTGACCACAATACAGAATAACCTCAGTTATCCGGATGAGACGGGTGGGGCATATTTTGTTCGGTAACTGTTCAGGGTTCCAGTGGTGGCGGCAATAGCAGGAACAGAGTCCCGTAGCAACCCTGTTCCTGCTACCACTGCCAGCCCAGGCTGCCTGCTCTCGCTGTGCTATTATTTAAATTTAATAAAATTTTTATGGGACCTTCAGATTTTGTTCAGATTATCCAAAATTCAGTATTTGATGTTTGGATAACTGAGGTTGTTCTGCATTTATATGGCTAGTCCATTTTAGTTTCTGGCTAGTGGTAATCCAGGGATGTTGATGATTGGGGAATTTAACAATGGTAATACCTATGAGGTATGGTTAGTACGTTTGCAGAGGACACCAAAATTGGAAATAGAGGACAGTGACAAAAATTGCCTCAGTGTCATGCGACCTTGATAGTTAGGCCAATGAGCTGAGGAGCCGCAGATGGAGTTTAATTTAGATAAATGTCAGGTGCTGCATTTTGGGAAGGCATATCAGGGATGGACTTATACACTTAATAGTATGGTCCTGGGGAATGTTACGTGTTGTGGACCAGGCCAGACCAACTCAAATTATTTGAAGAAGGTAGCCCAATCCCTAACTTTTATATTTTAAAGACAGATATAAAGTGGATATGAAGGAGTAATGCAATTGGTCAAACTGCTTGGCTTTAAGCAAAACAGAATTTACTTACATACTATGGTTGAAACACGAACAAAAAAATAAGCTTAGAATAACTTATTTGAAAACCCAACCAACTCGAAATCGGGATTTAACAAAGCTGTTCCAATTCCCGCAACATCCCTTAAATATACCCCTTTGCAAATGGTAAATTCAAACATGGGTTCTTACAGGCAGGAGAGATTTCAGAGAGAAAGTTCAGGCAAGACTTCTGTTGAAACATGAAACCTCTTTTCATTGTAGCTGCTTCTCTAGGTCCCAGCAGTTTTCTGACTCACTGCTAAAAACTAAACGAAGCTCCAGAAAACCTGAATTTGGACAACTGGCCAAATTGAGAAAATAAGCAGATCATATAAAAAGTGTTAAAAATAAAAAAATCAAA
Organism: Hemiscyllium ocellatum; assembly: GCF_020745735.1. Lineage (NCBI taxonomy): Eukaryota > Metazoa > Chordata > Chondrichthyes > Orectolobiformes > Hemiscylliidae > Hemiscyllium > Hemiscyllium ocellatum. Next base: position 51,593,275 of record NC_083424.1, read on the forward strand.
ATTAATTAAATAAAAACTTTTTAAATAAAATAAGGATGGAGAGTAAGATGATATGTTGTTTTTGTATGATGTAGGAGCTGGTGGTTCCCAGTGACCATGTCTCTACTAAATGTTGTTTGCTGGAAGAACTCCAGCTCAGAATCGATGAGCTGGAGTTGGAGTTTCAAACATTGTGACAAAGCAGGGAGGGGGAAGGGTTACCTGGAAGCTGTGTTTCAGGAGACAGTCACACTCCTTTGACTAACTAAGTCAAATTTGACCAGTGGTGAGAGATAGGAGGGTGTGGCTGTGAGAGAGACAGGTAGCGAGATCTAGGAGGTAGAGTTGCAAGAGCCTCAGCCCCTTTCCTTGGGCCGACAGGTTCAAGAGTTTTGCTCTCTGTATGAATTGGAACTGCAGCGAAGATTTGCCAACTATCTGCAGCACTGCGGTGCGGGGAACCATTCAAGTGGGGTTGAGAAGAGAAATGTTGTAATTAATATGTGGAGGTGCTGGTGTTGGACTGGGGTGGACAAAGTTAAAAATCACACAACACCAGGTTATAGTCCAATAGGTTTATTTGGAAGTTACCTGATGAAGCATTGGCACTCTGAAAGATAGTACTTCCAAATAAACTTGTTGGACTATAACCTGGTGTTGTGTGATTTTTAACATTGTAATTGGAGATATTATGGTTAGAGGCAGATACACTGTTCTCTGTGACCAGGATCGAGAGTGCAGAAGGTTTTGTTGCCTGCCTGGTGCTCGGATTCGGAATATCCATCTGGACTGCCAAGGAGAAGTTAGAGTGGGAGGGTAAAGATCCAATGGTCATGGTCCATGCAGATACCAATGACATAGATAAAACTAGGACAGAGGTTTTGCTTAGGGAGTGTGAACAGCTAGGAGCTAAATTTAAAAGGCAAACCAAAAATCTCTGGATTATTACCTGAGCCACGAGCAGGTAAGATTAAGCAGGTAAATGCGTGGCTTAAGATTGGTGTGAAAAAAATGGTTTGAATTCATGGGACATTGACATGGTACAGGGAAAGACGGGACCTGTCCCGGTGGGACAGTCCTCATCTGATCTGTGCTGGGACCTAGCAAATCACGTAACTAGGGCTGGACACCAGTTGTACTAAATTATGGGTGCGGGGGGGGGGGGGGGGGGGGGGGTGTATGTCAGTGACAGGAGAATCTAGAAAACCCGAATTAAAGGAGGAGGTAAGAGTGCAGAACTCAGGAGAGGTTCTCAAAATCTCCACCACAAACACAAATAGGACAGAGTATTTGGAAAGGGTTAGCAATCAAACTTCAAGCACATGGGACGAACATATGACAATGAGAAAAGGGACAGTTAATACAGGACTGAAGGTGTTACATCTGAATGCATGTAGTATAAGGAATAAGGTATATGAGCTTGTGAAGCAGATCGAAATTGGCAGGTATGACATGGTGGGCATCACAGAAACGTGGCTGCAAGGGGATTAGCTGAATATTCAAGGATATACATCCTATTGAAAAGATAGGCAGGTGGGCAGAGGGGGTGGGTTTGCCTTATTAGTAAGAAATGAAATTAAATCAACAGTAAGAAACAAAGTAGAGTCAGATGGTGTAGAAATTGTGTGGTTAGAATTGAGGAATTGCAAAGGTGAAAAAAAGCACAGTTGAAATTGTGTATAGGTCTCCAAACAGTAATCAGGAGCTGGGGTGCAAGATACATCAGGAAATAGAAAGGATGTGTAGGAAAGGCAACGTTGCAGAGATCACAGGGGATTTCAATACGCAGGTGGACTGGGAAAATCAAGTTGGTAGTGGATTGCAAGGAAAGTAATTTGTGGAACGTCTACGAGATAGCATTTTGGAGCAGCTTGTGATGGAGCCCATTAGAGACCAGGCATACTGGATTTAGTCTTGTGCAATGAGGCAGACTTGATGAGGGAGCGTAAGGTGAAGGAACCCTTAGTAGGCGGTGATCATAATATGATTGAATTTACCCTGCAATTTGAGAGGGAGAAGACAGAATCAGAGACAACGGTATTACAGCTGAATAAAGGCAACAACAGAGGCACGAGGGAAGAGCTGGGTAGATTTGATTGGGAGAGGAGCCGAACACGAAAAACAGTGGAATGGCAATGGCAGGAGTTTCTGGGAGTAATTCAGGAGACAGAACAAAGATTCATCCTGAGGAAAAAGAAGGGTGGTACACAGAGAATGAGGCAACCATGGCTGACTGTGGAAGTCAGGCATAGCATGAAAGCAAAATCGAAAGCATATAATGTAGCGAAGGGCCAAGGGAAACCAGAGGATTGGAAAGCTTACAAAGATCGATAGATAGAAACCAAAAAGGAAATAAGGAGGGAGAAGATTAAATATGAGGATAAGCCAGCCAGTAATATAAAGGAAGACTAAGAGTATTTTTCGATATATAAAAGGCAAAAGAGAGGCAAAAATCGACATTGGGCTGCTAGAAAATGACACTGGAGAGATAGATGGGAGCAAGGAAATAGATGAGGAACTGAAGAATTACTTTGTTTCCGTCTTCACGGTGAAAGACCTGAGTAATATCCCAAAAGTTCAAGAGAATAAGAGGGCAGAGCTGAGTATGGTGGCCATCATTAAGCAGAAGGTGCTAGAAAAACTGAATGGCCTGAAGGTGCATTAATCACTTGGACTAGGTGGACTTACACCCCAGAGTTCTAAGGGAGGTAACTAAAGAGATAATGGAGGTTTAGTAGTGATCTTTCAGGCATTGCAAGACTGGAAAATCACTAAAATGACACCCCTGTTTAAAAATGAATAAACCAAAAGATGGAAAATTATAGACCTATTAGCTTACTGTTGGTTGCAGGTAAGATCTTGGAATCCATTGTGAAGGATGAGATTTACGAATACTTAGAAGTGTATGGTAAAATAGGGCAAAGCAGCATTGTTTCATCAAGGTGAGATCGTGCCTGACAAATCTGCTAGAATTCTTTGAGAAACTAATGTGCGGGTTAGACCAAGGAGAGCCAATGGATGTTACTTCTCTGGACTTCAAGAAGACCTTTGAAAAGATGCCAAACAGGAGCCTACTGAGTATGATAGGGGCCCATAGTTTTAGAGGCAAGGTGCCAGCATGGATAGAAGCCTGGCTGTGTGGCAGAAAGCAGAGAGTGGGAAGAAAAGGGTCTTTCTCAGGATGGCAGCCAGTGACAGATGGAGGAACTGAGGGCATTCTGGCTAAGTTTTCAGACATTACAAAGATAGGTAGAGGGACAGGTAGACTTGAGGATGCAGGAAGATTGCAGAAGGATTTGGACAAGTTAGGAGAGTAGGCAAAGAAATAGCAGATGGGGTACATAGTGGAAAAGTGTGAAGACTTTGGTAGGAAGAATAATGGCAAGGTCTATTTTCTAAATGGGGAGAAAATTCAGAAGTCTGAAGTGCAAGAGACTTGGGAGTTCTAGTCCAGGATTCTCTCAAGGTATACTTTCAGGTTGAGTCAGTAGTTAGGGAGACAAATGGAGTGATGCATTTATTTTGGGAGGACTTGAATATAAAAACAGGAATGTACTTCTGAGGCTCTAAAAAGTACTGGCCAGACTACATTTGGAATATTGTGCACAGTTCTGGCCCTGGATTATGTTCAGAGGAGGTTCATGAGAATGGTCCCAGGAATGAAACACTTAACATATGAAGAACATTTGAGGACTCTGGATCTATATTCGATGGAGTTTAGAAGGATGAGGGGCAATCTAATTGAAACTTAGAGAATGCTGAGTGGCCCGAACAGAATGGATATTGGGAAGATATTTCCATTGGTAGGAGAGACTAGGACCCGAGGCATATTTTTACAGAAAAGGGAAAACCTTTTAGACTGGCAATAAGGAGAAACTTCTTCAGCCAGAGAGTTGTGAATCTATGGAATGCATTGCCATAGAAGGTTGTGAAGGCCAGGCATTGAGCATATCTAAGACTGAGATCGATAGTTTCTTGATTATCAAGGGGATCATGGGTAATGGGGAGAATGGGGTTGAGAAACTTATCAGCTATGTTTGAAAGACAGGGCAGACTCAATGGGCTGAATGGCCTCATTTCTGCTCCCATGTCTTATGGTCTGTTCATGCTTTGGTTAAGTCTGGATTTGACTGCTTGAATGCACTCAGAATGGTATCCCTGATTCTTTTCTCTGTAAACTTAAAGTTATCCAAAATGTTAATGCTTGTTTCTTAGCTCATACTTCCCACGTGTGCTGACCATATTGGCTCCTGGTCAAGCCAGGTCTGGATTTTAAATTTCTCAGAGCTCTTTTCATATCTGGTAGCTACACTCATAAGGTCATGACTACTTTCCCTACACTTTTCCACCTCTCTCTCTCATCTTCTTTTAAGCGATTCCTTAAAACCATCCTGTTTGACCAAGATTTTGATTCTAAACTATCTAATATGTCTTAATTGACTCTGTCATATTCAGTTGTATAATGTTCCTTTAAAACATCATTGTACATTGCAATGTTGTGTAAATATAAGTTCTTTTTAGTTTAAAAATGTTTGGGATAAATTGTACACAACTGTATATAAATTGTTCATGTCGTTTTTTTTCTAACTAGCTCAGCATGAACCTATAAGATTGGGTATAGCACCAGTTTTACACCCTGTATCTACATCAGTATCAAGTGGAGTTTAATGCCATTGTTACAAGTGATTTTCTGTTTTCCAACAAGCAGGTTAAAATAAAATTGGTCCCATAGTTCCAAGTGAAAATAAAATTGCACTGAAAGCATGGAAGTAAAATAATTAAAGGATTAAGTGAAGGAGAAGGATTCTAGAAAGGGGATAAACCAATCATGCCTAACCAATGAAGTTAACGATAATATCAAATTTAAAAAAACTTCCACCACAGTCAAAATTAGTGGCAAATGAGACAATTGGTCAAGTTTGGAAAGGCAACAAATGATTACCATAAAAATAATAAAGAGGGAGAACATAAAGAGCAAGTTAGCAAGAAATATAAAACCAGAAAACCAGACAGTTGGAACTTCTTTAAATGTGCAAAAAAAGGCCAAAGTGAACATAGGTGCTTTAGTGAATGAGGCTTGAGAAGTAGTTTTGGGGAACCAGGAAATGGCAGAGGAGTTGAATTAATGCTTTGCATTAGACTTCATGGTGGAGGTTTCAAAAATATTAAATAATTGAGGAGTTCCAGGGATTTTATAAAATAAGAGCCCATAGTATTAGAGTGGCATATTTGAATGAAGGGTCGATTGGTTAACAAACAGAAGACAGTGGGTTATGGTAAAGAAGGCATTTTCAAGATAGTAACCTGTAACTTGTGGACTGCCAAAGAGTTCAATGCTGGAACCACAATTGTTTACAATCTGTATTAATGACTTAGATGATGGAAGTGACTGTAGTATCGTCAAGTTTGTGGATGACGCAAAAATAGGTGGGGAGACATGTATTGAAAATGCCAGAGTCCACAGAGGAACATAGACGATTTAAGTGACTGGGCAAAAACTTGGCAAATGGAATATAATGTGAGAAAATATGTGGTTTTGCATGTTGGCTGATAGAATAGAAAAGCTGAATATTATTTAAATGGAGGAAGACCGCAGAAGGCTGCAGCACAGAGATTTGGAGATCCCCACATATAAATCAGAAAAAGCTATATTGAGTTCAATGGTTAATAGTGAAGGCAAGTTGATTGTTGGCCTTTTTTTTCCAAAGGAGAATAAGGAGGTCTTGTTGAAGCCACAAAGCACGAATCAGAATACACTTACAATCCCATGAACAGTTTAGTCCCTTTATCTAAGGGAAAGGTGCACTGACATTGAAGGTAGTCCAGAGAAGGTTGATTCCAGGTATGGAGGGATTTTTGAGGAGACTCAGAGTTAAAGCGTAGTAAGCATAGACACAGGCCCGTCAGCTCAAACAGGTCCATGCTGACCATGGTGCCCACTCAGCTAGTTCCAATTGCCTACATTTGGTACATATCCCTCTAAACCTTTCCCATCCATGTACCTATCCAAATGGTTTTAAAATGTTGCTGTTGTATCTGCCTCAACCACTTTCTTTTGGCAGCCCATTCCATATATGCACCACTTTCTGTGTGAAGAAGTTGCCCCTCAGGTTCTTCTTAAATCTTTCCCCTCTCATCTTAAATCTTTCCCCGCTAGTTTTCAGTTGCCCATGCTGGGAAAAATGACTATGTGCATTCCTTCTATGTCCCTCATGATTTTATACACCTCAATAAGGTCACCTGTCATTGTCCTATGTTTCAAAGAATAAAGTCCTATCCTGGTCAACCTCTCACTATAACTCAGGCCTACTATATCTTGCAACATCCTTGTAAATCTTCTTTGCACTCTTTCCAGTTTAACTATGTCTTTCCTATGACAGGGTGACTAAAATTGTACGCAATATCCCAAGTGCGACCTCACCAATGACCTGTACACCTGTAACGTAAGAAGTTGTACTGCTTAAGCTTATACTCATGGAGTTTAGAAGGATGAGAGGAGACCTTAGGAGACTCATAGGAGACTTGACAGGGTAGATGAATAAGGATTATTTATTTTGTGGGAGAGTCCAGAACCAGAGGGTATGATCTAAGAGTAAGTGATCACCAATTTAAAATTTACTGCAGAGAGCTGTTGAGCCTGGCCGTCAAGTATGTTCAAGACTGTGAGACACAGTTACTTAATCAGTAAGAGAATCAAATGTCATGGGGAAAAGTGAAGTTGAGGATTATCAGATTAACCATGATCTCATTGAATGGCAGAGTAGACTCAATGGGATGCATATTCCACTTATGCTCCTCATCTTATGGTCTTCTTTATTCAATAGTTAGTGCAAAATTATTTCTAAATGTTCATATTTTGTTTTAATCCAGTTACATTTCAGTTTAAAAAGTTTACAATGTTTTAATTGTTACTAGAATGAGATAGTGTGAATCATTGATAAGTCAAAGTAATTCTTAATAAAATTGAAGAGACAGCAGCAAGCTGGAGAAAGGGGGAAACGCTTGAGATGTTAAAGCTGGATCTCTGACTGGAGGTCAAAAATGGTGTACTGAAAGTGAGGTGAATGGTGCCAATAGAGGAGAGTAAAAAATGAGGTCTGCAGATGCTGGAGATCACAGCTGAAAATGTGTTGCTGGTTAAAGCACAGCAGGTTAGGCAGCATCTCAGGAATAGGGAATTCGACGTTTCGAGCATAAGCCCTTCATCAGGAATGAGAGAGAGTAGCCAAGCAGGCTAAGAGAGACTCACTGAAATCGTTGTAGAGGGAGGAAGAGAGCTTCTTCAAGGAAGGCATCCTTGCAAGAGGATTCGCAGTAGGTCAAAATCTTCGAGTAAAAAATGATGTCTGCAGATGCTGGAGATCACAGCTGAAAATGTGTTGCTGGTTAAAGCACAGCAGGTTAGGCAGCATCTCAGGAATAGGAGAACCAGGAGTAGGAAAAACCTGAGTATAAGTTAATTTTAGGAGAAAGTGAGGACTGCAGATGCTGGAGATCAGAGCTGGAAATGTGTTGCTGGAAAAGCCCAGCAGGTCAGGCAGCATCCACGGAACAGGAGATTCGACGTTTCAGGCATGAGCCGAAAGAAGGGCTCATGCCCGGAACGTCGATTCTCCTGCTCTTTGGATGCTGCCTGACCTGCTGCGCTTTTCCAGCAACACATTTTCAGCTATAAGTTAATTTTAATTTAATTTAATGATTTTTAACAAAAAATGCCAGAAGTAGGTCACAGCGGCCAGGAGAAGGCCTTAAGTGTTAGAGCAAGGGCTAGGACCAGTGATTGGCAGAAGTGACAGCACTGTTATTCATATTGGTGAACACAGACAGGTCAATTTAACTTTTATAAGCATAAGGATAGTCATACTAATAGTAAATTATACAGATACTAATAAATTATGTGCATACCTAAAAAGTATTGGTGTTAGTGGTGCGTCAATGAACAGTTATCTCACTGTTCAACTTCCACTGTGGAGAGTTGAGCACAAAATCTTTTCTGACATTCCAGTGCAGCACTGAAGGATTACTGTGCCTCCCCACCCTCCCCACCGACCTATCACAATCACCTCCTACCTGCATCCACCTATCGCCATACCACCTACCCTCCCCTCAGCCCCACCTATTTATCTCTCAGCCCCCTTCCCCTCCACATTCCTGGTGAAGGGCTTATGCCCAAACCGTTGACTCTCCTGTTCCTCGGATGCTGCCTGACCTGCTGCACATTTTCCAGCACCACACGTTTTGATTCTGACTCTCCAGCATCTGCAGTCTCACTTTCTCCATTATTTTTAAGAACAGCAAAAGAGTTTTATCCAATTTTATTCCTCATTATACATTGGTAAGACAGATGATTTGGTAATTATCACAATACTGTGCATTCTCACTGTTAACACATTGACTGCAGTCTTTCCTACCTTATAACTGATTGCATTGCTAAAACTAGTTCACTGACACCTAATTTTCAACTATGTAGACAACAGATTGGGGAGGGGTGCTGCACTGCCATCCAGTGCACAGCATGACACCATAATTGGATTTGGCATTATAAAATGTTAATGTAAGGTTCTGTTATTATTAATGCATCAGTAGAGAGAGAACTGCTCAAGCATAGTAGCACGCTAGGGGCCATGTCAGCAGAAAGTGTATGCCACAGGAGAAATATTGTCAAGCAATACCCTGACAATCATTTTCATAGAATTATACCGTATAGACAGTATCTCATCACCACCATTACCTTCCATGGGTATTTCCTGTCCCAGAGGTGGTGACACAGTCAGGAGGGAGTTGCTGTGGGAATTCACAACATTGACTCTAGTGATCATGAACTGTCATTGCAACAGCTCAAACACACTCTGCTAAATAATCACCTCTCTCTTATACTCCTTCATGGTGAACACCCAAGGAAACAGAGCATGGTAATGGCACTCTGGGTGGAAAACTTCAAGATCCACAATCAAGAGTGGCTCAGCAGTGCCACCAATGACCAAGCTGGTTAAGCCCTAAAGGAAATAACTCGTAGACTGGGACTGAAGCAGTTGGTGTGGGAACCAAGAAGAGGGAAAATTATACTGAGCCTCATTCTCACTAATCTGCCTTCCAAATGTGCATTGACCATGACTGTATCAGTGGGAGTGAGTCCCTGTGGAGATGAAGTTCAGCTTTCATATTGAAAATATTCCTCATTGTATTATTTGACACTGCCATTGCGCTAAATTGGATAGATTCCAAAAAGATATAGCAACTTGAGTGTGGCCATCTATGAAGCTCTGTAGGCCATCAGCAACAGCAGAATTGTATTCAACATAAGTTGTGACCTCATGGTCTGAAATATCGATTGCTCTAGCATTATCATCAAGCCAGGAGAACAATTCTGGTTCAATCAATACTGCAGGAGCTATGTCAGGAGCAAAGCCAGGCATACATAAAAATGAGGAGTCAACATCTTGAACTATAAACCCAGGCCTACCTACAAGCCAACAGAATAAGCAGTGAATTAGATTAAAGGTCTGCAATCCTGCCACATCCAGTCATGAGTAGTGGTGGGCAACTAAATAACTCACTGGAGGAGGGATGCTTCACAAATATTCCCATCCTCCATGACTGAGAGCAGGGGATGCTGAGTGCACCAGTGCAAAAATCTTCAGCAAGAAGTGCTGAATGAATGATCCATTTTGCCCACCTCTGCAGCATCACAGATGCCAGTTTTCAGCTAATTTGATTAACTCCATATGATATCAAGAAACTGCTGGAAACACTTGATATTGCAAAGGTCATGGTTCCTGACAGTATTCCAGTAATAGTACTGAAGGTTTGTGCTCCAGAATTTACCATCCCTCTAGCCAAGCTATTTAAATATATCTATAATGCTGGCAATTATCCACCAATTTAGAAAATTGCAGAAATACGTCTTATACACAAAAAAAGGGCAAATCAACCTAGCAAATTTACTCTTGATGATCAGTAAAGTGATCATCAAACAGTGCTATCAAGTAGAACTTGATTAGCAATAATCTGCTCAGTGATGCTTAGTTTAGAAGTGTCAGGACTACTAAGCTTTTTATTTTGTGTGGCTTTTTTTCAAATGTGGATGAAAGGGCAGAACTCCAAGGCGAGGTGAGACCCTTAATTTTAAGACTGTATTTAATAAAGTTTAGCATCAAGAGGTGTTATGCTGTAGGTCCTAGCATCATTAGCTATTTCATCAATATCCTGCCTTCCATCATAAAGTTAAAACTGTGACATCGACGGCCGAACATCTCCAATGTTCAGCACCAACCATGAATCATCAGGTACTGAAGAAATCCCTTTCAAATGCAGCATGACCTAGACAATATTCAGGCTTGTCTGTTAAGTGGCAAGTACTACCTCACAAGCATCAGGCAATGAGTATCTCCAACAAAAGAGAATCTAACAATTGTCCTTTGACATTCAATGACATTACCATCGCTGAATGCCCACCATTAAAATCCCGGGAGTTACACTTGACCAGAAACTGAACAGGACCAGCCATTTAAGTACTGAGGCTACAATAGCAGATCAGCAGTCAAGAATCCTGCAGCGGGTAACTCATCTCCTGATTCCCAAAGCCTTTCTACCATCTTTAAGGCACTAATCAGGTATGAGATAGAGTACTTCCAAGTGTCTGGATGGGTGCAGCTCAAGCAGCACTCAAGAAACTTGAGACATCACCCAGGGCAAAGCAGCATATTTGATTGACACCACATGTACAAAATTTCATTCCATCCACCACCAACATGCAGCAGGGGCAATGTGTACCATCTACACGATTCAGTGCAGAAATCATCAAGGTTTCTTCAAAGCACCTTTAAAACCAACAAGAAGGACAAGGGCACAGACACATGGAACATCACAACCTACAAGCACCCATCCAAGCCATTCATCATCCTGACTTGGAAACATATTACTTTTCCTTCACTGTCGGTTGATCAAAATCCTGGAACATCTTTTCCTAAGTATGTCTACCTTAAATGGTCTGCAGTGGACAAGATGGCAGCTCACCACCACCTTCTCAAGAGCAATTAGGGGATGGGCAATAAATATGGGTGCAGCAAGTGATGCCCACATCCCCTAAAGGAATGAAAACATTCAAATAAACAGACATTTAGCACTAATAGTTCCCCACCCAAGACTGAAACATCACTCAGCTGTTCAGTCACTGAACATAAATATCAGAGGAATCGAATCAATACTAATCACATTAAATTTAGGATAAATAGACAAAGTATTTTCCCTGGGTGGGGGAGTCCAGAACTAGAGGGCATAGGTTTAGAGTGAGAGGGCAAAAATATAAAAGAGACCTAAGAGACAACTTTTTCACGCAGAGGGTGGTACGTGTATGGAATGAGCTGCCAGAAGAAGTGGTGGAGGCTGGTACAATTGCAACATTTAAAAGGCATCTGGATGGGTACATGAATAGGAAGGGTTTGGAGGGATATGGGCCAGGTGCTGACAGGTGGGACTAGATTGGATTGGTTATCTGGTTGGTATGGACGGGTTGGATCGAAGGGTCTGTTTCTGTGCTGTACATCTCTATGACTCTATGACTTTCATTTGTTGAAATGCTAGTCCCAATTAAAGTGTAGCAATTAAAATATATACAATAACATAACAGAAATTTGATTTTGCCTCATAGTATTTCCACTTAAATTATTAAATTAATTTGCATTTATTGAAAAGTTAACTAGAGGAAATGATAAAGAAAATAATACTTAAGCATAGCTTTTAAAAGCTACAGAAAAGATCATGAAAGGTATAGATATAGCAATATTTCACAGTTGTTGCTAATTTATCAATACAATTATGACTCCTGTTCCAATAATATGACGCATGTTGTCATCCCTGCTATTCATCAATCAGACAAGTAATATTTATTCTTATTATGACAGACTGTCAGCTAAATCTCTTTGAGCTAAAAAGATTCTAATTTGCATTTCAAGAACTGCTGGCTCTTATTGCTATTTAGTATAGTTCTGGCAGAACACATTGATTGAAACAGATTTTGATGGTATTCACAACAGAGTTATTGGCAAATCATACCCCTGGCGCTGCTGATTCCACACATGCTCATCACCAAAGTAGCAAATGAAACATTTTCTGCACTATTCTGCTTGAAAGTGAACAGGTGCTCCTCGAGGGAAGAGGGAATGCTGAGCAGGAATACCTGCAGTCAGGCCACAGAATGTTGAAGACTAATATTTGGCATTGATGAGATGTTGTTATTTTTTTTCAGATTCACTTGCCTTGTTTGTAGTATTACTAAGGAAACCTGATAAGACAAAGGTGCACAGTGTAAGAATGTGGCTTTTGCGATTTGTGTAAATTGTAATCAAAACAATAAATAGAAACTCTCACACATTAGGAAGATCAATCTGAATCTCTATTCTGCTGCCTGACTTCATAAACCAGCAGTGAAATGGTATGTTTTGACATGTATTGTACAAGCAATGAACAAGATTGTTCTAAAATACATTTTTAATAATGGCATAAATCATTCATCGTGAAAGCAGAGAAGTACATGGCAGCTTTTCACTTTGGTATATAGTATATCTAATTAACAGCAAAAAAAAGTTAATTTCTTTTGAATTATTAAGTATCCCAGTTGAAGCCACAAAGTTCACATTGAAAGTAAAGACAGACTAACTGTAGACTGACTGCTGAGAAACAGGGTTGAAAGTCTGATACTAGTAGGTGGGCATTTAGATACCAAAGGAAAAGACACTCATCTGTTCGGCCTGCTCCTCACAATTACCCATTACACCCACCCCACAGTCCTGAAGAAGAGTTGCACCCAAAATGTCGACTTCTCCACCTCCAGATGCTGCCTGATTTGCTGTAATCTTCTAGCCTCCTGTTTGTCTGCCTTGGATTCCATCATCTGCAGTTTTTCTTTCTCCTCACAATTGCAATAACAATATATATGTGGTTTGATGTGGGAGAAACAAGATTACAGGTAAAAATCCCAGGCTAATTTGGAGATAGAAATCTGGGATATTCCCCTCCAACCTATGCGCACAACCACATTTAGCCTGGGAAATCACTCTGTCACTAAATTCTTCGCAGTTTTTAATTTTTATAAGAAGGGCTCTCAACCTTAGTCAGAAATGGTCCAACTCTGAGTTGAAGCAATTCAGCAAGTGAGGTGACAATCTGTTACAGTGTTTCAAAGTTTTTTAGAAAAAGAACCACCCACATCAAACTAAATTTGTCCTTACAAAATGTAGAATTGGAACAGGCTGTCAACTGGAAGAGAAACCACCATCTTCATCATTTTATAAACTTTTAGCAAATGCCCTAGGTCTTATAGCCTATTCTGATAACTAAGGTGCTTTAAACTGTAAGTTAGTATAGCACCTTTTGCAAAAGATAAATTTCATCCAGCATGGACAAAGTCTTGGACAAATTAAAATAGTATGTTTTGTTGTTAAAAATCCAGAATGTCAGCCTATCCATCCTCCTAAACTTGTTTTATCATTCAGTAAGTTCATGGCTTATTTGTATCTAACTCCATTTAGCTGCCTTCATGTCATATCATATTATATCCATATCTAGCAAAATCTATCCATTTCAGGTTTAAAATGATTAATTACATAGAATTTATAAAATATTTTCCCTATACAGGAACATGCCTTGCATCTCATGACACCAAGTCAGTGTTTGTTTCATTTGAGTCTCTTTACTTCTTGTTTCGTCTTAATTGACCATTGTAATTATTTGTTCTCTTTGCTGTCATATGCTTGCCGAACTTCATCTTAAATAGGTCTATACTATTTGTGTTGTCAAACTGAACATGGCATTCTCAGTGTGGGGTAACCAAGGTTGAACTTGGGTTCAGCATAACAGTAGTGATCCTAGTTGTTGTCCTTGTGGAATTCCACTTTGTGGTCATGACACTATCCACCAGTTATCTGGCAATACATATTAAATTTGAGTGTTTAAGTTATTAAATGGGAGTGGTGATTCCCTAGATTCTTTTAAAATATACGGATGTAATGCCTCTCCAACAGGAATTATCTCTTTTAATTGTTTGTTCAATATATCCTGTTCTCTCAAATACAATTATCTCAGACATTACTTGTGGCGTCATTTAATGTCACATCTGTTCTGTCTCTCTGGTAAATATCAAAGCAAAACAATTATTTAACTTTTCTTTTCTTTTCGTTACCTGTTACCCTATCTGTTCTTTTTCTCAATTCAGCCTTCTTTATTTATTCATATACCAATGAATCATTTTACAGTTTTGTTTTATGTTGCTTGCTAATTCAATTTCATAATTCCTCCTTACCTCTTTTTTATTTCTTTCTTAATTTCTTTGTAATCTCTCTTATTGTATATTACTATGATGTCTATGTACTTAATAGATGTCTCTTAATCCTTAGTTATTCCCTACGGTCTAATCATTTGTGGAGTTCCATTAGTGTTTAACTTATTCTTTAGTTTTAGGAAAATATCTTCCCTACACTATATTGAAAGTCAAGGTAAATAATTTCCACTGTTTTTTGCAAAATAGTTGCCTAGCTTATTTTCATAAGTTCTATTCTCAGTCCCTCAAAGGTAGTTTCACTTCAATCTATTAACCTAGTTTATGTCTGTTCTGTACTGTGCAGTTAATAGGCTTTAGTCAGAATCAAGAACATATGAACTCAATGAAACAACAGGGACATTTTTATTCTGAAGCTGTGCACTCAACTGTCAAAGCTTGAACAACTCGGAACAAGCCCTTGAGCCAGGCTGACCACTCACTAGTGTCATGTGATTCACCTCTTAAAGACACACTGTCCCAACATCACATGCACCAGCTATAATGCAACTTCAACAATGTCCATCTCTAACAGCATCTTAAAGTATTAGGTGTTAGATGTTAATGTATGAAGTGTTAGCAATTCTGGAAAATGTAAAAATAGATAAGTCCCTTGGGCTGGATGGGATTTATCTTAGGATTCTCTGGGAAGCCAGGGAGGAGATTGCCAAGCCTTTGGCTTTGATCTTTATGTCATCATTATCTACAGGAATAGTGCCAGAAGACTGGAGAATAGCAAATGTTATTCACTTGTTCAAGAAGGGAAGTAAAGACAATCCTGGAAATTATAGACCTGTGAGCCTTACTTTGGTTGTAGGTAAAGTATTGGAAAGGGTTATAAGAGATAGGATTTATGATTGTCTAGAGAGGAATAAGTTGATTAGGGATAAGCAGAGGCACAACCTACCCTTTTTTGAAGGGTAGGTTGTGCCTCACAAACCTTATTGAGTTCTTTGAGAAGGTATCCAAAACAGGCGGATGAGGGTAAAGAGGTTGATTTGGTGTATATGGACCTGGATGAGGGCATAGAAGGATGGGTTAGTAAATTTGTGGATGACACTAAAGTCGGTAGAGTTGTGGATAGTGACAAAGCATGTTGTAGGTTACAGAGATACATAGATAAGCTGCAGAGCTGGGCTGGGAGGTGGCAAATGGCGTTTAATGCAGAAAGGTGTGAGGTGATTCATTTTGGAAGGAGTAACTGGAATGTAGAGTACATGGCTACAGATTCTTGGTAGTGTAGATAAGCAGAGAAAGCTCCATGTCCAGGTGCATAGATCCTTGAAAGGTGCCACCCAGATTGATAGGGTTGTTAAGAAGGCATACGGTGTATTAGCTTTTATTGGTAGAGAGACTGAGTTTCGGAACCACGAATCTGGTCCGGGCACATGTGGAGTACTGCGTACAGTTCTGGTCACTGGATTATAGGAAGAATCTGGGAGCTTTGGAAAGGGTTCAGAGGAGATTTACCAGGACATTGCCTGGTATGGAGGAAAGGTCTTATGAGAAAAGGCTGAGAGACTTGCTAGTCAATCATATTAAGAGTTAAGGAGACAAAGAGTGGAAATGAGGTTAGGATGTTGATCTATATTAAATCATGATAGGCATGGATAGGATAAATAGACAAGATCTTTTCCCTCTGGTGGGGGAATCCAGAACTAGAGGGCATAGGTTTAGGATGAAAGGGGAAAGACATAAAAGGGACAGAAGGGGCAGCTTTTTCAGGCAGAGGGTATGCGACTAGATTGGGTTGGGATATTTGGTCGTCATGGATGAGTTGGACCGGAGAGTCTGTTTCTGTGCTGTACTCTATGACTCTATGACTTTAGGCTGTTTTTGTTAGAGAGAAGAAGGTTGATAAGCGACTTAATTGAGACATCGAAGATAATCAGAGGGTAAGATAGCTTGGATAGTGAGAGCCTTTTTCCTCGAATGGCAATGGCTAGCATGAGGGGACATAGCTTTAAAATGAGGGGTGATAGATGTAGGACAATGTCAGAGGTGTTTCTTTACTCAAAGTCGTAGGGGCATGTAACACATTGCCTGCAACATTAGTAGACTCACCAACTTTAAGGGCATTTAAATGGTCATTGGATAGGCACATTGACACATATGGAATAGTATAGGCTAGAGGGGTTTCAGATTGGTTCCACGGATTGGCGCATCATCAAGGGCTGTGATGTTCTATGTTCTATAGTAGATACGGTCATTTGCTGAAATGTTGCCTTACTCTTACTTCTATTATGTGCTCTGGTTAATTTTCCATTGCTAGATCCAAGTGAAAATCTTCTCCTTTGGACTTTTGCACATATTGGGTTAGAAAGGAGTTCTGCATGCACCCCTAGCTCCTTAACGTACCTTTCAGTCCAATTAATATTGGGGAAGGTGGCATTTATAGTGATTTGTATCTGCCGCTTCCAGTTGTCAGTTCCAGCTGTCCGCTGCAGTGGCCAGTATATTGGGTCCAGGTCGATGTGCTTATTGATTAAATCTGTGGATGAGTGCCATACGTCTAGGAATTCCCTGGCTGTTTCTCTGTTTGGCTTGTCCTATAATAGTAGTGTTGTCCCAATCGAACTCATGTTGCTTGTCATCTGACTGTGTGGCTACTAAGGATAGCTGGTCATGTTGTTTCGTGGCTAGTTCATGGATGTGGATTGTTAGCTGTTTTCCTGTTTGTCCTATGTGGTGTTTTGTGCAGTCCTTGCATGGGATTTTGTACACTACATTGGTTTTGCTCATGCTGGGTATCAGGTCCTTCATCCTGGTGAGTTGTTGTCTGAGAGTGGCTGTTAGTTTGTGTGCTGTTGTGAGTCCTAGCAGTCGCAGTAGTCTGGCTGTCAGTTCAGAAATGTTTTTGATGTATGGTAATGTGGCTAGTCCTTTGGGTTGTGGCATGTCCTCATTCAGTTGTCTTTCCCTTAGGCATCTGTTGATGAAATTGCGGGGGTATCCGTTTTTGGCAAATATGTTGTATAGGTGTTCTTCTTCTCCTTTTTGCAGTTCTAGTGTACTGCAGTGTGTTGTGGCCCTTCTGAACAGTGTCTTGATGCAACTTCTTTTTTGTGTGTTGGGGTGGTTGCTTTCGTAGTTTAGGACTTGGTCTGTGTGTGTGGCTTTCCTGCATATCTTTGTGGTGAATACTCCATTCAGTGTTCTCTGTACCATCACGTCTAGGAATGGGAGTTGGTTATCCTTTTCTTCCTCTCTAGCGAATCTGATTCCTGTGTGTGTGGCGTTGATGATCCGGTGTGTGTTCTCTATTTCTGTGTTTTTAATGATCACAAAGGTATCATCTAGATATCTGACCCAGAGTTTGAGATGAATTTGCAGTAAGACTGTTTGTTCTAACTTTTGCATTACCGCTTCTGCTATGAGTCCAGAGATGGGTGAGCCCATGGGTGTGCCGTTAATTTGTTCATATGTTTGGTTGTTGAATGTGAAGTATGTTGTGAAGCACAGGTCCAGTAGTCTTTGTTGATAGGTTCCCCGTCTTGTTGTCTGTTCTGTATGTCCAGCAGGTTGGCTATTGTTTCTCTGGCTAGGGTTTTGTCGACAGAGGTGAACAGTGCCGTTACATTGAATGAGACCATAGTTTCTTCCTTGTCTATGTATATATTTCTGATGATGCCCAAGAATTCCTGTGTTGACTATATAGAGTGTCTGGATCCGCTGATCAAGTGTTTCAGTTTCTGCTGTAGTTCTTTAGCTAGTTTGTGTGATAGTGTCCCTGGTAGTGATACTATGGGTCTGAGTGGGATGTCTGGTTTGTGCACTTTAGGTAGTCCATAGAACCTGGGGGTGTTGTTGCTTTCAGGTTTCATTCTCTGTAGGTCAAACCTGGTTAGCTGACAAGCAACAGGAGTTCGACTGGGACAACACTACTATTATAGGACAAGTCAAACAGAGAACAGCCATGAAATTCCTAGAGGCATGGCACTCATCCACAGATTCAATCAATGATGTAATAATCATCGACCTGGACCCGATATACCGGCCACTGCAGCGGACAGCTGGAACTGACAACCGGAAGAGCCAGATACAAATCACTATAAATGCCGGAGGAAAGATCACAGAAGCGCTTCACAGGAGGCTCTCAAGCACTGAGGATGTCACCTAGACAGGGGACGAAACGTCTGCAACACAAATTCCCAGCTCGGCGAACAGAACCACAACAACAAGCATCCGAGCTACAAATCTTCTCCCAAACTTTGTTTGCTATGATCTCAGCTGATGTTATTAATGACAAGTCGGATCCCGGACTAAAATCTGACTTAAGAGATTTTTAAAAATTTAACTTGCTAGTACTTCAATGAATACTAGCAAACGCTGCTGGTAATTGTGTTTTAACAATAAAACAGAAGTTTGTTACAAAACAAAATGTAAATAAAAAAGAATTTCAAAACGCTCAGCAAAATAAGTCCTATCTATCCCAATTACATCATTTTACAACCTTTAAATATCAGAAAGCAATCCCCTCTCTAATACTGTAGGTTTCACTTAACAGATTCTTTCAATTCCTAGTATTGAGAGCTTGACAGCCTCTTCCTTGATTAATCACACAACTGAGCTTAACCTTATTTCAAGCAACGCCTTTACAGTTCGAACTAAACATATCTGGCCTGGAATTTTCAAAATAAAATTATTAAATTGAAATAACCTATTTCCTCACTCTTTGGAACGAATTCCTTTCTCCAGGAGAAACTATTTACATTTAACCCCAAAGTCAAGAGAGTGTTGCTGGAAAAGCTTGCATGTCAGGCAACATTCGAGAAGCAGGGGAATCGATGTTTAGGGCCAGAGCCCTTCATCAGGCATGAGGCTGGGAGCCTCAGTGTGGGGTGGGGGTGGGGTGGGGAGATAAATGTGGAGGTAGGGGTCAAGATGATAGGTCAAAGGGGAGGGTGGAAGGAGGATTGACACGTGGGACAGGCCATGCGGACGGTTCTGAGCTGGAAGGTAGGGACTGGGGTAAGTGGGGGGGCAGGAGAAATGAGGAAACTGGTGAAGTCCACATTCACCTATTGCATTTTTAGCTACCTTTACCGCAGCCCCACACCACCTATTTATCTCTCCACCCCCGAGGCTCCCAACCTCATTCCTGATGAAGGGCTCTGGCCTGAAACGTCCACACTCCTGCTCCTTGGATGCTGCCTGACTTGCTGCACTTTTCTAGCAACACACTTTCGACTCTGATCTCCAGCATCTGCAGACCTCACTTTTCCCTACCTTTAACCCTAGTCAGATTTTCTGTGTTTGAAACAAAATCTTTCCATTCTATAGGTTTCTCTAAATAATAATCAATTCTTGGTTCTTCACAACCAACAGCACCTAATGCATTTTCGTTGCTCTCTCCAATTCTAAGATTGTCACAATACAGACAAACTCACAATATCAATTAAGGAAGGCCAGTCATCTGCTCTCTGACACACAAACCCATCTGCCACAGTTTTATCTCCTCATGTGATGTAACAATGGCTCTTTTAAATTTATTATATACATGTGATTATAAGATTCTATATCAGATAAAGAAAGCTAATTTTTTTTTAATAAACTGATGCAGCATCTGAAAAATTACTGTCAGAGCATAGCTGAGTTTCGTTGATTCAGTGAGAAAAGGCAGGCAGGTTGCTGACTTATCTCATTAGTTACCACAAAGCAAACCATTTGGAACTTGGTTACCCCTTGAATAACACAATGTATTCTTCAAGATGTGAAAATTCAAAAACTCCCAGGCCAAGCAAGTGGCTAAAAGTGCCACAGAAATTCCAGCATCATTGTCCTTGCTTTGTGGAACATGGTTCATCAAAAGCTAAAATAACAACCATCTTAAGTTTGATCTGTAGATACAATTATAAACAGAAATCATCAGGAATGTCTAAGAAAGAACATCAGGAAGTGAGCTCACAGCTCAATGAGAGAAAGATGTTCAGAAATCAACTCCAGTTCTGTCAAGAGCATGCTGTAACCACAGAACTAATGAAAGCTTCAACCTTTCTTCTCTCCTTTTTACTCTCTCTCTGTCTCAAAACCTGCTTGATTTAACATGTGCACCTGTGCAAGTAACTTCTAACAGTTCAATGGCAGAAGCTATTTCAACTAGTGAATCCTGACCTCAAATTTTAAATCCCTTGGCTTTGGCGAAAGACAACAAGCAAGAAATGGACCTGCAACAGTAATGGACTGAACTGGTTTCCATTTCTTTGATTTTTTTAATGTGCATAAACTTTTAATTTTTGTATCTACATTATATCTAATAATTGTAGATTTTTTTACATAGTAACCTTCAGCAATAGTTGTGTAAAGAGCTAACCTTTCATCTTGTTTAAAACTAAAGCTTTACTGCTGGTTATTTTTAAATTGAAAACTCAAAACTGAAAGAAGACTGAATAACTGTATAACTTCAATTTTTGGGCAACGTTGCAATCACACTTGGTGGTTATGGCAATAATTTTATGTTTTGCCTACACTAATTACTATTCTGTGATACAATGGTCTCATAACCAATTGTCCTAAGATTGCGCTTAAAACTTCACGCTTGCTTTTGTTTCTTCGCATTGCTAATGAATTTTCACTTTCTTTTGCCATGTTCTTTAATCCTTTTTCTTGATATGTGGATGTATGTTGATCATTGACCTTGTCTCATGCATAACACTGCATAGTAGTGCTGTTGTCTTCTCATTCCCTTTTTCAACCAGCCCTGCATACTTCTGTGAAGTACTTGGAAATTAGCTCTGATTAAATGCATTAAGTTAACTTCACTTTTTTCTGAAACATTTGATATGCCCAGTTGAGAATCCTGTTTCTGTAGGAGGGAGGTATGTGTTTTGTGTCTCTCCATAAGGTGAAGTAATCTCAAAAATTATAACTCCAGAATGTTTTTATAACTTTTTCAGCCCCAGAATTTACAATACTGGATGTGTAAAAGGCTGTCCTTTTTTTGCTATTCAGATATTGAACTGAACAATATGTAATGTATTCCCACAGGAACATAATGCCTGATGTTCAAGGAAGTAATTTCAGTTATTTGGAATGGTGCGCATGGCATTATTATTTAAATTGATAATACATGAAACTAGCTACCTTCCAACTAGCTACCTTCCATAGGATAGCTATTCATGACAAAACAATTATTATAAGTAGAATAAAAGAACCTGAAAGTCATTTAATCTATTCCCTTAGATTTCTGAAATTTCCATATTCGGACATGTTTACCTTGAATGAGTGGGTTTCATCAGCTCTAAAGCAAGCTACAAGATGTGAATCACATAAGATTGTAATGTTTATCTTTTTAAGTCAAGGAAGAGAACTTCATTCATTTTTTTACATTGAATATTCAGTAGAATTGCAGCACACCACAGGAGGAAGTGTTCAGTGAAACTAAAAGACACATCTACAAGAAAAGCCTGGACTGTTAAAATGCCATGCTAAGTTGCATGGAAATGTTTTACACCCAGCAAAATTATATACACAGGGTTTCTGGATTCCTCATTTGTGTATCCATGGGATTTGTGATTGGCATGCATTTGGTGAAGCACGAATGTGATCAGACGGGAGCGAATGGAAATTGAACTGCAACTTTTAAAACTACGTGCAACTTCTGACTGACAGTTAATTTCATTGCGTGTCTTAATCTTTTCCTGGTACTTTGTAAGATGGCTTACTTTGGAGGAAATAACTCGCCAAAAGCGGAACAGCTTTTGCAGGCAAGCAAGGAATAAATTGCACAGGATCAGATTTGCAAGCCCTCATTGAGGAATTTGAGAAGTTGAGAGTACACAGAGAGGTTTGAGAAACCTGCTAGAAATGCCTCACATCACCCTAGATAAGCATCACCATCACATCATTTAGGATAGCTAAATAAAAGCAGCATATTGCAGAGTCCCTCCAAAATGTATCCTTTTTCTTTTCAAATATATACTTTATTCATCAAAACAATCTTTATATACATAACTAGAGCAATTCGGTTCTGTATAGACTTTGCATTTCAAGAAAAATAAACCTCAGAATTGACCTTCCCTGCCATTGCAAAGGCCTTTTTCTGCATGAGGCCTTTTTCTGACTTATGCAGGACACTATTTATACTTGTTTTGTGGCAATGAGGAAGTCGGACAACTGAACAGACGCCTGTTATGCTTTGGCAGAATGACCTTAGATTATGGCATTTCTCCATTGTGCCCTGGCGGCAACTTTCCCAAGCTTTATTGCATCCCTCAGCACATAGACCTAGACCTTGGAAGTGCCAGTCTGCAACATTTGGATTTTGGAAGACCAGTTTTTGGGAAACCAAAGAACATCTTTCACCGTGTTGATGGTCGTCCAGGCACTGTTGATGTTTATTTCGGTGTGTGTCCTGGGGAACAGACTCTAGAGCACAGAGTTCTACATCATGCAGCTGCTTGGCACAAACCTTGGCATTACATCTTTTTCTGGACGTTCTCTGAAAAGGCACATTTCAGAAAGAGCTCTGTGGCAGTCCCTACCCACCTGCAGCTGTTTCGAGGGTAGAGTGCAGTGGTGCAGAGAATCCAGATGTACATGAAAGATCTCATAAGTAGTGCCCATCTCACCACAGCCAAATTATATCTTGGTGCTTGTTGGAAAGTGCTGGCATTAACATACTCTGCGAAATAATTTTGATGGTCTGCTCAGGGAACCAAGTGACAGGATCCACCCTCTGCTTTTCCCACAGGATCTCGAGGACACTACATGCTGACCACCTCCTGATGTACTTGTGATCAAAGATGCATGCTTCTCTGCATATTTCTCCATGAAGGATGGTATGGTCCAATTACCTGAAGCATTCAGCAGAGCCGAGGCTAATCCATTCCTTAGCAACATCAGGAATAGGCAGAACCTTAATAGGTAGTGGCAATTGTTGTTTGTGTACCTAAGATCTACTCACAGCTTGATGCAGTTGCTCACAAATGTGGCCATCAGGATGAAAGTGGCATTGTGTACTTCCTTCTCCACTCCCCTCCAAACCCCACCCTTATCTAGAGTTTTTGTATGGTGTCTCTGCAGACGTGGTCCATCTGAAACTTCCAGATGAAGTGGAAGTGCGACTGTGCAGAGTCGGGGAATGGGCCAGACTTGTGCCATGTACAACAACAGAGCGAGTACGCCACACCTGATGACCAGGTTTTTACCTCGCAATGGAGAGGGAACGGTACTCCCAAAAGCCCAGTTTCTGCCTCACCTTGGCGATATGCCCCTCTCACGTTTTTGCATAAACCCCAATCCCTTCAAACTACATTCTTAGCACCTTCAGATAATAGAACATAGAACATAGAACAATACAGCACAGAACAGGCCCTTCAGCCCACGATGTTGTGCTGAACATTTGTCCTAGCTTAAGCACCTATCCATGTACCTATCCAATTGCCGCTTAAAAGTCACCAATGATTCTGACTCTGCCACTCCCACAGGCAGCGCATTCCATGCCCCCCACCACTCTCTGGGTAAAGAACCTACCCCTGACATCCCCCCTATACCTTCCACCCTTGACCTTAAATTTATGTCCCCTTGTAACACTCTGTTGTACCCGGGGAAAAAGTCTTTGACTGTCTACTCTATCTATTCCCCAGATCATCTTATAAACCTCTATCAAGTCACCCCTCACCCTTCGCCGTTCCAATGAGAAAAGGCCTAGCACTCTCAAACTATCCTCGTACGACCTATTCTCCATTCTAGGCAACATCCTGGTACATCTCCTCTGCACCCTCTCCATAGCTTCCACATTTTTCCTAAAGTGAGGCGACCAGAACTGCACACAGTACTCCAAATGTGGCCTTACCAAGGTCCTGTACAGCTGCAACATCACCTCACGACTCTTGAATTCAATCCCTCTACTAATCAATGCTAATACACCATAGGCCTTCTTACAAGCTCTATCCACCTGAGTGGCAACTTTCAAAGAGCTATGAACATAGATCCCAAGATCCCTCTGCTCCTCCACCTTACTAAGAACCCGACAGTTAACCCTGTATTCCGCATTCTTATTTGTCCTTCCAAAATGGACAACCTCACATTTGACAGGGTTGAACTCCATCTGCCACTCCTCAGCCCAGCTCTGCATCATATCTAACTCCCTTTGCAGCCGACAACAGCCCTCCTCACTATCCACAACTCCACCAATCTTACTGACCCACCCTTCGACTCCCTCTTCCAAGTCATTAATAAAAATTACAAACAGCAGAGGACCCAAAACTGATTCCTGCAGAACTCCACTTGTAACTGGGCTCCAGGCTGAATATTTACCATCTACCCACCACTCTCTGACTTCGACCGGTTAGCCAATTCTCTATCCAACTGGCCAAATTTCCCACTATCCCATGCCTCCTGACTTTCTGCATAAGCCTACCATGGGGAACCTTATCAAATGCCTTACTAAAATCCATGTACACTACATCCACTGCTCTACCCTCATCCACATGCTTGGTCACCTCCTCAAAGAATTCAATAAGACTTGTAAGGCAAGACCTACCCCTCACAAATCCGTGCTGGCTGTCCCTAATCAAGCTGTGTTGTTCCAGATACTCATAAATCCTATCCCTCAGTACCCTTTCCATTACTTTGCCTACAACCGAAGTAAGACTAACTGGCCTGTAATTCCCGGGGTTATCCCTATTTCCTTTTTTGAATAGGGGCACAACATACGCCACTCTCCAGTCCCCTGGTATCACCCCCGTTGACAGTGAAGACGAAAAGATAATTGCCAATGGCTCTGCAATTTCCTCTCTTGCTTCCCACATAATCCTAGGATATATTCCGTCAGGCCCGGGGGACTTGTCTATCCTCAAGTTTTTCAAAATGCCCAACACATCTTCCTTCCTAACAAGTATCTCCTCTAGCTGACCAGTCCGTTTCATACTCTCCTCTTCAACAATACGGTCCCTCTCATTTGTAAATACTGAAGAAAAGAAATCATTCAAGACCTCTCCTATCTCTTCCGACTCAATACACAGTCTCCCACTACTGTCCTTGCTCGGACCTACCCTTGTTTTCGTCATTCTCATGTTTCTCAGATACGCATAAAAGGCCTTGGGGTTATCCTTGATCCTACCTGCCAAAGATTTTTCATGCCCTCTCTTAGCTCTCCTAATCGCTTTCTTCAGCTCCCTCTTGGCTATCCTGTATCCCTCCAATGCTCTGTCTGAACCTTGTTTCCTCAACCTTATGTAAGCCTCCTTCTTCCTCTTTACTAGACATTCAACCACCTTTGTCAAACAAGGTTCCCTCACACGACCATCTCTTTCCTGCCTGACAGGTACATATATATCAAGGACACGTCGTATCTGTTCCTTGAAAAAGTTCCACATTTCAACGACATCCTTCCCTGACAGCCTATGCTCCCAACTTATGCTCCTCAGATCCTGTCTTGCAGCATCATATTTACCCTTCCCCCATTGTAAAACCTACCCTGTTGCACGCACCTATCTCTCTCCATAACCAAAGTGAAAGTCACAGAATTGTGGTCACCATCACCAAAATGCTCACCCACTACAAGCCCATCACTTGTCCCGGTTCATTACCAAGTACCAAATCCAATATGGCCTCCCCTCTGGTCGGACAATTTACATACTGAGTTAGAAAAGTTTCCTGGACACGCTGCACAAACACCGCCTCGTCCAATCTACTTGATCTAAAAGAGCTTCCAGTCAATATTTGGGAAGTTGAAGTCGCCCATGACTACTACCCTGTGGCTTCTGCACCTTTCCAAAATCTGTTTCCCAATCTGTTTCTCCACATTCCACTCTGTAAGTAATCTAATCTAATCTAATCTCTGCTGCTATTGGGGTGCCTATAACAAACACCCAACAAGGTGACTGCTCATTTCCTATTTCTGACTTCAGCCCATACTACCTCCAAAGGCAGATCCTCCTTGAACTGCCTGTCTGCAGCCATTAAACCATTTCTAATTAGCAATGCCACATTCCCTCCTTTTTTACCATCCTCCCTAATCTAACTGAAACATCTGTAACCAGGAACCTCCAACAACCATTCCTGTTCCTCTTCTATCCATGTTTCCGTGATGGCCACAACATCGTAGTCCCAAGTACCGATCCACGCCTTAAGTTCACCCACCTTATTTCTGATACTCCTTGCGTTGAAGTATGCACACTTGAGCCCATCCCTGTGTCCGCAAGTATTCCCCGTCAGTGCTACCTTCTCCACAGCCTCCCTACATTCTTGGACATCCTGAAAAAACAGCTAACCTACTTGCTGGACTACAAGTCCGGATCCCATCCCCCTGCCAAACTAGTTTAAACCCCCCCGAAGAGTGCTAGCAAACCTACCTCCCAGGATATTGGTGCCCTTCTGGTTCAGGTGCAACCCGTCCTGCTTGTTCAGGTCCCACTTTCCTCAGAATGCAGACCAATTGTCCAAATACCTGAAGCCCTCCCTCCTACACCATCCTTGCAGCCATGTGTTCAACTGCACTCTCTCCCTATTCCTTGCCTCACTGTCACGTGGCACCAGTAACAACCCAGAGATGACGACTCTGTCTGTCCTAGCTTTTAGCTTCCAGCCTAACTCCCTGAGCTCCTGAATGACCTCCCCACCTATGTTGTTGGTGCTAATGTGTACCATGATTTCTGGCTGCACACCCTCCCCATTAAGGATTATGAAGACACGGACCCTGGCACCCGGGAGGCAACAAACCAACCAAGAATCTCGTCCATGTCCACAGAACCGCCTGTCTGTCCCTCTAACTACGGAGTCTCCTATAACTAGCGCTCTCCTCCTCTCCCCCTTTCCCTTCTGAGCCTCAGAGCCGGACCTTGTGCCAGAGACCCGGTCACTGCAGCTTACCCTGCTAGGCCTTACCCCCCCAACAGTATCCAAAGCGGTATACTTATTGTTGAGGGGAATGACCACAGGGGATCCCTGCACTGCCTGATTCCTCCCCTTCCCACCTCTAATAACTGTTACCTAGCTACCTCTGTTCTCTGGCGTAACTATGTCCTGTAGCTTCTATCTATCACCCTCTCAGCCTCTCGAATAATTCTCAGTTCATCTAACTCCAGCTTCAGTTCCCTAACGCGGTCTGTGAGGAGCTGGAGCTGGCTGCACTTCCTGCAGATGAAGATAATCTATCCTGACTGTGAAGAACATGACCTCCCTCTTACCTTGATTTACATTGAGTCTTGGGGCCAGTTTGAAAGGGTCACAGATGCTCATGAGTCTGCTCACTGATGGCAGAACCGAGCAGAAAACGGAGATGTCACCAATGTACAGGGAGGCTTTGACCTGAGGCCCTTGCTGCCTAGAATAGTACCCCTCTCAGACTCGCATCCTTGATGGACTTGGCAAAAGGCCCTATACAACACACAAATAAAGCAGGAGAATGTGGGCACCCTTTCCTGACTCTTGATCTGATCAGGAAACATTCTGATTCCCAGACTGCACTATTGATGTTGATGCAGAGCAGTTGATTCAAATTGCAATTCTCTCCCCCAAGCCTATCTTGGACAGCATGTCCCAGATGTAGGTGTGCGATGTCCTGTCAAAGGCCTTCTCACGGTCCAGGCTGTTAAGGCAGGCATCCATCTCTGTGTCCTACACATTGGTGATCATATCCCTGAAGAGCAAGAGGTTCTCAGAGATCTTCCTACTCGGTACAGCACAGGTTTGGTCAGAGTGAGTCACCAATCCCACAGCAAACCTGACCCCCGGTTGGCAATGACCTTCAACAGGACTTTATAATCTACATTCAGCAGTGAAATTGGTTGCCACTTTCATCTCACTGTCCCCCTTCCAACGGTAGATGAGGGTGATGATATCTTTCCTCATGGATTCGCACATGGTACCTTCCAGAGGCATACTGTTGTACACCTTGTTATGAAGTTGAAGGTGTGTACTGTAACTTTAAGAGAGAGAGAGAGAGAATGCTGTTCTGAACTGAGAGCTTACACACACCTGTGCATATGATTAGGTGGCAGAGTGTACTGGAAAATTGAAAATATGTAACATTTTGCTGTGAAATGGATACCTGAGTTTTGGTTTCTGTTTTGACAATAATTCAATTTTAACCAGTTTAAATTATGTCCTACTGTACTCAGCACCGCCCTCCTAACCTGCAATCTTCTTCCTGACCTCTCCGCCCCCACCCCACTCCAACCTATCACCCTCACCTTGACGTCCTTCCACCTATCACATCTCCATCGCCCCTCCCCCAAGTCCCTCCTCCCTACCTTTTATCTTAGCCTGCCTGGCACATTCTCCTCATTCCTGATGAAGGGCTCTGGCCCGAAACGTCGAATTTCCTGTTCCTTGGATGCTGCCTAACCTGCTGTGCTTTAACCAGCAACACATTTTCAGCTCTGATCTCCAGCATCTGCAGACCTCACTTTTTACTGGAAGATTTTAACCTACTGCGAATCCTCTTGCAAGGATGCCTTCCTTGAAGAAGCTCTCTTCCTCCCTCTACAAGGATTTCAGTGAGTCTCTTTCTCACTGCACCCCCCCGGTCATCTCCTCTGCACAGAAACTCTTCAGCCACGTTCTCAAACAGACTCGTTACCACAGCCACATCTCCTTCCTCAGCACCTGCCTACGGAACCGACTGATCCCACACGGACTCCGAACTACATTCCAACCAACACAATTTGGACCTAACCAGGACAACCAGTACCTACAACAAATCCGAAGCCTCCAGCAACAGACCTCCCTCCGGATCCTCCGCTCCACCCTTGCAGCCATGCGTCGCTACCTACATTCCCTACCCCAGCTCAGGACAACACTTTCACAAACTTGTAAAGGACCTCTACTGTTCTTCATCTACAGACGAATCCACACACTAAACAAACAGTTCTTCCTAGCCATATCAGAAATTAAAGACAGTAAGTACCGAAAACTTTCATGTACTTACCCCCACACTCGTGGTTCCTCAACTGTTCCAGAATCTTCTATCGGCCTGTCGGACGCCATTACACATGTGGCCGCTACGGCGCCCGCGGCACCAACAGCCGCCGTCGACCGTGATGTCACTTCCGCCCCCACTGACCTCGGAGCCTCCGCAATCGCCGCCCAAACAACCGCCCCGGCGATCGCCGCACAGACAACCGCTTCCACGATTGCCGACGGACTCGCGACCCCCGCGGCTACCGAGAATGACAACGGCTCTTCCGTCACCACAACCATTTCCGCCTCTTCGGTTGCCGTCGCCGCAGCCACTTCCGCCCCCACTGACATCACTAACCTGCACGACCACAACGCCTCAGGTGTCTCCGTCCCCACGCCGTCTTTCGTCACTAAACGTAACCCCGCCCTCAAGCAAACCTTCGTCACCGTGCATAACCCGCCCCCACACCGACTTTCGCCACCACACATAACGCCGCCCCCACGCTTACTTCCGTCACGATGCATGACCCCGCCCCCACGCTTGACCCCGCCCCCACACCGAGCAACGTCACCACGTCTAACCCCGCCCCATGCCGATCTCTGTCCCCGCCCCTAACCCCGCCCCCACCCCCAGCTCCAGTCCCACACCAGGTTCTAGCTCCCAACCTTGCCAGATCTTCACCATCCCTCCAGACCTCCCACTCTCTGAGGATGAAAGATCAGTCCTCAGCAGAGGCCTCAGCTTCATTCCCCTACGCCCTCGGATCAATGAGTTCAACATGCAGTGAGATATTGAACAATTCTTCCGCCGCCTTCGCCTCTGTGCCTACTTTTACAACCAAGACTCCCGCCCACCCTCTGACGACCCCTTCTCCCGCCTCCAACACACCCCATCCACCTGGACACCCCGTGCTGGCCTCTTACCCGCCCTCGATCTATTTATAGCCAACTGCCGCCGCGACATCAACCGACTCAACCTGTCCACCCCTTTCACCCACTCCAACCTCTCACCCTCAGAACGTGCAGCCTTCCACTCCCTCCGCTCCAACACCAACCTCACCATCAAACCGGCAGACAAGGGAGGCGCGGTAGTAGTTTGGCGCACCGACCTTTATACCACTGAGGCCAAACGCCAGCTCCCGGACGCCTCCTCTTATCGCCCCCTTGACCATGACCCCACCTCCCACCACCAAACCATCATCTCCCAGACCATCCATAACCTCATCACCTCAGGGGATCTTCCATCCACTGCCTCCAACCTCATAGTCCCACAACCCCGCACCGCCTGTTTCTACCTTCCGACCAAAATCCACAAACCTGACTGCCCCGGCTGACCCATTGTCTCAGCCTGCTCCTGCCCCACCGAACTCATCTCCGCGTACCTCGACACGGTTCTGTCCCCTTTAGTCCAAGAACTCCCCACCTACTTTCGGGACACCACCCACGCCCTCCACCTCCTCCATGATTTTCACTTCCCCGGTCCCCAACGCCTTATCTTCGCGATGGACATCCAGTCCCTGTACACCTCCATCCCCCATCACGAAGGACTCAAAGCCCTCCGCTTCTTCCTTTCCTGCCGCACCAACCAGTACCCTTCCACTGACACCCTCCTTCGGCTGACTGAACTGGTCCTCACCCTGAATAACTTCTCTTTTCAATCCTCCCACTTCCTCCGAACTAAAGGAGTTGCCATGGGCACCCGCATGGGCCTCAGCTATGCCTGTCTCTTCATAGGATATGTGGAACAGTCCATCTTCCGCAACTACACTGGCACCACCCCCCACCTTTTCCTCCGCTACATCGATGACTGCATCGGCGCTGCCTCGTGCTCCCACGAGGAGGTTGAACAGTTCATCAACTTTACCAACACCTTCCATCCCGACCTCAAATTCACCTGGACTGTCTCAGACTCCTCCCTCCCCTTCCTAGACCTTTCCATTTCTATCTCGGGCGACCGACTCAACACAGACATCTACTATAAACCGACTGACTCCCACAGCTACCTGGACTACACCTCCCCCACCCTGCCCCCTGTAAAAACTCCATCCCATATTCCCAATTCCTTCGTCTCCGCCGTATCTGCTCCCAGGAGGACCAGTTCCAATACCGTACAGCCCAGATGGCCTCCTTCTTCAAGGACCGCAGATTCTCCCCAGACGTGATTGACGATGCCCTCCACCGCATCTCCTCCACTTCCCGCTCCTCCGCCCTTGAGCCCCGCTCCTCCAACCGCCACCAAGACAGAACCCCACTGGTTCTCACCTACCACCCCACCAACCTCCGCATACAGCGTATCATCCGCCGTCATTTCCGCCACCTCCAAACGGACCCCACCACCAGGGATATATTTCCCTCCCCTCCCCTATCAGCGTTCCGCAAAGACCACTCGCTTCGTGACTCCCTCGTCAGGTCCACACCCCCCACCAACCCAACCTCCACTCCCGGCACCTTCCCCTGCAACCGCAGGAAATGTAAAACTTGCGCCCACACCTCCTCCCTCACTTCCCTCCAAGGCCCCAAGGGATCCTTCCCTATCCGCCACAAGTTCACCTGCACCTCCACACACATCATCTATTGCATCCGCTGCACCCTATGTGGCCTCCTCTACATTGGGGAGACGGGCCGCCTACTTGCGGAACGCTTCAGAGAA
Source organism: Hemiscyllium ocellatum (assembly GCF_020745735.1). Lineage (NCBI taxonomy): Eukaryota > Metazoa > Chordata > Chondrichthyes > Orectolobiformes > Hemiscylliidae > Hemiscyllium > Hemiscyllium ocellatum. Next base: position 51,625,065 of record NC_083424.1, read on the forward strand.
CACCTCTGGGACGCCCGGACCAACCAACCCAACCACCCTGTGGCTCAACACTTTAACTCTCCCTCCCACTCCACCGAGGACATGCAGGTCCTTGGACTCCTCCATCGGCAGAACATAACAACACGACCGCTGGAGGAGGAACGCCTCATCTTCCGCCTGGGAACCCTCCAACCACAAGGAATGAACTCAGATTTCTCCAGTTTCCTAATTTCCCCTCCCCCCACCTTGTCTCAGTCGGTTCCCTCAACTCAGCACCGCCCTCCTAACCTGCAATCTTCTTCCTGACCTCTCCGCCCCCACCCCACTCCAACCTATCACCCTCACCTTGACCTCCTTCCACCTATCACATCTCCATCGCCCCTCCCCCAAGTCCCTCCTCCCTACCTTTTATCTTAGCCTGCCTGGCACATTCTCCTCATTCCTGATGAAGGGCTCTGGCCCGAAACATCGAATTTCCTGTTCCTTGGATGCTGCCTAACCTGCTGTGCTTTAACCAGCAACACATTTTCAGATACTATATGAAACCCAATCAAGTTTGAATTTATTGTTTTGTCAGCATCAAACCAATGAGACGATCCGATATTGGGGGTGTAAGAATGTGGACGTTTTGAAAATTGGTCAAAGAGCAACTGCCATAGAGAGAGAAACTGAATAGCTAATTGCCCATCTAACATTTTGTTCCCAAAGAAATTAGAAAACACTCTATCAAAGGTACCTTTTCATGTGAAACATACTCACATTAAAAAGAAAGAAGAGACCCAGGGAGATCAGCAACTGGTAGAGTGGAGACACAGAAGAAGACAGAGACTGTGGGTTTGAAATTAAGTTGATATAATTTAACTAAGTGTCTTATTGGACCAGTACATTGTTAGAGTTGGAGGCAGATAGTAAGCAGTTAAGAGAAAGGTGGGGGGGGGGCTTAGATTTGTGAATAGTTTTTATTCAATGTTCACTTTTAGAGTTAGAAGATAGATTGATGTTATTTCCTTTAAATAGTGGAATTTGGGAGTTGTCTGGCCCTCATATTTTAACAGATTATGAGGTGAGGTGAGCTTTTCTGGGTGTTTGGTTTAATTAACAGAGGGGTTTACCTCCATGTCTTTGGGGCTCGTGGTCCAAGATTTCAGCAGGTTTAGATAGATCCAGTCTGGGATTTGGACAGATTTGAACCAATTTGGGGTACAAAAGACTCCAGCAGATTTAAACACTTGCCGATTAGTGACCTAGATCTTTAAGTAAAACTTATGTGAGAAATTAGTTTAATTTTGGTTACTTGGTATTGATTAAATTAAATGGCTCTTAACATTGCTAAAGAGGTTCTGGGTTTGAAGATGCTTCCCAAATTTGCCAAGAAAGACAGAGGAAGGACATACCTTTAGAATTAGCAAATAGATTAGAATTGGATTTAACCAGAAACAAAAGGACAACCAAAATTGTAATGGAATTGGTCAAGCACTTAGGTGTATTAGAGAAACAGACAAGGGTAGTAGAGTTAGAAAAACTTAAATTGTAGTGGAGGCAAATGGAGTTAGAAGAGAAAGAAAGGGAAAGAAGAGCAATGCTAGAGGAAAAAGAAAGGGAGAGAAGGTTCTTAGCTGAGCATAAAGCAAGAGAGAGAATTTGAACTTTAGAAGATGCAAATTAGTCAGGAAAATCAAGATGGAGATGAAAAGAGAAGGTAGTGATGTATATAAATATGTTAAAACATTGCTACATTTTGATATGAAGGATGGCAAAGCCTTCTTTATTTCATCTGAAAAATTGGCTAGGCAGATGGATTAGCCAGAGAACTTGTGGGTAATGCTAGTTCAGACTAAGTTGGTAGGCAGGGCTAGTGAGATATTTGCAGCATTGTCAGATGAGGGGTCAAGTGATTATGCAGATGTCAAAAAGGCTATTTTCACTGCTTATGAATTGGTACCAGCAGTGTATAGACAGTGGTTCAGAAACATAAAGAAGGAACCAGGTCAGACTTATGTTGAGATTGGAAGAACTAAACATAGCAATTTTGATGGGTGCGGGCCTTAAAAATAGATAAGACATATGAGGCTCGAAGAGAGATTATTCTACTGGAGGAGTTTAAAAACTCACTTCCAGAGATGATAATTTATGTGGATGAACAGAAGGTTCAAGAAGTGAGAAGAGCGGCGGAGATGGCGGATGAGATGCATTGGTGCATAAGGTGAAATCTAGCTTCCAACAGGAATTTCATCCTGTGAGGGATAGAAATTGGGAGAAGGAGAGATCCTTCACTACAAAGGAAAGAGTAGAGCACATTGGGAATAGTTTACCACAGGTGAAAAATGAAACCCAAGGGGGTGAAAAGAAGGTGAAAGGCCTCAAGTGTTTCCACTGTGGTAAGTCATAATGCTGGTCATTGAAGGAAGGCACTGTGGGAAAAGATGTGGAAAAAAAGGCTAAGCCAGTGGGATTAGTGGAAATAGCAAAGGAAACTCCAATAAAATTCAAGGAGCTCAGGAGAGTCACAGCCTAGGCAGGGGCTGGGCATTGGATTAGTACCTGATCTCTATAAAGACGTTACTTTTGTGGATAAAGTTTACTCAGGAAGACCAGGAGGTGAAAGAAAAGATGTTACAATTTTGAGAGATATGAGAGCTAATTAGTCTGTAATAGTAAGAGATGAAAGTATTTGCACTCTTTCTGACATGTTACCCTAGACATTAGTAATTTGTGGAATAGATGGATAAACATTTAGCATTCCCCTGTATAAGATCAGGTTGGAAAGTCAAATCAAGACTTTGTGAGTGATTGACAGTGTCAGTTCCAGGAATACAGATTTTTCTTGGAGAAAATTTAGCAGGATCCAAGATGGGAGTGACACGTCTAGTTGTGGAGAAGCCAAAGGAAAACCAGGGAACTGAGGAGTTAAAAATCAAATAGCCTGGAATTTTTTCAGACTGTGTAGTAACAAGATCCCACTGTCATAAGTCACAGCAAGAAGGAAAAACTAAACAGAAAGATGAAGGACTTGAGATTCAGTTAGTTGACACCCTGTTTGATGTAATGGTGCAGGAAAAGCCTGAACAGGTAGATGGTTAGGCAGAGGTGTTTAGTCCTGAAAGCCTAATGGACTTACAACAGAAAGACGAGACGATAAAAGATATATATACATAGATGCATACTCAGAAAGGGAATCAGAATGTATTCCTGAGGGTTATTACCTTAAACGTAGAATCCTAGAAGGAAAGTGGAGATCACAGCAGGTTAATGCAGAGGAGAAATGGGCAGATATACACTGGATTGTGTTGCCAGTCACATACAGACAGGATGTGCTACAGGTAGAACATGAATTACCAGTAGATCATTTAGGTGTGAGGAAGACTCAGGCCATGGTAGAAAAGTACTTCTATTGGTCTGGTCTGCACGGGAATGTGGTTAAATGTTACCATACATGTTATACGTGCCAAATGATAGGTAAGCCACAGGCAGTAATAAAACCAGTACCTTTGTTGCCAATTCCTGCATTTGAAGAACCTTTCATGTGGGTTATCATTGATTTTATAGGTCCCCTTCCTAAATCTAAAAGTGGGAACCAATATTTGATAACCATAATGGGTGTATCTACCAGATTTCTGGAAGCAATTCCATTACAGCGTATCAAGGCAAAAAGGGTGGTGGAGAAATTAGTAGCTGTCTTTACCTGGTATGGGCTTCCAAGAGAGATTCAGTCAGTCCAAGGGTCTAATTTTACTGCTAGGCTGTTTAAGGAAGTCATAGATAGCTTAGACATACAGCATTTTAAATCAAGTGCGTACCATCCTGAATCCCAGGAAGCCTTGGAATGGTGGCATCAGACCCCAAAGTCCATGTTAAGAGCATACTGTCAGGATTCCCCGAATGATTGGGATAAAGGTATCCCATTTGTATTGTTTGCCATTATTGATGTCCCATACAAATCTACTCAGTTTACTCCCTCTGGGTTAATATTCGGACATGAAGTGAGAGGGCCTTTGAAATTAATTAAATAAAAATTGATAGGACCAAAGTCAGAGATCTCACACTTTACCAGTAGTCAGAGATCCCTTCGCCAAAGCCAAGTTTAGTTGTCCCTATCAAATTGAGAAAAAATTGAGTCACATAAACTATGTAAAGATGCTGGATAGAAAAAACTGTTTTGGGAATCTCAAGTGAATATGTTGAAACCTTACTATATTAGAAACAGGGAACTGGAGAAACAGGTGTTAGTTATTGCCCCAGAGTGCGAGGAATCAAACCAGATGTTGTGGAGTTTTTTGTGACTTAAAATGTAGTTAAATAATGAGGAAGTCTTTGAGGTGGGGGATAGGTTCGTGAGGTATCTATCTCAGGAGCAAAGAACCGAGTTGAAAGGTTTGATGCAGAAATATGCAGGAATAAGATGGGGAGGTCTAATACTATTGTGCATGAGGTAGAAGTAGGGAATGCTGTTCTGATAAAACAACATCTCTACAGGCTTAATCCTCTCAAAGCCCCACAGGTCTAGAAGGAGGTGGATGTGATGCTCAATGAAGATATCATTAATCTGAGTCAGAGCGAGTGGAGTTCACCAGTCGTGTTAGTTCCCAAACCTGACGGGACTCAATGATTTTGTGTGGACTATTGGAAGGTCAACGCCGTAACAAAATCGGATTCCTATCCAATACCAAGATTGGAGGACTGTAAAGAGAAAGTTGGTCAAGCCAGTTATATCACAATGTTGGACTTACTGTGTAATCCAGAGAAAACGAAAGCAGTTTCTGTATTTGTATCCCCACATGGACTATATCCATTCAAAGTGATGCCCTTTGGAATGAAGAACGCACCAGCCACATTCCAAAGACTCATGAACAGAGTTGTGGCTGGATTAACAAATTGTGCAGTTTATCTGTATGATGTAGTGATCTTTAGTGAGTCATGGAAAGATCACATGGTACAGCTCTTTGAACAACTATGAGAAGCAAACCTAGTAATAAACTTAAAGAAAACAGAATTCACGAAGGCAGAGGTGACATTCTTGGGACATAATATTGGACATGGAAGGTTGGCCCCAAAGAACATGAAGACAAAAGCCATCAAGAAATTCCCATGACCATCCTTGAAGAAAAAGATGCTTCAATTTTCGGACTAAGTGGATTCTGCCAGAAGTTTGTTCTGTGGCACCACTAATAGATTTACTAAAGAAGAGCACAAAAGTTTGGTGGACAGGACAATGCCAGGTATTTGAGACTTTAAAAGCCATGCTAACCACCGCACCAGTTTTAGCTATACCAATTTTTTTGAAGCACTTCAAAATTGCAAACAATGCTCGCGATAAAGGAGTTGGAGTTACTACAGGAAAATAATAGAATTGAACAGCCAATTGGCTTCTTTACAAAGAAACTCAGTACCAACAGAAAAAGAAAGCTCTATCATCAAAAAAGAATAATTGAATTTGGTACAGGCCTTACAACATTTTAACGTTTATGTGACAAACAATGTGTCAGAGACAGTTGTGTATACTGATCACAATTCTCTTACATTCTTGTAAAGATTTAAAGAGAAACATATGAGACTATTTAATTGGAATCTTATGTTACAGACTTTTAATTTACAAATTATACATGTTGCAGGACGTAAAAATGTGACGGCAGATGCCTTATCGCGAATTTAAAGGAAAAAGTATAGATCAGATTTGACTGATTCCAGTGTTTTATATGTGTGCAGAAATTAATACGAAAAGTATAATTTAGATTAATTACATATGTATTTCATTGTAATGGGATTAAAAATTCGAGAAAAATACAATGAAGCCATCTTCTCCTAATGATGGTTCATTTTTTTTCTTAAGGGGGGAAAGTGTTAAGAAGTTGAAGCAGTCAACTGTATTGTTAAGAGACAAGACTGCTGTTCTGAACTGAGAGCTGTGTATATGACTAAATTGCAGACCCAGAGTGGACAGAAAATTGAAAATATGTAACATTTGGCTATGAAATGTATACCTGAGTTTTGGTTGCTGTTTTAACAGCAATTTAAATTTAACCAGTATAAATTATGCCCCAGGGTACAAATACACAACCAAGTTTGAATGTATTGTTTTGTCAACATTAAACCAATGAGATAATCTGATGTCGGGGGTATAAGATTGCAGACATTTTAGAAATTGATCAGAGAGAATCTGCCATAGAGAGAGAAACTGGAGAGCTTATTGCCCATCTAACATTTGCTCACAAAGAAATGAGAAAATATTCTCTACCAAAGGTATCTTTTCATGTGAAACATACTTGCAGTAAAAAGAAAGAAGACGGCCCAGGGAGATCATCAGTTTGAAGAGTGGAGAATAGAAGAAGACAGAGACTGTGTGGTTTTGAAATTAAGTTGATCTAATTTTAATAAATGTTGGACTTACTGTGTAATCCAGAGAAAATGAAAGCAGTTTCTGTATTTGTATCCCCACATGGACTATATCAATTCAAAGTGATGCCCTTTCGAATGAAGGATTACTGGAATAGTATATTGTTATAGAGTTGGAGGCAGATAGTAAGCAGTTAAGAGAAAGGGGTCTTATATTTGTGAATAGTTTTTGTTTAATGTCCACTTTTAGGTTAGAAAATAAATTGATGTTATTTTCTTTAAATAGTAGAATTTGGGAGTTGTCTTTATCTCATATTTTAACAGATTATGAGGTGAGGTGAGCTTTTCTGGGTGTTTGGTTTAATTAACAGATGGGTAAAGCCGTACACCTCTGGGAGTTTTATGTTTTTCTAAGGACTTGAGTGCCTTGGTCAGCTCATCCAGATATAACTGCTAGTTCAGCCTCAGTGTGTGCTGTCATCTAAGACCTCCGTAGTGGACAGGAATGTCTGGGAGGCTGTGATGTCTGTGTGCTTTGTGTCATACAATTTGACATAGGAGGATTTGCTGATCCTCAGGATGTCTGACAGAGATAACGTTACTGAGCCATCTACCTCCTTTAATCTGCTGAGCACAGAGCTCACCTTGTGCACCTTCTGGAAGAAGAAACAGGAGCACAACCCATCCTGCTCCATGGTCCGGACCCTAGACTGGAAGATTATCTTGGAGATTTCCAAGGCAAAGCGCGAGGCTTGATGGATTTTCACCTCCATGGAGATCTTTCATAATATCGACTCCCATTGTCTGCAGCAGGTCTAGGTTTTGCATGCATTTCTGGAGTTTGGACAGTTTTCCCGATATCTCTCTTGCCTTCTGAACACCTGTGAGGATAAATAACCTCTTGATGCTCCCCTTGACTATTTCTCACCAGTCCGCTGGATACTCAGAGGGTCAACAGTTTCACATTCAGCTTCCGCATACTTTTGCTGACCTGCTGGTCATCCTGTAGATGACAGCCACCCAACTGGAAGCAGTGGTCAGAGAAGAACACTGGCTTGATGTTGGTGGATCTGACCAAAAATGTTTGGGGCGCTAACAGGAGATCTATCCTTGAATGGTTAGACCTACCCGGCCATGATCAGGTGTATCTACACTGTGCTTTGTCTGCAGGGTGCTGAAGAGGTTGTGCAGCTTGGTAAAGGTCTTTTAACTGTTTCCATCAGAGATCTGGAAATGGCATCCAGTTTGCTGTCAGTCTCTCCAGACTGTCTATCTGCTTTGATAATGCAGTTGAAGTCACTGGCCAGAATGTCTTTCTGGATGTTGCCATCAGCAATGGGAGCCGGTGCAGGATGGTCAGCCACCAAGGCATTTCACGGGAGCATTTCTGTACATAGCTTCTGCTACTGTGAGATGCCCATCCATCACCGGCATAACCTTGGATATCATGAAGTTGCCTCCTCACAGCAGAAAACCCAAGTCAGAGGAATGGCAATTGCTTCCTCCTTACATAAATCAGGGACTGTGGGCCTGCAAACTCAACCATTTCCTATAGCTGCTGTGGTTTGGTATCCCACAGTCCTGCAGAAATAGGAGATCTCCTTTGATGTTGGACAGGTAAGCCAACGCGGAGACACACCGTGTAATAGATTTAACACTACGCACATTAATATTAGCAATTTTAAAACTGACCAAGCAGAGATAGCACGTTTTTATGACTGATAGTCCTCTTGATGCTCAAAGTATGGAAACACATGCCTCTTTGCAGCACTCTTCTTTTGGATCATTCTTATTATTCAAGGAAACAGAACCTATTTATATAATGAACATATTTGCATGAAAATGAGGGGAAATGTCTTTTGGAGAAATGCCAGTGGACTGAAAAATTTCCTTGCCTCAATTATGCACTGTAAATATGCAGGAAATGGCATGGAAATCATTCCTAGGTTTAATTTTTAAAAGAGGAGGCCTAATCCAGTGAGGCGATGGTACGTTCTGACTTATCTGCTGCAGTTGACCACCAAGGTACTAAACATACTAACCTGTCAGAAGAGACCATAGAAGGCGTTCATCATTATTAGCAAAGTTACTAGATAATTCACAAATAGAAAGTTGCCATTATGGCAGAATCTTAATGTTCATCTTAATGTTCATCTACCCCAAGACTGGAGCACTTTGCAACAGGGCTGTGCACTACGCTTGAGCTAACTTGAACTTGCAAATGCAGGAGGTTCAAGTCATTGTTTATGGTTCTAATGTTTGTCCTAGTGCAGATATGTTGTTCGATGGATCTGAACCCAAACTGGGGCCAAAAATGCAGTCTACCACAAGCTGAAATCTCTGAAATCGCTGAAAACTAGAAGTCAAGCTAACTAGCAGTAAGTGTAAGCTTTCTGGTCAGAGTTCCCCTCAAAATGGTGTCCAACTGGTGTTACCAGTGGAAACAAATGAAGTGACCTCTCTCAGTTGATTTGCAATTTACAATGCTTTATTGCTCCCCTTAGGGGACATTTCACAATTTTCAATGAAAGTTTCAAATTCAATAGTCCAGTCGCCTCCACACTTTCTCTCTTTGCAACAGGAAACTCAGGATTCACTGAGCACCTCAAGATAAGATTGAAACCATGAATATCAAACAGTCTGTCCCAAACCATTGCCTGCAGTTAGAAAATGTGTTAGTCAGACGTCTGTGACTTCCAGATTAGCATTCCAGAAGGGCAGGTGTATCATTAACACAAATGGATATATTAGATCTTAACATGTATGCAATAACAGAATGGCCGTGTTCAAGTGTGAACTGGGATAATACTTAGCTTTTTAAATAATTTAATTTTGTCCCTTTATCGTCAATTCCTTCTGATGTTCATTTTCATCATAGAACAATTTTAGGTCCTAATTCAAATGACAGCAGCAGTGTGTATTTTGATGAAAGGTGGATAAATCCCCAGAATCTGATCAGATGTACCCTAGAACTTTGTGGGAATCTAAAGAAGTGATTGCTGGGCCTCTTGCTGAGATATTTGTATCGTTGATAGTCACAGGTGAGGTGCTGGAAGACTGGAAGCTGGATACCGTGGTGCCACTGTTTAAGAAAGGTGGTAAGGACAAGCCAGGGAACTATAGACCATTGAGCCTGATGTCGGTGGTGGGCAAGTTGTTGGAGGGAATCCTGAGGGACAAGATGTACATGTATTTGGAAAGGAAAGGACTGATCAGGGATAGTCAACATGGCATTGTGTGTGGGAAATCATGTCTTACAAACTTGATTGAGTTTTTTGAAGAAGTAACAAAGAGGATTGATGTGGGCAGAGCAGTAGATGTGATCTATATGGACTTCAGTAAGGCGTTCGACAAGGTTCCCCATGGGAGACTGATTAGCAAGGTTAGATCTCACGGAATACAGGGATTTGGATACAGAACTGGCTCAAAGGTAAAAGACAGAGGGTGGTGGTGGAGGGTTGTTTTTCAGACTGGAGGCCTGTGACCAGTGGAGTGCCACAAGGATCAGTGCTGGGTCCTCTACTTTTTGTCATTTACGTAAATGATTTCGGTGCAAGCATAAGAGGTACAGTTAGTAAGTTTGTAGATGACACCAAAATTGGAGGTGTAGTGGACAATAAAGAGGGTTACCTTAGATTACAACAGGATCTGGACCAGGTGGGCCAATGGGCTGAGAAGTGGCAGATGGAGTTTAATTCAGATAAATGTGAGGTGATGCATTTTGGGAAAGCTAATCTTAATGGTAAGGTCCCAGGGAGTCTGGCTGAACAAAGAGACCTTGGAGTGCAGGTTCATAGCTCCTTGAAAGTGGAGTTGCAGGTAGATAGGATAGTGAAGAAGGCATTTGGTATGCTTTCTTTTATTGGTCAGAGTATTGAGTACAGGAGTTGGGAGGTCATGTTGCGGCTGTACAGGACATTGGTTAAGCCACTGTTAGAGTATTACATACAATTCTGGTCTCCTTCCTATCGGAAAGATGTTATGAAACTTGAAAGGGTTCAGGAAAGATTTACAAGGATGTTGCCAGGGGTTGGAGGATTTGAGCTATAGGGAGAGGCTGAACAGGCTGGGGCTATTTTCCCTGGAGCTTTGGAGGTTGAGGGGTGACCTTATCGAGGTTTACATAATTATGAGGAGAATATAGGATAAATAGGCAAAGTCTTTTCCCTGTGGTCGGGGAGTCCAGAACTAGAGGGCAAAGCTTTAGGGTGTGAGGGGATAGGTATAAAAGAGACCTAAGGAGCAACCTTTTCACACAGAGGGTGGTACATGTATGGAATAAGCTGCCAGAGAAAGTGATGGAGGCTGGTACAATTGCAACATTTAAAAGGCATATGGATGAGTATATGAATAGGAAGGGTTTGGAGGGATGTGGGCCAGGTGCTGGCAGGTGGGACTAGATTGGGTTGGGATATCTGGTCGACATGGCCGGGTTGGACTGAAGGGTCTGTTTCTGTGCTGTACATCTCTATGACTCCATGATACTTAGTAAAATATTTGTCATTTTGAGTTATATTGTTAAAAACCTGTTGTATCTAAGAACTTACATGCTACAGTTTTAAGAAAAACAAAGCTGGAATTTAAAAAATGCATTACTAACCCAAAACAAAAAAAATCTGAAGAACCATGAAGAGACAGAAACTGAAAATTAAAAAGCCCTTAAAACAGATACTTCAATTCATCTGCATGCAAATAATTAAACTGTTTATTTTCTCAGAACTGAGCTATACTTCAAATTTAATGATGTATAAATCTTTAAAATGCACAGGCCACAGAATTCAATAATCCCTGAAAATTGGACCAGCAATTGTGAAGTATGCTTCAGGTGGAGACATATTGCATTTCCAATGGAAAAAATGCTTGATATTCTCGGAAGTGATTCCAATCATTTGGAATGCAACATTTATGCTACATACTAGTTTAAATATCCATAGCATGTAGCCGACACTTGGTGTGCTGTTGAGAGACGGCACAGCTGAGTAAGGAGTCGAAAATTGTGAGAATCTTTCATAAGTTCAAGTTAAAATCAGGCATTGTAATCATTCTTGAAGTAGGAAAGACAAGATTACAGAGAGCATGCTCCTACACATGTATATCTTGGTGCAGGAGATAGAGCAGGAGAACAATGAACTATCCACAAAGAGTCAGGAGGCCCTCCAAACAATATGAAAACAGTGGGACCAGATAACAGTGGTTGTCTGTGCTAGCAGTCACGACCTGAACACTGCCATAGGAGCTTCAATGACCTAGAAAGTAATCAAGATCAGAATTTGGTACCTTAAAATGCAATGTCACATCAACTGTGCTACTAGCCTCATACCATAATCAATGAACCAAACTAACATCCCTTGTTTACCAATTATCTCCTTCAATCACAACTCATACCTAATATTCTTAACTTCACCTCACCTTCACAGAATTAGCATTGCTGCAAACTCTTCCAAAAAGCATGTCTCACCATGTCAAATAACTGGGAACTTGAGACGTTTCCTTTAAAATTTCCAAAGCCCATGTGTTGTGTTTTTGAAAACCCCATCGGGAAAATTGCTTCTGTACCAAAGGCAGTTTCACCTTTACACATGCAGCTGTTTCCATGGACCACAGAAATGCAACTTACAACCCACCCCCTGTGAAATCAGTTGATAAATGCTGATATATGTCTTTCTTACAATTCCCTGCCAAGTTAGGATTCCGGTAGTACACCATAAAGCATATATTAAACCCACAACATAATTTGCTATTATTTGGAGATGCCAATGTCAGACTGGGGCTACAAAGTTAAAAATCACACAAGGAGAAAGTGAGGACAGCAGATGCTGGAGATCGGAGCTGAAAATGTGTTGCTGGAAAAGCGCAGCAGGTCAGGCAGCATCCAAGGAGCAGGAGAATCAACGATTCTCCTGCTCCTTGGATGCTGCCTGACCTGCTGCGCTTTTCCAGCAACACATTTTCAGTAAAAATCACACAACACCAGGTTACAGACCAACAGGTTTAATTGGAAGCACTAACTTTTGGAGCGCTGCTCCTTCATAAGGTAGTGAAGGAACAGCGCTTCGAAAGCTAATGCTTCCAATTAAACCTGTTAGGCTATAACCTGGTGTTGTGTGATTTTTAATTTGACATTGTTTACTTATGACAACTAACAATGTCATTCCACCATTAAAAAGTGGACACATTTCTGTTGTGTCCACTCAAATAAGCTATCAGGTACTGATGTTCTCACCATCTGGATATTAAAACTCTAAGAAATAGATTTAGACCGCCTTGCCAACCAAATGTCTTGTATATTTCAGTCTCAAAAGGAGTTGAGTAACTAACCTAAGAAAGATATTTAATCAAATGGCTTGTGCCTAAAATTATTATTATTTTAGAATTTTGGATGAAAAATAGAAACTTGAAAATTAATGTTGAGATTCATATAACATATAAGTGCTATTCAGTCATGCTACAATATTTGGTTTCCACCACTAGAGGTTATGGCAGTACCACAGTTAAATTCTTTTTCACCAGTTGGTTAGTTTTTTACGTAGGGTTTCTCCAGGTTCTGACCTTGTAATTTTTAATTTCACATGTGAATTCAATAAGTCCTGGCACAAATTGATTGAGTTTTACAGAAACACAACAGAGTACTAGGTAGAGTTATTAAACCAAAGTCAAAGATTAATGTGATCACTGTTTTAATACTGCAACTTGGCCTCTCGAGTTTGATTTTTTCTTCATAATATTAATATTTAATTCTAACTGAAGGCAGGGATGTGGAGATTAGTGAAGGGTTTGCTATTCCTTGCTTTTCTTTACGGTGGTCATGTGGCACACTTATACTGCTGTGCCTTCAGTGTCAATGGGTCAAAATTTTGAAACTCCTCTCCTAACAGCTCTTTGAGTATTGCTGACCACACATTTTCAAAGGCAAGTAAGTATGCACAATAAATGCCAGCGATGTCCACATCCCCTGAATGAATACTTTTTTAAAAATCCCATGATTAGAGTCGTATTTTAGAAGTTTGATTGTTTTGTTCTCAATGGATGTACTTTGTTTTAAAACGTAACTTAATCCCAATGATCATGGACTGTGATTTTTATTTCTAAATCATGTTTCTCAGAAAACTCTGAATTGTCTGATTCTCTTTCCCCTTTAAAGTGGAATGGTGAGAGGTGACTTTTATATACTCATATATAGGTCAACTTTTGAAGATGGTTTTTTAAAAGCTGAAATTAGGGGGTTGACTTATACACCAGGTATTGTTTTTGAAGGACTGGAATTCATGCCCTAGTTTGAAACACCGTATTATTAGCAGAAGTCCATTGACCACAGAACCAATCCTGGGTAAAGAAGAATCCTAAATAGTTACTGAATCCTAATCTTCTACTGTCCAGCTTCCTGCCAGGTCTGAGTCAGGAACACAAATTTTCCTCAATTTGCTGCTTTCTCTGATGCAGTACATGGAGTTCCAATCCTTCTGTGATGGTTGGGTGGGTGGGTTCCTTGCCCACAGGCCACAGCACTGATTGGGTTGCATTCTGCCAATCAAACAGGTGGGTGTTCTGATGGTAGGTAATGATTTCAATGGAGATAGTTGACCGGCACTGCCTCCCAGCCACGCACGTGTGCAGGGCCGTACTGGTGGAAGGTGCTGGAGGCTCATAGCCTAGCCCCGAATGGTGGTGGTGAGGGAGGGGAGGCGAAGAAGTGGGGGGCGAGAGATGCCATAGGGGTAGTTGGGGGCGGCCCTGTTACACAGCAGCTCACTCAACATAATGTGCTTGAATTAAAGAAATAAACTGCACACCCACACTATTATTCTAATTGTAAATTAACCAACACTGATTAATACAAAATTGGATTTTAAAAGAGGAACAATATATCCCTTAAAATCCTCTACATGAGTGGATTTAATGTTGTTCCTGATATTATTTTGGAACCGAACAAAGCAGTAGAGTGAAATGTCAAAGAATTAAAGATATACTGGTATGTTGCTAATATATCTCACTTCTATTCAAATATAATGGCACAAGTACAATGATTAACTTTTTAACGATATTAACGTTTGGATGTATAGTGAACAAAGTGCAATAAGTATCTAAAGACTTAGTACCAGTCTGAATGAATGAATGAATGAATGATGTAGTAAACTAAGTGAGGTAAGTAGAGTTATGAATGAATGAATAGAGATGTGAACAAAGAGCGATGAGTTGAGTTACCGGTCTAAATGAATGAATGAATCAAAATGTGCTGTAGTAAACCAGGTGCAGTAAGTAGAGTTATGAATGGATACAGAGTGATATACCAGTAGTAAACAAAGAGCGATGAGTAGAGTTACTGGTATGAATGAATGCAATTTTGTTTAAATGAGTTAATGGGAACATGACTTATTTTCTTCATTAAGCAGATATTTTATGAAAAATATATGAAATTTCAGCAAAATAAGTTAATGGGAACATACGATTTCCTTTGTAAGAGGTTTATAATGTGATATTTACACAGTCGAATTATACACTAGATATATGGAAAATACAAGATTTTTTAGCCAAAAATAAGGGTCAACTTGTACAATAAGATCGACCTATACATGAGTACATATGGTATTTGAAGTCTTCAAAATTTTTAAAGGCTTTGCACAAATATACACAGAGGGCTGAATGTTATGTTATTTTGGCTCAGTGCAATCTTTGAGAATTTGGAGGGCTTTTCTCCAGGAGGCTCAGCAAGATTTCTTGCCCTATCCTACCAAATGCACCTCATCTATTCTGCTGCATGATATCCATCACATCAAATTCTATCCCCATCTTACCATAGGCCAGTCCTAAAAGAATTTGCCACTCATCAAATCTTCATCAACAAGTAGCCCTGAGATACAGCGTGGTTCAATCTGTGAGCTGGTGCCTGTTCCTGTGTGTCAAATGTCTTTGCAAAAGCCTTTTGATGCTAGTTGTAGGCGACCCTGCAATGGAGCTCTGTGCTGCCTAGCAGCCTACTAGAAAGGTGCCTACTGGAGAGATGCCATGATTGTTATAAACATTTGGTAAATGCCAGACTCTAATGTCCTTAGATGAGGAGTGCACGTGACTGTTGACTGTGTCCTGAGATCCTGTTTGGTCCTAAGCAAAATGGAGATCCTTTGGAGCAAACAGCAAGCTGAAGTTGCCAAATATCTGCTCTGATTTCCATGTTGAGATTTCTCAATGTCTAGTTTGTTTGGTGTATTTGATCAGAAAGGAAGCTGAATATTAACTAGGTGAGTTAGGCCGTTAAACAAGCAAGAGTCCTGATTAATTGGCAAATTTTCACTGCCTAGCATGAAACTTGTTACTTTGCACAGCAGAGGCCTAAAAGATGGAGCGGGAAGCTCCTGACGTCGAGACAGACCATGCCATAGCTCTGTCCCACTCTGCCACAAATCTGACTATAGCCTACTCAGACCTTGACAAGATTCTCCTGGGAGGTAATGTTTTCTTTTTTGTTGGAGACCAAAACTATAGGCCATCAATATAAAATAGTCATGAATAACTAGAGAATTCAGAGAAAAAAAATTTAACCTAGAGAATGGCATCAATGTGGAATTTGTCATCACAGGAAGTGATTGAGAGAAACAGAATTAAGAAAAGACTGGATTCAGAATACCAAGATGAAAGGTATCAGAAGAGTTATTCTAATAAAGGTTGAGGCAGAAGTGTAGAAGGAAGCTCAAACAGAACCATTTTTAATGGCCAGTTTTGGTGCTGCGAATGTTATCTAGTTCTATGTGTATATTGGTCTGTGGAAATGATAACACTCTGTTGTATGACCATTTATCTCATATCAGATCCATTAGACAGGATGGCTCCTGTTCATTTTCATTTTCAAACTTATACCACAAAGTAGGAGGCGCAATACCCACTTCTTTAAATAAGTCTATTGCAGAATCACCATGATGAGGAAGAGAGCATGTGAGCCCTCGTACTGGCGACAGATACAAAGAGACAAAGGATCACATTAACACTCAAAATGTCTCTGTTAAATGAAAAACTATGGCACTCATGTCAGAAGCTAAAATGCCACAATCTTTGTTACAGAGTGAGACATAGTCTTGAAAGAAAGGTTAAACTAAAAAAGAACTAATCGCACTAATGGAACTGTGTATGTGGTTTATCATTTCATTCCATTGTTTTAAAGATTCTAATGAGATTGAACTAAATGGTAATTGTTCTGACTGTTAATCTGTATCCACTTCCTGTAAGAAATAAAGTGCTTTCACAATTCATATCTGGCCTTGTTTTTGCAAGTGATGTATATTACAATATTGACTCCACTGCAAAAGTATTTCATTGGCTGCGAAGAACTTTGGCATGCCAGTGGTCATGAAAAGCTCTATACAAATGAAAGATCGTTTTACTTCCATCCAGCTTTCATAAGATTGTAGTACAAATGTAAGTGCTGAAGCAAGAGGCAGAATATTTTATCTATTCATTTGTGGGTTTTGGGCATTGCTGGCTGCTGATTTATTACCAATCCCTAGTTGCCCTTGAGAAGTTGGTGGTGAGCTGCCTTCTTGAACTGTTGCTGTCTACCTGCAATGGGCTGACCCACAATGCCATTTGGGAGCAAACTCCAGGAGTTTGACCAAACAACAGTGAAAGAACGGCAAGATATTTCCAAGTCAGGATGGTGAGTAGTTTGGAGGGAAATTGACAGTGGCGGTTTCCCATATCTTCTTGGTCCTTCTAGATGAACGTGGTTGAGGTTTTGGAAGATGCTATCTGAGGATCTTTGGTGAATTTTTGCAGTGTATCTTGTATATTTTTCACACTATTGCTACTGAGTGTTGGTGATGGAGGAAGTGGATGCTTGTGGATATAGTGCCCATCAAAGCAATCTGCTTTGTCCTGGAGGATGTCAAGCTTCTTGAGTGTTGTTGGGGCTGCTCCCATCCAGGCAAATGTGAAGTACTCCATCATAGTCCTGACTTGTGCCTTCTAGATGGTAGACAGTCTGTAGTGAGTCAGGAGGTGTGTTACTTGATGAAGTATTCCTAGCCTCGAATCTGTTCTAATGTACTGTGTTTATGTGCTGAGTTTCTGGTCAATGATAATTCCCAGGATATTGACTGTGGGGGATTCTGTTGTGGCAGCACCATTGAATATCAAGGGGCGGTGGTTAGGTTGTCTCTGATTGATGATCGTCATAGCCTGACATTTGTGTGGCACAAATGTTAATTGCCATTTGTTAGCCCATGCTTGGATATTATCCAGATCTTTTGCAAATGGACATGAACTGCTTCAGTATCCAAGGAGTCGCGAATAGTGCTGAACATTGTGGAATCATTGGTGAACATCCCCACTTCTGTCCTTATGACAGAGGGAAGGTCATTGATGAAGCAGTTGAAGGTGGTTGGACCCAGGACACTATGCTGAGGAACACGTGCAGAGATGTCTGGACTTCCAACAGTGACAACATCTTCCTATTTGTACGGTATGACTTCAACACCAGAAAGTTTGCCCTCTGATACTCACTGATTCCAGTTTTGCTAGGGGTCTTTGATGCCACACTTGGTTATATGTAACCTTGAATTCAAGGCCTGTCACTATTACCTCCAGTTCCAATCACAGGGGAGACATTAATGGAATACATTAAAGTCAGATATTGGGAGTAGATATATGTTTAGAAGATGCTCAGACTACATACAGGGCACTGTGGTAATTGAGAAAAGAAATAAGCCAAATTTTAAACAACCAACAAGAAAATGCAGGTACCAATTTCTTTACAAGTCGTTCTGTTATAACACGAATTTTATTAACACAATTTCGCTGTAATGCGATTACCGAATTTGGAACACTGTATCTAAAATGCGAACTTTGTAAATGTATTGGCTGTAATGCGATTGCATTGCCAGCACTTTAAGCACTGTTTCTAAAGTGCCATTTTTCTATAATGCAGAATTACACAAGAACACAACCGTCATGTTATAGAAGAACTACCTGTATCTCAAACTTCCCTGTGTGTTGAAACTTAACAGACATATATTTGTTCAATTTTAGTTTTAATGACATGCATTGATTGAATTGCAGTAACTGGACAAGAGGATCTAATCCTCTGCTCCTGCTGTATTGTGACAGGATTTAGAATGGAAAATTATGGATTACTTTAGAGATTGAAAATTACAACATTTCCACATCTAATACTGTAATATATGAATCTGAAAACAAGCAGAAATGCTGTCCATTCTTACATTTCTCTGACTCCCCTTATTCTCTATTCTGTCTACTTTTTTTGTCACTATGGTCATTCCTGCCTTTTGTTCTGTTACAATATTCTCACATTCCCGCCTACTTTATAAATCAGTCACCCACCACAACAGCGATGTAATAGCATTTTGCTGAATTCTGGTTTCTGTAATGACACATGTTCATGTGCAATAAACTACTCTCAATCCTTCCCGTTGTAATGCTTAATCTTTTTGTTGAATGTATTTTTGTCAAGATCGGAGCTGTCACAGGAGTTTGGGTAAATGCACAATAGGCGAGCATGTTGTACTTAAAGTTCCATAACCTATGTTGAAATCAAGCACATACTGGTGTGTTTGATAAAACCCACATGGTGGGTTAAGTGTAATTTGTCAATGAAGGCTACAAAAGTCCTGTGTGGTTTGAATCAATATCGTTCCTCGCATACATGGCCTCACAGACAAAGCTGCACAAATCTCAGCACAATTTGGCATTCTATTCAGAGAGACCATAATTATTGCTTGTGTGGGGAATAAAGACATTCATACCAGAGAACTGCTTTTTGGAGGCACAAAGAGGAGAATGGAAGGCTTGTAGGTGAACAATAGTGTTCTTTTCCCTAGCACTGGAATTCCGCAGATTGAGTAAATCAGATTCATCAAAACAGCACAAAATAGAAATGTTAGTTCTGAGAAACATTGTTTTACTAATTATACCTAAGGATGCCAATATTAAGTAATATTTTAATTTATTCTCAGGATAAGAACATTGTTGGTGTAGTTAGAATTCATTATTCATACATAATTGCCTCAAAAATATCAACGAAAGCCAAGAATTACCTCCTGGCTAAAATGCATATTGGAACACACTTACCAACATCAATATAATTAGTTCTCATCTGCCATAAAAACAATTTCTAGTCTTTAAAACGATCAGCGTAAACCTCAGCTAACTAATGGAAATATTATTTCACAACATTGGCACAAGGATGCTAATGTTGGCACCCAAGTCCACACCTGACTACAAAAAATCCAGTTCAGTCTTTCAAGATAAGGCCTTCAAATTGCACTCTACTCTGCATTCACTTTTTTTTTAAGATGGACTCTGTATACTGAAAGTTCAATCAGAGGATCAGCTGCACTGGCAGTATGGCAATCTCACCAGATGGGTTGCTCACAGGACAACAGTTCCATTGGGTCAGAACGGAACCCCTATGTAGGAACCCTACTCACTGCAGTGTTTGCAGTCTCCAGCTCTGATGACCCTTCCTACCAAATCCATACATGATGAGGGGCTGCAATATCAACTCTAACTGGAATCTTAACCAGTGCAATTGGTTGTCTGGCTCTGTGGAGTAGGCAGCTGACCTAATCTCTAGTCTGCCCTGGAAAGTTCTGATATGGTTCCCCCACTATTATACCAGTTCCTCTGCTTCCAGATCCAGCTTCACCGGGCTGGGAAAATTCAGCTCTATTTACAAATTGGTTAACAGTTTAATATGCTGAAAACGTGTTGCTGGAAAAGCGCAGCAGGTCAGGCAGCATCCGAGGAGCAGGAGGGTCGACGTTTCGGGCATGAGCCCTTCCTGAAGAAGGGCTCATGCCCGAAACATCGACTCTCCTGCTCCTCGGATGCTGCCTGACCTGCTGCGCTTTTCCAGCAACACATTTTCAGCTCTGATCTCCAGCATCTGCAGTCCTCACTTTCTCCTAACAGTTTAATATACACATTATTGATGACTTAAGAGGCTTAATGTAATACATGTAGCAGCAATCTTTGTTCTTTTGTTTTTGAAGCTGAGCATATGACCCAATTGTTATTCAGGTTCAAACTTGAAAAGAAAAACAGCATTGTGATTCAGAAATATATTTCTGTATTCTTCTACATTCTTCATCCCCCCACTGGCAATCAGCAAAGTCAAAAATGATAAGATCATAGCCATAATATTACAAAACATAACAGCAGGAAAGAGGCTATTCTGCCATTGAGTTTTCTCCACCTTTTGAAAAGATCATGGCTGATCTGGTTGTAGGTTTAACTATCCATTCCTACCTACCTCCTGTAGATTTTGGCTCGATAGTTGATCAAATATCTGTCTCACTCAGTATTGAACCTAAGCCACATTTACCAATTTGATTCATTTATTCTTTATGAAGATTAGAACCTTCCATAATTATTGCAGTATCATTCATAAATCTTCATTATTTCTTGATTTATACTTTGTCCAACAAATTTGCTACAGTCAAACTGCTTCTACAGTGACTTCTTTGCCATTTCTTACCTTTACCTGAATTGATTCTACATTTTAATCCTCCAAATCAAGATCGTTCTTCACAAGTGTACTAATCTCATCTTGTATTAACAGACTTCTCCCACCCTTCTCCTGTCATTCCAAAATGACAAATATTCTTGAATACTCAGATCCAGGATTGTGATCACTTTGCAGCCAAGTCTTTGTCATGGTTTTCATGCTCATTCATTTCTATTTGTGCTATCAACAATTCACCTTGTTATGAATGCAACAGATAGTTAGAGCTTTCAGATCTGTCTTTTTACCATCTTCCCTATTCTGACATAATTTCCTGTGCACACTTAGGTTTGTAAGCTCTGTCCATTCTAGTCACACTCTGCATATTATTATCTGTGTTATCATTATGCGCTATTGCCTTGTCCTTTCTTCTTAACTCTTCTAAATTCACCCCACATCATCTGATATCCCCTCTGCCACCCTACGGTAAAGTTCATATTTTCTCAGTGCTGGTCCTGATGCCTCATCATTGGTAACCCATTTCTCCCACACCAATGTTGAGCCACATATTGAACTCTCTAATCTTGTTTACCCTATGCCAATTTGCTCGTGGCTCAAGAGTTTTGAGGTCAGAAGTCACACAACGCCGGGTTATAATCGAACAAGTTTATTTGAAATCTCAAGATTTCGGTGTATCAGAAGGGGCAGTGCTCAGAAAGCTTGTGATTTCAAATAAACCTATTGGATTATAACCTGGAGTCAAGTAACTTCTGACCTTGTCCAATCCAGTCCAACACCAGCAACTCCACAGTCCAATCATAGAGATTTGAGTATTGTTAAAAAAATATATATTTTTTCATCTTGCACTCAGGGCAATACTGAAGAATAGCAATTCAAATGGAAAGCTAACATAGATACTGCATGAGAAAAGAGTGTTGAAAATAACATGCTGGAGATCATAGTGGGTCAGACAGCATCCATGGAGAGACAACTTTGATCAGCTTTGATGAAGAGTCATCTAGGCTTGAAACATGAGGTTGCTCTCTCTCTCTCTCTATGGATGCTGGTGACCTGCTGTGATCTCTAGCATTTGTTGTTTTGCAGTACAGATTCTAGCATCTGCAGTAAACTGCTCCTACAAAAAAAAATTGGTTGGTAAGTAAATTCTGATTGGTAGAGGCATTCATGAAGAATGCACCAATTAATGATTATTATTAGTTAACTGACAGGCTTTGTTTTAATTTTAAACCAGGGACAGTAACTCTGATTAGTCAGGGCATTGCAGGTGTTATATAAATATGATAGAGGCAGAACATTTTATTTTAATCTGTCCAGAAGATATCATCCACTCTGGAAATCCTGTTAGTGGGAATGAACTTTAGAATCTATAGCCAGATCTGGTTTGAATAACTATGTTTTCTGCATTCTTTGTTGGAGACACTTTCTTTTACCTTTTTCAATAACCTTATGACATTTTCTATATTGCTAATGGGTAGAATGTCACATAGGCTAATTAATTAGCTAACTGAGACCCTTTTTCCCAAAGTCTACCACAATTTGGTGGTAGTTCAGAGATTAAATGAGGGATCTCTCGAAGAGTGCAGTGAAAATACCAGATTTTCCAGTAGTCTCCTAGGAGCAGAGAACTTAGAATATCAAACGCTTTGTGCTTGATCGGAAAACAAGCACTGGGCCTCCTGCTTTTATCACTAAAATTCTCCGCCCCTTATGACTTCCACCCAGAAATCTCCATCTCATCCTCAGTCATATTTGGCCTAAATATCATCGATAATCCTGGACCCCTGATTCATGTGTATTCACTGCTTGGTGATGAACAGCTGCCAGCCTCTGATTGGGATTCTGTCACTAGGTCTTGAGTCTTATGGAAAGCCAATTCATATCATTGTCCTCCTCCACGGAACTGATAGGAGTTTCCTGCCAGTTCTACATTTGATAGGTAAGGCCATTGGGTGATTAAATCTTCCCAAATGCACCCTTAGCAAACTACTGCAATTCTGTAAAATGCTAACATAATACCTTCCATAATAGTCAATGAATAATATTGTGCAAGATATTAAATGGAATAAGGGCTCTTGTGGTACAATGGTAGTGCCCCACCTCTGAGCCAGGAGGTTCAGGTTTTACCTGCTCTAGATGTATGTAATAACATCTCTGAAAAGATTGATTAGAAAATATCTATAAAATTGGAGTTCCATCCACTGAGTTACTCACCCAACAAATTATAGCCAGTGAACCAGAGATAAATATTTAGCTTGTGGTATTTACTTAAATACATATTTTTTTCAAAATGATAATTCCAGGAAGTTGCCTATTCTCTACATATTGAATATTTATGTATAATTGGATATTTAATCCAGGTAACAGTGGTTCTGCCTGCTAGCTGCAGAACCAAGTGCAGTACTTACACTGACCAGTGGCGGACCTCACCCCAGATTAAGGACACAGAAGAAGAAGCCCCACTCCCAAGACTGCTGACCAATCAGACATCAGTAGCTGCAAGTAACATAAGCAGGGGAGTGGTAGTAGGTGTATGCTGTTGGCAATGTCCCAATCAGTACCCCAGGAATAGCACATTGCTTTTTGGGCTCCCAGCACACTGAGTCCCACTCTCACTGCTAATTGAATACCAATGATGGTATGATGAGGCCCTGAAATTAGCATTTGTTGGAACATAAATGAGAATGGGCGGCACGGTGGCACAGTGGTTAGCACTGCTGCCTCACAGCGCCTGAGACCCGGGTTCAATTCCCGACTCAGGCGGCTGACTGTGTGGAGTTTGCACGTTCTCCCCATGTCTGCGTGGGTTTCCTCCGGGTGCTCCGGTTTCCTCCCACAGTCCAAAGATGTGCGGGTCAGGTGAATTGGCCATGCTAAATTGCCCGTAGTGTTAGGTAAGGGGTAAATGTAGGGGTATGGGTGGGTTGCGCTTCGGCGGGTCGGTGTGGACTTGTTGGGCCGAAGGGCCTGTTTCCACACTGTAAGTCTAGTCTAATCTAATAATATCAGGGACTGGCATAATGATGTTGGATTGCTGACCAGACAGTAACATGCTGTATTTTACATAATGAACAGAGTGACTGTATAAACCAGCTATACGTAATTATTCAACAACTCACCATTCTTTTATTTTCAATTATGGTTATCATCTGTCCTTGTTTTTAAGAGGATCATACCCCATACTTGGTCACTCTCTTTCCTTAAATATACTTGCAGGAAACCTAAATACCATCCTTGCTAATCTCCAACTTTTTTTTCTCCTGCTGTGCTTTTTTTCAGCTTTCTTTGCTGGTCTTAATATCTGTCTCAGTTTGCCACTATTTTATGCATTTGTATAGGCTCACTTTGTTTAGCTTTGGACAATCTCCTTCTACTAACAAGGGTACTTAATTATACAAAGGATTTTTCAGGGGTATGTACAGATTTTGCATTTTAAGAAATACTTTGTTGAACTAAATTCCCAATTTTCATTTGTGGTTTTTAAATCATTTATGATACACAATTTACTATGGTTGGCAGCTGCCTCATTCCTTCAAATTCAACCTTTAATATCTTGATTTGCAATTCCTATCTCCCTCTCAAGCCTAATATTGAATTAAATTAGGTTATGGTCATTGTCAGATTACCATATTGTTGACTCATTCTGGCTCATTAATTCTCAATGCATCTAGAATGGTCTGTCCTACTGTTGGTTCAAGAACGTACTGTGTCCAAACAATGTCAAATGGAAACATCAGGTGCCTTTTGGACTTAAGCTTCTTTCAGTCTACATAAAAATGATACTTTCCATGATAATCAATTTATTTTTGAATGAAGTTTTTTTCTGTTATAGCAAAATCAGAATATAATTGTTAAAGTTGATATGCTTGTCTGTGCAAGAATAAGTACTTCTGTTGTTGGGTCTCAGACTTGATTACCAGGTTTTTGAAGGCTTTCAATTTGACAGATGCTACCAGTTATTACTTCTACAAACTTGTAGGACAGGAGTAATAAGGGAAATAAACTTTTCAATGAAAATATCAAACTTTCACTTCTAGCCTAGTTTTGTGTTTATAGCTATCCCTGCAATGCAGCAACATTAGAACCAAAGTAACAATTTTAGAGTGTGCTTTCTAGGATTGCCAATTGTATTGAATGTGTAACTGAGAGAAAATCTGAGTGGATCTGGTTCCCAATTTCCATACTTATGCTGCCTGAAATTAATATTAGGTTGTATAGGAGCAATTTGACCTTTAAGATTTAAGTTGGAAATCAGTAGAATTAGAAGACCAGTACGTTTTCTTAGGTGCTGGTAAGATTATAAAGTACATTCAAAAAGGAATATACTTGCTTCCAATCATAAGTGATTTATGCAATGACGTGTGAATTTTTCAACAAAAAATGTACAGGCATAAAGTTAGCAACAACTTGTGTTTAGCTGTACAAGACATCAGAAGGGCCACATTTGGAATATCACATACTGTTCTGGTTACCCTGCTACAGGAAGGAGGTTATTAAACTGGAAAGAGTGCAAAAAAGATTTGCAAGGATGTTACCAATGTCTTAGTTATAAGGAGAGGCTGGATATGCTGCAACATTTTTCCCTGGAGTGTAGGAGGCTGTGGTCTTAGAGAGGTTTATAAAATCATGAGCGGCATATATAAGGTGAATAGCCAAGGTCTTTTCCCAAGGTAGGGGAGTCCAAAATGAGAAATCCTAGATTTAAGGTGAGAGGGGCAACATTTTCACACACAGAGTATAGTGCATATATGGAACAAGCTACCCAAGGACGTGGTAGAGACTGGTACAGTTACAACATTTAAAAGGCATTTGAACAGGTACATGGATAGGAAAGGTTTAGAGGGATATGGGCCAAACACAAGCAAGTGGGACTAGTTATCTTCAGGAAACCTGGTCAGCTTGGGCGAGTTGGGCCAAAGGGCCTTTTTTCCTCTGCTGTATGACTCTATGACTGTAATTACTCCTTTGAATTTTACTCAAAGCATTTCATAGTAGCATTCCAAAAAACAATATATGATAACTTAATAAGATAAGATTTAAGGAAGAAATTGAAGTGGCGAAAGATGCTGGTGATTCCAAAGTTTGGGGCCAAGGCAAATGAAAGTGCGGCCACCATACAGCCATTAAAATCAGGGAGACAGAACACACTGCAATTAGAGGAACTTAGCATTTCAGATGATTGAGAAGCAGAAGGAGATTAGAGATAGCAGCAGGTCATGGAGGGGTTTTAATACAAAGATAAGAATTTCAAAATCTGTTGTTGCTTGACTGGGAACCAATATAGATCAACCAATCCAAAGATGATAAGTGAATGGCACTTGGTGAGAGTTAGGGCACAGGTAGCAGAATTTTAGATGACTCAAGTTTATGGACGGTTGAGTGTCAGAAATCATACAGTTACATGTTGGAATTTTCAAGTTTTAACAGCAGATGAATTGAGACTGGGTAAAGTCATGCAATACTCTGGAGATGGCAATAGGCAATCTTAGTGATTAGGTACAAAAATGAGGCCTGAGGTTATTTTCCCTACGAAGTCTCATACCCTGTGTACTCCAACTTGCCCAGAAAACAGTTTAACTCCCCATATTTAATTGCTATTTTCTTGCAATTAATTAAGTGAAATTCACCGTCCTTGTATTTTCTTGTCTCGTCAACATTTCTTAACATTGCCTTTGTTTAGTTTTAAGATCCTAAGTTTTATATTGTCACCATTTTAAAACCAGATCCCAGCTAACTGACTCCAATTTCCATGAATGTATGGGTCTGTGCTGGATATTCTCTCAGTTGAGTGGCACCATTCATTCTCCAAATGGATCTTACTTGCACTCCACTCAGGAGACCATCCTTAATACCGAGTTAAACAACCACCATGACATAGGGATCATAACAACTGATTCTCAATTTTAATTTGGAAGAGGGCAATGGGGGTTTGAAACAGGCAATGAACTGTCTGGATTACAAACCTGAAGCCCAGAAGATTTAAGCAATTTGGCCTGATTTAAATGCCTATGAGAAAGTGAGGACTGCAGATGCTGGAGATCAGAGGCGAAAAGTGTGGCGCTGGAAAAGCACAGCAGGTCTGATTCTTGTACCCAAGTGTCCCATTTCTTCCATACTAAGTCCTTAAATGGTTTATTGATGCTAACATCTAGTGGCTGCACCATGCTTGTAAGACCTTCAGGATTCATTGCAATGTCAGTATTGTTAGCTCGAAGTTCACTGATAACATTTTTCACTATGAGTGATTTGAACATATCCCAAACGGTTAAACTGGTTTCCTTTTTAAGTCCACCTGATCGCACATTCCAGACCTCCCTAATCCAAGTCTTGCAGCCACCTTCATCCTTCCACCCTCTTTTGTGAACGAGGACAACAATGCTTTTCAGAAATTTCTGTTTGGGCAGAGTTTTCCACTTAAAAATCGCCATAGGCTTTAACTTTATTCTATCTGCCATACAGGAGAAAGTGAGGACTGCAGATGCTGGAGATCAGAGCTGAAAATGTGTTGCTGGACAGCTGGAGGAAGAGCGCCTCATCTTCCGCCTAGGAACTCTTCAACCACAAGGGTTGAACTCAGATTTCTCCAGTTTCCTTATTTACCCTCCCCTCACCTTGTCTTCGTCAAATCCCTCAATCTCAGCACCGCCCTCCTAACCTGCAATCTTCTTCCTGACCTCTCCGCGCCCACCCCCACTCCGGCCTATCACCCTCACCTTGCCCTCCTTCCACCTATCGCATTTCCAACGCCCCTCCCCCAAGTCCCTCCTCCCTACCTTTTATCTTAGCCTGCTTGGCACACCTTCCTCATTCCTGAAGAAGGGCTCATGCCCGAAACGTCGATTTTTCTGCTTCTTGGATGCTGCCTGACCTGCTGCGCTTTTCCAGCAACACATTTTCAGCTGTATCTGCCATACAACCAAGTACCAACAATGAATCGACTCCTTTCATGGCCACTAATCTTAAGCAAAACTGTTTTTGCTCCAATCTTGTCCACAGTTCTATTCCCTAGCATATCAAAGTTCTCAAAGTTTGTGCGAAGATTTGTAGCTCGGGTGCTCGTTGTTGTGGTTCTGTTCGCCGAGCTGGAAGTTTTTGTTGCAAACGTTTCGTCCCTTGGCTAGGCGACATCATCAGTGCTTTGGAGCCTCTTGCGAAGCGCTTCTTTGATGTTTCTTCCGGTATTTATAGTGGTCTGTCCTTGCCGCTTCCGGTTGTCAGTTTCAGCTGTCCGCTGTAGTGGTTGGTATATTGGGTCCAGGTCGATGTGTTTGTTGATGGAGTTTGTGGATGAATGCCATGCCTCTAGGAATTCCCTGGCTGTTCTCTGTCTGGCTTGCCCTATGATAGTAGTGTTGTCCCAGTCGAATTCATGTTGCTTGTTGTCTGCGTGTGTGGCTACTAGGAATAGCTGGTTGTGTCGTTTCGTGGCTAGTTGATGTTCATGTATGCGGATTGTGGTGAATTCTCCGTTAGGTGTTCTCTGTACTATCACGTCTAGGAATGGGAGTTGGCTGTCCTTTTCTTCTTCTCTCGTGAATCGGATTCCTGTGAGTGTGGCGTTGATGATCCGGTGTGTTTTTTCTATTTCCGTGTTTTTGATGATTACAAACATGTCATCGACATATCTGACCCAGAAAAAATGGCCAAACTAACACGCAACAAAGAGGACACTACAACACACACCTGGGTTAAAAACCTCTCCCACAAACAGCTCACAGACATGGAAAGAACAATACTGGCCAAGGGACTCAACTACAACCACAGGGATGCCAAGACAGCAGACTTCCTAGCAGCACTGGAATGCACACTCAGGAACAATGGACTGACAGAAGAGACACAACAAACAGTGAGACAAACTGTCGTACCTATGATGATAAGGAAAAGACAAGCACATAACCTCAACACCATGGAGAGGGAAGCACTGAAAGCACTAAGAAACGATAAGAACATAATCATACTACCAGCAGATAAAGGCAGAATGACGGTCATCCTAGATAAATCAGATTACATCCAAAAAGCACAACAACTACTCGCAGACACCAACACCTACCAAATGAAGGAATCTGACCCCACACCACAACTCACCAACAGAATAAATAACACACTAAGGAATCTACAAAAAAAACGGACAGATAACCAAAGCTGACCTACAAAGAATGAAACCGGAAAGCAACAACACCCCCAGATTCTACGGACTACCCAAAGTACACAAACCAGACATCCCACTCAGACTCATAGTATCACTATCAGGGACACCATCATACAAACTGGCCAAAGAACTACAACAGAAACTGAAACACCTGGTCAGCGGAT
The DNA here is from genome assembly GCF_020745735.1 of Hemiscyllium ocellatum. Taxonomy (NCBI): domain Eukaryota; kingdom Metazoa; phylum Chordata; class Chondrichthyes; order Orectolobiformes; family Hemiscylliidae; genus Hemiscyllium; species Hemiscyllium ocellatum. The sequence continues at coordinate 51,654,154 of NC_083424.1, forward strand.
CCAAACACTCCATACAATCAACACAGGAATTCTTGAACAGCATCAGAAATATACACATCGACAAAGAAGAAACCATGATCTCATTCAACGTGACGGCACTGTTCACTTCGATTGACAAAACCCTAGCCAGAGAAACAATAGCCAACCTACTGGACATACAGAACAGAAAACAGGATGCGGAACCTATCAACAAGGACGGCATACTTAAACTACTGGACCTGTGCCTCACTACACACTTTACATTCAACAACCAGATATACGAACAAATCAACGGAACACCCATGGGATCACCAATCTCGGGACTCATAGCAGAGGCAGTTATGCAAAGGTTAGAACAAACAGTCCTACCACAAATTCAATCCAAACTCTGGGTTAGATATGTCGATGACACCTTTGTAATCATCAAAAACACAGAAATAGAAAAAACACACCGGATCATCAACGCCACACTCACAGGAATCCGATTCACGAGAGAAGAAGAAAAGGACAGCCAACTCCCATTCCTAGACGTGATAGTACAGAGAACACCGAACGGAGAATTCACCACAAGGGTATACAGGAAAGCAACACACACAGACCAAGTCCTAAACTATGAAAGTAACCACCCCAACACACACAAACGAAGCTGCATCAGGACACTATTCAAAAGGGCTACAACACACTGCAGTACACCAGAACTGCAAAAAGAAGAAGAGGAACACCTATACAAGGTATTCGCCAAAAACGGATACCTGCACAACTTCATCAACACATGCCTAAGAGAAAGACCACGGAACGAGGACATGCCACAACCAAAAGGACTAGCCAGACTACCATACATCAGGAGCGTTTCAGAACTGACAGCCAGACTACTGCAACCCTTAGGACTCATAACGGCACACAAACCAACAGCCACGCTCAGACAACAACTCACTAGAACGAAGGACCCGATACCCAACATGAGCAAAATTAATGTAGTGTACAAAATACCATGCAAGGACTGCACAAAACACTATATAGGACAAACAGGAAGACAGCTAACAATCCGCATACATGAACATCAACTAGCCACGAAACGACACGACCAGCTATCCCTAGTAGCCACACACGCAGACAACAAGCAACATGAATTCGACTGGGATAACACTACTATCATAGGGCAAGCCGGACAGAGAACAGCCAGGGAATTCCTAGAGGCATGGCATTCATCCACAAACTCCATCAACAAACACATTGACCTGGACCCAATATACCAACCACTACAGCGGACAGCTGAAACTGACACCCGGAAGCGGCAAGGACAGACCACTATAAATACCGGAAGAAACATCAAAGAAGCGCTTCGCAGGAGGCTCCAAAGCACTGATGATGTCGCCTAGCCAGGGGACGAAACGTTTGCAACAAAATCTTCCAGCTCGGCGAACAGAACCACAACAATATCAAAGTTCATTGGGGCTTCGTCCATGTTGCCGATGCATGAGAGCCTGTACCCATTTTCTTCTGACTTCTGATTACAAAGCGATGGAACCCAATTAAACATGTCATTAAGTTCTGCTGGTCGACGTTGAGCAGTCTTGGTTTTCTGTCTAAGCACTAAATCATACCTTTTCATAAACTTACTGCATCATTCAGCATTGGCTTTGAAATCACTGAATCGATCTTTCTTTGCTTCGTTTTCGGTGCGTATTCTTACATATTATTGAGTCACTATGCTTCTGTTCTGATGGCACTGAATTACCCAGTATGCAATCTTTTCTTCTAGTTGTGGCCACTTGTTCAGCTTTCCTCAGTTGGCATACTTCTATTTTGGCATAGCCTTTAACTGTGTAGCTTTTTCCCTCCAATCTCAGACAAGTTTTTCAGAAAGACAGAACTCCCTTGCAACTACGCTATTGTTGTTTTTCTCTGCAACTTTATTAACTTTTAGTTGAAACCGTGCTGCATACTTGTTTCTTTGTGATGCCATTTTGTCAGAAAAATTTGGAGTTTTACTCCAAATACAGAGCACAATTGTACGCGACACCTACTTCTAAGAAACTGAGGCAACAGCAGGAAGGCAAGGTCGAGGGCTTCCATAAGGTACAATAAATATTTTATGTGTGGGTCAAATAAACTTACTTATGTAATATTTACATACATATGTAAATTATGATGCAGTGAGGCATGACTTAGGATGTGTGGATTGGAAAAACAGGCTTCAAGAGAAGAACACTAATGAGATGTGGGGATTGTTCAAGGAGCAGCTACTACGTGTCCTCGATAAGTATGTACCAGTCAGGCATGGTGTAAAGGGCCTTGTGAGGCAGCCGTGGTTTAGTAAGGAATTGGAATCCCTTGTGAAAGGGAAGAAGGCGGCATATGTAAAGATGAGGCGTGAAGGTTCAGTTGGGGCGATAGAGAGTTATAAGGTAGCCAGGAAGGATCTAAAGAGAGAGCTAAGAGAAGCGAGAAGGGGACATGAAAAGTCTTTAGCTGGTAGGATTAGGGAAAACCCAAAGGCTTTCTATAGGTATGTCAGGAATAAAAGGATGACTAGGGTAGGTATCGGTCCAGTCAAGGATAGTAGTGGGAAGTTGTGTGTGGAGGCGCAGGAGATTGGAGAGACACTAAATCAATACTTTTCATCAGTATTCACTCAGGAACAGGACACTGTTGCTGATGTGAATATGGAGTCACAAATGATTAGAATGGATGGCCTGGAAATATGCAGGGAAGAGGTTCTGGGAATATTGGAAAGGATGAAAATAGATAAGTCTCCTGGGCCTGATGGCATTTACCCTAGGATCCTATGGGAAGCTAGGGAGGAGATAGCAGAGCCATTGGCCTGGATTTTTATGTCGTCATTGTCAACGGGAATAGTACCAGAGGACTGGAGGATAGCGAATGTGGTCCCCTTGTTCAAGAAAGGGAGTAGGGATAGCCCTAGTAACCAGTGAGTCTGACTTCAGTGGTGGGCAAAGTCTTAGAGAGAATGGTAAGGGATAAGATTTATGAACATCTGGATAGGAATAACGTGATCAAGGATAGCCAGCATGGTTTTGTGAAGGGCAGGTCGTGCCTCACAAACCTTATTGAGTTCTTTGAGAAGGTGACTAAGGAAGTGGACGAGGGTAAAGCAGTAGATGTTGTGTATATGGATTTTAGTAAGGCGTTCGATAAGGTTCCCCATGGCAGGCTAATGCTAAAACTACGGAGGTATGGCATTGAGGATACATTAGAGGTTTGGATTAGGAATTGGCTGGCTGGAAGGAGACAGAGGGTAGTAGTTGATGGACTATGTTCATCTTGGAGTGCAGTTACTAGCGGTGTACCACAAGGATCTGTTTTGGGACCATTGCTTTTTGTTATCTTTATAAATGATCTAGAGGAAGGGCTTGAAAGCTGGGTAAGCAAGTTTGCGGATGACACAAAAGTCGGTGGAGTTGTGGATAGTGAGGAAGGAAGTGGTAGGTTACAGCGGGATATAGATAAGTTGCAGAGCTGGGCAGAAATGTGGCAAATGGAATTCAATGTAGCTAAGTGTGAAGTCATTCACTTTGGTAGGAGTAACAAGAAGATGGATTACTGGGCTAATGGTAGGCTACTTGGTAGTGTGGATGAGCAGAGGGATCTTGGTGTCCATGTACACAGATCTCTGAAAGTTGCCACCCAGGTAAATAGTGCTGTGAGGAAGGCATATGGTGTACTGGGCTTTATTGGTAGAGGAATTGAGTTCCGGAGTCCTGAGGTCATGTTGCAGTTGTATAAGACTCTGGTGCGGCCTCATCTGGAGTATTGTGTGCAGTTTTGGTCGCCATACTATAGGAAGGATGTGGAGGCATTGGAACGAGTGCAGAGGAGGTTTACCAGGATGTTGCCTGGAATGGTAGGAAAATCTTATGAGGAAAGGCTGAGGCACTTGGGGCTGTTCTCATTGGAGAAAAGAAGGTTTAGGGGAGATTTGATAGAGGTGTATAAGATGATTAGGGGTTTAGATAGGGTCGACACTGAGAACCTTTTACCGCTAATGGAGTCAGGTGTTACTAGGGGACACAGCTTTAAATTAAGGGGTGGTAGGTATAGGACAGATGTTAGGGGTAGATTCTTTACACAGCGGGTTGTGAGTTCATGGAATGCCCTGCCAGTAGCAGTGGTGAACTCTCCTTCTTTATGGTCATTTAAGCGGGCATTGGATAGGCATTTGGAAGTTATTGGGCTAGTGTAGGTTAGGTAGGATTCGGTCGGCGCAACATCGAGGGCCGAAGGGCCTGTACTGCGCTGTATCTTTCTATGTTCTATGTTCTATGTTCTATATATACAGAATACAGTATAATCTTGATTATCTGAACAAGACGGGCAGCGAGTATTTTGTTCGGATAACTGTTTGGATAACTGATCTGATTGTAAACAAGCGGTAATTTACGAGCGCCGGTTATCCAAACATGCCTCGGTTATCAGGCAATACACGCCAGAATTGTCTTTTAACTGATAACTGATCTGATCATAAACAAGCAGAAATTTGGGTGCCGGTTATCGAACATGCCTCAGTTATCCAGCAATGCATGCCATAATGCTGTTTAACTGATAAGTGAATGCTGAGTTGCTTAATGCCGTTTTTTACGGGACCTTGAGATCTTGTTCAGATAATCTGAAAGTCGGACATTGATGTACAGATAATTGAAGTTGTATTGTACGTATGATTTAACGATTTGAAAATCGCGTTGCGTAAATATATACTGGCACGTGTAACATGGGATGACCCAGGTATTGCATTTGAATCAAAAATGTACAAATCATGCCCCTTAAGGCTGCATATTTGGTCAGGCAGAGACCCGTGAAAAACTAGGGTCGACTTTTACATGAGGTATACGAAAAATACCAGATTTTTGGCCAAAATAAGGGGTCTACTTATACATGAGATCAATCTATACGCGAGTACATATTGAGAAGATTAAGAAGTTTCTGCTATTATGCTAATAAAAAGGCTATGGTGTAAATCTACATTTTGCTGATTTTGTCTGAGTTGCACTGAGTTTTTCTGTCTTGTCATATCTGACTAAACTGCCTCATTCACTACCAACCGTGCCACCATGCCAGCTGTCATGTCCGTTTTGAGCCTCATCTTACCACGTGCCATTCCCGGGACAACTTGCCACTCAGCAAATATCCTGGTATCTATTGTATTCCCTTGTGCCCGCTCCATCATTCAGCATTGGCTTTGAAATGCACCAAAGCAAAAAAAGATGGATTCAGTGATTTCAAAGCCAATGCTGAATGATGGTGCGGGCACAAGGGAATACAGTAGATACCTGACCTACACTGGCCAAGCACTGTAAGTCTGGAGCTGCCCTGCATGGTACCAGATATTTGCCTTGGACATGTAGCCAAAGGATGCTGTGTTTCGTGGGCAGGAACCTGAAGGTCCTGCTCGATCAGGTGGTGAAGATGCAGGATTTCATTCTCCCCCAGGACCAATCGGGGTACATGACCATGCCATGCCACCCAGGTTAAAAACATTCAGCCATCCAAAGGAATGCCCAGGATTGTAGGAAGAAGGTCAATGAGATTTTCCATTACACTAGTGTAGGTGCCACTATCTTATCTCTTACATTCGCTCCATCTCTGCTCTTATAGCTACCTCCCACCAATGCTTATTTTCTCACTATTGCCTGCAAAATCTTCCCACACTTGTTCCCATCCACCCTAAGCTTTGACATTGTTAACCCTGAATGCCCTCTGCATTGCCTACTCACTCGCTTGGGACACCTTATCACCTGCACACACTTTTATCTCCTGTAATACCTGCGCCTCTCTCATTCCAGGAGAAAATACCCCACAATAGGGCAGAAAGATTGAAGGTGGGGTGGACTGCCTGACATTCAATTCCTCACCACTTATGTGGAGATCATAGTAACTCCACATTGACTTGCTGTGTTGACATCCCCGACTGAAGGTTTAAGTGAGTTAGTACTATGATAGCAAGCAAAGAGTAATAAAATCCATGTTGCACAATTAGTTGTTGGTGCAGCATTAAAGAGCATTCTGTAAGTGGATCAAAGCTGTGTCATGAGGGTTCTTCGAGGCAGGGGCATATCAAATGTCATTTGTTTTGTAGATGTGCGGTGCGTGTGGCAGGTGCCCATGCAATGTGCCCTGAGATGTTCATGCTTGGTGTCCAACATGGATGTCCTTTTGAGCTGACAGCAAGCTTAATTTGCCAGGTACTTGTTATGATTTCCACATCAAAGTTATGCAACATATAGATTGTTTGGCACATTTGATAAGATAGAAAGCTGAGGAGAGTTGAGCCATTAACAGGGTGTTTACCAATACATAATCCCTTTAATTGGTAACTTGCTGTTGCAAAATGAGAAACTCACCACGCTGCTTGTCAAAACCATAAAAAAAGAGTGAGACACTCCTGATGCTGAGATGGGCCTCACCAGATTTTGCATCTAATTCTGCCACAAATCCTGTTACAGCCCATGTCACTCAGACCCTGGTAAGATTCTGTCCAATATGATTGCGATTATGCAAACTAATTTTAATGGAAACCTAAATGTTAACCTAATAAGCACAATTAAAATTGCCCTAAATGGGTTGTTGTGGTGCAGTGATATTGTCCTTGCCTCTGGTCCAGAAGATTTGGGTTCAAGTCCTAACTGCTCATTCACTTAAGCCTTCAGTCAGGGATACCAGAACAGCAAGTCAATATTAAGCTCTCATTTCCAGAGAGTTGGATACTGATAATCATAATATCTCTGAACAAATTGATTTTAAAATTATGTACCACAGTACGTGAATCCTCATCATTGTTTTGAATTAACTTTTAAGACAATTTATTTGTCTTGTCGTGTTTTTATATGAATGGTCATGTCACATATCCCAAGTTTTCATAACTCTTCAGTCATTTACAAATTGAGATTTGAATTATTTTGGATTTTTTAAAGTGATAATTTAAAGGACGTCATTGTAAATTGAACAAACGGTTCTTAAAGGCATTGTTGTTGATATTGCTGAAAGAATAGGATTCCTACAGTGTGGAAGCGGGCCATTTGGCCTATTGAGTCCCCATCGACTCTCTGAAGAGCATCCCACCCAGACCTTCCATCATATTTCCATCACCCAGTCCTTCCAAAACCATTTGAACCTCAGAGTAGAACAGTAAGATAAGATTTGTGGAGGTTTCATGATATATTCTAAAATGTCTTTAACACCTCTGTGAAATTACATTATTTTATGCATCTTCAAATTTTTATAACTAATAAAGAAAAATGTTCAAAGAAAGTTTTTAAAAAATGGCTTCAGGAAATTTAATTCCTTGACAATCAATTCAATATGTTAATTTTAAAACATATTCTTGTTTTGAAAACCTAACAAGCTTCACCCACAAAAATGTGAATGATATATTTCTATCTTATGCATTTTAATGCAGCCATTTTTCTAACACCAGTATTTTCTCTGGACATCCCTTTTCCATTTCAATATTATTGCCTTTTGTTAAGCCACTATGCACCAGCATTCTTTAACCAATACCCTCTGCCTTTTCCCTGCTACCAGTAACATCTGTAAAACCTTTCCCCTCAACTGTGCCTTCATTCTAATCTATCCATTAATCTCCATTTACCATATGTCCTTCCTCTTTACTGTAATTGCTTATGAGATATATGTGAAAAGAACTGTACAGCTAAAATGTTTGGAATTATCTTGACCTTTTAGCTTAGGATGTAGATATAATTAACTTGGAAGAAAGGAAACACCTAATGTATTACGGTTATGTTTCTTTTAGTTTTGTTACATCAATAGTGAACAAAATAAATTGCCTTGTGGTATGGACACTGATATCGTGGGTTAAAATGTGAAAGTGGGTACTGCAGATGCTGGAGATCAGAGCCAAGAGTGTGGTGCTGGAAAAGCACAGCAGGTCAGGCAGCATCAGAGAGGCAGGAAAATTGATGTTTCGGGCAAAAGCCCTTCATCAGGAATCAGCTTTTGCCCAAAACGTCGATTTTCCTGCTTTTCTGATGCTGCCTGATTTGCTGTGCTTTTCCAGCACCACACTCATGACACTGATATAATGGGTTACAGAGTCTCCTTCAGTGTGGACATTTCTATTATTCTATCATGGGATCACAACTGCAATAAATCAGTGTAGTGTATCTGGTTAGCCACAAAGGTTTAAAAATATCATGCTCTGACTGTCTTTCATTCCCTCAATTTCTTTTTCTACTATATATCTCCCCAGTTCTCTTTGATTTAATAGCATTATCTTCCTCCACTACATTGCCAGCTCTGTACTAAATATCACACTCTGCAAAAGTAATTAGTAAAACTAGTACTGGAGATTTTCTGTGTATGGAGAGCTATTAAAAAAACACATATGGAACAGCACATTGGTACACTTGGCATGTTGCCAAAACCCAAAGATTAAACTTTAACAGATATATGTAACCAGTTGAACTACAATCATTTGGTGATTTCTGACAGCTTTTGCATTAAATGAACATTTGTTGTTCACGATACAAATTACATGGACTAAGTACCATCAAGGCCTTCAACACTCATAAAATAACTCTTGATTTATGTAAGTTAGTACTGCCACGTACAGCAGCATTTGGTTACCAAGCTATAAGAACTGATTAGCTGGTTGCTGGGAAATGAGAGATAGTCACTGCTCTGAGAAACTGGCACTATAGCAACCAGAGACTTTGGAAAAGCCATGGCTAAGCTTGGTGGTGGTGGTGGAGGGTGGGTGGGAGTGGGGTGATGGAAAGAACTAGAAGGAGACAGGGACAAGAAATCATCTGTGTATATACATATATTGTGTAAAACGGTCTTGGCCTCCAATGGTTATTGTAGCAAATTGATCATAGTTTAATCCCTCACAAAACCTCATGCATTTTAGTAACCATAGCAATAGTTACAGCAATGTGTTGTACTGAAGCTCAGCTGACTCAGAGTTATCTCTGTTCATCTGGCAAATAGAGCATGAAATATTTGATAAGAAAACTAAGTTGCAAATTAACACTTTAGCTGAAAGCTAAGGATTTGCACCTCTGGTTTTGAATCAATCATTCTGGACAAAAAATTAACTCAAAATAACTTCATAGAATAATCTTTCTTTTGTGCAATAATGTTTCAAGGTGTGTAGCAATGGCACACACCTGAAAGAGAAAAATTGTACTCTAAATATTCTGGAAACAATTAAAATATATAATAGTTCATTAACTTAAAACGTCTAACTTCAAATATTGTCTTTTAGTGAATTATTCGTTAAGGTGCTGCAGTGAAATTAATGATAATTTTGTTTTTGCACATGCAGAACTCAGGCCATTATTACAATTAGAATAACAACAGATATGAGGCTTCAGGGTTCAAGTGAAGTTCAGGGAATGTCAGGCTTTTTTCAGCAAAACACAGTCTCAAATGTGCAGCTTTTATTCCTTCAACTTTAAGCCAATAATTTTGAAATACAAAACCTTAACTAAACTGCATCCTGTCCATTTAATACACTGTCTTTTGATCATGTTTGTTTGGAGAAGTAGTAAGAATTGAGTATATGGTTGAAGCAATGTGATTGGTTGAAAGCTGCACATTTTGACTATCCTCAGGATGTTTGAGGAAACTATCAGAAGAAATTCCAGACATCCCCTTCAGTATTGTGACAACTGAGCCCTCATTGCTGTTGTTGAACAAAGGCAGCAACTGATTCTATTACTTAAAATGTATGACAGCTTACACAGTAGCTTAAACTACAAATTAATCATTATAGACATCTATCTAAAGTGAGACAGAGAAATTAATCCTTAATTTTTGGTCCATTCCAGAAAGCAGTATAATTATCAAACTAACATTAAAATTATAAACAGTTACAAAAATTGCACATAATGGAGCAGACCACAGGAATTACATGTGATGGTTATCAACTGAAAGATCTAGAAAAAACATCCACCCAGAAAAAAAAGGGCATTTACTTACTGTCTGATTATCTTCATATAGTTTCAGGTCATATCCGCTCAGCTCCACGCAGAAAATTATTGCTGTAACCCCTTCAAAACAGTGAATCCATTTCTTCCGTTCAGACCGCTGTCCTCCTACATCCACCATTTTAAATGTCAGCTCCTTAAAAGTAAACTTGTTTTCCACTATGCCAGTGGTCATATCTCTTGACCGCAGAATGTCCTCTACTGTTGGGATGTAGTCGGATGCTGCAATTCTGTCAAGGTCATTCAGGTAGTAGGCTGCATTGTCTTCCAAGTGGTACTCGTTGGACCGGCAAAAGCACTCCTGGACACCTGGGTCACCCCATAGGCGCTTCATTACCCCTAACAGTTCTGGTGTAATCTCCCCTTTGCTTTCAGCAGGTCCAGTCAGGGCAAAGAGCTGAACAGCATCATAGGCTCTGTCAGGATTATGGAATTCTATTTTGAGGGTAGCTAGTGCGCGGATGATACGTGTGAGAGAGTCGATAGCGTTGTAGATAATGAGGGGCTTGTATTCCTTGCATGCCTCCAAGTTAAACCCGCCACTGTGGATAATTTTCATCTGTTTCACAATGGTGCTCTTGCCAGAGTTGCTGGTCCCCAGCAGAAGGAGTTTGATCTCGCGACGCTGGCGCTGACTTTCTGAGCGCAGATGCCGATCAATCCGCCTTGAGCGCCGAGCTGCCTCCTTCTCTTCAGAGCTTTGACGACATCCCATGTTCTTTCCGTTGCAGTTGCCTGTACTTCTCGAAAGCAACAGTGATTGCTGCAGTAGGCTTTTGTCAGGTGTGCTGTGTACTTTGCACAAAAGTAAAAGCTGTGCCAGATGATCAAACAGGTAAGTACCAATTCAGTCAATCCCAGCAGGGGTGAGCGAAGAAGTGCAGCATCCACTGATAGGTCCTCAATTCAGCAGATGTCATGGCATTCCCCTCCTTTATACAAGAAAGATGGCTCATTCCTGTTGATGGAATACTTTTCCCTTTTCTGAAATGCAGTTTGTGTCTTTAAATTTCTGTTCCACCCCGACATCATTATTTAGTATCCATCCTTTTTAGAGATGATAGATATATTTAGATGATCACAGTTCCCACTTACTTATCTCTGTCTCTTTCTTGAGTTTCGTGTTAAGTGTACAGAAGAAATGCACAGTTCTTTGCTTCTGTTACTTCAAACCTGAACAGTGTGTATAACCATCAGTGACCAATTTATCTGCCAAACAAAGCAAAGTGAATCATTAGGACTGCTTTTCCTGTAGGTGATGAACTGACATGGTGACTATTTGAAAGAGAACAATAGGCTGTAAATTATTTACGTGCTTTATTAATCCCACAATAGAAAGCTGGTGAATTTTTAAATTGTATAAGTGATCTATTCTTGCAACTTCCATGGCTTCAAAAAGTACCTTTTTTTGTGTTCAGCTGAGACTGCTTCCTTTAATTGATACATTACTGAATTGCTTGATATAGTTACCTCTAAGATTGGATGCACTACATGAATTACAGCTGTGAATGTGGGTCTGTATCCAAGTTACACATGTTGTATTGAGTGAGTCACTTATATAGACACTGACCCATTATGAACTGAACAAGCCTGATTTTGAGCTTCACTGCCAGTGACTGAATGAAAAGTCTTTACAATGTTATGACATTACAGGAATAGGTTGTCAAGTATATTCAAGGCTGAAAGGGTCAATTTTAACCAGGTTTCAGGTGGTGAGGAGTGGGAAGAGGTCAAGTTTAAACTGCAATCAGTGGTCTAAGTTTGATGTCTGGATCAAAATGTTCAATGCCAGGTTATTTCAGCAGCTCAGCCTCAGAAACATGCTGCGACCAGTTGCCTGTTCAAAGTAAATAGAACACAGCAATGCATTAGTAGGCTGCTTAGAGATCCAGAGTAAGTGAGGACTGGAGAGTCAGAGTCGAAAGGTGTGGCACTGGAAAAGCACAGCAAGTCAGGAAGCATCTGAGGAGCAGAGAGAGTCGACATTTCGGACATAAATCCTGATGAATGGCTTATGCCCAAAACGTTGACCCTCCTGCTTCTCGGATGCTGCCTGACTTGCTGTGCTTTTCAGTGCCACACATTTCGACTCTCCTTAGTGATCCAGTCTAGAGCAGTTCTCCAGCAAGCAGGTAAATCATGGATGATGCACATGACAGAGTTGATAACGTTGTAGTGGAAGTAATTTGTGAAGAGAGGGAGTGTTTAAACCAACAGAAACCGGAGATGTGAGGTCTGGAGGAATGCCCTAAGCTCCACTGAGGAAAATCTAACTTCCCCACAGAGGGGTGCTTCTGTCTACAGACCTGATTTAGCCTGGTGCGAAACTTACTGTTGTTCCTCCACTCATACCTCAATTAAAATGTAACCAGGTCCTATTGAAATATGTTCACCCTATTTGCACATGTTCACAATGCTTCTGCCTTTATTAAGCAACTGTCTCAGTTCCCACACAATCTGTGCAACAAAATGGGCAATGCCAGGTAGAGGTTCGGTTCCGAGCAGATAAGGAACGGATTTATTTTTGTTGAGAATGTAGAATTAAAATCAAGCCATCATCTATAATTCTTAGATCGTCATATAGTGATATTATGAATATAAATGATTGTATGATACTAAAATTTAAATGAAATGTGTTTTGAACAACAAATCTTAATATTCATCTAGGATATCAAATAATACTTTAAAAAAAAGCACAACATTTCTTCAATGTATTTAACCATTCCCACAATGCTTTAATTCTGATCTATCTGTAAAAAAGATTTTGTTCTTTTTTTCTGAAGTGAAAAATAGCAGAATTTCATGTCATAAGCAAGGCAGCGATCAATACTGGTGAACAATCAGCATTCACTATCACATATCAATGGGGGAAATCTCTGAGATCTGTCATGTGAAGTTTAAAAAGACACAATTTTTCGACAAGTACAATTTTTTTCTGTAATAATAATAATAATACTGTTGTGGAGGATGTTTGATATCTTTCACCCACTCATGATCTTGCAGTAACTTATTTGAATTTAATAATAGTCTCTCTTTTGAAATTGCTTTTTTTTAACCATTTTTTGTGCATTTTCATTGGTTTATTTATTTTGATACAGAGCAGATGGTTCAACTGTTTTAATCCACATTATAAAAGCTATTTGATTGATTTGTTAAGGTAAGCAAAGAAAAACGAAAACACAACTATTGTCACATTTTCTATTCATGGAACAAATTCAAATTGTATGCATAGTTTCCTGTATAAATAAAATTGCTCTCCCCTCAAAAAATGATTGAACATTCGAATAATAATCTAGGGCTCAAATTTGACAAGTTATTTGGCTGGCCTGGACTCGAAGCCCACATATAAAACACATCCATTAGCCAAGTATTAGTTAATTGTCGGCTCTTGCTAAGTGACTCTCCCTACTGATTTGGGTACAGCAGGAGCAGTGAAGTAAAGAGTTAACAACATAACAAGGAAACTTACTGGTGCATAAAGTTTTCAGTGTAAGGATTAGCTATTTGCAGCACCAGTCATGAACAGACATGCTTGCAGCCAAAGTGATAAGCTTGACATCAGACATCGAACAAAATGGCAACTGATCAAATTGTACATTGTCCCATCATTGCTGTCTCTATGATCTCATCCAAGCATGTGGCTGAAAAGATTTGCAGAGCCCTACTATTGTAAAGAAGCTCAATATTGGATAGAGCCATTGACCGAGAAATATCCTGACTGTTTTTTCAAGTCTTTCCAAAGATCATTATCTTCCAAAACCATTTCGTTTTTTAAGTTTAAACAATGCTTACAAAATCAAAAATAATAAACATAAAAACACAGAGAATCTTAATTAGCATCTCCAAAAAAAAATCTAGGCTGTTGAATTAGAAGTCCCTTGGTGGGCTGGTTGCTTAAATAATAAAAACGTCATAACCATAAACAGGTAGCTCCATCTCCAATGCCATAGCTTCAGTGAAAATGTGGACAATATGTGTTAATGCGAGATGTCTACTGGTGCAGCGCATCCAGGAGTGAATCCTTTCTTGCATACATAGAAAAGGGATAAAGAGATGCAACCAGATTCGTTGAAAATTACAGATATAACATGGCCTACTTCTACTCTTATATCTCCATGAATCATTTCAGAACATACACATTACATCATTCACCAAACATTGCCAACAATAACGTCACACATCCCTCAACAAATATGGTCAACGCTACCACTCCCTGTTCTGATGATCACCTGATGAAGGAGCGTCGCTCCGAAAGCTAGTACTTCCAATTAAACCTGTTGGACTATAGCCTGGTGTTGTGTGATTTTTAACTCTGTTCTGATGGTAAGCCTGTGATGGTTATCTTTGTGGTGCACTGCAGAATAAAGTTGAGTGAAGGTATAGCTATCTCAGCCATGGGAGAAATTAATGCAGAAACCTATTTAACACAATGTTTAATTAAACACAAGGAAGACTATCCCTCTAATCCCATAGATCTGAAGAGATGTTTAATTTGTTTTTTTTCAGAGATTGATGCAAAATTAATGAATCTGCTGTCTTTGACAAAACATGACAATCCTTTGGAGTTTTTTGAAGAGAGCTACAGCTGAAGAGCAGACAGTAAGAACTATGTTAAAGATCAAATAGCAGGCAGAACATCGTAAAAATATAGATTATATAAAACAAATCAAATTACAACATCATTATTTAATACATGGCTGCTGGCTAGGCTTCATTTGATATTCTAACGGCAGAAAGTCTCTGTACACCAGCTGCACCTCCTTGTGGGATGATAGTGTTGCAGGACTTTTGGATCTTTTGGTCCTAAAAACAGCTTTATATCAGAGGAATGTTTTTTATTCACTTGCATTGATGGGCGAGAAAAGTAGCTGGACAGAAGGTCATTTTGCACTCAGCATTGAATAGATCTGACTCTTCATTCCATGTACATCACCAAGGAGGAGGGAATTTAAAATATTAGTTCAGGTGACTTCATTGAAAAACTGAAATGTAGAAAGTACAAAAGAAGAAGGTATATTCAGATAGTGCCTATCATAATCTTAAGATGTCTTTACAACAAATTAGATATTTCTTTGGAAGCATGGCCACTGTTGTTGCAAAGGAAAGTATCATAATAATGGTTTGAGAGTTTTTAAACAATGTATCAATTGTGGGATTTTGTTAATAAAAGATCATTGATGTTTGAGTTCAGCTATGGAGTTTGATTTGCTCTCCCTATCTAACTTACTGAAAATTTCCATCAGATTGAAAAAAAGAGATGCACATACACAAAGTAATGTGCATCGAAACTAGTTTTTTCGATGCACATTACTTTGTGTATGTGCATCTCTTTTTTTCAATCTGATGGAAATTTTCAGTAAGTTAGATAGGGAGAGCAAATCAAACTCCATAGCTGAACTCAAACATCAATGATCTTTTATTAACAAAATCCCACAATTGATACATTGTTTAAAAACTCTCAAACCATTATTATGATACTTTCCTTTGCAACAACAGTGGCCATGCTTCCAAAGAAATATCTAATTTGTTGTAAAGACATCTTAAGATTATGATAGGCACTATCTGAATATACCTTCTTCTTTTGTACTTTCTACATTTCAGTTTTTCAATGAAGTCACCTGAACTAATATTTTAAATTCCCTCCTCCTTGGTGATGTACATGGAATGAAGAGTCAGATCTATTCAATGCTGAGTGCAAAATGACCTTCTGTCCAGCTACTTTTCTCGCCCATCAATGCAAGTGAATAAAAAACATTCCTCTGATATAAAGCTGTTTTTAGGACCAAAAGATCCAAAAGTCCTGCAACACTATCATCCCACAAGGAGGTGCAGCTGGTGTACAGAGACTTTCTGCCGTTAGAATATCAAATGAAGCCTAGCCAGCAGCCATGTATTAAATAATGATGTTGTAATTTGATTTGTTTTATATAATCTATATTTTTACGATGTTCTGCCTGCTATTTGATCTTTAACATAGTTCTTACTGTCTGCTCTTCAGCTGTAGCTCTCTTCAAAAAACTCCAAAGGATTGTCATGTTTTGTCAAAGACAGCAGATTCATTAATTTTGCATCAATCTCTGAAAAAAAACAAATTAAACATCTCTTCAGATCTATGGGATTAGAGGGATAGTCTTCCTTGTGTTTAATTAAACATTGTGTTAAATAGGTTTCTGCATTAATTTCTCCCATGGCTGAGATAGCTATACCTTCACTCAACTTTATTCTGCAGTGCACCACAAAGATAACCATCACAGGCTTACCATCAGAACAGAGTTAAAAATCACACAACACCAGGCTATAGTCCAACAGGTTTAATTGGAAGTACTAGCTTTCGGAGCGACGCTCCTTCATCAGGTGATCATCAGAACAGGGAGTGGTAGCGTTGACCATATTTGTTGAGGGATGTGTGACGTTATTGTTGGCAATGTTTGGTGAATGATGTAATGTGTATGTTCTGAAATGATTCATGGAGATATAAGAGTAGAAGTAGGCCATGTTATATCTGTAATTTTCAACGAATCTGGTTGCATCTCTTTATCCCTTTTCTATGTATGCAAGAAAGGATTCACTCCTGGATGCGCTGCACCAGTAGACATCTCGCATTAACACATATTGTCCACATTTTCACTGAAGCTATGGCATTGGA
Source organism: Hemiscyllium ocellatum (assembly GCF_020745735.1). Taxonomy (NCBI): domain Eukaryota; kingdom Metazoa; phylum Chordata; class Chondrichthyes; order Orectolobiformes; family Hemiscylliidae; genus Hemiscyllium; species Hemiscyllium ocellatum. Next base: position 51,670,744 of record NC_083424.1, read on the forward strand.
GATGGAGCTACCTGTTTATGGTTATGACGTTTTTATTATTTAAGCAACCAGCCCACCAAGGGACTTCTAATTCAACAGCCTAGATTTTTTTTTGGAGATGCTAATTAAGATTCTCTGTGTTTTTATGTTTATTATTTTTGATTTTGTAAGCATTGTTTAAACTTAAAAAACGAAATGGTTTTGGAAGATAATGATCTTTGGAAAGACTTGAAAAAACAGTCAGGATATTTCTCGGTCAATGGCTCTATCCAATATTGAGCTTCTTTACAATAGTAGGGCTCTGCAAATCTTTTCAGCCACATGCTTGGATGAGATCATTAGCACTCCCTTGTTATACATTTTAAATTGTTAACATAAACACAGAGAGAAAATGGGAAGGGTGCTAATTTTGTGTTTTTTTAAAAACAATGTGTTAATGTTGACCTGCTTTAAAGTTGACAGCAATCTGTCAAAAGATTCTTTAAAATCTCTTATTGTAATACTGACCTCCGTTAAATTTGTCACCGCTTTCTTTCCACCTAAGGAAAACCATTTTCTGTCACTGAGGCAGCAGCTGAACAAATTTGAAGTGAAGTGACCTTCAGGTCATTGCTGACGTCATTTTAATTGACAGGAGAACATTTGTTTATAAAATTTTTGCTGGCATACATCAAAAACCTAAGAACAGAAGAATCCTTTCAAAATAGTTCAAACTTGCATTAGCAACATGAACATTTTGGAATGTATTTTTAAGTTGATGAATACTTTTAAAACCCCATTTTCCAAGTCAACATTTATAGAGAGCCAAACGTTATACTTTTAGAATTGTTGCGGTTCCTTTTACTTTAGTGTCTCTCAGTACTTCATTTCATGTGCACATTAGACTAATGCTGGTACCCCTGAGTGAGAGGATTTGTCCTGTGTGCATCATTCTCACAAATTGCTGCGATTAGGAAGGAAGCCAAAGGAAAGAGCAGAGGTTCCTTCTGGAAGGAATGAAGAGGCATTTAGTCTGGTATTGCATATCTCCTGATGCCAACTTTAGCTCAGTTTGCATTGTTTTTTTTTCAAGAATTTATGTCACATTTTATTGAGATATATGGGGCGGTGTAACTGCTTCTCCTTTAGTGTGATCTCCAATCATACTCGAAACATTGTGGGCTTTCATCAACCTTCTGAGGCGGGCAGTTGCATATCAGTGAAATTTTTTTCTCAAATCATCTGTTGAAGCACTGGGATATCCATTTAACTTTCCATTATGAAACTCTGCCTGGTTATATTTTACCATTAACAATGCCCCCCGACTACACTTGAGTATTTAAAGGGCGCCACGGTGGCTCAGTGGTTAGCACTGCTGCCACACAGTGCCAAGGATTGGGTTCGATTCCTGCCTCGGACGACTGTCTGTGTGGAGTTTGTACATTCTCCCTGTGTCTGCGTGGGTTTCCTCCCACAATCCAAAGATGTGCAGGTTAGGTGAAACTACCCATAAATTACTCATAGTGTTAGGTGCATTAGTCAGGGGTAAATAAAGGGTAGGGGAATGGGTCTGGGTGGGTTACTCTTTGGAGGGTCGGTGTGGGCTTGTTGGGCCAAATGGCCTGTTTTCATACTGTACAGAATCTGGTCTAAAATTTGATCAGTTAAGCCTTTGTCTGCATAAAAATCAAAATCTCCTGATATATATCCTGTTCCCATTTAAAGAAACTAATGAAGTATAAGCTACATTCGATGGAGGTTTTGCCATATACCTATTACATAGATACAATGGGGACTAATTTTGTCAGAGCTGTCAGTTATGTTGCTCACAAGTCTGCTCCTACTTTTCCTCCTGGAACTCTATCATAAAAATTATCTATTTGTTGCTCTCTGGTGTTTTTATCTACTACTTAAATGCATGTTGATCTCATACTACTTATGGACAATGGCAGTAGAAGCTATTTATTATGGCCTACCTGCCAGCTTTCTCACAGATAAAGATCCTCAAGCACGAATCCCAAAGTCTGAGACAAATATTTCAACTGTTGTTCTCTGCACAAAACTTTGCTCACCAGGCTTACATTTTGGGAAGATGCACAGATCCAACCATAATGTTTCAATTTTAATGGCTAGAAACCAGGGGGATTTCTTGATGCTTGTACTTTATACTAGAGAATTGCTTAAACATTCTTCAAGAGTATTTTGCTGGGACACTGCTTCATAGCAAACTCAATGGACACCTGGAAATCATTAGCCCAAGACCGTCCAAAGTGGACGGGGAGCATTCAGGAAGGCATCAAGCACCTTGAGACTTACTGTTGGGAAAAAGTAAAAACCAGGTGAAAACAGCAAAAGGAGCGCACTGCCACACCAGTGACCCACTTACTCCTACCTGCGACCACCTTCTGCCCCAAATGTAACAGAGCCTATGGCAGTCTGTACAGCCACCTGCGGATTCATCCTGAAAGTGGAAGAGAGTCATCCTTGTCTGCGAGGAGCCGCTAATGTATGAATGAATGCCTTCAATGTAAACTGGTCTCTTAGCATCCTCATTAAATACAAATCTCACACAAAACCAAGGTGAACTGGCTTTCCATTTCATTTCCAAAGGAAGACTTTTTTTCCATAGCAAAACTTTTCCTTTTAAAACTGAATTACAGGATCATAGATATTGACATGGTCGTGACAACCATATGGTATGCTATTAAGTCATTCCAGGCTTGGAGTTTCAAAGTCTTCAGTTTGAAGGAGAAATGGAAGAATAAAGGAGGTGTGTAATTTGTAGGTTTAGTTATAGACTGTTAGAATAGGAGACTTGTTTTAAACTAAGTGAAAATGTGAATGAATCCAGCTGGAATAACAAAGGGAGAGCATGCAGAACGTCAGCAATCAAAAGAGAGGAAAATTCAAGGAACTAATCCTCAGAGTTTCAATTAACAAGAAAGATGTGTAGACATATTCTGTAATTACAGACTTAAAAACTCCAAAAATCATTTTCAAGCTAAAAATTGCCTCCAATTGGCTTTGTAGCATAACAAGTTCAGATGTGACAAATTATTTGTGTTTTAATAGTGTAATAATGTAATTTTTAGAGTCTTCTACGATGTAAAGACCTTTCTGTACCAGGAGAATCCTGAAGGCAATATTCCATGAATAGAGGTAATCACTTTGCATGCAGCAGTAGGCTTCAACTGCTCTACAGGCATGTGTCTTCATAACTCTCTTGTCCTGGGTTCCCAGTGATACCCGCCAATGCTAGCACATGTAAGATGTTTGTCAATGTTCAACAGTTGATAGAATGGTGTAGGATTGGGAGTCTAATTCTGACAGTGCTGAAGTCTCCAGTTCTAGTTATTCAGTTGATGAACTGAAGGAAGCACTGATGACAACGACATTTGGGTCAACTGCTCTCCACAACACTGGCCCAGAATTTGCAATTTTAATGACAAGAAAACAATTGATGCTAAAATTACTGACAGTTCATCAAGGCTTGCATTAAATGTAACTGAGTTTCAATAAATACTAAGGCATAATTATTTAAGAATCCTGAAGAAACTAATTTTATATGTGTTGAGTGTCATTCCTTAGAATAATGCTTACAAATTCTCTCACTTCAAAATACTGTAGATAATATTAACATGGAATTTAGTTAGCTGAGGTGCCAGGACTGATCCTAGTTATAGACTTCTAACTGAAAGTGCTGCAATTAGATATCTTCGAAACAATCTGTTTAGAGATACATGCCTCCACAGACAGTAGAACATGAACATGGGCCTGCTAGTCGAGAGATAGGGACATATCACTGCACCATAAGAACCATTAAAATGCTCTATTTATCATTTACAGTGAGCTGTCTCTTAGCCAATCCATTATCCATATGTTACTAATTCCATCCATCCTTAGCTTCCATATTAATGTTCACGTGACAATTTATTAAATACTTTTACTAATCTAAGCATACTACACCTACAAGATCCCCAGCATAGAGGACCCTCAGGGTAAGGGGGGCATTGGGAGACTGAGGTTATGAGGGGTGAGGTTTAGGAGGTATGAGGACAGTGTTTGAACTTGGCTGCTATTCCCAAGGTCTGTGGAGGGTCTTCTAATCAGCTTAACAATCTCGTCCCATATCATTTCAGCTTCTTGACCTTCTGAACCGAGGTAATTTCTTGCCACAGTCCTTACTTCATTTCTTCAGTCCTCCTCATTTTTCCATTTTGTTTATCTTTTCGAAATGCAATGTATAGTGAAATATTTATTTCCCAACCTTGTCACCATTCAAACCTTTCTGCCTGCTCTACTAATCGTTGTTAATCTCGTTGCGGTCTTAGCTCTGTTTTTCTTTCTGCACCCAATAACCCTTTACTCACTATCACAAATCTATCTAAATTTTAAGATAGTGATGAGGAAAACCTTATTCTTTCAGAAGGCTGTGCAACTTCAAAATTCTCTGTCTCAGAATGCAGTGGAAGTACAGTCATTGAATATTTTTAAGGCAAAGGCATAGATTCTTGTTAGGCAAGGCAATCAAAGATTATCAGGTAGATGAGAAAGTGGAATTTTAAAGACAATAAGATCAGCCATGATGTCATTGAATGGTGGAGCAGAAGGGAAGTCTTCTAGTTCATATTATTGTAACCAGATTCTAGGCAAGATTCTCAAGTTTGTTACAGTTCTTAATGAGAACCCCAAATCATAAAGCTCTCATGTGAGGAAGGATATTCTAACTCCCTTTGTTTATTCATCCACCCTCCTCCGTTGTTCGCAACAAGGTTATTTTAAAAAGATCCCTTCCTTTCCCTATACATGTCTTCCAGACCCAACTGAAGTAATGTTTTATAATGAGACAATTTAAACTGTCTTTCTTGAAGTAGCAAAAAGAGTGAGTTTGTTCATTACTAAATTGAAGAGGAAATGATAACATAACAAAAATATACAGTTTAAAATAAAAGGTGAATCCAAAAAAAATTAAAATTCAGTTTCTGAATTGTTTGTGAAGAACATGTATGAAGATGTTGCATCCATTATTAGTTGGCCCCAATAAAATTCACTTTGGCAGTCGTGCTGTTGATTTTGAGATTCATGGTTTTGCGGGTTGGTGAACATTTTGGTGTTCTGACTCCTTGACAGTGACTGTATTTAGCATTCAGAGTCAGAAAAAGCCTTTCCCTTTGTTTAACCTGCAGTGCAGAGCGATTTAAAATGGCTCTACTATATTTATTGGCTTGGACACAGAAGATAGGGTAGCTATGGAGGACTATTTTTATGATAAGAGGTTTATGACCAGTGATGTCTACAAGGACCAGTGTTGGGAACGCTGTTGTTTGTAATATGTATAAATGATTTGGATGAAAATGTGGGTGGCCTGATTAGTAAGTTTGTAAATGACATGGAAATTGATGGAGTTGTGGATAGTGAGGAATGTTATCAAAGGATGTAGTAGGATATAGACTAGTTGGAAAGTTAAGTGGAGAAATGGCAGATGGAGTTTAATGCAGCCATATGTGAGGTGATGCATCTTGGGAGGTCAAATACAAGAGGAAAGTATACAGTAAACGGCAGGACACTTAGGAGCATTGTTATATGGAAGGTTCTTGGGATGCAAGTCCATAACTCTATGAAAGAGGCAAACTCAATAAGGTGGTAAAGAAGGCTTATGACATGTTCGTCTTCATCGATCAATCTGTGAATATAAAAGCTAGTGAGTCATGTTGTAGCAGTGTAAGACTTTAGTTAGGCCACATTTAGAGTACTATGTGCAATTCTGGTCACCACACTATAGGAAGGATGTGAAGTCTTTGGACCAGAGTATAGTAGCTATAAGGAGAGGTTGGACAAACTTGGATTGTTTTCACTAGAGCGCCAAAGGCTGAGGGGCAACCCAGAAGAAAATAAAATTATGGGAGTCATGGATAGGGTGGATAGTTGGAGTCTTTTTCCCAGGTAAATGTCAAATACTAGGGAGCTTAGGTTTAAAGTGAGAGGGGAATGTTTCGAGGAGATGTGGGAGGAAAGTTTTTATTACAAAGAATGTAGGTGTCTGTAACACTCTGCCAGGGGAGGTGGTAGAAGTAAATATGACGGAAACATTTAAGAGGCATTTAGATAGACACATGATTGGACAGGGAAAACCACATGCAGGCTGATGAGATTGTTTAGAAAGGCATCATGGTCAGAACATGGTGGACCGAAGGGCCTGTTCTGTGTGCCACATCACACACCAGGATGCCTGGCTAATAACACACACAGACTAGTGTTATATTTAGTTTTTAATCCCTTTATAGTAAATTCCTAGAGGGTAACACAAACATGTCTGTAAGAGGTAATTTTCTACTGAGAGGGATGGGCCAGTCAGACCCTTTTTATCTCTTCCCATCAAGTGTCTCACTATTGGAAGTTTTCTTGACACTTTACAGGTGCAACATTGCATAGCTTTTGCAGAGGACATTGCCAGACAATCACTGAATTTGGATCAGGATTTTGTTTTGTGTAGCAATTCTCTTTTTAAAAAATCACATTTTGGAATTATAAGTAAAATAAAGTGTTTCTAAGTACTTTGGAGCCTGATCCATCATTTTAACAATCGTTACGTTTGTGTGTAACTCAACTTTGAATAAAGTTCCAGCCTCCCTCCTGTGGCAAAGAAAAATACACATGCTACATACCCTGAGGAAGCAAAGAAATTCTCCTCATCCCTGTCTCAAAAGGGATTTTTAAATTACATCCCCTTGGTTTTAGTCTTATGCACAAGAGGTAAACTTCCTCTTGAAATCCAACCTATACAGCCACCACACAATTTTATCGGTTTCGTTAAGATCAGCTCTCATTCTGCCACAATGCAGTGGTTTTAGGCCCTATCTGTTCAATCTTTCTTCATATTAGGAATGAATCAAGTGACCCCTTTCTGAACTGCTTTTAAAGCAATTAATATTTTTTGAAATAATTTTTTATGTAGAGTTCATCTATCCAGTTATGAATGCTTTTGGTTTCCAGATAAAGAGCCATTATATTTATTTTAATACCACCATTCTTTGCATGGACATGGTTCACTGGTATGCTATTGTCATGACCACAGATCACAAGCCCAGATTACCAATGGACAAATTGAACTGGTAATTTCAACATGTGTTTTTTTTTCAAAGGGGGACTGTTACAGCCAAACAAATGGATTGTGGATTTAAATTCAGTGACTGTCTGGAGAGGGGGGTGGGGGGAGAGAGAGAGAGAGAGAGAGAGTAAAATATTATTTCAAACTGCTAACATGATGGAAGGAAAGAAGCTGTCTGAGTGAGAGACAAGTTCTCTTTCAAGAACACACAAGGTCAAGGATTAAAAGCCAGCTTCTCACAGGCTTGTGTGTGTAGTGGAAGAAAATGTGCCACTGGGCGAAGGGGCTCGTACATTCTGGTCTGGGTTTGTGAGTTTTGAAGGTCACAATTGAATATTATTCACCAGTCACTCCTGCATTGCATGCAAAGGATTATATTACTTTGAGTGCCAAAAGTCAGCAAATCAATCAAAAGGAAACAGGACAAAAAAGAATTTTAATCAACTGTAATTCCAAAAATCTGAAAATGTTGGCTACCAAGACTCAGCCAACGAGTTCATTGGTTTTACTCCATTTGAATTGGTTTACAGCACCAAGGAAAAGGCTACAAGAAGCTACTGAAAGAAATGTTTTTAGAACAGAAGGAGGATTCTCCATTTTAGGTGATGGAGCAGAATTTCAAGAGTAATCTTTGTAAGCCTGTGAAATGGCCTGAAAACACTTTAAACTCTCCAAGGCAGTGATGAAAAAACAGGCAGACAAGCATGTAATGCCCCAAAACCTTCGTCCAAGGGACTACATCTGTGTCTTCTTACCAATATAAGGTGAGCCCTCAAATGACTAAATCAGTGACCCATTTGGAGTAGTGCAGAAAGTTGGGGAAGGGAATAATATCATTCCAGATCAAGGCAAGAAGCAGAGTAAGAATAATCAGTTGTCAGAGAGTGGAATTGAACAGGACAAGAACAGGGCTGGTCCAAATAGACAGGAACCAAAAGTTGGTGAGTGAAACAGTGGCTAAACAATCAACTCCTCTCAAAGAGAACATGTTTTAGGTACATTCAAAGTATTTCTTCATACAAGAATGGTATGATGAACAAACCAAGAGCCCCTTGGATGATAAAAGAGATATAAATTAGGTTAAGGAAGAAACAGGGTGCTTAGGACAGGTGTCAGGCAGTAAATACTTGAGAACCAAGCTGAAAACAGAAGGACCAGAAGTGAGGTGAAGAAGCAAAGGACGATTTTGTAAAAGGACTGGCAATTAATATAAAAGGCAATTTGCAGTCTTCTGTAAATACACTGATAGCAAAAAGGTGGTAAAAAGATAAGTGAAGCTGACTAAGGAGCAAAAAAGAGATTTATATATGGGAGCAAGAGGTATGGCTGAAGTGTTAAGTTAATATTCTGCATCTGCCTTTACCTATGAGGCAGATGTGCCCAACTTATGGTGTCAGAAGAGGAAACTCAGTTATTAGAAGAGTTTAAAATTGATAAGGAGATGGTATCAGATAAGCAGTCAGTATTTAAAGTTGATAAGGTACCATGACAGGATTAGATGCACCCAAGGATATTGAAGGAAGTGAAAGTTGATTTTTAGCATGTACTGAATTTCTACTTCTACCTAAGCTTACTTTTCTAGACTCAGCCATTATCAGTTTTATCAGTTCTGTCTCTCCTAGATCCACATCATGCCTAACTCATATAATACATTCAAGTGTATTTCTACAAGTTATCTCATACTTTCTCCATAGTCTTACAAAATCCTTCCTTTCTCTTTTCTTTTTTCTCATAATCTAGGAACTGTACTGATACTTTTGTGTTAGGTAATCGAATTGTAGGAGGTTCACTTAAAGAAAAGCTGGCCTTTTCTTCCATCACACTAATGTTCTTTAGGGAAAGAAACTACCATCTTTACCTTGTCTGGCATATATGTGACTTCAGACCCACAGCAATGTGGTTGACTCTTAACTGCCCTCTGGCCAATTAGGAGCAAGGAATGCTGGCCAGCCAGCAACACCCTCCATGAATGAAATTTTTAAAAAACTCTCATTATCTCATCATTTTCCACTACTCTTCACACCTGACACATTTGCTCCTCTTGCCTTATCCTCTTGCCTACAATAATACCTTTTCAGCGCTTTTAGATGACATCATTGATTCTAGTTCAGTCAGGAGTATTTATCAATAAATCACTTCACAAACCCTTCTAAACTACTTTATATGGAAACGAATTTCAATTTCTAAGGTTTATCTTGTAAAAACAACAATACCAATCATTTCATATCCCACCTGAAACACACATTGCTGAATGCTTATTCGTCCAATTTTTCATTTTTAGCTGTGAAACTTTAAATGTATCTGTGCTACATAAATGCACCTGTGAGTTCCTTCTACATGGACATGTAATCCAACACTCAGGATTTGTCTTTCTCATTCAAGACCTCTTCCCTAATCAGTTTTAATGGATGTCTAATCTCATGACCATGAACCAACTCAAATGGGCTAAATCTCATGGTTTCATTTCAAGAACCACTGGTAGCAAATAATAAAACATCTAATCCTTTGACTGAATTTTGTTGGTACTCATGACAATATATCTTAATCATGGTTTTAAGAGTCTGACTTTACGTCTCCAAAGCTCCCTGCATCTCAAATGATGTGCAATTGACTTCAAATAGTTTATTTCCAAGCTGCTATTGAGTTTCTTAAAGCTTTAGATATGAAGTCAGAACTCTGATTAGTCTGTGTCTCAAATAGTGGTCCATTACAAGTTTTAAAAAAAGCATAAATTCTTCCACTACCCTCGTTGGAATTGTAAGGATATACTAATGTTGTACATTAGTGGGTGGCACGGTGGCACAGTGGTTAGCACTGCTGCCTCACAGAACCTGAGACCCGGGTTCAATTCCCGACTCAGGCGACAGACTGTGTGGAGTTTGCACGTTCTCCCTGTGTCTGCCTGGGTTTCCTCCGGGTGCTCCGGTTTCCTCCCATAGTCCAAAGATGTGTGGGTCAGGTGAATTGGCCATGCTAAATTGCCTGTAGTGTTAGGTAAGGGGTAAATGTAGGGGTATGGGTGGGTTGCGCTTCGGTGGGTTGGTGTGGACTTGTTGGGCCAAAGGGCCTGTTTCCACACTGTAAGTAATCTAATCTAATCTAATTCATTTTTGGTTACGGTCCTACAACAATACACTCACAGCTGTAAGTATCAAAAGTGCTGGTCCGATTACAAATTGAAGTATTCCCACCACCTGACATGCATGACATGTTCATGAAACTGCACTATATTTTTATGAAGTCATGGCCATATAAAGAACTGTTTATCAATGCCTGTGTTTTCTGTGTTCCTATATGCCCTGCCATAGGAACCACATCAGCTATTCACAAAATCCCATAGTATCTGGGTGATAGAACTACTTTATGAAAAACTGTCAATTGTTTGCCTGCATGTCTGTGAGGATGTCTCCACTTACTCACAAAATCCTGCCAGCTGCAGGAAATCTTTTGCCATTTCTACTGCCATGCCTTCAATGCAGTATTTAACCTCTGCTTTCCTTCACCTGTATTATTGACCAATATCGCATCCAAATCCTCATTGCCTCTGTTTGTAATCCAATCTAATCTGATCTAATCCAGATCCAAATCTTGATGGAGCCCCAAACCACTCATTGGGTTGGCACGCCGTAAATCAAGCTCTGCTTGTCCTGGAGCCATACGAAATATTAAACCTTCTTTAAGGTCTGTATAATACCTGATTTGCCTGACCTTGAGATCAAGGTTGAAAGAAAGTTGGACCTGGTTTCTGCTGTAACCAAGAATTATTATTTATTACAAGTAATTATAAGTTTGGGAGAAGTTTTGTAGCTTGGGTGCTCGTTGTTGTGGTTCTGTTCGCCGAGCTGGGAATTTGTGTTGCAGATGTTTCGTCCCCTGTCTAGGTGACATCCTCAGTGCTTGGGAGCCTCCTGTGAAGCGCTTCTGTGATGTTTCCTCCGGCATTTATAGTGGTTTGTCTCTGCCGCTTCCAGCTGTCCGCTGCAGTGGCCGGTATATTGGGTCCAGGTCGATGTGTTTGTTGATAGAATCTGTGGGTGAGTGCCATGCCTCTAGGAATTCTCTGACTGTTCTCTGTTTGGCTTGCCCTATAATAGTAGTGTTGTCCCAGTCGAATTCATGTTGCTTGTCATCTGCGTGTGTGGCTACTAAGGATGGCTGGTCGTGTCGTTTCGTGGCTAGTTGGTGTTCATGGATGCAGATCATTAGCTGTCTTCCTGTTTGTCCTATGTAGTGTTTTGTGCAGTCCTTGCATGGGATTTTGTACACTACATTGGTTTTGCTCATGCTGGGTATCAGGTCCTTCGTTCTGGTGAGTTGTTGTCTGAGAGTGGCTGTTGGTTTGTGTGCTGTTATGAGTCCTAGTGGTCGCAGTAGTCTGGCTGTCAGTTCGGAAATGCTCCTGATGTATGGTAGTGTGGCTAGTCCTTTGGGTTGTGGCATGTCATCGTTACATTGTCTTTCCCTTAGGCATCTGTTGATGAAATTGCGCGGGCATCCGTTTTTGGCGAATACATTGTATAAGTGTTCTTCTTCCTCTTTTTGCAGTTCTGGTGTACTGCAGTGTGTTGTGGCCCTTTTGAATAGTGTCATGATGCAACTTCTTTTGTGTGTGTCGGGGTGGTAATTATAACAAGAAAAACTGAGAAGTAATTTAAGTGGTTTTTGCTTCCTAGTTCTGATGTTGAGATCATCCTTCTTCAGCTAGCCAGAGCTCCTTGTTGTTCAGATGTCTTCCTCTGGGTTCTTCCACTGGTTTGTCAGAAGTACAGAGTGACTGATTCATTTAGAAGTTGTCTCTAATTTATCAATTCAAAAGTAATGGCTCACAGCAACTGCTATAGTGAAGGTAGCTAGTTTTCTTCAAATTTCAACCAAGTTTTTGACTGCAGAGAACAGGCAGCTCCTTAGCTGGGAGAAGATCTACACAATCTTCTCTTTCTCTGTGTGACTTATTTCTAGTTCCGCCATCCAAAGACCAATCACCCAAATTGTTGTCTCTGTGATTGAAAACTGTCACTAGTCCATAGATAGATCATTTTTTTATAACCAACAAAAGCTGCATCAGTACACATTCTTGGCTCCAGATCACCTGGAATCTGAACTTCAATTACTGCTTGTTCAAATAATTGTTGACAATACATATCATGGTGTCAGCTTACTTGCTTTCAAAACTGCAGCCACTCTATCAAATACTGTTTTTTTAAAACAGTCCTTTCTCATTTCAGTCCGAATTTTTAAAAACATAAAAAAAAGTGGAAGTGTTTTGCATGAGAAGCAAAAGTGAGGTGAGCATTTTTGTTTTACACAGTGAGTTGTAAGGATGTGAAATGCACTACTGGAAGTATGCTGGAGGCAGGTTCATTAGCATTCAAGAGGGCATTGGATTACTATTTAAATAGAAACAATGTAGGGGGTCGGGGAAAAGGCAGGAGCGTGGCACTAAGTTAAAATGCTTAAGAGCTGATGGAGACACAGTGGGCTAAATGGTCTTCTGCACTGTAATATCAATTCAAAAAAAGCAATATAATTGCAGAGAAGGGAAAAAAAGCAGTTAACACTCTATCTAATTGCCACTGATTTAGAGACTGATGGTCACAATAGGGATGAACTAGAAGGAGATGTGCTTGAGGCTCACATTGAAATCCCTACTACTCAACTAACCAATATAGAAATGCGGCTAAACTGCAACTCCTTATTTGCCCAACCAGGTGCACAGCAGCAAACAGATTTATTAAAACTGATCGCTGAATTTAAGTGGTAATGCAGAGACAAACAGCATTTTGTATATACTACCTCTACATGATGCGGGAGAATCCTCTTCCATAGGCAATATCTCTGTCCACTACATCCAGGAAAGTTGGTCCAGGTTCAGGATGGGATTAACTACAGGTTGGAGCACCAAATAACAGCGGTTGTTGGAACTCAACAATTGTGCTCATGCGGATGGCCTCACGTAGCTCTGCCCTCTCTACCAAAAGGTTAGTGCAGCGACTAGAGCCAATTCCTACCCATACCCCAACTGAACACTTGCATAGATGGTGCACATAAAGCAGCTTGGGCACTGAATTCAGCCCAGTTGAACTGGAGTTCATCCATGGAATACCTCTCTTTTTGCTGAGTAGGGTTATCAATGTCCCAAGAATCAACACTCAATCTTCCCAAAACCTCTTTTCCTGTCATGCATTTAAAAATGTAATTTACATGACTCAGTACTAATTGGTGCATGACTGATGTGACAACCCAGATATTCAACACTTAATTTGGACCATAGTTTATCAAACTCTTTCAGCATGACATTATTTCTACTCTGCCTTTGCCACCAAGTTCAATTCTAGGAGGTATCTTTAACCCTGGCACCTGACAAGTAACACAACCTTTGGAACTGTTCATCACAAATACGAGAACAACATTTATTTCCCCTGACAATTCTATCCCCAATGACCACCACATTCTTCATCAATCCATTGCACTTGAATGTCTTTGAACTGTACAGTGCTATTGTTAGCTTGTCCATAAGTTCTTCTTCTTATTCATACCACATATTAAACTGTTTTGATATCCTATATATACTACCGTCATAACATATCATTAAGTTATTCCATCAAATAACTAATTAAATTTACAATTTGTTTTTCACAAATCAGTATTAGCAATATTTAATTAGTCAATGTCTTGCTATATTCTATCCAACTAAGAAGAGTTCTTCATCACCATGCTGCTGTTGCCATGACCAGATCTCATTTAATGAAATGCCATATTCAGAGAATTCAAAGAAATGTTACTATTGTCAATTCCACTGTAATTTCAATATATAAAAACTAAAATTAACAAAATTCTAGGAGGTGCATTAAATTATTTTAAACTTTTTAGCGTAAGAACACCTTCAGAACTAGACTGCATAGGTTTAGAGTGAAAAGGATAAAATTTAAAAGGGACATAAGGGGCAACTTTCTCAGGTAGAAGGTGGTGCGCGTGTGGAATAAGCTGCTAGAGGAAGTGATGGTGGCTGGTACAATTACAGTATTTAAAAGGCATCTGGCTAGGTATATGAATAGGAAAGGTCTGAAGGGATATGGACCCAGTGATGGGGAATGGGACTAGATTAGGTTAGGATATCTGGTCAGCATGGACAAGTTGGACCGAAGATTCTGTTTCCATGTTGTAAATCTCTTAAGATTCCGTGACTCTCAGTGGTGAGACTCTCTTTTATGTGGTATTGTGAAACATTCAACGAACATATTCTGCCCTCTCAAGACTAACCAATTTGGTATCTGACTTCCTGGTACTTTTAATCTAGCTGCTTGAATTTGCAACAGTGACAAGGCCATAAAATATAGGGCCAGAATTAGATCCGGGATCCAAAACTGCTCACAGTGTTCCAAATGCAGTTTGACCAGTGCTTTGTACTACTAAGGTTTTATATCTCTCTGTTGTAATTTAGCCCTCTTGAAATGAGTGCTAACATTACATTTGCCTGCCTAAATACCAAATAAACCTGCATGTTAACTTTAAGACTAGGACGCCCAAGTCCCTTTGTGCTTCAGATTTCTGAAGTCTTTCGCCGTTTAGAAAATAATCTATGTCTTTATTCTTCCAACCAAAGTGCATAATGTTCCCATGTTGTGTTCCATCTAACACTTCTTTGCCCACTCTCCTACCCTGTCTAAGTCCCTCTGCAGTTTCCCTGCTACTTTCCTATCCAACACTAACTGCCAACCTATCTTTGTGTCATTTACAAACTTAGCAACAATGCCCTCAGTTCCTTGATTGTTAATGTAAAATGGCAATAGTTGTGGTTCCAACAGTGACCCCTGTGGAACTCCGCTAGTCACTGGCTGCCATCCTATAAAAAACCCCTTTATTCCCACTCTCTGCCTTCTGCCAGATATCCTCTATCCATGCCATTGCCTTTCCCTTAACATCACAAACATCTGAAACTGAACCTTTTAGCTCAGTGAGCAAAGTCACATTCAGAAGCAGGGGCTCTTGTGTTATTTAGCAGTCCCATATGTGGCACCTTGTTAAAAGCCTTCTGGAAATCCCAAAAAAATCATGTCCACTGGCCCCCTTTGTCTAACTTGCTCATTATCTGTTTTAAGAATTCTAACAGCTGTGTCAGACAAGACCTCCCCTTGATGAAGCTGTGCTGACTCTGTCCTGTTTTACCATGCACTTCCTAATATTCCACAGTCTTATCCTGATGAAGGGCTTATGCCCGAAACGTCGAATTTCCTATTCCTTGGATGCTGCCTAACCTGTTGTGCTTTAACCAGCAACACATTTTCAGCTGTGATCTCCAGCATCTGCAGACCTCATTTTTTATCCTTGATAAGGTCAGGTTGACTGGCCTAAAATTTCCTGTCTTCTGCCTCCTTCCTTTCTTAAATAGGAGTATTAAATTAGTCATTTTCCAGTCCTCTGGGACCCTCCCTACTCCAGAGATTCCTCTAGAATCTCCTCAGCTATTTCCTTTAGAACTCTGGGGTGAGTCCACCTTCAGATCTTTCAGCTTCCCCAGCACTTTCTCCTTAGAGATGGCCACTACACTCATTTCTGGCCCTTGACTTTCTTGAAGTTCTAGTATGCTGCTGATGTCTTCGACTCTGAAGACTGATGCAAGGTACCTATTCAGTTCCTCTGTCCTTTCTTTGTTCCCTATTATTACTTCTCCAGCCTCATTTTCCAGTGGTCCAATGTACACTCTTGCCTTTTGTGCATCTCAAAAATGTCTTCTTCTATATTACTTAGCTAGCTTACTTCCACATTTCATCTTCTCCCTGTTATGCTTCTTTAAGCTGTCTGCTGTTTTTTAAAGGCTTTCCAATCCTCTGGCTTTCCACTAATCTTTATGAGCAGTTTAAGTTATAATGACAGGCTGAATAGGCGAGGATTTTTTCCCTTGGAGCATAGTAGGTTGAGGGGTGACCTAATGGTGGTTAAAAAATCATGAGGAGCATAGATAAGGTAAATAACAAAGGTATTTTCCCTAGGCTAGGAGAGTGCAAAATTAGAGGGTACAATTTTAAGATAAGAGAGGAACGATTTAAAAGAGACCTGAGCGGCAACCTTTTCACACAGAGGGTGGTTTGTATGTGAAATGAACTGTATATGAAGGTACAGTTAAAACATTTAAAACTCACTTGGACGGGTATATAAATAGGAAAGATTTCAATGGAAAAGGGCCAAATGTAGACAAATGGGATGAGTTTACTTTGGGAACCCTGGTTGACTTAGACTGAAAGGTCTGTTTCTGTGCTGTATAACTTTATGACTCTAGCAAAATAAAATCAGTATAGTTTTTAGAACATCTGTACGATCAGTAAACACATGCTTCACTTGGTCACAGGATATCAATTTTTTGAACTACTATTTTGGTAAACATATTAACCCTTTTAAAATAAATATCATCTCTGTTAAAATAGCAGATAGAGGAATGTCACGCAAATACACTAACATTAGAATTGTTGCCAAACATTGTTTCAAGGCAACAATCTCTTTAAAATGTTTGACAACTTTTTTCCTTGAAAATAAGAAAGCGATACATATATATATATCACTTTTATCACAGAGACTGTGCGAACAAATGGTGTAATCATACTTTGAGGAAAAAGTTACATCATTGCATGTATTTTTGAATAAGCATGGAAAATGAAATGCAGATTATTTTATGAATGCTAGAATCCTGTGATCTTGATTTTGTCTTTGCTATGCTGTTTTTCTTTTATTTATCTGCTGATGGTCTTGATCTTGGGTAAGCCTGACAGCACAGTTATCATTTGATTCTGAATACTTGGAGCAGATCCGACAGTGATGAGGAGTGCATTGTGCTACAGTTTAAATGGCACCAATTTTATTGATATTTTAAGTAAGAGATTCTGATTTTAGTTGGACCATGGTATGCTTTCAATAAGTAATAATGGAACGTTTCAGAGATAATAACTGGTATTAAAAGAATTGGAGATTTAGGATATAATATAACTGGTGTTTTCAGCTTTATGTTTTTGTTGTCATGAGTCAGGGATGTCTCTGTAATTAATAAGAGGTTTTGTCATTTAGAATCCTAAGGAAGTTTCCATATCTAACAGCTGACTTTATTCTGGCAGCTCTTTTCCTTTTTATTGATAAATGCAGGAATAGTAAATTACAATATATATAATTCAGAGGCTTAAACTAGTGAGCTGAAAATGACAGCTGAGAAGTTTAAATTCAGTTGAGTACATAAATCCGGGATAAAAAGTAGTCGAGTAATCATGATACTGCTAGACTGGTCACTAACGCCTTTTAGTGAAGGAAATCTGCAGTCCTTTCTTGTCCAGACTATCTGAGATCCTAAAAATAATAGCACAGTCGTTGATACTTAATTTCACTCTGAAATGGCCTAAAAAGTTATTCATTTGTACCAAATCATTGCAAGAAAGAATAGAAATAAAATTACTCACATTAACCTAGGTACTGGATTTAAACCCAACAAGGGAAGAAATGGTCCAGTTGACTTGCACATTCCTCCTTACTAATTGATGGGGACTTGTGTCAAAATAATGAGAGTTCATCTCCCAATGTGGGCACATTGCAATGTGGTGAAAAATAAAACAACTAATGGAAGAAATGTTCCATAAATATTTCCATCCTTAAAGACTGTGGAGCCCAGCATGTGAATGCAAAAACAGTGTTGAAAATTTTGCAACATTCTTCAGCTAGGGATGCCAAATTTTATACCATTTTGGCCTTTGCTTGTGCTTCGTAGTATCATATCAGTTTTTAACCATTTTGATTGACCACACAGGAAATGAAGAGAAAGCGAAGGTCATTGAATGCTGAAAAAGCTATAGGCCTCAACAACCCACTGCAGCACTAAAAGTGAGCTCCAGAACTCCATGCCTTTATATAGTAAACTTAGCAGATAGGAGCAGGAAGAGGCCATTTGGTCCTTTGAGCCTGCTCCACCATTCATCATGATCATAGCTGATCTTCCAACTCAATAGCCTAATCTTGCTTTCTCCCATAAACTTTGATCCTATTCGCCCCAAGTGCTTTATGTAGCCACCTCTTGAATCCATTCAATGTTTTGGCATCAACAACTTCCTGTGGTAATGAATTCCATAGGCTCACCATTCCTTAGAGGAAGAAACATTTCCTCATCTCGATCTGATATGATTTACCCCGAATCCTCAGACTGTGACCCCTGGTTCTAGACACACCCACCATTGGGAACATCCTCCCTGCATTCACCCTGTATTAGTCCTGGTTGAATTTTAGAAGTTCTGGATGCAGGTTTGCTCGCTGAGCTGGAAGGTTCATTTTCAAAAGTTTCGTCACCCTACTAGGTAACACCCTCAGTGGCCTCCGGGCGAAGCACTGCTGATGACTCCTGCTTTCTATTTATATGTTTGGGTTTCTTTGGGTTGGTGATACATTGGAGGCCCACTGAAAATGTTACCTAGTAGGGTGACTAAATGTCTGGAAATGAAACTTATAGCCCAGTGAGCAAACCTACATCCAGAACCTCAACCTGAGCTACGAATCTTCTCCAAACTCGCTAATTTTATTAGTCTCTGTGAGATCCCCCCTTATTCATCTGAATTCGAGTGAAAACAATCCCAACCTAGGCAATCTCTCCTCATATGTCAGCCCTGGCTTCCCAGAATCAGCCTGGTAAGCCTTCGCTGCACTCTCTTGAGAGTAAGAGCATCCTTCCTCAGAAAAGGAGACCAACGCTGCACACAGTGTTCCAGGTGTGGCCTCACCAAGACCACACCTTATAACTGCACCAACATATCCCTGCTCCTGTACTCAACCTCTCGCAATGAAGGGCAACCTTCTTCACCACCTGCTGCACCTGTATGCTCACCTTCAGTGACCAGTGCACAAGGACACTCAGGTCCCACTGCACGCTTCCCTCTCCCAATGTACAGTCACTCAGGTAGTAATCTGTCTTATTCTTTTTACTTCCAAAGTGAACAACCTCATATTTATCCAAATTATACTGAATCTGCCACTGATTTGTCCCTGTCCAGATCATGCTGAAGGATCTCTGCATACTCATCACTATTCACGCTCCCACCTAACTTGGTATCATCTGCAAACTTTGAGATGTAATATTTTGTTCCCTCATCTAAATCATTAATAGATATTGTGAATAGTTGGGGTCCCAGCACCGATCCCTGTGGCACCCCATTAGTTACTGGCTGCCAATTTGACAAGGACCCCATTAATTCCTAATTTGTTTTCTCTCTGCCAAACAGTTTTCTATCCATCTCTATACACTTCTCCTAATCCTATATGCTTTAATCTTGCACAATAATCTCTATGTGGTACTTTGTCAAATGCTGTCTGAATGTCAACTCTACTAGTTACATCTTCATAGAATTCCAACAGATTTGTCAAACATAATTTCCCCTTCATAAATACATGCTGACTTTGTCTGATTCTGCTACTGCTTTCTAAATGCTCCGCTATAAAGTCCTTAATAATAGATTCCACTATTATTAAGTCTAATTTTTCCCACTACCAATGTTAGGCTTACTGGTCTATAATTCCCTTTTTTCTCTCTACCTCCCTTTTTAAATACTAGAGTGACATTAACTACCCTCTAATCTAGTAGTGACTGTTCCAGAGTCTTTAGAATCCTGGAAGATGGCCACCAATGCTCCCACTATTTCTACAGCCACTTCCTGAAGTAGTCTGGGATGTAGATTATCAGGCCCTGGGGATTTATCCACCTTCAATTTTCCCAGCAACATTTCTTTACTAACATTGATCTCCCTATGTTCTTCCCTCTCACTAAATCTTGCATTCTCGAAATTTCTGATATTAGATTAGATTACCTACAGTGTGGAAACAGGCCCTTCGGCCCAACAAGTCCACACCGACCCGCCGAAGTGCAACCCACCCATACCCCTACATATACCCCTTACCTAACACTACGGGCAATTTAGCATGGCCAATTCACCTGACCCGCACATCTTTGGACTGTGGGAGGAAACTGGTTGTGTCCTCTTCTGTGAAGACAGACCAAAGTATGTATTCAGTTGCTCAGTCATTTCTGTGTCCCCTATTATGCATTCCCCTATTTCTGACATTTGTCTTCACCAATCTCTTTCTCTTCACGCCCCTATAGAAACTCTACTCAGCTATTTCAAGTACAGCAACAACACGAAGCAACAAACTAGAAAATTGTCCCATTATTTCCTGTTCACATATTGTAAATCCAATTTTATCTTTATCACACACGGGACTATAAGGATAGTGACCTCTGGATTACTTCAAGTCCAAATAATAGAGTAGAAGTAGGACAATATGGGAGGTTGATACATAGCTATCTTAGTACCAGAGAAAGATTCTTATGACGGAAAGACCTGTTCATGATGGACAGATTGCACCTGAAAAGAGCTTTTGGCAAGGTTTTTCAAAAAGGTTAATTGGTGGTGATGGGTTTATATTAAACTAGTAGAGGATTGGGCTCCAAGATGTATTACTATAAGTAAAATGTACAGAGGACTGGGAGAAACTGAGTACAAAATAACACATCAGGTATTGTTATAGAGAATACTTGAAGGCTTAATCTGGGTTTGGAGTGATTGTATGTAAATACGTAAAACATGATTAATAATATTGGTGAACTGTTAGTCAAAAATCGATTTGGTAATATTATACTGTGGTAGTAACTGAAAGGGAAGTATAAAATCATGAGTGAATTCATTGTTAGATGTTGCAAAGAAAGGGCAATAAAGGGAGGAAAGGAAAGTTAGATCAAGGAGAATAAAAAGGCTGAAAGAGAAAGTAGAAATACTTTACATTTTCTATCTTTGAATCTCAAACAATAATTTAAACATGAAAAAATGAGAATTCACGTTTGCGATAGTTAATTTTCAATTCGGAGAAATTGATTAGCAATAATCAGCACTGTTCACATCCGTTAAGGAAATTGATATAATGTTGCAAGTCTAATTTGTACCTACCAGTCAAATAAAGCAACTTCACGATATTCAGTTCATTTCAAGGATGAGGTTGATAGTAAGATGTCATTTTTATGAAACTCATATGCAGCAAGCACTTTGAATTTTGAGGTGTTTGCCTTTAACTTTGCATCTGTCTGTTGTCGAAATTGCTGTACCATTTATGTCATTGGCTCACCAATATTTTAACAGAAAATTCTTTCCCAATATTTCACAGAAATGACGAGCAATGATTATCACATCAAAAGATGTGATAGCTGCAAGAACTCACACATTACCATGCAATGAATGAGATTATTGTTTGGAAGAAGAATGTTGGTTAGGGCTCTGGAAAAGCTATGTCTGTTTAATTGTTATTCATTCTTGGGAATATTATTTAGCTTGACCAACATTTGTTTTTCATCCTTAATGTCCCTTGAGAATGTGGAACTGAGCTGCCTTTTTGAAGTGCTGCAGTCTCTATATTTTTCAATAATATAGAGTCATACAAATCTACAGCGCAGAAAAAGACCCTTCATCCTATCAGGTCAAAAACAACCACCTAACCATTCTAATCCTAATGTCTAGCATTTGGCCCATAATCTTGTATGCCTTAGCATGGCAAGTGCAATTTAAAAACTTCTTAAATGTTATGAGGGTTTTTGCCTTTATCACTCTTAAACAGTGAGTTCCAGACTCCCTCTGGACAGAAAGGTCTTTCCTCACATCTCCTCTAAACCTTCTGCTCCTAACCTTAAATCTATGACTCCTGGTAATTGTTCCCACCATCAATAGTTTGATCCAACTGAGTAGGGTATTGGACTATTTCATATGGTAGTTACAAGTTATTGCTGCAGGTCTGGAGTCATGATTAGGCCAGATCAGGGAAAGTAAGATGTTTGCCTCCCCTAAAGAATACTTCATGGACTAAACTGATTTTTTTTTCCCAACAATTCATTTGCTTCATGATCATTATTTGTCAGATTAGCATTTTATAATAGATTTATTAATTTATTGGATTTAAATTTCCCCATCTGACATGGTGGGATTTGAAATCATAATTCCAGAGAATGATTGCAGCAATATGGATTACTCACAGTAATATTACCACTATCCTTTTTTTCTCTTCGTATTGCTATATTCTGCTTTTTTGAAGAACAGAAAATATTTTCTTTTGAATATTATAGCAAATACAAAACCAAACAATTCAAACCAATGTTAAAAAGCAACCTCACTAATTACATAGATAGATAAATAACTAATAACTAAGCTAAAAAAGGAAAATCTTAACAATAATAATAGCAATAATACATCTCAGCGAAACAAAGTAGTACACTCAGCACTCAACACCCTCTTCTCCATGTCAGACCTAGAAGTGTAGTCTCTTTTTGTATGAAATTTCTAATTTGAAAGAAACGAAAGAGATTTCTACTGGACAATTTATATTTTTGAGCCAACTGGTCAAAAGACAAAAGTATGTCCCCTTCGAATAAATTACCCAGACAAGACACGCCCCTAGTTACCCATAGTTTAAAACCAGAGTCCATCAGCCCTGGCTGAAAGCCCGGCATAGGCGAACGTGAGGATTGCAGATGCTGGAGATCAGAGTCAAGATTAAAGTGGTGCTGGGAAAGCACAGCAGGTCAGGCATCATCCGAGGAGCACGAAAATCGACATTTTGGGCAAAAACCCTTCATCATAAATGATGAAGGGTTCATTCCTGATGAAGGACTTTTGCCCGAAATGTTGAATCTCCTGCTCCTCGGATGCTGCCTGACCTTCTGTGCTTTTCCAGGACCACTCTAATCTTGAAAGCCCAGCATACCAACTATGGATGTAAAAAATGATGTTTTGGCAAAATTGCCCTCACCCTGATGCATTGCCCTCCACACCTAGACAGTATTGATGACTATTGGACTATGGCAATATTCCTTAACTGTTTTTATTTTGTCCAGGAACAGCAGGCTAATTAGGGGGCACCTTGCCTCAGCTGCTTCGATGTCCAACCAAAGTGAGTGAGGGTTCCTCAGGGCCCAATTATTCAAGTAAGATAGCTACGAGCTTAACTGATTAGTTTCTGATATCTGGGAGACCCACTCCTCCCAGTCTGTAAAGTAACTGCAATTTAGTCAGTTTAATAAGGGGTTGCTTGTGATATCAGATAAAATAACTGAATCAGCCATTCAGTCTTCTAAATATTTGCTTAGTAAAAAGCAGAGGAAGCCCCTTCTCATCGGATACAACAGGCAGGGCAAAATGTTCATTTTAATGAGGGCTATCCAACCTAACCAAGAGATCGGAAGCGTCTCCCATCTACGAATGTCCTGTTTGATTCTATCAAATAAATGGGCAAACTTGGCTTTAAATAGCCAGTCAAAAATAGGAGTAATAAATATATCTAAGTAGAGAAAACCCCCCTGCAACTACCTAAAGGGGAAACCGAGATCCGCCCTCAGGATCAGACACTCTCAGGAGACCACCCATAGGCATGGTCTCTGATTTCGCAAAATTTATCTTATAGCCCAAGGAACCACCAAATAAATTGATGCATTATATCAGGTGTGGCACTGAGACTGTTGGGTTTGATAAGAAGACAAGAACGTCATCCACATACAGTGTGACCTAATGTGACTTCATCCCCATTTCTGGAGCGGTTATATTGGGATCCCTGCGTATTGCCTCTGCCAGTGGTTTGATCACCAATGTGAAAAGCAGTGGTGACATGGGACAGCCATGTTGACTGCCCCAAAAATATTAAAATTGCTTGATCATACACAATTGATGAAGATGCAGCAAGAGGATCACTAAACAAAACGTCCACCCACCTGATGAAGATCTCTCCCAGGCCAAACCACTTCAACATATGAAAAAGATGTAGCCACTCGACCCTGTCAAATGCCTTTTCCGTATCTAAGGGGATCACCAATCACTGTACCTATTGCTGTTGACATACAGCATGTTATCATGTTAAGTAATCTCCTGACATTATCCATTGATCTACGACCTTTTATGAACCCCGTCTGGTCCTCCTTAATAATGGAGGGTAGTACAGTTTCTTGCCTTCATGCCAGTGTCTTAGAGTCTTGAGGTCGACATTCGGGAGTGAAATGGGCTTATAGGAAGCACAGTCCTCTGGGGGCTTTCCCTTTTCTAAGAATGAGAGAGATGTTCTTCTCTCTTAGAGATGGTGGGAAGAGGAAATGATTATGTGAGTCATTAAACATACTAACCATTGGCCCTGACAATATTCTTATAAATTCTTTACAGAACTCACTGGGGAGATTATCAGGACCCAGTGCCTTTCCATTCTGGAGCTGCCTCACAGTCTCCTGCACCTCTTGCTCAGACAACGGGGCATTGAGGAGCGACTCTGGTTCAGGGGTCACTCCTGCAAAGTCCAACTTCTGAAAAAAAAGACTCCATCCTAACCTGCCCACTCTCACAGCTTTCAAATTGTTATAATTCAGAGCAAAATTTCCAGAATGTTACACTAATCCTTTTAGAATCATAGGTTAAATTTCCAGTTTTTTCTCTGATTGAGGTAATGGCTTGGAAGGCACTCCTTTTCCTCGTAAAGTATGCTAGGTACTTGCCCAACTTATCCCCATACTCAAACAGCCTTTGATTTGCAAATGTAAGCTCCCTCTTGGCTGTCTGTGTGAGCATGGAGTTCAGTGTAGACTGAAGTGCTGTGTTCCTCTGCAGATTAACCAGGGAGGGCCTGTCAAAGCATACCTTTTCAGCTACTTCCAGACATGTTTCAACCAAGCGATGCTACTCACCCATCTGCTGCTTCTTTACTGGTGAAAAGGAAATAACCAACCCCCAACATAGGCTTGAACTGTTTCCCAACGAATGGAAGGGTACTGGCCGAGCCTGAATTAGAGTCATAGAGATGTACAGCATGGAAACAGACCCTTCGGTCCAACCTGTCCACGCTGACCAGATATCCCAACCCAATCCTGAACTCAGTCGAAAAAGATTCAATAAACTTGCTATCCTTGAGGTTGAAGGGGTCCAGTCACCAGTGCCTCAAGCCTACTACCGTATCCTTACTCTTAACCATTAAATACACTGGGGGGGTGATTGGAAGTAGTGATATTGCCAATTGTACATGATGTCACCGAGCCCAGATGTGTTGTAGGAGTCAGAAAAGATCAATTCTGAGGTGGCATTTATTGGCTTCAGAAAGAACATGAAGTAGGGTGTCAGCAGGGTGAAGGTGCCTCCAAACATCTACCAACCCCAACTCAGCATACAAATCCCTTAATTGTTTACATTGCAAAGAAGATGTCAGCGGGCATTTGGGCAATCTGTCTACTGAAGGGTCTATGAGACAATTGAAATCCCCTCCTACAATAATATGTTGAGATACAAAGTTAACCAGTCTAGAAAGTGCATCTGTTAAGAATTTAAGGGGGTGGGATGGGGGACAATAAACATTTAAGATCCCGTATTCTTCCCCACGTATCAAATCTTTAAAGATTATAAATCTCCTGTGTGTGTCTTTAATGCACTCCTAAAAACTTATATGGGAGATTCTTTCTAACTAAAATGGCCATCCCTCTAATCCTCGTATTGAAGGATGAAAAATAAACCCTATCATACCCATTCTGTTGCAGCTTCAAATGTTCTGCATAATCCAAGTTGTTTCTTGTGATAAGGCAACATCCACCCTCACCCTTTTAAGGCTGTAAAGTACCTTTTTCCTCTTGACAGGCGAATAAATCCCCTTTATATCCCAGGTACACCATAGAGTCATAAAGATGTACAGCATGGAAGCAGAACCTTCGGTCCAACCCATCCATGCCGACCAGATATCTCAACCCAATCTAGTCCCACCTGCCAGCACCCAGCCCATATTGCTCCAAACCCTTCCTATTCATATACCCATCCAAATGCCTCTTAAATGTTGCAATTGTACCAGCCTCCACCACATCCTCTGGCAGCTCATTCCATACATGTACTATCCTCTGCATGAAAAAGTTGCCCCTTAGGTCTCTTTTATATCTTTCTCCTCTCACCCTAAACCTATGCCCTCTAGTTCTGGACTCCCCGAGCCCAGGGAAAAGACTTCGTCTATTTATCCTATCCATACCCCTCATAATTTTGTAAACGTCTATAAGTTCACCCCTCAGCCTCCGACGCTCCAGGAAAAACAGCCCCAGCCTGTTCAGCCTTTCCCTGTAGCTCAGATTCTCCACCCCTGGCAACATCTTTGTAAATCTTTTCTGAACCCTTTCAAGTTTCACAACTCTTTCCGATAGGAAGGAGACCTAAATTGCACGCAATATTCCAACAGTGGCCTGACCAATGTCCTGTACAGCCACAACATGACCTCCTAACTCCTGTACTCAATCCTCTGACCAATAAAGGAAAGCATACCAAATGCCTCCTTCACTATCCTACCTACCTGCAACTCCACTTTCAAGGAGCTATAAACCTGCACTCCAAGGTCTCTTTATTCAGCAACACTCTCTAGGACCTTACCATTAAGTGTATAAGTCCTGCTCAGATTTGCTTTCCCAAAATGCAACACCTCGCATTTATCTGAATGAAACTCCATCTGCCACTTCTCAGCCCATTGGCCCATCTGGTCCAGATCCTGTTGTAATCTGAGGTAATTCTCTTCGCTATCCACTACACCTCCAATTTTGGTGTCATCACTACCTCTTATGCTCGCATCCAAATCATTTATGTAAATGACAAAAAGTAGAGGGCCCAGCACCGATCCTTGTGGCACTCCACTGATCACAGGCCTCTAGTCTGAAAAACAACTCTCCACCACCACCCTCTGCCTTCTACCTTTGAGCCAGTTCTGTATCCAAATGGCTAGTTCTCCCTGTATTCCATGAGATCTAACCTTGCTAATCAGTCTCCCATGGGGAACCTTGTTGAACCTTCTTTATTACTTCTTCAAAAAACTCAATCAAGTTTGTGAGACATGATTTCCCACACACAAAGCCATGTTGACTATCCCAAATCAGTCTTGCCTTTCCAAATACATGTACATCCTGTCCCTCAGGATTCCCTCCAACAACGTGCCCACCACCGAGGTCAGGCTCACCGATCTATAGTTCCTGGCTTGTCTTTACCGCCCTTCTTAAACAGTGGCACCACGTTTGCGAACCTCCCGTCTTCCAGGACCTTACCTGTGACTATCGATGATACAAATATCTCAGCAAGAGGCCTAGCAATCACTTCTCTAGCTTCCCACAAAGTCCTCGGGTACACCTGATCAGGTCCTGGGGATTTATTCACCATTAACCGTTTCAAGACATCCAGCACCTCCTCTTCTGTAATCTGGACATTTTGCACGATGTCACCATCTATTTCCCTACAGTCTATAACATCCATATCCTTTTCCACAGTAAATACTGATGCAAAATATTCATTTAGTATTTCCCCCATTTTTTGTGGCTCAATACAAAGGCCGCCTTGCTCATCTTTGAGGGGCCCTATTCTCTCCCTAGTTCCCTTTTGTCCTTAATATATTTGTAAAAACCCTTTGGATTCTCCTTAATTCTATTTACCAAAGCTATCTCATGTCCCCATTTTGCCCTCCTGATTAGCCATAATCCGCTACAGCATCATTTAGACTCCAGAGAGGAAGAATCCGAACTACAGATCACTGAGCTTTAATGCAAAAGAATTCACAAATCCCAAAAACTACACAGACTAAAATAAGTACAACCAAAACTTACAAAGACTATATACAGCAAAAACAGAAAAACAAAATATCAGCAAAGGCACTGATTGGAGGAATTTACTTCCCATTCAAAGGGGGTACTTACACATCCTACAACCCTACTAACTATCCTAACCACCCTCTCATCTCCTGCCAGCTCGGGTTGCGCCACATACACTGACCACCTGAAAGAGAAAATAAAAAGCCAAGAGCAAAGCCAAAATAAAAAACCATTTCACACAATTTATTACCAGAAAGGATACTCCACCAGGTCCTTTTTAAAGAAGAACAAAACTGAACAGCTCTGTCCTCTATGCCTATTCAGCCATTCAAGTTAAGTCAACGTGTCCACAAATTTCTTCGCTTTCTGTGGCGAGTCAAAAAAATGTATGGATCGCTTATGATTGATCTGAAGCACCGCTGGATATCTAAAAGAATACTGGATCCCAAGCTCTCTCAATCTCCTCCTGACGCCATTGTACGACTTCCTTTTCCAGACCATTGCCGCCAAGAAATAAAAATGACCCTGGAGCCACGTCATACCAATGCCCTCGGAGACATGGATAGAGATGGGACAGGAATGGTTGTTGCAGGTTCCAGGATTTAGATGTTTCAGTAAGAACAGAGAAGATGGTAAAAGATGGGAGATGTGGCATTGTTGGTCAAGGACAGTATTACAGTTGCAGAAAGGATGTTTGGGGACTCGTCAACTGAGGTAGTATGGGCTGAGGTTAGAAACAGGAAAGGAGGGGTCACCCAGTTGTGAGTTTTCTATAGGCCTCCGAATAGTTCCAGAGATGTAGAGGAAAGGATAGCAAAGATGATTCCCGATAGGAGTGAGAGAGACAGGGTAGTTGTCATGGGGGACTTCAACTTTCCAAATATTGACTGGGAACACTATAGTACGAGTACTATAGATGGGTCAGGTTTTGTCCAGAGTGTGCAGGAGGGCTTCCTCCTGCAGGCCAACAAGGGGCGAAGTCACATTAGATTTGGTACTGGGTAATGAGTCTGGCCAGGTGTTAGACTTGGAAGTAGATGAGCACTTTGATGATAGTGATCACAATTCTGTTATGTGTACTTTAGTGATAGAAAGGGATAGGTGCCACTGGGCAAGAGTTGCAGCTGGGGAAAGGCAATTATGATGTGATTAGGCAAGATTTAGGAAGCATAGGATGGAAAAGGAAACTGCAGGGGATGGGCACATTAGAAATGTGGAGCTTGTTCAAGGAAAAGCTCCTGTGTGTCCTGGATAAGTATGTACCTGTCAGGCAGGAAGGAAGCTGTAAAATGTGGGAGCCGTGGTTTACGAAGGAAGTGGAATCTCTGGTCAAGAGGAAGAAGAAGGCTTATGTTAGGATGAGATGGGAAGGCTCATTTAGGGCGCTTGAGGGTTACAAGGTAGCCAAGAAAGACCTAAAGAGAGAGCTCAGAAGGGCCAGGAGGAGACATGAGAAGTTGTTGGTGGATAGGATCAGGGTAAACCCTAAGGCTTTATATAGGTATTTAAGGAATAAAAGAATGACGAGAGTAAGATTAGGGCCAGTCAAGGATAGTAGTGGGAGGTTGTGTGTGCAGACAGAGGAGATAGGGGAAGCACTTAATGAATATTTTTCAACAGCATTCACTCTAGAAAACAACAATGTTGTTGAGGAGAATACTGAGATACAGGCTACTAGACTAGGTGTGATTGAGGTTCATAAGGAAGAGATATTAAAAATCCTGCAGAGTGTGGAAATAGATATGTCCCCTGGGCTGGATGGGATTTATCCTAGGATCCTCTGGGAAGCCAGGGAGGAGATTGCCGAGCCTTTGGCATTGATCTTTAAATCGTCATTGTCTACAGGAATAGTGCCAGAAGACTGGAGTATGGCAAATGTGGGTTCCCCTGTTCAAGAAGGGGAGTAGAGACAACCCTGGTAATTATAGACGAGTTAGCCTTACTTCAGTTGTTGGTAAAGTGTTGGAAAAGGTTATAAGACATAGGATTTATAATCATCTAGAAAAGAATAATTTGATTAGGGATAGTCAGCACGGTTTTGTGAAGGGTAGGTCGTGCCTCACAAACTTTATTGAGTTCTTTGAGAAGGTGACCAAACAGGTAGATGAGAGTAAACCAGTTGATGTGGTGTACATGGATTTCAGCAAGGCATTCGATAAGGTTCCCCACAGTAGGCTATTGTACAAAATGCAGAAGAATGGGATTGTGGGAGATATAGGAGTTTGGATCAGTAATTAGCTTGCTGAAAGAAGTGGTGATTGATGGGAAATGTTCAACCTGGAGTCCAGTTACTAGTGGTGTAACGCAAGGGTTGGTATTGGGTCCACTGCTGTTCATCATTTTTATTATCGACCTGGATGAGGGCATAGAAGGGTGAATCAGTAAATTTGCAGATGACACTAAGGTCGGTGTAGTTGTGGATAGTGACGAAGGATGTTTGTAGGTCACAGAGAGACATAGATAAGCTGCAGAGCTGGGCTGAGAGGTGGCAAATAAAGTTTAATGTGGACAAATGTGAATTGACTCACTTTGGTCGGAATAACCGGAATGCAAAGTACTGTGCTGATGTTAAGATTCTTGGTAGTGCAGATTAGCAGAGAGATCTCGGTGTCCAGGTACACAGATCCTTGAAAGTTGCCACCCAAGTTGACAGGGTTGTTAAGAAGTCATACAGTGTTTTAGCTTTTGTTAATAGAGGAATCAAGTTCCGGAACCATGAGTTTATGCTACAGCTGTACAAAACTCTGATGCAGCCGCACTTGGAGTATTGTGTACAGTTCTGGTCACTGCATTATAAGAAGGATGTGGAAGTTTTGGAAAGGGTGCAGAAGAGATTTACTAGGATGTTACCTGGCATGGAGGGAAGATCTTACGAGGAAAGGCTGAGGGACTTGAGGCTGTTTTCGTTAGAGAGAAGAAGGTTGAGAGGTGACTTAATAGAGACATATAAGATAATCAGAGGGTTAGATAGGGTGGACAGGGAGAGCCTTTTTCCAAGTATGTGACGGCGAGCACGAGGGGGTATAGCTTAAAATTGAGGAGTGATAGATATAGGTCAGATGTCAGAGGTAGTTTCTTTACTCAGTAGTAAGGGTATGGGATGCTTTGCCTGTAACGGTAGTAGATATGCCAACCTTAAGTACATTTAAGTCGTCATTGGACAAGCATATGGACATACATGTAATAGTGTAGGTTAGATGGGCTTCAGATTGTTAAGACAGGTCGGCGCAACATCAAAGGCCAAAGGCCATTACTGCTCTGTAATGTTCTATGTTCTATGTCTCTCCTCTGGTTTCTAGAGGCTTCCAAGCTTCTGCTTGTCTTTATAATGATGGAACCTTACCAGACAGGGCATGGGCGCTGATCTGAACCTGGCTTTTGTGCTGCGATCCGGTGGGCTCTTTCAAATGTTACCCTTCCCTTCTCAACCTCCAAACCAAGGAATTCTGGGAACCACTTCTCAAAGAACTCCACTGGCCGCTCTCCTTCTGTCCCCTCCGGTAGGCCAACTACGTACGGGTTCTTTCTTCTGCCTCTGTATTTGAGATCGTCCACCAGATCTTAACAGGATGCCGCCATCTTGGATTTCTCACTATATTCTGTTTAATGCCTGCCTGAAATTTTTGATTGTGATTTGATTTACTATTGTCACATGTACTGAAGTACAATGAAAAGTATTGTTTTGTGTGCTAATCAAACACATTATTCCTTACATTATGGGTAATAGAACAGAATACAGAATGTAATGTTATAACTACGAGAAGATGCAGAGAAAGATCAACTTTAATATATAATACACCAGTGCCACGTAAGACTGCGTACTCAGTCTCTTACTATACTCCTTATACACTCGTGACTGTGTGGGCAAATTCAGCTCTAACTCCATTTAGAAATTTCTTAATAACACTACTGTCATGGCTTGGATCTCAAACAAGATGAGAAGAATACAGGAAAGAGATAGAGAGCTGAGTGACATGGTACAAACCTCTCCCTTAATGTCAGCAAAAGAAAGGAGCTGGTCATCGAATTCAGGAAGTGGAGTGGAGGATATTTCCCCGTCTGTATCAGTGGTGCTGAGGTAGAGGTGGTCAAGAGTCATCGAGTCATAGAGATGTACAGCACAGAAACAGACTCTTCAGTCCATGCTGACCAGACATTCTAAAGTAATCTAATCCCATTTGCCAGCAATTGGACCATATCCCTCTAACCCCTTCCTATTCATAGCGCCATCCAGATGCCTCTTAAATGTTGTAATTGTACCAGCCTCCACCACTTCCTTTGGCAACTCATTATATACACACACCATCCCCTGTATGAAAACTTTGCCCCTTAGATCCCTTTTAAATGTTTCCCCTCTCACCCTACACCTGTACCCTCTAGTTCTAGACACCCCCCACCCCAGGGAAAAGACCTTGTCTATTTACCCTATCCATGGCTCTCATGATTTTATAAAGTCACCCCTCAGCCTCTAATGCTCCAGGGAAAACAGTTCAAACTTATTCAGCCCCTCCATATAGCTCAAACCCTCAACCTTGGCAACATTCTTGTAAATCTCTTCTAAATGCTTTTAAATTTCACAACTTCCTTCTGACAGGAGGGAGACCAGAATTGCAGACAATATTCCAAAAGTGGCCTAATCAATGTCCTGTACAGCTGCAACATGATCTCCCAACTCCTATACTTGATGTTCTGATCAATAAAGGCAAGCATACCAAATGCATTTTTCACTATCCTATCTACCTGTGACTTTACTTTCAAGGAACAATGAACCTGCTCTCCAAGGCCTCTTTGGTCAGCAACATTCCCCAGGCCCTAATTGTTAAGTATACAACTCCTGCCCTAATTTGCCTTTCCAAAATGCAACACCTCACATTTTTCTAAATTAAACCCCATCTGCCACTCCTGAGTTCCATTCACCCGTCTGATAAAGATCCAGTTACACTCTGAGGTAACCTTCTTTGCTGTCCACTACACCTCCAATTTTGGAGTCATCTGCAAACTTACTAACTATATTTCCTATGTTCACATCCAAATCATCTATGTAAATTACAAAAAGCAGTAGATCCAGCACCAATCCTTGTAGTATACCTGGTCACAAGACTCCAGTCGGAAAGGCAACCCTCCACCACCATTCTCTGTCTTCTACTTTCAAGCCGGTGCTGTATCCAAATGGCCAGTTTTCCCTGTATTCCATGTGATCTAGGAGAAAGTGCGGTCTGCAGATGCTGGAGATCAGAGCTGAAAATGTGTTGCTGGAAAAGCGCAGCAGGTCAGGCAGGATCCAAGGAACTTGAAATTCAACGTTTCGGGCATAACCCCTTCTTCAGGATTCAGAATTCCTGAAGAAGGGCTTATGCCCGAAAAGTCGAATTTCCTGCTCCTTGGATGCTGCCTGACCTGCTGTGCTTTTCCAGCAACACATTTTCAGCTTCCATGTGATCTAACCTTGCTAACCCATCTACCATGAGGAACCTTGTCGAACACCTTACTAAAGTCCATCTAGATCATGAATATCGCACTGCTTTCTTCAAAAAACTCAATTAAGTTAGTGAGACATGATTTCCCGTGCAATGAGCCATGTTGACTGTCCCTAAAAAGTCCTTTCCTTTTTAAATACATATAAATCCTGTCCCATAGGATACTCTCCAACAACCTGCCCACCACTGATGTCAGGCTCGCTGGTCTATAGTTCCTTGGCTTTTCCTTACCACCTTTCTTAAATAGTGGCACCACATTAGCCAACCTCACCTGTGACTATCAATGATACAAACATCTCAGCAAGGGGCCCAGCAATCACTTTCCTAGCTTCCCACAGAGTTCTAGGGGATTTATCCACCTTTGTGTGTTTTGAGACATCCAGCATCTCTTCCTCTGTAATATGGACATTTTTCAAGCTGTCAACATCAATTTCCCCCACATTCTATATCTTCCATGTCCTTTTCCACAGTAAACACTGATGCAAAATACTAATTTTAAATTGCCCCCATCTCCTGCGGTTCCAAACATAGGCTGCCTTCTGATCTTTGAGGGGCCCTATTCTCTCCCTGGTTACCCTTTTGTCCAGTTAAGAACACAAACCAATGTCTCTGCTTCCTCAAAAGACTAAGAAAATTTTGCACGTCTACAATGATTATTACCAATTTTTATAGAAGTACCAAAGAAGCCATCATTTCCAGATGTATCAGCTGGCTCTAACAACTACTCTGCCCAACACTGCAAGAAATTACAGTTGTGAACACACTCCAGTCCATTACAGAAACCAGCCTTTCTTCCATTTTTCTGTCTGCACTTCCTACTGCCTCAGGAAAACAGCCAACAGAATCACAGACCCCTCTCACTCCTGTTATACTCTCTTCCACCCTCTTCTGTTGGGAAGAAGATACAAAAGTTTGAAAACATGCTTGAAAATAGATTTAAGAATGGCTTCTTCCCTGCTGTTACCAGACTTATGTTTGGATCTCATATATTGGAATTGATCTTTCTCTGCACCTTCTCTATAGCTGTAGACTATCTTCTGCATTCTGTTCTATTACTCTGATGTACTTACGCAAGGTATGATTTGTCTGGTTAGCATGTAAAATAATACTTTTCACTGTATTTTGGCATGTGTCAAAAATAAATCAAATCAAATGAAAACATTCATAGCCACTTCAGAAAAGCGCACAGTAGGTACTAGGAGTTTCAAACTATATTATGCATTCAAGTCTTTCAGCTCACTAGTGATAAAGATAAGAGAAAATTTAAGGCAAGTAAATTTCTGCATCAAGGAAGTTTGACTAAATTCCGTAGTGTGGAAACAGGCCCTTTGGTCCAAGTCCACACCAACCCACCCCCCTCTGACTAATGCATCTAACACTATAGACAACTTAGCATGGCCAATTCACTTGACCTGCACATCTTTGGACTGTGGGAGGAAACCCACACAGACACAGGGAGAACATGCAAACTCCACACAGACAGTCGGCCAAGGCTGGAATCAAACCTGGGACCCTCGTCCTGAAACATAGCAGTGCTAACCACTGAGCCACTATGTCACCCCAAGTACTTTCTTGCATCTTTAGGCTCAAGCTCTCTTCATGCTTCCTGCTGCTTCTTCACAAGCATAATGAAAAGATAAGTAAATACCAAGTTACAGTCCTTGTGTGGTAGCAGTATGGCAGAGATTCTGGGCCTAACACTTGTCAGGTTTCAGTGTGTTCTGCAACAACTGAAACAAAGGTTTTTGCAAATTATAATAGTTCCATTTCAAGTAGAAGTCTGATTACATTTATACACGGAATTCCTGGATTTCTTAGATTTTTAAAATATATATCCATGTAATACAAATGTCAAATTTACTATTTATGTACACAATTCATGCATTATGTTTTTATGTCATTTTTCTTACTCATCTGTCTCATATTCCTTTCCTTCCCCAGCCATTTCTGTTTTTAACACTGTTTTCTGCTCTATATCTACCCTACAACAATTCCGTACTTCTGTTTCTCCTTTTTTTGTTCCTGCTTCTTGACTTTCTTTTCCCCTTTGCCTCTCACATTATTTTTCTGATGACTTTCTGCTGTTTCTGCTGCATCAGCCTGAAGAAATTTAATTCTTGCCAGATTACCTCTGGATTCTGTCTCTGCTTTTCCATTTCCCACCTGACCTGGCTGCCTGCCTCTGTAAATGTCTGATGGTCCTTGATCTTTCACTCACAACTAGAGTCAAGCAATGCATGAGAATATCCCTGACTCCTTGCCATTCAGCTCACACCCCACTGGAGTTTGAAAGCAAACTATAATAATTAAAGAGAACGGGCTGCACATTGCAAGAGATGTTGGTTGAACAAAGCACAAAGAAGTGCTTCAGATTGGAAATACTACTAAAGATTTTGAATTGATCCATGATATAAAATAATGAATTGGCCCAATTAATTAAAATAGTGGATTGTTAAAAAATAGAGGTCAGGGCAAAATTTTGGGTTCAATTGCATGTTTGAGTGGGTTAAGCTGACTGCACCTGCATTAATAGTTGGGAAACTGTTTAGTTTGTACATCCCATAAAATTCTGTAAATCCTCAGCAGGTTCTGTGGAGAGAAAGGTAGAGTTAACTTTTCAAATCCAATATGACTCTTCAGACAGTTACTTTATTTCCTCTCCACAGATGTTACCAGACTGTTGAGGTTTTCCAGATTTGTAAATTTACCTTGTAAACAAATTAGCATTCCCTGAATCTTTGACTTTTCAGATAGCAGAATATCCTATGAATGTTATAATTTTGAATACCTCAATTTGTCTTATCTGCTCCAAGGGGAATAAACCCAATTTCTCTAATCTTTTCTTATATCTAAAATCCCTCATTCCCGAATTTATTCTAGTATTGCTCTGTCCAGTGCTTTAACATCCTTTCCTTTAAAAAGTGCCCAGAACTGAACACAGCACTCCAAATGGAGTATGACCAATAATTTGTAGAGGTGTAGCATCACTTCCTTGCTTTTATACTCAAAGCCTCTATTTATAAATCTATTTATAAACTTTTTCAACAACTGTTTCAATTTGCCTGGCCACCTTTAGAAACTCATGGATGTGAACCTTGAGGTCTCTCTGCTCCTGTAATCCCCTCAAAGTTTACTATTGAGGCAGTTTGTCTCTCCATGTTTCTTCCACCAAAATGCATGATCTTAAATTTCTGTGCATTGAATTTCATCTGCCAGGTCAACATGTCAATGTTCCTCTGAAGTCACTCAGCTTCATCCTCACAATTCACTTTCTCCCTAGCTTGGTATCATCTGCAAATTTAGAGATTTTGCTCTCAACACCCATCTCAAAATCATTTAAATCAGAAAAAGCAGGATCCCACCATCAACCCTGGGGAACACCACTTGCCAAAGAGCTCAGTTAAATTTGTCAGACATGATCTGTCCTTGTCAAAACCATTTGACTGTCTAGTATTAACTTATTTTTCTTTAAGTGTATATTTATCTTATTCTGTATTCTAGTCCTCATCAGTTTTCTCACTATTAATGTCAAGCTGATAGGTCTGTAGTTTCCTGTGTTATCCTTTGCCCCTTTCTTAAACAACTTTCAAGACTAGGGGAGTATATTTTTAAGGTGAGAGGAGAGAGATTTAAAAAAGACATAAAAGGCAGTTTTTTTACACAGAGGGTGATTTGCATGTAGAATGAACTTCCTGAGAAAGGGTGGATACGGGTACAATTACAGCGTTTAAAAGACATTTGGATAGATGCATGAACAGGAAAGATTTGGAGGGATATGGGTCAGGAGCTGGGAGGTGGTACTAGTTTAGTTTGGGATTATGTTCAGGATGGACTGTTTCAGTGCTGTATGACACTATGACCCTACAGCAGTGTCACATTTACAGTCTTCAAGTCCCAAGGACTGATCCCATGTTCAGATAGGCCTGGACACATTCTGATAATGCCTGCACAATTTCGTACTGTCACAATTTGCTTCTTTATCTGTCTCAGAAATTTAGGATGCATCAGATCAAGACCTAGTGACTTCTCCATGTGGAATGTTGTCAGATTTGTTAGCACCTGTTCTTTCCCTATACTGCTCAGTTGCTCAATACCCACCATTTTCAAGTGGGCTATTGTCATCATTTTCTAACTTGGTAAAAACAGAAGTATTCATTTCGTACCTCTGCCATATCCATTGCTTCAGTGACTATCTTAACTGGCCCGTAAGCAGGTTACCCTGCTTGTTCCTTATGGGTGTCACTCTATCCTTCACTAATCTTTTACTATTAATGTTCAAAGAGTATTTTTCTATTTGTTTTAGTGTAGCCTGCTATGTTTTCCTCATGCTTTATTCCAGTCTTCATCTCACTTCTTCCTGATTTCTTTGCTCGTATTATTCCAGTTTGCATCATAATTCTTCCTTTTCCTTCATTAGTTTCTCATCAATATCTTTAGCTATCCAGAGTTTTCTAGCTTTGGATACCCCATATTTATTTGTAATTGGTATGTTCTTAGCTTGCACTCTATTCATCTTTGTTTTGAAAGTCTCCAATTTTTCATCCACTGTTTTATTCATCAAAGTGCATTTCCAATCGTTGTTTTGCAGTTCAACTCTTAGACCCCTAAAAGTTGCCCTTTTCCAGTCTGGGATCTTAATTCTTGACTGATTTTTATCATTTTCCAACTTAATCTTATTGTATTATGATCACTATTTCCAAATGCTCTCCCACTCTGTTCTCCACTTGGCCTACCTCATTTCCTAAGACCAGGTCCAGCACAACTTCCTCCCTGATAGGACAGGAAATATCCTGTTCCAGAAATTTCTCCGTGCACACATTACAGGAATTTCACCCCTTCCACGCTCCACACTCTTCTATCCAATCTACCCTCAGGTAATTGAAATCATTAACCTGTCCTATAGATTTCCCAAATTTGCCTACAAGTGTTCTCTTCTTCTTCCTCTCCACTACTTGGAAGTCTGTAATATATACCCACTTCCCATCTCCAAACATATAAATTCTAACTAAGGGATGCATTTCATTCAAAGTCTATGGTAATATTTTTGACCAAGACTGCTACACCTCCTCCATTTTCATCTGCTCTGTTGCTATTAAAAACCTTAAGCTCAGGATGTTAAGTATCCGATCCTGTTCTGATTTGAGCCACGTTTCTGTCAGAGCTACTACAGCATATACCTCAGAACAATTTCTGCTTCCACTTCCCTAACTTTGTTCACTGTACTCTGCATTTACAATCATACGATGTAGCCCTGACCTTGCTTCTTCTTGCCTTTTGTTCACTGTCAACACTCAAGCCTTACCTCACTTCTTTTTTTCCTTTGCTTCTTTCCCTTTCTGTTTTGCCCTCACTGGTACTTTCAAAACTAGAGAGAAAGTGAAAACTTCCGATGCTGGAGATCAGAGTCGAAAAATGTGGTGCTGGAAAAGCACAGCAAGTCAGGCATCACCTGAGGAGCAGGAGAGTTGAGAGTTTTGGGTATAAGTCCTTCATCAGGAATATTGAGGGGAGAAGGGAGCTGAGAGATAAATAGGAGGTTGGAGGTGTGCGTCGGGAGGAAGTTAGCTGGTAAGGCGATAGTTAGATGCAGGTGTGGGGTGATGGTGATAGGTTGGGGGGGGGGAGTGGAGTGGATAGGTGGGAAGGAAGATGGATAGGTAGGAACGTTCAAGAGGATGGTGCCAAGTCGAAGGGTTGAATCTGGGATGAAGTGTGGGAGGAGAGATGAGGAAACTGGTGAAATCGACTTGATATAGTGGGCTGACAGTCTCAAAAAGCATATTATTTAATGCTGACACCTCAATTAACCTTACAAAACACTAAGATTTGTTAATAGCAACAATTTCAGATAAATGCAAATTCGTGGGAACATAAATAATTTAAACTAATGTGGTTCCCAAGACTCTGTGTTATGTACCTATTTA
Source organism: Hemiscyllium ocellatum (assembly GCF_020745735.1). Taxonomy (NCBI): domain Eukaryota; kingdom Metazoa; phylum Chordata; class Chondrichthyes; order Orectolobiformes; family Hemiscylliidae; genus Hemiscyllium; species Hemiscyllium ocellatum. The sequence continues at coordinate 51,709,834 of NC_083424.1, forward strand.
GCCTAAAAAGATGAAAGCTTGCTCAGGATTATATCCAGTGTTAAGATGCTTGCTAAGCAAATGATTGCTAGTGCAGATACATATTATAGTTGGTGTTCTGTTCTTATTAAAGCAAGTTTGTTTTGCTTCTGCATAATAGCAATGTCCCCTTGTCATGCATGTTGTAATATTTTGGATAATCTATGCTGGTTTGCATAGCATGCCTTCCCTGATAGTGTTAGCCTTGCACATGTTCCCTTGGGTTTAAGCTCTACTCTAGAGATTAGAGCTTCCAAGCTTATGCTCCAGTACACCATTAAGGGGCTACACTGTTGGAGGTGATGTTTCTTTTAGATGAGTAATTAAAAAGGGAAATCTCCAACTGTTCAAGTAAACATGTAAAATTCCATGGTGACATTTGAAGAAGGATAGAGGTGTTTTCCAATATCATGTTCAACATTTATCTGTGAACCAGATCACCAAAACAAATTATTTAGTTTGTGGGAGTTTGGCACTCACAGGTTGGTGGGCATGTTTACCTACATAGCAATTATATTTCAAAAAACAAAACGCTGGTAACTACTGAACAGTGCAGAAATTGCCCAGGTAGGCACTGCCCACAAAAAGAAACCAAAATACACAAGCATTTACCATCCCATTGGTCTACTGATCATCAACCAAGTCTTGGAAGGGTACTAAGTGACAGTGTTCAGCAATAACTTGCTCGCTAATGTTCAGTTTGGGTTCCACCACAGCCACTCAACTACTAACATCACTTCAGCCTTGACCTAAGCATGGACAAAGTAGCTGAAGTTGAGAGCTGAGGTCAGGATGATTGTCCTTAACATCAAAAGCAACATTTGACTGAACATCAAGGAGCCCTAGCAAAACTAGATTCAATGGGAATCACCACTTTCCATTGGTCAGAGCTATACCTAGCACAAAGGAAAATGGTTGTGGTTGTTGAAATTCAATCATCTCTGTAGGGGTTCCTCAGGATAGTGTCCTAGACTCAACCATGTTCATCTGCTTCATAATGACCTTCCTTTCATCATAAGGGAAGGAAAGGAACCTTCTCTGATGATTAGTCAATGTTAAGCACCATTCACAACTCTTCAAATACTGAAGCAGTCTGTATCTACGTGCAACATGGCCAGATCAACTTATAAAGTGGCAAGTAATATTTGTGCCATACCAGGCAATGACCATCTCAGACAAGAGAATCTCTACATCAGTCTTAATGTTCAGTGGTATTATTGTCATTAAATCCCTTAATACCAATTCTCTTGAGTGTTACCATTGACCAGAAACTACATACACCCACCTTTTCTACTGCATCCATTGCTCTCTATGTGGTGTCCTCTATATCGGGGAGACAGAATGCCAACTCTAGGAGTGTTTCTGGGATCATCTCTCGGACTCCTGCACCAAACAACTGCACCCCCCTCCCCAACTGCCTTGTGGCCAGCCACTTCCACTCCCCCTTCCACACCCAAGGACATGCAAGTCCCGGACCTCCTCCACCACCAAATCAAAGCCACCCACCAACGCCTCATTTTATGCCTCAGGAGCCGACAGCCACAGGCCTCAACATTGACTTCACCAATTTTTAAAGCTCCCCTGCCCCCTCCTCATCCCAGAACCAACCCTCCAACTCGGCACCATCCTCTTGACCTGTCCGACCTGTCCATCTTCATTCCCACATATGTGCTCCATTCTCCCCACCAACCTACGACAATTATCTCCCACCTGCATCTACCTATTGCCTTTCCACCTACCTTCCCTCCCAGCCCTACTACCACTGCTCTATTTATTTCTCAGCTCCCTTCCCCCTCCACATTCCTGATGATGGGTTTATGCCTGAAACGTCGACTGCTCCTGCTCCTCAGATGCTGCCTGACCTGCTGTTCTTTTCCAGCATCACACTTTTTGACTTTGACTCTCCAGCATCTGCAGTCCTCACTTTCTCCTAGTTGCAGAAATTAAACTGGACAAGGCATATAAATGCTGTGGTTGCAACAGGATATCACCATCTGACTTGGAACAATATCATTTCTCTGCTGTTGATGGATCAACATCCTGGAATTCCCTCCCCAACAAAATTGAAAGTATACCTACTACTTATGGATTACAGCTGTTCAAGAAGGCAATTCACCTCTGCTATGTCAAAGATAATTAAGAATGAATACGAAATGCTGGCCGAGCCAGTGATACCAAAATTTCATGAGCAAATAAATTATGAAAATAAATATTTCTTTGGTGTGAAGGAGTTTAGGCTCCCTGAGAAAGTAAGGACAGATATTTGTTTCTTGATAGTTTACTTTTTCCCTTTCAGGACCAGTAGGCAGATGGCCAGTGGTATAGCCTATCTTAATTACAGTACTTAAACCTAACAGCCACAACTGGCAGTAGAATAATGGGAAAAGGAGCAGTGAATAGCTATAGCGGGAAAATAAAGTACACCCTGAAATAAATAATAGACTCTCTGGCTCAACATGTTATCGAATTAGATTCTTCTTTGGCACAAGTACTAACCTGGACTTATATACATCACATGCTTCAACTGGACACTAAGTTCCAGGAGTACATTTCAGTTGCTGAGATTCAGTAAGAGGCAAGACCCAATTATATTGTTTGAGGACCTAATAAACTTAACATGCAAACTTTCAGTATTACTCACTGCATTGTGTTATCATAATGATATTTGGCAAGTCTCAGCACCAAGTAATAAACAGTGCCCAATGCCGATCAGTACTACAGTGTCAGCTATTGAAACACAAAAGTCAGATAGTCAGTTCTGTTAGGCTGTTCCACTATTAAATTAAATCCTGGCTGATTTGTTCCTCACCTCCACTTATCTGCCTTAGTTTCATATCTCCTAATACTTTGGTCTAACAGGAATACATCAGTTCAGTTTTGAAATGCTCAATAAACCCTCACATCTATGGCTTTTTGCAGGGTGGGGGAGGATTTCTCAGATTTACAGAAGAATTTTCTCATGACATAATTCCTGAACAGCCTAGCTCTAAGTTTAATGTTCTGGTCACTTGCTGTCCTGTAACATTAGTTTCTCTCTTTTTACCATGTAAAATCCTTTAATCATCTTAAACACTTTGATTAGACCGCACATTAATTTTCTGTCTTGCATGGAATGCAAACATAATTTCATGAGCCATTTCCATCCTGGTACCATCTTTGAGAAGGCTGCGCCCCTCCAAAGCTAATAAATTCTTGCTCAGGTGCTCAGCATTGAATGTCGCTCCCTTGATGAAGAGTACTTTATTGCATCATTTCCCTGATATCATAAATTATTGAAAAGAAAATAAGGGATCAGTTGTATATGAAATACAGGCACATCTTGAACCTTCACTCTGTTAACAACCATTTAGCAATGCTTCCCAACTGATTTACAGATTTAAAGCATTGTTGACAATTTAGTTCACAGAAGTATCTGCAATCTTTCTCATTATATTTTTAGTGATAGGACACCAACAGAGTGTTAGGAGTTGACCTTCTGACCAAAGGCTGTCATCAGGAACATCAGGTGAATTTTAATTTGGAAGTATATGTTGGGTATTAAAAGCACCACAATTAATAGTGTTTCTAGGAGCTGCTGAAATCTCCTGATTACCACATTAAATTACAGCTGAATGTTGTGCTGAATGCAAGAAATACCCTTTGGGAGAGGTGGGATGTCAATTTCAGTACGATGAATGTGCAATTGTAGTGATATCAACGTGGGCTTTGGATCTTTTCTGTAGGTGCATGGGTTTCATAAGATTCCTGAAACTCACCAACAAAAATAAGACAAGAACACAATGGCATATTAGGTCTTGAAGGCACAGCAGATAAAATGCCAATAACCCTACAGCTATTTTCTTGTCTGTTTGTATGCAAGGCTTTGTTCCCAATCTATAACCTGTCGATATCCCACAGCAGGCTCTTCATCACCTGCCTTCTAACATATTGTTGTATCATCTGCAAATGTAGCCATTTACTTTTCACGTCCAAGTTATTACTTTATATTGTAAATAATTGCAGCCTCATCACTGATATTTGTAGCACACCACCAGTTACAGATTGTCACCCTGAATATGCACTCTTATTTCTACTCTGTCTTATATTAGTTAGCCAATCCTCTATCCATTTCAATTGCTACGTCTAACACCATGTGCTATTATCTTATTGAATAGTCTAATATGCAATACCTTATCAAAAGCCATCTAACAATCCAAATATATTACATCCACTGCGTCCCCTTTACCTATCTTGTATGTTACAAGATGTCCGGCTCCTTCTGGAACTCTGTCTGAGACATTCGAAGAATTTTGCACAAGCAGAGCAGAAATCCATAAGGCAAGTGACATTTCTCTATGGGACAGGAACGTTGCTGGCAAGCCCTCCTTAATTTTTGATTTGATTTGATTTATTACTATCATGTGCACCAAAGAACAGTGAAAAGTGTTGTCTCAAGTAAAGTTGAACGTAGTTGAATAAACCTTCAAGGTATGAAGATGCACATCACGTACTTGGAGACATCTGGAGAAATCTTTCAATATAGATGAACCACAATCTTCCGAATCGTCTCCTGGTGCATCGTAATAATTGTGATTTTGTGAATAGTCACAATGTGTTGTATTCTGCACAATATCATGAACACCATGATTTGAATCTGTAGAAAGAACAAGTTGCACAGCACAGAGTCTCTTTGGACAATTCTGAGGAGACAGAGGAGAAATGCTTGTGCCCGAGACACCAGCAATGATATTTATTACACCCAAAATATTCTCTTTAATCCAAGGTTCAGTTAATTCCATCATTCCATCCATCTAATACTTACGCCTCTGTTCAGCTTCTGCCCACATGAAGCAGTCTGAAAACAAGCTAGTATCCCTTTCACAGCCTCCCATTGTGCAGTGTCATTTCTTATCAGGCATCATAAGTGTCCAGGCCAGGCAGCAACCAAAACAGACAATATTAGGAACTAGTGGAAATAAATAATGTTTAAGTGACTCAAAAATTAAGACTATAAAATCAGGAGTAGGCCATTCATCTCTACAAGCCTGTTGCACCATTCAATAAGATCATGGGTGTTCCACCATTCAATATGACCATAACTGATCTGCCTCAGGCCTGAATTCCTCTTACATGCCAAACCCTCAACTCCTTTATATGTCAAACATCTATTATCTACTTCCTCTACTTACTTTTGGTGAACTAGCCTCCACAACTCTCTGGGGCAGAGAATTCCAGACATTCATGACTTACCAAGAAAATAAATTGTCTTGCATATCAGTTTGAAATGAATATTCCCTCATTCTACAACAATGTCTCCTGGTTTAACATTTCCTCATTCACGGAAACATCTTCTCAACATTAGACCTGTCAAACCCCTTCAGAATCTCGCATATCTCAGTAACATCACCCCTCATCCTTCTAAATTGTCATGAATAAAGACCTAGGAGAGAGTGAGGACTGCAGATGCTGGAAATCAGATTCGAAAAGTGTGGTGCTGGAAAAGCACAGCCAATCAGGCAACAATCGAGGAGCAGGAGAGTTCACATTTCGAACGTAAGCTCTTCATCAGGAATCTTCGACTTTCCTGCTCCTCGAATGCTGCCTAACCAACTGTGCTTTTCCAGCATCATTCTTTTTGACTCTGAATAAAGACCTAACCTGTTTAGTTAGTAAGCCAACCCCTTCATTCCTGGAATCAGCATAGTGAATCTCTTTTTTTTAAAAACAGAGACCAAAACTGTTCTCAGTATTCCAGGTGCTGCTTCAAAAATGCTTTGTATAGTTGTAAAAAACTTCCTGATTTTAAAATTCCAGCCCCAAGCAATATGCGCCACAATTCTACTTCCCTTCATAATTGTTGGCTGCATTGCATGCTAACTTTTTTTTGTGTTTCATGCAAAACAACACCAGATCTGTGTCTTTTGCACTTTTTAGATTCTCTCTATTTAAGTAGTAATCTGTCTATTCTTCCTACCAATGTCTATAGAGACATAGAGTCATATAGCATGGAAACAGACCCTTTGGTCCAACCTGTCTGTGCCAACAATAATCACAAATTAAACTGCCTGCCCTTGGCTCATATCTCTCCAAATATTTCTTATCCATGTACTTATTCAAATATCTTTTAAACATTGTAACTGTACACACATCCACCAGTTCCTCTGGAGGTTCACTCCACACATGTACCACTGTCCATGTAAAAAGGTTCCCCCCATGTCTTTATTAAATATTTCTCCTCTCACTTTAAACATATGCCTCCTAGTCTTGCAATCCCTTAGTTTAGGGAAAAGCCAACTATCATTCACTTAATCTATACCCCTCATTATTTTATAAACCTCTCTAAGGTCATTCCTCAATCTCCTACACTCCCGTGAATAAAGTCCCAGCCTATTCATATCTCCTTATAATTCAAATCCTCTATTACCAGCAACATCATGCTAAATCTCTTCTGAATCTTCTCCAGCTCAATGATATCCTTCCTATAACAGGGCAAATGGAACTGGACACAATACTACAGAAGAAGCTTCACCAGTGTCTTGTACAACCTCAACATGACTTCCCAACTCCTATACTCAAATTCTGAGCAATGAAGGCTAGCTTGCTAAACACCTTCTTAACTACCCTGTCTCTATGTGATGCAAACTTCAAAGAATTATTTACCTGAATCCCTGGGTCTCTTTGTTCAACAATCCAAGCCTTTTTCAATATATAATTTGTTACATCACACTGTAAACTTTTGCTATAAATTCTGTGTCTTACAATCTTATACTACACAATCAACTGATAAAGGAGCAGTGCCCCGAAAACTAGTGCTTCCAATTAAACCTGTTGGACTATAACCTGGCATTGTGTGATTTTTAACTTTGTTCTACAATGTTACCCAAGATCCGACTTCTGATTGTATAAGTCTTCCCCATGTTTGTTTTACCAAAATGTAATACTTTGCATTTATCCAAATGATTTGGATGTGAGTGTAACAGGTATAGTTAGTAAGTTTGCAGATGACACCAAAATTGGAGGTGTAGTGGACAGCGAAGAAGGTTACCTCAGATTACAAGGGATTGTGATCAGATGGGCCAATGGGCTGAGAAGTGGCAGATGGAGTTTAATTTAGATCAATGTGAGGTGCTGCATTTTAGGAAAGCAAATCTTAGCAAGACTTATACTCTTAATGGTAAGGTCCTAAGGAGTGTTGCTGAACAAAGAGACCTTGGAGTGCAGGTTCATAGCTCCTTGAAAGTGGAGTCGCAGGTAGATAGGACAGTGAGGAAGGTGTTTGATATCCTTTCCTTTATTGGGCAGAGTATTGAGTACAGGAGTTGGGAGATCATGTAGTGGCTGTACAGGACATTGGTTGGGCCACTGTTGGAATATTGTGTGCAATTCTGGTCTCCTTCCTATCGGAAAGATGTTGTGAAACTTGAAAGGGTTCAGAAAAGATTTACAAGGATGTTGCCAGGATTGGAGGATTTGAGTTATAGGGAGAGGTTGAATAGGCTGGGGCTATTTTCCCTGGAGCTTCGGAGGCGGAGAGGTGACCTTATAGAAGTTTATAAAATCATGAGGGGCATGGATAGGATAATTATCAACGTCTTTTCCCTGGGGTGGGGAAAGTCCAGAACTAGAGGGCATATGTTTAGGGTGAGAGGGGAAAGATATAAAAGAGACCTAAGGTCAACGTTTTCACACAGAGGGTAGTACGTGTATGGAATGAGCTGCCAGAGGAAGTGGTGGAGGCTAGTACAATTGCAACATTTAAAAGGCATCTGGATTGGTATATGAATAGGAAGGGTTTGGAGGGATATGGGCCAGATGCTGGCAGGTGGGACTAGATTGGGTTGGGATATCTGGTTGGCATGGACTAGTTGGACCGAAGGGTTTGTTTCCGTTCTGTACATCTCTATGACTCTATAAACTCCATATACCACTCTTCAGCCCATTGACCCAATTGATCAAGTTCTCTTTGTAATCTTAGATAACCTTCTTCACTGTCCACGATACTACCAATTTTGGTGTCATCTGCAAACTTAATAACCAAGCCTTCTATATTCTCATTTAAATCATTTATATAAATGACAAACAAAAGTCGTCTCTGCATCAATCCCTGTGGAACACCACTGGCAACAGGCCTCCAGTCTGAAATACAACCCTCCTCCATCATTTTCTGTCTCCTGCCATTAAGCCAATTTTGTGTTGAATTGGCAAGCTCACCTTGAATCTCATGTGATCTAACTTTACTGATTAGTCTACCATGGAGAACCTTGTCAAAGGCTTTACTGAAGTCCAGTAAACAATGTCAACCACTCTGCCCTCCTAAACTTCTTGGTTATTTCCCTACATTCTTTAGGCTCCACTCTTTCTCCACAGTAAAAACTGATGTGAAATATTCATTTAATATCTCTCCCATCTTCTGAGGTTCAACACAAAGACAATATCTTTGATCTTTACGGGGGCCTACTCTCTCTCAAGTTGCTGTTTTGCTCTTAATGTACTTATGAAATCTCTTTTTATTATTTGCCATAGCCTCTCTTTGCCTTCCTGAGAGAGATTCATTTGAACCCAGTTGTCTATATCTTTTTTTTTATTCTTGACTAGAACCTCAATTTCTTTATTCAACCATTGTTCACTAATCCTACCAGCCTTACCTTTTATTCCAACAGGAACATAATGACTCTGAACTCCTGTTATCAGAATTTTGAAAGCTTCTCACTTATCAGACATCCCTTTACCTGGGAACAGTCTGCTCCAATCAATTTTTGAAAGTGCTTGCCTCATACCACTAAAATTTTCCTTACTCCAAGTCAAAATTTTAATTTTTATGAAGGCATGACTTCAGTTTCCAATGTACCAAAACTCCTACATTCCTACAGAACATGTCCTGCCCCACTAACTTCATTCCATTTAATTAATTAATTTGATATTAAATACTTTGTGAATAAATTTCTTAACTGTACTTTTCAACTTTAATGACATCTGATTTAAACTATTTGGCCAATCAAAAAATCAAAAGAGATATAAAAGAAATACCAACCAAGCAGCTGCTTCCTTTCCTGTTGTATTGCACTTTCGTTAATGACAGGGACGACCTTATTGAGAGAGAGATATGGGTGGGATAATATTTTATTCTTCCACCACCTGGGATTTGGCATTTATGAATGAATAATAAGTGAATTAATGAATGATTTCACCGTTACATATTCTAGGAATATATAGTGACAAATGTTTTGTCACCACAATCTGGTACCATTTTGAGTTACAAAAAGAAAAGGTAGAAATTACTTAGAATTCATCTTCTGTTCAAATTGGGTCTCAAGCAAGGTTCCAGAGCATCTGTGAATTCTCTACAAGGTGTTTCGAGCCTCAAGGAGTCCCCACTCCGAACATAGCAATGACAATGCTAATGCCCCAGGTGACCCCAGTTCTGTGGCTGCCACTGCCCCCACTCTGGGCACCACTGACATTGTAGCTGATGCCTCGTGCTGACATGAGTCCAGACTCCAGGCCTACCACAGCCAGGAGCCTCTGCTCCGAGCAGCACCGCAGCACTGCAGTCATACTGCAGCCAGGAGTCCTAATGACCTTTGCTTTAATGTTTGAGCAAACAGACCTGACAAAAAATGGATCTACTTCGCCATTACCTAACTGAAATAATGGGTGTTTCTTCAATGTACACCCAGGGGCTGTTGATCACCTCTGACTTAGCAAACATTTTAAAATGACAATTGATGCTACTGATTTAGAGATTTTATTATAAGATGATGAATTGAAGCCAGTTGGGTACTTTTTTAAAGAAATTGAACAAGCATCAAAAGAAATATTCAATGATGAAAAATGAAACTTTGGGATTCTTATTGACTCTTAAATATTTCTAGATTTGTGTCTATCATGACCACAACTCATTTATACTGACCATTATCTCTTGCTTTTTGGAGAAAAATTTAAAACTCAAAAAAGTAGATTGTTTGTTGGACTTGTTAATTCAACGTTAAAAATAAGAACTGGTTATATCACTGGAAACAATTATGTAATTGTAGAATCATTATTACAAATGTAATGATGCTGAAATAGTTTATACATTAAGAGGTGGTAATAAATTATATAAATCTTTATAGAATGAAAAAGAATGAATGAATATATTTTTTCTTTGTTCTGTATACGCCATGTAACATGTGTCATTTCAACTTCCAAGGTTGAAGGCAATTTGGAAACACATATATGTATAGACTATGAGAACTGGAAAATGAACATTTGAACATTTCTGTGTTGCAAAGAATTTATCATATGATTGCGTTCAACTGGAAAGTCAAAAGGTTAAAGCATACCACGGTCACTATTTATTGTTTACAAAATAATTGACTTTGAAAAGCAGTGTTCAGCAAAGTTTTCGAGAGTGAAAGGGTAGAATTTTATTGCTTTAATTCCTGAGCAAATAGATCTGAGAAACCCAAAACAATCTGTCCTCTACACTGAGGTAATGATTTTTCCTTGCTCTTCCATTCATAATTGCTCTGCAGAGCTGTGTGTGCATGTCTATGTAGGTGTATGTACCTTGCCTTGTCTGTGTATAAATGTGTGCACATTAGGGATTATTTTGGGATTTAGTTAACATAGTAGCTTAGTTAATAATCAATTTGCCACATATTATATCTTCACCATTTAGTTTAATCTCTGCAGGCTGTGGATTGAATACAATAATATATTTACATGTTCAGCTGGTGATTTGGATTGAAATGAATTCTGTATCTTAAGAATTGTTTTTTTCAAGATGTCCAATCATGTATTCTATTTGGCCTATCTCAAAATTAAATCTATCAGCCAGTATTCTTTTTCCTATAATTTCTTCCTAATTTGATTATTTACTTGTCTTATTGGAAAGCTTTTGAGGACTGTGGTATCACAATGCTAGTGGATTCTTGCTTCAATATACCAATACTGTTTCATTTTCCTTGTGTTACAGTCTTAACCATTAAGGGCTGCTTCTTTCTTATTGATCTTTCTATAAAGTTGTCTTGAGGCTTGTCTAGAGTTGCTACAGCTGACCATTGTCTGAGTTAATAAGTGGTATGTAAAATTCACACCAGCAATTTCCCAAACAATGGCCATCTCAAACAAGAGAGAATTCAACCTTGTACCTAAACCTTCAACAATATCATCATTTTCCCTCCATCAACATTGTGAGGGTTACCACTGACCAGAAACCGAACTGGACTCACCATATAAATACTGTGACTACAAGAGCATGTCAGGGCTCGAGTAATTGTGCTGTAAGTGATGAATATTCGAATTCCCTGAAGTCTTCTACCATTTGCAAAGCCCAAGTTAAGATTGTTTGGATGAATACAGCTCCAGTGTCACTTAATAATCTTGACACCATCTGAGAAAAAGTAGTCTGCTTGATTGGCATCCCAGCCAACAGCTCAAACATTTTCTCCCTTCAGCATCAGTGCATAGTGGCAACAGGGTGTATCATCTACAAGATGAACTTCAGTGACTCACCAAGCTGCTTTGAAACCCACAAATCTCTACCATGCAGATGGGAACTCCACTGCATGCAGAAGCCCTCCAAGCAACATGCTATCCTAATTCCTAATTCCTACCTATATTACATTTTTTCAATATCATTGGGAACTATCCCAAAACTCCCTTCTTAACAACACTCTGGAGGGTGCCCATCCCAGATGGACTGCAGCAATTGAAGTAGGCCATCCATAGCCACCATTTGAACATTTTAGGGACAAGCAACAAAAGCTAGCCTTGCCAGTGATGCCTACATTATGTGAAAAAATAGAAGAAGATTTATGCTGGTGTGTATGGTTCTTTTGATCACTTTCTACCAATATTTCATCTGATCCCATCTGCATATCATTCTCTTTCTTTCAATCTCATGTGAATTTTTAGATTTGCCTTAAAAGCATCTATGCTATTCACCTAATCAGTCAATATGGATGTGATCTCAACCACTATGTAGTTAAGTAAGTCCCTCCTGAATTTGGTACTGTGTTTAGCAGTGAATGTTTAGATTTATGGCAATGAGTTTTGAACACCTCACAAGTGGAAAACCCTTCCTTAATTTTAAAGACTCTCATTAGATCACTCTTAGCCTTCTGTTTATTGCAGAAAGGAGCTGATTATAAATTTGTGGTTGACTCTTTACTGCCCTCTGGACAATTAGAAATAGGCAATAAATGCTGGCCTATCCAATGATACCTTTATTCCATGAATGAATAAAAAAAAACTGATATTGCTGTTACAAACATTCTCTGTTACATAACAGTATTTTTATGCTAATAATTCAGAAATGTATGGAACCCCTGTCATATCCAAAACAGTGTAATTTATGAATTAGTAAAGAAAACCATTTATGCAAAATCTTTAGAGCATGAGCTCGGCATTTACAAAATACAATTGTAGGCAGACTGTGTCTTGCTTTTCTTGAGTTACTGCTCACTCAGTTCTCTTAGTTTTTCTTAGTTTGGAGCCATATTGTTTCAGGGATGTGATGCATGTTTCAGTCAGGATGTTGGCAGAATCACTACAATCACAGGACTGTTGTATTTAATATTTAACATGTGATATTTCTATTTATGGGTTTAGTTCAAGAAGCTATACACCAACTACTACGCTGAATCAGTTGAGTGGTGATAATCTGTGATCGATGTAACATTTTTGAAAAGAAATAATTAGGACCTTTCATCTTTCTTCATAAATTTTGATTTGATGGTAATGTATTTTTGTGGCCTTTACATCATGAAATGGGTTGAAATTTGTGAAAAACATTTATGACTTAAGAATGTATTGCATACATAAAACAAGAGCTTGTATTTCTATAGCATTTAATACATTCCAAAGTGATGCAAGATTTTGTATAATTGAGCTATTTTGAAGAAGTGTACTGATGACAGTGTGGTACTTTAATGACGCAAAATCAGTCATAGAAAACTATTTTTAATAAGAATATACAATCTTTTCAATAATAAAGAAACTCATGTGACAGTTAAAATTTCAATGTCTTAATACTATAAAAACTCTCTCAAAGGAAGTCTGGCTTCAATAAAATTCCAACCTTTTGATTAGGAGTAGCCAACTCAAAAGTTGGCTGAATCTTCTGAACTTTGAAAATTATCAGGCATAGGGACCATTTTCAGATGTGACTGTGCTCAGTACAGCAGAGCCTTCATGTGTGATTGCATGGGATTCAGTACTTGCATCCATGGTTGCCGCACACTTAAGGACTGCAAGCACGCAAAGTGTATGGGAGAGCTAACCAACGCCCATGACATGAGAGTGGAAAGGGAAATTCATAGAAGGTTGGTTGTTCTTTATCCTGAGCACTTTCCATTGCTACAATCTCTATGAAATACTGGCCTGCATTCTTGGATGATTGTTTACTTTCCATTTTGGCAAGTGAATATCAAGTCAGTGTAACTTTATGTTGCACTCATGTCCTGTGTACTGCCAAATTCTGCACACTGTCTTGAAAAAATAATAAATGCTCCACTTCACACCTTGGACCATAAAATGTTGTGTAACGCTGAAGATGACTAAGCATAGCACCTTCAATCTTATAGTTGCAGCTAGACAGACATCTGCTACCTATTTCCCTCAAGGTGCTAGAGGTCACAGGCTTGAAACATGCTTTAATGGAGTGCTAGTCAAGCCGCCTGCTTTATGCTGGATCATGTCAAGCTTCTTGAATGTTGTTCGAACTGCAGTCATCCAGGCAAATGGCGAGTATTCCATCACACTCCTGATTGTGCCTTGGACAGATATTGAGTGACAGGAGGTGAGTTACCTGCCACAGAGCTCTTAGCCTCTGACCTGCTTTTGTCGTCACAGTATTTTCATGCTAATCCAGCTCAGTATCTGGTCAATGGTAACTCTCAGGATTTTGATAGTGCAAGATTCAGTGATAGTAATGTTAATGAAAGTGAAGCAGCGATGATTAGATTTTCTCTTGCCGATGATGGTCACTGTTGTCAGTAGGTTTATAAAAAAAAATCAAGAATTTACAATACAAAATACATTTTATGAGATTAGTGGTTTCAAACGCTGAAGTCAGAAAGAAAGAAAATTGAAAAAGTGAAGGCAGTCATGCTAATAGAAGAATTCCAAAATAGTATTCCAGGAAACCTTAAATCTTATTTGGTTGAGTATCAGGTATCAAAGCTCTGGAAAGCATCATTTCTGGCAGATATCTATTATATTTCATGCAGACAACAGTTACATGTGAGGAAATAGTATTAGGTTTTGGAAACAAAGTGAAGTACCTCCAAAATCGTAAAGGAAAAACTCGAACCTAAATGTGATATATATGCTTCTACTGTAATAAGACTGGACAAATGAAGCCAATTTCTGAAAGTTAAAGGAGACACCAATTGCAGCAAGTAGAACAACTCAGGAATTCTCAGAGAAAGAAGGAATATAAATGGGTATGAGTAGTATGAGTAGAGTATGTTCCACTGAAACCTTTGAGGATGGGTTATTTGACTCACAGCAGTGAGGAACCTTTTTTCCTTGATTATTAATAAAGAGAATTAGACTGCTGGAGGGCTGTACATGACATTGGTTCAGCCACTGTTGGAATATTGTGTGCAATTCTGGTCTCCTGCCTATCGGAAGGATGTTGTGAAACTTGAAAGGGTTCAGAAAAGTTTTACAAGGATGTTGCCAGGGTTTGAGAATTTGAGGTATAGGGAGAGGCTGAATAGGCTGGGGCTGTTTTCCTTGGAGCATTGAAGACTGTGAGGTGACCTCATAGACGTTTATTGAATCATGAGGGACATGGATAGGATAAATAGACAAAGTCTTTTTTCTGAGGTGGGGGAGTCCAGAACTAGAGGGCATAGGTTTAGGGTGAGAAAGGAAAGATATAAAAGAGACCTAAAGGGCAATTTTTTCACGCAGAGTGTGGTGCGTGTACGGATGAGCTGCCAGAGGATGTGGTGGAGACTGGTACAATTGCAACATTTAAAAGGCATCTGGATGTGTATATGAATTGGAAGAGTTCACAGGGATTTGGGCTGGGTGCTGGCAAATGGGACTAGAATAGGTTAGGATATCTGGTCAGTGTGAACAAGTTTGACCGAAGAGTCTGTTTCCATGCTGTAAATCTCTGTGACTCTAAGAGGTATTTCCTTAATCTTCTGATCAAAGAGGTAAACCAGTGAAGTTACTGAGAGGCATTGAAGCAAACTAATCACTAATGCTGGCTGATAATACAATTTGCCATCTACAGGAGTTACGAAGAAGGTATTATTTGGTGGTATACAACTATCATCGCAATAAGATTATAGAAAGCCTTTGTAAATGGAGATGTTCAAGTCAGAACAGTGTGTTAAATCCCTTCAGAAGAAAAAGTATTTTTTCTTGGAAATTATTTGGTTGATTCAATAATATTGGCTTCACTGAGGCTAATGGAACAACAAGTAGAAGTAAATTAAATTGAAATGTTAAAGGAAAAACATTCAGTATTATTATCTGCATTGTGACGAGATCTCGGTTTCACAGACTCTTTTACTTCCTTCTGAATTCCATGCAAAAGTGAGATGATTTGGAAACTCTGTTTTCTGATACTGTTTTGAAAACTTAAATAAAAATGATGAAGGTAAAGAGACTGAGGCTGACATGTTTAGCCCATCCTCTTGAATAAAGATTCAACAGATGGATCCTGAATTGTTAGTATTGTATCAATTAGCCCACTCAGACATTTAATCACAACTAATACTGATTGCCGTTATTTAAATGACAATGCGTTAATGAGGGAGTGGAGACCACCTTAAACACTGGCTGATTTTTTTGGGTATTAAGAAACCGCAGGGTAAAATACTAAATCGTATTTATTGGTGAGGGTTACATTAAGATATAGTGAAATTTGCCAGATATGTCACATGTACATATCAGTTATATCAGATAGTGTGAACCACCAAACATTATTTAAACCTGCACTTTTAATTCTGATACTAGCTGTCAAATAAATCATTTATCAGAGTCTTCATATCTTTGGGGACTAGGAGAAAGTGAGGGCTGCAGATGGTGGAGATCAGAGTCAAAATGTGTGGCACTGAAAAAGCACAGCAGGTCAGGCAGCATCCAAGGAGCAGGAGAGTTGAAGGGCTTATGACTGAAATGTCGACCATCCTGCTCCTAGGATATCTCGTAGGACTCCAAGCTTAAGTCAGGAGTGGGAATCAGTATCGTTTAACAAATATGGATATTTGAACAAGGTTTCCTGAGGCAGTGTCTTGGTGGAAAATTACATTTTTAAAAAAAATTTTGGATTACCCAAAGAAATCCAATCAGATCAGGGTTCAGTGTTATGTCACAAATATTCAAAGACATAATGAATAGTTTGGAATAAAACAATTTATGTCTTCCATTTATTATCCGTAATCTCAAGAAGCATTGAAAAATTGCATCCAACTTTAAAACCATGATTAAAGCTTATCATAAGGAATGTCCTAATTATTGGGATGTAGGATTTGTTACTGTTTATCATTAGAGAAACCCCTAATAGGTCTATAGGATTCAGGGTTGAATCTTACAGTTTTTTTGGCTAAATGTAAGTTGTGTCAGGTTTGGTGGAGGGATTCTTACCATAATGTGTTTTCTTGCTGTGTTTTGGCAAACTTATTGTAATAATTGGTGAATTTCACGTCTGATTTCCATTCCTTCTTGCCACACACCATTCCTGAAGCAACTCACCATTCAACTGAGATCACGGAACTGACTAGCAACCCTGACATCGACACCATATTTAAAAAGTTGATGCACCCCTTGGCAAGCCTTCTAAGTCCGGAGCTGCCCTGCACGGTTCCTGACATTTGCCCTAGAAATGGCAAGCAGGGGAAATTGATGTCCTGCTTTGTGGGCATGACCCTTGTGCACCTCCTAAGCAGGGTAGTGAGCAGGCAGGGCTTCTGCTTCACCAGGATCATCAGTACTGGCCACGGCACTGAAGCATGCCAGCTTGGTCTGAGCTACTAGCTAGTCTCAGCATTCTGGAGGAATGCCCATACTGTAGGAAGAATGTCAATATCCTTCTTCACTCTGCCAGTGTATGTGCCACCATCTGCTTCTAATCCCTTGCAATCACTTTATTTCTGTTACTGGATTCAGCTGTTGCCATTGCTCTCCATGTTGTCTGCAATATATTCCTCACTCATCATCACCCATCCCAGACCCTGAGACCACTCTGCATGCCCAATGTGCAACCTACTCATCTGCTTGGAACATACCCATGCCTGCACCAATAATAGCAGCTGTGCTACTCGCATTTTCTATAATAACTGCTTCTCTCTTATACCTGCAGCAAAATAGTTCCAAATAAGGAAGGGTGCACTGTTCCTTTGCTGCAGAATTGTAATGACAGCTATTGGTGCAACATGAGGTGTTACATTGAAGTGCAAAAATGTACTATAAGTGAATCAGAAATGTGCTATAAGAGTTCATAGAGACTTGCCAATCTCTGTGGATGTAGGGTACGTGTGGATAATGCCTATGGAGCATACCCAAAATGTGGTCACCCAGTGTCCAAAACGGGGGTCTTCAGGATGCAAGTGTTGGGTTCAACTTGCCAAGCACCCACTCCGACTTCCATGTCTAGTTTTCTAATGAATACTTTACATTGCAAGTTTATTAAGATCAAAACCCATGACTTGAATTATTAACAAGGCATTTAACAAGCAATAATGAATATCAATTGGGAACTCACCACTGCCATTTGAAAACAGTGTTCAAGGTGCAGTGAGATTATTTCAATGTCAAGAATCAGAACACATGTATTTACAGTGTTAATAGAAATAAGGAGTGAAATAAAATATCAGAACAATTTGAAAATTGTTGTTAATGATGTTAATGTTCTGAATGTGTAACCCATAAAACAACATCCTTGCATACTTAACCCAGTGAAATCAGCTCAAGTAAAAGAAGACTATAAGTTCATGATGGACTATTACAGCATTGAACCGTGTCATAGTAGCTAGAGCTCACCTATTGTGATGGTGCTGAAACCAGATGGATCAACAAAGGTTGTGTTTCAGTTAATGCAAAGCTAACACTGGAAATAATTCTTACCGGATGCCGTGACTGGAATATTGTATTGAGAGAATTGGCTAAGAAGAATTTGTTATAAAGATTGACTTGTTAAAAGAACATTGGCAAGTTGCACTGACTGAAAGAACCAAGCAGTTTTTGTAACACTAGATAAACTTTATTTATGTAAACTCATGCTATTATGGATGAAGAGTACAGCAGCAACCTTTCTATGATTATCCTGCAAGGGCAGAGAAGGATTATACATCTGGTAATTATAGACCATTGAGCCTTAATTTGGTTGTGGGTAAAGTGTTAAAACTGTTCTAATAGATAGGATTTATAATCATCTAGAGAGGAATAAGTTGATTAGGGATAGTCAACACAGTTTTGTGAAGGGTAGGTCATGCCTCACAAACCTTATTGAGTTCTTTGAGATGCTGGCCAAACAGGTGGATGAGGGTAAAGCAGTTGATGTGGTGTACATGGATGTTAGGAAGGTGTTTGATAAGGTTCCCCATGGTAGGCTATTGCACAAAATACGGAAGCATGGGATTGAGAGTGATTTAGCGGTTTGGATCAGACATTGGCTAACTGAACAAAGACAGAGGATGGTGGTTGATGGAAATGTTCATCCTGGAGTTCAATTACTAGTGGTGTACCGCAGGGATCTATTTTGGGGCCACTGCTGTTTGTCATTTTTATAAAATGACCTAGATGAGGGCGCAGAAGGATGGGTTATTAAATTTGTAGATGACAGTAACGTCGGTGGAGTTGTGGACAGTGCTGAAGGATGTTGTAGGTTACAGACGGACATAGATAAGCTGCAGAGCTGGGCTGAGAAGTGACAAATGGAGTTTAATGCGGAAAAGTGAGAGGTTATTCACTTTGGAAGGAGTGACAGGAATAATGAGTACTGGGCTAATGGTAAGGTTCTTGGTAGTGTAGATGAGCAGAGAGATTTCGGTGTCCATATACATAGATCCACCCAGGTTTTTAAGGGTTGTTAAGAAGGCATACGGTATGTTAGCTTTTATTGGTAGATGGATTGAGTTTTGGAGCCACGAGATCATGCTGCAGGTCTACAAAACTCTGTCACAGCCACACTTGGCATATTGCATTCAGTTCTGCTAACAGCATTATAGGAAGGATGTGGAAGCTTTGGAAAGCATACAGAGGAGATTTACTAGGTTCTTGCTTGGTATGGAAGGAAGGTCTTATGAGGGAAGGCTGAGGGACCTGAGACTGTTTTCATGAGAGAGAAGAAGGTTGAGAGGTGACTTAATTGAGACATATAAGATAGTCAGAGGGTTAGATAGCATGGACAGTGAGAGCCTTTTTTCTCGGATGGTGATGGCTAGCACGAGGGGACATAGCTTTAAACTGAGGGGTGACAGATGTAGGACAGATGTCAGAGGTAGTTTCTTTATTCAGAAAGTAGTAGGGTCATGGAATGCACTGTCTGCAACAATAGTAAACTCTCCAACTTTAAGGGCATGTAAATGGCCATTGGATAAACATATGGATGAAAATGGAATAGTAGAGGAAACATATGCCTCAGATTGGTTCCACACACCGACGTAACATAGAGAGCCAAAGGGCCTGTACTGCCTTGTAATGTTCTATGTTCTATCTGTGTTATCTATATTGGTGATTTGGTTGTTCAAACTTTGACAAACTATTTAATAAATTGCATCCACCATTCATAATAAATTTGGCTAAAAGTGAATTTGCCAAAGCAAAAGTATTTTATTTCAGTCAAACGATGGGACATGGTTGAGAAGTGCATGTAGAAGGAATTTCCTGTGCTAAACACAAAATGTGAAATATTGTGATATGTTGGCATGAGTAATTTTATGGGGAATTAATTCCAAATTTTTGTACTGTAGCAGCTGCTTTGACCAGTTTATTAAAGAAAGGCAAAGAAATTTGAATGGACAAAAGAAAGTCAAGTGTATTTGGACAAGTTAAAGGTTATTCTGACTACTGCACTGGTTTTAACAATAATATTAGAAGTAATTTAGAATGGCTGTGGATGCCAATAACATCAGTGTTGGTACTGTGTTGTTGCAGGAAATTCAGATTGGAATTTCAAGGCCATTCAGTTATTTTTCAAAGTAATTAAATGAGTACCAACTGAAATACTCAATGATGGTGAAAGAGATGTTGAACTTGGTCTTCTACGAAACTTTGAAATTCACAAGTCCAACAACACTGCAAGAATTGTTATTTATACTGAACATAACTCCAGTTTTCTTTTGGACAGACTTCATGATAAGAATTTAAGTCTGTTTTCTTGGTGTTTAATGTTACAACCATACAATCTAAAACATATTCACCTTATTGGAAATGATATTATTATAGTGGACAGTTTGTATCACATAGCATGGCAACAGCAAATATGCAAGAAAACAAATGCAATGATTAAAATGGACTTATGGAAAAATTGATGATATGAAAATCATTGTGTGTTTGATATATTATTAATGTAACAATACAACATAATTAGGAAACATTGGAAGTTTTAATAGAAAGTAGAGATGCTTCTTAAAGATATATTTTCATTTTTTTAGCTGGAGGAGTTGGGATAGGCTTAGGGTAAATTATGTGTATATTGCTATTTTTTGGAACTTGGATTCAAAACTGGGAGAAAAATTAATTTTCAGTTTCATGAGGTGGCTTTTGTTTTAAGAGGTCAGAAAGTCACTTTTGGTAGTTGACTAAAGGCAGCTTTTCCAAGAGAGCATGTTGCTTCAGTTTAATTACTCAAGCAGCTACTTTGGAGGTTAGTTACTGAATATGATACAGAAACAGATGCTCAGGGGTCACTTGTAGGTTCAGTTCAGAAGAAGAGCAGTCATCCTAGCAGAAGGCAGATTTTGAGTACATGGAAATCTTCAGACTGTGGGAGTTGCTAGAACTCTCCAGGCCATCAGAGCTGGAAAATGTTTTCAGGCTATCAGAGCTGAAAAGAAGTGTTAAAGCTGTTTCAGCAGTCCAAGGAGAAGGGCTAGAAAGAAATACTTTTGTAAGAAATTAAAGGGTTAAGGAGCAATAATTCACTGGGATTGAGACGCTGTGAAAAAGGTCAAATCTTTCTTTTTGCTACATTTCTAAATTTATATAGCTTTGTATTTCATTCTTTTCATTTGTGTAATAAACTTGTGATCTTTTGTCAAAGGAGCATTGGTAGTTCCATGTGAATATATTCAGCAAATGACCACCAAACAGCAAAGATAAAACTCCTAAGCCAGTTTCACTCTGAGATTTGACTTGTCCAATAATACTATCAGCTGGTAGTCTAATGTCAGCTTAATCTTATTAAATGAAAGTGCGTGCATGAAAAGTTCATTGCTATACTCTAGCTCCTTTTTAGAACATTGAAGATAGAACAATACAGGCCCTTCAGCCCTTGATTTTGTGCCAACCTTTTATCTGACTCTAAGACCAAACTAACCTATCTATACACTCTTCACTTTACTATCAACTATGTGCCTATCCAAGAATCACTTAAATGTCCCTAATGCATCTATCTCCACTAGCATTGCTGGCAGTGCATTCCACACACCCACTACGCTCGGAGTGAAGAATCTTTATGGCACAGTGGCTTAGTGGTTAGCATTGCTGCCTCATAGCGCTAGGAATCCAGCTTCAATTCCAGCCTCAGGCGACTGTCTCTGTGAAGTTTGCACATTCTCCCCGTGTCTGCATGGGTTTCCTCCAGGTGCTCCAGTTTCCTCCCACAGTCCAAAGATGTGCAGGTTAGGTGAATTGGCCATGCTAAATTGCCTATTGTGTTCAGGGATGTGTAGATTAGGTGCATTAATCAGGAGTAGTGTAAACTAATAGGGTAGGGGAATGGGTCTAGGTGGGATACTCTTTGGAGGGTTGGTGTAGACTTAGAGTCATAGAGATTTACAGCAAGGAAACAGACCCTTCGGTCCAACGCGTCCTAACCTAATCTAGTCCCATTTTCCAGCACTGTCCCATATCCTGCTAAACTCTTCCTATTCATACATCCATCCAGGTGCTTTTTAAACGCTGTAATTGTACCAACCTCCACTACTTCAGCTGGCAGCTCATTCCATACACTTTACCACCCTCTGCATGAATACGTTGCCCCTTAGGTCCCTTTTATATCTTTATCCTCTCACCCTAAACCTATGCCCTCTAGTTCTGCATTCCCCCACCTCAGGGAAAAGACTTTGTCTATTTATCTTATCCATGCCCCTCATTATTTTATAAGGTCACCCCTCAGCCTCTGACGCTCCAGGGAAAACAGTCCCAGCTGATTCAGCCTCTCCCTGTAGCTCAACTCATTCAACCCTGGCAACATCCTTGTAAATCTTTTCTGAATTCTTTCAAGTTTCATAATATTGTTCCGATAAGAAGGAGACCAGAATTGCACGCAATGTTCCAAAAATGGCATAACCAATGTCCTGTACAGCCGCAACATGACCTCCCAACTCCTCTACTCAGTGCTCTGACCAATAAAGGAAAGCATACCAAATGCCTTCTTCACTATCCTATCTACCTCCAACTCTACTTTCAAGGAACTATGGGCCTTCACTGCAAGGTCTCTTTGTGCAGCAACACTCCCCAGGACCTTACCATTAAGTGTATAAGACATGCCCTGATTTGCATTTCCAAATGCAGCACTTCGCATTTATCTAAATTAAACTCCATCTGCCACTCTTCGGCCCATTTGATCAAGATTTCTTTGTAATCTGAGGTAACCTTCTATGTTGTCCACTACACCTCCAATTTTGGTGTCATCTGCAAACTTACTAACTATACCTCCTATGTTCACATCCAAATGATTTGTATAAATGACAAAATGTAGTGGACCCAGCTCCGATCCTTGTGGCACTCCACTGGTCACAGGCCTCCAGTCTGAAAAGCAACCCTCCACCACCACCCTCTTGTCTTCTACCTGTGAGCCAGTTCTATATCCAAATGGGTAGTTCTCCCTGTATTCCATGAGATCTAACCTTGCTAACCATTCTCCCATGAGGAACCTTGTCAAAAGCCTTACTGAAGTCCATTTAGATCATGTCTACTGCTCTGCCCCACTCAATGCTCTTGCTATTTCTTCAAAAATCTCAATCAAGTTCGTGAGACATAATTTCTCATGTGCAAAGCCGTGCTGACTATCCATAAATAGTTCTTGCCTTTTCAAATACATGTAAACCCTATCCCTCGGGATTCCCTCAACAGCTTGTCCACCATTGATGCCAGGCTCACCGGTCTATAGTTCCCTGGCTTGTCCTTACGACTTTTCTTAAATAGTGGCACCACGTTAACCAACCTCCAGTCTTCCGACATCTCACCTGTGACTATCAATGATACAAATATCTCAGCAAGGGGCCCAGCAATCACTTCCCTAACTTCCTACAGAGTTCTAGGGTACACCTGATCAGGTCCTTGGCATTTATCCACTTTCATGCGTTTCAAGACAACTAGCACCTCCTCCTTTCTAATATGGACATTTTTTTAAGGTGTCACCATCTATTTCCCCACATTCCATATCTTCCATCTCCTTTTCCACACTGATGCAAAATACTCTCCCCCAACTCCTGCGATTCCACACATAGGCTGCTTTGCTGATCTTTGAGGGGCCCTTTTCTCTCCCTAGTTACTTTTTGTCATTAATATATTTACAAAAAAACCCTTTGGATTCTCCTTAAATCTATTTGCCAAAGCTATCTCATGCCCCTTTTTTTTGCCTTTCTGATTTCCCTCTTAAGTATACTCCTACTGCCTTTATACTCTTCTTGTTGGGCCTAATGGCCTGTTTCCACACTGTAGGGATTCTATGAACCTACCTCTGATATCTCCCCTAAATCTTCCTCTAATTACCTTAAAGTTATACCCCATCGTGATAACTATTTCAGCCCTGGAAAAAAGTATCTGGCTATCTACTCGATCTATGCCTCTCCTCATCTTATTCACCTCTATCAAGGTATTTGCCATCCCTTCTTCACTCCAATGAGAAAAGCCCTAGCTTCCTCAATCTTGCTTCGCAAGACATGCCCTCTAGTCCAGGCAGCATCCTGAAAAATCTTCTCTGTATTCTCTGTAAAGCTTACACATCCTATAATGAGGAGAGCAGAACTGAACATAATATTTTAAGTGTGGTCTAACCAGACCTTTATAGAGCTGCAGCATAACCTCGCAGCTCTTAAACTAAATCCCCTGCTAATGAAAGCCGACACATCATACGCCTTCTTAACAACCCTATCAACTTGGGTGACAACTTTGAGGGATCAATGGACATAGTCACCAAGATCCCTCTGTTCCTCCACACTGCCAAAAATCCTGCCTTCAACCTTGTAAACTGCATTCAAATTCAACCTTCCAAAATGAATCACTCCACACTTTTCCAGGTTAAACTCCATATTCCACTTCTCAGTCCACCTCTGCACCCTGTCAATGTCCCATTGCAACCTTCAACAGCCCTCCACACTAACCTAACCTTTGTGTCATCAGCAACTTACTAACCCTCCCTTACACTTCTTCTTCCAAATCATTTATAAAAATCACAAAAAGCAGAGGTCCCAGAACAGATCCCTGTGGAACACCACTGGTCCTGAACTCCAGTGGGCGGCACGGTGGCACAGTGGTTAGCACTGCTACCTCACAGCGCCAGAGACCCGGGTTCAATTCCCGACTCAGGCGACTGACTGTGTGGAGTTTGCACGTTCTCCCCGTGTCTGCGTGGGTTTCCTCCGGGTGCTCCGGTTTCCTCCCACAGTCCAAAGATGTGCGGGTCAGGTGAATTGGCCACGCTAAATTGCCCGTAGTGTTAGGTAAGGGGTAAATGTAGGGGTATGGGTGGGTTGCGCTTCGGCGGGTTGGTGTGGGCTTGTTGGGCCGAAGGGCCTGTTTCCACACTGTAAGTCTAATCCAGGCTGAATACTTTCCATCTACCACCACTCTCAGTTTTCCATGGGCCAGCCAATTCTGTATCCAAACAGCTAAATTTCCGTATATCCCATGACTGCATGCTTTCTGAATGAGTCTATCATGGGGGACCTTCTCAAACATCTTGTTAAAAGCCATATGAACCATATCCACTGCTCTCCTTCATCAATATTTTTTGTCACATCCTCAGAATTCAATAAGGCTTGTGAGGCATGACTTGCTCCTCACAAAGCCATGCTGACTATCTCTAATCAAGCTTGCTTTTCCAAATGATCATAAATCCTGTCTCTCAGAATCCTCTCCAATAATTTGCCCACCACTGACATAAAGTGACTGGTCTGTAATTCGCAGAGTTATTCCTATTCCCTTTCTTGAATAAGGGAATAACATTTGCTAACCTCCAATCATCTCATATTACTCCAGTGGACAGTGAGGATGCAATAATCATTGCCAAAGGTGCAGCAATCTCTTTACTCACTTCCCAAAGCAACCTTGGGTATACCCCATCTGGCCCAGGGGACTTTTCTATCCTTATGTTTTTCAAAATTTCCAGCACATTCTCCTTCTTAACATCAACGTATTCGAGCATATTAGCCTGTTTCACACTATCCTCACAAATGACAAGATCCCTCTCACTGGAGAATACTGAAGCAAAGTATTCATTAAAGACCTCCCCTACCTCCTCTGACTCCAGGCACAAGTTCCCTCCACCATCCATGATCGGCCCTACCCTCACTGGCCATCCTCTTGTTTCCTCACGTAAGTGTGGAATGTCTTGGGGGTTTTCCTTAATCATAACCACCAAGGCTTTCTCATGTCCCCTTCCAGCCCTCCTAAGTCTATTCCTCAGTTCCTTCCTGGCTACCTTGTAAGCTTCTAGAGCCTGTATAACCCTTGCCTCCTTACCCTTTAATAATCTTCTATGTTCGTCTTGACTAGATGTTCCTCGTGGTAAAAACAATGACTGCAGATGCTGGAAACCAGATTTTGGATTAGAGTGGTGCTGGAAAAGCACAGCAGTTCAGACAGCATCCAAGGAGCAGGAAAATCGTGTTTCGGGCAAAAGCCCTTCATCAGGAATGCAGGCAGAGTGCCTGAAGGGTGGAGAGATAGATGAGAGGAGGGTGGGGGGGGGAGGTGGGGAGAAAGTAGCATAGAGTATAATAGGTGAATGGGGGTGGGGGATAAAGGTGATAGGTCGGGGAGGAGGGTGAGGGAAGGTAGCAAAGAGTAGAATGGGTGGATGGGGTAGGGATGAAGGTGATAGATCAGAGAGGAGGGTGGACTGGATAGGTGGAAAGGAAGATAGGCAGGTAGGACAAGTCATGGGGACAGTTCTGAGCTGGAAATTTGGAGCTGGGTTGAGGGGGGGGGGGGAGGGGAAATGAGGAAACTGGTGAAGTCCACATTGATGCCCCGGGGTTGAAGTGTTCCGAGGCGGAAGATGAGGCGTTCTTCCTCCAGGCATCGGGCAATGATGGAGCGACGGTGGAGGAGGCCCAGGACCTCCATGTCCTCGTCTGAGTGGGAGGGGGAATTGAAATGTTGGGCCACAGGGCGGTGTGGTTGATTGGTGCGGGTGTCCCAGAGGGATGTTCCCTAAAGCGCTCTGCTAGGAGGTGTCCAGTCTCCCCAGTGTACAGGAGACCCCACTGGGAGCAGCAGATACAATAAATGATATTGGTGGATGTGCAGATAAAACTTTGATGGATGTGGAAGGCTCCTTTAGGGCCTTGGATGGAGGTGAGGGAGGAGGTGTGGGCGCAGGTTTTGCAATTCCTGTGGTGGCAGGGGAAGATGCCAGGATGGGAGGTGAGGGAGGAGGTGTGGGCGCAGGTTTTGCATTTCCTGCGGTGGCAGGGGAAGGTGCCAGGATGGGAGGGTGGGTTGTTGGGGGGCATGGACCTGACCAGGTAGTCACAGAGGGAACGGTCTTTGCGGAAGATGGAAAGGGGTGGGGAGAGAACTATATCCCTGGTGGTGGGGTCCGTTTGGAGGTGGCAGAAATGTCGGCAGATGATTTGATTTATGCAAAGGTTGATCGGGTGGAAGGTGAGCATCAGGGAGGTTCTGTCCTTGTTACGGCTGGAGGGGTGGGGTTTGAGGGCAGAGGTGTGGGATGTGGATGAGATGTGTTGGAGGGCATCTTTAACCATGTGGGAAGGGAAATTGCGGTCTCTAAAGAAGGAAGCCATCTGGTGTGTTCTGTGGTGGAACTGGTCCTCCTGGGAGGAGATATGGCGGAGGCGGAGGAATTAGGAAAACGGGATGGCATTTTTGCAGGAGGTAGGGTGGGAAGAGGTGTAATCTAGGTAGCTTTGGGAGTCAGTGAGTTTGTAAAAAATGTCAGTGTCAAGTCGGTCGTCATTAATGGAGATGGAGAGGTCCAGGAAGAGGAGGAGGTGTTAGAAATGGTCCAGGTAAACTTAAGGTCAGGGTGGAATGTGTTGGTGAAGATGTTCCTCATCTCTTGTCATCCAAGGTTCCTTCACCGTATCATCCCTTCCTTGCCTCAGTGGGACAAACCTATCCAACACTCGCTGCAAGTGCTTCCTAAACAACCTCCACATTTCTGTCATGCATTTCCCTGATAATATCTGCTCCCAATTTATGCTTCATAGTCCAAGCCTAATAGCATTGTAATTCCCCCTACCCTAATTAAATACTTTCCCATACCGTCTGCTTCTATCCCTCTCCATGCCTATAGTAAAGGTCAGGGAGCTGTGATCACTATCACCAAATCACCAAAATCACTGAGAGATCTGACACCTGTCCTGGTTCCTTGCCAAGCGCCAAATCCAATATGGCATTCCCTTCTAGTCAGCCTATCTATATATTGAGTCAGGAATCCTTCCTGGACACACCTGACAAAATCTGCTCCATCCAAACTATTTGCACTAAGGAGATTCCAATCATTATTGGGGAAGTTGAAGTCACCCATGACAACAACCCTGTTACTCCTACTCATTTCCAAAATCTGCCCCTCACCTTCCCCCATCCGCTCCTCCTTGTCTCTGTTGCTATTGAACAGTCTATAGAAAACTCCAAATAAAGTGACCGTTTCTGACTTCCACCCACACTGATTCAATCGAGAAACCCTCCTTGACAACCTCCCTTTCTGCAGCTGTGATACAATCCCTTATTAACAATGCCACTCCCCCACCTCTTTTACCATCCTCCCTATTCCTTTTGAATAAACCCTTGACAAAAGCCATTGACAATCCCTGCTCTCTGCTCTGAGGGTGAAGTTATGGTTGCTGGAGGTGGCAGAAGGGTATGGTGCAAGAAGTTCAGTGAAATCACCTTTACTGAAGTGGAGACATCTACCAACTTCCTCCTGCTGAGTTCAGGCAGAAGATTTATTCCCTAAGCACACTGGGCAGATGTAAGAACATAAACCGTTGAACATTGAACAACCATTCCTACCCCTGTGATATCCAAGTCTCCGTAATGGCTACAACATCATAGTTTCAAGTGCTGTCCATGCTTTTTCATCACTTTTATTCTTGTCACTTCTTGCATTAAAATGGACACACTTTAACCCATCACACTGACTGCAACTTTGTCCTATCAACTGTCTATCCTTACTCACAGAACTCTCTGCACACTGTATCTGCTTGTTCACCAGTTACCCCATCCTCTGATCTGGAGCTGTGGTTCCCATCCCTCTACCAAGCTAGTTTAAACCCTCTCAAAGAGCTGTAGCAAACCTCCCGCCCAGGATATTGGCACCATTCCAGTTCAGGTGCAACCCACCCTCCTTGTACAGGTCCCACCTTCCCCAGAAGGATCCCAAAGATCCACATATCTGAAACCTTCCCTCCTACACCAGCTCTGCAGACATGTGTTCAGCTGCACTCGTTCTCTGTTCCTAGTCTCACTAGCCTATGGCACTCCTGAGATTATTACTCTGCTTTTTCTGACTTTTAGCTTCTAACCTAACTCCCTATACTCACTTTTCAGGTCCTCATTCCTTTTCCTAATTATGTTGTGGTACCGATATATAGCACGACTTCTGGTGGCTCACCCGCCCCCTTCAGAATTCTGTCAATACGATTCCTGACCCTGGCACCCAGGAAGCAACATACCATCTAGGGGTCTCGTTCACAGAATCTCCTGTCTGTTCCTCTAACTGTTGACTCTCCTATCACTGTTATTTCTTATCACTATTTCTTATGTTCTTCTGGTTTTATATTCTATTATCTACCCAGTGTGCTTAGGGAATAAATCTTCTGCCTGAACTCAGCAGGTGCAAGTTGGTAGATGTCTCCACTTAAGTAAAGGTAATTTCACTAAACCTCTTGCACCATAACCTTCTGCCACCTCCAGCAACCATAACTTCACCCTCAGAGCAGGGAGTGGATTACATTGTCAATGGCTTTGGATGGGATCATAGCCATGGTCTTTTCTGCATCAAGTTTTATTCAGACAGTAGCAGACAATATTTGCTTATTGCAACAGGGATGTTTCTTAGGCCTTAAGATAGCTGAATATGTTTCTGTCTTGCAGAGAAAAGCAGGTGGAGTGTGCATGTGACTTTGTGAAGATTTCAGGTTTCCTTGCGTGCAGAATGCCTTTGACTGAGAAGTTGATCTGTTTTCTAAACGGGGAGAGACTTCGGAGTGCTATGTTACAGAGGGATCTGGTTGTCCTCATTCATGAGTCACAGGTAATAAAGAAAATGAATGGAATGTTGGCTTTTATAGATAAAGAAATCGAATATAAATGTAAGGAAGTATTATTGCAAACATACAAGACATTGATGAGACTGTACCTGGAGGATTGTTACAGTTTTGGTCACTTATTTGAGGAAAGATGTAGTGGTATTGGAGGTGTTCAAAGGAGGTTCACTAGAATCATCCCAGAGACCGTACCTGGAGGATTGTGTACAGTTTTGGTCCCTTATTTGAGGAAAGAAGTAGTGTTATTGGAGGTTCACTAGAATCATCCCAGAGATAAGGTGTTTGTCATATGAAGAGAGGTTGAACAGTTTGATTCTATACTCTGTGGAACTTAGAAGAATGAGGGGAGGTCAAATTGAGGCGTTCAAGACGATAAAAGGCGGAGATAAAATAGATGTGGAGTGGGGCATTCGAGGACAAGAGATCATAGTATTAGGATAAGGGGTAGTAAATTAACAAAAAGAGTTGAGGAGAAACTACTTAAACAAGGGGTTGTGAATCTGTGGAATTCACTACTCCAAAGTGCAGTGGATGCTGGGACAATGGATAAATTTAAGGAGGAGTTAGACAGATCTTTAATTGATAATGGATTGAAGGGGTTATGGGGAGAAGGCAGGAAAATGGGGGCGAGGAACATCTCAGGCATGATCAAATAGTGGAGTAGATTTGATGGGCCAATTGGCCTAATTTTCCTATATCTTATGAACTTATGAGTGCGTACATGTTGCTTGTGAGTGTCATAATGTCTACTGTGAAATGCAATGCAACCAAAATGATGCACTCTCTCAATATCCAATTGATATGTAACTATACTCAGTGCATTTGGCAAGTAAGTGCCTGGAAACATGACAGCAGTCATGATATCTTCATTCAGTAATTCATTAAGCTTTCGGTATTTGAGCCACCTTAACTTACTAGAGGTATCTGATACATGCCAGGGGCCATCTTTTGATTACATGATTCATGACTCTGGTGTATAACTCATGCACACCTTGTCAGAATGCATGTCATGAATACTTTGCTGCCACACAGAATGACTTTGCAGATTATCAGATTGATTAAATAATGATTCATTCATTGGACCACTCTCAAGACACCCTGCAAAACTTAGCCAGGCATATGTCAAGATTCATGGTCATGTGCTAAATGCTGACCCGCCTTGCTATCATGAGGGCATAGCCCACACTATCTGTATGGCAACTAGCTGAAGAGGAGGAGGAGGAGAACGGAATGAGGAAAGGTTGAGGTGATCAAAACAGTCCCTTTCTAGTCAGTCACCAAACTGCAAAAGCAGTAAAGACAATCCCAGTGGCTCTCAGACCAAAGTCCCATGCTGTAAACCTCCCCCGTCACTGACCATCGCACTGTTCTCTTGATCACATTTCAAAATAAAAGCTAGCAAGAAATAAACATTCTAAATTAAATGTATGTATTTTTATTGGATGAAATAGTCATGGCAGTGCATTCCTTAGTGCATTCTCTATTGTGTGCCTTCGACTATCCTTGTACTCCTATGCGTGGATAGTCAAACAACTTCAGCACGGGTGCTGCACAGCTGCTGACTGTTAGTGGAGGTGTCTGCAAATAGCCTACAAGAATGACTTGAAACGGCTCTGGCCCTCGAATACTTGACATTGGGCTACACCGTGTCAGCATTGATGGTGACAGTCTGAGCTGGTTGCTTGCTGCACCAGCAATTTTCCTGAAGGGGCTTCCCTTCCAACACTTAGCCACTTAATTTTGTTAAAGGTTTCTTTCTGTACCAGATGAAGGCTACCTCCACATAGCCCCTGTTTTAGGTGGCACTGCTGAGGCTGCAGAACTGACAATCCTCTGAATAGGATGCCAAAAATAGCGGCAACTACTTCATTGGTTGCTGGCCATGAAATTCAGGGAGACTTCCTGCTCCAGGTAGAAAAATATCCTCCTGATTTCAGGCTGTCTGCTATCACTCAAATTCTGTTCTATTGCTCGAACAAGCTGTCATTCCAGCACCTAGCTGCTGTTGATACAACTTTATTACAAAGGGGAATGACAGTTACTGGCTGATTACTCGGTGCAGTACAATCAAGTAATACCTGGAGTTCACTTCATGGTACTCAAGATTGAGAACCTTGTTTTGTTTGGCATTATTCTGGATAAATGATCTGATCTCATTACTCCAGTTGAGATCTGCTAAGTTGCTTCAGTTGATGGGATTGAACCTGAGACTTTCCTATCTCCATAGCTCAGAATGATGTGCACTTAACACTGAATCTCAATAATATGCCAAAGAGCTTTGACAATGGCCATCAGCTAGAGAGACAGCAGAAGCCCTAAATCATCTAGCCAATCTGAAGCTGGCAATTCTGTTGAATGGCATACCACTGGGAAGGTGGTATTTGCTGCAGATACAACACTCACCCAAAGCCATAGGATTGTCTCTGGTTCTCATACCATAGGTAAAAGTGATGGTGGCAGGTGTTTGTATGGTAGGGATAGCGAAGTGGATTGATATCACTTTGTGCCTTTAAATGAGGGGATCCCCTCTGGAAACCTACAAGCAATTCCAACAGATTATTGTTGTCGTGCTACCTCCATGTGGAGCCCACTTTCCATCAATGGATGAAGATTTGTGCTCATGGGATGAGATTTTTAAGCAGGCATTAATTGCCCACTAATGAGGCTCAGTTGGCTACAGGGTCAGGTGGGAAGGAGGATAGGAATTAGCTGGAATCCCCACTCTCCACCCTACCTCCTGATTATGTGCTTCTCATAGCCAAATTCGCCACAGGAGGGCACAGGATTCTGCAAAATATCTTTTTGTTTTCCCTGGTATTGATTGCATGTTCACTGTTTAATAAACAATTAGTCCTAACAAAAATTTGTATTTTAAATGCATTCATGGGAATGAATGTATGTGCATTTTGGAGCACCTTTGTTGTAACTAAATATTGCTGTGGAATTGAAACAAATGATATATATCAATTGCTGCTTGGCCTGTAATGCATTAAAAGCATTGCTCTGATGAATGCTCAGACAATACATGTTAAAAACTTGATAATGTTGGATTTCAGCGGCCCTCATCCCTGAATGATGAGTGCTAGACATATTGGGCCTTGGGCCAAATTTAGTTGGCCCCCACCATGTTCACATTAGCAATGTCTGGTATCCAGATGAGTGAATTAGCTCATGGACCAGAATGTTGCATGGTAGGGATCGTGAAGTGGATTGATATCACTTTGTGCCTTTAAATGAGGGAATCTTCCCCCAACATTGGGATGGGAGACCGATGGATGAGAATTGAGGCTCAGGAGAGGAGGCCCAGTGAAAAATCAAGACAGGAAGCTGTGTAATTGAATCGGTGGTTAGGAGAATAAGCCATCGGGACAATTGGGCTTTGTGAGTTGTGGCAATTAGTCAAGAACACCAGCAGCTTACATTCATATAAATAATTTTTCTTTATTGATGCACATGACAGCCCAATCCTGCTTTTTCAGATTAAAATCTGTGATGGTGTTGACTGCCTCTAGGCAACCAGTTTAGGGTGAGTGACCCAAACAGTGTTTGGTCCTTTATTCACATGAAAAAATTCACATTCACTGTTTGAGGTGTGAGTAAAGGAGATTTTCCCTATGCAATATTCCATTTTGTGGTGGGCATACTTCCAGTTGGGAATGTGCTTACGTTTCCTGCCTGCCAGAGGGCATAAAATTGGGTGCCAAGACAGTGGTAAATGCTCATTACTTGTCTACACCTGCAGGAGTTTGACTAATGGTGGGAGAGCCATTAGGCATAATGGGGCATAATGAGCAGGAAGTCACTGCTACAAGGATCAATATGCAGGTCCACAAATGTTAAGGTGACAATACTCTATTCCATTGTGTTCACTGCCCTTCCGGCTGCCCTTGTGTTGCACCACTTTCTGTTTTGTGATCGTTCTAACCTGCCCTATCACTAATAATCTTGGTCAGGAGTCACACGACACCAGGAGT
This sequence comes from Hemiscyllium ocellatum, assembly GCF_020745735.1. NCBI lineage: Eukaryota > Metazoa > Chordata > Chondrichthyes > Orectolobiformes > Hemiscylliidae > Hemiscyllium > Hemiscyllium ocellatum. Next base: position 51,743,441 of record NC_083424.1, read on the forward strand.
CCAACAGGCTTATTTGAAATCACAAGCTCTCGAAGCACTGCTCCTTTAACTGATGATAACCTGGTGTCATGTGACTTCTGACCTTGTCCACCCTAGTCCAACACCAGCACCTCCACATCATATCATGGCAACAGGCCCTTCGGCCCAACACATCCATACTGACCCTCTGAAGAGTAACCCACCTAGACCCATTCACTTACCTTATTGTCCACATTCACCCCTAACTAATGCACCTAGCCTGCACATCCCTGAACACTCTAGGCAATTTAGTATGGCCAATTCACTTAATCTGCACATCTTTGGATTGTGGGAGGAAACTGGAGCATCCGGAGGAAACCCATGCAGACACAGAGAATGTGCAAACTCCACACAGACAATTACCCGAGGCTGGAATCGAACCCAGGTCCCTGGAGCTGTGAGACAGCATTGCTAACCAGTGAGCCACTGTGTGAATGAGTAATATCCTTGAAATTCCAGCATTTTTGGGAGGTTCTGCTGCCAGAGTCACAGGTGAAAACTGGATTAACATGCATGGAATTTCAGGGCTGCTAGTGTTCTGTGAAGTTTCTCCTCAGAGTAGTTTGTTTAGCTGAGTCAAGTGTTGTATTCGTTCTGAACAAGTTGAACAATCTGCCAAAACATCACAGAGTTAATGACTTCTTTTAAGCTTTCCAGCTCCACCATTTTTCTTTTAACCTTGATGTAATGACAGAATTTGAATGTAAATTTATGAACAGTGACTTCTTGCTTGAACTTTTTTTCACAAGGGAGAAGGAGATTACGAGGGAAAATGAAATAAGGACAGTCAAGCTCAGGATATAAATTTAAGCAAGCTATTTAACTTAGATTTTGTGAACCTCATTTGAGGATATAATTACCAAGTTAAAATACCTGAATCAAGATTCTTTTCCCCATCACAACTATTGTGGAGTCAAAAACTACAAATCCAGTAAAAACAGCCAACATAAGGTTGCCTCGATGCATTCAAAAATGGAAGACTTTTCCATTACTAAATAAACATGAAGTTGTGTTCTTTGAAGATAAAACATTTTCTGGAAATTTCATGGAGTGTGTTACGTGATCAACCCTGTTGTCAGAGTTGAATAGATTGCATTCTTATGCTACAGGTATAGTCCAATAATTGTTTGACAACAGTTCATTTTGATAAGAGTAAGAGCAACTGGGACAAAGTTATATGTTTATTCAGAAAAGGCAGAGTTCTGTTGTGCAAATTTAAACTTTGTGATTGCAAGTCAAATTCTCGATGTTAGAAAATTGCCAATTAAACAATTGCTTTAAAACTTAAAGATGATTGAGCAAACAATTTGGTTACTTTTTGCCACTTTCCTCTTCACCAAAAATACAATAAGCTTTTTCTGTTGTATGGAACCACACAACTGGTTATTATGAGTAGAATGTTATACCCCTTGGTGTAGGCCGAGGGAGGGGAGTATCTAAAAAATGTGTCATGGTAGTGGAATTTGCTTAACATCTGCCATCCCAATTGGTATTTCACCTCAATGGCAGGGTAGGCATTGAGTGGACTGATTGCTCTTTGCTAATTGATGTCCTTAGGTGGCCATTTCATAGCTGCTGAAGGGCCTCCCCCGGCCAACACTGGGATTTTCCTGCAGCAGTGAAGGCTCATGCCAAGTGTCCAGATGCCAGCAATGGCCATGCTGGATGGGAATGAGGTTTACTTATAGCTCTATTTTCAGAGGTACCCCAGGTATTCATCCCAAACCCCACATTGTAACAGTCCCTCTCCCTCACCCTGTCATAGCCTTTGTCTGGATTCTCATGTCTCCATGTTTTCAAGTGATTCCCTGCATACCCTGTTGTTGCCACTACTCCTAGTGGTGCTGCTGATTCAAGATAGGCAGCTCTGACAGACTCAAGTTCCTCTTAATTGTGGGAAGAAGTCTCAACTCAAATTAATAAAAGGAAGAAGACAATAAAATGGTTAAAAATCACACAACACTAGGTTATAGTCCAACAGGTTTAATTGGAAGCACACTAGCTTTTGGAGTGCCACTCCTTCATCAGGTGTTGGTGGAGGACACAATTCTAAGGCACAGAATTTATAGCAAAAATTTACAGTGTGATGTAACTGAAATTTTTCAATGTATAATTTCAGTTACATCTGTGCTTCCAATTAAACCTGTTGGACTATAACCTGGTGTTGTGTGATTTTAACTTTGTACATTCCAGTCCAACACCAGCATCTCCAAGTCATAAAATGGTTGGCGGCCTAACTCTAATCCTGAATTTTATGCTGGGGTGAGGAGCCCACGTTCCTGTGTAAACTTTTGGCTTGCTGTTCAACTACAGAAAGAGATAAAGAGCATCACAGCCTGGCATTACATATTGGCATATCCTGGCTGTGTTCCTTTCTCTAATCCAGGATGAGTAAGGCCATGGTGACAGGAATAGGCTATTCATCCCATCATGCCATTCTCATTCCATTACTCACAACTGATGTTTCTTTTCTCCATCTGGATGTTTTCTAGTTCTTCACACTCTTCACCTGAAAAAGCCTACTGACTTCAATTTTAAATATTTACATTGACACGAGCCTCAATAGATTTTGAGGGAGAGAGTTCCACATTTCAACTACCATCAGTTTTCTACAAGGTATAATTTTAATTTTTAAATGTTTCCCTTTGTCATGGACCACCGTGGCAGAAGAGATTGCTTTTTTCCATCCATCCTATCAACTCCTTTAATCATCTTAAGAACTTAGATCATCCTTAATCTTCTTTGCTTCAGGAAATATAATCGTAGTTTGTGTGATCTGCTCACCCTTTTAGTTCTGATATAATACTGATCAATTTACCCTGCACCCTTCAATATCAGTTTTATCACAACTGCTACTCAGCTGGCTGAGACTGGCTAACCAGCACACACTGGGGCTGAGGCTCCTCCAGAGTAAATGTGCTGAGCCACAAGCTTTTACTGATTTATAATCTGCAATTTCAATATGTGAAAATTGGAACTGGAGGAGTTGCAGGATCCATGTGAATTAATATTCCACTTTATCACAATAATGATTACACACCTGGTCATAAAACATAATTGTTGTGCGTTTGTGATGTGCCGTTTGCCACAACTCTTTTTGGTGTCTTGTTTTGTAACTGAAAAATGTTCTACAAAAACTTCACCATAATACTATTTACCTGGCGGAGTAGAATTGGGCAGTGGGGTGCTGAGGTCAGTAAGGAATCTTACCAATATTTATCGGTTTTATGTGATGGTTATAGCTTTCATTGGGAGATTTTAGTTGTTATGATAGGGTTAGTGTCCTAGTTACTATTAATAAAAACTTGCTTTATATTTCTTATTTATGAATTGAATTTAAATTCCACCAGCTGGTGTGGTGGGATTTGAACCCAGTGTCTTGTTGGGTGCTAAAGATGAGTTATATCAGACTCAAAATATTAATTCTATTTCTTTCTCTATAGATGCTGCTAGACCTGTTTTTCCAGCAAATACTGGTTTTATTTCAAACTTTCAACATCTACAATATTTTGTTTTTATTTGACATCTTGGTTCATCGTCTGACAACAGGATTTGAACACATTTCATTTATTATCAGATTACTTGGTTCTTTCAGATTAATTTTTTTTATCATGTTCTGAATCATTTCCCTTCCCTTTTCATTCTTGAAGAATTGTACTTTAACTGAGAATGTTCATGAGCATTAACAAAGTCCTGCCTTCAAAATTAACTACAGGCAAATGTGCAAAATGTATGTCGACTTGTCCTTATTATTTCTTTCACACCTTCATGTCCTTTTTAATGCAGCAAAGTCTAACCACATTAACCACATTAACAGCTAAATGGGAGCTTCACTGCTTTCACCATTAAAAAAAACATCTTTTATAACATGTAAACTAGAATTTAATTGCATGCCAGTGCAAATGTTTCATCGGTAATTCTCTTTTTTAAATTGATGTTCTCTCCATTTGGTCCACCTCCATGCTGAGTCTCCTGCTCTTACAGCTTTGCAAGTCAAGATATCAGAAGCACAGTTATTTTGTGACAGGCATTTCAAGGGTGGATCCACAATAAAGCACAGGCAAACTCACTCCATGGTTAAAACCATTACTTGCTACCTTTCCCTAATGAATTGAAGTCCTGTGTTTATATGAAATACACCTTTTGCAGTACAGCAAGGTAAATAAAATTTGATCAACTGCCAGGCAATGGGCTAAAGCATCAGATACACCTGGGACATGAATTTGTGTCAGCCAAGATGCAAAATGTGTGCTTAAACAGCTTAATTATTGGAACACAGAGTAAACTATTGACCCACATTACAGAATAATTGTCACTTTGCATTCCCATTCAAATCCTGATTTCAAAAATTCTCTGTGTGATTGACAAATACACCTTAGGTCAAACATTTTGTGGTAACAGAATACAGTTCGCGGACAACATGAAGAGATATTAGTAAACCCTGTTCCACTGTTTAAAGCCTGCTTGTTGACAGCAATTGTGCCGATGCTATGGTCACATGCTATCTTGCTTTTCCGATTGCAGGTGCAATTCTTGCAAGCAGAGATGCTGACAGTAGTCTCATATAAAGTGGGAAGTTTAATTTTAATGCTTAAATTGGTTACTGTCTTATTCAACCTTCAGGTAGGATGTGACAGTGTTTCAAGAGCATCTGTGACTGGAACCACAATGTGGATCCCTACCTCAATAGATTGTCCAACTACAGAAGGGTTGAGCTTCATCTGTTTCTGTGTGAGCTACACTCAGTATGTACCTATTGAAATTCTGGCACTGAATCTTACAAGAAAACAGGCAAAAACATTCTCAATTCAGATACCCTGTAGATGACATCATTATAATAAATGAAACAGGAGCTGACTACTGGATGCTCACAGGCAGTGCAAAATAGCATACATTTCCCTAGGGTCTTCTTTTCCTTCGGTCTGTCATATCTGAAATGGCATTGGGAACAAATGCTGTCCTGTCCTCTTTATAATGAAGCCCTCATACTCTGCAGGTTAGAAATACTATCAATAATATTCAGTAAAATGTAGCAAAAAGCTAATATTATTATTTCTTATTCTTTTCTCAATGTCATTTTTCTACAAGAGAAACACCCTTTAAACTGGGTCATGTATTTCTTTAGATTAGTAAATGAAATCATTGTTTATGAAAAACATTGCAAGAATTATAGCTGAACACTCTCAGAATTATTACAGTGATATTTAATCATTCATAAGTGCATGGCACTGCAGTCCGAGGGTCCTTGAATACCATTGATATCCAGATCAATTTCCCTCATCCTCACTCCCAATCCATTCAACACTTTTTCTAACATTCTGCTGCAAATTATTTATGGGGAAATGGTGGCAGCAAGCCAAGTTTCACAGACCAGTAGATGGACCAAAAAAAATCCTTTATTTGAAAGTACAGCAGATCCACAAGAGAGCACAGCAAGAGGGTGAGTGTATTGAGCAAAAGACAGGAGAGCTCCACTTACCACTGCGTGCTTCAGCAGTCAGCTTCTTGTCATGACGGGCTGTTTTGTGTACACACACTGTTAAGAGTGCCTCCCTATCCTTCACAGCAGCATCAGTGCCTGCCGGGGGAGGAAGCCAGGATCACTGCAGTAGTGTCGAAGACAGATCCCAGCAGCTAGCAGCACTCTTCTTTTTCCCTTTCTTCTCCCTGGTTCCTCCAGAATGTGTATGGGTGTGATTTGATTAGAGTGCAGTAATCAAGCTGTCGTGTCTGTGTGTGTGTGTGGAAGGAATGGGGGGTGGGGTGGGGGATGAATGAGGGGGGCGTGGGTAGGTCCACGCCAACACCAGCCACAGAGCTAATATTCGTTTTGACAGGAAGGCTTGAGCAGTCCTTGCTGAGACCCACTCACAGCAGCTACAGTAGCACAGCTGATCTGTTTGAGGTGCGCGCTTACAGAAAATCACAATGTCCCCCGATTGGCTGCCAGTGGAGGATGCTGTCTGGACTGCCATTACTACTGGCAAATCAATTGCTTGCTGCCTGCTCCATAGCTGTTCAGGGAAAAGGGGAGTATTTAGAAATGATAACTACAATCGTTCAGTATTTCTATCCTTAGTTAATACGACACCTGAACCAACAAAAATATCACATAGGTGTGAATCCCTTTGATGATTAAAAGTAACAATGGGTAAAACAGTGTTAGAACCCATCTTGTCCAAGTATTGTTAGCTTTTTATCTGGGTGGTGCAGTGTATACTGGCATCCTCTCGCTGTGAGCAGGACTGACATTCCAGTAAGGCAGAAAAGCACAAAGCTGTGTCTGTTAGAAACACATTGCCAGCATGGGGGATATTTTTCCCAATTATTCTACTGTTTGGCTTTGCTCCATGCTGTTGATTCATAATAAAAAGTTCCAGTAATGTTTTACATCGCTGAAGTGTATCTGTGTGATTTCTGGCTGATGCCCTGAATAGCTGTATTGCAAAGCTGATGGGAAAATTTTCTGCTTAGTAGTACCCCTTTTATAAATCTCAAAATTGCCATTGATATAATTTTATTTTTCTCTTTGTCTTGTGGACAGCACAGATCCACACTCCAATACAATCAGAACCTCCATTTGAGGTTTGGCAGACTGTGCAAATTGCTTCAGCTCTTGCACGCCCTTAGGCTCAGGTTCATTCCCTAGTCATTATTGCCTTTAAATGCGGTATTGTCATGTTTGCACTCCTGGTATGTGGGTCCTTTCCAATCTCCCAGTTGTTGCCATTAAGGGGAGCTATGTGGAACTGTGGAGAAACAACAACAACTTGCATTTATATAGTGCTGTTGACATGGTTAAAGATCCCAAGGCATTTCATAGGAGCATTATCAAGCAAAATTTGACATTAAGCCACCTAATTAGAGCAGATGTCTATTTGGGTCAATTTGTGCTGTTGCTCCAAAGACTTGACCAGCTTCCTGCTGAAACTGCAATGGAAATTCAAAAGATGGAAGCACGAAAAAATAATTGGAAGATTGCAAAGATCTCCAAATATTGTAGAGCTGCTGTAGGCTATTAGAGATAGGGAGAGCAAGGCCAAAGAGGGACTTGGGAACAAGAATGAGAATTTTTAAATTTAGGCCTTGTCGAACTGGGAGCCAATACGGATCATAGAACATGCGGCATGAAAGGGAATTGATGCAAGTTAGGGCAACAGAATTTTGAAATAGCTCAAACTTGGGAGGTTGGCCAAGAAAACATTTGAATCATCCATTTGAAATTAACAAAGGTGTGAATGAATTCAGCAAGAATTGAGCTGAGGCAAGGATGATATCAGGTCATGAAAGAAATGAAATAGATGATCCTGATAATGTAATATAAGATAAGTAACATAAACTTTGTTTTAGTTTATTGCAACACAAAGTGTGTGAAGTTTTGTTCATCCTTCGATAGTTATTGGGAAAAGGGATAGTACACCTGGTGCCTCATTGTGGGAAGGGCACTAGCATAGGTACATTATGCTATGGGCAGCATGGTAGCTCAGTGGTTAGCACTGCTCCCTCACAGCACCAGGGACCCGCGTTCGACTCTAGCCTCGGGCGACTGTCTGTGTGGAGTTTGCATGTTCTCCCCGTGTCTATGTTGGTTTCCTCCAGGTGCTTCAGTTTCCTCCTACAATCCAAAGATGTTAGGTGAATTGGTCATGCTAAATTGCCCGTAGTGTTCATGGATGTGTAGGTTAGAGGTAAGTGTAGAGTAATAGGCTTGGAGAATGCGTCTGGGTGGGTTACTGTTTGGAGGGTTGGTTTGTTGGGCCATTTGTTGGGCCAAATGGCCTGTATCCACACTGTAGGAATTCTATGATATAGAGACACTTGAAACATCAGGAATGGTTGATCTTTCTACTGTTTGAGGTCTTAGACAAGAAATTTTCATGGGTCATTGGGGATGTTGCATTTCTTCATGGCTGAGTTTGATCCCAGCCACACAAGTGCTTCGCACTGCTTAAAATCAGGCATTTAAATAGGTTTAAGGGAATGCAGCCTGGGAGCTGGGGAGAGGATGGGGGCATGGTAATGGATGGAGTGGAGAGTGTGAGAAGAAAATGCAATTTACATCCATGATGCTTTGACTTCTAAGGTGAAAATGTTAGTGAAGGTTTGTTTTTTGAGGTCATTTGGTAAGTTACTGTATCTATTCAAAGAAGACAGAGAGGTTGGTCACCTGTACATAACCTGCAAGAGCTTAAGGGCCTACTGTTCCATCTAGATCTGCAAGATGACCAACAAATATGCCATAAGCTGCAGAAATTAAAGCCTCTGCAAACTACGAGAAGAAACCCATTTCCATGAAGGATTCACTCAAAATGTGTTTGAAGTGAGACCATTTCTCATACTTCCACCTCACCAAGAATTTGAGAAACTCAAATTCAACAAAAAGGTCAGAACATTGTCGGTTTTTACAACAAGTCGTGCAGTTTCACATGAGGACAAGGATGGTGCTACCAGTGGTCAATAGACACATGGCTGTGTTGATTTCTATGTGACTTGATCAGTCCAGACAGCAATGAGTTATATAGTAAATGTCACCCAATGCATCATTAATGTATATTTCTTCGTACGCAGCCCCTCAAGACCAAGGATGATTTTCTTTTCAACTCCAAGCTAAATAAACAGTCCAATTCTGGATCTTCTCTCCCCACCACAGGTAGACCAGGCATGTTTGAAGAAGTGGGTGGGTAGGGTGTTTGGATTTCTGCCCACACACTCCACTGTTTGTTCTTGGTCTCCACCTAGAGATGCTTGAAACAGTTGGCACCTTTGGAAATGATTCTTCTTCTGTCTGGGCAGTCTTGGACAAGAAATTTTCATTGGTCACTGGGAATGTTGCATTTCTTTGAGGCTGAATTTGCTGTTCCCAGCCACACAAGTTCTGAACTTTGAATTCTGGGCAATTAGGGATGGGCAATAAATGCTGACCTAGCTAAAGATCCTGTGAATGAATAAAAAAAATGTTAAAATGACCTTCCTGTGGTGGAAAGCAGGAAGTTCCCTTTCTACACTTGATGCCTTTTCTTGAAGATGATCACAATTTACAGCATCCACTTTACTTCTTCCAGAGAGATGAGGTCATGTATTTGTGCTAAGAATGCTTTTCTACTATATTTCAGAACAAATTATATCAGCGCCAATGGCCTTATTGGTCCTCAGCTGTTGGATGGCCTTTTTAACATCAGGTCAGGCTGGTGTTATGCTGAGGTTATTATGGATAGCATGCTGTTAGATGTGGTCAAGGCCACTCATGTCAAGGATGATTGAGGAGAAGTGCTCTTTCCAATGACCACTGATTGGACCTCTTTCCTTGATTCCTTCATTCCTAGCTCCATTGAGGTAGGACCTTTGGTGCTTGGCCCATAGAAGGTCCTGACTGTGCTGAAGAATCAACAGACATTATTGTTGCTGCTGATTGCTGAATTTCCAGTGCTTTTTCTACTTATGTTCTTTGGATTGTGAGTTTTCTTTGTTAGACCTTAGCCTCAAAATGTCTGTTTACCTTTTTTCTTTTCTTCAAAATTTGGATGTGCTCCCACTTCAGGTGTACCTTGTACTTGGCATTTAGTAGCTTCTAGGTTGCCTGGTCGTTCTGTTCAAACCAGTCTTGATATTTGCTAGTTGAGAAATCAGAGTCTCCTTGCAAGCATTGTTGGTGATGAATTTGATGGCAGACCACACATTGTGGACATGCTATGGTTCTTGTTCATTGGAACTTGAAAGACATGCAGCCACTAGAAACATTGTGGAGAGTTTGTAAGCAATGATTTCCCTCCCAAAATCACTTGGGAAGAGCTCTGCATTCACTGCAACAACATCATCTTGAGGAGACAGCTATTTCCACTGGGAACCTAGGCTTTCTTGGGAAGGAGGAGGAGGAGAAAGTGGAGGAGGCAGGAAGCAATTTGGAACCCTTCATTCCAGAAGGACTGTCTGAGAGCACCTGCTCTGACTGTCCTACCCTTTAGGAGTCCTTCACCACTATGGACACTGTTCCCCGACTTACCATCCAACTAAAATGTCGCATCAGTGTCATCTTGGTCAGTGGCCTATATTAGAAGCTGCTACCATCCAAAAATAAATCAATTTCTTTAAACAGCAATGAATTAACGACCTTCTGTATTTCTTTTAGTGCCACTTTTCCATGTTCCTTTGCCTGTTGCAGTGCTCCTATGCAGTGTTACGCCAGTAGATGCAGTGTGCCTGCTGACATTTAGTGGGTGAGACCACTGATGGTCTTGCAGTACAGTATCAAGCATCTCTGTACATAAAAGACCTAGCTTCGATGGCACCATCTTGTCATTGGAGGTAGTAGTCTGGACCTCAGAGAGACAACAGCAAGTGCAATGACAGTGGTTGGAACATGAATCCTGTCACCCTGATCATGCTCAAAAGTGCCACAGTTGCACCACTTTTTGTATAAGAGGCAGCAGCAGCTCTCTTTCAGTCACTGAAACTTCCATTTAACGACAACAGAAGGCCCTTAAGAGCTGAAGATGAGCTGGAATATGTGCTAACCTCTCATACTCTGCAGCCTCTGACAAACAGCCAGCTAGCCAGTAATGTGAATCATATTCATCTGCACACAGTAAAACAGGGAAATAAGATGGCAGCACAAAATCTGCATTCTGCCTGCCTCAGCAGGATAGATCGCAATTCATAATCTCCATGCTTGAAAATGCATGCAAAATTTAGATCCAATTGTTTACTTTTTTTATATCAAAACTGTGCCTTCTGAATGTGTCATATTCTTAAAGCATCTTTAAATATTCCAATTAGTCGACTCAGAGCTTAAATCTACCTCAGTGGAATGAAGGTCAGACCGTTTCTAATCATGGGCGCATGATTCTGAATTCAACATTACCAGACAGGCAGTGAAGTTTAAATAATCTCCAAAAATTACTATTTCTGAGCTCCAGCTATAATATGCTGTTCAAGTCAAAACCTGTCTGTTTTCAAACTAAATGATGCCATTTTGAAAGCAGTTGTTTCTCAGGCATACTGGATACATGGATTTGACTACTCTCTCTATATTAGACATCTTAGCTTTTATTCTGTGTGTGAAGCCCCGAGCTAGCTTGAGTTCCTCCTTCTGCATAGCTATCCATAAACTGAGTGCCCAGTCCACTGAACATTTCTTGTTGTGCCCTATCAGCTTTCTACAATAACCTGCCCTCAAAGTCAATTCTGCACAAGAACTAGCACTTCAAGTTCATTATGACCCTTCATCAAAGTTCTGATGAAGAGTCACTGATCTGAAATGTTAATATTAGGAGAAAAGGACTTATGCTTGAAATGTCAACGCTCCTGCTCCTTGGAGCCTGACCTGCTGTGCTTTTCCAGTGCCCCACTTCTTGACTGAAACGTTAACATGTTTGTTTCCACAGATACTGCCTGACCTGCTGAATATTTCTAGAATTTTCTATTTTTATTTCCGTTCTCCAACATCTGCAGTATTTTGTTTTTATTCAATTGTGTAGAAATTTATCTTGATAAATATTGTAAAATGGACAGGATCACATCAACTGCCTGTTCAGTGGAATTTATTGGATCTGAATGTCACATGGGGAGTATAAAAAGCAGGCTTTGTGATCCTATTGAAGGTAAACCTCTAAGCCGTAGAGGTTCTTAGAACAAAGGTAGTTAAATGGAGGTGATCAAAACAATGAGGGGCTCTTGGTGTCAATCTCTGACATGATGCTTCCAAGGATGAAATTAAATAACAGTGCATCTTCAGGAAAGTGGGTTTGGAGTGACATATTTTCAACACCTAAAATGTTGTATCATTTTGACGGAGGAGTAGTAAGAAGCCACTGTTTTAAGTGGCAAACGTGTCAGTACTCACAGGATGCAGTTTTAAGATGACGGACAAAGGAATGAGAGACAATATGAGAGTATGTTTTATTACCTATTCAGTGATGTCTAAAAGAGTGGTAGAAGCAGATTCTTTGTAACTTTTAAAATATAATTGTATTAGTGTTTCATAAACAAACACTTATGGGGCTACAAGAAAGAGTAAAAGAAAGAGACTAATTGAATAACTCCATCAAAGAGCCAGCACAGATACAATGAGCTAAATGGCTTCTTTTTGTCCTATATTGGAAAAGCTGAAGTAGTCCTTTTTAGAGATGGTTGGGAGGCATTTGGTGAAGACATTCAAAATCAGTAAGGGCCTGTTCAGAGTAAATAGAGTGAAACTTAGTGGAAGAATTGAGTTTAATTTAGATAAGTGTGAGGTGCTGCATTTTGGAAAGGCAAATCAGGGCAAGACTTATACACTCAATGGTAAGTTCCTAGGGAATATTGCTGAACAAAGAAATCTTGGAGTGCAGGTTTATGGTTCATTGAAAGTGGAGTCACAGGGAAGTAGTATAGTGAAGGAGGTATTTGGTATGCTTGCCTTTATTGATTGGTGCATAGAATTGGTGCAGAATATGCGACATTGATTTGGCCATTATTAGAGTACTGCATGCAATCCTGGTCTCCTTCCTAATAGGAAGGATGTTGGGAAACTTGAAAAAGTTCAGAAAAGATTTGCAAGGATGTTGCCAGGGTTGCAGCGGGCTGCAACATGAGGCTGAAGACCGGGAAGGTTTTTTTCCCTGGAGCATTGGAGGCTGTGATGTGATCTTACAGAGGTTTATAAAATCATGAGGGGCATGGATAGGATAAATAGGCAAAGTCTTTTCCTTCGGGTGGGGGAGTCCACAACTAGAGGGCATAGGTTTAAGGTGAGAGGGGAAAGATACAAAAAGGGACCTAAGGGACAACTTTTTCATGCAGGTGGTGCATGGATGGAATGAGCTGCCAGAGGAACTGGTGGAGGCAGGTATAATTACAGCATTTAAAAGACATATGGATTGATCTATAACTAGAAGCAGTTTAGAGGGATATAGGGCTAGATTTATATAAAATACCAGCTCACCATGGACAAATTGGACTGAAGGGTCTGTTTCTGTGCTGTATATCTCCATGTCTTTAATTGGGGACCAGGAAACATTGATATATCCAACAATACTCAAGAAGCTTGAATACACCCAGGATGAAGCAGTGCACTTTAGCAAAATTATATCTACTGCCTCAAATGTTCACTCATGCACCATCGGAGGTGAGCGTACCATTTAAAAATGTGCTACCGCAACTTGTCAAAAGTCGTTCAGAAGGACTTTCCAAATCCTTGACTCCTGCCATCTAGATAGCAGGTTCATAGGGACAGCATTATTTGCATGTTTCTACCAAGTCACAAAGCACCCTGAATTGGAACTATATCACATTCCTTCACTGTCACTGGGCCAGAATCCTGAAATTCCCTTCCTAATAGCACTGTGAATGTACCAACTCCTCATGGATAGCAGCAGTTCAAGAAGACAGATCACCATCACCTTCTCAAGAACATTTAGGGATGAGAAACAAATGCTGGCATAGGCATTGATGCTTACATTGAAAGCATAAAAAAGTAAATGACATTAGATCCAACTTGAGGAAAAGCTTTTTTGGTATGCATGTGGTTAGTATCTGAAATACACTCCCTGAGAATGTGCTGGAGACAAATTAAGTCACAGGTTCAAAATGGAATTGGATTATTTTATAAAGAGACAAAAATGCAGGGATGTGGGGAAAACACGGGCAGAGATTAGCTGAGTTGCTTTTAGAGTCATAGAGTCATAGAGATGTACAGCATGGAAACAGAACCTTCGGTCCAACCTGTCCATGCCGACCAGATATCCCAACCTGATCTAATCCCACCTGCCGGCACCCGGCCTATATCCCTCCAAACCCTTCCTATTCAGATACCCATCCAAATGCCACTTAAATGTTGCAATTGTACCAGCCTCCACCACATCCTCTGGCAGCTCATTCCATACACGTACCACCCTCTGCATGAAAACGTTGCCCCTTAGGTCTCTTTTATATCTTTCCCCTCTTATCCTAAACCTATGCCCTCTAGTTCTGGACTCCCCGACCCTAGGGAAAAGACTTTGTCTATTTATCCTATCCATGCCCCTTATAATTTTATAAACCTCTATAAGGTCACCCGTCAGCCTCCGACGCACCAGGGAAAACAGCCCCAGCCTGTTCAGCCTCTCCCTGTAGCTCAAATCCTCCAACCCTGGCAATGTCCTTCTAAATCTTTTTTTAACCCTTTCAAGTTTCACAACATCTTTCCGATAGGAAGGAGACCAGCATTGCATGCAATATTCCAACAGTGGCCTAACCAATGTCCTGTACAGCCACAACATGACCTCCCAACTCCTGTACTCAATACTCTGACCAATAAAGGAAAGCATACCAAATGCCTTCTTCACTATCCTATCTACCTGTGACTCCACTTTCAAGGAGCTATGAACCTGCACTCCAAGATCTCTTTGTTCAGCAACACTCCCCAGGACCTTACCATTAAGTGTATAAGTCCTGTTAAGATTTGCTTTCCCAAAGTGAAGCACCTTGCATTTATCTGAATTAAACTCCATCTGCCATTTCTCAGCCCATTGGCCCATCTGGTCCAGATCCTGTTGTAATCTGAGGTAATCCTCATCGCTGTCCACTACACCTCCAATTTTGGTATCATCTGCAAATTTACTAACTGTACCTCCTATGCTCACATCCAAATCATTTATGTAAATGACAAAAAGTAGAGAACCCAGCACCGATCCTTGTGGTACTCCATTGGTCACAGGCCTCCAGTCTGAAAAACAGCCCTCCACCACCACCCTCTATCTTCTACCTTTGAGCCAGTTCTGTATCCAAATGGCTAATTCTCCCTGTATTCCATGAGATCTAACCTTGCTAATCAGTCTCCCATGGGGAACCTTGTCGAACGCCTTACTGAAGTCCATATATATCATGTCTACTGCTCTGACCTCATCAATCTTCTTTGTTACTTCTTCAAAAAACTCAATCAAGTTTGTGAGACATGAGTTCCCACACACAAAGCCATATTGACTATCCCGAATCAGTCCTTGCCTTTCCAAATACACGTACATCCTGTCCCTCAGGATTCCCTCCAACAACTTGCCCACCACCGAGGTCAGGCTCACTGGTCTATAATTCCCTGGCTTGTCTTTATCGCCCTTCTTAAACAGTGGCACCACGTTTGTCAACCTCCAGTCCTCTGGCTCCTCACCTGTGACTATCGATGATACAAATATCTCAGCAAGAGGCCCAGCAATCACTTCTCTAGCTTCCCACAGAATTCTCGGGTACACCTGATCAGGTCCTGGGGATTTATCCACCTTTAACCGTTGCAAGACATTCAGCACCTCCTCCTCTGTAATCTGGACATTTTGCAAGATGTCACCATCTATTTCCCTACAGTCTATATCTTCCATATCCTTTTCCACAGTAAATACTGACGCAAAATATTCATTTAGTAGCTCCCCCATTTTCTGTGGCTTCACACAAAGGCCACCTTGCTGATCTTTGAGGGTCCCTATTCTCTCCCTAGTTACCCTTTTGTCCTTAATATATTTGGAAAAACTCTTGGATTCTCCTTAATTCTATTTACCAAAACTATCTCATGTCCCCTTTTTGCCCTCCTGATTTCCCTCTTTAGTATACTCCTACTTCCTTTATACTCTTCTAAGGATTCACTCGATGTGTCCTGTCTATATCTGACATATGCTTCCTTTCTTTTTCTTAACCAAACCCTCAATTTCTTTAGTCATCCAGCATTCCCTATACCTACTAGCTTTTCCTTTCAACCTGACAGGAATATACTTTCTCTAGATTCTTGTTATCTCATTTCTGAAGACTTCCCATTTTCCAGCCGTCCCTTTACCTGCGAACATCTGCCTCCAATCAGCTTTCGTACTTTCTTGCCTAATACCATCAAAATTGGCCTTTCTCCAATTTGGAACTTCAACGTTTAGATCTGGTCTATCCTTTTCCATCACTATTTTAAAACAAATAGAATTATGGTCGCTGGCCCCAAAGTGCTCCCCCACTGACACCTCAGTCACCTGCCCTGCCTTATTTCCTAAGAGTAGGTCAAGTTTTGCACCTTCTCTAGTAGGTACATCCACATACTGAATCAGAAAATTGTCTTGTACACACTTAAGAAATTCCTCTCCATCTAAACCTTTAATCCTATGGCAGTCCCAGTCGATGTTTGGAAAGTTAAAATCCCCTACCCTATTATTCTTACAGATCCCCTACCCTATTATTCTCACAGATAGCTGAGATCTCCTTACAAGTTTGTTTCCCAATTTCCCTCTGACTATTAGGGGGTGTATAATACAATCCCACTAAGGTGATCATCCCTTTCTTATTTCTCAGTTCCACCCAAATAACTTCCGTGGATGTATGTCCGGGAATATCCTCCCTCAGCACAGCTGTAGTGCTATCCCTTATCAAAAATGCCACTCCCCCTCCTCTCTTGCCTCCCTTTCTATCCTTCCTGTTGCATTTGCATCCTGGAACATTAAGCTGCCAGACCTGCCCATCCATGAGCCATTTTTCTTGTCATTGCTATGATATCCCAGTCTCATGTTTGCAGATAGCTGACACATACATGGGCTAAATAGACTCCTGTGCTGTAAACACTGTAATCCCGTCTATAATTCTATGATTCTAGAGTATTAGCTATGAATAATCAGTTATCTTAGCCCTCCCTCCTACAATTTCTCCCAACCATCTCCTGAAAGCATCAACACATTGCTAGGATGGATGGATGCAGGGTTGCTGGCTGCCTCTTGGTACCTTGGGGAGCTTAAGAAACAAGTTTAATCCTTGTTCTCCCGGATTCAATGCATGAATATTATTTAGGCTCACAGATAAGTCTCAAGATAATTTCTCTTAGATTTGGATAATTGCCTATTGAATATTAGAAAAGGAGGGCACCTCAATCTTATTGATTGTGCATTGTTTGTTATTTAGGAACTCAAGGATGATACTTGTGCCCTGGAGGAGCTCAAGCTGTTGCTCCTTGAGCAACAACTAGTGTTGCTGCAGTTGTCAGCAAGCCTCAGAGCTACATTCATAATCACTTTTCAGCAAGTAGTCTCCCCGTAGCCTAAGACTTGACAGAAGGAGAGGAAATGGATCACTGCCAGACAGAAAGGGGAAAACAGGCAGCAGTTTCCTTGGTGCATCTTGCTGTCAGAACAGTATTCAGTTCTGGTTCATGGTACAATTGATGATTCCTCTTGGAAGGACAGGCAGAGCCGAGTCCAGGCACCAAAGATGGTTCGGGGTAGAGGGCTCAATGGAAGTTCATTGTGGACTTTGGAGATTTTCTTTTAACAAGCCTCTCGTAAATTACATGATTGATGGTAACTGCTTGCTTTGCTTAGACCTTTGCTTTTTTTAAAAACACTGCCTGGATTGATGAGGTCCTTCTTTTATCTGGTTCAGTTGGACGGAAGCTTGCTAAGAACACGTTACCTTGGAAAAAAACCTGTTCAGAACAATTTAATTTTGAAGAAATCTTGCTGTTCACTGATCCCTCTCATTTCTGAAAACAAAACCCACTTCATGTGTTCAGGGTGAAATCTACTTGTTCTTCTGAAAGAGTAATTGAAGAAATATCTTAAGATTGTATTTTCAGATTAAGCTGTGCCTGTAAGACTTCAGAGATAACCATGATTAGCAACTTGACCTCATATGCCATAGTCGCAGAGCAACTGATTCTGCCACATTTTATATGTTATCCTTTTACTTCCATGAATAACGCTTTGGTCAAAGTACTTTCTTTTTCAGAAGGCCAATCTCTACAGAGAAATCTGTTTCTCTCATATGCTCTTGAATAATATGTGCGTTTATGTTTATTTTTGGGAATGTATAGAGGGTAAACATTTTATGCTTTCCTTTACTGACTGTGTCTGTTAATGTATGTTTATTGAATAAATTTTGTTTTGATAATAAACCATAGTTGTGTTTATTAAGAAACCTAGTTGATAGATCTTTTTGATCTAATGTACATAATACTGTCTATTTAATTGGATCGTCTTGTAACTGGGAGAAGTATTTTTGTTTTATGTTGTGACCTGAGGTGTAGCGGGACTAAAGTAATGGTGTACTTCCCCAGTCTCGATCATAACAGAGGTCAGAAAACAGTCATTGTAGGAAATTCTATGGAGAATCATCCAGTTTCTCTGTGACTACAGACGTGGTTCCAGTTTGCCTTTTTAATATCAGAGACAAAGATGTTATTGAGCAGCTTTAGAGCATCCTAAATTGCAGTGGGTGAGATTGTGATAGATATTGCTACCATTGACATCGGTAGAAAGAGGAGTGAGATCTTGCTGAAAGTTTCTTTAAAACTAGGAAATAAATTAATAAGCAGGGCCTCAAAGTTAGTGTAGCAACGCGCGACTGCTCAAGTAAAGCAAAAGTATTAAAAAGGAAAGCCAGAAATACAAGCACAGCAACTAAAATAAACAGGACAAAGAAATTGGCCAAAAAAGGGAATACCTCATATATGCCTTAGCTGAGGTATTCCCAGTATACATTGCTTTCTGGCTGGATCAAGACCTTGGAAAATTCTAGAAGTTGGCCAGGAAAGTATAAGAAGCCAACCCTGGCAGGGCTGAAGGGAACCCCCTACTTTCCTGCTTATCCAGAGGCTTTTGTGGACACAGCAAATACAGCGAGAGAGAGAGAGAAAGAGAAATAGAGAGAGGAGTGGACCCAAGAATGTGATGAACCATGACGGTTAGGAGCATCTGGGAAGTATTTAAGTTTCTAAAGACTTGTGTGATTACAAGCGGAGTTTTTAAAGTTAAAACTGTAAAGGTTTAATTCTTAATAAAAACCAAAAGAATTGCAAATGCTGGAAATCAGAAACAAAAAAATAAAAATTGCTGGAAAAGCTCAACAGGTCTGGAGCATCTGTGGAGAGAAATCAGAGGTAACATTTTGGGTTGAGTGACCCTTCCTCAGAACCTTGGGAAAGGGTCACTCAACCCAAAATACTAACTCTAAACTGTTTAGTGATGTCTAGAGGTGAATGCATGACTGTGTTTTATTGGTATCTGAAATTTATATAGAAAAAAAGTTGTCATTCACTTTGGAAGAGTTTAGAAACATACAGAATCCTATGTTTAGGGACTGAGTTTCTTTAACCAACCCTCCTGTTGTTTTCTAATCTAGCCATAACTGCTTCTGTTTTCTGTGTTTCTGTCTCTACCTTAAACATTCATGTGTTGAGTGATGAAGGTTCTGAAGAAAAAGATACAATAGACCAGGGTTGGAGAGTAGAGTGAGAACAATCTCAGTACACAGAACAGAGCTATCGCTCCAAAGACTAATAGCACATTGGGTCTTCAGGTGGCGTAATTCTGGTAGAACCCAATGAATAGGGGGTGGAGGTCGGGGTGAGGGTGGGGGCAGGGCATTGAATACAACAATTGTGGGACAGACTACATAAGATACTGGTGAGTGTAATTTATTTTATTCATTCTCAGGATGTGGCTTTCACTGGCTAGGCCAGAATTGTTTCTTCTTCTAAATTGCCCATGAAGAATAGCAGTCGAATTTTCAAGGTGATGAAAAACAAATGAGATTTCTGGACTAGTGCAAACAGTGAAAGTAAGAAACCTCAGTGAAAGTACTGATACTAGGCCTGTAAATGACTAAAAAGGATGGTCAAGGCAAAAACTCTTTCTCATCACATTTTAACAAGGTACTTGGATGTACACTTGAAGCACTGCAACCTACGTGTAATGAAGCAAGAGCTGGCAAGTGGGATTAAACTGGAAAGCTCTTTTCTAGACTTACCTGATTGTTATTGAATAACAATCAAAAAGAAGAACTTGACTCTTTCTTCACTTTCATAATCTTCGAATGCCTTGCAAATTGGCAAGCTCTTACAGCTGTCTTGCACAATCAGAAACTATCACCTTCTTTCTCATGCAGGTCCTGTGATATGGTCTTGTGCCTATCCCTTTGGGCAGCTCTGTTTGACTGAACACAGCACTCCTTTGTAGTGCGTTTGTTCCTCTCCAGAAATAAACACTCAGTTAAATATACGAGGAAGCACCGTTGGTGCTAAGTTATTAAAGCAAAATATCAACTGGGCACAGTCTGGTGTAAACGCAAGTGCATCGAAAAACATTCATAGAGTCATAGAGATGTACAGCAAGGAAACAGACCCTTCGGTCCAACCCGTCTATGCCAACCAGATATCCTAACCTAATTTAGTCCCACTTGCCATCACCTGGCCCATATCCCTCCAAACCCTACCTATTCATATACCCATTCCAATGCCTTTTAAATGTTGCAGTTATACTAGCCTCCACCACATCCTCTGGCAGCTCATTCCATACACGTACCACCCTTTGCTTGAAATAATTGCCCCTTAGGTCTCTTTTATATTTTTACCCTCTCACTCTAAACCTACACCCTCCAATTCTGGAATCCCCTACCCCAGGAAAAAGACTTTGTCTATTTAAGGTTTGTGCGAAGATTTGTAGCTCGGGTGCTCGTTGTTGTGGTTCTGTTCGACGAGCTGGAAGTTTTTGTTGCAAACGTTTCATCCCCTGACTAGGAGACATCATCAGTGCTCTGGAGCCTCCTGCGAAGCGCTTACATAGAACATAGAACATAGAAGGATACAGCGCAGTACAGGCCCTTCGGCCCTCGATGTTGCGCCGACCGAGTCCTACCTAACCTATACTAGCCCAATAACTTCCAAATGCCTATCCAATGCCCGCTTAAATGAACATAAAGAAGGAGAGTTCACCACTGATACGGGCAGGGCATTCCATGAACTCACAACCCGCTGTGTGAAGAATCTACCCCTAACATCTGTCCTATACCTACCACCCCTTAATTTAAAGCTATGTCCCCTAGTAACACCTGACTCCATTAGCGGTAAAAGGTTCTTAGTATCTACCCTATCTAAACCCCTAATCATCTTATACACTTCTATCAGATCTCCCCTAAACCTTCTCTTCTCCAATGAGAACAGCCCCAAGTGCCTCAGCCTTTCCTCATACGATCTTCCTACCATTCCAGGCAACATCCTGGTAAACCTCCTCTGCACTCGTTCTAAAGCTTCCACATCCTTCCTATAGTATGGCGACCAAAACTGCACACAATACTCCAGATGAGGCCGCACCAGAGTCTTATACAACTGCAACATGACCTCAGGACTCCGGAACTCAATTCCTCTGCCAATAAAGCCCAGTACACCATATGCCTTCCTCACAGCACTATTTACCTGGGTGGCAACTTTCAGAGATCTGTGTACATAGACACCAAGATCCCTCTGCTCATCCACACTACCAAGTAGCCTACCATTAGCCCAGTAATCCATCATCTTGTTATTCCTACCAAAGTGAACGACTTCGCACTTAGCTACATTGAATTCCATTTGCCACATTTCCGCCCAGCTCTGCAACTTATCGATATCCCGCTGTAACCTACCACTTCCTTCCTCACTATCCACAACTCCACCGACTTTTGTGTCATCCGCAAACTTGCTTACCCAGCTTTCAAGTCCTTCCTCTAGATCATTTATAAAGATAACAAAAAGCAATGGTCCCAAAACAGATCCTTGTGGTACACCGCTAGTAACTGCGCTCCAAGATGAACATAATCCATCAACTACTACCCTCTGTCTCCTTCCAGCCAGCCAATTCCTAATCCAAACCTCTAATGTATCCTCAATGCCATACCTCCGAAGTTTTAGCATTAGACTACCATGGGGAACCTTATCGAACGCCTTACTAAAATCCATATACACAACATCTACTGCTTTACCCTCATCCACTTCCTTAGTCACCTTCTCAAAGAACTCAATAAGGTTTGTGAGGCACGACCTGCCCTTCACAAAACCATGCTGGCTATCCCTGATCACGTTATTCCTACCCAGATGTTCATAAATCTTATCCCTTACCATTCTCTCTAAGACTTTGCCCACCACTGAAGTCAGACTCACTGGCCTATAGTTACTAGGGCTATCCCTACTCCCTTTCTTGAACAATGGGACCACATTCGCTATCCTCCAGTCCTCTGGTACTATTCCCGTTGACAATGACGACATAAAAATCCAGGCCAATGGCTCTGCTATCTCCTCCCTAGCTTCCCATAGGATCCTAGGGTAAATGCCATCAGGCCCAGGAGACTTATCTATATTCATCCTTTCCAATATTCCCAAAACCTCTTCCCTGCATATTTCCAGGGCATCCATTCTAATTATTTGTGATTCCATATTCACATCAGCAACAGTGTCCTGTTCCTGAGTGAATACTGATGAAAAGTACTGATTTAATGTCTCTCCAATCTCCTCCGCCTCCACACACAACTTCCCACTACTATCCTTGACTGGACCGATACCTACCCTAGTCATCCTTTTATTCTTGACATACCTATAGAAAGCCTTTGGGTTTTCCCTAATCCTACCAGCTAAAGACTTTTCATGTCCCCTTCTCGCTTTTCTTAGCTCCCTCTTTAGCTCCTTCCTGGCTACCTTATAACTCTCAATCGCCCCTACTGAACCTTCACGCCTCATCTTTACATATGCCGCCTTCTTCCCTTTCACAAGGGACTCCAATTCCTTACTAAACCACGGCTGCCTCACAAGGCCCTTTACACCATGCCTGACTGGTACATACCTATCGAGGACACACAGTAGCTGCTCCTTGAACAATCCCCACATCTCATTAGTGTTCTTCTCTTGAAGCCTGTTTTTCCAATCCACACAACCTAAGTCATGCCTCACTGCATCATAATTTCCCTGCCCCCAGCTATAGCTCTTGCCCTGCGGCGCACGATTATCCCTCTCCATCACTAAAGTAAAAGTCACCGAGTTGTGGTCACTGTCCCCGAAGTGCTCACCTACCTCCAAGTCTAACACCTGGCCTGGTTCATTACCTAGAACCAAATCCAATATAGCCTCCCCTCTTGTTGGCCTGTCGACATATTGTGTCAGGAAACCCTCCTGCACACATTGTACAAACACCGACCCATCTAATGAACTCGAGCTATAGCTCTCCCAGTCAATATCTGGGAAGTTAAAGTCCCCCATAACAACCACCCTGCTACCTTCACTCTTTTCCTGAATCATCCTCGCAATATTATCCTCTACTTCTCTAGGACTATGTTTCTTCCGGTATTTATAATGGTCGGTCCTTGCCGCTTCCGGGTGTCAGTTTCAGCTGTTCGCTGTAGTGGTTGGTATATTGGGTCCAGGTCGATGTGTTTGTTGATGGAGTTTGTGGATGAATGCCATGCCTCTAGGAATTCCCTGGCTGTTCTCTGTCTGGCTTGCCCTATGATAGTAGTGTTTTCCCAGTCAAATTCATGTTGCTTGTTGTCTGAGTGTGTGGCTACTAGGGCTAGCTGGTCATGTCGTTTCGTGGCTAGTTGATGTTCATGTATGCGGATTGTTAGCTGTCTTCCTGTTTGTCCTATATAGTGTTTTGTGCAGTCCTTGCATGGTATTTTGTAAACTACATTAGTTTTGCTCATGTTGGGTATCGGCTCCTTTGTTCTAGTAAGGTGTTGTCTGAGCGTGGCTGTTGGTTTGTGTGCCGTTATGAGTCCTAAGGGTCGCAGTAGTCTGGCTGTCAGTTCTGAAACGCTCCTGATGTATGGTAGTGTGGCTAGTCCTTTTAGTTGTGGCATGCCCTCGTTCCGTGGTCTATCTCTTAGGCATCTGTTGATAAAGTTGCGCGGGTATCCGTTTTTGGCGAATACCTTGTATAGGTGTTCCTCTTCCTCTTTTCGCAGTTCTGGTGTACTGCAGTGTGTTGTGGCTCTTTTGAATAGTGTCCTGATGCAGCTTCGTTTGTGTGTGTTGGGGTGGTTACTTTCATAGTTTAGGACTTGGTCTGTGTGTGTTGTTTTCCTGTGTACCCTTGTGGTGAATTCTGCGTTCGGTGTTCTCTGTACTATCACGTCTAGGAATGGGAGTTGGCTGTCCTTTTCTTCTTCTCGTGTGAATCGGATTCCTGTGAGTGTGGCGTTGATGATCCGGTGTGTTTTTTCTATTTCCGTGTTTTTGATGATTACAAACGTGTCATCGACATATCTGACCCAGAGTTTGGGTTGAATTTGTGGTAGGGCTGTTTGTTCTAACCTTTGCATAACTGCCTCTGCTATGAGTCCCGAGATTGGTGATCCCATGGGTGTTCCATTGATTTGTTCGTATATCTGACTGTTGAATGTAAAGTGTGTGGTGAGGCACAGGTCCAGTAGTTTAAGTATGCCTTCTTTGTTGATAGGTTCCGCCTCCTGTTTTCTGTTCTGTATGTCCAGTAGATTGGCTATTGTTTCTCTGGCTAGGGTTTTGTCAATCGAAGTGAACAGTGCCGTCACGTCGAATGAGATCATGGTTTCTTCTTTGTCTATGTGTGTATTCCTGATGGCGTCCAAGAATTCCTGTGTTGATTGTACGGAGTGTTTGGATCCGCTGACCAGGTGTTTCAGTTTCTGTTGTAGTTCTTTGGCCAGTTTGTATGCTGGTGTCCCTGGTAGTGATACTATGGGTCTGAGTGGGATGTCTGGTTTGTGTATCACTACCAGGGACACCTACACCTACATCTATCACTACAAAGAAGAAACCATGATCTCATTCGACGTGACGGCACTGTTCACTTCGATTGACAAAACCCTAGCCAGAGAAACAATAGCCAATCTACTGGACATACAGAACAGAAAACAGGAGGCGGAACCTATCAACAAAGAAGGCATACTTAAACTACTGGACCTGTGCCTCACTACACACTTTACATTCAACAATCAGATATACGAACAAATCAACGGAACACCCATGGGATCACCAATCTCGGGACTCATAGCAGAGGCAGTTATGCAAAGGTTAGAACAAACAGCCCTACCACAAATTCAACCCAAACTCTGGGTCAGATATGTCGATGACACGTTTGTAATCATCAAAAACACGGAAATAGAAAAAACACACCGGATCATCAACGCCACACTCACAGGAATCCGATTCACACGAGAAGAAGAAAAGGACAGCCAACTCCCATTCCTAGACGTGATAGTACAGAGAACACCGAACGCAGAATTCACCACAAGGGTACACAGGAAAACAACACACACAGACCAAGTCCTAAACTATGAAAGTAACCACCCCAACACACACAAACGAAGCTGCATCAGGACACTATTCAAAAGAGCCACAACACACTGCAGTACACCAGAACTGCGAAAAGAGGAAGAGGAACACCTATACAAGGTATTCGCCAAAAACGGATACCCGCGCAACTTTATCAACAGATGCCTAAGAGATAGACCACGGAACGAGGACATGCCACAACTAAAAGGACTAGCCACACTACCATACATCAGGAGCGTTTCAGAACTGACAGCCAGACTACTGCAACCCTTAGGACTCATAACGGCACACAAACCAACAGCCACGCTCAGACAACACCTTACTAGAACAAAGGAGCCGATACCCAACATGAGCAAAACTAATGTAGTTTACAAAATACCATGCAAGGACTGCACAAAACACTATATAGGACAAACAGGAAGACAGCTAACAATCCGCATACATGAACATCAACTAGCCACGAAACGACATGACCAGCTAGCCCTAGTAGCCACACACTCAGACAACAAGCAACATGAATTCGACTGGGAAAACACTACTATCATAGGGCAAGTCAGACAGAGAACAGCCAGGGAATTCCTAGAGGCATGGCATTCATCCACAAACTCCATCAACAAACACATCGACCTGGACCCAATATACCAACCACTACAGCGAACAGCTGAAACTGACACCCGGAAGCGGCAAGGACAGACCACTATAAATACCGGAAGAAACATCAAAGAAGCGCTTCGCAGGAGGCTCCAGAGCACTGATGATGTCGCCTAGCCAGGGGACGAAACGTTTGCAACAAAAACTTCCAGCTCGGTGAACAGAACCACTACAACTTTGTCTATTTATCCTATCCGTGCTCCTCACAATCTTATAAATCTCTATAAGGTCATCCCTCAGCCTCCAATTCTCCAGGGAAACAGCCCTAGCCTATTCAGCCTCTTACTATAGCTCAAATCCTCCAACCCTGGCAACATCCTTGCAAATCTTTTCTGAACCTTTTCAAGTTTCACAACATCCTTCCGATAAGAAGGAGACCGGAATTGCATGCAATATTCCAAAAGTGGCCTAACCAATGTTCTGTTCAGCCGCAATATGACTTCCCAACCCCTGTACTTAATATTCTGACCAACAAAGGAAAGCATACCAAACACCTTCTTCACTATCCTGTCTACCTGCGACTCTACTTTCAAGGAGCGATGAACCTGCACTCCAAGGTCTCTTTGCTCAGCAACGCTTCCTAGGACCTTACCATTAAGTGTATAAGTCCAGCGAAGATTTGCTTTCCCAAAATGCAACACCTCGCATTTATCTGAATTAAACTCCATCTGCCACTTCTCAGCCCATTGGCCCATCTGGTCCAGATCCTGTTGTAATCTGAGGTAACCCTCTTCGCTGTCCCACTACACCTCCAATTTTGGTGTCATCTGCAAACTTACTAACTGTACCTCTTATACTCGCATCCAAATCATTTATGTAAATGACAAAAAGTAGAGGACCCAACACTGTTCCTTGTGGCACTCCACTGGTCACAGGCCTCCAGTCTGAAAAACAACCCTCCACCACCACCCTCTGTCTTCTACCTTTGAGCCAGTTCTGTATCCAAATGGCTAGTTCTCCCTGTATTCCATGAGATTTAACCTTGCTAATCAGTCTCCCATGGGGAACCTTGTCGAATGTCTTCCTGAAGTCCACATAGATCACATCTACCATTCTGACCTCATCAATCCTCTTTGTTAGTCCTTCAAAAAACTCAATCAAGTTTGTGAGCCATGATTTTCCACGCACAAACCTATGTTGACTATCCCTAACCAGTCCTTGCCTTTTCAAATACATGTAAATCCTGTCTGTCAGGATTCCCTCAGCAACTTGCTGACCATTTACATCAGGTCTATAGTTCACTGGCTTGACCTTGCCACCGTTCTTAAATAGTGGCACCACGTTAGCCAACCTCTAGTCTTCTGGCACCTCACCTGTGACTATCGATGATACAAACATCTCAGCAAGGGGCAGAGCATCCACAGAGTTCTAGGATACACCTGATCAGGTCCTAGGGATTTATCCACGTTTATGCGTTCAAGGCATCCAGCACTTCCTCCTCTGTAATATGGACATTTTTCAAGATGCGATTGTCTATTTCCCTACATTCTATATCTTCCATGTGCTTTTCCACAGTAAACACTGATGCAAAATACTCGCTTAGTATCTTCTCCATCTCCTGTGCGTCAACACAAAGGCCACCCTGCTGATCTTTGAGAGGCCCTATTCTCTCCCTAGTTACCCTTTTGTCCTTAATGTATTTATAAAAGCCCTTTGGATTCTCCTTCTTTGCCAAAGCTATCTCATGTCCCTTTTTTTGCCCTCCTGATTTCCCTCTTAAGTATACTCTTGCGGCCTTTATTCTCTTCTAAGGATCCACTCGATCTATCCTGTCTATACTTCATATATGCTTCCTTCTTTTTCTGAACTAAACCTTCAATTTCTTTCGTCATCCAGCATTCCCTATACTATCAGCCTTTCTTTTCACCCTAACAGGAATATACTTTCTCTGGATTCTTGTTATCTCATTTCTGAAGGTTTTTCCAGTCGCCCCTCTACCTGCCCTCAATCAGCTTTTGAAAGTTCTTGCCTAATACTATCAAAATTGGTCTTTCTCCAATTTAGAACTTCATCTTTTAGATCTTGTCTATCCTTTTCCATCACTATTTTAAAACTAATAGAATTATGGTTGCTGGCTGCAAAGTGCTCCCCCATTGACATCTCAGTCACCATACTTTCCAAGAGTAGGTCAAGTTTTGCCCTTCTCTCATAGGTGCATCCACATACTGAATCAGAAAATTGTCTTGTACACACTTAACAAATTACTGTTCATCTAAACCCTTAACACTGTGGCAGTCCCAGCCTATGTTTGGAAAGTTAAAATCTCCGACCTTGACCATCCTACTATTCTTTTTAGATTAGATTTACAGTGTGGAAACAGGCCCTTCGGCCCAACAAGTCCACACCGACCCGCCGAAGCGAAACCCACCCATACCCCTACATTTACCCCTTACCTAACACTATGGGCAATTTAGCATGGCCAATTCACCTGACCCGCACATCTTTGGACTGTGGGAGGAAACCAGAGCACCCGGAGGAAACCCACGCTGACACGGGGAGAACGTGCAAACTCCACACAGTCAGTCGCCTGAGTCGGGAATTGAACCTGGGTCTCAGGCGCAGTGAGGCAGCAGTGATAACTGAGATCTCCTTACAAATTTGTTTCTCAATTTCTCTCTGACTATTAGGGGGTGTATAATACAATCCCAATAAGGTGATCATCCCTTTCTTATTTCTCAGTTCTAGCCAAAGAACTTTCATGGGCATACACCTTATCAAAATGCCACTCCCCTCCTTTCTTGCCTCCCTTTCTGTCCTTCCGGTAGCATTTGTGTTCTGGAACTTTAAGTTGCCAGTCCTGTCCATCCCTGAGCCACATTTCTGAGATTGCTATCATCTCCCAGTCTGATGTTTCTAACGATGTCCTGAGTTTATCTACCTTCCCTGTTAGCCCTCTTGTGTTGAAATAAATGCAGTTTAACTTATCAGTCCTACCTTGTTCTCTGCTTTGTTCTAGCCTGCCCTGACTGTTTGACTTGCTCCTTTTCCCAACTCTACCAGTCTCAGATTGATCTCTTTCCTCACTATCTCCCTGGGTCCCACCCCCCCCCCCCACCCCCCACCCCCACTTTACTAGTTTAAATCCTCCCGAGCAACTCTAGCAAATCTCCCTGCCAGTAATTTAGTCCCCTTCCAATTCAGGTACAATCTGTACTTCTTGTACAGGTCACTTCTATCCCAGAACTGATTCCAATGATCCAAAAATGTGAATCCTTCTCCCATAACCAGCTCCTCAGCCATGCATACATCTGCTCTATCCTCCTATTCCTACCCTCACTAGCTCGTAACACTGGGAGTAATCCAGATATTGCTACTCTTGAGGAACTCCTTTTTAAATTCCTGCCTAACTCTCTATATTCTCCCTTCAGAATCTCATCCTTTTCCCTTCCTAAGTTGTTGGTTCCAATGTGTACAATAACCTCCTGC
Organism: Hemiscyllium ocellatum; assembly: GCF_020745735.1. Lineage (NCBI taxonomy): Eukaryota > Metazoa > Chordata > Chondrichthyes > Orectolobiformes > Hemiscylliidae > Hemiscyllium > Hemiscyllium ocellatum. The sequence goes on from NC_083424.1 coordinate 51,772,554, forward strand.
TGGGCCCTCTCCCCTTTGAGAATATACTGCACCCTCTCTGAGACATCCTTGATTCTGGCACCAGTGAGGGAACACACCATGCATGACATATTAAAATAAATGGATCGGTTTTTATTGAGGATTGGGAACTGAGAATTTGTCTTGCACATGGTATGGCACTGAAGTGAAATTCTGGTGAATAAAGGTCACTCTACTTTGACATTGCTGGGGCACTGCATTTAACAGCCAAACGTCCATCATTGCCCTTCCCACTCAAAATCGAGTTGCCCCGCTGCAATACTATACTGGGTGTGGAGTTAATGCAGGGTGGAACATCCATGCCTAATTGGGAGGAACTCCAACCATGGGGAGTTGGCTGGCAGCCCTGTATATCCAGCAGCACCAGAACTGAGTAATGGTCACTGCTGGGATTACAGGCAGATTCTGAGGAAGAGGTGGCATGGAACCCAGACATCAGGTAAATCTGAGATGGTGATATGAGTGCTGGCTTTTAGGCTAGGGTGAGGTGGCTTAGGGCACAGACATATGGCACATCCGCCAAGTAAGTGCCATCTGCCTGCCCAGCAGCAACCCCAACAGTGACCTCCAACTTCCCTTTCCATCTGTGGTAATAGTTGTTGAGGATGAATCTTACATGGCTGTTATTTGATCTTGTAATTAAGGGTCTCAGAAGATCCTATTAGCTGATGGGCTGCCTGATACCTTCCCCAGTCACTGTTAAATGGAAGACTCATCAGGATAGATGGGAAGCATCTTTGGATGTACCAGCATGGGGATGTTAAATACAGCCTGGGTCAAGCAGCTTTTTGTACAAGATGATTTTTCTGTTCCAGCTGTGCTATTGGGACACCCCCACATTTAGCATGAGTGACGCAGCTTTCATGCATATTTCATAAAGTATCAAATAATATTTGTTCAAGGGTTTGTTTTAAGATTTTCTCAAGGGCTACTTTTGAATGTCAAGGGCTACTTCTTGGCTTTCAGGGTTTTTTTATTCTCACTAACTCATTATCAGGTGATACAGTCACGTCGTAACCATAGCTTCTCTATTTATGTAGGTAGAACGGGTACTGGGACTCATCCAGAAGCAGAATTAGTATAACTCATCGATATCCTCAATAATAATCAACTCTCCATTGAATTTAAAGCTACAACACACAAGGAAAACATTAACTTCTTAGGCACCACAGCATTTAATTGACACAAGACATAAGTTAACAACAGAAGTTTTTTTTGAAGATAACTGAAATAAACAAAATGTCATCACCCAAACACACCTTTCATAAACAGATGAGGATATAGCTAATGCATTTCCATTGCCTATGCACAAAGCTAGAATATTTCAGCGATGATGTTAATACCCTTTTTACTGCACCTTACATCTCAATCTCAATTTTAAATACAACAGTTGGGACAATTTTCATTACAAGAGCATCGACTGCAATTTTCTCCTTAGAGTACTTGTTATACTTATGCAGCTTATTCAGAGGTTTCACATTCATTTGCAAGGAATTTGTTCTCTCAGTAGTTTTGAGTTTTCCCAGCCGCAACTTAGCTGAATATTCCTTTGCTGTCAGATTTTAAAATGTTCCTTCTTTCCAGCCACCCCCATTGCCACTGCAGCATCCGTCTCCCCCACTCCTTTGCATCATTCTTACGCCCTTCCTCACCATTTTGGAGCAACCTCCTCAACACTCCATTGACCTCAAGCCTTAGACGAAGAAGACAAACCTCCCTATTCTAGGACAAAGGCCACCCACTCCTCCACCTAGGCTCACTAGCAAACTTGTCAGCAGCAAGAAAAAAAACAGCCTGTGCTTGGTGGTGCAGCTCCTCACTAATCTGTCCTATATGGGGGGGGGGGGGGAGTCTTTTCTTTGATTGGTTGTTCCTCCATGTTTGCATTTTCCTGTCTTCCTTGGGGCGTTCTAGACCAGATGTACTTATTATTTAATGTATTTTGAATGCTATATCTCATGGACATTTTAGCAGCATAAACAGATCTAGCAAAAGGGTCAGCTGCTTGAATCTGTTCAGTGAAGACTAGGAGACAATCAGAGAAAGTAGGAATGGGCTGGTCTCTCACTAGAGAAAGGTGGCTGTGGTTATTTAACCTGAGATTCGCTATGTGTGATGTGAGGTAGAAGTTGCAAAAGAGACACCTTCATCATAACCTCAGCCAGTGCAGGAATTGAAACCATGGTGTTGGTGTCACTTTGCATCGCAAACCAGCCTTCAACTGACCTCCCGCCCATAAAAGGAAAATAAAACACAGCAAAAACAGGAAATCATAAAGTGAAATTATCTTCCACATCATCTTAATGTTCTGTTTTCTTAGTTTGGTTGTCCATACCTTCTGTTGCCAATCCAGCTTAGTCAAGAAGAACATTAATAACTAAGATTCTCATTAGCTAATATTAGTAACAGATCTACCCTCTATTGAGATGAGGTAGGAGGTCTTGTCACACAGTGGTAGTGTCTTTACTTGGTGTTAGAATTTCCAGCTTCAAATCTCATATCAGGACTTGTTGGCCATGGAAGGGCATTCAGGTTGAACATATCACACAGGTTGAATATTAACCTGGAATTCCTTCCAGTACACGTAATGGTAGATGGTAAGAGTTGGAGAATCTCTTGGTCAGCCATCCTGCAAAAGACAGTGGCAAACTACTGCACTATCTTGTCTCTGAATATGGACAATTCCAATGGAAGTCCTGGCTCAATCCCCAGAAACACAAATAAGAGAAAAGACAAACAGATAGTGAGATACGGCAGTAAGACATCTCTTTGAACTGAAGTTGAATCAAATTGTCTCAGTTAATTGAATTAATAAGCATTTGAATAAAAAGATGTCTAAGGTATATAAGCAAGCCAATTCTGCAAACGTGAGTGATCAGGTAGCTAGTTGGGCAGTGGTTCAGTGGTTTGCACTGTTGCCTCACAGCATCAGGGACCTGGGTTTGATTCCAGCCTCGTTGACTATCTGTGTGGAGTTTGCACATTCTCCTCTGTCTGCATGGGTTTCCTCCAGGTGCTCTAGTTTCCTCCCACAATCCAAAGATGTACAGGTTAGGTGATTTGGCCATATGAAATTGCCAATAGTGTTCAGGGGTGTGTGCATTAGTAAGGGGTAAAATGTATAGTAGAATAGGGGAATGGGTCTGGGTGGGTTACTCTTCAGAGGATCGGTGTGGACTTGTTGGGCTGAAGGGTCCGTTTCCATACTGTAGGGATTCTAGATTCAATATTCTAAAGTGGATTAGGAAAGTAGATTAACAAGTATGTCAGTAGAGAAGCAGTGGCAAATGTTGTCAGAAGGGAATTAGATGTTTATTTAGAAAGGAACAATGTACAGGTTTATGGGGAAATAATGGGAGAATTACACTAAATGAGATATTCATTCGGAAAACCCACACAGACATGATGGGCTAAATAGTCTCCTTCTGTGCTGAAACAGTTCTGCTTTGTATGTAAGTTTACTCACTGAGCTTGAACGTTTGTTATTCTGTGAAGTATTTTGTGTCTGTCTTTGCAATTGAAGACATAAAGAAAATATTGGAAGTACAGCAGACCAAAACTCTAGGGAGATTAGGAACTGAAAGTAATTAATACTCAAGGGTATTAATAGTCAAGGGTTCTGGGGAGCAGACAGGAAAGTGGATCTCAGACCACAGTCAGACCAACCATGATTTTATTGAACGGTGGAGCAGGCTAACAGGGCTAAACAGCCTATTCCTGCTCTTAAATCTTATATGACTACATAATTCCTATGATTCCAATGATTTTTTTAAAATCTTTTTGCAGCCATGCCTTGGAAATAAATTTGAAATTGTTGGATTCTTCAGCATAAACTTGGGACAGGTGCCAACTGAAAGCTAAGAGCTGAGAGAATCACAGAACTTTACAGTACCAAAAGAGGCTTCTTGGCCCATTATGACTGTGAAGACTCTATGAAAGAACCATTCACTTATTACCATTTCCTTGCACCTTTATCAAAGCACTATGCTTTTCTCTATCTTTCTCATATATTCAACTACATCCCTTTTTTTATGGTTTATTTAATCATTTCTTTCTGATTCCATGTTCATTGTCTGAACACCTCATAACTGTTCTTTTGCTGATGCTCTTAAACTTTCTTTACCCACTCATCAGACAGGAGATTTTCTTAATTTACTTAATTAAAACTTCTCATTGTTTTGGACACATCCACCAGTCTGCTTCTTAACCTGCCTGTTCTAATGAAAAGGATCCCAATTTCTCTAATCTTTCTCCATAACAAAGACTTGCATCCTTGCCGTCTTCCCCCCACACCCTTGCTATCGTCTCTACAAGATGCACTGCAAAAATTCACCAAAGATCCTCAGACAGCACCTTCCAAACCCATGACCACTTCCATCTAGAAGGACAAGGGCAACAGATATATGGGAACACCACCACTTTCAAGCCACTGACCAACCTGACTTGGAAATATATCACTGTTTCTTCACTGTCGCTGGGTCAAAATCCTGTAATTCCCTCTCTAATGGCATTGTGGATCAATCCACAGCAGTGGTTCAAGGAGGCAGTCACCACCACCTTCTCAAGGGTGACTCAGGACAGGCAATAAATGCTAATCAGCCAGCAACACCCACATCCCACAGAATTAATTAATTTTAAGGAAGTCCTGCCTGCAGTAAGGCATTCAGGACTAGACATAATAGTCCAGTTTTGGTTAACTAGTGTTACATACAGCTTTAACATTGTCTCCTTGTTGTTGTATTTTATATACTTACACGTAAAACATGTTTTGCAGCTTTATCAATTTGGCCTCAACCTTTGAAGATGTAAATGCTTCTCTGCTCCTTTTAAAGATTTATCTTTTCATGTGTGTGTCATTTCCACATTCCCTCACCCACGTTAAAATGAAATAATGAGAGTGAGCTTCTTTACAGTATATAGCCTGTTAAGCCAAGGTCCTGTTTGTCATGCTCAGGTGAATGTTAAACTTCCGAAGGCACTATTCAAACAGTGCTACTGACTAATGTCCCTCCTTTGCCAATATCACAAAGAACAAGTCTCTTTCAGCTCACTGTCATTTGTGTGTGACTTTACGGCAATATTCAGTTAAATGTCATTTTGTTTTATTTGTCAATAACAAGCTGTGTCTATCCAAATCCTTATTTGTGGGGGGAAATGCAACTTCCCTGGGGTGCAAAGTTAAAAACAAATGCTGGTAGGATGACCAGTTGACTATGATCTGGCCAGTGCCCTTTGCTGAAGTTAAATTTCATTTCCTGTCTGTTGAACCAATTGAATTTAAGTAATGAATGAAAGAGCAGCTGAAGGTTTACACTGCTTTCCTAATGCTCCCAATCACAGTGCTGATTCACCTAATTATATTTGCTTCGGTACATTGTTTAAACCTTCAAAGATCATTGGTACACATTTTAATGTTAAGTGTGCAAACAATGAACTATGTAATAATATCTGTGTAATATTTCTCATCAAACCAAGTAAATAAAGACCAGCACAGGTCACTGAGTAACAAATTCTGTGCCATATGCTACACTGTGCTAATACGTTGGCCATGGCTTTGACGTATCAGTTGCCTCTGAGTCAGATGTTTGTCGGTTAATCTTCAATTCCAGAGGTTTGAACACAGAATCCAGACGGATATTCCACTGCAGTATTGAGTTTCCCACAACCTTTTGGAAGAAATATTACACTGAGGTCCTCTCTGCTCCCTCAGGTTAAAAAAGAAGAGCTCATGATATTATTCATAGAAGAATAGGGAAGAAATCCTTGATATTGTGGATAATATTTATTCTTCAAACAACATACAGTCAGTTTTTCTATAATGCAATGGTTACAATTTTGTGCAACCCCGCTATTATGACATGGGCTAAACCACACACACACACACACACACACACACACACACACACACACACACACACACACACACACACACACACACACACACACACACACACACACACACACCTAATTTAAGCCAGCAACACAAAGTTGATTTAACCCGTGCTGTAATCTGTTAAAATTCGAGAGGCCAAGCACTATCCCAAAGGTCATGATTTAAAGTAAAAATGAACAACTTTATTTTTTAAAAGTCTAACAAAGAATAATTAACTAACAACTATTTACAACTCCTTTCTGTAATCGATCTTTTACTTTCCCTTCTACAGTATTGGTCCGATAAAACCCATGATTAAGATTTACCAAAAACGTCAAACTTCAAAACTAGCCAGCTGTCAAATCTTCTCTTTGTATCTTTCTCAGTCTTTATTTCTTCTTCTTAGAGTTACTGTTTTACAGGTTGTTGATAGATAAAGGCACCTTTAACAGAGATATTCTGTGGGCAGTATGCATGTGTTGGTGGCTTGGCAGTTCTCCTCCAACTGTTCATTTTTTTTCAGTTTTATACTCTAAAGCATCGGATCGTTTCATTGGTCTTAATATTTTCAAAATACCAAATTCAAACCTGACTGGAGTTTAGTACCTTGCGGCTGCAGAAAGGCAGTTTGAGGGGGATATGCCTTTGGAGGTAGTATGGGATGAAGTCAGAAATAGGAAAGGAGCAGTCACCTTGTTGGGTGTTTACTATAGGCTCCCCAGTAGCAGCAGAGATGTGGAGAAACAGATTGGGAAACAGATTTTGGAAAGGTGCAGAAGCCACAGGGTAGTAGTCATGGGCGATTTCAACTTCCCAAGTATTGATTGGAAACTCTTTAGATCAAGTAAATTGGGCGGGGAGGTGTTTGTGCAGTGTGTCCAGGAAGCTTTTCTAACTCAATATGTAGATTGTCCGACCAGAGGGGAGGCCATATTGGATTTGGTACTTGGTAACGAACCGGGACAAGTGATGGGCTTGTTAGTGGGTGAGCATTTTGGTGATGGTGACCACAATTCTGTGACTTTCACCTTGGTTATGGAGCGAGATAGGTGCGTGCAACAGGGCAGGTTTTACAATTGGGGGAAGGGTAAATACGATCCTACAAGACAGGATCTGATGAGCATAAATTAGGAGCACAGGCTGTCAGGGAAGGATATCGTTAAAATGTGGAACTTTTTCAAGGAACAGATACGACTTGTCCTTGATATGAATGTACCTGTCAGGCAGGAAAGAGATGGTCGTGTGAGGGAACCTTGGTTGACGAGGGAGGTTGAATGTCTTGTAAGGAGGAAGAAGGAGGCTTACATAAGGTTGAGGAACCAAGGTTCAGACAGAGCGTTGGAGGGATACAGGATAGCCAGGAGGGAGCTGAAGAAAGGAATTAGGAGAGCTAAGACAGCACATGAAAAATCTTTGGCGGGTAGGATCAAGGATAACCCCAAGGCCATGAGAATGACGAGAACGAGGGTAGGTCCGATCAAGGACAGTAGTGGGAGACCGTGTGCTGAGTCGGAAGAGATAGGAGAGGTCTTGAATGAGTACTTTTCTTCAGTATTTACAAATGAGAGGGCCCGTATTGTTGAAGAGGAGAGTATGAAACGGACTGGTAAGCTAGAGGAGATACTTGTTAGGAAGGAAGATGTGTTGGGCATTTTGAAAAACTTGAGGATAGACAAGTCCCCCGGGCCTGGCGGGATATATCCTAGGATTATGTGGGAAGCAAGAGAGGAAATTGCAGAGCCATTGGCAATGATCTTTTTGTCTTCACTGTCAACGGGGGTGGTACCAGGGGACTGGAGAGTGGCGAATGTTGTACCCCTGTTCAAAAAAGGGAATAGGGATAACCCCGGGAATTACAGGCCAGTTAGTCTTACTTCGGTGGTAGGCAAAGTAATGGAAAGGGTACTGAGGGATGGGATTTATGAGTATCTGGAAAGACACTGCTTGATTAGGGACAGCCAGCATGGATTTGTGAGGGGTAGGTCTTGCCTTACAAGTCTTATTGAATTCTTTGAGGAGGTGACCAAGCATGTGGATGAGGGTAGAGCAGTGGATGTAGTGTACATGGATTTTAGTAAGGCATTGATAAGGTTCCCCATGGTAGGCTTATGCAGAAAGTCATGAGGCATGGGATAGTGGGAAATTTGGCCAGTTGGATAGAGAACTGGCTAACCGGTCGAAGTCAGAGAGTGATGGTAGATGGTAAATATTCAGCCTAGAGCCCAGTTATAAGTGGAGTTCCGCAGGGATCAGTTTTGGGTCCTCTGCTGTTTGTAATTTTTATTAATGACTTGGAAGAGGGAGTCGAAGGGTGGGTCAGTTAATTTGTAGACGATACGAAGATTGGTAGAGTTGTGGTTAGTGAGGAGGGCTGTTGTCGTCTGCAAAGGGACTTAGATATGATGCAGAGCTGGGCTGAGGAGTGGTAGATGGAATTCAACCCTGTCAAGTGTGAGGTTGTCCATTTTGGAAGGACAAATAAGAATGCAGAATATAGGGTTAACGGTAGGGTTCTTAGTAAGGTGGAGGAGCAGAGGGATCTTGGGTTCTATGTTCATAGCTCTTTGAAAGTTGCCACTCAGGTGGATAGAGCTTGTAAGAAGGCCTATGGTATATTAGCGTTCATCAGCAGAGGGATTGAATTCAAGAGTCGTGAGGTGATGTTGCAGCTGTACAGGACCTTGGTAAGACCACATTTGGAGTACTGTGTGCAGTTCTGGTCGCCTCACTTTAGGAAAGATGTGGAAGCTTTGGAGAGGGTGCAGAGAAGATTTACCAGGATGTTGCCTGGAATGGAGAATAGGTCTTACGAGGATAGGTTGAGAGTGCTAGGCCTTTTCTCATTGGAATGGCGACGGATGAGGGGTGACTTGATAGAGGTTTATAAGATGATCTGGGGAATAGATTAAGTAGACAGTCAGAGACTTTTTCCCCGGATAAAACAGAGTGTTACAAGGGGACATAAATTTAAGGTCAAGGATGGAAAGTATAGGAGGGATGTCAGGGGTAGGTTCTTTACCCAGAGAATGGTGGGGGCATGGAATGCGCTGCCTGTGGGAGTGGCAGAGTCAGAATCATTGGTGACCTTTAAGCGGCAATTAGATAGGTACATGGATGGGTGCTTAAGCTAGGACAAATGTTCGGCACAACATCGTGGGCCGAAGGGCCTGTTCTGTGCTGTATTGTTCTATGTTCTATGTTCTATACTCTAAGTTGATTGGCCAAATTTGTGTTCTGGATGTAGGTTTGCTCACTGAGCTGGGAGGTTCATTTTCAGATGTTTTGTCACCCTACTAGGTAACATCTTCAGTGGGTAAAAAATGAGGTCTGCAGAGGCTGGAGATCACAGCTGAAAATGTGTTGCTGGTTAAAGCACAGCAGGTTAGGCAGCATCCAAGGAACAGGAAATTCGACGTTTCGGGCATAAGCCCTTCATCAGGAATCCTGATGAAGGGCTTATGCCCGAAACGTCAAATTTCCTGTTCCTTGGATGCTGCCTAACCTGCTGTGCTTTAACCAGCATCACATTTTCAACATCTTCAGTGGGCCTCGGGCGAAGCAGTGTACATGATTCCTGCTTTCTATTTATATGTTTGGGTCTTTTGGGTTGGTGAAGTCATTTCCTGTGGTGATGTCATTTCCTGTTCTCTTTCTCGGGGGGGGGGGGAGTAGTACATGGGCTGTAACTCGATGTATTTGTTGATATAAATTAGATACAAATAGATACAAAGAGAAGATTTGACAGCTGGCTGGTTTTGAAGTTTGAAGTTATTGGTCAATCCTAATTAGGGGTTTTATCGAACTGTAGAAGGGAAAATAAAAGATAGATTACAGAAGGAGTTGTAAATAGTTGTTAGTTAATTATTCTTTGTTAGACTTTTAAAAAAAAGTTGTTAATTTTTACTTTAAAATGCAACCATAGAAGGTGCAAAACCTGCCCATTTATATCCTTCCTCCTCTTTATCCAAGGCCTCAGACATACCTTCCAGATAAAGCAGCAAATTAGCAACACTTCATTCGATCTGGTCTACTGTATTCGCTGATCACGATGCGGATCTCCTCTACATTGGGCCTGCAAAATACAGGCTAGGTAACCGCTTTGTGCAATACCTATGTTCTGTCTGTTAAAATGGCCCCAAGTTTCCAGTTGCCTGCCACTTCAACATACCACCGTGCTGCCACACCACCATTTCTGCCTCAGGCCTGCTGCAGTGTTCCAGTGAGGCTCAGCACAAACTGGAAGAGCAACATCTTATTTTCCACTTGGGAATCCTACAGCCTTCAGGATTCAAATTCAATAATTTTAGAATGTGTATACCAGCTTCCTTCCATTCCTTTGCCACGCCCATACCCTGTCATGACATGGGGTGCTTTCAGCACAGCGAACCCATTTTCATTAACTTATGTCTTCATTATCAGCTTTTCTATTTCCCTGACATGTATCATCATCTCTTTGTCTCCCTAACTGTTGTTCATACTCTCTGGCCTCCATCTCCACCTGCTCACTTCTCATCCTCACCCACCCCCTACCATCTTTCCCTAGCCACCATCAGTTCTGAATGAGGGTCACTGGATTTGAAAGACTAACTTTAGCTTTCTCTCCACAGATGTAACTAAGCCTGCTGAGGTTCTTCAGCAATATCTGTTTTTGCAACTGATTCCATATGCTGTTGTTGCAGACATATTGGAAGCTGGAAAATGTGATCCTTAGGTGACTCATGACAATCCTGCAATGGACAAAGAAATTCACGAAAGTAGTCTGTTCTTTTTAAGAAGAGCAGTGTGCAGTTATTTCCTGGTAATGTTCCCTGGCAGCTCATCACTGTTCCCTGGATTTTTGAGGAAAATGCCATTTTATAGCGCTGCTTCCTCACAGCACCAGGGACTCGGGTTCAAATCCTGCCTCAGGCGACTGTCTGTGTAGAGTTTGCACATTCTTCCCGTGACTGCATGGGCTTCCTCCGGGTGCACCGGTTTCCTCCCACAATCTAAAGATGTGCAGGTTAGGTGATTTGGCCATGCTAAATTGTCCATAGTGTTCAGGAATGTGTAGGTTAGGTGCATTAGTCAGAGATAAAGGTAAGGGAATGGGTCTGGGTGGGCTACTCTTTCGGAGGATCAGTGTGGACTTGTTGGGCTGAAGGACCTGTTTCCATGCAGTAGGGATTCTGTGATGATGATTTTCAAATAACAGATCACAAGGTGGGCTGCAATAGCACAAAGCATGTGTGTGTCTACGTGAGTAGCAGGATCTGTCTGTGATTCCAGTTTCCAATTTTTGACGAATAGTACATTATCCTGCCTTAAGGTCAGCTAGCAATACAATTTCATTATTAGTAGATCCTGTATAAAATTGCAGGCACATAGGCATCTCTTGTGATAGAATAATATTTGTCTTCTTTTCAGTTTGAGCAGTGGTTTATCAGAACTGTGATCATCCACTAAAGGAATAAGAATTGAGTGTCTTTAAATGGTCATTGCAATCACCACAATCCATTGTAATCCAACATGGTGAGCAGTAACATTTCACTGATGTAGCTTTGTAAAATCTAAAATTTATTTATGTTAGCAACAAGGGAATAAATCATCATTGGTATAAAAATAATACATCTTACAAGCATGAACAACATAGTCATCTCCACCATATGAGTAGTGCTCATAACATTACTGTGTAGGTGAATGGAAAAACTGTTCATTTGATCAATAGAGTAGGTAATCAGTAACCTAATTAGTGGTCTTTCTTTCTTGCTACACGCCTGAAAGCATTGATGTGGGACTAAAGGTTACTGTAGTAAAAAATGAACATAAAAATGAACACAATTATCAGCAGATTTTTAATTCTTTGTGAGACGTGAGCGTTGTTGACAAGTGCAGTATTTATTACCTATCCTGACTTATTGACAAGATTGTGAACCACTTTCTTGAAATGCTGCAGTCTTTCTGATTTGACTCTTCTGTAAGAATCTATTACAGCTGAGGAACTCAGTAAGGTGGTTAAAAATCTACCTGGTGTTTGTAGACAGGGACCGCAGATTTCTGGGTGGGCTTTTACTGAACAATATTAGCTTTTACTTCAGATTTATTAGTTGAATTTATGTGCTACCAGTTGCTTTAGTGGCATTTGAACACTTTTCTCTGGATTGTGAGTCTTTGCTTCTGGATTACTAACTAATCTAGTGACAGTGACATTGTGCTACTAACTCCTCCTGCATTTATTTATATGTGACAGTAAATCATAGTGCATCAAGGAGAGTGATCACAATTACAACAATTTAACCATTTCTTTAGAAGAATTACAATTCTCCTCTTTATGAAGATGATGTTCATAAGATGTGTTCGCAATACTCCTTTAATTTGAAGGGAGATTTAAGTTAAGGAATTATTCCTGTACCTAAATGGTGAGACTCAAGCAGCTTCCACTGTTAAACCTCAAGCCTCAGTTCCATTAAGTTAGTGACCAGTGGAGGTTGCCATGTAACAAAGCAGGAACTTTGGTAAGTGAGAAAAGGAAGCAACTGAGCCATGCGGGGAACATTGGTTATGGTGAGGACGTAACCAAGTGAACTGCATTCTTTTACCATGGGGTTTGAAGATCTCATTCACTTGCTTCCTTACCATTTTCATGAGAGGCCTAACAAATGCTCCTTTTAATGACTGACTGTAAGCTTGATTTGAGATGCTAGTTGGATTGGGGTGTACAAATTTAAAAATCACACAACATGTTTATTTGGAAGCACTAGCTTTTGGAGTGCAGCTCCTTCATCAGGTGGGTGTGGAGTATAAGATCATAGGACGTAGAATTTATAGCAAAGGTTTACAGTGTTATGGAACTGAAATATATTGAAAAAGACCTGGATTGTTTGTATATTTTAGTTGGTTTCATGATTTGGAGGTGCCGGTTTTGGACTGGGGTGGACAAAGTTAAAAATTACACAACACCAGGTTATAGTCCAACAGGTTTATTTGGAAGCACTAGTTTTCGGAGCGTCGCTCCTTCATCAGGTGGGTGTGGATTCTCAAGTGAACTTTCTAAAGTTACATTCTCAAGTGAACTTTAACAATTGGTGACAAGTCAGCCCAGATAATGCATTTAAGGTGTGAGGTGGCCTGTGTAAGACTGTCTGTGCCACTATGTTCAGATTGATTCTAATCTAAAAAACAGATTTATTGATTCTTACATGGATTCATGCAGTTTTTGAACAAAATAAAATGTAATTCTGCAAGTACAAATTCACCCCACAAACTCATACAGGCACACAAACACTCCTATACATCCACACAGGCCCTCTCTCATACACAAGCTCTTTCTCATATGCTCATACATATACTCCTACACTCACACACACACATACACCCTCTCACAGACTTATACCCCTTTATACTTACACTCACACACTGTCTCACAGACACTCATAACCACCTCACCTCCACACCCACATGCACATACACATAAGTTTGTGGGGTGAATTTTTACTTACAGAATTACATTTTATTTTGCTCAAAAACTGCATGAATCCATGTAAGATTCTGTAAATCTGTTTTTTAGATTAGAATTAGTCTGAATATTGTGGCACAGACAGCGTCACTCAGGGCACCTCTCACCTTCAATGCATTATCTGGGCTGACATGACACCAATTGTTGTAGTTCACTTGAGAATGTAACTTTAAAAATGTTCTGTGATTTACATATGAAAGAACTGAAACCAACATGTTCATTCAAAAAGATGAGAGACTTAACAAACAATCCAGGTCTTTTTCAATATATCATTTCAGTTACATCAGGCTGTAAACTTTTACTCTAAATTTTGAGTCTTATGATCTTATACTCCACAACGACCTGAAGGGGCGGTGCTCCAAAAGCTCCAAATAAAACTGTTGGACTCCTGGGTGGCATGGTGGCCCAGTGTTAGCACTGCTGCCTCACAGCACCAGGGTCCCAGGTTTGATCCCAGTCTCAGGCAACTGCCTGCATGGAGTTTGCACATTCTCCCCATGTCTGTGTGGGTTTCCTCTGGGTGCTCCGGTATGCTCCCATAACCAAAGATGTGCAGGTCAGATGAATTGGCCATGCTAAATTGCCCATAGTGTTAGGTGCATTAGTCAGAGGGGTTGGGTTACTCTTTGGAGAGTTGGTGTGGACCTGTTGGGTCGAAGGGACTGTTTCCACGCTGTAGGAAATCTAATCATAACCTGGTATTAAGACCATAAGACGTAGGAGTGGAAGTAAGGCCATTCGGCCCATCGAGTCCACTCCGCCATTCAATAATGGCTGATGGGCATTTCAACTCCACTTAGCAGCGTTCTCCCCGTAGCCCTTAATTCCTCGAGACAACAAGAATCTATCAATCTCTGCTTGAAGACATTTAGCGTCCCGGCCTCCACTGCACTCCATGGCAATGAATTCCACAGGCCCACCACTCTCTGGCTGAAGAAATGTCTCCGCATTTCTGTTCTGAATTGACCCCCTCTAATTCTAAGGCTGTGTCCACTGGTCCTAGTCTCCTCGCCTAATGGAAACAATTTCCTAGCGTCCACCCTTTCCAAGCCATGTATTATCTTGTACATCTCTATTAAGTCTCCCCTTAACCTTCTAAACTCCAACGAATACAATCCCAGGATCCTCAGCCGTTTCTCATATGTTAGACCTACCATTCCAGGGATCATCCATGTGAATCTCCGCTGGACACGTTCCAGTGCCAGTATGTCCTTCCTGAGATGTGGGGACCAAAACTGGACACAGTACTCCAAATGGGGCCTAACCAGAGCTTTATAAAGTCTCAGTAGCACATCTCTGCTTTTATATTCCAACCCTCTTGAGATAAGAGACAACATTGCATTCGCTTTCTTAATCACGGACTCAACCTGCATGTTTACCTTCAGAGAATCCTCGACTAGCACTCCCAGATCCCTTTGTACTTTGGCTTTACTAATTTTCTCACCATTTAGAAAGTAGTCTATGCTGTTATTCTTTTTGCCAAAGTGCAAGACCTCGCACTTGCTGACATTAAATTCCATCAGCCATTTCCTGGACCACTCTCCCGAACTGTCTAGATCCTTCTGTAGCCTCCCCACTTCCTCAGTACTACCTGCCTGTCCACCTAACTTCGTATCATCTGCAAACTTCGCTAGAATGCCCCCAGTCCCCTCATCCAAATCATTTATATATAATGCAAATAGCTGTGGCCCCAACACTGAACCCTGCGGGACACCGCTTGTCACCGGCTGCCATTCTGAAAAAGAACCTTTTATCCCAACTCTCTGCCTTCTGTTAGATAGCCAATCCTCAATCCATCCCAGCAGCTCACCTCGAACACCATGGGCCCTCACCTTGCTCAGCAGCCTCCCGTGTGGCACCTTATCAAAGGCCTTTTGAAAGTCTAGATAGACCACATCCACTGGGTTTCCCTGGTCTAAACAACTTGTCACCTCTTCAAAGAATTCCAACAGGTTTGTCAGGCATGACCTCCCCTTACTAAATCCATGTTGACTTGTTCTAATCAGACTCTGCTCTTCCAAGAATTTAGAAACCTCATCCTTAATGATGGATTCTAGAATTTTACCAACAACCGAGGTTAAGCTAATTGGTCTATAATTTTCCATCTTTTGTCTTGATCCTTTCTTGAACAAGGGGGTTACAACAGCCATCTTCCAATCATCCGGGACCTTTCCTGACTCCAGTGACTCTTGAAAGATCTCAACCAATGCCTCCGCTATTTCCTCATCCACCTCTCTCAGAACTCTAGGGTGTATCCCATCAGGGCCAGGAGATTTATCAATTTTAAGACTTTTTAACTTTTCTAGCACTATCTCTTTCGTAACAGCAACTATACTCAACTCAGCCCCGTGACTCCCTTTAATTTTTGGGATATTACTCATGTCTTCCACTGTGAAAACTGACGCAAAGTACTTGTTAAGTTCTCCTGCTATTTCCTTATCTCCCATCACTAGGCTTCCTGCATCAGTTTGAAGTGGCCCAATGTCTACTTTTGCCTGTCGTTTGTTTCTTATGTACTGAAAGAAACTTTTACTATCATTTCTAATATTACTGGCTAGCCTACCTTCATATTTGATCCTCTCATTTCTTATTACATTCTTTGTTATCCTCTGTTTGTTTTTGTATCCTTCCCAATCTTCTGATTTCCCACTGTTCTTAGCCACTTTATAGGATCTCTCTTTTTCTTTAATACATTTCCTGACTTCCTTTGTCAGCCATGGTTGTCTAATCCCTCCCCGGACAATCTTTCTTTTCTTGGGGATGAACCTCTGTATAGTGTCCTCAATTATACCCACAAACTCCTGCCATTTTTGCTCTACTGTCTTCCCGGTTAGCCTCTGCTTCCAGTCTATTTTTGTCACTTCCTCTCTCATGCCCTCATAATTACCTTTATTTAACTGTAACACCATTACATCCGATTTTGCCTTCTCTCTTTCAAACTCCAGACTGAACTCTACCATATTATGATCGCTACTTACTAAGGGTTCCCTTACTTTAAGATCTTTTATAGAGTCTGGTTCATTGCAAAGCACTAGATCCAGAATAGCCTGCTCCCTTGTGGGCTCCATGACAAGCTGTTCCAAAAAGCTATCCTGTAAGCATTCCATGAATTCCCTTTCTTTGGATCCACGTGTGATTTGAGACTGTAAGCTCATATGGGGTGATCCTGATTGTACTGTCTGTGTCAGGACAAAATAATCATGCTACATTAGGCCTAAGTATGCTCTGTATTTGAATATGCAGATTACCCTAATTGCCAACCTTCAACAATCTGATATGTGTCTCACTTCCCACTTGTTTAGAACATCCATTTTCAAGGCTGCCTTATGAAGGATGTGGGGTTGTTTGCTGAGTGACTAAGTTTCTTGATCACCATCCATGTAGCTAATGCACAGATTCTGAAAAATGATCAGACTGTTGGCACTTTCTCAAATACAGAATGTCAATGTGACATTGTATACATGATGAAGTGAACAGTATTGGAATTCTTCTGTTCAAAGAGGTAGCTCATTCCTATAATCAGAGCTTTTCCTGTGAATGCTCCCTGACTAATCACAGTACTGACATTCTACTTTTTTAATGTAAAGTTTAAAAGAATGCCAAGGAGGGAAGAAATTTGCTGAAAATAATTTCAACTGAAGTTATATTGATTGGGCATAGTCACAATAACTCTAGAATACGCAACTACTACACTTGCTTTATCAAGAAGTGACAAATACCTCACAAGATTAAATGATTTACTTTGACTATCAGACTAAAGATATTTACTTTCAGATTAAAAGGATTTTTTTTGCTCCCTCTTTTCTACAACACTAAACATTGAGGTTCCAAATGAAATTGCACAACTCCTTCCACAAATTCTCACCATAGCACTCTGGGAAGGGCTGCAAAACTAGTGAGGACTGCGGTTCATGCTACAATCCTTAATTGCTTTTACAGTGTATGAAGGAAGAAAAGATGTGCAAGTCGTGCTCAAATGTGAGCCCAAATTAATGCCCAGTACAGCCTTGTGATCACTCCACCTCCTGCTGGAGGACCTAAGCCAAAACATATTTAGAGTATCTCTTAACTAGAAGAAGGGTTCATACCAGAAATGCTGACTTCTCCACCTCCTGATGCTGCCTGGCTTGCTGCATTCTTCCAGGCCCCTGTTTGTCTACTTATCTCTTAACCTTGGTTTGGAAAAGCATTGAAATTCCTCTCCAACAATTATGAATTATCAACTAATGGAAGCAGTGGTGTCATTAGACAGAAATCCAAGCTAATGTTTTGGGGACATGGGTTTGAATCTTACCACAGCACATGGCGAAACTTGAATCCAATTCCTAAGTCTGGAATCAAAAGCCAGTCTAATGGCAGCCATGTAAATGTTATTGTAAAAACTGTTTGGTTTGCAAATGTCCTTTATGGAAGGAAAATCTGCCATCCTTGCCTGGTCTCACTTACATGTGACTCCAAATCCCCAGCAATATAGTTGCATTTGAAATGGCTCTACAAGATATTGAGTTGTGGAGAAAGTGAGGACTTCAGATGTTGGAGATCAGAGCTGAAAAATGTGTTGCTGGAAAAGCGCAGCAGGTCAGGCAGCATCCAAGGAGCAGGAGAATTGATGTTTCGGGCATAAACCCTTCTTCATTCCTGAACGTTGATTCTCCTGCTCCTTGGATGCTGCCTGACCTGCTGCGCTTTTCCAGCAAGATATTTAGTTGTACCTAACGGAAAGAAATTCTGATAAAACAAATGAAACTGGATGGACCACGTAGTCTTGACTCTATGAAATCCTTCTTTCTAACATTTGAGGGCTTGTGCAAAAATGTGGGAGAGCTGACCCACAGATTAGTGAAGCAACTGCTTGACATTTCCACCTTTATAGAATCCTATTTGATAGACAATTACCAGGTTCCACCATTACCAGAGGTATACAATCGGGAGGGCGTTGCTGTCAGAGTCCTCAACGTTTGACTCCAGACCAAATGATGTCTCATAGCATTAAGTCAAACATGTGCAAGGAAATCACCCGCTGGTTACTACCTATGCCACCTCTCTTCAGCTGATGAATCAGTTCGCCTACATGTTGAAAACCATGAGAAGAAAACACTGAGGGTAACAAAGGCACAGAATATACTCTGGGTGAGGACTTCAAGGTTCATCACCAAGATTGGCTTGGCAACAGCACTACTGAACACACTGGACAAGTCCTAAGGGACATAGTATCTGTACTGGGTCTGCAGCAGGTGATGAGTGAACTAATGAGAGAGAAAAAGTAATTCATCTTGACCTCAGGGATAGCAGATGCAAGATGCATTGGGCACTGTTGGTCATGAACAGCAGCAGAATTGGGTGTCATTACTGGAAAGAGTTAATGTTAAAGGTAAGGAATGGAGTGCCAAACAAGTGGTCTGCTTCCTGCATTGTGTCCAGCTTTTTGAGTATTATGGGAGCTACATCTGTTCAGGCAAGTGGAAGGCATTCTATCACACTCCTGACTGATGCCTTGTACATCTGGGATTGTCTCACTAATGGTGACTGTGACAACTGCAGTAAACTGTTGTTAAAAACAAATCTGGTTCACTATTTGAGTAGGGAAGGCTAGCTGCCATTTAAAATAGAGTCCATCTCAAAACATAGACTTCCATGGGAAAGAGTTAGCATTCTGTTTTTATGCTATTCATGTTGGGGAGTAAGAGGCTGGATTTCTATGAGACAGACTGCCCCAAAATGTACCTTCATTCAGACGTATCTGCTCTCCGTGTAACTCTGGACCCATAGAAATGTGATTGCTTCTTAAATGCCTCCTGAAATGTTCTAACTCACCACTCCATACAAGATCAATCAGGGATGGGCAACAAATGTTGACCGTATCTACATCCCATGAAAGAACTTGCTTCCCTTTACTTTCTCTTGACAGGCTATTGAACTTCTTCACTATGTAACAGTGTTGGGTCTAGGGCAGGAGGTGCTGACAGTGGTACAAAAGCACAGAAAAATAGAAACTAGGAGCAGGAGTAGGTCATTCAGCCTTTCACACTTGCCTCACCATTCATTATGATCATGGCTGATCATCAGCTCAGTTCCCTGTTCCCACTTTCATCCCATACCCTTTAATCCCTTCAGCTATAAGAATGATATCTTTCTTGTTGAAAACATTCAATGTTGGGTCTTGATCGCTTTCTGTGGCAGAGAACTTCACAGGCTCACCACTGTCTGCGTGAAGAAATTTCTCGTCATCTCAGACCTAAATAACCAATCTCGTACCCTTAAACTGTGATCTCTGGGGGAGATCCAAGATGGCGGCTACTCAGCAAGTCTGAGTCTACAGAGCCCTTCCCAAAACCTGGGAAAAGTGGGTTTCCTGCCCCCACCACACTTGCCAAACCACCCAAAAAATTTCTTTAATCTTAATTAGCTGCTGAATATTATATTTAAACAGTCTAATACTGAGTGGATAATGAGTAAATCAAAGGGACCCCGCAGCTCTCAGAAAACAAAGACCCCTCCCCCACCCTCCTCTCCTCCGGCTGCAGCTGATGTAAAAACAGGCCTTGTAGAGATGATTGCCAGATTGGAATCGACACTCGTCAATTTCATCGCAGAATCCCGACAGAGATGGAATGCATTCGAAGAAAAGCAGCAGAAACAGAATCACTCTATCGGAGAATTACAGGGCCGAGTGGAGGGGGCGGAACTAAAGGCCATGACCTCCGAGGCTGCAGCTCAAACAGCTGCAGAACAGGTGCAAACCCTCGAGCAGAGAATCAGGGCCTTTGAAATCTACATGGATGATATTGACAACAGAAATCGGAGAAAGAATATTCGGTTGCTGGGCCTTCAAGAACAAGAAGGGAAAGGACAGTTCGCAGCATTTCTGGAGCGATGGCTGCCCCAGCTTTTAAACCTGGGGGCTGAAACTGACCGGGTAAGGGTGGAGTGGGCCTACCGGGTCGCAGTACGCGGATCTGGCCCAAACCAGCGCCCACGCCCGGTCCTGTTCCGGCTGCAGAGTTATAGGGAGAGGCAGATACTCCTGGATGCCTCCAGAAAGCTTGGAAAGGATCCTAAAGCTATGATTCATGAAGGATCCAAGATTATGTTATTTCAGGACTTCTCCCCGGCTTTGGCACGAAGAAGGAAGGCGTTTGATGAGGTGAAGAAATGTTTAAGGGACTTAGATATTCAATACACCTTACGCTACCCAGCGACGTTATGCTTTACCCACGAAGGATCCGAGTATAATTTTAGATCATCGGAAGAGGCCAAGAAACTTTTAGACTCGGTTAAATAAATCGTAAGAGACAATTTATGTTGGCTTGCCTCTCCCACACTCCGTGGGGAGAAATGGATACTTTATTCTACTTTACTTTTGCCTTTGGGAGCGGGGTTGTCTTCCTTGCTATGTTATTATACTTAACTGTAATCTGTTGGAGTTGTAATTTTATAGTTATGTGTGTTTGTACGTGGCATTGATGCTAGCAGATATACTCAGGTATGGGTGGGGAGGGGTGGGGGTGCGGCGCTCACTGTTAACTCTAGCTCGGTATTATATCTAAATCCTATTAAGGAGCGCCCGGGTTGAGGGTGGGACACTGTTTGGGAGAGGATATGGTGGAACGTTGGAAAGGTAGTAAGGCCCCCTGAGAACAAGGGGGAAGATCTCCATTCAAACATGTTTAATTTTTTTTTGTTCTTATTGTTTGGAAATAACTTCCTTTTTATCATACTGTTATGAGTGTATTAGAGAACATTTTCTCTTATTTGAAGGATGTAAGCGACTCAACTATACACTCTGGATGATTGTGGATTAGTTGAATTTTGATGATTATATATTTAAGATCTATTTTTATATTAATGTTTGTGCTTGAAAATTCTGCTTATTTTTGTAAATTTGTCAAAATGTTAAATTCCCAATAAAAATATCTATAAAAAAAAAACTGTGATCTCTGGTGTGTCAAACTGCAAAAATAATCTATTTCCACAGTGGCATTGTTCATTATTCTCCCTGGGGAAACCAAGACCGCCTTGCTTAATCAAAACTTCAATAAAAAGTCTTGCAGTTTGTAGGTTAGCACCAAAGAAGATCCAGCCTCAGACAGTGAAACACAAAGTGCTTACTGAACTTTAAATGAAGGAAAGATAAAAGTTTACAGTTCTGACCTGAAAGCAGCTTTTGCATTGGTCATGCCAACTGAACTGTTATGCATGGCAAGCATTTCTTTCATTTTCTATTAAATTAAGGATTATTATTCAGAACTCTTCTCTAAATTATAATCAAAACACTATTTTCTCTATGCTTATTAGTAATAGTTATTTCTGAGTTTTAATTGCAAATATAATTAAATGAAATGCAGCTAATGTGACTATTGAGAATAAATGTCAAAACATAAAAGACCCCTGCTCTGAGTCACAATCGGTCTATTCAATTCTCTCCATTGTTCTAGCTATGTTCAGCTGTATTATTAAACTTCATTGACTATCGTTGTCAGAGATTAAATCGTTTATACAGGCTTCTCACATAAGCATAGATAGACAACAAAAATATTTTTACAAATGTTTCAACACATTTTTGTATTCTTTCATGGGATGGTGACTTTATTGGCAAGACTGTTGCAAAATATCTGCTTAACCCCTCTCCCACTTCCTTGTTCCCATAACTATTTTCCCAAGTTCATTTTCTTAGAGGCCAAAATTTACAATGACCCCTCGCTTCCTTTTTATATATTTTTAAAAACTTTTATTGTCAATTTTTATATTCCTTACTAGTTTGCCCTTGCAGTCTACTTTCTCTCCTTTTTTTGCCTTTTTAATCCATTTTTGATGGATTCTGAACTTATCCCTGTTTTCAAGTGCCTTTTGCCTCCTTCCATGCTTTTTCTTTCAATATTATCCTCTCCCTAAGTTCCTTGGTTAGCCATGGCTGGTTTATCCCTCTCTTAGAATCTTTGCTCCTTACTGAGATGCATTCTTGTAGACAGCCAAGAATTACCTCTTAAATGTCAGCCACTGCTTGTTTATTTTCATTCCTGCTTATCTATCCACCCACTTCACTTTAGCTAACTCTATCCTCATTTCATTGTAATTCCCTTTATTCAAGTTAAATGTGGTTGTTTCCAACTCAACTTTCTCATTCTCAAACTGAATAGTAAATTCTATCATTTTATGTTCATGATTTCATAGGGGATCTTTTAGCCTGAGGCCATTTATAAAATCTACCTCATTACTCAAGATCTAAGATGGCTTCTACCTGGTTGGCTGTGTGACATATTTGCTCCAGGAAACCATTCCGAAAGCACCCTTTGAATTTGTTGTAGTCCCTACTCTTTCCAATTTTATTAACCCAATCAACATGAGAATGAAAGTCACCCATAATTATTTCTATATTCTTTTTATTCCCTCCTGTCTTTCTGAAAGGTCAAATATCCATGAATATTAAATTCCCAGTTTTGATCTCCTTGTAATCATATTACTGTTATGACCAAGTGATCATACTTATTTACCTTGATTTGCACTGTCAGTTCATAGTCTTATTCCAAATATTTTGTGCATTCAATTACAAAGCCTTTAAGTTTGTTCTATTATCAAATTTGCTTACACTTTTATGGTTCCTTGATGCGATATGAGATTCATATATTCTGCCTCTTCCTTTTATTTTCTGGTAACAGACATCACTGTCACTAACCTGCAATCCTACCGTCTCCTTTATCTTTGATTTTCTAATTTTCCATGCAACTCAACCCCACCAACTATTTAACTTAAAGCCCTATCCATGGCCCTAGTTATACAATTCAACTGGACTCTGGTCCCAACATGATTCACAGAGTCATAGAATTGTACAGCACAGAAACAGATTCTTTGGTCCATCTCAACCATGCCAACCAGCTATCCTAAATTAATCTAATCCCATTTGCCAGCACTTGGCCCATATCCCTCTAAACTCTTCCTATTCATATACCCATCCGGATGCCTTTTCAATGTTGTAATTGTACCAGCCTCCACCACATCCTCTGGCATCTCATTCTGTATGTGCACCACCCTCTGTGTGAAAAAGTTGCCCCTCAGGTCTCTTTCAAATCTTTCCCCCTCACCTTAAACCTATGCCCTCCAGTTTTGGAGTCCCCATCCTGGGGAAAAGACCTTGCCTATTCACCTTATCCAGGCACATCGTGATTTTATAAATCTCTGTAAAGTCACCCCTCAGCCTCCAACACTGAGAAAATAGCCCCAGCCTATTCAGCCTCTCCCTATAGATCAAACCCTCCAATCTTGGCACCATTCTTGTAAATCTTTTCTGAAACCTTTCAAGTTTCACAACGTCCTTCCTATAGGAGGGAGACAAGAATTGCACTCAATATTCCAAAGGTGGTCTAACCAATATCCTGTACAGCCACAACTTGACCTCCCAACTCCTATACTCTCTGCACTGACTAATAAAGGCAAATGCCTTCTTCACTGCCCTGTCTACTTGGGACTCCACTTTCGAGGAACTATGAACCTGTACCCATTTCATTTCCATTCAGCAATACTCCCCAGGACCTTATTACTAAGTGTATAATTCCTGCCCTGATTTGCTTTTCCAAAATGCAGCACCTCACATTTACCTAAATTAAACTCCATCTGCCACTCCTCGGCTCATTGGCCCATCTGATCAAGGGTGTACTCTGAGCTAACCTTCTTCACATTCCACTATACCCCCAATTTTGGTGACATCTGCAAACTTACTAACCCATGTTCACACCTATGTTCACATCCAAGTCATTATATAAATGACGAAAAGTAGTGGACTCAGCGCCGATCCTTGCAGCACATCGCCATCACAGGCCTCCGGTCTGAAAAGCAACCGTACACCTCCAGCCTCTGTATTTTACCTTCGAGTCAGTTCTGCAGTCAAATGGTTAGTTCTCCCTGTATTCCATGTGATCTAACCTTGCTAAACAGTCTACTGTGAGGAACCTTATCAAACGCCTTACTGAAGTCCATATAGATCACATCCACTGCTGTGCCCCCATCAATCCTCTTCATTATTTCTTCAAAAAACTCAGTCAAATTAGTGAGACATGATTTCCTGTGCACAAAGCCATGTTGCCTATCCCTAATCAGTTTGTGCCTTTTCAAATATATGTAAACCCTGTCCCTCATGATTCCCTCAACAACTTATCCACCCCTGATGTCAGACACACAAGTCTATAGTTCCCTGGCTTTTCCTTACCACCTTTCTTAAATAGTGGCACCACATTACCAATCTCCAGTCTTTTGGCACCTATCAATGATATCTCAGCAAGGGGCCCAGCAATCACATCCCTATCTTCCCACAGAGTTCTCGGGTACACTTGATCAGGTCTGGGGGACTTATCCACCTTTATGTGTTTTCAGACATCTAGCACATTGTCTTCTGTCTTCAATATGTCACTATTTATCTCTCCTCATTCTCTATCTTTTATACCCTTCTCCCACAGTAAACACTAATGCAAAATACTCATTAATTATTTCCTCCGGTTCCACACATAGGCAGCCTTGCTGATCTTTAAGGGGCCTATTATCTCACTTGTTACCCTTTTGTTCAAATGCATTTGTCGAAACTCTTTGGATTCTCCTTAGCCTATTTGCCAAAGCTGTCTCCTGTCCCCTTTTTGCCCTCCTGATTTCCCGCTTAAGCATGCTCCAGTGCCTTTATACTCTTCTAGGGATTGACTCGATCCTTGCTGACCTTGCTGAAACCTGACATATGTTTCTGTCTTATTCTTGATGAAAACCTCAATTTCTCTAGTTATCCAGCATTTCCTGCACCTACTAGCCTTGTCCTTCACCCTAACAGGAACACATAGTCTCTGGACTCCTGTTATTTCATTTTTCAAGGCTTCCCATTTTCTAGCCATACCTTTACCTGTGAATATCTGCCTCCACACAACTTTTATTCAGATGGAGTCCATCCTATCAGGATAGTTCTCTCCTTCCCCAGTATTGATGCCAGGGTCCAATGAATTCAAACTGTCTCCTCCCACAATCTTTGAGCCAGTCTTTACCTCTGAAGATAATTACCTTTTTGATTCTGCTTTTTAATTTAGTTCTGAGTTGCTCATATTCCCTCAGCAGAACCTCTTTCCTCTTTCTACCTATATTGTTGGTATCTAGGTGGACCTGGATCTTTTCCCACCAACACCAAGTTCTTCTGCAGCCCAGATGAGATATCTTGAACCCAAAACCAGGCAAGCCACACAGCCTTCGGGACTGTTGGACCAGGCCATAGTGTACAGAGTTCATACGGCTGGTCTAGTTCAATTTCTGGACAATGCTAACCCCAAAGATGTTGATAGAGGAGGATTCTGTGAAGGTGAATAGAAGTCATCAAATATCAAGGGGCAATGATTAGATTCTCTATTGTTAGTAATGATCATTGCTTAGCATTTGTGTAATGTTAATATTACTTGCCACTTATCAGCTCATCCCTAATTGCTATCTAGGTCTTGCTGCTTATGGACATGGGCTATTTCAATATCTGAGGATTCACAAATTGTGCTGAACATTGTGCAACCATCAGTGAACAGCCTCATCTTTGACCTTATGATGGAGAGAAAATCATTGATGTGTGTCGGTGAGCAGGTTGTTGCTAATTACTTGCCACTTGATGACAATGTCAACAACACTTTCCGTTACTTTGCTCATGATAGAGAAGAAGCTGATGGACTGTAATTGGCTGAATTGGACTTATCTGTTTTTTGTTGATTTGACACACTTGGGCTAGTTCCCATATCATTAGGTAGCTTTATAGCTGTATTGGAACAGGTTGGCTGAAGGCAAAGCTGTTTCAGGAGCACAAGTCTTCAGTACTATTGTTGGAATGGTGTCTTAGACCACAGCTTTTGCAGTATCAAGAGCCTTATGTTGATTCTTGACATTAGGAGCAGTGAATTGGCTGAAGATTGGCATCTGTGATGCTGAGAATCTCAGCAGGAGATGAAATGGATCATCAACTCAGGATGGTTACAAGTGTTAGAGCCTTCTCTTTTGAACCAATGTTCTGGACTGTCCCATCATTGAGAATAGGGAGGTTTGTACAGCCTCCTCATGTACCAGTGTACATGATTGGAAATGTCAGAACTGCAGAGCTATGATCTGATTCACTAGTTGTGTGTTTTCTTAGTTTTGACCAAAGCATGCTGGTTTCCACTGTTTGGTGTGCATGTAGTCCTTCTCAGGTTTATGTCTGATTTTCTGTTATGTCTGGCCTTGCTCCCAGCATTTAATCAATTGTAGAGATAGGAATGTGCTGGGCAATATTTGTACTGTCATTTTAATGAGGTCTGGAGCTGATTAGTCTTAGAATCCAAACTGGCCATCAGTGAGCAGGTAATTGGTGAGTAAATGCCACTACATAAAATTGTAGCATTTCTTGCCATCACTTAATTGAGAGTAGATTGGTAGGACAGTAATTGGCCAGATTGGATATGAACTGTGTTCTACAGATTGGAAATATATGGGAAATTTTCTATTTAAAAATCATATTGAGTCAATAATTTTATTCAACCATTTACTTTCAAAGCTACAGACTTTACATTGAATAATAACTACACAGCTTACTTGGACAGCTGATGATATTTGAAACAATATGATTAGTTATTTATCTTTACTTTTAAAGGCGAATTTTGCTTAGGCTTACCTCAGTATTTCAAATTCATTGGTACTTCTCATTGAAAGTTTATCCAGGCACTTGAATTGCTTCAGTTATTAAATTGTCTACCTTTTCAGTTATGAAATGTCATTTCTTAATTAATATAAAACTTCATCTAATGAGTGTGACGTAACAAATAGAAAAATGGTGTTTGCTTTATATAGTTGTCAAAGGACGTCTGGTGAAAGCTTTCGTGTGTGAAGTCTGGGTGAAAATGAGATCAGGCTCATCTCTAGGATTGAATCTCTAGCACTGCCAACATGTTTTGTCTAAGCCTGCACGTAGAGACTAACTAATTCAGATACTTGAAGCTAGCTGAGAAAGATAAGTGATTTCCCACTGGTGATAAATTAGAAAGCAATCCTCAATATTGTTCATTTTTCTCTGATGATCTATTTGAAGATGAGGATACTACAGGGCTTTATCCTTGAATATTACGTCGAATCTTTTCAGCCCAACATTTCGATAAATGTTGGAAGCAGTTTTTTTCACAGATATGTAATGGATTATTGTCGCCTTTTATCCTTGTAGCCGAAAAGTGTAAACGGTCCCCCGTCACACCCCTGTCCCACTTATCTGTTCAGGCAAATAAAACAGTTGAATTAATGCAGAAACTTGCCCTAAGGTCCTTTAACAGTCATAGTTTGCAGAATAACTTGGCAGATTTAGCAGATTTACAATGTCATGTCCACACACCATTGATTTTTCTTCCCACTGAAAGATTTCCTGAAATGTGGTCTCACTGGATAGTCGCAGAAAATTAACCCCATTTTAGTTTCAATTAAATTAAAGATGGGGCCATTGAGTCATTTGCAAATTGAATAATTATTGTTTTGACAAAATTACTTAGTGACAAATTTGTCAGTTTTTTTCACTATCGAGAAATGATATTCCTTGACATTTTACCAGAACCAACAATTGAAATTAATGTATAAACCGAGGATGTTAGCTGTCAATCTGGGCAGCAGTGGATAAAGGACTCCAGGGGAGTGGTGGAAAGTGGAGTCCCATGTGTTGAGAACTATCAGCCAATCAGACACAGACCAAAGGCAGAGGAGGGGGTTTGTGAGGGGTTAGGGAATCAGCAGCAAAGATATGCAAGCAATAAATGATGGCACAGGAACATGATGTCCAAACACTTTGTACTGAATGTACCTCTGAGATAATTCAAGTGTCAGACTGAGTGTACATGTATGAAGGGTAATGTCATTTTTTTTAATGGAGCTGTGTGGTGAATACAGCCGTGTCTATAGATATTTTCTTTGTGAATTTCCAGAAAACGTTCCAAAAGAGATTTCACATTGGATAATTGTTGAATAAGTGTTTTTTTTTGTAATTTGGATTAGGATCAATACAAACTCCTGGACAAGATTGGATCATTTAAATACATTGAAGAGGAATCTTATAGATTAACTGTCCTGTATTCTATGTTTTTTTCTCTCTCTCTCTATCTCTCAGATTACGTGCCTCTGGGTGTATCCAGAATGTCCATATTGTTTATTTTATCCTGCCTGCAATTTTTTATATTTGCAGAATAAGGTGACTTTGAAGATCATTCAGGAATGAAGTTAAGAGGCACTTTTTCACCCCCAAAAATAAAATATGACATTCTTTTCCCCAAGACCCTGTGAATGCTGGAATAATTAGAACTTTTAAGATTAAGGCCGGTGGAGGTTATGAGGAATATGGATTAAAAGTGGGCAAATGAAGTTTAAAAATAATCTAATGAGCTTGGGGGACTGAATGTCCCAACTGTGTTCTCTGTTTCTCAGGTCCTATTCCCTGACCACAGCTGGGAAATTCACTGCAGATCACATAATGAAAGTTTCTTGAAAATTGTGATGTTTCCGTAACCACTGCGACGCTAATTTAAATCAGGATGTGAAGTTGGGAAGTTACCCTCACGAGTGTATCTCATGTTTAAAATCAGGTGTGGTGTTTAACACAATCTGCTTACCAATATTCACAATCTGGAATGGTGAATTGATTAAGTTGTATAGCTGTATTCCTTCATAAGTAGGTTTAAGAGTCGACTTCATTGCATATGATAACGTGTTTACTAAGGTTCCCCATGGTAGGCTCATTCAGAAAATAAGGAGGCATGTGATACAGGGAAATTTGGCTGTCTGGATACAGAATTGACTGACCCATAGAAGACAGAGGATGGTAGTAGATGGAAAATATTCAAACTGGAGCTTGGTGACCAGTGGTGTTCTACAGGGATCTGTTCTGGAACCTCTGCTATTTGTGATTTTTATAAATTTCATGGATGAGGACCTGGAAGGGTGGGTTACTAAGTTTGCTGATGACACAAAGGTTAGTGGAGTTGTGGATAGTGTGGAGGGCTGTTGTAGGTTGTAACGAGACATTGACAGGTTGCAGAACTGGAGACTAAAACAAACTGCAGATGCTGGAATCCAGAGTAGACAAGCAGGAGGCTGGAAGAACACAGCAAGCCAGGCAGCATCAGGAGGTGGAGAAGTCAACGTTTCACGTGTAACCCTTCTTCAGGTCCTGAAGAAGGATTACACCCAAAATGTTGACTTCTCCACCTCCTGAGTATGCAGAGCTGCACTGAGAAGTGGCAGTTCAACATGGAGAAGTGTGAAGTGATTCACTTTGGAAGGCTGAGTTTGAATGCAGACCACAAGGTTAAAGGCAGGATTCTTGGCAGTGTGGAGGAACAGAGGGATCTTGGGGTCTACGTCCAACAATTCTCAAAGTTACCACCCAAGTTGATAGGGTTGTTAAGAAGGTGTATGGTGTGTTGGCTTTCATTAGCAGGGGGACTGAGTTTAAGAGCCATGAGGTTATGCTGCAGTTCTATAAAGCCCTGGTTTGACCACACTTGGAATATTGTGCTCAGTTCTAGTCATCTAATTATATGAAGGATGTGGAACCTTTAGGAAGGATGCAGAGGGGATTTACTAGGATGCTGTCTGGACTGGAGGGCATGTTTTATGAAGAAAGGTTGAGAGAGCTAGGGCTTTTCTCATTGGAACAAAGAAGGATGAAGGGTGATTTGATAGAGTGTACAAGATGATGAGAGGCATAGATAGAGTGAATAGACAGAGACCTTTTTTCCAGGGCAGAAATGGCCATCACAAGGGGGCATAATTTTAAGGTGATTGGAGGCTGATTTAGGGGAGATGTCAGAGTTTGAGTCTTTACACAAAGAGTGGTGGACGTGTGAAATGTATTGCCAGTGTTGGTAGTACAGTCAGATACATTAGGAATATTTAAGCGACTCCTGGATAGGCACATGGATGATAGTAAAATGAAGGGTACGTAGGTTAGTTTAATCTTAAGGTAAGATGAAAGATCAGCACAATATCGAGGGCTGAAGGACCTGTACTATGCTGTACTGTTCTATGTTCTATTTTGCATGTTCAATTTCACAACTCACTTGCAAAGAAAATTGATAACACGTCAACACTATTAAGCATATGTTACCAAACGCACTGCTTGATTAAATTTCAGTGACAGCACAGAAAGAAGCCATTCAACCCATCATGTCTGTGCCAACTCTGAAAGCGTAGGTTATCTAATTTGTTTACCCAGTTTGGGTTCTGCCAGGGGACACACAGCTTCCGACCTCATTACTGTCTTAGCCTAAATCTGCAGAAAAAAAGCTGTATTGTGGAGGTGAGTTGAGAGTGACAAGCCTTGACATCAAACCACTTTTGCATCAGGCAGCTCTAGCAAAACTGGAATCAATAGGAACTGGGGGAAACTCTCCTCTGTTTGAAGCCATATCTGGCTCATAGGAAGATGGTTGTGATTGTTGGAGGTCAGTCATCTTCACCATTTACAATGCATAGTCAGAAATATGATTGAATACTCCCCACCTGCCCAGAAGAATGCAGCTCCAACAATGCTCCAACAACGCTGAAAAAACTTGATACCATCCAGGATAAGGAGCATGCTTGATTGGCACCACATTCATTCTCCCCATCACCAACACTCAGTAGTACCATCTACATGATATATTGCAGAAATTCACCAAAGATCCTTAGATAGCACCCTCCAAACCCACAAGCATTTCCATCAAGCAGGGCAAAAGTAGCAGATACATGGGAATACCACAACTGCATGTTGCCCTCCAAGCCACTCACCATCCTTATTTGTAAATATATCACTGTTCCTTCACTTTTGCTGCATCAAAATCCTGGAATTCCCTAACAACATTGTGGGTGCACCATTGCAGCAGTTTAAGAAGGCAGCTCACCACCATCTTCTCAAGGGTAACTAGGGACGGCCAATACATGCTGGCCCAGCTAACAATGTCTGTGTCCCACAAGTGAACATTAAAACAAATACCATCTCTTCCCCTATCTTATCGCGCTGCAAACTTTCTTCTTCAGATAATTATCCAATTCCCTTTTGAAAGCCGTAATTGAGTCTGCTTCCACCACAGTCTCAGGCAGCTCATTCCAGATCCTAAACTTTCACACTATAAAAAGGCCTTTCCTCTTGCCATGCTTTTTTTTCCAATACCTTTATACCTGTACCATCTGGTTCTCAATTCTTTTGTCAACAGGAAGAGATTCTCCCTAAACAAACAAAAAATTGCTGATGCTGGAAATCAGAAACAAAAACACAAATTGCTGGAAAAACTGCAGGTCTGGCAGCATTTGTGGAGAGAAGGCAGAGTTAACATTTCTTCAGAACTAGATTCTCTCTATCAATCCTGTCCAGACCCCACATCATTTTGAACCCTTATATCAAATCCTCCCTAAATTTTCTCTTCTCCAAAGAGAATAGCCCAACAGTCTATTCTCATGTATCATTTCTGCATCCTCTCTAATACCTTTACATCTCTTCTAAAGTGTATTGTGATTGAACGCAGTCCTGCTGAGGTTGAATTGTGCATGTAGTGTTGTTGGGTAATATTTAGGGAGGTCAAGAGTGTAGTGCGGAAAAGCACAGCAGGTCTGATAGCATCCGAGGAACAGGAAAATTGACATTTCGGGCAAAAGCTCTTCATCAGGAATTTTGCGTGACACATCGACTTTCCTACTCCTCAGATGCTGCCTGACCTGCTGTGCTTTTCCAGCACCACACTCTTGACTCTAATCTCCAGCATTTGCAGAACTCACTTTCGCCTATATTTAGGGAAGTGACAAGCATATCACCTGCTTTTGGGAAAGTTGTCAAGACATGTGCATTGTCTCTTTTAGGGATGACCTAGCAAATTAACTGCCCTGCACTTGGCCATTAACTGGCCAGTGTTGGGCCTAATTCCCTGAGGACCCCAGGGGGAGAATTCCTTCCTCTTGAGAGGTGCCAGCCAATCAGAGGCTGATAGTTATCAGTGCTTATATGAAAACAAAATGCTGTGGATGCTGGAGAGTTGAAATAACAACAGAAATTGCTGGAAATACCCAACAGATTTGGAAACACCAATGGAGAGCGAAACTGTTAACGTTTCAAGTGCAATATGATTATTTTTACACATTTGAAGAAAAGTCATTGAACACAAAATGTTAACTCACTCTCTACAGATGGTTCCAGAACTGCTGTTTTTTTCAGTATTTTCTATTTTTTTCAGTTCTTGTTGGTTATCAATGCCATGGAATGTCATGGTTGCTGTTGGCACTGCACCGAGTTCTGGGTTCAGCACTGAATCCCATGCCAAATGGTGTATAAGGACTGAATTAGGGACACAGGGAAGGAGATGCTGACCCGGGGGTGTGGTGTTAACAGAAAGGGCAGGATGTGTGGCTCTCAGCACACTGGGTCTCTTGATCCGGCATTGAATGTCTAACAACAAGGGCACTCCTCTCAGGAATCCAAGGCCTCAGCTTTCCTATATGGCTCCCCCCCATGACAACAAACCTGCCCACTTCTGGCTTAATATCATCAGCAGCAGGAACTTGGCATTAATTGCCATTTAAGGGCCCCAGTTAGGAACATTCAGTTTTTCTTGTACCTTCTCACCCTGGAATAAATTCTGGAAGAGGCGGAATTTGGCAGTTTGCCTATGTGCCACCCACCTGCCCAATTGGATGCCCTACCCAGCTTGCATTAATTAGCATTAGATATATTAGTTACATTGTATAGTTCCTTCACTTCACAAGTAGCAGTAATGGTTGATTTCACTTCATTTCACAACTCACTTGTCAAAGAAAATTGGTAATGCTCCATCACTAATGAACATATGTCATCAAATGCAGTGCTTGATTGCCTGTGTGTCTGAATCCCAGTAAGGATTTTGTTGCTTGACTATGTCACATATCATGCTGCAATACAGCAATTCACCGCAGTCTGACCTTGTGGATAAGTTATTTACCTGTCACCAGTGACGCACAGACAATTACTCCGGTAATTACTCAAACAAACAGGGTGACATTTAACCTAACAATGGCATAGCTACCTTATCTAAATAATTCACCTAGAAATAATATTTAACAAAAAAGCTTCACCAGTGGATTAATATTTACTTATATTACTTATTAATTGATGTATGTTACAACCAGTTCTTGAGATTTTGGATGAATTTTTCAATCCTATTGTACTGTATTCAAAATATGAAAATAGTGCACATTGAATTTCACATCCTAACTTATACAGAGTTAATATTGTCAAACCTATTACTATAGGTTTATTTTGTGTTTTGAAATTTATAAAACACTACTTTTTTTCACGTTCATTTCAACTTTCTCCTTTTTACCTGAATCTCCAACCGTCCAAATTCTATAAGCATCACCGACTACCAGGCTTAAGTGTCCATTTTACATGGGTAGATCCACATGCAGACCAGTTGGGAAATTAAATGTAGACACTGAAAAATACATCATAATGAGCTATGTTGAAAGAATTGTTTTAGAAAAAAAAAATTATTTTTCAAGCTAAGAGTCAGATACATAGTGACAGATAGAAGTCATGCTGTTTCATCCATGCCGTGAACCTTGGGGCAGGAGAAAAATAAATTTTTTAGACTATATCAATTAAGTATGTTCACAGTTTGCGTAAGCTAGCAGTATTGTTTTATAAGGCATCATAATGGTGTGTCTGCGTACATGAAGCTGCAGCTAATCCTTTTGTTTTAGAACATAGAACATGGAACAGTACAGCACAGAACAGGCCCTTCAGCCCACGATGTTGTGCTGACCATTGATCCTCATGTATGCACCCTCAAATTTCTGTGACCATATACATGTCCAGCAGTCTCTTAAATGTCCCCAGTGACCTTGCTTCCACAACTGCTGCTGGCAACGCATTCCATGCTCTTACAACTCTCTGTGTAAAGAACCCGCCTCTGACATCCCCTCTATACTTCCTCCAACCAGCTTAAAACTATGGCCCTTCATGTTAGCCATTTCTGCCCTGGGAAATAATCTCTGGCTATTGACTTTATCTATGCCTCTCATTATCTTGTATACCTCAATTGGGTTCCCTCTCTTCCTGCTTTTTTCCAATGAGAAAAGTCCAAGCTCAGTCAACCTCTCCTCATAAGATAAGCCCTCCAGTCCAGGCAGCATCCTGGTAAACCTCCTCTGAACCCTCTCCAAAGCATCCACATCTTTCCTATAATAGGGCGACCAGAATTGGATGCAATATTCCAAGTGCGGTCTAACCAAAGTTTTATGGATGTGCAACAAGATCTCACGGCTCTTAAACTCAATCCCCCTGTTAATGAAAGCCAAAACACCATATGCTTTCATAACAACCTGTCCACTTGGGTGGACATTTTAAGGGATCTATGTACCTGCACACCAAGATCCCTCTGTTCCTCCACACTGCCAAGAATCCTATCCTTAATCCTGTACTCAACTTTCAAACTCGACCTTCTGAAATGCATCACCTTGCATTTATCCAGGTTGAACTCCATCTGCCACCTCTCAGCCCTTCTCTACACCCTGTCAATGTCCCGCTGCAGCCTATGACAGCCCTCTATACTGTCAACGACACCTCCAACCTTTGTGTCATCTGAAAACTTGCTGACCCATCCTTCAATCCTCTCATCCAAGTCATTAATAAAAATTACACACAGTAGAGACCCAAGGACCACTCATCACTGACTTCCTGGCAGAATATTTTCCTTCTACTACCACTTGCTGTCTTCTGTTGCCCAGCCAATTCTGTATCCAGACAGCTAAGTTCCCCTGTATCCCATTCCTCCTGACCTTCTGAATGAGCCTACCATGGGGAACCTTATCAAATGCCTTGTTGAAGTCCATATACACCACGTCCACAGCTCAACCCTCAACAACGTTTCTAGTCACGTCCTCAAAGAACTCGATAAGGTTTGTGAGGCATGACCTGCCCCTCACAAAGCCGTGTTGACTGCATTTAATCAAGCCATGCTCTTCCAGATGGTCATAAATCCTACCCATCAGAATCCTTTCTAACACCTTGCAGATGACAGATGTGAGACTTACTGGTCTGTAATTGCCGGGGATTTCCCTATTTCCTTTCTTGAAGAGAGGAATTACATTTGCCTCCCTCCAGTCCTCAGTTACGACTACAGTCGAGAGCAAGGATGCAAAGATCTTCGAAAGTGGCAAAGCAATTGCATTTCCCGTTTCCCAAAGCAGCCGAGGACAAATCTGGTCCGGGCCTGGCGACTTGTCAATCTTAATGTTTGACAAAACTTTCAGCACATCAGCTTCCTCTATCTCTATCCATTCCAGCATGCACACCTGCTCTTCAAAGGTTTCATTCACTACAAAGTTTGTTTCCTTCGTAATGACAAAGCAAATAACTCATTTAGGGCTTCCCCTACCTCTTCGGACTCCATACACAAGTTCCCTATGCTATCCCTGATCGGCTCTACTCTTTCTTTATTCCTCACCTAAGTTAAAATGCCTTTGTGTTCTCCCTAATCCGTTCTGCCAAGCCTTTCTCGTGCCCCCTCTGGCTCTCCTCAGACTATTTTTGAGCTCCTTCCTCACCTGCCTGTAATCCTCTAGAGCTGAGTTTGACCCTAGCTTCCTCCACCCTATGTAAGCTACCTTCTTCCTTTTGACGAGAAGCTCCACCGCTCTCGTCATCCAAGGTTCCTTTATCTTACCCCTTCTTGCCTGTCTCAGAGGAACATATTTATTCATCACTCACAACAACTGTTCCTTAAACAGTCTCCACATGTCTATAGTGCCTTTACCATGGAACAATTGCTCCTAGTCCATGCTTCCTAACTCATGTCTAATCGCATCATAGTTTCCTCTTCCCCAATTAAATATCCTCCCATTTTGCCTAATCCTCTCCTTCTCCATAGCTATGTAGAATGTGAGGCAGTTGTGGTCACTATCACCAAAATGCTCTCCCACCACAAGATCTGATACCTGACCCGGCTCGTTGCCGAGCACCAAGTCTAGAATGGCCTCTCCCCTCATCGGCCTGTCAGCGTACTGAGTTAGGAAACCCTCCTGAACACACCTTACAAAAAACAGCTTCATTCAAATCTTCTGCTTGAAGGAGGTTCCAATCAATATTGGGAAAGTTAAAGTCACCCATTACAACAACCCTACTACGTCCACACGTTTCCAAAATCTGCTGACCTATGCTTTCTTCAATCTCCCCGCTGCTATTGGGGGGCCTGTAGTAAACCCCTAACGAGGTGACTGCTCCCTTGCTGTTCCTAATTTCCACCCATACTGACTTGGTAG
Source organism: Hemiscyllium ocellatum (assembly GCF_020745735.1). Classification (NCBI taxonomy): domain Eukaryota; kingdom Metazoa; phylum Chordata; class Chondrichthyes; order Orectolobiformes; family Hemiscylliidae; genus Hemiscyllium; species Hemiscyllium ocellatum. Next base: position 51,809,210 of record NC_083424.1, read on the forward strand.
GCAGATCTTCCTCGACAATGGAAGCTTCTGGAGCTGTGATACCCTCTCTGATTAGTAGTGCTACACCCACTCCTCTTTCTCCCTCCCCCCCCCAGTCTTTTTAAATGCTCTAAGCCCTGGAACATCCAGCAACCATTCATGCCCCTGAGAAACCCATGTCTCTGTTATGGCCACAACATCATAGCATCAGGTACTGATCCATGCTCTAAGTTCATCACTTTTATTCTTGATAGTCCTTGCGTTAAAGCAAACACACTTTAACTGATCCCTTGGTTCCTTCCCAGGAAAATCCTTCCCACTAACTGATCTACCTCTTGCTATTGCCTCATCTTCATCAACTCTCACCTCCGGTATACAGCTCAGGTTCCCACCCCCCTGCCATTTCGGAGCACATAAAGTCAGCCAGACCTAGGACTAAGTGTGTTTAGTTGGCTGGGTAATTTGTTTTGTACGTATCTAATTTATTTTATAGTTGGCATTAAAATGAAATCTGCAGTTTAAGTTCTATAGTTGCCAACCTTAAACAGGACTTAAACAAGGCTCCCAGTGAAAGAACTTAAACTAGATCCTCATTAAGTGAGTCAGATATGCCCCTTCTCTTGCATGCTCATTCGCACTAAGTATTCTAGTTTTCTATGCTGTTGAATATGACCAACAGTCACGTATGGGAGTTAAGTTATTAAGGGAGTGAAGAGGAAGAAGAGAAAAAGGTGTTGCGTTGCTCCCACTTTGCCTAATCATTTTCAGCTTCATGATTTGATTCTTAATGGAAAATGGAAAATAAGGAAACAATGGATGAATTGAGTAAGTATTTTACAACATGATATAAGTAACATGCCAGGTGATACATCAGGAAATGGAATGGAGGGAGGAACACAGAAAAATCACAATCACCAAAGAAGTAGTACTGAGTAAATTCTTGGATTATGCAGATAGTGAAATTCCTAGGTCCTGATGGATTTCGTCCTAGGATCTTAAAAGAAATGGTTAGTTAGATGGTTTGGTTCATTGGTTTCAATTTTCCAAAATCCCTTGATTCAAGAATGGTCCCTTTAGATTGAAAGGCAGTGTATGTAACTCCTTTATTCAAAAAGAGAGAAAGACAGAAAAAGAAACTAAGGCCAGTTAACTCAATAGCTGTCATAAGGAAATTGTTAGAAGCTATTATTAAAGAAGTAATAGCAGAGAACTTGGGTAGGTTCAAGATAATCAGGCAAAATCAACATGGTTTTGTGAAAGGGAAATCACGTTTGATCAATCTTTTGGAGGTCTTTGAGGAAAAGACATGTTGTGAATAACAGAGGTATCATCTTTTCAAAGAAACATTAAACCATCTGTTCCCTCAGATATAATTTAAAAACGTCAATGATATATCTTGGAGTGAAATTGGGGTTTCACCCACATAATCTGTCTAAATCAACATCAGACGGATCAGTCATGTTGCTGTTTGTGAGACTTTGCTGTGGGTAATTTTGTTGCTGTATTCCCTATGTTACAATAGCACTATGTGTCAAAACCACTACATTGACTGTAAAATGCTTTATGGAAGGTGCCATACAAATGCAAACCATTCTTTCAGATCAACTATGATCTACTTGACTTGGGGGGAGGTGCAGGGGAATATTGGTTCAAGGAAGAAAGTGGTTGAATTACGTTCCCATGTTCCTGCAAATATACATGATGGAAATGTCAACTAACATACTGCAAAGTTTTACTTTATAAAGTACAGCTTAATATAGATTCCATTCTAGTTTCTCTGTGTAAATATGCACTTCTACAATTTCTCTTGGTTGCCATGGACATTGGTATCAAGGCCCAGGAATCAGCCTTAAAGAGGTATATCATTGCAAACAGGACTGAGGCAAGTAACAACATATATGAATACACTTAGAGGGTCTTGTGGCAAAATGTCCCTACCTTTATGCCACTAGACCTGAGTTCAAGTCTCATCTACTTCAAAGGTGTATAATAACATCTCTGAATGGGTTGATTAGTGACTATTTAGATATATGCAGTTCAGCTATAGTACCAAGATTGTTTAGTGAGTTCCAGAAGACAGGATTTGGAGGAAACACAGTGCCCAAGTGAAAAAGGAACAAATGCTGGTAGAATTTCATGAGAGAGAATTTACTGGGTGAAACTAAATATTTTAATTCCAGCAGCTGCTAGATCCAGAATTCATAAAGATACTGTGCCAATGCTCAGCATCAACAGTTCTTGCAGTTTTTTTTATAATGTGCTAAATAACCTGTACAGTTTTGAAGCACGTCTTTGAACCATGTCCAGAAGAGGCTGGAACCGATAACTGTGCCATTCTGCTTGATTGCCTGGCCAAGCAGCAGACTACCAGAGATAGTTTGACCAGTCTCAGCAAACAGAAAATTCCACTTGTGGAAGAGATTATCACTGGGGGGAACACAGTTTATAAACAAAGGGTCTTACATTTACGATGCAATTAAAGAGGAATTGTTTTCTTTCAGAGTGTTGTAAATCTTTGGAACTATGTTGCCAAGAGCATAGTGGAGGTAGAGTCTTTGAATACTTTGAAGGCAGATGCAGTCGTATTCATGATCAACAAAAGAGTCATAGGTTATTGAGCAAGATTAACCATGATCATATTCAATGGCAGAGCAGGCGAGAGGAGCTGAATGGCTCTCTAACCCTCTGAATTGACTCTGACTCACTCTATTTAGCAAGATTAAATGTTCAAGAATAATTTCCATCACCACTTAGTCTTCTCAAGATTCATCTTGCTGAAGACCAGATTAATACAATTGGAGAGGCACACGAGACTGGAATTGGAAGAATGTAGTGTTCTTCAAGTATTTTAGGGCTGGAAGAACTTACAGAAATTGGAAGCAGTGAGACAATGCCTGACAATGGTATATCTTGTTTTTGATTTTATAACTGCTTTGATTCCAATTTAGGAGCGTATGTCTGCCTCTTCAGCACCGCAGTAAAGTGCCAGCCTAGATGGTGAATTGAAGTTTCTGAAGTGAGACTTGAATCTGTAACTGTCTGATTCAAAGAATAGGTACCACCACTGAGACCACCGCTGTGACACTTTGCTAGGAAGTGTTCGAATCTTCAGTCAAGAGGGAAACAATATTGGGATGAAACAAAAAAAAAGCAAATTAATCAGGGATAAAGAAGATTAAAGAGATTGGTTAGCTCAGTTGACTGGATGACTGGTTTGCAATGCAGAGTGACACCAACAGCATGGGTTCAATTCCCACAGCAGCTGAGGCCACTGTGACCTTCTCAAACTTCGCCCCCTTTCCTGAGGCATGTTAACCCTTAGGTTAAGCCCCTACTGTGTTATAATGAGAGTGGAGCCAATATGGTCCTCTGGGGCTATGTTGACTTTACATCATAAAGAAGAGGGATATTTGATGTAATGATTGATTGTATCTGATGCACAGTCTATTAACAAACAAAATAAAAATGAGGGTTATTCGATAAAAATGTCAGAGTTTGTTAATATGTAGCACACAACAGGAGTGGAGTAGATTGTTCCAAACTATTTAGTAAAGAAACCACAAAAGTTACAAAGTGTATTTGAAAATTTATTCCATCTTTAGATTTTGCACATAAAAAATGTCAGTTCAGCAACTTCCTTATAATATCTATTAATTACTGATTAACCCAAGCTGACTTGTGAGCACATCACTTATGAAGGACAATCTTACAGAGAATATGTTGGCCAGAATTTAAGGATAGAATTATACAATAAGCTTGTGTGCTCAGTAAAATAAATTAAGAACAAGTAAATACGATGGTTAGGAAGCATACTGCAAGTTTTCCTTTATATCTGAAGCATTAAATATAAGAGCAGTGAGGCTACTCTAGAAATATATAAAATATCTGGTTTGACCATAGCTTGAGAACAGTTCTGATCGCCACATGGTAGGACAAATGAAACTTTCTTGAAGAGAGTGAAATGGAAATTGGTGAAGATGTTGCTGGAACTGGAGAATTTTCACTCTGAGGAACACTCTGATTGGATAGGCTGGGTTGTTTTCCTTGAAACAAATGAGACGCAGTGGTAGTTTAGTTGAGTGTATAAAGTTATGAGGGACCTAGGTTGCAGAAATACGGATGACCTATTTACCTTAGTAGAGGGATCAAAAATCAAATGCCATAAATTTAAAGATGGACAAAAAGCAACGTGAGTAACATTGCTGTCAATCAGAGATGGTAGCTATCCGAAACTCTACCTAATACCACGAGACGTAAAAACTCTCACTACATTTAAAAGGTATTAGGAGATGTACTTGAAGAGCTTTGAACTGCAGCATGATAGACCTCGTGCAGCAGGGATAGTTTAGGCTGGGTAGCTCTTTATCAACCAACGTGAACATGATGGGATGAATAGCTTCCTTTGGTGTCATAAATTTTCTGTTATTCTGGGAAAACCTTATGCCTCATGTGAAATGCTCTGTCAGTTTTACAAATGCAGGTTCCTTTAAGGTCAAACAGTACAACTCCAGAGCTGATTGCGAGCAGGTGATACTCATTTGACTTTGTATTTAAGAGGTGGGTTTAGGCATGGGTGATTACTGATGGCTGTTAATTGTTAACAAAAAACAACAGTGAGTTGATGTTTGTTTGTTTGAACACTTCTGGATAAAGAAAGAAACAAAGATGTGGGTTTTAGATTTTAAAACAAGGTGGATTTTATGCCCACCTTTGATGGCTTGCATTGCCCTGAATGATCTTTTCATGTCAATTAATTAAGTGGAAAACACAGATAATGGTTAACAGATGAAAAGAAAATCCACAGGTAATTTGGTGATGGGACAAAAAAAGGAAAGAGCTGTGTTTAGTCTGGCTTTAGTATCACAATCAGTCAGCACATGGTACTAATATGAAACTAAAGAGGCGTGTAAAATGCTGAGGTTAGGATTTCAACCTCCCCAAGAGTAACTTTTCTCCCTCATCTTTGGTGTCAATGCAAAGCCCATGAAGGGTGTAGAATGTAGATTGGTTATTAATTGTAAGTATCAGTGATTTGTGATTGTTAACAGGTGAAAAGTAATACAGGTGATTTAATCATGCAATAAAAACATATCCTGGATATAAAAAGCTAGACTTAAGAAAGGTGAGCATCACAGGGGCTGAAATGCATGATCTTCCCCACCAAGACCTGTCTGCCTTCTACTTTTATTATTGTGCCACGCCCCCTGGTGAACAGTGCTTGTTGTTTACTTGGTAATGTGGGTGATTTGGTGGTAGGTTTTGACAGGAATTGCTAGGTTCTTTCTTCACTGTTTCTGAACAAGTTGATTTTTTTTAAAAAAAAAGGGTTGACTTCGTGGGCATGTAGTTGTCTTTGAGTGGTTATTTGGGATTCCTGATGCAAATTTGGAGTGATATGGGCCAGGTGCTGGCAGTTGGGACTAGATTGGGTTGGGATATCTGGTCAGCATAGACGAGTTGGACCGAAGGGTCTGTTTCTGTGCTGTATATCTCTGACTGTATGACTATAAGACTCTAAATTAATTTTGAGGTTTCTCAATCTCATTCCTCTCCATCTCTGATTTGGACCTTGTTCTCGGAGTTAATTATCAGAGACTTTAAACAGAGCTGGGTTCTATTATAATTTGACAATGTGTGATTGGGTTATTTGATACTGGGGGGAAAAAAAAAGCTGAGTTCTTCTCTAATGGAAGTTTGGCTTCTGGGCAGGGAAAGATGTAAACCCTTGTTTGTGCTAAACCTATAGCTTTACAATAAAACCCTTTTAAATCTCTGAAAGTATTTAGATGCCTAATTCTGTTCAACATACCCTACTTTGAATTAAATTAGCTTGAATAAAAGTATGGCCAAACAATAAGTTGATTTTGCACCTTTGTTTTGCAAGGCACTCGTGTTATTTAATTTAGTAGAATCAAGCATTCAGTTAATTTTATAAACAGTTTGCACTGTACACAGATGACGGAGTGCTAAAAATAGTACTGTTAAGGCACACTATAAAAGTATTTTCACAAAGAAGTTTCCGAAACACAGTTTTACTTCAATTCAGAGTCCCAGTACCCATAGGTAATGAAGGCTGGCATCATTCTAAAAGTCACCATTTATTGATGTACTGTACATGTGTAAAATGTCGATTGGTGAAATGTCAGCATTTGATAAATTGATTGCAATAGCAAGCTATTAGTCACAGTATTTAACAGCAAACCTATCTGAAAACTAAGGCCAGTTATCTACTTAATGTTCATGTGTTGTACATCCTACCTTTTAGGTTATGGTTTTGTAATGGCATAGTAACATCAAAAAGCAAATGATGCTAGATTTTCATTGGCACATCTGGAAGTGCTATGTTACTTTGTACAAAGATATCAGTCCATTGAAATTTGATACCTTTATGTAATTTGAGATTGGCCTGATGGTTATTTATAAACAAAAAAACTTGCATTTATATAGCATCATTTGGGATATCCTAATGCAATTTATAGCCAATTAAATATTTTTGCAATATGGGAAACAGCACCTAATTTGCCCCCACAACAAACCATGCCAGCATTGCCTATGTTGTCTCTGCCAACCTGAGGAATTCCTAGATGTGTAGGAAGGTCAATGAATTTTTCCACTCTGCCAGTGTGTCACCACCTCCTTTTTGATAACTCTTATCCTCCTTCTGCTACTGTACTCACTAAGGCTCATGTTCTCCCATTCTCTGTTGCCTGCAACATCTTCCTGACTCACCCTTAGGCCCTAACACATGCTCTGTGTGCGGCCTACTTATTCACTTGGGACACTACCCCACTACAAATAGCACAATTATTACTATCAACTTTTCCATAATACCTGCCTCTCTCATTCCATGAGGCAAGCAGCCCACAGTAAAGCAGAAAGAGTAAAGACACATTGTGTGCTGCCGACCATTCAGTTCCTCACCTCTTATGAGAACAGGATTGTAACTGACCACTCTAAGCAGTGCCTGGATTGGTATCAGACGCTGCCCTTGTCTCACTCTGCTGGAAACTCATGAGTAAAGGCCTGATGAATTAGAGGAAAGCTTCTGGGCTTTTGTCTGCACTAAACAGCTTGGCAAAACAGTGGTACTGTGAACATGGAACTATGAATAGTTGACAAAGTGCAAAAAGGTAGGGTCAAAGTGAGTGAGCACTGAGGTAGCAAGTGAATAGCACAGAGACCTAGCATTGAATTGTAAAAGCTTCCTGGAAGAGGGTTGGGATGTGCCTTGAGGTTTCTTAGAGGTTGGAACATGTCGGATGTCAATGTCTGTGGATGTGCGGTGTATGTGGACAGTATCCATGGAACACCTCAGATGTTAGTGCCTAGTGTCCAACATGGAGAGCCATGAAGTTGCAAGGTGCTCACTTTGGTTTCCTTGTTGAGTTTTCCTGACATTGAGGTTGCTTGGCAGATTTGGTAAGACAGGATGCTGATTAATAATAAGACAAGTTGTGTTATTAATAAGGCTTTTAACAATGGATAATGACCGTTATGTGGTAACTCTCCACTGCCTGGTGAGAATCTTGCCACACCACTTGTGAAAGCATAAAAGAAGGCATGAGTTGCTCCCAACATCAAGGTGGGCCTGACCACACTTTATCCAGTCCTGCCACACATCATGCCATAGCCCACATTCATTCAGATCCCTATAAGATTCTGCACCATGTTTTTAAACAAATAAAGATAATTAGCATGTTGCATTAGGCTGAGAGTTACTACTGATCAATCTTTAATATGCTTCATTCTCCGTCATCTTCATCTTCACAACTGGTAGGAAAATGGGATGTTGGGGGTGGGGGGATGAAGGATGGAAATAATCTGTTTATACACGCATGTTGCCATAATTGTATAGAATGACATTGTATAGAAAAAGACCATTTGGTCATTATCGTTGAGCAACTGTTTCTCCATAGGCCTGCAAAATTTTCCCTATTGAGCAGAAATTTTGAAAGTTACTATTGAGTCTGCTTCCAAGTGTTGCTCCCCCCAAAATCAATTCAGGCTGTGCATTCTAGGTCATAGTAATTTGCTGAGTGAAAACTATTGTTATCTAGACTCCCAAGCTGCTTCAAATTTTTCAAATTTAGCACCCCACTTTCCTGACTTACCTGCAGTTTATCACTATCTCTCTATCAATTTCCAATTGATCTTTTCCCAATAGAATGCGATCAAGTGGCTAATCAGTTCCCTCCCTCTGCTACAAGATACAAACAGACCAACCAAAAGGAGAAGGAAATCCCTAGTGATTATGGCAGACTTCAAATAGATGCTGCGACTTAATGAATGCCTTTGTACATTAGAGAATTCAGTAATCCTCAGTGGAAAGAATGCAGCTAAATCCTACTTGTGATGCTGTGCAATCCATTTATACTGGCCAGACTCCATAAAACAGTTCAGATTAATGAAAAGTCACAGAACCAGAAAGTTGTGTGTTGGTGAAGATAGCAAAAAGTCAAATGGGTCTAAATGTTCAAGAGAAAGAAGCTATGTAATGTAATATTAGTGACAGTAGCACTGCAGTTAGGTTATTACTGGTTTGATGGAATGAATCAAAGATTGGTGTGTCAATCTGAAGCTGGCAAACCTTCCCTTTTTTTTTGCATCATTAACTTCCAAAATGCCAAAATAATTTTGGTATTTTCTACTCCTTGGTGTATTAAAACTTGAAAAAGCTGACAATTAAATGAGATTAACAATTACTGTATTTAATTGCACCATATTTCTCTGTCTATACAGGTCCCTGGCTCTGGTTTTTGAGTTTGCAGCATGAAAGTTAGTGAACAGTGAATACGTGTGTACTCCACACTGCCCCCACACCTTGTTCAAATTGTTGCATGATCCTGCATTGTCCCAGATTCCATAATTGCCCCAGGTCTGCTTTGACTCACTGGATCTCAGCTAGGATAGTGGTACGTGTATGGGTATTCAGGGTCTTGGGTTAGAGAGGCAAAATATTGGTTAGTGTTTTATTGTTTTTGAACAACCTCTGCTCAGAAATTACATTTGTGTTCACTGGATGATTTAGGATTAGACTTGGTGATAAGAAAAAGTCTCCATAATCCCAGAGGGCCATAAGGCAGCTCTGTCATTAGAGAGGGATGTCTGGTGGTGGTTAACCTTGGGTGAGAAGAGGTTGAGAAGGAGAGTCCTTCATGATAACCTTGGCTGAACCCATACTGACAATATCATGCTACATTGCAAACCATCCATCTAGCTGACTGAGAGAAAGTGAGGACTGTAGATGCTGGAGGTCAGATCAAAACGTGTGGCACTGGAAGAGCACAGCAGGTCAGACAGCATCTGTGGAGCAGGATAATTGACGTTCAAAACGTTGAATCTCCTGCTCCTCAGACGCTATCTGACCTGCTATGCTTTTCCAGCGCCACGCTTTTTGAATCTAGCCAACTGAGCTAACAACCCCCACTTGGTGGTAGGTCAATGCCATTTTTTTAAAAAAAAATGGTAGCTGGTTTTAAGAGGTGAAGGGAGAAAATTAATGATCGAACTTGGTCCTAAACAGCTCTGAACAGATATTTTGCATTGCATTAAGCAGTTTAAAATACTTTATCACTTTAAATATCCTATTTAATCATTGTTAGTATAAGTTCTTCTCCAATGCCATCATAAATAGCTGCAAGAAATTGGGGCAAAAATTGTCTTGCCTGATGAAATAACTCCAGAGGTCGGTATCCTCTCATGAAGTTACCATTTATACAAATGTGCATAGTACTTGACAGGTGAAGGAGCGTCGTTCTGAAAGCTAGTGTGCTTCTAATTAAACCTGTTGGACTATAACCTGGTGTTGTGTGATTTTTAACTCTGTTACGAACTTAGTTCCTCTACACACATCAAGGTTAGACTAAATTGTTTCATGCCCAAAATGGCCAATGACAGCAATAATTGCATCAGGTAATCAGACACTTAAAGTGACAGTCCACCGTACTTATGCAAATAAACAACATTCCTCCTCCTTTTAGGTCTCAGATCTGGTCATTTTTCTTATTGGCTTTAAACTATGGCATTTTAGGTGTATGAGGAACATCACACGTCGTTGTCTTCTCCTGAGGTAACTGCATGTTTGGAGTTTTGCACCATACCTTAGTAATCTCCACTAAGGTACTAGCTCCCTCAGATGCTCCAGTTATTATTTAGCCCTCCGATATATCCAGATCTCTATTAGGCGCAATTATTTGTAAATCTCCAATTAATATTATCCCTGATACATTATTTCTGATTGTCAAGAGTTGATATGAATGTCTTCTCCACACTACATAATCTCTTGACTATGGTGTAGGAGACTAGTCCAACTGCTACAAAGTTGGCTGGTATCCACTTTTCACCAGGGGCATAATTCCTTGCCAACACTTCTTGACTTTTTTTGGAAACCATCTATTTAGTTTTGCACACTCACTGGAAAATCTGATTCTGCTGTTTTCTGTCAACAGTGTCTTTTGTCATGGATAGCTTCTGCAAATCAAATGTTATGTGCAACTGACACCTTACCATGAGCAATGCCGGAGAACAGTGAGTCGTCAAGTGGGTTCACCATGAAATGTGAGAAACGATTACTCCCACTCCTTTTGGTGATTCATCACATGCCAGTTGTAATGGTAACTTTGAGTCAAAAGACTTATGTGTTTAGCAAAGCCTTTTTGGCTTAAATTCTTGTTTTGGAAATAAATTATGCAATGGCATGAGAATGGTTGCAAGATTTGGGAGACAAACCTGAGATAGTAATTAAGTACGCCCAAAAATGATCGTAGTTGATGTATATTTGTAGATGCCAGTGCCTTGGTTATGCTTTTACTTTTGAAGGAGACTTGTGTAGTCCCTTAGCATCATTGATATGGCCTAAATATTCAATGGACAATTTTTTAAAAATTCACATTAGCCTTGCCTCACTCTTAAGCAATAACCTTCAAGTCTATGCAGAATAGCATCTAAATTATGGGGAGGTTCTTCTTTATTTCTCCCCATGACAAAAAGATCATCCAGATAACACTGGAGTCCTTTCAATTCCTTTAGAATGTGATTCATGACACATTAGAATAACGTAGGTGCAGATGTATGAGATTCTAAAATGGAAGAATCTTGTATTTGAGAAGTCCTCTATGTATTATAATCAAGTACTTCCGTGATTCAGGATCTACACTCAGGTGGGGATAAGCTTGACTAAAGTCAATTTTACTGAAAATCTGACCTTTAGCTAGTGTGGAAAATAGATAATCAATTAAAGGCAAAGGTTATGGCTCAACATGTAGTAATGGATTAATAGTAACCTTAAAATCACTGCTGATCCATCTTCTACCCGAATTCCTTTGGTCTGACAACCTCTGAGAATCTGAGTGTTGGTATGCAACAAGAACAGCTGACTCCTTTGTTGTGTCAAACTTTAAAAAATTGTACTTAACTTTGAATTAGATTCAATTTGAATGTCCTGCTCTATAATAAGCGGTCATGTGGGCTGGTCTCCGAGCAGATCCTGGACGAGGTCACATTCCCCAATACAAACTACTCCATGTTACCTTAAATTAAAGGAAACAGTTTGTCAAAATACAACAATAATAACGTAACCCACAAATGATTTCGGACCTCATTCCATGGGCTTTTGTGGATGAGATTTTGTGCCATTTCAGGCTTTATTTTTAAAATCATAGAATCCCTACAGTGTGAAAGCAGGCCATTCAGCCCATGAAGCTTCAAGAACCCTCCAAAGAATATCCCACCCAGATTCACCCTATCCCTGTACCTTCACATTCCCTATGGCTAATCCATCTAGCCTGCCCATCTTTTGACTGTAAGAAGAAACCAGAGCACCTGGAAAAGGCCCAGACAGACATGAGGTAAATATGCAAGCTCCAAACTGGCAGTTGCCCAAATATGGAATCAGACCCAGGTCCCTGATGCTGTGAGGCAGCAGTGCGAACCACTGAGCCACCGTGCCAGCTGTCCTGGGCAGCTACAGAACCAATTTATCACCTCTTACTTGAATTCAGAGGAATTCTGCATGAGCAGCATCTTGGGCTACTCCAGACCCAATCACAAACCTTGAACTACTCCAAACTTTTGTAATCTAAAAAGGAAACTGATCAATTCATGGCATTAGATCCTATTTTAAGTTAGGCTCAAAAAGTTATCTCTCTTTCATGCATTTTATTTAGTAGTGTGTTTTTGTTCAAAATAAAACAATTGATACTTCTTTTTAATGGAGTAATTTGTTTGTAATTCATTTAAATGTTATACCTTTCAATGAAATTTCTGCCAGCAGACAGTATACAAACTCAATTTCAGAGATTTGCCGGTCGTCCGTTTATATAAGGGAATATGCTACATTTAATACAGGATTTAAGGATTAAGTATACTGAGCTTCAGAACAGTCTATGAAAAACATTATAATCTTCCAACAGTTCTATAATTCCTCCACTCAGTTACTCAGAGATAAATTCTCATGAAGTTAATTCTGCAGTTATGAACATCTGTGGCTTGGCTAACAGTACTGACCATGGATTAATCTTGGGCACTACTTGGTCAGTTTAGTTTACTCCCACACTGGACAGTTTACTTACTAACAGAAGCAAAGGGGAGAGCTCCTGATATTTTCCATATTAATATTTTACATACATACTTAAAAATGATAATTTTGTTAACTTTACATGTTACTGTTTTAAGCCTATTTCTCAATTTTGTCCTTTGAAAGGCAACTACAATATTTTTCAAAGTAACATGAATCTTATGCTTTTAGAATGGGTTTGTAAAATTTAAGTTTTTAAAAGGTAGCTTTGTATCAGTGATTTACAGTAAGGCTGACTGACACAGAACAAAGCTTGCAGTAAACAACTTTTGTTTTCAAGTCACATTGGAAATACAGTGCTTGAGGGCTTTCAGTTTATAGCAAGAATCAAACACATTCCTGGATATTTGAGAAATATTTTAGGTATTAAAACTGGCTGCTGTGTTAATATCTCTGGGCTAATTTTATCTGTTAATGATTTATTACACAGTCAGCAGGTGTAGCAAGTGGCTAATGGAACCTTTGGTGACTTCTGTGATAGCTTGTTGCTCAAATGGTGAACATTGGCCCCAGAACTACCTCAAAAACATCAGACTTTTTATTGAAGGTAGCCAAAAGCAACATAGCAACAGGTTTTAATTTATTGAACAACCTACAATTGGGAGGTGTTTTAATTGCATAAATGTGTTGTGATACATAGATTTATGTAGAACTTAAAGCACAAAAAGACCATAAGTGGGCTCAGTGCATGGTCATGTTCCACATGATCCTCCTACAACCTCTGTTCATCCAATTCTATTAGCATAACTTGCTATTCCTTTCCCCATCATGTACCCAACTAGCCTCCTCTTAAATGCATCTCTCCACTTTGTCTCAACCACTCCTTGTGATACCCAGTTTCTCACACTGAACACTCAGATTAATGAGATTCCTCTCAATCTTTTAGTTTATTTATGAGTGACTATCTTATATTTCTGATACCTGGTTTTAAGTGAAAATGTTTCTTCTATGTCTGAAAAAAACATGAAAGGCAAAATGATGGAGCAAGGTAATACGGAGCAATAGGAATGAAGAAGGAAATCGGCCAATAATGCAGAGTGAAGATAGAGGAACATTCACCCTATTATGTGGTGATACACCACAGATAAAGAGCATTAGGTTAATTGTGCTTGTGTTTACAGAGAAAAAAGACATTTGGCCAATTCCATCTGTGTCACTTTTAACAGTAGCTCTTGAATAGCCCCACGACCCTATTTAGGAACATAGGAGTAGGAGTAGGCAAGAGAGCCCTTTGAACCTGTTCTGCCATTCCAGATCATCTATCTCAACGATATTATCAGAGAGTACATAAAGCTCAGAAATAGGCCTTTCAGTCCAACTGCTCCATACTAACCAGGTTTCCCAAATTAAACTAGTCCCACTTATCTGTATTTGGCCCACATCCCTCTAAGCCTTTCCTATTAAAATACCTGTCCAAATGTGTTTTAAATTATGTAACTGCACCTCCATCCACACTTCCTCTGGAAGTTCATTCCACATATGTATCACTCTGTGTGGAAAAAGTTGACCCTCAGGTCACTTTTAAATCTTTATCCTCTCACCTTTAACCTATGCCCTCTAGTTTTTGAATTAACTATCCTTGGGAAAAGATCTTTGCTATTCACCATATCTATGTCCCTCATGATTTTGGAGCAGCAGTCCCAGAGCTAGTGCTTCTAAATAAACCTGTTGGACTATAACCTGGTGTTGTATGATCTTTAACAAGACTTTAAAAACCTCTTTAAGGGCACCCCTCAACTTCCTACATTTCAGTCAAAAACGTCCCAACCTATCCAGCTTCTCCTTATAACTCAAACCAGACCTGGCAACATCCTTGTAAGTCTTTTCTGAACCCTCTGCAATTCAATAATATCCTCCTTGTATTCTCTTGTTAACCCCATATCCCTAGTAATTAGAAATTATTGACTAGAAATCTATCGCTTTCTCTTTCGGGCGATTGCTGAGCCCCAATATCCATCTGTGGTAGAGAATTCCAAAAATTCATCATTGTCTGAGTGAAGGCATCTCAGCCTAAATAGTTTGATTTTTATTCTGAGACTGTGCTTCTTGGTTCTAGACTTCACAGCCAACGGAACATTCATTTCTGCATCTGTTGTGTGTGTCCCTGTTAAGAATTTCTATAAGACCACCTCTTTTTTTTAAATTCCACAGAATACAGGCTCAGTGTCCTCAACATCTCCTCATAGGATAGCCCCACCATCTCCAGAAATCAGTCTGATGAACTGATTGCACACCCTTAATGGATAAGATATCCTTTTTTAGACAAGAATACCAAAATTGCACACCGTTTACCTTGTGTGGTCTCACAAGTGATGACCTAGTGAGGACATTCCTGGTGAAGGGCTTATGCATGAAACATAGACTCTCCTGCACCTTGGGTGCTGTCTGACCTGCTATGCTTTTCCAGTGCCATACTTTTTGACTCTGATCCCCAGCATCTGCAGACCTCAATTTCTCTCACTAGTGACCTATACATTTGAAGCAAGACTTTGTTTCTCTTTTACTCAAATTTTCTTATACCGTCTGGCTTGTGAATTGTTTATTGCACCCACAAGATAACTTTCAGTGATTTATTACAAAGATACAGAGGTCTCTTTGGACACCAACACTTTCCAGTCTCTCACCAATTAAGAAGTCCTCTGCTCTTTGGTTTATTCCAAATGATAACCTCATGTTTAGCTACATTATAATCCATGCTCTTGCCCACTCACTCAGTCTGTCTAAATCATCTTGATGCCTCTTTACATCCTCTTCACAACTCTTATTCCCACCAAGTTTTGTACCATCTGCAAATTTGTAAATACCATAATTGGTTCCCATGTTCAACTAACCGATATAGATTGTGAACATCTGGGGCCCAATCACTGATCCTTGCAGTAGCCCACTAGTCACAGCCTGCCAACCTGCGAAAGACCCATTTATTCATACTCTTTGCTTTCTGCCTGTTGAGCAACCCTAAATCATGCTAGTACATTGCTCCAAATCCCAAGTGCTTCTAGTTTGTTTATTCCTTCCTGGGTGGGAGTTTACCAAAACCCTCGTGAAAATCCAAATTCACAACAACCACTGGCTTCTCCTTATCAACTGTGCTCATAACATTCAAAAAACTCTTATCAGATTTCAAACTATTTCCTTTCATAAATCAGACAATTACTTTCTAAATCTCCAATATGTATTGTACGTTTTTATGTCGAAATCAAATTTTCTTGACTCATGCTGGGAACTCTGTCTCAGTGAAAGAGCAATGAGCCTGAAAGATTTTTTTTGATACAATTGATTCCCAGCTGAGTCCAATCTTATCATTACTAAACTTTCACATAAATCCACAACAAGCTGAACTGATTGGAAGTGATCGGGGTTAACACCTTTTGGCTGATTCGTCCACTCCAGTGCCATGACTATGAATAAAACATTGCTGTCTGAACTATGCTAACAATTGTAAAGCTTAAGTCGAGCCTTGACCCACCTTCAAAACTTTCACTGCCACACCAGAGTCCGTTCTGGAGCTGAGTAGCTCAAAACTGTACAGTTTTAAACACAAACAGGTGTGTTTGTAGTTAGAATAATTTCAAGTTTGATCTGTTAGTGAACTGAACTATAATATTAGATTACATTCTTACATTTACAGTAGCTGTAAATAATGTGTACATGGTAGTGATTTTATTTCCAAGAAAATAGTCAAGAAAATGCTATCGTGCTTGAAGGTGACTGTGCATGATGTAGAACAAATTATATTACTGCTTTTAGATCCATGCCTTGAAGTCTCATTAGGTGTGTGCAATAAAAACCAGTTTAGGACAGACTAGTAGTTCTGTTTTTACAGTGAGTTGCAGAAAAATATATTTCTGTTTAGATAAATGCAATGATTGGTCTCATTTCACCAAAAACAGATGACCTAGAAACATAGCAAAGTACAAATTCGCACTGTTCTTTTGCCAGCTAGAAACTATTCCACTATGGGGTGGAGGGTAGGGGTGAATGGTGTGCTCGCTGTATGGTGATGGAACTCTGCCCCAGGCCATGTGTGAAGGTTAATGATTCATCATGGGGACAGAAGCTGGTCTGTTTGAAGAGCAGTGGAAATATCACAGGCTGCCCTGAAATCAAGTACTCCCAACTAGTGACTTGGGTGTAACATGGTAACAGCCTTCCAAGTATTGATAGCAGAGAGAAATACAGAACACCGAATCACAACTAATTTCTAAAAATGGAATTTAGAGTATCAAATTAACACACAAATAATGTGACAATCTACATATTCTAAACTATTTTGTTTTTCTTTTGCACAGTATATGTTACATTTTGATGATCTTGTGTTCTAACTACCATCCTCATTATCTTGGATCACAGAGTATATCCAAGCAGTTCTTTTGGGTTCTGTTAAATGTGGCGAAGAGAAGATTCAACAACAGCAATTTGCTTAAATGTAGATGTTTATTAGGTAAAAATAATGATAAATGGAAAAGAAAGGATAAAAAAGCAATAAGTCTCACACCCTTCTGCCGGTTGGGGACCGCTCAATTGAGGTCTGGAGTCTTAGGTTTGTTCCTGGCACCATTTGCAATCCTGAGGTGAAGTCCAACTCTTGGGATGAAAATCTCTCTCTCTCTCTCTCTCTCTCTCTCTCTCTTATATACAGTGTAACAAAGGACCAGCACAGAAACAAATACCGAAGACAAACTGCTTGCTAGTACAGAAAATATTGATTGTGCTGTCTGTAGCATGTATGGGGATGTTCAAGGTGATGCAAGGTCATGCAGCTGTCGAATATCATCAACAATTTTAGCCCTTCAGCCCATCCCATACACTCATTCATTTGTGAACCATTGAAAAGATCTGACCCTTTATCTTCTGTTCACAAAAGGATGCAACTGACTCTTCCTTTCAAAGAGTGCCACTTAGAAACTACTGAATGTCAATTTGTGCTCTTGTTTAAATTTCTCAATGCCTTCATGCCACCATCATGCTTCTAATACATTCTGATCTGGAGCTGTACATACAATGCTGTGGCTGTATCCATCTAGATTTTGTACAGCTCACTCAGTTCTTTCTCTTTCTTTAATTCAAATTGATTTTCTCAAAATATTTGGCATTTATTTTCTGTATAACATTTGGGTTTTACTTATAAACATCTGGTGGGACCCAGAAAGTCTAAAAGCGTCACGTTGTTAATGCCCCAGGGAAATACCATTGACTAGAAGCTGAACTCCACTCAGTGTGGCTTTAAGAGCAGCTCACAGATGCTGTGGCAAGAAACTCAGAGTGGCAGCAGTGGGTATCACAAAAGCTTCTTTGATAGCACTTTTATTTTACTCATTCATGGAATTTATTGCCTATCCCTAATGGCCCAGAGGCCAGTTCAGAGTCAATCTTAGGATCTGGAGTCACACATAGGTCAGACCAGGGAAGGATGGCAGTTTACTTCTGTAATGGATATTATTGAACCAGATGGGTTTCTTTTCCGATGACCAGTAATGGATTCGTGGTTGCTATTGGACGCTTGAGTTCCAGATTTTTATTGAATTCAAATTCACAATTTGCTGTAGCAAGATTCAAACCTAGATTTCCAGAACATTATCCAGGTCTCTGGATTATCAGTCTAGCGATAATACCACAAGGATATCATTTCCACACAATTTCTACTTTCCGGGCCTACAACCTTGACCACCTAAAAAGACAAGGGCAGCAGAACCATGGGAACACCAAGATCCCCTCCAAGACACACATCATCCTGACCTGGAATATATCACCATTGTTTCATTTTTGGTTGAAACCCTCCAATTCCCTTCTTAACAGCATTGTGGATGTAGCTACACCACATGCGGCAGCTCACCACCAACTTCTCCAGGGCATAAAGGGATTGCCATTAAGTGCAGGTCTAGCCAGCAATGTCCACACCACATAAAAAAATTAGACACAGATACTGGAGCTTTCTTTCATGGAGATGTTAAAAATATGTGTGGCAGCATGATCTCATGTTGGATCAGTCATGGAGGACTGAGTGATGAAGCATTTTGGGGATGCATTTAGGCTTGTCCAGGGCAACATAGTTCCTAAATCATAATCATATAACAATATTAACATTGAAAATCAAATCCGTTCCCCATTGATATTACATGCTCTTTTGAAATCATGGTCTTGGACTTCTGTGGGGTTTGGGTGACTTCTTAATATGATTTCTGTGGGAAACAAATGAAGTCTCCAGGAAACCAGCTATTTACTGCATTTGCCAGAAAAATACACTGGAGTTTTAGGGTCCACGTCTCTTCCAGTTTGATACCTTAGCACGGTTATTGAATGAAACTGTCTTTAGCGGATATTCTCAGTACAAATGTTTACATGGATAATAAAAATCTTTGTTCATTCAACATGTTTTTAAGTGTCCCTTTGGAAATGAAGATAGGAAAGAATTCTTCAGTATTTATTTCAGTTCAAATTGCTGGGGGCAATTTTATCTATCATCTCCGAACAAGACACAATGGCAAGGAAATGACTGATGAAAAGGTCATTTGAGCCTATCCTAATTCATTCTGTTACATTAAAACTTTTTTTTTAATTCCAGAATACTTGCCTGCACTGCTCAATCTGGAAATTGATTCCAAAATTTATTCAAGGTAAATTTTGTACAGCAACTTGAAAATTACCTTTTACTGATTTGAGGATGTGTCCCTTTTTCTATTCAAATAAATAATTGTATGTATTATGGCACATTACCTTTTATCTATACCTCTTTTATCTCTATCAAACCACCTCTCCAAAGATTTCCATTCTCAGCTGGTAATCTCAGGCTCCTTCGATATCTCCTTGTAATTCAGACAGTTGGTGACCAACTGCTGTATTTTCATTCAAGAGGCAGGCATTCAGAGGAGTCAGACATTTTTAAACTGCCTTGTCAGAAAGTACCTGTAAAGGCAGATTTTTCGCTACGGAACTGGAGATAACTCACGTCAGATCCATTGCTCAGAGAAGGAGGTTGGAGGCAGGGTTGCTGGGTGCTGAGGCAGTCTGGTAGATGTTCTGGGACTTCGTTTAAAAAGACTGACCTGTGCTCAACCCTTACACTCTTGCACCACTTCTCTCACACTCGCCATAGCTCCTCATGCCCTCTATGCCAACTTACGTCCCTCTCCCAACCTCTAGGGCCCCTCATACTTCCGGCATATCCCAATTGTTCTAGGCCAACCTATGGCTTTTTCATGCTCATTCATCCTATGAGAACTCTGTACATTGTAAGCTACACAACATTTATTGACACCACAAAGAAAGAACTGTTAATCAAACAGGGTTTTCTCTTGGGCAAAAATGGTTTTAACAGGCTAATGGATACCTGGACTATCAGCCAAGCATGCATAATAAACAGACAACATGGATTTTTTCATCCCAGGTCATGCCCTATCCCACTACCCCTGTTGTGTACAGTCAGTAGGAGCATCCTTGGGATTCATCAGCATTGAATTGGGCCCTATGAAGTTTCATGGTATCAGGTTAAATGGACAAGGAAGTCTGTAGCTGATTACTACCTCATTTGATGAATCAGTGCTCACCATGTTGAAGTTAGGGCAGCACTGACACAGAAAGTAGTCTGAGTGCAGAAATTCAAGCCCATTATCAATTGTGGCTCAGTAGCACCATTACTAGTTGAGTTCTGAAAGGCGTAGCTTCCAGACTGAGCCTACAACTAATGATAAGACAGAAAAAATCCTTTTGTTGAACTTCACTAATCTACTTAGAGTCATAGAGATGCACAGCAAGACAACAGACCCTTTGGTCCAACTTGTCCACGTCGACCAGACATCCTGATATAATCTGTACTTGGCCCATATCCCTCTAAATGCTTCCTATTTATATACACATCTAGATACCTTTCAAATGCTGTAATTGTACAAGCCTCCACTACTTCCTCTGGCAGCTCATTTGATACACACATCACAGCGTGAAAAGGTTGCCCCTTAGGTCCTTTTTATATCTTTCCCCTCTCACCCTAAACCGATGCCATCTAGTTCTGGACTCCCCCACCCCAGGGAAAAGACTTTGTCTATTTATCCTATCTATGTCCCTCAATATTTTATAAATCTCTATAAGGTCACCCCTCAGCCTCTGATGCTCCAGGGAAAACCCCCAGCCTTTTCAGCCTCTTAGAACATAGAACATAGAAAAATACAGCGCAGTACAGGCCCTCTGGCCCTCGATGTTGCGCCAACCCAAGCCCACCTAACCTACACTAGCCCACTATCCTCCATATGCCTATCCAATGCCTGTTCAAATACCCATAAAGAGGGAGAGTCCACCACTGCTACTGGCAGGGCATTCCATGAACTCACGACTCGCTGAGTAAAGAATCTACCCCTAACATCTGTCCTATACCTACTTCCCCTTAATTTAAAGCTATGCCCCCTCGTAATAGCTGACTCCATATGTAGAAAAAGGTTCTCATGGTCAACCCTATCTAAACCCCTAATCATCTTGTACACCTCTATCAAGTCACCCCAAACCTTCTTTTCTCCAATGAAAACAGCCCCAAGTGACTCAGCTTTTTCTCATAGATCTTCCTACCATACCAGGCAACATCCTGATAAACCTCCTCTGCACCCATTCCAGTGCCCCCACATCCTTCCTATAATATGTCGACCAAAATTGCACACAATACTCCAGATGCGGCCGCACCAGAGTCTTGTACAACTACAACATGACCTCAGGACTCCGGAACTCAATTCCTCTACCGATAAAAGCCAGTACGCCATATGCCTTCTTCACAGCACTACTTACCTGGGTGGCAACTTTCAGAGATCTGTGTACATGGACACCAAGATCCCTCTGCTCATCCACACTACCAAGTATCCGACCATTAGCCCAGTACCCCATCTTCTTGTTACTCTTACCAAAGTGAATCACTTCACACTTAGCTACATTGAACTCCATTTGCCACCTTTCTGCCCAGCTCTGCAGCTTATCTATATCCCGCTGTAACCTGCCACATTCTTCCTCATTGTCAACAACTCCACCGACTTTCGTATCATCTGCAAACTTGCTCACCCAACCTTCTAGCCCCTCCTCCAGGTCATTTATAAAAATGACAAACAGGAATGGTCCCAAAATAGATCCTTGTGGAACACCGCTAGTAACTGCACCCCAAGATGAACCTTTACCGTCAACTGCTATCCTCTGTCTTCTTCCAGCCAGCCAAAACCTCTAACGCACCCTCAATGCCATACCTCTGTATTTTTTGCAGTCGCCTACCATGCCGCCATTTCCGCCACCTCCAAACGGACCCCACCACCAAGGATATATTTCCCTCCCCTCCCCTATCAGCGTTCCGCAAGGACCACTCCCTTCGTGACTCCCTTGTCAGATCCACACCCCCCACCAACCCAACCTCCACCCCCGGCACCTTCCCCTGCAACCGCAGGAAATGTAAAACTTGCGCCCACACCTCCACACTCACTTCCCTCCAAGGCCCCAAGGGATCCTTCCATATCCGCCACAAGTTCACCTGTACCTCCACACACATCATCTATTGCATCCGCTGCACCCGATGTGGCCTCCTCTATATTGGTGAGACAGGCCGCTTACTTGCGGAACGCTTCAGAGAACACCTCTGGGCCGCCCGAACCAACCAACCCAATCACCCCGTGGCTCAACACTTTAACTCCCCCTCCCACTCCACCGAGGACATGCAGGTCCTTGGACTCCTCCACCGGCAGAACACAACTACACGACGGCTGGAGGAGGAGCGCCTCATCTTCCGCCTGGGAACCCTCCAACCACAAGGTATGAATTCAGATTTCTCCAGCTTCCTCATTTCCCCTCCCCCCACCTTGTCTCAGTCGGTTCCCTCAACTCAGCACCGCCCTCCTAACCTGCAATCCTCTTCCTGACCTCTCCGCCCCCACCCCACGCCGGCCGATCACCCTCACCTTGACCTCCTTCCACCTATCCCACCTCCATCGCCCCTCCCCCTAGTCCCTCCTCCCTACCTTTTATCTCAGCCTGCTTGGCTCTCTCTCTCTTATTCCTGATGAAGGGCTTATGCTCGAAACGTCGAATTCTCTATTCCTGAGATGCTGCCTAACCTGCTGTGCTTTGACCAGCAACACATTTGCAGCTGTGATCTCCAGCATCTGCAGACCTCATTTTTTACTCGAACCTTATCATATGTCTTACTAAAATCCATATACACCACATCTACCGCTTTACCCTCATCGACCTCCTTAGTCACCTTCTCAAAGAATTCAGTAAGGTTTGTGAGGCATGACCTGCCCTTCACAAAACCATGCTGTCTATCCTTGATCACATTATTCCTTTCCAGATGTTCATAAATCCTATCCCTTACAATTCTCTCTAAGACTTTGCCCACAACAGAAGTGAGACTCACCGGCCTATAGTTACTAGGGTTATCCCTACTCCCCTTCTTGAAGAAGGGAACCACATTTGCTATCCTCCAGTCTTCTGGCACTATTCCTGTAGACAACGAGGACATGAAAATCAAGGCCAATGGTTCTGCAATCTCCTCCCTTGCTTCCCAGAGAATCCTAGGATAAATGCCATCAGGCCCAGGGGACTTATCTATTTTCACCCTTTCCAGAATTTCCAACACCTCTTCCCTAAATACCTCAAAGCCATTCATTCTAATTAATTGTGACTCAATATAATCACATCGGCAACAATGTCCTGTTCCTGAGTGAATACTGACAAAACGTATTCATTCAGTGTCTCTCCAATCTCTTCAGCCTTCACGCACAACTTCCCACTACTATCCTTGACTGGACCTATTCCTACCCTAGTCATTCTTTTATTCCTGACATACCTATCGAAAGCCTTTGAGTTTTCCCTAATCCTACCATCCAAGGACTTTTCATGTCCCCTCCTTGCTGCTCTTAGCTCTCTCTTTAGATCCTTCCTGGCTACCTTATAACTCTCAATCGCCCCAATTGAACCTTCACGCATTATCTTTGCATAGGCCGCCCTCTTCCCTTTAACAAGGGATTCCAATTCCTTATTAAACCACGGCTCCCTCACACGACCCTTTCCTCCCTGCCTGACAGGTACATACTTATCAAGGACACTCAATAGTTGCTCCTTGAACAAGCTCCACATATCAATTGTGCCCTTCCCTTGAAGCCTACTTTTCCAAGCCACGCATCCTAAGTCATGCCTCACCGCATCATAATTTCCCTGCCGCCAGCTATAACTCTTGCCCTGCAGTACACACTTATCCCTCTCCATCACTAGAGTAAAAGTCACCGAATTGTGGACACTGTCCCCAAAGTGCTCACCCAGAACCAAATCCAGTATGGCCTCACCTCTTGTTGGCCTGTCTACATATTGGGTCAGGAAACCCTCCTGCACACATTGGACAAACACCGACCCATCTAACGTACTCGAGCTATAGCTTTCCCAGTCAATATCTGGAAAGTTAAAGTCCCCCATAACAACCACCCTATTACTTTGACTCTTCTCCTGAATCATTCTCGCAATCCTTTCTTCTACGTCTCTAGGACTATTAGGAGGCCTGTAGAAAATTCCTAACAGGGTGACCTCACCTTTCCTATTTCTAACCTCAGCCCAAACTACCTTAGATGGTGAGTCTTCATCCATTGTCCTTTCCACAACTGTAATACTATCCTTAACAAGCAATGCCACACCTCCCCCTCTTTTACCCCCACCTCTGACCCTACTAAAACATTTCAACCCTGGAACCTGCAACAGCCATTCCTGTCCCTGTTCTACCCATGTCTCCATAATAGCCACAACATTGAAATCCCAGGTACCAACCCACGCTGCAAGTTCACCTACCTTATTTCATATACTTCTCACATTGAAGTATACACACTTTAAGCCACCTTCCTGTTTACAGGCACCCTCCTTCGAGATTGATGCCATGTTCCTAACCTCCCTACACTCAAGGTCCTGCACCCTAAAGCTACAGTCCAGGTTCCCATGCCCTTGCAGAGTTAGTTTAAACCCTCCCAAAGAGCACTAGCAAACCTCCCCCTAAGGATACTGGTGCTCCTCAGGTTCAGGTGTAGACCATCCTGTTCCCCAGAAAGAACCCCAGTTCTCCAGATACCGGAATCCCTCCCTCCTGCACCATCCCTGTAGCCACACATTTAACTCTTCTCTCTTCCTATTCCTCAACTCTCTATCACGTGACACGGGTAACAAACCAGAGACAACAACTCTGTTGGTTCTAGCTCTGAGCTTCCAACCTAGCTCCCTGAAAGTCTGCCTAACATCCTCATCCCTCTTCCTACCTATGTCGTTGGTGCCAATGTGGACCATGACTTCGGGCTGCTCCCCCTCCCCCTTAAGGACCCAGAAAACTCCATCAGAGACGTCACGTACTCTTGCACCTGGGAGGCAACATACCAATTGTGAGTCTCTTTTGCCCCCGCAAAACCGCCTATCTGTGCCCCGAACTATCGAGTCCCCAATAACTATTGCTCTGCTCTTCTCCATCCTTCCCTTCTGAGCAACGGGGACAGGCTCCGTGCCAGAGGCCTGAACCCCATTGCTTACCTCTGGTAAGTCGTCCCCCACACAAGTATCCAAAGCGGTATACTTGTTCTTGAGGGGAATGACCGCAGGGGGTCCCTGCACTGGCTGCTTCCTCCCAGTCCCCCTCACTGTTACCCATCTGACTGCAATCTTTGGAGTTACTACTTCCCTAAAGCTCCGATCTATGACCCCCTCTGCCTCCCGAATGATCCTAAGTTCATCCAACTCCAGCTCCAGTTCTCTAACATGGTCTTGGTGGAGCTGGAGATGGGTGCACTCCCTGCAAGTGTAATCAGCAGGGACGACAATGGCATCCCTCACCTCAAACATGTTGCAAGAGGAACATTGCACTGCCTTCACTGCCATCCCTCTAAAAGTAACTTTTAAAAAAACTAGGTCTAAAAAATTGAACAAGCAAAATGCAGCACTTACCTGCTTTCCACAACGGGTCTTATTATTAGGTTAGAGGAGGAAGGCGGGTGAGAGGCACCCCTGTAGTGCCTCGGGTTCCTCTCCTGCGTGCCTTTATTGGAAAAACCTACCCAGGTAAGCTTGTGCTACACCAGCTTCCAGGTCCGCTCCACGCTTTTTTAAAAAAAACTTTTAAATTTGAACCATTAAAAAAACGTAACCGCGTCTACAAAGAGACACTGCCAAACAGCCCTTACCTGCTCCTCTGAGAGAGTGCATCCTATGACTCAAATCCCCCAACTCTGGTAACATCCTTGTAAATCTTTTCTGAACCCTTTCAAGTTTCACAACAACCTTCCGATAGCAAGGAAACCAGAATTGCATGTAATATTCCAAAAGCTTCCTAACCAATGTCTTGTGCAGCCGCAACATGACCCCCCCCCCCCCCCCCCCCCCCCCCACCGCCAACTCCTATACTCGATGCGCTGACCAACAAAACAAAGCAAAGCATACCAGCCACCACTATTCATGAATCTGTTCATGATACTATTGAATGGAGTTACCATTGCACAGTCCTTGTGGAGACCATGTCCCATCTACACTCTATACTAAGCATGCTTCATTTTGCTTGATACTGGAGCCACTCTAAATGTGATAGGTGCAGAACTGGTCTTACTGCTCAAAACTGGACATCCATGAAGTGTGCAATTCATCAAGAGAGGCAGAATTGTATTCAACCACAATCTGTAACATCATGGTCCAATACATCCCCCGATCAATTATTACCACCAAACTGCGGGACCAAAGCTGATTTGAATTCTAGTACAGGAGAGCATGCCAGGTGCAGCATCAGCTGGATCTAATGATGAGGTGCTGGTGAAACTGAAACACATGGCAACATGTTAAACAGCAGATCCCACAACCAAATGGAACAGATAATATTTCTGTAATTCTGCAAACTTTCATTGAAAATGGTGATAACCAATGAGATAGTTACATTAGATGGACTGCAGCAGTTCCAGGAGACATCTCAGTGCCACCTTCTCCAGGGCAGTTAAGGGTAGACAACAAAATGCTGGTTCAGTCAGTGACAATCACATGTCATAAATGAATGAAAGAAATTTGGGAGTTGCGGGATGGAGAATATTGTGCTGGACTGCTCATCTTCATGTGAGAAGGTCTTCAAGTCTAATGGACATCCAGAGACCGACAGGAATATGATTTGGCACCGGCAATAACTGGTCTTCAGGTGAGATGTGGCCAAGGCCATGATGATGCTTGGTAATATGTGTTCCTATTTGTGGGTGGAAGCAGCAGGCATTGCTGTTTGTGTTACTAAATGTATTTACCCAAGTAATCCAACATGATATGTGCTGTGAAGGGAACAGAGATTTGCAAAAGTAAGCACGGAGCTACGTAGCCTTTGAATTAGCTGTACAGCCCAGGGACAAACTCTCCAGCTGTCACTGTTGACAGTGCTACTGTAATGAATGATAGATGTGTTGAAACTTTTTTTCAGGATGTTGCATCACTTAACCTTTCTTCAAGTCAGGGAAGGTGTTGTAAAGACCCATGCTGAGTTTTATTGCGATCTCAAGAGTCTAATAAAAGAATGGAACACTCAATGAGTCGCACCACTTTAATCTTCCTTCAAGCCACCGATTGAAACTTATTCAAACCTTTCCAATCCTTACACACTGCACTTGTATTATAACTGTAATTGGGAATATTAGCAATGACTTTTCTTCGAATCAGTGCAGAGATTAATTTGTCAGATACCACGGTTTCCATGTTGCATTTTCTCGAATTCTAACGTATTTGTCAAGCTTAGAAATATTGGTAATAAAAAGCTGAATACTAATAAGGTAAATTGGGCCAGTTGATGGCACGATGGCTCATGTGTTAGCACTGCTGCCTCACAGCGCCAGAGACCTGGGTTTGATTCCACCCTTGGGTGACTGTGTGGGGTTTTCACATTCTCCCTGTGTCTGCATGGGTTTTTTTGTGTGTGCTCCAGTTTCCTGCCACAGCACACCTTTCTGAGATTCCTATAATGTTCTACTTGCATATGAAGTCTCTGTCAAACATTCCAACTGATCAAAGTTCTACCCCCCGATTTGAGAGCCTGCTTATTCTTCAATGTGTAATCAGGGGGCCTCTTTGCTGACCAGCACCAGATTCATGACAAACTGTGTGATTGTTTGTTCCTCAAGGTTTTAGCCATGCTGTGAATGTTGAATTTATTGAGAGTCCCTTCTTTCCCCAACAAGGTGTTGGAGTACTTGCTTTGAATCTGCTACAATTTGTGGTGATGGTGAGATGGTAATGGAGCAGTTTTTTGTTGACATGGTATTGGAGCGGGTTGTTGGTGAGATATTGGAGCAGTTTGTTGGTGAGATGGTATTGGAGTATGTTGTTGGTGAGATGGTTTTGGAATGGTTTGTTGGTGAGATGATATTGGAGCGGGTTGTTGGTGAGATGGTATTGGAGCGGGTTGTTGGTGAGATGGTATTGGAGTGTTGTTGGTGAGATGGTATTGGAGTGTTGTTGGTGAGATGGTATTGGAGCGTTGTTGGTGAGATGGTATTGGAGTGTTGTTGGTGAGATGGTATTGGAGTGTTGTTGGTGAGATGGTATTGGAGTGTTGTTGGTGAGATGGTATTGGAGTGTTGTTGGTGAGATGGTATTGGAGTGTTGTTGGTGAGATGGTATTGGAGCGTTGTTGGTGAGATGGTATTGGAGTGTTGTTGGTGAGATGGTATTGGAGTGTTGTTGGTGAGATGGTATTGGAGTGTTGTTGGTGAGATGGTATTGGAGTGTTGTTGCTGAGGTGGTATTGGAGTGTTGTTGCTGAGGTGGTATTGGAGTGTTGTTGCTGAGGTGGTATTGGAGCGTTGTTGGTGAGATGGTATTGGAGTGTTGTTGGTGAGATGGTATTGGAGTGTTGTTGGTGAGATGGTATTGGAGTGTTGTTGGTGAGATGGTATTGGAGTGTTGTTGGTGAGATGGTATTGGAGCATTGTTGGTGAGATGGTATTGGAGCGTTGTTGGTGAGATGGTATTGGAGCGTTGTTGGTGAGATGGTATTGGAGCGTTGTTGGTGAGATGGTATTGGAGTGTTGTTGGTGAGATGGTATTGGAGCGTTGTTGGTGAGATGGTATTGGAGTGTTGTTGGTGAGATGGTATTGGAGCGTTGTTGGTGAGATGGTATTGGAGTGTTGTTGGTGAGATGGTATTGGAGCATTGTTGGTGAGATGGTATTGGAGTGTTGTTGGTGAGATGGTATTGGAGCATTGTTGGTGAGATGGTATTGGAGTGTTGTTGGTGAGATGGTATTGGAGCGTTGTTGGTGAGATGGTATTGGAGCATTGTTGGTGAGATGGTATTGGAGCGTTGTTGGTGAGATAGTATTGGAGCATTGTTGGTGAGATGGTATTGGAGTGTTGTTGGTGAGATGGTATTGGAGTGTTGTTGGTGAGATGGTATTGGAGTGTTGTTGGTGAGATGGTATTGGAGTGTTGTTGGTGAGATGGTATTGGAGTGTTGTTGGTGAGATGGTATTGGAGCGTTGTTGGTGAGATGGTATTGGAGCGTTGTTGGTGAGATGGTATTGGAGCGTTGTTGGTGAGATGGTATTGGAGCGGGTTGTTGGTGAGATGGTATTGGAGTGTTGTTGGTGAGATGGTATTGGAGCGTTGTTGGTGAGATGGTATTGGAGCGGGTTGTTGGTGAGATGGTATTGGAGCATTGTTGGTGAGATGGTATTGGAGTGTTGTTGGTGAGATGGTATTGGAGTGTTGTTGGTGAGATGGTATTGGAGTGTTGTTGGTGAGATGGTATTGGAGCGTTGTTGGTGAGATGGTATTGGAGCATTGTTGGTGAGATGGTATTGGAGTGTTGTTGGTGAGATGGTATTGGAGTGTTGTTGGTGAGATGGTATTGGAGTGTTGTTGCTGAGGTGGTATTGGAGTGTTGTTGGTGAGATGGTATTGGAGTGTTGTTAGTGAGATAGTATTGGAGTGTTGTTGCTGAGGTGGTATTGGAGTGTTGTTAGTGAGATAGTATTGGAGTGTTGTTGCTGAGGTGGTATTGGAGTGTTGTTAGTGAGATAGTATTGGAGCAGGCTATTAGTGAGGTGATATTGAAGTAGTTTGCTGGCAAATTGTATTGGAGCAGATTGTCCATGAAATGATATTTGAGCAGGGTATTGGTGAGATGGTATTGGAGCAGTTTGTTTGTGAAACGGTAGTTGAGCAGGTTGTTATTAAACGGTAGTGGAGCAAGTTGTTAGTGAAATGGTTTTGCTTCATAATGTTGATGATTTCACATTCCGTTTCTGGTAAATCAGCACTTGATTGGACCAGATTAAACAACCATTTATTGTGGCGGAGGTCCTTTCTGACAGTGAAACCGTCTTCAACATGGCCACAAGGTGTTTAGGATTATAAATGATAGTTTGCCTTAACCAATTAACACATCTGACCCCACTGCATGAGCTGAAGTAAACGTACATTGTGAGAACAATCTGTGACAATTGTTTGCTTTCAGCTGTTAACTTTTACCTGATAAGCTTTGTGGCCTTAGATGTTAACTCTTTGCATGCCAATTTTAAAAGCAGAAATATTATTAGTTAAAAATTCAATACGGACAAAAGTAAATCAATGTTATCATGCAAGTAGTGCTGTAAAGCTCAGTGCCTGCAACTGCTTAAAGATACAGGCCACCCTCCAGTGTCAATGTAGTGTCTAATTCTGTTACTGTCAAGCTGTCATTGACCTGTATCTTTTGCATATTCCTTTCCAGACACAAAAATTGCATGTCTCCCAGTACCACTGGATGCTGTCAGTGGTTGTGCTCTTAGCATCCAGTATTGGTAATTGATACGCAAGTAAAGATATCACTCTAATGGAAAGAATTTAACAGAATATGATGGGAGGTGATGGGCTAGTGGTGTTATCACTAGATTGTTAATCCAGGTAATGTTCTAGGGACCTGGGCAGATGGTGGAATTTGAATTCAATAAAAATGTCTGGAATCTAATGATGACCGCAAATCCATAATTGATTATGGGGAAAAGCCCATCTCGTTCACTAATGTCCTTTCGGGAAGGAAACTGCCATCCTTACTTGGTGACTCCAGACCCATAGCAATTTGGTTGATTCATAACTGCCTTCTGGGCAGTTAGGATGGGCAATATGCCACCCTCATCCTATGAATGAGTTAAAATAAATGCACAGTTGGAAGGCATTTTGTGGAGAACCAGAAGATGATTATTGATGCAGAATACATTTGGTATTAATGCAACATGTCTCCCTAAAAGTGAACAAGGGCAGCAAGAGGAAAGGAGGCTGAGGAGTAGCCTGAACCATGCGGGGCATTGATATGTTGAATAGCCAAGGCCTTTTTCCTTGAGTGGGAGAGTCCAAAACTAGACGACAGCAGATTAAGATGAGAGGAGAAACGTTTGAAAAGAATAGTTAGCATCACTCATCAAAGAGAACAATTGAACAATAGCAAACTCTTGGAACGTGAACTGCAAAATTGACTTCTTATCCAATAATCTCTGCTATTAGTTTGGGAAGACCTTTAATGACCAGTTCCTGGGAAAGAATTCTCATTTAATATGTTTCTAGACAAGATATCTCAAATTATCAAGCTTCTGGATGAGGAAAGATGAACTGGGCTTCTCTTCTTTACTCACTTGGTCATTTCGGTTGGTCACAGCAAAGTGATTAAAAAGGAACCCCTCCCTCATTGATACGTTTTGCCCTGACCCAACTTATCTTATGCTTTAAAAGGGGCCAATATAATCAGGCTTTCTTTGTTTAATGAAAGAGTGAGTTTACAAGTTACCATCTGCTAGAAGAAATAATAACACACCACACATACACAAGGCTAGAAATGTAAAGTGAGTCCAGAAAAGATAAAAGTTAAAGCTTGTAAAGGTCAGTCTCAGTTATTTGTGAAGAGTAGATTGTGAACAGTTCATTTTGGGATTCTTAGCCTTGTAGGCTAGCTGAAATTCTTTTGTCCACTTTCTCTTTGGCTTGCTAGCTGCCTTCCAACAATCAGAGTGAGAACCTTGCAATGAAAGGATGACTACTGGATTGTTCTTTGACTGTGACTTTCACAACACACTGATGCTTGAACCCAGGCTAAAACATAAATGTATCTCAATCCACTAGCACACACAGACCACAGTTTAAACTTGCTTCTGTTTCTTTTTCTGTTCTTAATGCCCAAGTCCCAGTGGGCTGAATCTTACTAGAAATCAGTTTTGATTTTTGAAATATTTCACAGAGGGTTTCTGTCTGTGAGTCATAAGATGGTTTTTCTTATGTTACCACTCAACTCACCTCATCAACCATGTACCATGTCTCCTTCATGTGCCACTCATCGTGTTCTCCTACTCACTCCAGGTGAAAGTACTTACCACTGTCAGGGTCTTTTGGGATCTCTAGCACTTTGAATCCTAGCTGTGCACTGATGAGTTGTTGGCAGTCCTGAGTTGCCCTTCACTGTGCACATGGGGATACTGTAACCACCCATGACTGCTGGCTTCGGGCACATAGGCAGCACAGCTGACACTTCGTTGCTCATGCAACTGCACGTTTGTATATCTATCGCTATATAAGCACCAAGCTACACAATTTGCCTGACCTATGTCACATCCCAGCTTACAACCCTGCCTATGTCAATGCTATCCTTTCCCCAAAGTCCCCATATATTCCAGCATGTGAGACACCACATACAGGAAAGCCTTCACAGGCTTCAAACCATTGACTTTTATTCAGCAGCAGCAAACGTGAACAAAATAAAATACATGGAAGCTACATTTGGCATTAAGAACAGAAACAGATTGCCTGCCTTCGAGTACCACCATATTTATCATCAATGAGTAATCCTTGTACCCCACACATTTGTTGGGACTTCGTGTCAATTGAGTCCCATCTGGTTTGTTGCACTTGATGCTATTGTGCTCTGTCGTGCAGAAGGTGATAGCCTTCCTGCTCAATGTCCTCATCTTCCTCCTTAGAAGACAACTGTCACTCTCTCAGATTTTCGGAATCTGTCACTTTCCCTGTTTGCCTGCTCCAGTTCTGCATAGCACATTGTATTGGGATTATGTGGTACTTTCTATCTGGAGACAATAGATCTGCATGATGAATGGGCTGCATTATGTCTACGCTGTGCCTCAATCAAAGGAGTTGTCAAACTTAATCATCAGTCATGAGCACAGAGGAGAGCCCACTGATACTTGTATCCATCCCTGTGAGGCATCTTGAAATGCAGCAGGAACATGAGAATTCTCAAGGATACCATTATGTCAGCTCCCAGGATGCCTGGTGTAGACTTGTAATCTGGCTTGCACACTGATAGAATGGGACCCTTTTATGTTGATGAACTCCATAATGAAATGCCATCTCAACACAACATGTGTACAGTCCATCATGTCCTGTACCTTGGGAAACAACTATGTTGCCTAGTCATGAGGAAAAGACATAAAGCAGTGTGGTCCAGCACAAATTGCATTGGTAACAGCCTTGATACATTTGTGGTTCCTTGGAAGGAGCTAGTGGCATTAAAAATTCAAAACAGCTGTCACCTTGACGGTCACTGGAATCAGATGGCCACTCATTCCTTCATATTGCAGATCTTGCTCCAGCATCTGGTATAGTTCTGGGAAAGTGGCCCAGGAAATCCTCAGGCTGTGGAAATACTCTTCTCTCACTCAATTGGAGGAAGTTGCACTGAGGACAAAAGACTCTGGCCCTTCTGATACTCCTGCGTATTGTGATGGACCTTCAGTTGTGACCTCCTTATATAGAAGCTGTTTGACATCCACAGGAGGTTGCTGCTGACCCTGTGCTTGCTGACACATCTGTTCCCCATCCATTTACCTTTGATGCACCACAGCAACAGCGATGATAACACCTGTTATGAATGAAAACATCAGTCACATTTGCAATTAATCCTTTCAGGGGCATTTAAAAGCAGAACAATTCCTTAGTAATGCGAAAAGTCAGCATTCTCATTGGTCACGAATAACAGTTATAGCATAGGCTTACATGAAGTGCAACAAGGAACATGTTGACATAGGACATCATTTTGATGAATGTACCAGCAGTCATTAGGAGATTGTAAGTGCTGTGTAAACACTTAGATCTTATCCTCACAGTCCCACATCACCTAAGCAAAATGACTTTACATAGAAGAGCATGTTGGTGAATACTTAAAGTTCATAAGTTCAAGGTGAGTAGGAATCAATTCCATGTCCACTGTGCAGCTAACGAAATCTCACATCATCTTTGTGCTTTGTGGTTGTCACTTTAAAATCATCTGTGATTACTTCCGCTTCACAGAGATGATGATCTTAAATCTGCAATGACCCAATTTTATGGTCAAGATTGCCAGTATTTGTATCCAACACAATCGGACAATATTTACAAGTGACTTCAACATGTAATGCGAAGGTAACCGATTAATGCAGTTCCTCCTTGAAAGGGCTGACATTGTCCACAAGTGGAGCATGTATTTAAGACAAAAAAATAACCACTGACTCTGCTCAGTCTGTGTGTGTGTGCAAGAATTTGCAGTTTGCCTGAGTTGCAAGTTGTGCCTGGTAAGCAAGATGCCGCCTCCACTTCCCTTTTGTCCTGACACTGCATGGCCAGCCCATCACTACTGACCTTCACATGTTTCCATCCGGCACTGGATTTACATTTGTAGCTGTTACCATTACCCTTATCCTCGGTCCTACAGTTTAGTCTTGCATACCATCATGCTTCACATTCTCCTTGCTGAGGTCACCTTTACAGTGACTATTGACTAATAAACCCTTTCCTATGGGCACCCATGTACATTGTACTCCCTCAATTGCCTCACTGACTTCCCGAGAAGAGGCATGGCCCCTGATGACCCCAAGATTGATCCTAAGACTGATTGTGCCCCCTTCTGGACTCACTTGTGAGCATCTCCTTAACTGATTTTCCATGAATCCTGTGAAATTATGGACCTGCTGGACTGACCGTGACTGTAGTGAAACTGACCGCTTAACCCTGACTGCCCCAAGTGGGCAACTGATCCAACTCCTGGGACTGAGATTGGTCAATGCCTTTGACTTAATGTACACGGATCCCCTGATTGATGGCAGCCTCCTCTGGCCTGATTGAGATTACTCCTCTTTGAGACATGGTGAACGCTTTAGATGTGCGATTGACGTAGCACAGTGCAGTGCAGCAACATGTCCACCCCTTGACTGTTAACCATAGAAGCTATTTGGCTTGTATCTGCAGCAAGTAACAGAGCAAGATAGAAATACTGTGAGCTTTCAAAGTGTGGCTAAGGGGAAAAAGCATCAAAAGGCAAGGCAGGAATGCTGTGATAACCAAAGCAGGCACAAAGTGAGTGAGTGCTGCATGATCACTGTAGTATAAGTGGATCAGAGGTTTGCCATGAGGGTGTGGTAAAGCTGATACTTGCTGAGTGCCAAGGTCTGTGGATGGGGAATGTGTGCAGTCTTTGCCCAAGGTGTATGCCCCATAATGTTGGTGCTTAGTGTCCAAGATAATAGTCAGGTGGAGCAAACTATGAGCTGGAGTTGCCCAGTAACATTTCATGTCAGGGATTGTGACTATCTAATTTCTATCCATCAGTTGAGAGAATAGGAAACTGCATGTAATGGGGCAAAATTAACTAATAAGAGGGGCTAATGCATGCAAATAGCCTCTCACTTCTCACTTGCAAGAATCTAGTTTTCTCCATGCAAAGTTTGGTTGGAAAATTAGATTTTTGTTCCAGACATCTAGAAAGGGTCAGGTGAATTGGCCATGTTAAATTGCCCGTAGTGTTAGGTAAGAGGTAAATGTGGGGGTATGGGTGGGTTGCGCTTCGGTGGGTTGGTGTGGACTTGTTGGGTCGAAGGGCCTGTTTCCACACTGTAAGTAATCTAATCTAATCTAAAAACTCCCGACTGGCCATCTCATGTGATTTTCTCCACTTTCTCGTCATGGCCCACATCATTCGAGGCCTGGAAAGATTACACCCTATGTAATATTGAAAAGGGAAAATGCAAACATGCCTCTCACCCAGACTACTTCACCATTTGAGATGCTCATAGGAGTTTACAGTTCAGTTTCTAGTGCGTTAGTCCCTTGAAGCTTCTTTGATATTGCAGGCATGGCAGTGTTCCTCTCCATGATGATGTAACTGAAATTACATCTGTAGTCATCTTTTGACTGTATTTGATCTGCTTAAAAAAAATTGTTACATTTTAAAGTTCAATACCCCCACATGTGATCCAGGGTTAAGATTTGTGGCCATGACAAAGGCAACGTTAATACTTGTGAAGAACAGAATACAACTAGATTCTATGGGGGATGCAACTTTTCTGTAATCATGAATTATCAGATAGAATGGATATTAGAAAACAAAAACAGAATACTTTGAAAAGGTCCAACACGTCAGCAGCAGCAGTGATTTAACAGTGAAGATGTGAACTGTTCCTCTCTCTGCCAGACTTGCTGAGTATCCCCAGCATTTTCTGCTTTTGTTTCAGATATCCAATGACCACAATGTTGGTTTTATGTTTAAATGTAATCCTCAACTTGTGAAAATGATTGCGCAATTTTTGAACGAAGTTTGAATTGCCATTCAATCCCCTGTTTTGTAACGACATATTGTTTCATCTTTAATTGCGTGAGTGTGCCAGATTTGGATGCTTTGAAACTATGACAGAACAAGCAATGGCTGAAACATCAGGTTAAATCCCTAAAAGCAAACCATTCTGTCCAATTGAACAAATGTCAGAAGCACAACCTAAATTTCTCATACAGTGAGTCAATTTTAATTTGCAGTTGACCACTAATGCATCTTTGTCTGGCAAAGCAGTGCACAGTGTGTGGCCCACTAGAACAGGAATCTTACTGAGGATGATGCATGTAAAAAAGATCAGATGAGTTAATACTTTATGCAAATAAACACTTTACACAAAAAATGTGAATAGATTAAAATAGATTCTGCTTTCACAGGATATTTAGACTCTTATGACAGAGTGTTAAGTGAATGTGGTAATGTATTTGTGCAGTATGCCTTTATTTCTGTTGTGGCAGGTGTTTGCTCTGCTTTGATGCTAACTGTAAGTATTACTTTGAATGAGACGGGGAATATCAGTTTTCCAGTTCAGCTCCTATATATATTCGAATGAGCAGTGTAGACAATAACAGCAACAGTTTACTAAATGACATAACATTGTTCAAAAGTCATTTTACAAGTGCAACAACTTTACTGAATGTTTCAAATGCAAATAATAAATGGAAATATCATGAAATTGGATTAAAACATGTCTTGTGTTTGCAACCTTTTGGCAAATTAGTTACTTTTTAAATCTGTCACTTATTAACAACTGGGTGAAAAATCATAAAGATCTCTGGAGAAATCTCTTCTCAAGATAATAGGCCAGGGACCTGAGCAGAATTTCCAATGTTTCACATCCACCTGAAAAGGTTGACAGGGGTTCAGTTCAATCTCACATTGGAAAGGTGGCAGCCCAGATTTTTGCAGAGTTTATAAAAGGCTGATCCTTTTTTTCCCGTGAGAAAGAGGGTGAGTCATGAAGCACACAGGGCAGAATTGTCAGTTACCTGGGCTATTTTAATTCAGTGCATATAACAAGTACATGTAAATACACAAGGAATGTCACATTTGTAAACTGTCAAGTTATGTAAATCCCCACCTTTTAAAGTTTAAAGAGAAAAAAAAACTGCCTGCCTTTGTCTGATTAAAAGAATTGTTCCAAACAATTTGAAGGCTGTTGACAGCACTTGCCCATTGTGGCAGCATTTTTACTCATGTACTTCCACAACCTGTTGTTATCCCAGTGGGGGCCTGTAAGTTCGCAGTTTGATTAACATCTCAAAGAGGATTAATGTAAGGTTACATCCTTAATGTAAAGTTATGAATGCAAATGCTTCTTTTTATAAGTAATTACGTACCTGCAAAGATTTAAATGTTATTGAATGGGTTTTCATGATTGACTATTTATTTTAAATACGGTAAATCTATAATAGATACTTAGAACTTGCCCTAAACGTCGATTTCGCTGCTTGTTGGATGCTGCCTGAACTGCTGTGCTCTTCCAGAACTTAGAACTTTATTTCATCTGAGAGTGGTTCTTGAGGTCTGCCTGTGATGAAATGACATCTGGCCTTGGAATGACAACATTTATGTCACTCAGTTGCCAGAAAGTGACTATGTCAAACACGAGAAAAAATAATCATTTCCCCAGAGATGTAACAAGCAAAGTGAATAATCGGGCTGCTGTTGTTGGAGTATATTTGGACTTCCAGCAGTTATTTGATAAGGTGCCACACAAAAAGTTATTGCATAAGATATGATCATATGAGGTTGGGGCAAAATGTTAGTTTCGATAGAGGATTGGCTAACCAATAGGAAGCAGAGAGTTAGACTAAATGGGTCTTTTTCTGGTTGACAAGCTGCAATTAGTGTGGTGTCACAAGGTTCAGTGTTCAGACTGCAACTATTATAATCTACATTAATGACTTGGAGGCAGGCAGAAAATTTGCTGTAGGTAAAATAGGTAGGAAAGTTGCAATAAAGAAATAAGAAACTTAAAAATGGATTTGGATAATTAGGTGAATGGATCAAAATGTGGCAGATGGACTTTAACATGGATAAGTGTGAAATATCCAATTTGGTTAGAAGGAAGAAAAAAGCAACTTATTAACTAAATGGAAAGAAACGTCAAAACTCTTCTGTGGGGAGGGTTCTGGGTATCCTCTTGCATGAATCATAGAAAGCTGATTTGCAGGTACAGCAGGTAATAAGGAGGGCAAATGACAATTTGGCACTTGTTGCTGAAGGAATGGAGTATAAAATTAGGGAATGTTATTGTAGCTGTGCAAGTCATGGAAGAGACTGGATCTGGAGTACTGCATACAATTGGTCCCCTTACTTGAGAAATTATGTAATTGCTTTGGTGGCAATTCAGAGACGATTTACTTGATTAGTTCCAGAGATGAAGGAGAAGTCTTATGAAGAGAGGTACAGCAATTTAGGCCTATAATCACTAGAGTTTAGAAGAACAACAGGAGACTTAATTGATATATATTAGATGGTAAAGGGTATTGACAGAGTAGATGCAGAGCAGATGTTTCCTCATGTGGGACAGTAAAATTATCTATTTTAGTGATTTGGATGAGAATGTATAAGGCATGATTAGTAAATTTGCTGATGACACTAAAGTAGGCAGTATCATGGACAGTGAGGAAGGTTCTCAGAAATTGCAGCAGGACCTTGATCAGCTGGGGAAGTGGGTTGAGAAATGGCAAATGGAGTTTAATATAGGTAAGTGTGATGTCTTGCATTTTGGAAAGTCAAATCAAGGTAGAAGGTTCATGGTGAATGGTAGGGCCTTAAGGAGTGTAGTGAAACAGAGGGACCTTGGAGTTCAGGTTCACAGCTCTCTGAAAGTGGAGTCACAGGTAGACAGGGCAAGAAGAAGGCTTTTGGCAAACTAGCCTTCATCTGTCAGGGCACTGAGTATAGAAGTTGAGAAGTTATGTTGCAGTTATACAGGATATTGGTAGGCCACACTTGTAGTGTGGTGACATCTTGGAAAATGTCTGTACTACAGAGAAGGAAGTGCTGGATGTCTTGAAATGCATAAAGGTGGATATAGGTGGGGGTATAGCTCAGTGGTAGAGCATTTGACTGCAGATCAAGAGGTCCCCAGTTCAAATCTGGGTGTCCCCTTTATAGGGTGGCATGGTGGCTCAATGGTTAGCACTTCTGCCTCATAGCACCAGGGTCCTGGGTTCGATTCCTGCCTGTCTGTGTGGAGTTTGCACTTTCTCCCCATTTCTTCTGGTGCTCCGGTTTCTTCCCACGATCCAAAGATGTGAATTGGCCATGCTAAATTGCCCACAGTGTTAGGTGTGTTAGTCAGTGGTAAATGTAGAGGAATGGGTTTAGGTGGGTTTCTCTTCGGAGGAACGGTGTGGACTGGTTGGGCTGAAGGGCCTGTTTCCACACTGTAGTGAATCTAATCTAATCTAAACTAATCCCCACGACCTGATCAGTTGTACCCTAGAACTCTGTGGGAAGCTAGGGAAGTGATTGCTGGGCCTCTTGCTGAGATATTTGTAACATCGATAGTCACAGCTGAGGTGCTGGAAGACTGGAGGTTGGCAAACACGGTGCCACTGTTTAAGAAGGGTGGTAAGGACAAACCAAGGAACTATAGACCGGTGAGCCTGACATTGATGGTGGGCAAGTTGTTGGAGGGAATCCTGAGGGACAGG
Organism: Hemiscyllium ocellatum; assembly: GCF_020745735.1. Classification (NCBI taxonomy): domain Eukaryota; kingdom Metazoa; phylum Chordata; class Chondrichthyes; order Orectolobiformes; family Hemiscylliidae; genus Hemiscyllium; species Hemiscyllium ocellatum. The sequence goes on from NC_083424.1 coordinate 51,848,991, forward strand.
ATGTACATGTATTTGGAAAGGCAAGGACTGATTAGGGATAGTCAACATGGCTTTGTGTGTGGGAAATCATGTCTCACAAACTTGATTGAGTTTTTGAAAAAGTAAGAAAGAGCAGTCAATGTGATCTATATGGACTTCAGTAAGACGTTTGACAAGGTTCCTCATGGGAGACTGGTTAGCAAGGTTAGATCTCATGGAATACAGGGAGAACTAGCCATTTGGATACAGAACTTGCTCAAAGGTAGAAGACAGAGGGTGGTGGTGGAGGGTTGTTTTTCAGACTGGAGGCCTGTGATCAGTGGAGTACCACAAGGATCGGTGCTGGGTCCCTCTGCTTTTCACCATTCATATAAATGATTTGGATGTGAGCATAGGAGGTACAGTTAGTAAGTTTGCAGATGATACCAAAATTGGAGGTGTAGTGGGACAGCAAAGAAGGTTACCTCAGATTACAACGGGATCTTGATCAGCTGGGTCAATGGGCTGAGAAGTGGCAGATGGAGTTTAATTCAGGTAAATGTGAGGTGCTGCATTTTGGGAAATCAAATCTTAGCAGGACTTATACACTTAATGTTAAAGTCCTAGGGAGTGTTGCTGAGCAAAGAGATCTTGGAGTACAGGTTCATAGCTCCTTGAAAGAGGAGTCGCAGGTAGATAGGACAGTGAAGGCGGCATTTGGTATGCTTTCCTTTATTGGTCAGAGTATTGAGTACAGGAGTTGGGAGGTCATGTTGCGGCTGTACTGGATGTTGGTTAGGCCACTGTTGGAGTATTGCTTGCAATTCTGGTCTCCTTCCTATTGGAAAGATGTTGTGAACTTGAAAGGGTTCAGAAAAGATTTACAAGGATGGAGGGTTGGAGGATTTGAGTTATAGGGAGAGGTTGAATAGGCTTTGGCTGTTTTTCCTGGAGTGTCAGATACTGAGAGGTAACCTTATAGAGGTTTATAAAATCATGGGGGGCATGGATAGGATAAATAGACAAAGTCTTTTCCCCGGGGTGGGGGAGTCCAGAACTAGAGGGCATAGGTTTAGGGTGAGAGGGGAAAGATATAAAAGATACCTAAGAGGCAACATTTTCACTCAGAGGGTGATATGTATATGGAATGAGCTGCCAGAGGAAGTGGTGGAGGCTGGTACAATTGCAACATTTAAAAGGTATTTGGATGGGTATATGAATAGGAAGGGTTTTGAGGGATATGGGCCAGGTGCTGGCAAGTGGGATTAGATTGGATTGGGATATCTGGTCGGCATGGACGAGTTGGACCGAAGAGTGGACATATCTATGTCTCTAATAACTTTTCTCAAAGGGTCATGAATCTGTGGAACTCACTACTGTAGAGTATAATGGATGCTGGAACACTGAATAATTTTAAAGAGGAGATTGACAGATTTTTAATTAATAAAGGATTAAAGAGTTGTGAGGGGCGGACAAAGAGGTAGAGTTGAGGCCAGGATGTGATAGTTCAGCCAAGATCATATTAAATGGTAGAGCAAGCTTGATGGGCTGAATTGCCTCCTCCTGCTCCCAGTTCATATGTTCTAATGTTCTTGGCATTCAATGGCATTATTGCTGAATGCCCTCACTGCAAAAACCCTGAGGTTATCATTCACCAGAAACTGAACTGGGCCAGCCATGTAAATTTTGTAGCAACAAAAACAGGTCAGAAGTTAGGAATTATGCAGCAAATAACTTCCCCACTGACTTTCCTAAAGGCCATTAAATGAATTATAGGTCAGGATTGTGGTGGAATACACTCTATTTGCAATGCCCTCCATCTCCAATGAGTGCAGCTGCAATAATATTCACGTAGCTCGACAGTATCGAAGACATAGCAGTGGATTTGTTTGGCATTTCATTCATCACCTACAGCACGCACACCCACTACTGTCACACAGTAGCAGCAGTATTTGCCATCAAGATGCACTGCAGTAATTCCCCAATGCTCCTTTGACACCGCCTCCCAAACTCACAACTTCTACCATTGAGGAGAGCAAGGGCAGTAGATGCATAGAAACACTGTCACCTGCAAGATCCCCTCCATGCCACACTTGACTTGGAACTAGGGGAGAAAGTGAGGACTGCAGATGCTGGAGATCAGAGCTGAAAATGTGTTGCTGGAAAAGCGCAGCAGGTCAGACAGCATCCAAGGAACAGGAGATTCGACGTTTCGGGCATAAGCCCTTTAGGAATGAGGAAAGTGTGTCCAGCAGGCTAAGATAAAAGGTAGGGAGGAGGGACTTGGGGGAGGGGCGATGGAGATGCGATAGGTGGAAGGAGGTCAAGGTGAGGGTGATAGGCCGGAGTGGGGGGGGTGCGGAGAGGTCAGGAAGATTGCAGGTTAGGAAGGCGGTGCTGAGTTCGAGGGATTTGACTGAGATAAGGTGGGGGGAGGGGAAATGAGGAAACTGGAGAAATCTGAGTTCATCCCTTGTAGTTGGAGGGTTCCTAGGCGGAAGATGAGGCACTCTTCCTCCAACCATCGTGTTGTTATGGTCTGGCGATGGAGGAGTCCAAGGACCTGCATGTCCTTGGTGGAGTGGGAAGGAGAGTTAAAGTGTTGAACCACGGGGTGGTTGAGTTGGTTGGTCCGGGTGTCCCAGAGGCGTTCTCTGAAACGTTCCGCAAGTAGGCGGCCTGTCTCCCCAATATAGAGGAGGCCACATCGGGTGCAGCAGATGCAATAGATGATGTGTGTGGAGGTGCAGGTGAACTTGTGGCGGATATGGAAGGATCCCTTGGGGCCTTGGAGAGAAGTAAGGGAGGAGGTGTGGGCGCAAGTTTTGCATTTCTTGCGGTTGCAGGGAAAGGTGCCGGGAGTGGAGGTTGGGTTGGTGGGGGGTGTGAACCTGACGAGGGAGTCACGGAGGGAGTGGTCTTTTCAGAACGCTGATAGGGGAGTGGAGGGAAATATATCCCTGGTGGTGGGGTCTGTTTGAAGGTGGCGGAAATGACGGCGGATGATACGGTGTATATGGAGGTTGGTGGGGTGGTAGGTGAGAACCAGTGGGGTTCTGTCTTGGTGGCAGTTGGAGGGGCGGGGCTCAAGGGCGGAACTACTAAACTGTTACTATACTTTTACTGAATCAAAATCCTGGAATTCTCTTCCTAACAGCACTGTTGATGTATCTCCCCATCACGGATTACATCTGTTAATGATTGTGACTCAGCACCACCTTCTCAAGGACAATTAGGAATTGGCAGTAAATGCTGGGCATTGACTCCCATAGTCCTTGAAAGATTTTCTTTTAGCAAAAAAAAACACAGAAAGATGGTGGGTTGGCATGAGTGGCACTAAATTGACATAAGGTACCATAGGACTGAAAGGGAGTTTGTGTGTTGGGAATGCGTTGTGTAGGGGCCATATGGGTCCATTTGGATGAGTGGGGTATGTGAGCATTATTAGAGACTTTTAGGGGTTAGTTGGCTTTTGGATTGGCATGTTATTGGGGGATTAGGACTGGGTGAGGGTGGGGGTTGGGGGCAGGTTGAGAGATCGTATGAGGTGAGGGCTTAGGGGCCTAATATTTAATGAAGCAACTAGGAAAAAGCTTTAAGAATACCAAGGTGGAATTAGACTTTGGGGCAGAGGGGGATCTGACAGATGTTATGTGGGGCATGGAAAGGATGAATAGAAAACAGCTGAACCCTTTAATCGAAGGGAGAAAAAAGATGTGTACATAAAGTCTAGGCAACTGAAGACAGATGAAGCTTTGAAAGAATATCAGGAATGTAGGACCAATCTGACACAAGGAATTGAGAGGGCCAAAAGGGGTCATGAGATATCCTTAGCAAACAGGATTAAGGCAAATCCCAAAGCTTTTTATTCATATATTAGGACCAAGAGGGTAACTAGAGAAAGGGTTGGCCCACACAAGGACAAAGAAGGAAAGTTATGCACGGAATCAAAGAAAATGCGTGAGATTCTTAATGAGAACTTTGCATTGGTATTCACTGAGGAGAGGGACATGTTGAATGTTGCGGCTAGGAATAGACTTTTGATTACTCTGGGTCAAGTCGGCACAAGGAGGGAGCAAGTGTTGGGTATTCTAAAAAACATTAAGGTGGATAAGTCCCCAGGTCCAGGTGGGATCTATCCAGATTATTGAGGGAAGTGAGAGAGGAAATAACTGGGCTTAAACAGATATTCTTGCAGCATCCTTGAACATGGGTGAGGTCCCTGATGACTGGAGAATTGCTAATGGTGTCCCCTTGTTTAAGAAGGGCCAATAACAGAGGGGCATCATTTTAAGATGAAAGACAGGAGGTTTAGAGGGGATTTGAGGAAAACCTTTTTCACTCACAGGTTGGTGGGGATCTGGATTAAACTTCTAGGGAGGTTAGTTGAGGCAGGAAACCTCATAATTTCTAAAAGGTATATGGATGAGCACTTGAAATGTCATAGCATTCAAGGCTAAAGTCCTAGTGATAGAAGGTGGGATTAAATATATTTAGCATAGATTTGGTGATGCAGGTTTAATGGACTGAAGGGCTTCTTCTGTACTGTATGATCCTATAATTCTATGTTTCTAAACACACCCATTTCAGCAGCCTGGGTCCCCATCTCCAGTCTCCAATCTGAAGAGTGTGCATTGCCTTCTGAGCTGTAGCATGGAAAGGTAATTCCTGGAGGGAGGATCCAATTGTCCTCCTTACAGTTTCTCCAAGTGGGTTGGGGCAGGGTTGAGAGAGGGGTGAAAGGAGGATAGTGTTGTTCGCCTCCAGTTAAAATTACAGCAACAGATCAGTAGTAGCCCCACACCTCCCCAGTGGAATAATATTTGAATAGAAACTTCTTTGAGAAAGCAAGCATTTGCCCAAATTGCATAGGATTTACAAAATTATAGAAAAATACTAAAATGAGACATTCAGCCTAACTGGTCAATGCTAACATTTACGCACTGGGTCTGAACTTCCTTGCACTCTACCTCATCTAATCTTATCAATAAAACCTTTATTTCCTTTCTCTCATGTGTTTATCAAATGTCTCTTTGTGTGAACCTCAATCTCACATGAATGCAACTTCAATATTTTCACCACCCTCTGGGTTTATGATGTTCCTTCTGAATTCCGAATTGGATTTATGAGTGACAGGCTAGTACTGGTGCCACTAATAAGTTAAAGATCTTTTGCCGTAGGTTTGGTAAAGGTCTTTCACTTAAAGAATAAAAATGAAGATCGAAAATAAAGCTGCAGTACCCACAAATTAATCACCTACCTCTTGTCCTGTGACCTCAGGCTTTCATTGTATTTTGATGATTTACGGTCCACTTTTGAGTCTGTAATGCCATCTTCTCAGCTGCTATTGTGTTTATATATCTCCAGTCCTCTCCTGCATTGCTTAGGTCTCTGTTGTTGCTACTGCCATACTGTTTATAAACCTTCAGTCCTCTGCCATGATACTCTGATCTCTGTTGCGACTCTAGTGCTTATGTATTCTAGTGTACTCTCCATGCTGCTCTAATCTGCCCAAACTGTTTTACCAAAGTGAACTTAGCTCAAGTTTGCACTCAAATGACTTAATAAATTTTCATCAATTTAAAGCCCTCTGTGAACCAACTGATTGAGCAGTGATTTGGAATGTAATACTCGATTATTTCCTCTTCTGTTAAATGTTTTCTTGAAATGACTATGATGTTATTTTAATTTGGTGTTGTTTTAATCTACCCAAAGTTATGACTTTAATGACTGGATTCATAGTGACCATGTACCTGTGACCTCAGATCAATGTTTACTTCAGAGCCTCTTATTTCCATTTCTTTGGTCATGCCTTCTTGCTGTGGTTGAACTGAGCTGTCAGTATATTTTTTTAACTTCTCACTTTCCCAGTCTAGATTACTTCACTATTGCAACACTTCCCCTGGCCCACCAGGGATTTTAAGCTTTATTCATAGCAACTCCAATGTCTGTTCGCTCATCACTAAATTCTGACTTGGGATTTCTCCCACAGATCACTGCTTTATATTGCAGTCTGTACCTGCTTTGGAAATACTAATTCTCCTTCTCCAGGGAGCCAACTCTGCTGTTGAAATCTATCCCTTCACAAGTCAGAAATACATTTACCATTTGCTGAAGTATTCTCCTTTGAGAATTGCCACGAAAGTTTCTTCTATAGGGTGCTTAAATCTTTAACTATTGACAGTGCTGTATGAGTAGGTAACTTAAAGCTGCATCTAAAGATCTCACACTGCTGCTCAGCATGTTGTATTAGCATCCAAATCAAATCCCCACCATTGCCCACCATGTTGTATGGGCAGAGCTAGGTTACTACGTTGTATAAGTTGTTGCTCATGACAAAGGCTACTGCCACCATCCTAGTGAGCTTGTACAATCTAGTGTGAGGGGGGTGGGAGTGAACCACATCCTGGTCTAACTAGAAGAGTTTCTTGTCACTAACAAGACATGGCTTACTGTACACTAGCAACAATCATGTACACTCATGTACTGATCTGGCCAGTCGTGGGCTTCCCAAGCCATTGAGCACCTAAGAAAGGAGAAAGTCAAGCCCTGAAAGTTCCCAGCTAATTAGAGGCTGGCAGCTCTCCCCAACTGGGAGCTGCTGGTGATATTCCAAAGTTTTCATCAAGGATTGTTTCTGGATCCCTGGAGACAGGAGCTGGTGAAATGGGTTTCACAGAGAGGGGATCACTTGCAAATGGGTCAGAGGTGCCAGATGGAAGGGTGGGAAGTGGCTATCAAAAGCCCCACAGCTTCTCATTAACAGGCCTCTGAGTGCCCGTTAATGAGGGACCTGACCCCCACCCACAAGAAGCCCCAGTAGTTATTGCTCGACAGCTTACTGACATGTAAGGGGAGCTTGCAAGTCCCCTTAAATCCCTGAATCATCATTAAATCCTGGTTGGTTTAGAGGTAATTAGCTTGAAATGAATTGGCAGCGAACCACTTGTGGATTTACAGGCTGACAATCAACTTGTTTTGCCACGTTGTGAACGCACATTCCATGTTCGACAAGCTCTGTAGTGGGTCTCAAACTTATGATGCAGAAGCCAGAGAATGCCACCCACAGTGCCACTGGTCACTGATTACCCTAACTTTACAAACAAACAATGAAAGAAGACTGATTAGTAATCACATCAGTGAAGCCCCCTGCATTAAAAAACAGTTCTGTTAGGATGCATAAATGATGCCCTTGCATATATTTCAAATATAACAGTTGATATCCTCTTTTCAAAAACATAAGGAAACAGAAGACCAAATCAACCTGGTTGTCATAGAGATTGGCTTAGAACTACACATTCAGTATCTTATTATTACACTTAATGCAGTCTGTGGAGTTTTTGTAGCAAAATTGAAGAACAAATGCATCAATGCTAAAGAGAGAACCACATGTAGTTGTGAAATATTAGGAACAGCAATTGTTGTGCAGTTAAGTCATTTATATTGAAATTAATGGGGGTAAAGAGGGTGTCCTTCCTCATCCTTACCTCAACTTTCAATCATTGTTTATTTCAGCTGTTTTAATGGAGACAAAGCAAGGACCATACTCTATGTTCATGGCAGGAGTCATAGTTGTTAAACATGTACACTTGGCTTGCTCTGGCTTCATGCTGCACTCTGTGTCATTGATCTTGATTTTAGTCTCTGTCCATGCCATCCAAACCTACTTTTACATTCCAGCTATTCAGTCTGGTAGTCTCTATATAAATTCTTTCTCCTATTTCCCAGAGGTCTTTCATTCTACCAAATTACTTCACTGCTTACCGATATTTACGTTTGCTACACAAGTGAAGGTAACCTTCCTCATAATTCCAGATATTTTCTAAATGATTTATTTAGGGATGTTATTACACACTTCTGGCATATGTGAGACTTGAACCTGGGTCTCCTGGACCACTGCACCATAAGAACTCTGACTATCACATACAGAGAGAAAGTGAGGACTGCAGATGCTGGAGATCAGAGTCGAGAGTGTGGTAGGAAATCCTGATGAAGGGCTTATGGCAGAAACATCGATTCTCCTGCTCCTTGGATGCTGCTTGACCTGCTGTGCTTTTCCAGCACCACACTCTCGACTACTATCACGTGCAACCTGTTTGCTTCCATTTGAAACAATTTGTATAATTAACTACATTAACCATCGTGATATCACAACAGTGGATTTACTTGTGGCTCAAATTTAATTATTTTATGGCCAGCAGATTGACAGAAAGTTAAAGCCTGTTGCAAAGTTTTTTTAATTATGACAATAGAACAGCTCCAATGTTCAACGAATAAAATGAACAAATTGTAAAGAAAGCCTTTGTTAATGTTACATTCATCCAGAACTAATGCATTAATACTCAAAGGAAATTGTCTTCTCTTTTTCCCTACTTTCTTTTCAATTGCATTTTCAGTGTTGCTTTATTTCTATCTGGCACACCAAGTTCTGTTTATTCTATTCCTTGTTAGACAATAAAAAATAAAAGCAGAAATTATAGGCTGTTTAGCCCATTAAGGTCTGTGAGATCAATGAGATCAAGCTGACCTGATAATCCTCAATTCCAATTTCCTGCCTTTTCCCCATAACCTTTGATTCCTTTATTGGTTAAGAGTATGTCCATCTCATCCTTGAAAATGCTTAATTATATAGGCTCAACAGCCCTCATCAGTAAAGAATTCCATAGATTCATTATCCTCTGAAGAAGAAACTCCTCCTCATCTCTGTCTTAAACGAGAGATCCTTTACACTGAGATTATGCCACTTGCTGCTTCTGTGGAGGCAAATGTGATGGTCGCAGACACTAATTTCCCCTCCCATAACCTGCCATTCCCTCTGATTCTGATCCACGTACCACCCACTCATCTTCAGATTCCATCATCTCTGTCCTTGTCTCCAGCTGTCCAAATGCTCCCAAGCCTTGATTTCCTTTTGACAGTGGTATCCCCACCTTGCTGCACTGACAGGTCCTTGAATTAGATGGACCACCACGATTGTAATTGATCTTGGCTTTTGACCAATGTTGATGTGAAGTCGAGAAGTTCTTAGACATGAGAGATGTACAGCACAGAAACTGACCCTTTGGTCCAACTTGCCCATGTCAACCAGACATCCTAACCTAATCTAGTCCCATTTGTCAGTACTTGGCCCAGATCCCTCTAAACCCTTCCTATTCATATACCCATCCCTTTTACCAGCCTCCACCACTTCCTCTGGCAACTCGTTCCATGCATGCATCACTTTTTGCGTGAAAAAATTGCCCCTTAAGTCCCTTTTAAATCTTTCCCCCTACCTTAAACCTATGCCCTCTAGTTCTGGACTTGCCCAACCTAGGGGATAGACCTTGTCTGTTTAACTTATCCATGCCCCTCATGATTTTATAAAGATCTATCAGGTTACTGATGCTCCAGGGAAAACAGTCCCAGCCTGTTCAGCCTCTCCCTAAAGCTCAAAACCTCCAACCCTGACAACATCCTTGTAAATCTTTTCTGAACTCTTTCAAGTTTCACAACATCCTTCCTTTAAGAGGGAGACCAGAATTGCACACACAATACCAAAAGTAGCCTAACCAATATCCTGTACAGCCCCAGCATGATCTCCAACTTGTATACTCAATGCTCTGACCAATGAAGGAAAGCATACTAAATATCTTCTTCACTATCCTATCCATCTGCAATTCTACTGTCAAAGGACTATGAAGACTCTATGACTCCATGACTGACCAGATATGTCATTGCTGTCTTTACAGCTCTCTGACCAAAGATATGTGACTTGCCTGACTGCTACGACTGGTCCTACAGGATTGACAGCTGAACACTCCCTGGACTGGACTGGGACAGATTTCCTGAATGTGAGCATTCCAAATGGATGATTGACTGTGGCCACGCACCTGGACTGTGTGCTGACTGTGCCTTTGACTGATTTGACTGATGTTTGAGAACCCCTTACTGACAGTGGCCCTCACGTACTTGGACCTGTCTTCACCAATTGGGAGGGGGGAGGAGAGAGGCAAGGGCTATTTGGTTGAATAAGTGTGCGTTATGTTTGCTGTGCAGGCAATTGACACATGTTTTAGGTGTTAGATTGGTATCTTAGTGTACCTGACATCAATATGTCACCACCCCCATCCCTGGGACAGATCCCTATTGACAAGTAATCTGTGTGTCTGCCTTTATCTGCATCTCAAATCACATTACTGATAATCCTTTTGTATCACTGTAGCTCCAACACACTAATGGGCACCATACGGTAAGGCTTGGATTCTGCAGATGTGGAAGTAGGTGTTAAGCAAGGCAGCAAGAAACCCTGAAATGCAGCCTGATTCAACACTTGAATTGTGTGCATGTTCCTGCATGCAAAATGTCCCTCAGCAGCCTTTCAATGCTGGTTGCTGATGTGACCTGCAATGCGAGTCTGAGATTCTTAAATGGCCTGCAAATATATTGGAAGACAGCCATGAAGGTCATGAGAGTTTCACATATGCTGGGTGTCAGTGTTTGTGGATGAAGACAGCATCTGCCTGGTGTCCTGTGTCAGGATCATGTCCTGAGATGCAGATTGGTGTAAGCAACATGGAGATTCCTTGGAACAACTCGAGAACCAGAGGACCAGTTCCACCACAGAACACACCAGATAGCCTCCTTCTTTAAAGACCACAATTTCCCCTCCCACCAGAGACCTATTTCCCTCCCCACCCCTATCTGCTTTCAGTAAAGACCATTCCCTCCGTGTACTACCTCATCAGGTCCACGCCCCCCCAGCAACTTACCTTCCCCTCCCGGCACCTTCCCCTGCCACTGCAGGAATTGCAAAACCTGTGTCCACAACTCCCCTCTTCCCCCCCCTCACCTCCATCCAAGGCCCCAAAGGAGCCTTACACATCCATCAAAGTTTCACCTGCACTTTGAGGAGACACGGTCTCCTCAACATTGGGGAGACAGGACGCCTACTTGCAGAGCGCTTCAGAGGACATCTCCCAGACACCCACACCGAACACTTCAACTCTGCTGAGGACATGCAGATCCTGGGCATCCTCCATCGCCACTCCCTTAGCACCCCACACCTGGATGAAGAACCCCCATATCTTCCACCTCGGGACCTTCCAACCCCATGGCATCAATGTGGATTTCACCAGTTTCCTCATTTCCCCTTCCCCCACCTTATTCCAGTTCCAACCTTCCAGCTCAGTACCACCCTCATGACCTGTCCTACCTGTCCATCTTCCTTCCCACCTATCCATTCCACCCTCCTCTCCGACCTATCACCTTCACCCCCACCTCCACCCACCTATTACGCTCTCAGCTACCTTCTCACCAGCCCCATTCCCCCTCCCATTTATCTCACCACCTCAAGACTCCCAACCTCATTCCTGATGAAGGGCTTTTGTCCGAAACGTCAATTCTCCTGCTCCTCAAATGCTGCCTAATCTGTGCTTTTCCAGCACCAGACTTTCGGCTCTAATCTCCAGCATCCGCAGGCCTCACTTTCGCCCAGAGAACTGAAGATGTCAACCATCCACTCTGGTTTCCACATTGTTTTCTTGGCATCTACCATGTTTGCATGTTTAATTTGACAGCTGACAATTAATGAGGCAGGTTAGACCTTCAGCAAGACATATGGCGAGCAATAATTTCCCCCTAATTGGCCACCCATTGCAGATTGGGAGAGACTGGCCACCCCTGATGTCAGAAGAGTAAATGTCAGAGTAAGGTGTTCCCAACATTGAGATAGGCCTTTTTGGACTTCTCATGCAATTTTGCTACAACTCTTGCCATATTCCATGGCACCCTAGACCCTTGTAAGATTCCACCATTAGCATTTTTGGGAAACTATTACTGTCCTCCACCCTAAAGACTGATGCAACTGATTTATTCAACGCTGCCATTTCTTGGTTCTCCATTGTTATTTCATGTGTCTTGTCCTCTGGGGGACCTTTGCTTAGTTTGGCTTCACTCATATATTTAAAGAAGCTTTTATTGTCTGTCATTATATTTCTTGCTAGCTTGCCCTCATAGTTTACTTTATCCCTCATCATTATTATTTTGGTTATTTTTTATTGACTTTTAGAACTTTATCAATCTTCCCGTTTGCCATTAATCTTTGCCATATTGTATGATTTTTCTTTCAATTTGTTAATGTCCTTAACTTCCCTAGTTAACCAGACTCAGTGTATTTAACTTTTCTGCTAAATTCCTTTATTAGTGCTTTCAAGCCAACCCAGCCCTCATCCCTATGTAATTACCCAGACTTAAGTTCAGCGCAATTGTTTCGAACAAAAGTTTCTCACTGTCAAACTGTTTGTTAAATTCTAACATGTTATAGTCCGTGTTCCCAACAGAGTCTTTACACTGAGATCATTTATTAAACCTGCCTCATTATAGATGACCAGATTCAAAAGAGCCTGGTCCCTGGTTAGATCCACAATGTAGCGTTCTAGGAAACTGTCCTGAACTGTTCAGTTGCATTTATTGCATTGTCCCAGACGTTTATGGCAAGATGAAGAATGTGCTTCTGCTGCTGATTGCCTGTTATTGAATGGATGAGTGTGTGTTGAACAAACCAGTCATTTTTATTCTTGCATTTTTATACCTCATGATGTGCTTCATCTTTGCAGTAGTTGATTTTTCATTGGTTTCCAATAATCTCAGTGACTCTTGGAGTATGAAATGACTGTGGGATAATGGAAGTGGCTCTCTCTTACCATCGTCTTCACCACTCTGTGAGAATGACAGACATGTGACATGCTGCCCTATCCATCATCTTGTTGTATGGCATTGGCTAGGTAAAGAAACCTGCAGTACTTACAGAAAGCCTTTGCTGCATTTTGCTGCTTTCTGTCTCTTAAAACTGGCTGGGAAGTTAGTGCCTTTGAAGGGAAACCTACACTTGTGTGTCAAATTCACTGTGTTCAGCTAATTGAAGAAATCAACTTCACAGGGTGAAAAAGACAGATGCAGACTGGCTCTGCATTTATTAAATCCTGTCTTCCAGCTCAGATTAAAATCAGCACCGTGTCAATGAGTGGGATTCATTTTAAAAATGTGATCACTAGTTTTCTCGTAGTTTTAATCTAGCAGTAATTACATCAAAATGGTGATGGTAATAAGTCCTTGGTTACTGGAACAGATAACATACGAACATGTGGCTTTGTTGCTTAGAAGCATGAGTAATGAGAAATCAGAAAGGCAAATTGTTTAGCTTGCAACAAAGAAGCTTAAGAGAATCATCTTACTTTTATATTCTATCCTATTATTCAACCCAGTGATCCGGCATAGTTTTTTAATTATCTTCTCAACTTCTTATACTTTCAAAGATTTGTGTGTACAGTTCTGTTACTCTAACCTCTTTGAATATTTACTTACATTGTGTTTATTTATTTCTTCTTGCTTCCCTTTATTTTGTTTAATGAATATATCATTTCATACTTCTGCGTTGTTGGATAAAAATCCTGGAATGCCCTCCTTAAAAGCATTATGGGTGATCCTACACCACCGTATATCCCAAAGATTGCAGTGGTTCAAGACGGCAGCTCATCATCATCCTGTCCAGAGCAGTGATAACACAGGAATGTATCTTAGGTGGACAAAAGCTGTCTGATGAAATAGGCAGACGTGAGCAAACAGATGAAATTGAATGGAGGGCAACATTTTTAATTTGTTCAAGGGAATGTGGACTACACTATCTAGGCCAACATTTCTACACATCCCTTGTAGCCCTGGATATGGTGTCTCTGCCCCTGCAAAATGATCTCCTTTTTTGTTCCTAATCTGTCTTACTCTCCCTTTCACTGTATTTGTTTCTATTTGTTTATAAAAGACTTGGGCTCCATTTTATGTTCACAACAAATCTATTCTCAGCCTCTTGTTGCTCCCGATTCCCCTCTTAAATATCCTTTGTGCTCTTTATTCTTAATAACAGTCAGTTGGTCCTCATTTAGTTCACCTTATCTTCTTCAAGACCTACCTCAAGGCAATCTTGACATTTTTTCATATCATGAAGTGTGGTGCCCACGTGGCCAAAATACTGCTACTGGGTCCTAACCAGTGTTGAGAAAGATTGAACATACCTTCCTTGCTTTTGTACTGTATACTACTTTTATAAAACAAAGGGTTTCATATTTATTTTAACATCTTTTTCACCTGGTAAAATCTCTGCTCTTCCATTATCCTTAAACTTGTACAAATTCTTGCTAACCATTGTGGAAGAGAAAGCAATGGGTTGTCAGCCAGTTTGTGCTTCAGATGTTTGCCTGTTAAAATCTGGATTGAAACCTCCTGAACTAATTTCAGTTCAGGATCTTTACAACTGGCAGAGAGAATACTTTAATTGCATTAGTCTGTTGCTCAATCCAAATCCAAGCCACCCCATTTTTTCAAGCGATACTTAATTTCAGTGTATTGTGCTAACTACAATGAAAACGTATGAGTTGGAAGCTTTATCAAATTTTAATCAATTTTCTGTGTAATAGGATGGTTTTAAATGCAATGATGAAACAGCCTGCTATTCGTCTTTTTCCGATGATTGCAATCAATATAAACAATATTAACAAAGGAGTGATATTTTGCCTTTATTCATTGAATGGTTAAGATTCGGACTGCATTGACTGAAAGAGTGGTCGGAGCAGATTGCTTTGTCATATATATACATGAAAGGAAGAAACACACTGAAGTATGGAGTAAGAACAACGGGGTTAATTGACAGTTTAAAAAGCTGACATCATCATGTAAGCTCAGAAAGTTTCCTTCCTTGCAATATATCTTAAGATTCAATAAATTTTGAATTTCGACCATCGCGTTACCTACAAGTCTGTGATTAGATTGTTCATTTCAATCTGTTTCATTTTTTTAACAGACTGCCCAGGTCACAAGTTACAAATGACATATCATTTTCATCTCCATTGAAGTCTATGCAATGTCACAATGCAGTACCAATTCTTTATGAGGATATTTTCCTGAGGCAAATATTTATTCTCATCACCATCTCCTTTTGTTGTTGAAACTCTTGAGTGTCTAAGTATTGATCCTTTTGTTCACGTTGTATGATTTTGCATCCAAATCTAGTCTTGTTGCATGAAATGCATTGTAATTTTCTCCCCAGGGTGGATTTAATAATCTCAATATTTCCTTTGCTACAACCAGTTGTGCTTATAAGCTAATGCAGGCGCTGCTGCATTTTCTGTGTATAAAAAATAAGTTAGTAGGTATAATGATGGGCTGGAGCAGAGGCAACTGTGACCAGGACAGATGTCTCCTTAATTGAGCCCTATATTTTGATGTAGGAGCATAAAGAGCTTGGAGACAATACACTCTCATATGAATGACCAGTTCACAACATTCTCATAGTCTGTTGCATACTGAACAATTATGGGTTTGTTAAATGCAAGTTAAATTCCAAATCTGAGACTGATCTATTTACCTGCATTACTTATTTCTTCCTTTTGCAACCTTTCTTTCATCAATGGCTTTCCTACCTTGTAAGAGATCCAAGTGCCAGAAACATGGCTGAACTAGTGTCTTTCCAGTTGAAGGAGTCAGTCGTATGGAAGACAGATTAAATTGCTTTTCAGATCTGATGTTGAACCAAAATCATTGTCACCTGAGATTTAAAGGTCCCATAACACCTTTTCACAGAAGAGGTTCTTCATTGAAGGACGTTCTTCATTGTGCTGGCCAATTTTATCCCTCAGCCAATATCACGTAATCAAAGAATTATTATGGTGCAGGAGGATCTCAGGACTTGTCATGACTGCACCGGCTTTCTGAATAAGCAGTACAATTTATTACCATTCTCCTTTCTTTCCACAAAACCCTGAACATTATTTCTGTTTAAGTAATCATCTGATGTCCTTTTGAATTCCTTAGTTTAACCTGCCACCACTCCACTTCCAGGTAGTGTATTCCAGACCCTAATTCATTTCCTTCTTTTGCAAATTACTTGATCTATGCTCTCTCATTTTTGATTCATTAATGAGAAGGAACTATGTCTTTGGATCTACTCTGTCCAGCTCCCTCATAATTTTTAAAATAAACTTCCTTTGAAACTCCTCTTAGCTTTCTTCTCTCCAACGTCTCCAGTCTCTCCACATGACTGAAGCTTTTTGCCAGAACCATTCCCATAAATCTTTTCTGCAAGCTGTCCAAAGTGTTAACGTTGTTCCTAGCTGAGGTCTAACTAGTGTCTTATACAAGTCCAACACAACCTCTTGGTTCCTGAACTCCATATCCCTATTAATAAAACTTTGGATACTGTATGCTATATTTAGTGTTTGCTACTGCAACTTTAGTGATTTATGCACACATAGATTTGTTGTTTTGACTAGACCCTGGATGAGTTTCCCCAGGATCCCCAGGGTAGTAAAGTGGCTTAGTGGTTAACACAGCTTCCTTACAGTGCCAAGGACCCAGTTTCGATTCCAGCCTTGGATGACTGTCTGTTTGAAGTTTTCATATTTTCCCCATGTCCACATAGGTTTTCTCATCCAATCTAAAGGACATTTAGAACATAGAACATTCCAAAGCAGTGCAGACCCTTTGGCCCTCGATGTTGCGCCGACTTCTAAAACCAATCTGAAGCCCATCTAACCTACACTATTCCATTATCCATATGTTTATCCAATGCCTATTTAAAAGCCCTGAAAGTTGGCAAATCTACTACTGTTGTATGCAGGGCGTTCCATGCCCTTACTACTGTCTGAGTAAAGAACCTACCTCTGACATCTGTCCTGTATCTATCACCCCTCAATTTAAAGCTATGAACCCTTGTGCTAGCCATTACCATCCGAGGAAAAAGGCTCTCCCTGTCCACCCTATCTAACCCTCTGATCATCTTATATGTCTCTATTAAGTCACCTCTCAACCTTCTGTCTAACAAAAACAACCTCAAGTCCATCAGCCTTTCCTCTTAAGACCTTCCCTCCATACCAGGCAACATCTTGGTAAATCACCTCAGCACCCTTTCCATTGCTTTCATATTCATCCTATAATGTGGTGAGCAGAATTGTATGCAATACTTCAAGTGCGGCCACACCAGAGTTTTGTACAGCTGCAGCATGACCTCATGGTTCCAAAACTCAATCCCTCTATCAGTAAAAGCTAACACACTGTACACCTTCTTAAAAACCCTATCAACCCGGGTGGCAACTTTCAGAGATCTATGCACATGGACACCGAGATCTCTTTGTTCATTCATTCTAACAAGAATCTTACCATTAGCCCAGTACTCTGTATTCCTTTTACTCCTTCCAAAGTGAATCAGCTCATACTTTTCCATATTAAACTCCATTTGCCACCTCTCCACCTAGCTCTGCAGCTCATCTATGTCCCTCTGGAAGCTGCAACATCCTTCAGCATTGTCCACAAATCCACTGGTGTTAGTGTCATCTGCAAATTTACTAACTCATCCTTCTACACCCTCATGCAGGTCATTTATAAAAATGACAAAAGCAGATCCTTCCGGTACACCACTAGTAACTGAACTCCAGGTTAAACATTTCCCATTAACTACCGCTCTCTGTCTTCTTACAACTAGCCAGTTTCTGATCCAAACTGCTAAATTACCTTCAATCCCATCCCTCCGTATTTTCTGAAAAAGCTATCGCAGGGAACCTTATCAAGTGTTTTACTGAAATCCATATACACCACATCAACCGCTTTACCCTCATCCACCTGTCTGGTCACCTTCTCAAAGAACTCAATAAGGTTTGTGAGGCACGGCCTACCCTTCACAAAACTGTGTTGACTATCCCTAATCAAATTATTCCTTTCTAGATGATTATAAATCCTATGTCTTGTAATCCTTTCCAACACTTTACCCACAATCGCAGTAAGACTCACAGGTCTATGATTATCAATCTCCTCCCTAGCTTCCCAGAGAATCCTAACAAAAATCCCATCTTACCCAGGGGACTTATCTGTTTTCACACTTTCCAGAATTGCCAACACCTCCTCCTTATGAACTTCATTCCCGTCTAGTCTAATAACCTGTATCTCCATATTCTCCTCGACGACATTGTCTTTTGCCTGTGTGAATAATGATGAAAAATATTCATTTAGCACCTCTTCATCTCCTTGGACTCCACGCACAACTTCCCACTACTGTCTTTGACTGGCCCTAATCTTACTCTCATCATTCTTTTATTCCTGATATGCCTATAGAAAGCTTTGGCATTTTCCTTGATCCAACTGCCAAAGACTTCTCATGTCCTCTCCTGGCTCTTCTTAGCTCTTTAGGTCCTAACCTGTAACTCTCAAGCACCCTAACTGAGCCTTCATGTCTCATCTTTACATAAGCCTCCTTCTTCCTCTTGACAAGAGATTCAGCATCTTTAGTAAACCACGGTTCCCTTGCTCAACCACTTCCTCCCTGCCTGACAAGTATTTACTTATCAAGGACAGTAGGTGTTCCTTGAACAAGCTCCACATTTCAGTTGTGTCTATCTCCTGCAGTTTCCTTTCCCATCTTACACAACCTAAATCTTGCCTATTCACATCATAATTGCCTTTCCCCCACCTGTAACTCTTGCCCTGTGGTATATACCTGTCCCTTTCTATCGCTAAAGATGTGCAGATTCGGTGGATTAACCATGATCATAGTGTGCAGAGATGTGCAAGATAGATGGATTAGCCATGGTAAGTGTGGGGTTAAAGGAATAGGGTGAGGGGACGTGTCTGGGTGAGATGTTCTTCAGAAGGTTGATGTAGATATAATTGGCTGATTGGCCTCTATCTGCACTGTAGGAATTCTGTGATTCTAGGTTATTATCATTGCAGCAAGATACCTGAATTTGTTAAACTCCCAGGGGATGAAACATAAAATGGCTTTCTTGCTTTATTCATCCATCCACTTTGATGGTCATGACAGAGTTATTTTAAGAAGGATCCTTTCAGTCCCAAATGAATTACTGTTTTAAAAGGAGCCAATTTAAGTAGGTTTTCTTGAATTAACAAAAGAATGAGTTTGTTAGTTATTCAGTTCAAAAGAAGGTATAACGTAATGTACATATAGACTGATTAGGAGTAAGAAGTCAGTCCAAAAAGATGAATGTTAAATTGGTCAGTCTCTTTGTGTGATTTATAGAGAGTAGGTAGTGGGATATTGACATTTGAACAGTTGATTTCATGATTCTTGGCTTTTGTACATTAGGTGAAATGCTTTTGCCTGTTTCCTTTTGATTGTAGTTGGTTGGCAACAGAAAGCAAGAGAGTCCTTCTTCACCTATGTCTTTTTGACTGACTTGATAGCTAGTTATATTTTAGCACTCCAAGTTAGAGAGAGCCCTTTTACTCTAGGGGTGGCGAGCAATTAGTTCTTCAACTGTGGCCTTCATGACACACGAGCACTCAAATGTAGGCTAGTACGCATGGACCTCTGGTCACTAGTGTATCTCATCCACTAGTACATCTTCTTTTGTGTTCTCATAGGTCAGGCAATTGCTTTTTAACCCCTTTTTTTTTGTTATTCCCGGCAGGACAAAACACCAAAAATGTCTGCAAGAGATGGCTTTCTGCTGTGCAGAGGAAGAGATAATCAACTTTCTCATTATCTCTTCCCGTTGTCTCTTTCTCTCTCTCTCTTTCTCTGTTTGAACTTTCCCTGACAGTCGACAAAACCCAACATTCCATGGCTCCTCCATAGGACTTGGCTAGACAGTGACTGAACTTACACCCACAGATATTCAAAATGGCAGTGCTGGCAGGGTAGGGAGCTCCTGAGCTCACCCATTCGCAACTAGCCACTTCCTTCCTTATCCTTTTCATTTTCTTTCTTCTTTACCTCATCATCTTCCTGTCAGTGGTGGCAGAGAAAGTGACATTTCTGAGGAGGGTAGCAAGCAGTACTGTTGCTGAGTTGGATATGGAGGCATGGCCTAGCAGCAGAGCCAAGGGTCTCCTGGTTGCAGTTGACCCAGAGCGGAGACTCCGGCATTGGTGACGTGGCAGCTGCAGTGGCGACACTGTGGTATGCCCAAAGCGGGGACTCCTGGTGACATCAAAGCAGCAGCCCGCCCAGGGACTCCTGGTTACAGTTGTGGTAGGCCCGGAGTTATCAACGAGGTGGCGGCGGCAGTGGAGCTGGTGCCTTTTGGTTGCAGCACGAGTGTGAGTTCAGCACAGGACTTGATATCAGCATCCATGGCGACTTTGGCAAGGTGGGCCCAGCGATGGAGAGGTGGCATTTGAAGAGTGGGACTCCAACATTGATGGGTCCGGTGCAGTCAGGAAGGTGACACAGATGTGTTAGTGAGCCAGCTCAGGGCTCAGGACTCATGGCAGACAGAGGCAGCAGAATGAAGTTAGACTCTCTTTCAGTTATATCTTTTTGTTCTTAAATGCTGGTTTGTGGCAACAGTTGAAGCTTTTCAGTGCAATTTACCCTTCTATTCACCGTAAATTATAAATGACAATAAATCATTCAATTCAATTCAGACTTTTTCTTTGGATTGTGGCAGTGCTCTTTTAAAAAATACATTTTGGAATCAAAAATTAACAGCATTCATAATATTTGGTGTTCAGATCTATTGTCTTGATGCTACTTCTGCCCACCTTTTAATCACTAGGACTGATTATCCCATTGCTATTTGTGATAGCTTGCTGTAAACTCAAGTTAAAGCCCACATGTTACTAGTTTAAACTCCAAATAAAGGATATTCACACACCTTACATCATACAATATTGCTGGGATGTCAGAGCAGAATTATACTGATGTCAGAGCAGTCTTGCTGTGATTCTGGAGAATATTGCAATGTTGTCAAAGCAGTAATGCTGTGATATCAAAGCAGAGCTATTTCTACATGACAAACCTTCTCAAACAGCAATGTGATAAACAACCACATAATGACAAACAACCACATAATGATAAACAACCACATAATGACAAGTGGTTTGTGATTCTTTTGCATCAATCTGAGAAAGCAGAGGGAAGTTCAGTTTTAACATCGAATTGTGCAGCAATCTCTCAACATTCAGTGCATGCAAGATGCCCAACTCTGCACAGTCAGTTCAATCTGGCTGGCAAGAAATATGTGGCATTATTAGAATGGCTCATTTGCTTTGTTAGATGAATATAAAAGTGCCATTAATGTGAATCGGGGAGGATTTTCTTGCAGTTGCCAGTGGTTTCTTCAATGCTCAATAAGCATCCTTCATGGTATATTTTAAAACCATTGCTATTCTATCCAAACTCTCTATGAAACATGTTATGTTCATCTTGTCTGTGTTTATTTGAAATGTCAGTGACGTCAATGCTTAGGCTAAATGTACTGCTTGAAACAAGAACCAATTTTTTCTGCTTTTTGTGTTGTATAATGTTTTGTGATTGGCGGAGGGAGATCATTAATGTTCCGTGTCTCTGAGTCAGCTAAAATGAGTCAGTCCTGC
Organism: Hemiscyllium ocellatum; assembly: GCF_020745735.1. Classification (NCBI taxonomy): domain Eukaryota; kingdom Metazoa; phylum Chordata; class Chondrichthyes; order Orectolobiformes; family Hemiscylliidae; genus Hemiscyllium; species Hemiscyllium ocellatum. The sequence continues at coordinate 51,870,303 of NC_083424.1, forward strand.
TTTGTCCAGCTGTCTCTATAATCTCCAACTCTGCTTTGCTCTCCATGAATAAACAAACATGCAGACTAATCATTACCTCGAACCAGCGACACTGGTTTCAAGTGCAGCCATCTCCTCTTACCTCACCATACCTTTAGCCAATCAGGTGTCAGGTTCTGGGATTCTCTCCCTAAGCTTCTCCATTAATCCCTCCTTCACTGCTGCTAACATCTCCTTTTGCTTGCTGTGTACGTCTTTGCCTCTGTAGACCCCTCGAGAGTGTTTGCTAAGGTCTTCCTAATTATGATATAGTGCGACATAAATGATAGCTGAAAATGTGTTGCTGGAAAAGCGCAGCAGGTCAGGCAGCATCCAAGGAGCAGGAGAATCGACGTTTCGGGCATGAGCCTTCCTGAAGAAGGGCTCATGCCCGAAATGTCGATTCTCCTGCTCCTTGGATGCTGCCTGACCTGCTGCGCTTTTCCAGCAACACATTTTCAGCTCTGATTTCCAGCATCTGCAGTCCTCACTTTCTCCAATATAAATGATACACATGTTTTGTGTATGAGAATGTAAACATGAGCAGCTAATAAAATGGTAAGCAGTTTGGGGAGAGGATACGATGTGATGGGTTGGGAATGATGTACAGAGATGGACCTGATTGAGAAAGAGTTGGTTATTGTGTGAAGAGTTACTGTCAGGAGAGAAGATAATGATTGTGTAAGGAAGCAGTGGGGCTCAGTTCTGGTTAGGATAAGTGGTGCAATGAAGAGACAGGGCAAGATCATAGGAATCAAATTTTAGGGAATGATCTGGAGACAAGATAATCAAGAAAGAGGATTGTGAATGGAAGGGGGTATTATTCAAGAGAGAGAATGATTGGGATGGGGGAACAGGGTGAGCAAAATGTGAATGAGGGTGTGGTTAGGGAGAGATGAGCAAGATCAGAGTAGAGAAGGCTATTCAGGAGGGAAGGAAAATTAGGAAAGTAAGGAATAATCAGTGAAGATCAGGAGGTGTGGGTGATCAGGGCATAGAGGAGATTATTACAGAGGGAAATCAGAGGAGGGTGGTAGTTGGATGAATAGGGTAGATTGCAATGCAGATGGCAGTTGGGAGAGAGGAGAATGACTGAGATTAAGGCAAGGTGTGGGGTTGTGGTTTTGGGATGCAATTTGCGGCTGGCAGCAGCCCATGGTCTTAATGTGCAATTTGGAGAATCTCGCAGCACCATGTGCAGGTTAGGGTTCATAATCTTGTACGTTTAATGGCTTGTAGAGTGTTGTTTTAGGTATCACCAATTGGGCTGGATACCGGAAGGTCCTCAGCCTGTTCTGCACAGCTCATAGTTTTGTAAAGGGCACCAAACATCTTGGTGTAACACCTTTTTCAGGCATTGTCCTGGGCACACCTTTTGATGTTAATATTAATGTGATGGCCAGTGTGCTTTGACACAGATTGTTTACACACTACCCACTACGCTAGACATCTTGGTGTTAGTTTTGTGCAGATAATAAAGGAGTTGTATTCCTGAAGTTTGAGATGTTTTTTCATGGAAATGAAATAACACTCAGTCTCTACAGAGTACAAATGCAAGAGATGTTGGAATAAAGAGACCAGAAAATCTGCAAGTACTGAAACAAATACTCAGCAGAATGCAAGTTTCTGCCATGTTTCTGTGGTGACTCCAGGGTCTGTTGAAGGTGTGCTTGGAGCTATTGTGGTTACATAGGGCACTATTGAAGGCACAATTTAATTTATAATCGTACTTCTTTTTGTAAGAAATGAGAAATCTGGGCGTTACTCCCATTTTTCCTCCTGGTATATGCAAGAATTGAAAAGGCTAGAGAGAGTGTTGATGAACAACTCACACTCACATCTTATGATGTCACTTAAACCCCTGATAAACTACCTTTTTTGTAAACAAATTCAAACTTCTGTTTCTAATATATGTGCAAACATTTAAATGACTATATTTGGATCCTTCTTATGCTCTAAATAATTCTGTGGAAACAGTTGGGGTTCTTCATTAGAATAACAATATTCATTTCAGCTTTGTGATAAAGAAATGTGAAAGCTGCTTGAATACAGAGCTCTGAACCACTCTGAAATAGCTTTGCTGTTTGCTGCTAACTCTCCATCAGTTTTCATCTCAGTTTCACAGGCAGTGTAGGTGGAGTTCAGAAATATCTAACAGATGTCGATGAATAAATAGCACCAGAACCTCACTGCACTAAAAAACTTGATAACAAGTGGTAAAGAAAAAGGCAGTTTAACCGCGTGGGTGGAAATTGTCGTCAGAGCTCTGCTATCCTATTGAGAAATTTACCTGAATCCTTGCAGTCCAACCCCAGCAACTGTAACATAAAGTCTAAGCTGACCATGCAGGGCAGTATTGAGAGAGTATTGCACTGTCAGAAGTATGGTCCTTTGAGTAAGAAGTTCAGTTGGTTCTCCACTGACTTTCCCTTAGAGAAGATGGAGCATTGATTTAAGATCTCATCAGAGAGAAGTCAACACGCTCAGTGCTTCACTCTAGTGACAATGTGATTTTGTGCTTGTCTCTTCTCTTTATAAAGCTGTTTACATTTCATATTGTAACATTCCACAGGCTGCTACAGTTCTAAACACTCTCCCAGGCTTATTGTTTTAAAAATTTAGATGGCATACCCATCAGAAAATCTCATGCAGTTCCCTATTGTCCCAAAGGAATATTGAAATATATATTTTCTAATGTTTCTTACCCACAGCTCGTACAGTTCAGGATGGGTGGGATATTGACCAATGCCCCTTTTGCAGACCTGCCTTGATACCATCCCAAACCAAGGAGGATTGGAAGGAAATGACTGCAGTTCGGTAATCATTCCGCTTATGCAAAACAAGCCAAACCTTCTTAGCTGCAGCTGGTGCTTTCACCTCGACAAGTACATGCCAGTGTGGAAAAACACTCCGAGTGTTGAAACCTGATGATGGATGTTCTGAATCAGCAGCTAGCAAAGTGGCCCAGAAATGACTGAGTGACAATAGGAGACAAATGCTTAAAGTGCTTGTGTTATGTGACTTTGTCCACTATTTGGATACAGGCATTGTTAACCTGTTTAATGGTTAAAGCCTAATTTCAATGAGACTTTGACAGCATTTCCCAAACCCATGGCCTCTGCCACCTAAAAGGACAAGAGCAGAAGATGTTTGGGAACACACCACCTATAAATTGTTCTCCAAGTCACACACCATCTTGGTGTGGCACTATATTACAGTCTCTTCATTGTCACTGGCTCAAAATACTGGAAATCCCTTCTTACCAGCCTTTGTGGGTGTTCATGAACAAGATGGACTGCAGCAATTCAAGAAGGTAGCTCACCATCATTGTTTCATAGACAGTTAGGGGCAGGAAATAAATGTTGGTTGTGCCAGCAATGCCTGCATCCCATGACTGATTGTTTTCTTTGAATGGAAAATTCAAAGCCTGTTAGAATGAGAGTGTACTATTTAAGCTCTGTCACTGTGCATTCCAGCATGTATCTAGAATGTATCGTACTACATGCAGGATATGTGCATACGCTTGGCTGTGTGCCAATTTTAGAAGGAGCACACTGTGCATCAAATGGGTTGCACATAAAAAATGGAAAATAGTTGCTGGACGGGCAATATAGTATCAGTTGTCAGTTTTATATCTGCAATACTCAGACCAAAGGAAAACAATCAGGTGGGATATTTAACATTAAGAAGATGCAATACTGCCTGTTTATAGGCTATTATTGCTTGTAACTGTTTCTGTGTTTTAGTAACTAGTGTACTGTAGCTGGAAACTAACCTCTCTGAACCAAAAATAATTTACTGGCAGGAAGCAGGCAGTTGCTCTTTTGTAAATGTGATCCAGCTTTATGGGTTTAGATGATGGAGGGAAGAAAATGAGATGATGTGCTTTGAAGTGTAAAAGAGTAGTAACAGCTGGGCCGTGTCAGCAGTAAAAATAATCAGGCAAGCTGCACCTGAAATTGTTCCTCATTTCAATTGACAAAATGTATTTTATCCTGTTCAGAAATAATTTGACATTGACATATAGTAACAACTAAGCAATGATTGACTGCAGTCAGCCAATTAAATGTTACCATGATAAGATATAATTTAATCTAGATTCAGTGAAATTTATTAGCTAATGTATTGGCTGCCCTGTACTCAATACTAAATGTAAGAAGATATGTGAACATTACATTGTCTATTTCTCATTAGATTATTTTACCTATTGCTCAGTGACTAAATTCTCAAAAGTACCCAGAAATGTCCAAATCCAGATGAATGCAGACGATGCAAACAGACTTGTGTTTTAAAAAGTTTGCATTTTCTGTAATGTCTGACTTGAAATGACATGGAATGTACTTTTTGATATTTTATGGGCAAAATACATTTTTGTAAAGCAAAATGCACTTTCTGTCTGGAATATACCTTTACAAACTATGAAGAGAGCTTTGATCTTTCTTCATCAATCAGTTGTAACCACTGAACCCAGCTTCCCTGCAGAAGGCAGCTAACACACTTATAAGGGAATGAAAGTCACAATCTTCATGGCCAGTAGCATCCAGTTGCCACACCGAATTAATGTTTAACAAACTCATATCATAAAATTATTCAAGTGTAGCCAGGAGCAGAGAGGTACGTTTTTCTGTTCCTGTGCAATGGACTATGAGAACATTTAAGCTGCAAATACAGGAACATTGAGTAGAGGGAGAACAACAGTGCATCTGTGACTGAGAGAGAGCAGCAGTGCCTTTATATCTGGAAAAGTCCAGCAGTGCCTGTCTGTCTGAGAGAGAATAGCAGTGCCTTTGTATCTGAGAGAGAACAGCAGTGTCGTTGTCTCTGAGAGAGCGCAGCAGTGCCTTTGTATCTGGACAAGTCAAGCAGTGTCTGTGTATCAGAGAGAGTACAACAGTGCCTGTGTACCTGAGGGAGGACAGCAGTGCCTGTGTATCTGAGAGAGGACAGCAATGCCTGTATACCTGAGAGAGAACAGCAGTTGTTCTGTATCAGAGAGAGAACAGCAGTGCTTGTGAATCTGAGGGAGAACAGCAGTGCCTGTGTATTTGATGGAGAATAGCAGTCAGTGTTTATTTGAGAGAGAACAGCAATACGTCTGTATCTGAAAGGGAACAAAAGTGACTGTGTATCTGAGAGAGAGCAGCAGTGCCTGTGAATCTGAGGGAGAATAGCAGTGCCTTTGTATCTGATTGAGAACAGCAGGCCTGTGTATCTGAGAGAGAACAGCAGTGCCTCTGTATCAGAGAGAGAACATCAGTGCATTGTATCTGAGAGACAACAGCATTGCCTGTGTATCAGAGAGAGAACAGCAGTACTTTGGATCTGAGATAGATCAGAGAGAGTAAACAGCAGAGCCTGTATATCTAAGAGAGAACATCAGTGCCTGGAGATTTGAGGGAAAACAGCAGTGCCTGTATATTTGAGGGAGAACATCAGTGTATTTGAGGGAGATCAGCATTCAGTTTTTAACTGAGAGAGAACAGCAGTGAGTGTGCATCTGAGAGAGTACAGTGATGCCACTGTATCAGAGAGTGAACAACAGTGCCTGTGTATCTGAGAGAGAAGAACAGTGCCATTGTATCTGAGAGAGAACAGCAGTGCCATTGTATCTGAGAGAGAACAGCAGTGCCTGTGTATCTGAGAGAGAACAGCAATGTCTCTGTCTCAGAAAGAAAACTGCAGTGCTTGTATATATGAGAGAGAATAGCAGTGCCTGTGTATCTAAGAGAGAACAGCAGTGTCTGTGTATCTGGAAAAGTCCAGCAATGCCTGTGTATCTGAGAGAGAATAGCAGTGCCTGTGTATCTGAGAGAGAACAGCAGTGCCTTTGTATCTGAGAGAGAACAGCAGTGCCTTTGTATCTGGACAAGTCGAGCAGTGCCTGTGTATTTGAGAGAGAACAGCAATGCCTCTGTATCTGAGAGTGATCGGCAGTGCTTGTGTATCTGAGAGAGAGCAGCGGTGCCTGTGCGTCTGAGGGAGAATAGCAGTGTATTTGTATCTGAGTGAGAGCAGCAGTGCCTGTGTATCTGAGAGAACATCAGTGTCTGTGTACTTGAGGGAGAGCAGCAGTGACTGTGTATCTGAGAGAGAGCAGCGATGCCTCTGCATCAGAGAATGAACAACAGTGCCTGTGTATCTGAGAGAGAAGAGCAGTGCATGTGTATTGGAGAGAGAACAGCAGTGCCTGTGTATCTGAGAGAGAACAGCAGTGCCTTGGTATTTGAGAGAGTATAGCAGTGCCTTTGTATCTGAGAGAGAGCAGCAGTGCTTGTGTACCTGAGGGAGAACAGCAGTGCCTTTGTATCTGTGAGAGAGCAGCAGTGTCTTTGTATCTGGAAAAGTCCAGCAGTGCCTGTATTTGAGAGAGGACAGCAGTGCCTGTATATCTAAGAGAGAACAGCATCACCTCTGTATCTGAGAGAGAGCAGCAGTGGCTTTGTATCAGAGAGAGAACAGCAGTGCTTGTGCATCTGAGAGTAAACAGCAGAGCCTGTGTAATCTTCTAAATGGATAAAAGATTAGCAAGGCTCCATTAGGTGTGTGTAATCCTTGCTACCTAGTTCTATGTTTTCACTGTACTCAAGTAATACAATTGCCTCATTTGTTAGAACAGGGGAATGAACTCTTGCATCAATAGTGATTTGTAACAGAGAATGCTACAATTGAAGACTAGCTGTACAACTGCAAGCATTTTCTAACTGCTTAAATTATTTTTGGGTTTACTTTACCTTTTTGACCTCTTAGTACAACATTATTAGTCAATCGAAGAAATTTAGCACTATTTACCTTGTCATAGCCATTTATCATCTTGACCATTACCAGCTTGTCCCTTATCCTTCTGAGGTCGAGTGATAGAACCCAATCTTCTCAAATCTCTCTATGTTGCATTGCAACTACTGTCCGAGAGAATTTACACTTTATCTTTTCCTTTCTTTCAGAACCTTGCTACACTGGAGTGCCTGAATTGGTGCACAGTGCAGCAAATAATAAGGTACAGGTCATTTTGCTTTAACGTGCATTTTGTTAGCACGAATTGTCTATAGCGCAATTGACAAATAGGGAATGCTGTTCCTAAAGGGTGAACGTTTACAATGTATTACAATGTATTGGCTGTAATGCATCACCGACAGTTGAAGTGTTATTTTTATTGTGCAATCTTTATATAGCGTGGGGTCGCACAAGAACACATCCATTGTGTTGTAGAAGAGCTACCTTTATTTACAAGCTTAGCACTTTTTTTGGCTCTTTGTATTCAATGTCTTTTGTTGTAATATGGAAAATCTGCCTTCACTTTTCTTTCATGGGATGTGGTGTCATTGGCTAGACTAGCATTTTATGTCCTTCATCAATTGCCTTTGAGACGATTGTGGAGTGCTGCCTCATTGGACGTTTGCAGCTCCTGTTAAGAATGAGAGGTAGACAAGCAGGAGGCTGGAAGAACACAGCAAGCCAGGCAAAATTAGGAGGTGCCAAAGTCAACGTTTCAGGTGTAACCCTTCTTCAGGGCTGGGGGTGGGTGTAAGGGGAGCTGCAGATAGAGGGGTGGGTGGGCAGGGTGGTGATGTGGGGATAGGTTAACACAGGTATAGGGTACTACCTGGTTGGTTGATGGAAGGAATGAATCCAGTTGGTGGCTGAAAGGAAGAATTGATGAGAGGAATGGAAAGGAGGGGGATGGGCTAAAAAGGGTGTCAGGGGATGGGAAGGGAGATTATTCGAAAGTGGAGAACTCAATGTTGAGTCCTCCGGGCTGTAGGCTGCCAAGCCAGAAGATGAGGTGTTGTTCCACCAATTTGAGGTATGATTCGCTGTGGTAATAGATGAGGCCAAATAGGAATACAGGAGCCTCAACTCTTGCCCTTGTCTAACTGGTTTGAGATTCTTTGTTCCCTGTGTGGATAAGAGCAGGGGCTATTGGGAGAAATTATATCAGCATTGGAGATCAAGACAAAGAATAAGTCAGGGTAGAAGTTAGAAATAGCAAGGGAAAGAAATCCCTGGTTGGAGTAAACTATAGTTCCCCAAACAGTAGTTCTGCAGTGAGGCACAGTATAAACTGAAAAAAATACTCAGGTCTTGTAAGAAAGGTAACAATCATGGGTGATTTTAATATGCATACAGACTGGATTAACCAAATTGGCAAGGGTAGCCTTGACAGAGTTTATTGAATGTACTAGAGATTGTTTCTTGGAGCAATGTGTTGGAAAACCAACGAAGGAGCAGGCTATTCTGGATTTGGTTTAGTGTAGTGAGTTAAGATTAACTAATGATAGTAAAGGATCCTCTAGGGAAGAGTGATCATAGCATGCTAGAATTTCAAATCCAGTTGGAGGATGAGAAATCCCACGTTAGAATATTGGAGTTAAACAAAGGTTAGCACCTAGGCATGAAGACAGATCTGACCTTCGAAACCAGACAGTGAGGATAAAAGTGGATTGCACACACCAGAAATGGCAGTCAATCACTGGCTGATTCTTAAAGGAAGTGGCAGCAGAGATAGTGAATTGTTATAGCAGTCCAACTTTTCCTAAATGAGGACAACATTCCAGTGTATTTTAAGAAATGCTAATGTAGCACCCTTATTCAAAAGAAATAAAGACAGAAAATTCAAACTATAGTCCAGTTAGTTTATCATGTGTCATTGGGAAATTGTTAGAGTTCATTATTAAGGAGATAATAACAGGACATTTAGAAAGTCAAAATCAGAGTCAGCATGGTTTTATGAAGGGTAAACCATGTGTGATTAATTTATAAGAATACATTGAAGATGTAACAAGCAATATGGAAAATGGGATCCTGTGAGTATTCTATACCTGAACTTCCAAAGGGTATTTGATAAGATGCCACATAAAAGATTATTCCACAAGGCAAGATCATGTGGGATTGGGGTAATTTGTCAGTTTGGATATTAGGCAGGATAATGGATTTTTTTTCTGGTTGGCAAGGTGTAACTAGTGGGATGTCTCAGGACTTGATCCTCAGGCCCCAACTATTTACAATCTGTATTAACAACGTGGATGCCAGGTTAGGAAGTACTATAAAAATTTACAGATAGCACTACAATAAGTCAGTTGCAATGAAGTATTAAGAACTTTACAAGTGGATTGGATAGATTTGGTTGAATGGGTCAAAATTTGACAGACAGGGTTTAGATTAGATTAGACTTACAGTGTGGAAACAGGCCCTTCGGCCCAACAAATCCACACCGACCCGCCGAAGCGCACCCCACCCATACCCCTACATTTATCCCTTACCTAACACTACGGGCAATTTAGCTTGGCCAATTCACCTGACCCGCACATCTTTGGACTGTGGGAGGAAACCGGAGCACCCGGAGGAAACCCACGCAGACACGGGGAGAACGTGCAAACTCCACACAGTAAGTCGCCTGAGTCGGGAATTGAACCCGGGTCTACAGGCGCTGTGAGGCAGCAGTGCTAACCACTGTGCCACCGTGCCGCCCTTTAATGTTGGCAACACCGTTTAATGTTGGCAAACATGAGGTCATCCATTTTAGTTGAAGGAATGGAAAGGCAACTTATTATCTAAATAGAGAGAAACCTCAGAGTGCTTTTGTGCAGGGGGACCTGGGTGTCCTCAGCATGAATCACAGAAAACTAGTATGCAGCAGGCAATAAGGAAGCCAAATGAAATTTTTGTCATTTATTGCTAAAGGGATAGAATATAAAAGTAGGGAAATGTTGCTGTAACTGTACAAGCCATGAGTGAGACCACACCTGGAGTATTGCATACAACTTTGTTTTGGAGGCAGTCAGAGGAGGTTCACTAAATTGATTCCAGTGATGAGAGATTTGTCTTATGAAGACAGATTGAGCAGTTTATGCCTATACTGTCTGGAGTTTAGAAGAATGAGAGGAGATCTATTTGAAGTATATAAGATACTAAAGAGGATTGACAAAGTTGAGGTAGAAAGGATGTTTCTCCATGTGGGCCAATCTAGAATGAGAGTTATAGTTTCAGGCTAATGGGGAACATATTTAAAATAAAGATGAGGTGAAATTACTTCTCTCAAAGGGTCGTGAATCTGTGAAATTCACTACTGCATAGTGCGATAAATGCTGGGACATTGAATAAATTTAAGGAGAAGAGAAGACAGATTTTTTTTATTTTTTTATAGATATTTTTATTAGAAATTTAACATTTTTACATGTTTACAAAAATAAGCAAAACTGTCAAGTACAAACATTGATATACAATTAAATCTTAAATAAATAATAACCAAAATTTAGCAAAAGAAAAATACCGAGAAAAATAACTCAACTAACTACTAATCTAACCTACAACTAACCAGAGTGTATAATTAAGTCTCTTACATTATTCAAATCAGAGAAAGAAAAAAAACCAACGGATAACACAGAAATTGGGTAGTGAGCTACATGCTCGGAATGTGTTAACATCGAATGTAACAAAACCCGTATTCGTGCGGGATTCCTCTCCCAAGGGGTCCCGGACCAGCCAGGTTCGTAATCTCAATTAAATAAAAGCCCTTGATAGGATAGCCGAAATATCTGTATTTATATAATTCAAGAAGGGCTGCCATATTTTATGAAATAATTCGGTCTTTCGGTGCACCATATTTGTAAGGAAGTCAAGGGGAATACATTCCATAATTAATCTGTGCCAGTTTGAAAGTCCGGGGGGGCCCTCAGCCACCCAGTTCACCAAAATATTTTTCCTTCCACAGAAAGTGAGAATAGAAAATAATCTCTTCCCGTGCATATCCAGGGAGGGTAAGTTTGAAAAGCCCAAAAGGAGAGATACAGGGTCCACTTTAATTTCCATTCCTAAAATTTCTGTCAGGGCACTTGCTACTTTAGTCCAGTATCTACGGATCTTATGACAGAGTACAAGAGTGTACAAGAGTGCCCACCTCTATTTTACATTTGGGACACATAGGAGATGCATCTGCCTTAAATTTTGCCAATCAATCCGGTGCTATATGGGCCCTATGAAGTATCTTCAGCTGGATAGCCTGAGTTCTGTGCAGATGGTTATTCTTCTGGCGTTTTCCCAAATCTCATTCCACGTTTCTATAGAGATTTCTAGTCCCAAATCCTGATCCCATGTTTTAAGCAGATTGTCCATATCTCCCGATACTTCATCATGTAGTAAATGATAAATAGTACTGATGGAAGATACCCCCATTGGTCGTAGCACTCTACATTCTCTATCTGATTTATAAAGACTATCTAATAACATAGTCTTCTTCTGTATATAATCTCGAATTTGGAAGTATCGAAAGAGGTCTCCATTAGGTAATCCGAATTTCTGACGCAGCTGTTCAAAAGACATCAGGCCCCTTCTTTAAATAGCTCCCCTAGACATGAGATACCCCTGGATCTCCAGAGTTTAAAAGTGGCATCTGTAACCCCCGGTTGAAATCCCCATGCTCCCACTATCGGCACATAGGGGGATGTTTTATGTGAATTACCCTCATTTTGCCGCATTATATTCTAAGCTTTAATTGTGTTTGGTATTATAGGGTTTTTACAGTGATCCGTAATGATTTTCCTCTTGTCTGAAAATAAAAGGTTAATAAGTAGGCATTTTACTTGAGAAGCCTCAATGTCCAGCCAGATTGATTGCGGATCAGACAAGACCCAATCAGCTATGTAACTTAATAGGGAACTTAACTGATATTTCCTAAAATGAGGGGCCGTCTATGATTCCAGATAAAGGAACCCAACCAGCCATATAATTTACATGGTGCCAGCCTTGGCAGCATCACTGGGAGCATTCTCATAGGGTATAGGAGACGGGGCAGGACATTCATTTTAATTACCCAGCCAGGAAATTGGAAGATCTCCCCATCGCTGGAGGTCCTGCCTTATCCTTTCCAGTAAATGCACAAAGTTAGCCTTGTATAACTGACCAAATACTGGGCTAATAAAAATGCCTAAATATAAGAAACCCTCCAGGGACCACTGAAAGGGAAAGTGGGATCCGTCCACTAAGCGGGGTATTATAGCAAGGCAACCCATTGGCATAGCCTCCGATTTTGAGAAATTAATTTTATAGCCTGAAAATGCGCTAAATGTATTAATAACTTGGATTAAGCGAGGTACGGACCTCAGAGGATTACTGAGGAATAGAAGAACATCATCTGCATAAAGGGTAATTTTATGTTTACCTGTACCAATCCTCGGGGGCGTTATATTAGGATCAGCCCGTATAGCTTCTGCTATTGGTTCAATTATTAGCGTAAATAACAATGGCGAGAGAGAAGATCCCTGACGGCAGCCCCTACCCACACTGAAGCTATCCAAGCCTAATCCATTGGTAACCACAACAGCTTTGGGATCACTATACAATGTTGAGACCCATTTGGTAAACACCTGTCCAACGCCAAACCTTTCCAATGTGTAAAACAAATATGACCATTCAACCCTATAGAATGCCTTTTCCGCGTCTAATTAGACTACTACTCCTGGTATCTTTCCCTGATGGCAGGCTTGAATCATATTCAAAACCCTTCTAATATTATTGGATGATCTACGGCCCTTAATAAACCCCGTCTGATCCTCCTTTATGATATGTGGCAATACCCTTTCTAGTCTCAATGCTAATGTTTTAGAAAGGATTTTAAAATCTACATTTAGCAAGGATATTGGTCTGTATGACGCATAAACTTCTGGGTCCTTTCTTTTTTTGAGAATAAGTGAGCTATTTGCCTTTTTCGATGAAGGCGGGAGACAGCCCTGACTGTATGCATAGTTATACATGTCCATAAGTGAACCAGCCAATATTCCTGTAAATTCTTTATAGAATTCAGCTTGAAAACCATCTGGGCCAGGTGCCTTACCACTCTGAAGTTGCCTGATTGCGTCAAGTATTTCTTGGACTGTTAGGGGAGCATTTAAGACCGATACCTGTTCCGGAGTTAGGTCCGGAAAGGTCAAATTTTTAAAAAATGATTGCACCCTCCTAGTCCTGTCTTCACAATCCTGCGATTTATATAAATCAGATTAAAATTCTCTAAAGATTGCATTCATCCTTTTATGATCATGAGTCAGAATACCCATACTTTCCTTGATAGACGTGATAGTTTGAGGGGCCTTTTTTTTCTTTGCAAGAAATGCTAAGTATCTACCCAGTTTGTAGCCAAATTCATATAACTTTTGTTTTGCAAATAATATTTCCTTCTTAGCCGTTTGGGTAAGCGTGGCGTTTAGAGCTGTCCTAAGGGCTGTAATCCTTTGCAATTTGATAATAGAAAGTCAGTCAGCGTATGCTGTTTCAGCTGCTTTTAAGTGAGCTTCGAGCAGACGCTGTTGTTCTCCCTTTAATTTTTTCTGGGTCGCTGAGTAGGAGATGATCAAACCTCGCGCGTAAGCTTTGATGGTCTCCCACATCATTGATGGGTTGCTAGCTGTACCTAAATTAATTTCTAAAAAAGTTTTAAATTCTTAAGAGAAGTACTTTACAAATTTACTATCTTTCATTGGGAAGGGGTCCATACACCAATGCCGAGGGGATGTCTCATTATTCCTCGCCTTGATTTCCATATAAACAGGAGCATGGTCGAAAATTGCTGCACTACCTATTTTAACAGGATGAAATGGAATTTTAAAAAATTGAGGGGGCAAAAAGCATATCAATTCTGGTATGACATTTATGTGGATTGGAGTAAAAAGAAAAATCTCTGCCCTGTGGATGAAGACATCTCCATACATCTACTAATCCTAATTCTTTGTTCAGATCCACCAATTGTCTAGATCTGGGAGATACTCCTGCAGTACTCGGGAATCCTATCTATCTCTGGATCCATAATACAATTAAAGTCTGCCCCTATAATTGTATGATGGGCACCAAGAGCCATCAATTTTGAGAAGGCTTCCGTTATAAATTTAAAGGGGCGTGCCGGGGGGCACTACAAATTTAAAATCCCATATTCCTCTCCATTTATAAGGGCTTTAATCAGAATATATCGTCCAGATTTGTCTTTTATCTGATTTAGGATTTTGAAAGGGAAATTCCTCCGAATAAGAATAACAACTCCCCTGCTTTTTGAGCTAAAAGGAAAAAAGGCCTGTTCAAATCCACCCTGTCGTAATTTCAAGTGTTCTTTATCCACTAAGTGTGTCTCCTGTAGGAGAGCTATATCAACCCTTTCTTTCTTGAGATTTGATAATATTTTCTTCCTTTTGACTGGCGAGTTACTCCCCTTGACATTCCAGGTGCACCACTTTAACCGACTGATCAACCATAATCGTCCAGGCAAATCCGAGACCCCTCGGGAGGGGAAACCCTATCCAGAACATCCCGAGCATAGAGCATATAAAATTTACAAAAATAAATGCTCTCTGATACACTCACAACACTATAATAAAAAACGATTTCTAAATGGAGATTTTCCCCCTTGTTCCCAGGGGATATCACTTCCTTTCCAAAGGTCCATCGTATCCTCTCCCAATCAGTGCCCTACCCTTGACCCAGGCGCTCCTCAATAGGATGAGGAGAATTCAAATATACTACAGAGCTAGGGTTAACAGCGAGCACTCTACCCCCACCCCACCACCTACACCAACACCTGGATATACTTGGTAATGTTAATACTATGTATAAACATATATAACTATAAAATTACAACCTCAACAAGTAATAATTAAATATAATAATACAAAATAACAAGGGAAAACAACCCCGCTCCTAGAGACAGAGGTAAAATAGAATAAGGTAACCACCTCCCCCCACCAACATTAACTCGACCCCCTGACTTAATAATAAAAAAAACAAGGGGAGGAGAAAATCGTTAAGTAGAGAACAAATAAATAAATCCCTCTTTCCCCCCCCCCCCCCCCAGATAATATTAAACAGTAAGGTAAAAAAAAAGAAAAAGGGGGGGATATAAACCGGAGTGGGGGGAAGACAAACCAACATCCATTATCTCTTACAATTAATCTAAGAGACTCCAAAAATTCCTTAACCTTTTCTGGCGATCCGAAGTTATACACGGATCCTTCATGGTTAACACGCAGCGTCGAGGGGTAGCGTAAGGAGTACGGAATATTTAAGTCCCTTAAACACTTCTTCGCCTCATCGAATACCTTCCACTTTCGGACCAGAGCTGGGGAAAAGTCCTGGAAAAACATTATCTTGGATCCTTTATAGATCATGGCTTACCATGATTACCATCTTTTCCAAGATTTCTAGAGGCTTCTAACAGTATCTGCCTCTCCTTATAGCTCTGCAGTCGGAACAGGACCGGGCGGGGGCACTGGTTTGAGCCGGGCCCGCGTACTGCAACCCGGCAGGCCCATTTCACCCTTACCTGGCCTGATCCAGCCTCCAGATTTAAAAGCTGTGGAAGCCACCATCCGAGGAACGCTGTAAGCTGGCCTTCCTCTTCCCGTTCGGGAAGGCCCAGCAAACGAATGTTTTTTCGACGATCTCGATTCTCGAGGTCGTCAATGCGATTTTCTAAGGTCCGGATTCACTGTTCGAGAGTCCGGACCTGATCCACGGCCGATTGCGCTGTAGTTTCGGAGGTCGCAGCCTTTAGCTCCGCCCCTCCGACTCGGCGCTCGATTTCCTTAATGTCTCGGTTGTGCTTTTGTAGCGCGGCCAAGAGTGAGTCCCATCGGCTTTGGGATTCTCCAATAAAAGCGTTGATCTTCGCATCCAGTTTGGAGATGATTTCCGTGAGGCTCGCCACTGTAGGTAAGTCCCCCGGGGCAGCTGTGGACGCCTCTGCTGCAGCTGGAGAGGGTGGGGGAGGGGTTCCTGCTTGCTGAGAACTGCAGACTCCCTTCCCTTTAGTCATTTTTACTGAAGATTAGATTGTTTAAATTTAATACTAAGCAACTAATTAAATTGAACAGCTATTTTAAATGATTTGGTGAGTGTGGTGGGGTGGGTGACCCACTTTGCCCAAGTCTTGGGAGGAGCACTGTAGACTCAGACTTGCTGGGTCGCCGCCATCTTGGATCCCCCCGAAGACAGATGTTTAATTAGAAATGGTTGAAGGGTTATGGAGAGCAGACAGGAAAGCAGAGTTGAGGCCAAGATGAGATCAGCTATGATCATATTAAATGATGGAGCAGGCTCGATGGGCTAAGTTATTTACTCCTGTATCTAGTTCTTATATGTTTAGTGCCCTAGGCCCAACATCTTCAGCTGCTTCAATGACCCTTTCTCCATTATAAGTCACAAATGGGTTTGCTGATGATTGTACGTTGTTTAGCACCATTCATGACTCATCAGATACTGAAGAAGTTCAATGTCCAAATACCGCAAGGCCTGGATAATATCCAGGTTTGAACTGACAAGTGGCAAATAACATTCTTGTCAAATAAGTGCCAGGCAATAACTATCTCCAATAAGAGAGAATCTAATGATCGTCCCTTGACATTCAATAACATCTTTATCACTGAACCTCCTGCTATCAATATCCTGGTGATTACCATTGACCAGAAATTGAACTGAACTAGCCACATGAATCTGTGGCCACCAGAGTAGATCAGAAGCTAGGAATGCTGCAGTGAGTAAAGCACCTCCTGACTCCCAAAGTCTGCCCACCTTCCAAAGGCATGAGTCCGGAGTGTGATGAAATACTCCCCACTTGTATGTGTTCTGGATCAGATCAAACCCCCTCAAAATATTCCGAAGACAGTCTAGACCCTAACCTTTTCTTATTTTCAAAGTAAACCTAAGGTTTTGCTTTCCAGATATAATTCAATTGTTCAAACTACTGGATTTAAAGCAAAACAAACTTTTTTCATCCACTATAGTTAAAATACAACAAAAGAACAAAGGAATTGGAATACCTCAACTCTATTGGAAAACTTACCAGAATAATAAATACAGTAACTATTACAAATTAACTGTTCCAATATAGTTACATCCCATAAACACACTCTTGGCCTTAGATAAATTCAGAAAACAGATTATCCCACATGCAACTCCAGCAGCAGGAAGAGAACCTCCCAGCTTTTGGCTGTAACTGAGAGAGAGAAAAAAATAGCTTCCACTTCTTTGAGATCCTAATAGCAACTGCTGAAAGCTAGAACTAGAAATCCTGGTTCTGTATGAGCTTGACCACACCCATTCAGGCTGCTTCTATTATTCCAATTTCTTTAAAAAAAATCACAAAACCTCACTAGCTATTTACTTTAGTAGCTCTGGTAGACTGCTCGTCACCTTTGCCTGAAAACCTCTATTCAAAGAAAACAATGATAAAATCGCTTCTTAAAGCCACAGTATTGTCACACCTGGATGAGTGGAACTTTGACAAAACTTAAGAAGCTTGACACGATCCAGGAACAAGCAGCCTACTTGATTGTCACCACATCCACAAACACACACTCCCTTTACTCCAGTAGCATCAGATGCCCTGCAGAAATACCCAAGGCTCCCTAGACAGCTCCCATGACCACGACCAGCTAGAAGGTAAAGGGCAGCAGATACATGGGAACGCTATCACCTGAAAATTCCTGTCCACGCTACTCACAATCTTGACTTGGAAATAGGTTGCTATTCCTTCAGTGTTGTTGGGTCAAAATCCTGGAACACTGTACCTAATAGCATGGGTCTACCTTCACCAGATGGATGCCACAGTTCAAGAAGGTAGCTCTCCATCAACTTCTTAAGGGCAACTAATGATGGGTAATAAATACTAGCCCTGCCACTGATACCCAGATAGCATGAATTAATAAAAAAAACCCACCTAATGAACTATTGTAGTTCTCTCTCTGAGGGATATATTTTCTTTCTTGGATAAGGAGACTAAAATTGTACACAATCATCCAGATATTATCTGTAAAGGCCTTATGCTCTTTAATAAGACTTATTTACTCCATGTTCTTAATAATAAAAGCTAGCATACCATCTGTTTCCAATTTTCTTGAGCTGACAGTGTTTCTATTATTATTCTGCTGCTCTATTACTTATAGGCTGAAGTCACAAGTTTGCTAAGTACTGTTTGAATACATCTGGGTGAGTTACAGCAGTGTATCTTGTGGATGGTACATTCTGTTGCATCTGACATCAATCTTCTTGATGTGGTTTGCCTGCACTCATCCAGGCCAGTGGAGAGCATTCTAAGCGACTCCTGCCTTGTACCTATAAGTGATTGTGACACTGGGGAGTCAAAAGATGAGTGGGCATGTAGAATTCCTAGCCCTTGAGCTGCTGTTTTAGTGATAGTATTTATTTAGCTTGTCCAGCTGATTTTTTAAATCAGTTATCACTGTCAAGATATTGATGCTGAGGGATTCACAGAAACTAACTTTCTTGCGTATTAGGGGGAGATGCTTAGCTTCTCTTCTGGGGCAATCATTGCCATTATGTGTTTCAAATGTCACTTATCAGCCCAAAACTGAATGTTATCAAGGTCTGCATTGAGCGGCACATATGCTTCAGTAGCTGAAGAATTCTGATTGCTGCCAAATATTTTACATACGTACTTCTTCTAATCTTATGATAGAGGGAAGATCACTGATGAAGTCAGTGAAGGTAGTTCGGCCTCAGATACTGCCCTGAGTAACTCCTGTAGCGATGACTTGGAAAAGGATAGCAAATCCACCAAGCTACAATATATTTTAAATTAACATGCTACTGATCCAGATATTGCAAAAGCAAGACTTTTTTGTGACTATGTTAATTTTTCATCGACTTTGAAGCATAGCTTTATTCACATAAGATTTATGTAAGATGAAAGTTTTGGATCAGCTAACAAACAAGTACATTCCTTAGGAATAGAATGCATTGATCCCAAAATGTTCAACAAAATCAGGGAAGAGAGTTGTGAGGCACTGTAATCATTATGAAGAGTCAGCAGACACCTAGAAGATGGCAGTAGTTTGGAACCAGAGTACATAAGTTGTTGTTAAAAAAAAGTGATTAAAAAATGACAATATTAGACTCATTAGTCTCACTTCTATTCTACATAAAACAAAGGAATTGGTT
Organism: Hemiscyllium ocellatum; assembly: GCF_020745735.1. Taxonomy (NCBI): domain Eukaryota; kingdom Metazoa; phylum Chordata; class Chondrichthyes; order Orectolobiformes; family Hemiscylliidae; genus Hemiscyllium; species Hemiscyllium ocellatum. The sequence continues at coordinate 51,889,251 of NC_083424.1, forward strand.
ATCTAACTACAGGTTAGTAACCATCATCATTGCCTAATTGCCTTGCTGAAAGGTGTTGGAGAGTATAACCATCCAACCTCAATGTTCTCCAGGTTTAACATTAATAAGTCCATTATGAGCAAGCTGTAGAGTCCACGAGAAGTTCTGTTGACCAACAATTGTAACGTCAAGCACAGCCAGATACTACCAGCTGGACGAGCTAGATCTGGGGCTGGTAAAATGGCAAAGTTGACCACACCTGGGATTGTTCAGATGCCCATGTAATAATCCAGTTAGCAGCATGGCTTGATAAGATCCTGCTTGAACATGCTCCTCAACCTTGGTAACAAATGATAACTTGTGGCATTCCTATGATATATTATGAATTCTAAAAAGTGTTTGACAGAAATGCACAAGAAAGGCTATTAATTAAACTCAGAATTGTGGAAAATCAGGGTAAATGGATAAGAAAGACATTATTTAAAGAAATATTGAATGCGACAGTGGTGATGGGACTTTTCGAGTTAGGGAGCCAAGTTGGACTGAAGGGATTTCTTCATCTATAATTATCTCATTGTGATTTAGTGATATTAGGCAGCATGGAGGGACTGGCTGCTTGCCATTTGCCCATTCCCACAATGATTTTAGCTTCTCTCATCTCCTTACCAGGGAAGGAAACTATTGATGCAGTGAACAACATTAGACAATAGTGATAAACCATTTGACGAATGTTGATTGCGGAATGTTAAATTCTTTTGGATATTTGCTGTAAGATGTTTTATGTGTGTTTTAAAAAGGGAGGAACCTGTGTGTGTATGCATATATAATGTATATATTACTCCTTATCAGGTTTCTCAGATATATCCAAAAGCAATTCCTATCCAATAAATCACTTTGAAATGCAGTGATTGTTGTGTTGTAAGCTAAGATTTATTGAACATGGGCCAAGTCTGAATAATTAAGATTGCTTCTGCTGTACAGTATTCAGTAAAATAAAAGTGTGACTTGCCTACAAATTACCATAAAAAAGGTTTTAAAACCTTTATAAAACTGCACTCAGGTTATTGAAATGCTAGAGCTCCAAGTTATTCCTCTAATCAGGATTTTAGCTGAACAAAAAAAAAGCAAAATGCATTGAATGCTGGAGATCTGAAATATAAAAAGCAGGTTTGCAGCTTTAGCCACTTTTTAGCTTAACAAATTGATCTATGGTTCCAGATGGGGTGTGAAATAATATTGTTACACTATGATTTTACTAAGTATTTTGTTAACATTCTGAATATATGCAGTAGACAGAAATAGTGTGATTGATTAAAATGATTTGAAGACATCTTTGAAGACATTTTTTACAAAATGTCACAATCATGCCTTTTTGAATTCTGTAGATGGATCTCAGTGAGAGATCCACAGTTAAATAAAAAGGATATTTAAACCACTTATAGATAAATATATATAATTTATAAAAAGCAGAGACATTTTGAAAATTATTACCAATAATTGCACAGATAGTTGAATTTTTAGAATCAATTGCCAACCTCCTAAAAAGATTCAGCACTGGTGAAACAGGTCAGAACAATGACATAACCCATAATGATTAGAAAGATGGTTAGTGAAGAAGAAACTGGAATAATGAAAGGTGCTGGAAAAACATTAATAATACTGGCATAAATGTGGTTACTCTTGATTTATGACCCTTGATCAAATGAAGAAGCACTGGAGCATTCATGCAAATGCACATCACAGAAAACGTTAGTAAATCTGTCGTCGGACCCAAGCTATTCTCTTGATTGGTTGGGGGAAGGGATCAGGCTTAAGATGCTCAATGAAAAAAAAGAGCAAATCACTTATTATATTAGACTTTTGCATATCAATCGCTTCCCTTTTCTCTCATCTTTTCAATTTCCTTCTCTTCTCTCCACCCATCTGTCACCTCCATTCTTCTTATTCCTGCCCTCCTCACTCCTTTTCCTACTTTCCGCTCATCTCTATCCACCCCAGAATTTTGTGTCATCTCTGTTTCTCTCCTGTTCATACCTCTTCTCTTCACTCTTTTCTTTTCCGCTCTTCATGAATCTGTTCTCCTCTTACCTCCTCTCTATTGTCTCAATGTTTCTCTCCATTCTCCTTACCTCATCCCTCCTCCTTCTTCACCTCTCCCTTCTCATCTCCTCCATTGAAGATTTTAACTTCTTCTGAGTCTGTAGTTCCATAAACATAGGCCATCTGGTACCTTAATGGACCAGCGAGAGGATGCTGCAGGGACATTATATTTGAGCCTAGTTCTTTTCCCATTTGATATCCTGTGAACATGTTCCAACAGGAGTAGCAGTTAAGAATCAAGAATCACACAGTCATAAAATGGCTGGAGGTCTTTTGGCCAGTCATGACACTTTGTCGCTCTGAAAGACTAATTTAGCGAATGCTACTCCCTATCCTTTCTATGCAGCCCTGGAAAATGTGACCCTTCAGATAACTAGCCCCCAGTTCCCTTTAGTAGCCACAATTGATGCTTTGAGAATGTGGTGCTGGAAAAGCACAGCAGGTCAGGCAGCATCTGAGGAGCAGGAGAATCTATGTTTCGGGCATAAGCCCTTCATCAGGAAATCCGGATTACGCCTGGAATGTCGATTCCCCTGCTCCTCGGATGCTGCCTGACCTGCTGTGCTTTTCCAGCACCACACTCTAGTCTCTGATCTCCAGCATCTGCAGACCTCACTTTCTCCACAACTGGTCCTTCCTCCATCACACTAGCTAGAAGAGCCTTTGTGTTCATAACCACTTGCTGTATGTAAATGTTATTTCTCATGTCTCTGTTGGTTCTGAAGCTAATCACCTCTGAGTCAGTGCCCTCTGGTTGTTGATTTTCTTTCACAAATAAAAACAGTTTCATTTTATTGTAAAGCCCAGTTGAGGAGGAGTGCTCAGCTGCTGTCATTTTCAAACCCTCTTGTCTGGTCACCACAAATATTTTTTTTAGCATGTGGCTATCACACTTCAATTAAACCGAGTGAACAAGATCAAAGTGAAGAAGAGACAATTCCAAGGTTTTCTTGATTAAAAAGAGTTGAGTTTTATTAAATGTGATATAAATAAGAACACATGATATCTTACACTTGCACACATCACAGTTCAAAAACTTAATCAGGAAAGGTGGGGAAGAGGGTGTCTTTTCATATGAGAAAGCACAGACAGTTACTGTTAAAAGTTGTCAGAGTTCTTGATTTGTCAGCATCAAATCTGAGTCGCAGTAGTTTAGCTGTTGTTCTGTTTCCTCAGGAGTGGAAAAGTCTGCAAATAACCATGATTTCTCAATGAATAGTAAGTTTTACAAGTTGCATTATCACCAGCTCTAGATTCTGAGTTTGACAGAGAGAGAGTTTTCAATACCCTTGCTGTTGTCAGTCCATGTTGCTTTCTCCTACTTTTTGTCCAGAGTTTGTTGTTGATGTACTCATTCCTTTATGGATTCTGGTATCTGTGTCATTGTTTCATTTACAGCGAGATAATTGTGTGTGTCTTCTTTCAAAGTATGAATTAGTAAAGCAAATGATGTGAATTTCTTGACATCTTGCTGAGTTTCAGAGCCTCTGGATTAAAATGGTAATCCTGACAGAACTGGTTTTGTTTATTCTATGTACATTGCCTGAGCTAGTCAGGTGATCACAGCAGTGTCCCTTTTAAAACTACTTTTAGTTCATGAAAATCTTAGACATTAAATTCAAATGGTAGTTGAATGTTGATAGTTTATTTTCACTTTAGTTGCAACACTGTTCTGTCCAGACCGTTCATGATTGTGAACTCTCAAATGTTGTTTTAATCTTCTCTTCTCAAGGAGAACAATCCCAGCTTTTGCAAACTATCCATTAACTTAGTTAAAAATCACACAACACCAGGTTATAGTCCAACAGGTTTAATTGGAAACACTAGCTTTTGAAGCGCTGCTCCTTCATCAAGTGGTTGTGACCACCTGATGAAGGAGCAACGCTCTGAAAGCTAGTGCTTCCAATTAAACCTGTTGGACCATAACCTGGTGTTGTGTGATTTTTAACTTTGTACACCCCAGTCCAACACGGCATCTCCAAATCATGACTATGCAGTAACTGAACTTAATCATGCCTAAAAACATTTCTGCACCCTCTCTAAACTCTTAACACCATTCCCAAAGTGTGGTGTCCCGGACATCTTCAACCTCTCCCTGCAGCAGGCCACTGTCCCTGCCTGTTTCAAGGGGTCAACATCCTCCCTGTGCCTAAGAAGGCTCATGCAGCATGTCTCAATGACTACCGCCCAGTGGGCCTACTGTCGGTGGTCATGAAGTGCTTTGAAAGGCTGGTCATGGCATTAATCAACTTCAGCCTTCCCACTACTCTTGACCCACTCCAATTTGCCTATCGGACCAACAGATCCATATCACTTGCCCTTCACTTGCCCTTGAACATTTTGACACCAAGAACAGCTATGTAAGAATTCTACTCATTGACTACAGTTCAGCCTTCAACACTGGTGATACAATAGGCTGTCCCCAGACACATTTTCCAAGAGCTGGAGCTGAAAATAAAGGGAAAAAGACTGGAAAATCACTACACCTGCAATTATCAATATATTTTCATTCAGTTAATCACAGATTCCATGATAGTGGCGATTCCAGGAGGACCATCAGCTGTTGCTACCAGAAGTACAAAAGCTGGGAGAATACTACTCTATGTAATATTCTGAACAAGGCTGTGTTAGTGAGAAAATACACTACTTGTCACTAACCTGTCATGAGAAAGATGCCCCACTGTTAATCCTCATTCTCTATTGGGATAGCTTGGCTCAACTGGGTGGTGGTGGGGCCACTACACGGGATACATTTGAAGAATGTAATCATGTTCCATTAAATACAGCCTCCTGTGTGTATGGCAGTCTATTAGACTGTTTAACTTTCTCCATAAAAGAAAAGAGCAAATAAAATGTGAAAGTAATACTTCATTCGTGGTGGCTCAATGGTTAGTACTGCCACCCCACAGTGCGAGGAACCCAGTTTTGATTCCACCCTTGGAAGTCTGTGTGGAGTTTGATCATTCTCCCTGTGTCTGTATTGGGTTTCCTCCCACAATCCAAAGATGTGCAGATTAGGTGATTTGGCCATGCTAAATTGCCCATAGTGTTCAGGGATGTGTAGGTTAGGTGCATTAGTCAGAGGTAAATGTAAAGTAATAGGGTAGGGGAGTGGCTTTGGGTGGGATACTCTGAGGGTTGGTGTGGACTTGTTGGGTCAAAGGGCCTGTTTCCACAGTGTAGGGATTATAGTTCTAGTTCTATTATCCCTTTGAAACTGATTACTAGACTTAGTGATCTCGGATTAAGCCCCACTCTCTGCAACTGGACCCTCAGTTTCCTGACCCACAGGCCACAATCAGTGAAGATTGGGGACAATATTTTATCCTCACTAACACTCAACACTGGAGCCCCCCCCAGGGATGCGTACTCAGCCCCCTACTGTATTCACTATATACCCATGACTGCGTCACCAAATACCAGACTAATACCATTTACAAGTTCGCTGGTGACACCACCATAGTCGGTCGAATCTCAGCTGGCAATGAAACAGGCTACAGACGGGAGGTGGAACACCTGAAAAAATGGTGGACTGAGAACAACCTAGCTCTCAATGCCAGCAAAACCAAGGAACTCATTATTGACTTTCGGTGGGATGTTACTCAATGAGTGGAGAATGTCAAGCTCCTAGGGGTGGTCATCCAGAACAAGATTTCTTGGACCTTCGTGTGGACACACTGGTTACAAAGGCCCAGGTATCTGAGGAAATTTGGCGTGATGATAAATACCCTTGCCAACTTTTATAGGTATGCCATCAAGAGCATTTTGTCTGGATGTATCACTACCTGGTATGGCACCTGTGTCATTCAAGACTGGAGACAGTTACAGAGAGTGGAGAACTCGGCCCGGACAATCACAAAGGCCGACGTCCCATCTCTAGAGTTCACCAGTCCCGTTGTCAAGGAAAGGCCGCCAGCATTCTTCAAGATCCAACCCCCTGCCTGGCAATGTTTTTCTACAACCCCTACCATCGGGGAGAAGGTACAGAAGCCTGAACACATGCATCAGCCGGTTTCGAAACAGTTTCTACCCTACAGTTTTCAGAATACTGAATGGACTCACAAACTCTTAACATTCATTTCTGTTTTTGCCTCTGTTTGCCTGTTATTTACTATCTATGCTACTTCACGCTGTGATCTGCCTGTATTGCTTGCAAGGCAAAGCTTTTCACACATGACAATAAATTCAATTCAATTCAATTCCAAAATTGCTCCAGTTGAGGTGAAATAATTCTCATAACTCTCTTCTAATAGTCCATTTATGAACCCAAAATGCCTTTTTAACCACTTTCTCAACCGGCTTGACCAACATCAAGATACACACGTGCTCCCACACCCCAACCCCCAGCCCTGGTCTCTCTGTTCCTGTACTCCCTTTAAAATACTTCCCTCTGTTTTAGTTTGTCTCTCCTATTCATCATGGATCACTCCACATTCCTTTGCATTAAACTTCATCTACCATGCCTTCACTTCTGTGTCATCTGTAAATTTTGAAACTGTGTCCTGTACATCTAAGTTTGCGTCATTAATATATATTGAGAAAATTAGTGGTCCGCATATTGATCCCAGGGGAATCCCTCAGTTAGGAAAGCAATCAATAACCCCTAATCTCTGCTACCACTCAGCTGACTTAGTGCTATGCCATCACCATCCCTTTCATTTGACTTTGCTATTAAGCCTACTACTGCCTTTTGGAAGACATGCGCAATATGTAAATTACATTACCCTCATCAACCCTCTCTGCCACCTTATCAAAAACTGCAAAGCTACTCAGTTAAACTCAGTATATTTAATCAAATTAGGTTTGGTCTTCTGTAACTAATGTATGCTTGCACAATTGATCATTAAAGTTGTCTTACAGTATAATTTCTAAATAATTTCCCATCGCTGAATTAAATTGTCTGGCCTGTAGTTGCTGGGTTTAATCTTAAATCTTTTTTTGACAAAGGGTATACCATTAATAATTCTAAATTCTCTGACACTGCTCTCCCCACCCCAGCGTCTGAAGCAGATTGGAAGATTATGACCAATGTCTCAACAATTCCACCATTATATCCCATCAAGTCTTATTGATTTACCAACCGTTAAGCTTTCTAACACTGTTAATCAATTTTTAGTCCATGAAGTAACTTCAGTTCTTCCCTTGGACTGTGATTTTCACAGCATTTTCCTTCTTGGTAAAGACAAATGTAAAATATTCAACCCCTCAGCCATGCCTCTACCTCCATGTGTAGTTCCCAGTTTTAATGCCTGTTTGGCCCTAACCTTCCCCTATGGTCCGTTCACTATTTATTTTTCTATCAAAAACCTCTGAATTCCTTTTTTTGCACACTCACTCTTTGCCCCTTTTATTACCTTCTTCACTTCGCCTGAGAAAGTTGTATTTTCACCCAGTTTTTCACTTATATTAGCAACCAAATCTGTACCTTTCTATTTCCTACACTTTGTCTCTTACATCATCCAGAGAGCTCTGACCTTGTTGTCATATCTTTTCCCATCTTAGGAATGTGCCTTTACTGGACCTGAACGGTCTCCATTTACAGGTAGGCCATTAACTTTTCTCTGGCCAATCTTGATTCAAATTTACTTAGGGTAAAAAATGAGGTCTGCAGATGCTGGAGATCACAGTTGAAAATGTGTTGCTGGTTAAAGCACAGCAGGTCAGGCAGCATCCAAGGAATAGGAAATTCGACGTACGGGCATAAGCCCTTCATCCTGATGAAGGGCTTATGCCCATACGTCGAATTTCCTATTCCTTGGATGCTGCCTGACCTGCTGTGCTTTAACCAGCAACACATTTTCAACTCAAATTTACTTAGGCCAGATCCTTTCTCATCCATTCTTCAGTTATGCATTGTTACTCTGAATTGCTTCTTATTTTCCAAAGCTAATCGGAGCCTCGTCATAGGATCAGGAACTCTCTCTGATTGTCCCATTGCAACTTATAGCCGAATGTCCCATTGCTTTGGTTGCCGAGGAAGCAGTGAACCTGGGACCTTCTGGGCTAGTTTGGTATGGCAACAAAATGGGAAGCTTTAGAGTAGAAATGGCAGTGTCAGTTAAGAGAGGTGAAAAAGATAAATGGAAATGCAATGATAGATTCTGAATTCTTTGACAAATTATGGCATTTCTATTTGGTTTTAAGCTGTGGAGGCGTACTAAACGTTTTGTGGATTATTTTGGTGAAAGCATAGAAATAATACCAAGTGGAACAAGTTTACTAAGATAGATCTTTTTGGAAGCTTGGTTTTAGCAGTTTCTTAAATACCATATTGTACATTATGGCTAGATAAACAGATATTTTTAATCAGTATGGGAATCAAAGGATTATGGGAAAAAGGCAGCAAAGTGGAGTTGAGCATTGTCCTGTCATCCATGATCTTATTAAATGGCAGAACAGACCCATTGGGCCAAATGTAATTCTTCTTCTCTTCCTACGATCTTAAGGTCGTGGCGGAGTTGGTCCAGAAGAGGTGGGATGTCCTTCACTTGTAGGGAAGGAATAGGTCCCACTTGCTCTCCTCCTCACTCTGTTGAAGGCGGTGCTAGCCCACCTAGCCATACATCTATCTTCATTTCTCTGACAAGCCCAAGGGAACCATAATAAAATGCTGCTGATCAAGTACTCACTTTCTCATGATGACTCCTATAAGGTGGAGTGACACACCACTTACTGCTTTTTTATATGAAGTCCTGAGAGAATTTTCTTGAAGAATGAAGTTGTTTTGACATTGTTTAACAAAATGACCCAGAAAGTGTCCCAATGAGTTTCAGATATTCTGTTCAAATCCCTAGCAGTCAGCGAGCCGTGGATACTGAACATGTTGTAACAGTGATGAAAACGTTTGGGTACTAACACCTTGTGGCTGGGATAGAAAGCTCCTCTCTGTGGTAGTCCAGGGGTATTTTAGTTGTCGGTATTGAATGATGAGCTATGAATAAATCTCAGCAAAAGATGCTATTGTTTTTGATAGTTGGGATACAATTTATTATATGATAGTAGCTACATACAGCTTGTAATAACTCTTAGGCACATCAGCCATTGGGACGTTATGCCAGACAGCTGAACCACCCAGTACTGTTCTGGACCACCCAATGTTCCATTCAGTTGCTGCATTATATATCAGAATGGGCAGGACTTCTCCATAGATCCCAGATTAACCCTTTTATACTTATGACCTTATACAACACAGCAAAGGTTAAAACTGCTCAAAATGTTCGACAGTACATTGTTTAGTTCTTTTCAGAACTATGGTTGGCATAGAGGTGTAAGGATATGAAGAAGCACAGAGCTTATGAAGGGCATTAGGTATGAAGGGACTGTGGTATGAGGGACATGGAGGTATAAGGGGATATGTTTTTATGAGAGAAACCACAACAGCTTCTGAAGAAACCAAAAATAAGTCGCAAAAAACCAAGGCAGATTTTCTAACCAGCTCGGCTTGGCACTCACCTGCCCCAGTACTTGCCTATGATCTACCTCACCATCCTGGCCACTACTTCTCAGACAGAAGTGGGCCCACTCAGAATTTCCCGTGGCTAATCCACCTAGCCTGCACATTATGGGCAATTTAGCATGGCCAACTCACTTAACCTGCACATCTTTGGACTGTGGGAGGAAACCCACATAGATATGGGAGAATATGCAAACTCCACACAGTCAATCACCAGAGAATGGAATCAAACCCAGATCCTTGATGCTGTGAGGCAGCAGTGCTAACAACTTAGCCACTGGATTGCCTCACTTGCAGTAATGTGCATCAGGCACCCAAAGTTCCTTTATTTCTCATATCTGTCTCCCACCTCCATCTCCACCTCACCCAGTGTGGCTGTGATCACAATTAGGGAGCATCTGGAGTCTCCCAGAATAAGGCCCTCAGAAGTCAGAAACTTTTCTTCTTCCTGACACTCCCCATAGCAAAATGGTACTGCCCCATCTAGTGGCTATTCTAAGTACTGCTAGAACAGACACCCTTGGATTAAAGACCAAAATGGAATCTGGAACGTGTCTATGCATTTTATCGCTTTCCAATGTTGACCAGGCTGTCCAGTATTTCCGAATCCTCTTTCTTTATTTGTGATGGCAAGCATTTGCATTTTATCTATTTTAAGACAATTTTAAAAATTAAGGCATTGAGGAAAAGGCCCAAGTGATGCAGGCCCAGGCCCAGGCCCAGGGCCAGGAATGAAAAGGGAAAAATGCATAAATCAACAAGTCATGATGCCTATCTCGGATCTTGAAAAGAAGGATAGAAAGTTGAGGATGATGGTGAAAGGCATCTGTTGATCATATGTCAGGGCACTGAATGATCCTGATGGTACATAGTATTGGCTGTGAGGTGAGTTTGGTACCTATGATCCTTGAAAATCCAAGACTGGAAAGGAAGCCATTTTAGATTTGTTAAATTTGTTCAGCTTTAATTTTCTTCTTGTCTTTAGTTTTAGCTGCTGAGCGATGTTCCTAGCTGAGGGTCCAGTGCTCTGGCAGTGCCATTCTTCATCCAAATGCCTGGCTGAGTGATCCAACTATCGATTAATTTGGATTCTTTTTGCCTTGATCCTTCACATTGATGAGCATTCTCTTCTATACTGTCCCCCATTTCTCTTGCAGCACTCAAGAGTCAGATGGTAGCTAAAATTATGGGTTCCAGTTTCTCTCCACTGACAGGCAAATGCAACTGTAACTTTTAACTCAATAATAGCATACTAATTCCCTAATCCCAAGCTCCTAGCAACAAAATAATAGAGCCCTTAGCATGGTGTAAAACTCATAAGAAGCAAATGTGAGCTGCTGCTGTGCTATTTCAAATCCATTGCACCTGGTAAATGCTGCACCAGACCAGAGGAGAATGAGCAGGAAATCGGCCTTGAATCGAGGGATCAACTTTATCCAAAAGGAAAATTTGCATTTACAGCACCCATCATCACCTCAGAACATGCAAATGATTTTCAGCTACTAAAGTAAGGAAACTAAACAACCTATTTGCAAGTCCCAAAACAGCAAGGACGTAAATGACCAGAGAATCTGAGTCAGTGATGCTGGTTGAAGGATACCTATTGGCCAAGATACCTACCCTGCTTTCACATTGAATAGGATCTCTTGTACTTACCTGAAAGGCCAGACCAAGCTTTGGTTTAATTTTTCACCAAAATATGGCACCTTCAACAGGGCACACTTCCTCTTCACTGCCCTGGAGAATCAATCCAGTTATGAAAAGAGGTCCCTAGACGGGGAGAAGGGGACTCTGAATCCACAACCTGTTGATTCATTTGTGAGAGAGCTACCTACAGAGTCAAAACTCATCTCTGATCTTAAGATCTATTCGGAAACTTAACTGATTTACGGGAAAAATTGAATTCTGGAAATTTGAAACCAAAGTAGAAAATGCTGCAAATACACAAGAAGTCTGTCAGCTATTGAAAAAGATAAAAACACATTAATGGATTTGGTTGAGATCTGTTAGCAAAATTTCATGTCCCATCGTGACTCAGATCATTCACTATTCTTTTTGATTACAAGATGTTGATGGATGCACGTCCTTAAATTTTCCATTGATGTTTTTCCAAACTCCAACTGGTTAGAAAAGAAAACCCAGCAAAAGATCGAGGCTGTCTCTGAGGGATATTTTACCTAAAGTCTACCAGAATTAGGACCTGAAATCAAAGGTTCTTCTGCAGAAATTTCCATTTATTATAATTGATATGAACACCTTTCCAATCCAGCAGCACTTTGCAATTGCATAATCCTTCTTATCTAGTGAGCACCTCAGTCTTTTTTGTAATGGATGTAGACACAGATAGTGACAGAAAGAAGAGCTAGGCTAAAAGAAGAACTGGGAAGATAGTGGCATAATGATGATGTTACTGGACTAGTGATTAAGGGACTTAGGCTAATGCATTGAGGATAGGGGTTCAAGTACACCGTGTCAGGTGGTAGAGATTAAATATAATTCATTAATGTATTTATAAATTCCAGAATTTTCCCAGTAATGGTACCAAGGAACTAGCATTGATTATTATAAAATGTCTAGTAAAGGAATCTGCCATTCTTACTCAGCCTAACCTATTCTATCTCTAGACCCACAACAACATTCTTGACTTATAGCGGCCCTGAGTGGTGCCAAATCACCACAGATGAATCAGAGGGAATAATACCAGCTGGACGATCCAGCATTGACTTCACCGCCAGAAACAACAATGGCACACTCGCGGTGTCAAGTCCACAACATCTATCTTACTCACATTTAGGGGCCTGGTCAAAATTTAGAGAGCTGTTCTGAGACTAGTCAAGCAGAAAAATAGAAATTGCTGAAGAAACTGACCAGGTCTGGCAGCATCTGTGGTAAGAAAACTGAGTGAATACTTCAAGTCCAGTGACTCTTCAGCTTGACACAGTCAAACTCAAACAGTGTGATGCTGGAAAAGCACATACAGTCAGGCGGCATCTGAGGAGCAGGAGAGTCGATGCTTTGAGCATAAGCTCTTCATCAGGAATGCACATTCCTGATGAAGAAGTTATGCTTGAAATGTCGATTCTCCTGCTCCTTGGATGCTGCCTGACCGGCTGTGCTTTTCCAGTACCACATTTTTTGATCTGATCTACAGTATCTACAGTGCTTACTTCCTCAGTCAAACTCGTCCTATCGTTGATGTCAGAAGGTCAAGCCTGGGCAAAGAAGCCTCCTGCTGATTACGATGTACTGCACCTCTTCTAGCAGAATAATCAATAATCTTTTATGTTGCTCAGTATTTAGAGGTAGCACCGATGGTAGCAAAGTCACAGGATGTTATGTGGGAGAGCTCTACAGCCATCACTGAGAGTAGCTCTGTAATTCACTGGCAGTGCTTGCTGGGCCCTGACTGCCAGATTGGACTTGTGGTAAGAGGTGATCGACTAACAAGGGAAAAAACATACTTGGGCTGAGCCTCAACAAACTACCTGTTGCAAAATTATCTGACCATCACAGTGTAGGTAAGCAGTGACCACTGCACAACATTTGTGAAGTTAAAGTCCTCACTTCACACTGAGCATAGCCTACGTCGTGTAATTTGGTACTTCCACTACAGTAAAAGAGAACGGATTCATGGTATCCATGAGGCACTGCGAGATCAGCAGCAGAATTATATTCAACTACAAGCATATATAAACCTCAGGCCCAGCATATTTCACATTCTACTCTTATCATTAATCCCGGAGATCAACCCAACTTCATTAAGAAGTGTGGACGGGCATGCCAAAAGCAAAAACAGGCAAACCTAGGATCTGGTGAAGCTACAACACAGAACTACTTGTGTGTCAAACAGCAGAAGCAGCACATGATAGTTGGAGCTAAGGAACCTAACAAGCAGTGGATCACATCAATAATCTATAGTCCTGCTGCCTTCAGTCTGAATGATGAATGATGTTGTTCAATTAAGCAACTAACTGGAGGAGACACTGCACAGATATTCCCATCTTCACTGATGGGGAAGCCCAATTATTCAATGCAAAGGATAAGGCTGAAGCATTCACAGCAATTACAAGCAGAAGTGCTGAGTTGACAATCCATCTTGGCTTCCTCCAGTGGTCCCCAGCATCACAGATTCTAGTCTTCAGCCAATTCAATTCATTCCACGTGATATCAAGAAATGGTTGTGGACAAAGGCAGCAGATGCACAGGTACATTGCTACTTGAAAGTTCTCTCCAAGCCACACACCATTGTGACCTGCGACTTTGTTGCAATTCCTTCATTGTTACAAGTTTAAAGCCCTAGAACCCCCTTCATAAAAGCACAGTGAGTGGGAAATACTTCACCACGTGGACTGCACTGGTTCAGGATGGTGCCTCACCATGACCTTCTCAAAGGAAAGCAACATTCACATCCCATGAAAGAACTGAAAAACGAAAACTGCAGTTTCGGAGTCTTTAAACATTCAGGAGGCTGAGGTTGCCAATCTTAATAAGATATCTTTTAAAGGTGGTCAAAAATGTAATATCTAAAGTATTGCTGTTATTACAGCCAGGCCCCATTGAGGATCTCCGGATTAGTCTGGTTCCACGGGGGATACCTGAACTTTGTAACGTTCCCAGGTGAGGAGGGATGGACTCACCTGTGAAGTGCCTTGGGACTTTTTAACTACATTAAAAATGCTACCTAAATACAAGTTACTGTTGTTGCAGATTTAAATTTCATTGTCAGGGAAGTAATCTGCTGGAGAAACTATGTTTAATGAAATCCACTTGATTTTGATACTATTGAAATGGATGAATTGAGAATTGGGGTGTGTTGTCCAAAGGTGGGTAATCTCCCCTGAGAAATTGCCACTCATAGAGTCTTAGAACTGTGAAGCATGGAAACAGACCCTTCTGTCCAACTCGTCCATGCTGACCAAATATTCTAAATTAATTTAGTCCCATTTGCCAGCACTTGGCCCATATCCCTCTAAACGCTTCCTATTCATATATCCATCCAGATGTGTAATTGTTCCAGTCCCCATCACTTCCTCTGGCAGCTCATTCCATACATGCACCGCATTTTGTATGAAAAAGTTACCCCTTAGGTCCCTTTTAAATCTTTCCCTTCTTACCTTAAACCTGTGCACTCTAGTTCTGGACTTGCTCAATTCAAGGAAAAGATATTATCTGTTTAACCTATCCATGCCTCTCATGATTTTATAAACATCAGGTCACCCCTCAGCCTCTGGTAGTCCAGGGAAAACAGCCCCAGCCTGTTCAGCCTCTCCCTAAAGCTCAAACACTTCAACCCTGGCAACATCCTATTAAATCTTCTCTGAACTCTTTCAAGTTTCACAAAATCCTTCCTTTAGGAGGGAGACCAGAATTGCACATAATATTCCAAAAGTGGCCGAACCAATATCCTGTACAGCCACAGCATGATCTCCAACTCCTATCCTCAGTGCTCTGACCAATAAAAGAAATCATACTAAGTACCTTCTTCACTATCCTATCTACCTGTGACTCTACTTTCAAGGAGCTATGAACCTGCACTCTAAGATCTTTGTTCCCCAAACTTCCTAGGACTTTGCCATTAAGTGTTTAAGACCTGCCCTGATTTGCCTTTCCAAAATTCAGCACTTCATATTTATCTAAATTAAACTCCAACTGCCACTCCTTGGCCCATTGGCCCATATGATCAAAATCCCATTGTACTCTGAGGTAACCTTCTTTGCTCCACCTCCAATTGTAATGTTATCTGTAATCTTACTAATTATGCCTCTTATGATCACATCTAAATCATTTATAAAAATGACAAAAAGCAGTGGACCCAGCACCAATTGATTTTTCTCCTGGAAGTCTGTTTAAATGTCTATTTAAAATAAAATGGCAATCTTTCATCCAGTTAGGTGATTACTAATAATGTTAAATATTAATCAAGCAACACAATGCTGCCATGGCACTCAATATGATGTATCTGTATCATATCAGACCAATTGTGCTGACAGGCAAATGTGAAACATTCAGAAGTAAAATAGTTTTAAAATGACACAAAAATATAATTAATAGTTGCTTACTGTTTGCAAGTTTTAATATGAAATAAAGAAGACTGTTTATCACATTGAATCAGTTGTTTGTCCTAACTTGAGGCTCCTGTACAGACATCTGTGAGACTTCACCCATCACATCCTGCCATTAAACCATGACTCATTCATGCATACAGTTATTTCTTCTATAATGCGATAGTTGTGTTCCTGTGCAACCTTCGCTATACATATATACTTAGTGTTGGTGATGTAGCCAACACATATGTTAAAAGTATGTTTTAGAAACAGCATTCCCTATTCATCCAACTGCTTTATAGTCAATTTGCTTTAACCAAAACATCCGTTATAGCAGAATTGACTGTACTGCTTTCTACCAGCCAATCTACTATCCATTCTATTTTACTAACTACACCATGCACGTATTTTGGTGCCTTATTAAGCATTTGCAGGAAATCTTAGTACATCTACAGGCTTACCTTTATCTACAATGCAAGTTACCCCTTCAAAGAACTCCAATAAATTGATTAAACAGGATTTCCCTCTGTTGTAACAACACTGATTCTTCCTAAAAACTTGAGTTTTTCTAATTGTGCAGCTTTCATCTCTTTAATTGATTCTAATGTCTTTCAACAGACATCAAGATAACTGGTCTACAGTTTCCTGTTTTCTGGCTCCTTTTCTTCTTAAAATAAGGGATTATTTTGCTACTTCCTAGTCAGATGAAACCTTTCATGACCCTAGGGCATTTGGAAAAATGATCACCAATGCACCTACCTCACTTCAAGGTAGGTGGTGCCAATGTCACTAGACTAGTAATGCAGAATTCCACACCCATGACATGGTAAAATTTGAGTTCAATAAAAGCTAGCCTAATGGCAACCAATGTAACCACTGGTGATTGTCAAAAACTCACCAGACAACTTCTCTCAAAGAGTAAGTGCCATTGTCTCTCTTGTTAATTTGGCAATTGTTCCAACTCCTTTTGGATCATGAACAAATTTGACCACCTGACTCCCTCAAGCTTGACCACCAGCTACAAAGCTTGGATCAGGAGTATGATGGATGAGTTCAGCTCCAACAATAGTTAAGAAGCCTCACACTATCCAGGACTGAGAAGTCTGCTTGATTGGCATCACTTTCAAACATTAACTCTCTCTCCTTCACTGCTGCTCAGTAACAGCATGGGTGCTATCTGCAATACGTGCAGCAGAAATTCACCAGAGTTACTTAGAAGTGCATGACTGCTAACATCTGGAAGGAGATACATGGGAATACCCCAGCTGCAAATGGAAACCATTGTTGACTGTAAAAGAAAGTCAGGTTCATTAATATCTTTTGGGGAAGGAAAACTGGCCAGATTTGTATTTTTCCTGACCCCATTGTTCATAGGTGCAATTTTGAGGTTTATATCACTCCTTAACAACCCATCATTGTGACAAGCAAAAGAATCAATTAGTAAGCCAGCTACAGCTCTAGGCCATAGTTTGGTGTCATTGCCTTGAAAACATTTGCTGGATGTGACGGAATTTGCAAGTAATGAGAATTAGTATTTATGTTCAGTCATCAGAAATATACCAAAATATACAGTCAACTTAATAGAACAACAGTTTGAGGCATTCATTGCTGAAGAATGTCACACTTTGTTGAGTCTGTTTTGGATAGTGTTTCAGTTCTGGTCATTACAGTAGAGGGAAATTGTGAATACCTGGAAAAGATGTAGTAGGGCCATTAAACTGGTGTGATACCAAGGGATGGCTTAGAAATTAAAGTTAACTGATTTAAAAACTTTAAAGAAGAACCCTGTGAAGAAGTGGAATATGCTTAACACTTAAAATAACAATGGTAGAATGAGGACATGGCTGTCAATTGGTAGAAATTCAGATTTAATCTGCTGGGCAGCTCCGTATCACAATTACCAATAGCTAGGATAATCTGAAGGCAGGCAAACTACTGGAATTATGTGTTGGATAATGAGGGGGCTCATCTCTCTGGAAGGATGACAAAAGATCAGTGAAATGCGATCTGAAATTAAAGTCGCAGGCACTAGAGTTCATTAATGTATTAGACTCATTTAAACAGTTGGTTTTCATCATCAGCTTTGGCAATGAAGGGATGTTTTGGGAAGTTCACAATTCACTTTTCATTCCTTTGCAATTAAGCAGGCTGCTGCAAAACAGTGTGAACATTTTCTGAATCTCATGCAAGCACTGTTAAACTCCTCTACATAAGTTGGCACCCCTTCAAAACTTACTAATATTTCTGGATGAATATATAGTAGCAAATATACAATCTGTGGTTTGAATCCTTGGCACAATTCAGTAATCTTTTTGGAAAATGAGCTGATCCTGCTTCCTGTGAATGAGGCACTGACAAGGTTTTAGGTTTTGGAAGTTGTTGTGGGGGTTTGGAGGGTGGGCTGGGTGAGCAGATTAAAGTATCAGAGTACAGTATTTTCTACAATTGATAACAAAACCATTAAATTTTTTCTCCATTAACAGAGTCGTAGAGATGTACAGCATGGAAACGGACCCTTCGGTCCAACCTGTCCATGCCGACCAGATATCCCAACCCAATCTAGTCCCACCTGCCAGCACCCGGCCCATATCCCTCCAAACCCTTCCTATTCATATACCCATCCAGATGCCTTTTAAATACTGTAATTGTACCAGCCTCCACCACTTCCTCTGGCAGCTCATTCCATATATGTACCACCCTCTGTGTGAAAAGGTTGCCCTTAGTTCTCTTTTATATCTATCCCCTCTCACCCTAAACCTATGTCCTCTAGTTCTGGACTCCCCCACCACAGGGAAAATACTTTGGCTATTTATCCTATCCATGTCCCTTATAATTTTATAAACCTCTATAAGGTCACCCCTCAGCCTCAGATGCTCCAGGGAAAACAGCCCCAGCCTATTCAACCTCTCCCAACAGCTCAAAAATCCTCCAACCCTGGCAACATCCTTGTAAATCTTATCTGAAGCCTTCCAAGTTTCACAACATCCTTCCGATAAGAAGGAGACCAGTTAAACTGACCTTGGTAATATGGAATGCCAAAAACTTGGACATCAGTAAAATGAGAATTTAAGACATCCAAATATATAAGACCATGAAGCACCTGCAAAGAAGTGCATGGTTTTATGTAAGAAAATTTCTGAAAGAAGTTGAAAAGAGACCAATTTAGTTATAATACAATTTTTTCTTAATCCATGTTGTCAATTATTGAATCCAAGTTTTGCTCTTTTCAGTCTTCTGTGTACATGTCATTATCTCAGTAAGAAAGGTAGACAAATGGGAAAGATATGTTGATCTTTCAGATTTAATTACTGCTGTATGAATTTAAAGGCAGTTACCATAATTCATACCACCTCCACTGAACTGAACTCTATTATCCTCAGTAATCCACTTCATTCATATTCACAATATTCAGATGTCATGTGTCCACCTTTCTGAAACATTGTTTCATTCTGAATACCTTCATCCCAAATTCTAAGTTTTTTTTGAAGCCATGAACATTTATTATACAATACTTTAAGTGTTCTTAATGGGAGTGGAGCAAATACAGAGTCTGCTTTCCGCAAGAGTTAATTATTGCAACATGAAGTGAAGTTTATATATTTTATCATCTTAAGTGAGATCAGATGTCAACCATGTTTTGGATGGAGGGGTTTCTATATTTGACAATTTAATTTCAATAAATAATAAAAACTGAATGCTGTTACAAATGTTATGTTTAGTATGCAACATGGATTATTCTTCATGGGATTACCAATTTTTCCAGATTACCTCACCATCAATTATATCCAATCTTAGCCATATGCTTCAGCTATGTCCATAAATTCCAACCCCCAAAACTACCTACAAACAAAATAACTGTTTAAATAATTGATCTTTAAAAGCAATCCTCAAACAGTAATGAATTAGCAATGACAATAGCATGCAGTATGTGTGCACATGTACTAAGAAGTAACGGAAAGTGCAAATTATTCTACATGTAAGAGTCTGCATTAAGTTTTTAGCTGAGCATCCATAATTTTAGATACAAAGTTATGGTATCTCAATTACAGGTCGTTCCTACAACAATTACCCACTGCCATGAACTGCAAGTGTACAGAAAACAATACCATTCTCATCTATTAAACATCAAGAAGAAATTATTCAAATAATTATAACTTGCTCATTCTGAATTCCAAACAAAGTGTTCAGCAAATTTTCCATTTACTGAGCAGGAATGGTGGGCAGCACGGTGGCACAGTGGTTAGCACTGCTGCCTCACAGCGCCTGTAGACCCGGGTTCAATTCCCGACTCAGGCGACTGACTGTGTGGAGTTTGCACGTTCTCCCTGTGTCTGCGTGGGTTTCCTCCGGGTGCTCCGGTTTCCTCCCACAGTCCAAAGATGTGCGGGTCAGGTGAATTGGCGAAGCTAAATTGTCCGTAGTGTTAGGTAAGGGGTAGGTGTGCGGGTATGGGTGGGTTGCGCTTCGGCGGGTCGGTGTGGACTTGTTGGGCCGAAGGGCCTGTTTCCACACTGTAAGTCTAATCTAATCTAAAATTAAACAAGCAAATAGTCAATAATTTTGTACAGGGTTAAACCAAGATAGATTTGATCTTCGGGTCAGGGGGTGCAGATTGGATAAGTAATAAGTCACTTACTCAATCACACGACATTTTGTAATACTATCACATGCTGGTGCCATTTACCATACTATGAATTGTAATCAGTCCTACTATTTGATTAGATGAATACACTGCCCATTTGTCCACAGGAATATCTTTGCAACTCCTTGTTTCTTCATATTGACTTTATGCCATTGGATCTAACTTGGATACTATTCCATAAATAGTGATAATTTGGTGGTATCTCAATAATCCATTCTTGTTGTGTGACTCTTTACCTAAGTGGGGATTCAGAGCTGTGGTGGGGGTCAGGAGGTGGGGATAATGGAGAGACAGACAAACTCAAACCTGTCCTCCCCTGACATGCACCAAAATAAAATGTGCTAAATAGCTCATTGACAGCTAATGATTCAGAGTAATTTCAACTTACTTTTTTTTTCCTGATTTCAATGTGATTTTCTACGATAATAAATCAGATGATGTAAATGAAAATGGAAATCATGCAAAGATTTGGCATGCTTATTATTCTTGTATGGTGCAGAGAGAAATGTATAGATGCTCAGCTTTCCATGTTTTATTTCTGTAAATTCTCAGCTCTAAGCCAACCTGTACAAGGACATTGTAGTTCTCAGCCCACCTGCAGGGACCCTGTGAATAGAAATGTTGCCCACAGTGTCTGCATTGTCAATCCAATTCACAAAGTCACACAGGGGATGCTGGAAGCATAAAACATCAACTGAAACACAGTCCTCAGCAGTAAGACAGCATAGAACAACACAGGGATCACTCACATTCAATATCTCACCCCCACTAATGCTCATTAGGAAGGGACTAGGATAGAAAACAACAGGCAATTTGTTTTAATATTTGCAAAGTAGGTGTTATGTGCTGCAGTGGGTACCACCTTTTTCTACTTCTGGGCCCGATCGTCTGGATCAAGGTCCTATTTCAAGACTTGTTGGTCATGGAAGGTGCATTCATATCATGGCCAAACAGACTGCTTGTTAGAGATCACAGAGCTGTACAAATTGGGCAGTGCATAGAGTTAAGCTTAAGAGACCGCCAACCCTGGATAAGACCGCCACACTGGGAGAGACCACTGTTCCTGGATAAGACTGCCACACCGGGAGAGACCGCCAACCCTGGATAAGACTGCTACTCTGGGAGAGACCGCCATTCCTGGATATGACCTCCACACTGGGAGAGACAGCTGTTCCTGGATAAGACCGTCACACCAGGAGAGATCACTTTTCCTGGATAAGGCTGCCTCACTGGGAGAGACCGCCATACCTGGATAAGACCGCCACAATGGTGACTGCCGTGACAGGTCCACACCACCTTTCCAGGTCTTTGGAAACCACCTAATGGCTGGGCCTGGGCCAAGATAAGACAACTTCTGCCAAAGTTGTTAAAAGAAGGTGATGTACAAGAATAAATGGAAACATTAAAAGAAGCACAGAAAGAGAAAAAAAGATAAAGCAGACAGAGTAGGCTCCTGGGCTGAGGAGACAGCACATGGCACCTGCTAATCCACTGCCATCTGGAAACTCATAGAAACTGAAAGGAGTGGTGAGTGGCTGCTGTGTTCGGATGAATACAGATGGATGCTCACCAAGAGAATACCACTTCCATCTGACTGCGTGCCAATTACTTTTATCTCTTTTGCTTTACCTTCTAGGGAAAGAAGGTCTGACCATGAAATACCCCTAAGAAGTAAAGTTTCACAGTCAAAGTTGGAGAATATCACTACTCATTTGCAATATCGTGAAATTTTAGAGCTGTGTTTTCAATTGTAGGGCAAAGAAGTAAATGAAGACTATAGAGGATGCATTTACTTCTTCACTGGACTCACTCAACAACTTCAAAGAACCAACAAAATTTTTGTTGCTTTCGCTTGAGGAGGATTCACTGTCAGCATTGCTGGGACTATATCTAGAGTCATGCAAAATATTCTGGACGCCAAGACAAATAACAGAGGCTTATCCAGTGACTCAAGCCGTGTTTTACATTGTGTGGAGAGCATTTATTTGGCTGAAGACTGGAATCTGTGACACTGGGAATCTCAAGAGGTAACTGAGATGCTTCATCCACTCTGAACTTCTGGCTGCAGTTTGTTGCAAATATGTCAGTATTATAATTTGCACTGATGGTCTGAACTCCCCCATCATTGAGGATGGAGATATTGCTATAGTCTCCTTCTGCAGTAAGTTGTTTCATTATCCATAACCATTCATGTTCATGCGTGCCATGCGTTACAAAGCTTAGATCTGAACCGTTAGTTGTGGACTAGCTTAACCTTGTCTATAACTTGCTGCTTATGTGGTATGGCACACCAGTCCTGTGTTGTAGTCTCACCAGACTAATTCCTCACTTTTCATATGTTGTTTACAGTAGATTGGCAAGAACCCTAGTGATAGTACATGGTCAAAAAGTGACCTCCAAGATAGTGAATGCAGAGGCTGTAACACACTGATGTCTTTGTGCCTATTATCCATTGTCAGCTAAATTCACATTATTTTCACTCTTCTTGTGTTCCTTGATGGTGTTGTCATCTATCCTGACATTTAGTATGACACCTTGCTTGGCAGTGGGCATTTTAGCAAATAAGTTAAATATACGTGAAATTGGTACAAATTTTGGAAGGATTGTAAGGTATTATTAAGATCTTATTATTTATAGATTATTTCCTAATCAACCTGTTCAGCCGTGATGTCTCTGGAACGGGTAGGATTTTAACCTGGGGCATCTGGAACACTACCACTGTGCCACAAAAGCTTTCTTTTCAGGAAGAGATCACAAGCTGTTCACATGCTTCACATTTTATTAAAAGGAAATCACAATTTTAACTGGTGCTACCGAGAAAAACAGTAATCATACTCATCACTGCCAAGCTGGTGAAATCAGCAAAGCAAAAAAAAACTCAATCTAATTCCCACTATTCTAGCACTGCACTTTGAGAGGTGTGATGTGAGGGAGAGAATCAGCTATTAGCTTTTGATGAATCATTGGGTTTGTTGCCAAGTTAGGCAATTCTGCGTTGAAAATTTTACTTTTGTCCTGTTTAAGACTTTCTTTTGTCTTTCTTTGTATCTGCTTTTACTGACTGTGTGTTTCTGACATTCTTGGATTATACTTGGTTTTCCCATGTTCACTTACTACATCAACTTTAGGTATAAAACTAACAAACTAAAAAGGTCAAGTGACCAGAGCAAAGACAGTGCATGAGTTTTAAATAATAAACCACTTTGAATGTAGTATAGTTTAAATTATTCAATACTCTCAACACAAAACAATTTGAAGCAAGTGAAGACCTAAGAAATAGATGCAGAAATAGGCTTGCAGACTCACTTCATTCAGTAAGATAAAGGCTGATCTTTAATCCCAACTATATTTCCTGCCAAACCCCCTCTTTACGACCCAGGTCACCTTTAAAATCAAAAAAATTAGAGATACGTAATGACTGAATATCTGTAGTCCGCAGGGATAGAAAATACCAAAGCTGAAATTTTTGTTCACCTCAGCCATAAAAGTCCAAACCCTTGAGACTAATTCTCCTTTGTCTGGACTCTGAGCCAGGAAACAATCTCAGTATTTCCACCATCAAGCTCTCTAAGTGTGTCATATGTTTCAATGACATCACCTCTCATCTCCTTAACATGGAAAGTATAGACCCATTTGACTCAATATCTTCTCATAGGACAAGGCTCTCATCGCAGGAATTGATCTAGTGAATCTCTTCACAAAAATGTGTGCAGATGTAGTTGAACACAATTCATTCCTTAATGATGAATAGCTTCTGGGGAATTCAAAGATGTTGACTGTCAAGATAAACAGAGCTGAAAATGTGTTGCTGGAAAAGCGCAGCAGGTCAGGCAGCATCCAAGGAACAGGAGAATCGACGTTTCTCTGGAAGAATGAGCCCTTCTTCCGGATCCTGTCAAGATAAACAGTCTGATTCCTTCTTACTAGAGATGCTCATTGCCTGACACTTGCGCAAAAGTCATTTACAAGCCCGAACATGAATGTGGTACAGGGTTTGTTATAGACTGAGGATGTCACCGAGACAGGGGACGAAACGTCTGCAACACAAATTCCCAGCTCGGCGAACAGAACCACAACAGCAGATATAGACTGCTTGAGGAGTTGCAAATGAAACTGAAAACTGTGCAATCATCAGTAAACATCCCCACTTCTGACCTTACTTTGGAAACAAGATTATTAATGAAACAACAGAAGTTAGTTTTACCTAAGAAACAACCCTTAGGAAACCCTGCAGCAATGTCCTGAGGATATGATGATTGACCTCAAACAGCTCCAACCATTTTCCTGTGTGCTAGGTATGAATCCATAATTGGAGAAGTTGCGTTCAGTTTTGCTTGAGTTCCTTGATGCCACATGCTGCCTTTATGTCGAGGGCTGCCATTCTCACCTGATTTTTAGTACCCAACTATTTTAGGAGAAAGTGAGGACTGCAGATGCTGGAGATCAGAGCTGAAAATGCTGAAGAAAGGCTCATGCCCGAAATGTCGATTCTCCTGCTCCTTGGATGCTGCCTTACCTGCTGCGCCTTTCCAGCAACACATTTTCAGTACCCAACTATTTTGCCCATTTTAAATCCAGCTGTATGATCCTAGCAGACTCTTGACCACTGGTTATTAATATGTAAATGTTGTCTTATAACATTTTTGATAACGCATTCTATCACTTTGCTGATGTGTGAGAGTAGTGGGAAGAATTAATGCAATTAGATTTTCCCTGCTTTTTGTATACTTGCACCATTTGCCTAAGCCACTGCTCAGTCATCACATCTCCATCATTCACTACCATCAATCTCTTCCCATGATAAGTTCTCTACAACATTTCTCATCCCTTAACATAGAGAGTATAAGCCCAAACACTTTTTGGCGTTGTCTGAGAAGTGACTGCGAAGCGTTATTGGCCTCAATGTTAACAGTGAGGCAAAAAATTTCTGGAGAATCTGATGGTGAGTAAGGCTTCTTCATATTTTCAGGAGGCCCTGCCTATGATAATGTGGGGACATGAGGGGTTGGAAGCAACATCAGTGGGCTAAGTGATTGTTAACTTTTCTCCCATCTGCTTTCCTCCAGACAGAGGCAGTTAAAATCAGGGCTAGTGAGATCTACCGTATTAGGGAAATATGTTAACATTAGTGGAATGTCAATTATTTGGCATTAGTTTCATAGTGACTGCCTTGTAATCCATGCTCCTGATTGCTTTGAACTGAAATGACTGGAATACAAGCAGTGTTGTCATGACATCATGAAATACTTTGAAGAAATACTTTGAAGTATAGTTGCTGTTGTGATGTAGATATGTATTCTATTTTAACAATGTTAACTCAAGAATCAATATCAGCTTGGATACCAGGGAGAATTCCCTGCTCTACTTTGAAATAGTGCCATCTTTGCATCACCTGAAATTTTAAACGTCTTTGACACAAAGTGCTGACTTGCCTTAGTATGACAAGTTTCATGCCTGTAAGCCTTCCCAAAGCAATTTACATCCAATGTTTTGTATTATTATAACTTTTGTCCTATAGGACATTACAGACTGTGAGGTGCTGCTGGTTGTTACAGGACATTACAGACTGTGAGGTGCTGCTGGTTGTTTGACGAGATTTTATTTCTAAAGTCTCTGGAGTGGGATTTGAACCAGTCCCTTACTGATAGAGATGAGAGCGCAACATACTGAGCAGGCCTGCACCTTCACAATCCATATAATGTCATTAAATGAAAATGAATCACAAGGAATATTTGTAATTGTAATTATTTTATGATAACTTGGAATTTTAAAAGAGTTTCAGGTGGTAAAATTGCGATAAGGATTTCAGTCAGACAACGTTACCCAATTTATTACATTGTTAGTAATAAAGCTGATGCAGAGTTTCCACCCTCTTCTGGTATTTGTGGATAGGCCATGCAGATTCTTTCTTTGTTGACAAGATTATTTTCTTAACTCCTGAGATGGACTGAAGAATTGATCATCACAGTCTGTTGGTCTTCTACAGTGCTGAGTATTTATGTCCCACTTCCCCAAGAGTGCAAAATAACATGGTGTAGGTTTGGATCCATATTGAACAATCAATCTCCCAAAATCCACACTCACCTCTCTGTTGTAACCCATGTTGTTTAGGAAGAGGTTATGTCTACTTCAATCAATCTTCTTGCTTTCTTAAGGATGAACTGGAGATACAGGAGACAAGGAAGATGTCACCTGGGGCAGAGAAAGGTAAAAGAAGAATGGTAAAATGTGAATGAAATCCAGAAGAGTTTTATTGAGTTACTAGATAAAGGTTATTTCTTCTGATTTGGTAACTTTAACTTTTGATAACCTTTAATTTGGTTATTTTATCTGTGGTTAATTTTTTCAAGAGAGGTTATAAAGGCCGAGGTATCGAATTGTTTACTTTAACAATGGCAGGGGACTGGCCAGTTCTCTCGGTTCATTTTTTTTTCTAATTTGGTTTAGTTGTAGCAGAGAAATTGCTGGAAGCTGTAGCAGAAGCTGTTATGTTGCAAAATGGTTCCATGCTTCAGCAGATGATTCTTGACTGGCTGCTCTCTCTGAATTCTCTCCTGCCTGTAAGAACCTGTGTTTGAATTTGTCTTTGGCCAAGGGATGTGTTGATGATGTGATGTCATGGGAATTGAAACAGCTCCTTAGTTAAGTTGCAGTATCGAGTCAGTTAAGTTTTACAAACATTAAGTTATTCTAAATTATATTTTCTTTCATTCATGTTTCAACTGCAGTGCTTAAATAAATTCTGTTTTGCTTAAAGCTGAATAGTTTGACCAACTGCATCATGCCTGGAATATCCACATCATGTCTGCCTATAAAATAAGAAAAGTTAGGGTCTAGGCTATCTTCTTAAACATATTTTGCGGGAGTCTGACCCGGTTCAGAACAACATTAGAAATGTTTTTATATTGTTTCAATTTGGATGGCAGGAACTTAGATCAATGAGTCACTGATCAGTAGTAACACACTGACATCTATTCTCTGGAGCCTTGTGCCAGATGTCTGAGCCCAAATGCTGCTGAGCTGCAGAAAGCTGAGAACCAAGTAGCTGTTCACAGAATCACAGTACGCAAAGCTACTGAACTGACACAAAATTATTTGATTCACTTTCAGCTGGAAGGGCTTGGGAGGTGTAGAGAGTGGCAAATTGTCTCACTGGCATTACATGGAATGAGGCTAGTGCTAAGCCAGTTTGCTAAAGACAGAATAAAGTGAAGGAAAAGAGTCATACTCGATTCAAACTCAGTCTCTCTCTCTGCATTGTGATGATGCTTCCCCTTTGACAAGGTTATTTTGTCCTTGGGTTTTTTTTTTAAGCGAGATTGTAAAAGCAGAGGTGCAGAAATGTCTTGGCGAGAGTTTAGTTTAACAATGGCAGGGGGGTGGTCAGTTTTCCCAGTTCAGGCTTGTTCCACTTTCTTTTAGTTGCAGTGAGAAGCTGCTACAGTGCAGAAGTGTTCCAAGCTTCAGCAGATGGTTCTTGACTGGCTTTCACTCTAAAATCTCTTTGGACGTTGTTTCCTCCTGCCTGTGAGAACCTGTGTTTGAATTTACTTTTTGCCAAAAGGTGTGTTTATTGGGTGTTGCAGAAATTCAAATAGCTCCTTAGTTAAGTTTTCAAATAGTTAAGTTATTCTAAATTCTGTTTTCTTTTGTTGACATTTCAACTGTAGTCTTTAAATAAATTCTGTTTTGCTTAAAGGTTTGATCAGCTGCATCACATGTGGAATAGCCACTTTATATCTGCCTTTGATATAAGAAAAAGTTAGGGTCTAGGCTGCCTTCTTAAAATATTTTGAAGGGGTCTAGCCTGGTCCATAACAGACTATGGGCTTGGTTGGGATTTATTTCATAGTTCCAATTTGGGATTAGGGTTGTTGGACACAAGGTGGTGAGTGATAGATGTTAATGTCTTTTGTTCCAGGTGTCGAATTTGGTTGGTTTAAGTAGTGCTTGGTATCGTAATGGCTCTTTCAGTCACTAAGAGCTTTCTCAGGGTAGAAGAAATTACTCTGGGGGCTTGACAAAAGGTGAGCAAGGCCAAGCTGCTGGAATTAGCAGACAAGCTGGAATTGAAGTTGCCTTCCTCTGTAAGAAAAGGAGAGGTAATTGCAGCAATAACTCGGCATTTAAATTTGCTGGAAACACCATCAGAACCTTTGGAAATGGCTAAAATTCAATTGAAAATGAAGCAGCTTAAGTTAGAGGCAAAAACAAAAGAAAGAGAAAATGAAATGGAACAGTTTGAATTATGATTAAAAGCAAAGGAAAGAGAAAAGGAACAAATCACCCCAGCACAACAAAAAGAACAGAATCACTTTAGCAGAACGAAAAGGAAAGGAGAGGGAAGTCCCAGCAGAAGAAAGGGAGAAAGACAGAGAGAGTTTGAACTTCATAAATAGGTACTTAGACAGGAAAGTCGGTTTTCATGGATGAAGGTGGAAGTAGAAGGTAGGCTTAGTGCAGAAGAGGATGAGCAAACCCAGCAGAGCCAAGGGCCTGATGGGGATCCGTTTAAATATATCCAAGCATTGCCTACATTTATGAGAAAAATGTAGAAGCCTTTTTCATCTCATTTGAGATGGTGGCTAAACAAATGAAGTGGACAGTGTGGGTTTTGTTGATCCTGGTAGGATGGGCATGAGGTATTCGCATCATTGTCAGAGGAGGTATCTGGGGAGTATGAAGTGGTGAAGAAAGCCATCTTAAGTGCATATAAGCTTGTGCCAGAAGCCTACAGACAACATTTCAGGAATCTAACAAAGGACGCTGGTTAAACTTACGTTGAATTTGAAAGGATCGAACAAAGTAATTTTGATAGGTGGATAAGGGCATTAAAATAGAGCAAATGTATGATGCTCTTAAAGAGACAATTATTCTGGAGGAATTCAAAAATTCACTTCCTGAAGCATTGAGAACTCATGGAAGAGCAGAGAGTTAAAACGGCAAAATTAGCAGCTGAAATGGCTGATGATTATGAGTTGGTTCATAAGTCAACGTTGGGCTTCTGACATCAATATCAATCCGGGGGGATAGGAAATGGGGAAAAGAGAAATCCTCATATCAGAAGGGAAAAGTAGATCTCAGAGAAAATCATAAAGATAACTTACCACAGGGTTAAAAGGAAACTGATGAAGGGCACAGAGAAGTTAAAAAGTTCTGGTGTTTTCACTGCAACAAAATCGGCCACATGAAATCACAGTGTTGGCGAGCTAGAAAAAAACGCTGAGAACTCTGATATAGGAAAACAGGATAAGCCAGTGATTTTTGTTGAATTGGTGAAGGAAAGCACAGTGGAAGCTGCACCTGAATGTACAACCTGAGGTTGGTCAGAGGTTGGTTAATGAGGAAGTGCCAGATGTTCTTAAATCATGTACTTGTGATGGTAAGGTTTACTCGCATAGGCCAGGAGCGGCAGGTAGAAAGGTTACTGTATTAAGTGATGCGGTATTATGGACCAGTCCAGATCACCAAAAAACATTTCAAGAAAATAGCCCGGGACCTAACTTTGCTAGTTGTTTTGAGCAGGTGTAAAGTGGATATTCCAGGATTGATGCAGCTGGCCCAAGCATTTAGTTTTAAACAAAATCAAATTTATTTTCAAGATTACTGAATGAAACACAAAAGAGAACAGAATAACTTAACCTATCCGAAAACCCAGCAGACTATCCCAACTTAATGATATTGTTCCAAATTCCTGCAACAATCCCCATAAACACCCTTCGGCAGAAAAGGTAAAGTCAAACACAGGGTCTTACAGGTGAGAGATAGATGGCAGAGAGATTCAGCATGGAACACCCTCTTCCTGTTTCTTCAACCAGCAGTCTCAAAACTGACTGACTGCTATAGAACTGGCCACTCCCTTTTCATTGGACAATTTTTTTTTAAACTTGAAAGCCTTTTGTCTGAGGCAGTATCTGTTAGCTGTAATCAAACTGGGCCTAAAACCCTTCAAACCTCGACCATTCGAAATCGCTGCTTTTGCAACCCCTCTGAAAAGAAACCATGGATAGCATAACCTTGTTAAAGGAGCAGCATCATCATAATGGGTTCATGTCAATCTTTGATGTTGAGAGATGAGGAGGTATGTAACTCTGAAGGACTAATGCCAGAAAAAAGTGCTAGTATGTGGAATTCATGGTGAGACAAGAAGTGCTCAATCATGTCAAGTGAGGTTAGAGTGTCCAGTGAAAAGTGGAGTAGTGGTGGTAGGAGTACTGGAAGAACTCTTGACTCCAGGAATACAATTTGACCTTACTAATGACATAGCTGAGTCACAGGTAGGAGTGCTGCCTACTGTGGTTGAAAAGCCAATGAAAAATCAGGCAACTGAGGTATTACAGGAAGCATATGCTGGGTTTTGCTTACTGTGTGGTAATGAGGTCACAAAGTTACCAGTTGAAACAGGAGGAGAAATCGAAAAATAAAGGCAAGCAAGTTGAAGTGGAATTATCAGAGATCATGCTTGGTCAAATGGTTTAGACAAAACAGCTGCAGATGGAGGACAAAGTGGATATTTTTAGCTCAGATAAGTTAACTGAGTTGCAACAAAACTGAAGCAATTGTATCAAAAAGCATACGTGGAAGATGAATCTAAATGTATCCCTGAGTGCTACTATCTTAAAAATAATGTTTTGTTGAGGAAATGGAAATCATCACATATTCAGACAGATGAGAAATGGGCAGAAGTTCATAGTAGGTTATAGAAAGGAGGGGTTTTTTTAAAATTAGATTCCCTACAGTATGGAAACAGGCCCTTTGGCCCAACAAGTCCACACCGACCCTCTGAAGAGTAACCCATCGAGACCCATTTCCCTACATTTACCCCTGACTAATATACCTAACACTATGGGCAATTTCACATGGCCAATTTACCTAACCTGCACATACTTGGATTGTGGGAGGAAACCGAAGCATCCAGAGGAAACCCAGGCAGACACGGGGAGAATGTGCAAACTCTACACAGACAGTCACCCAAGGTGGGAATTGAATGTGGGTCCCTGATGCTGTGATGCAGCAGTGCTAACCACTGAGCCACTGAACCGACCCATTACTGGTAACGCATGAACTACTAGTAGAAGATCGTTTAGAGGTAAGAAAAGCTCAAACTAAAATGCAAAATCATTCTTACAGGCCTGGACTACACAAGGATGTAGTTGAATTTTGCCAGACATGTCAGGTAAGTGCAAAATCACAGGCAGTAATAAAGCCCGGCCCTTTAACACCCATTCTAGCATTTGAGGAACCTTTTACAAGAGTCTTAATTGAATGCACAGGACCCTTATTTAAAACAAAAAGTGGCAATCAGTATTTGTTAACAATAACAGATGTATCCACTAGATTTCCAGAGGCCTTTCCTTCACACAATATTGCAGCTAAAAGAACTGGAGAACAGTTACTCATGTTTTTCACGAGATATGGACTGCCCATGGAGATACAATCCATTCAAGGGTCAATTTTTACATCAAAATTATTCAAGGAAGTTATGGGTAGCTTAGGAATAAAAGATTTAAATCCACTGTGTACCATCCAGAATCGGAGGGAGAGCTAGAAAGGTGTCATCAGATGTTAAAGACCATGTTAAGGTTTATAGTCAAGACAATCCAGATGATTAGGATAAGGGAATTCCATTTGTATACATTGCCATTAGAGATGCATCAAATGAATCTGCCAAATTCAGTCTATTTGAATTAGCTTTCGGGCATGAAATAAGAGGCACGCTTAAATTGAATAAGGAAACATTGGTGAGTCAGAACTCACAGACCACATATTTGGACTATGTGTCACATTTTAGGAAATGGTTAAGTAGAGCAGGGGATTTGGCTAGATGGAATTTAAAAATATCACACCATACGATGAAACAGGAAACAGACAAGAAATCAAAAACTTGGAATTTTGCTAACAAAGTTTAACTGTTAGTGTTACTTCCAGTGATAGGCGAACCTTTAAAAGCAAGGTTTCTTGGATCTTATCAAGTCAACAGGAGATTGGTTGAGGTGAACTATTTGATTAGAATTCCAGACAGAAAGAAATCTCAGAGTGTGTCATGTGAGTATGCTCAAAATACTTTTTTAATAGGGAAGGAAAGCATAAGGTTACAACACAGAGTGAAGAATCAAGTTCAGAGGATTCTGAATTGGACATTCCTCAAATTGAGTTGGACCATGCGGAAGTTGTCAAAAATTAGGATAATCATTGAGTTACCTTCTAGAGGTAAATTGAAATGACCTGACAGAGTTATTACTCTCATATGGGGAAATATGTGGGAATGAGCTGGGAAATATGATTCTAATTATGCATGATGTAGATATAGGAAATGCAGTTCCAATTAAGCAAAATCCTTATAGATTTAACCCTCTAAAGTTGGCACAGGTCAAAAGGAGATTTAACGCATGCTCCATGATGACTTAATCAAAGTGAGTTATTGTGATTGGAGCTCACCATAGTAATGGTGCTAAAATGAGATGGTACCCAACTGTTATGTGTGGTCTATTGCAACGTCAATGCAGTTACAAAGTTTGATTTATATCTAATTCCACATTTGGAAGACTGTATTGAAAAAGTGAGAGAAGCAACTTATATTTCTGCTTGTACTTGCTCAGACAATACTGGCAGGTATCTTTATCCGAAAGAGTGAAGACCTTTTCAGCTTTCATAATAATAAATGGACTGTCTCAATTTAAAGTCATGCCATCTGGTATGAAAAATGCACCAACTACTTTCAAAGACTGACCAGTAAATTAATTGCTGGATTACCCAATTGTGTGGCATACATGGACGACTTGGTGATTTTCAGTCACACATAGAAGGAACATTTGCAGCATTTGTCAGAATTGTTTGATCGAATTCAGGAGGCAGGCTGGCTGATAAACCTGGCTAAGAGTGAATTCACCAAAGCCCAAGTCACGGCCCTCGGCCATATTATTGGACATGGACAGATGGCCCCATAGAACATGAAAACAAAGGTAATTGGAGAGTTTCCAAACCATCGATGAGGAGAGCAGGACTATGATTCCTGGGATTGAGTGGGTTTATCAAAATTCATACTGAATTTTAGCAGTATGGCTGCTCCATTCTCTGAATTAGTAAAGATATGCAAATGGTTTCAGTGGACGGCAGACTGTTAAAAGGCATTTGACAGCCTGAAAGCTGTATTAACCACTGCCCCAGTATTAGCCACACTTAATTATGCAAAGCCATTCAAGGTGGCTATCGATGTGAGTGGTGTGGGTGTTGGTGCTGTACTCTGACAGAAGATGATGAAAAGATAGAAAGACCTTTCGGACATTTCTCCAGGAAATTGAACATTTAGCAACAGAAATATTCAACAATTGAGAAGAAGACTTTGAGCTTGGTATTAGCATTACAACATTTCAACATTTATTTTGCCAGTAATGTGTCTCGGACAACCATATGTGCTGATTGTAACCCATTAACGTTTTTGGAGAAATTTATGGACAAAAATTCTACACTGTTTAGATGGAGCTTATTATCACAGCCATTCAATTTGAAAATTATACATGTGGCAGGACGAGAAACATAATTGCTGACACATTGTCGAGACTTAGAAGAAAAATGGAAGCGTTCAGTGGCAGGAGTAAATGGACTGAAATAGAATGTAGTCGTGTATGTTTTCATGGTTACAGTCAATGCAATGTATATGTATTGTAATGTACTAACAGAGTAAGCTTAAGGGGATTAAAATGAAGCCATCTTTGTATTTTGATGGTTCATTTTTTAAGGGGGATGATTGATGATGCTTCCCCCTTAACAGGGTTATTTTGTCCTTGGGTTTTATTTGAGAGGTTGTAAAGGCAGAGGTGCTACAATATCTGGGCAAGAACCTAGTTTAACAAATGCAGGTGAGTGGTAAGTTCTTCCAGTTCAGTTTTTTTCAAGTTTCTTTTAGTTGCAACAGTGAGAAACTGCTGCAGTGTAGAAAATATCCAAGCTTCAGCAGATGGTTCCTGACTGGCCTTTTCTTTGAAATCCCTTTGGAAGTTGTTTCCTCCTGCCTGTAAGAACCTATTTTTGAATTTATCTTCTGCCAAGGAGTGTGTTTATAGGGTGTTGCGGGAATTGGAACAACTCCTTAGTTAAGTTGCTATATCGAGTCAGTTGAGTTTTCAAGTAAAGTTATTTAAATTCTGTTTTCTTTTGTTCATGTTGCAGCTGTGTTTAAATAAATTCTGTTTAGCTTAAAGCTGAATGGTTTGACCAACTGCATCACACCTGGAATATGCAGTGCACATCTGCCTTTAAAATAAGAAAAAGACTAGGGTCTAGGCTACCTTCTTAAAATATTTTGAGGGACTCTGGCCTGGTCCATTAAAAGAAATGCTGCCAGACCTACTGAATGCTGCAGCACTTTCTGTTTTTGTTAAAGCAAACTTGGTTCTGCTCCTGGTTGATCTGCATATTGACTTGGGAATGCTTGGAGGCAGCATTTGGTAGAAGTGCTTTTCTTAGTCGGAACTCTAGTCTATTATGAATGGATGGGGAGTCACAAAAGTATTATCAGCAGCCATGAGCTAATTGAGAACACCCACGGGACTGAAAGGCCAACCATGTTGTCATAATAAGCGTTAAAACATGTGCCTTGAATGACCATTGATAATGTTTTCAGATGAGTCACTAAAATGTCCTTGGGATATTCCCTTGCTTGATAGTTTAACACGTGTTTGCTTTACATTACACTTGGGTTCCTTTGTGCTCTCTGCTAATCGTTAACTCAATAATCCACAAATGTTCGTCCCCTGCAGAGATGAACCTTGCGTCTGCAACATGCAGAGTGACGCCAGCTGGCTGCTGAACTGGAAAGCTCCATTCTTTTTGTCACATTCGCAGCAGAGCCCGGGACTCTGGCCATGGTGCTGAACAACACTGCTCCCTGATGCTGACGGCTTGATTGCTCTGATTTAGGCTCGTGGTTTACAGACGGATGTCAGCTTGTTTCCCAAAGTGCCTCTCTATTCTGTCACACTGTCAGTCTCTGGGGAGAAAATTGCAGTTAATGTTTATTACAAAATTACAGTTCAGCACAATAATTGATGGCAAATGCTGCTCACAGCTGAGGTCCATGTCCAGAGATAACGATTGTTGGTTCGATCAATATTTGTATTTTTTTATTTGTTCATTGACTATAGGCGTGACTGACAAGGCCAGTATTTGTTATTCCAAACAAAAAGAAATGACTGGAAGCTCTGAGCAGGTCTGACAGCACCTGTGGAGAGAAATCAGAATTAACATTTCTGGTCCAGTGACCCTTCTTCAGACGGATCCAAAACGGATGCTTGCAGGTCTGCTGACATTTTCCAGCAATTTCTGGTTTTGTTTTTTGATTTCCAGCATCCGCAGTTCTTTGTTTTTCTTTTAATTTTGTTATTCCTAATTGCCCTTCAGAAGGTGGCAATTGTTGCAGTCCAAGTGGTGTAGGTGTTCTCACAACAATGTTAGGAAGGAAATTCCATCATTTTGACGACAGTGGAGGATCAGTGATGCAGTTCCAAATCAGGATGGTGTGTGGTTTAGAGGGGGACTTGAAGGTGGTGGTGTTTCCAAATATCTACTCTCTTTGTCCCTCTAGGTGGTACAAGTCACAAATTCAAAAAGTGCTGTTGAGGAGTCAAAATCAATTTGTACAGTGTCACACAATCGCAGAATTGTTACTGTACAGAGGAGGCCATTTGGCTTATAGTGCCTGCACTGGCTTTTTAAATGAAGACATATGCAGTGCACATTGCATATGGTAGGCATTCCTGCTGCCATGTACTCATATTGGAAGGAGTAAATGTTTGAAGTTGTGGACTAGGTACAGATCACAGTCGGCTATTTTGTCCTGAATGGTTTTGAGCCTCTTGGAGTGTTGGAGCCGCAGTCATCCAGGCAAGAGGAGAGTATTCCATCACGCTCCTAATTCAGGCCTTGAAAATTGTTAAAACACTTAGGGAGTCAGGAGGTGAGGTATTGCTGCAAAATTCACAGTCTCTGACTTGTTCTTGTAGCCACAGTATTTATATGGCTGATCCAGTCAGTTTCTGGTCAATGGTAACTCCCAGGCTTTTGAGAATACAGAATTCAGAAATGGTTATGCTGTTAAATATCAAAGGGAGATGGTTAGATTCTCTCTGGTTAAAGATTGCCAAGTCATTGGTGTTTAATGCATGTGCATGTTATTTACCACTTATCAGCGCAAACCTCAATTTTGTCCAGGTCTAGTCACATGTGGGCATGGACAACTTCTGAGGAGTGGTGAATAGCACTGAACACTGAGCCATTAATGAAAAACCCCACTTCTGAGTTAACCAATTTAGCTGTTTCACAAACAAATTGTTCTAACCTTTGAGTATAGGAGTTGGGATTTCATGTTGAGGTTGTACAGGATGTTGGGGAGGTCTCTTCTGGAGTACTATATTTAGTTCAGATTGTCCTGTTATAGGAAGGATATTATTGAACTAAAGAGGGTTCAGAAAAGATATTGCTTGGAATGGAAGGTTTGAGATGTAAAAATAACCTGGAAAGACTGGCATATTTTTCACTGAGTGTTGAAGGTTGAGGGGGTGATCTTACTGAGGTTTATAAAATCATGATGGGCATCGGTCATGTGAATGACTAGGGTCTTTTCCCAAGGATGTGGAATTCAAAATTAAGGGACAGGTTTTTAAGGTGAGAGGGAAAAGAATTAAAAAGGATATGAGGGACAACTTTTTTACACAGTAGTTCAAGTGTGGAATGAACTGCCAGTACAGTTACAACATTGAAAAGACATTTGGATAAGTTCATGAATAGGAAAGGTTTGGAGGGATTTGGGCCAAGTGAAGGCAGGTGGGACTAATTTAGTTTGGGAACATGGTTTAGTTGGGCTGAATGGTCTGTTTCCATGTTGTATGACTCTATGACTCTGTGTAGAGTAGGCATGTTCAGTATTCAGGATACATTGTTGTACTTGGCCAAAATAACATTAGGATCCTAACTGCATCAGATCTACATGCCCGCATTTGTTGAAATGCTGATCACTGACTGTCAAATCAGCACTCATCTGAAAGTCTCAGTGGGTACGTCTCTTGACAGCCATTAGTAACATAGGCAAAGGTGCTTTCTACTATTTTAATGATTGCAATAAATTCTGCACAAACCTATTTGTATGTTAGTGGTGGGATTGTGCACTTTTGCTCCTGATGCAACACCCTGCCTGCCCGGGACAGCCTTCTACACCATACAATTGACCATCTAATATAACCTACACCCATTCATCCTGACTATGACAAGGTCAGTGCTCTGTTGGATCATCATTCCATGTAATAATCTAACTTTCGACTTTATTATGGTGTTGAAGGCTCGAGTAACCTATTGCTCCGCTTGTCCAGAGGCCATGATAAGTTTTCTTGACTCCACCATCTGAGCTTTCTCATTACTAAGATATGATTAATTGCTAATTTGGAAATTGTACATTTGTGGCTGTTATTGGTCAAATGTATTTTCTCATTTAATTGGTTTCAGCTGTTGGTATTAGAGCCAGCAGCAACTGAAAATGTAAATGCAGTAAAATATGGATGATAGATTTTGTTAATAAGTGACCTCTTACTACAGATGAAAAAAAAATAATAATTAGAACTATATAGCATGCTCAGTATAATTAAATAATGCAAAAAGGTGTTAAGTAATATGTTTACACTTGACACAAAATATATCAACTTTTTTTCAAACAATTTTACGAATGTGCTAAGCATTATTAGTCTACAGATTTTACCTCATGGGATTAATGCTGTAACCATGACCAGCTCCTCCCATAGTGTTCCTTCATTCTCTCCCTCCCACACTAACCTGTGTCAGGGGTAAATGCCTTAATTATTAGCTTGCTTTCTTCCTAGATGTTTTCATATTGTTCACAACTTAGATGCTATTTAACCCATGACTGCTAACAGGTCCAGGGAAATGACTGACTGCCTGGAGTGTTCTTACTGAAGTTGTCAGACCACACACATGCAACGTTGAAACAAGTATCAAAACAACAGATTTCATCCTTTGTTATGAATGTTGCATTGGCCTCCAGTGTCATTCTTAGCTCACTGACAGAAACTTACACCTCTGAGTTAGAGTTTTGGGTAAAATTGTGCCTTGGCAACCAGGTAGAGAGCCAGTGAGAGTCCCCACGCTACCTTAGTTACTGGAAGGCTGCCGGTACTACAAGCCAATCAGGCAGTTATCAGGCCAGACTTTCCATGGGATTACAACCCCAGGGGAAATCCTGCCTTCTGAGCATTGCTGGCTATTTTAGTTGGCAGCTATTTGACTGCCAGTGCCACAAGAGACATGGTGCTTGCTGTTAGAACAACAAAGACCTGTGGTATAGACCCCAGGCTACAGTGAGTATTGGCAGGAGTCAGCAAGCAGGGTTCTGCCATGGGAGAGGAAAGTGTAGGCAGGTGGCAGCCAAGGCAGGGGAGTGACTATTAGTAGGTCCAATGCAAAGTCCCTTGAATTGGCATTGAGTGCCTTTGAACATTTTATTCCTGAGAGTCAAAAGCATTGCTTTTGTATCTTATGCATAAGTAGGATAACGATCTAGGAACGAGGCTGATTCATGATCAGATTGAATGCCTTGAAGCACATTGCAACCTATATTTATACTTTTCATAACTGATATAATTGATTGACAAATTGATTGATTTATTGTCATATGCGCCAAAGTACAGTGAAAAGCTTTGCTTACGAGCAGTCCAGGCAGATCAAAGTAAGCAAGGATGTACAGAATAAGAGATTTAAACAAAGGTATACAGGTTCTATTGCACAGGGGGTACAAGACAGATCAATATTAGCAAGATCAGCATTATTTGAGGCTAGAGGGTCCATTCAGTAGTCTAAAAACTGCCAATTAGAAGCTGTCCCTGAATCTGCTATTGGGTATTTTCAGTCTTTTGTATTTTCTGCCTGACTGAAGAGGTTGTAGGAGATCATTACCAGACTACAAAGGGTCTTTGAAGATGTTGGCAGCCTTACTGCATTAGTGAGCCATGTAAATAGAGTCCATATGTAAAAGGTGGGCTTCCGTGATGCTCTGGGCTATGCACACTATCTGCTGCAGTTTCCTATGATCCTGGGCAGAGCAGTTGCCATCCCAGGCTGTTATGCACCCAGATATTATGCATTAAATGGTTCATCTGTAGAAGTTGGTGTGAGTCTTTATGGACATGCTGAATCTCCTGAGCTGTTTGAGGAAGAAGAGGCATTGTTGTGCCTTCTTAACTGTCGCAACTACATGGGAAGACCAGGTTAGGTTGTCGGTTATCTCTCCGAGAAATTTGACGCCCTCCAACCTTTCGACCTCTGTTCCGTTGATGAGGATGTGTTCTTCTCCTTTCTTACAAAAGTCAATAACCAGTTCTTTAGTTTTTCCAATATTGAGAGATAGGTTGTTCTCATTGCAAAATGTCACTAAGCCCTCTATTTCCCTTCTGTATTATGACTCACCGTTGTTAGATATCCATCCTACTACGATGGTGTCATCAGTGAACTTATAGATGGCGGTCATTCAGAATTTGGTAACACAGTTGTGGGTGTACAGGGAGTACAGTAGAAGGCTGAGGACACATCCTTGGTGGGGGGTTCCCACGTGGAGTGTTATTGTGGAGGAGGTGCAGTTACCTATCCTCACTGATTGCAATCCGTGGGTCAGAAAGCTGATGATCCAGTTGCAGAGGGTGGAGTTGAGACCAAGGTCACGGAGTTTTGAGATCAGTCAGTAGGAAGCAATGGTGTTGAAGGTGGAGCTGTAGTCAGTGAGTAGGAGTCTGACATAAGTGCCCTTGTTGTCCAGATGTTTCAGGGATGAGTGCAGGGCAAGGAATCTGGCATCTGCTGTGGACCTGTTATGCCAATAGGCAAACTGTAGGGGATTAAGGCAGGATGGGAGATTGGAGTTGATATGGGCCATGCCTGGCTTTCTACCATGTATCTGACCCATCTGCTGCCATGGCAACACACCTATCTTGGAATATCTCTGTAAAACAAAAGATAAAATCAAACATAATTTGAGGTGGCATGAATGTTTCAGTCGCTAAGAGGGTGCAAGTAATTGTATTGTGTACATTGAACAAAACAATCAATGATGGAAGCTGTTTAATAGGAAGGAATTATGAAAAGGAAATTTCTTTGAGACACTGGAGTACTGAGCTCTGAATACAAAGTGTGTTAAATTAATGTTGTGAGTGAGAAGTAACATTATTCGAATGCCAAATTAAAACATCACTAGATGAAATATAACAAAGTTACAACCTTTCAATACAATCTTCTTTGCTGTAGGTTTCAGCTTTTATTGATACAGTCATCTAATGAGAGATAGTGTCTGAGGCAAATGCCAGTGTACTTAGTTTTTATATGTTTCTAACTGAGAATTTTGGTTAGGGGTGTGACTGTTTTCTTTAGTTTAACCTTTGCTTTACGTTCGTAGGAATACAAGACACTGGGGTGAATTTTCTATTTTTGAGGCCAAGTGTGAAGGTAGACCTGATAATGGGTGACAGTACTGCTTGAGGGTGTGTCAGGATTTCCCATGCAATTATGTTCTCCTCAGATCATTAAATATTCACGAGAAAAGCCAATTTTTGTTGGAGGAAGGTCAATAGACACACACACACACACACACACACACACACACACACACACACACACACACACACACACCAGTGAAGGTCAGTAAACATGGGCAGCTCAAGACAGTATAAGTCCAGTCCTCCATACTGAACGCTTCATGCTCCAATGATTTTGACGGAGCCAAGTAACTGAAGAAGTTTGTCCTCGTTACAACATGGAGTTTTTCCTGCCTATTACCCACCTCATATATACACAGCCGTGTTTACAAACAGTGTTTGTGAACATGTTTCTCGTTTGACCAGCAAGGTTGTACCCATGAATGTAATGGTTGGTTCAGTTTCAGTTGGTTAAGGTATTAATGAGTATTCACAGCATGCTAGTGAATACAATACAGGTGCTTGAAAGGTCAGTAACATTGGCCTTTCTGAAAGCTTCTGAGAACATAATAGCAAAACTTTAACTCACTGTTGGGAGAAGAAGTAGGTCATTCAGTCCATTTCACCATTCAGCATGATCTTGCCTGATCCTCTAGATCAACTCCATTCTCCTGCTCTCTCCCCATACTTCTTGGTGCTTTTGTCTCTGGTAAACTATTAAGACCATAAGATACAGGAGCAGAAATTAGGCCATTCAGTCTATTGAGTCTGCTCCACCAATCAATCATGGTTGGTAAGTTTCTCAACCTCATTCTCTCACTTTTTCCCTGTAACCCTTGATCGCCTTGACACTCAAGAAGCTATCTATCTCAGTCTTAAATATACTCAATGATCTGGCCTCCACAGCCTTGTGTGGCAATGAATTCAACAATTCCACACTCTTTGGCTGAAGAAGTGTCTCCTTATCTCCGTTCGCAAAGGTCTTCTCTTTACTCTAAGGCTATGCTCTTTGGTCCTAGTCTCTCCTACCATTGGAAACACCTTCCCAACATCTACCTGGTCCAGGCCATTCAGTATTCTATATGTTTCAGTTAGATCCCCCCCATCCTTCTAAACTCCATCCCACTGTAGTAGGATGGATATCTAACAACGGTGAGTCATAATACAGAAGGGAAATAGAGGGCTTAGTGACATTTTGCAATGAGAACAACCTATCTCTCAATATTGGAAAAACTAAAGAACTGGTTATTGACTTTTGTAAGAAAGGAGAAGAACACACCCAGAGCCCTCAAATGATCCTCATATTTTTCATTCCTGTTTCTCATCTCCAGCTTTTCCTTCCTGAAACCATTCTTGTGAACATCCTCTGAACACATTCCAGGGCCAGGACATCCTTCCTGAGATATGGGGCCCAGGACTGTGTACATTACTCCAAATGTGGTCTGACCAGAGCCTTATAGACCCTCAGAAGTACATCCCTGCTTTTGTATTCAAGTCCTCTCAAAATAAAGAACATAATTGCATTTGCCTTCCTAACTACTGACTCAACCTGCAACATTTCCTTGAGAGAATCCTGGACTAGAAGTCCCAAGTCTCTTTGCACTTCACACTTCTGAATTTTCTCCCCATTTAGAAAATTATCCA
This sequence comes from Hemiscyllium ocellatum, assembly GCF_020745735.1. Lineage (NCBI taxonomy): Eukaryota > Metazoa > Chordata > Chondrichthyes > Orectolobiformes > Hemiscylliidae > Hemiscyllium > Hemiscyllium ocellatum. The sequence continues at coordinate 51,931,578 of NC_083424.1, forward strand.
TGTGTCTATTCTTCCTACCAAAGTGCATGACCTCACACTTTCCCACATGGTACTCCATCTGCCACTTCTTTGCCCACTCTCCTTACTTGTCCAAATCCTTCTGCAGCCTCCCTGCCTCCTCAATGATACCTGACCCACTACCTATCTTGGTATTGTCTGCCAACCTAGCCAGAATGCCCTCAGTTCCTTCATCTGGATCGTTAATGAATAAAGTGAAAAGTTGTCCCAACGCTGAGCCTTGCAGAACACCACTTGTCACTGACTGCCATCCTGAGAAGGACCCTTTTATCTCCACTCTCTGCTTTCTGCCAGACAGCCAGGCTTCCATCCATGCTAGCATCTTGCCTCTGACACCATGGGCCCTTATCTTACTCAGCAGCCTCCTGTGCGGCACCTTGACAAAGGCCTTCCTGAAACCCTGGTAGATAACATCCATTAGCTTTACTTAGTCTAACCTGCTAGTTATTCCTCAACAAATTTTAGGAAGTTTGTCAGGCATGACCTCCCCTTGATGAAACCATGCTGATTGTGTTCTATTTTACCAAACCTTCAGAAACCTCATCCTTCACAATGTATTCCAGGATCTTACCCATGACTGAGGTTGGATTAATCGGTCTATAATTTCCGCCTTTTGCCTTATTCTCTTTTTCAACAGCGATGTCATGTTAGTGATATTCTAGTCCTCTGTGATCTTCCCTGACTCTAGCGATTCCTGAAAGATCACCACTAATGCCTCTGCTATCGGTTTTACTTTCTTAGAGGAACTTGTTTGCACCAACCAGATATCCTAAGCTGATCTCATACCATTTGCCAACATTTGGCCCATATCCCTCTAAACCCTTCCTATTCACGGACCCATCCAGATGCCTTCTAAATGCTATAATTGCACTCACTGCAATTTAAGAAATGGTTTGATTTACCTCAAGTTTATAGAAACTGGAAAATAAGCCTCCGGTACGTTGATTTTGCTGTGTCTCGAGATAACAAAGTCATGAATGGGGCTTTCAGCATTAGATAAGTGAGAGAGGGGTTATGTCAGATGAAAGAACAGAGGTAGAAACTGCCAGGGTTTGTGGGGGGCACAAATATGAGTTCAGAAGCTCATCATGGGAGCATACCTAAGACCAAGACTTTGAATGGACTGACCATTGGCCAGGAGAGGAATGGGGTCAGTTGAAACTGAGAGATCGTGCACTTTGGTAGGAAGAATACAGGCAGGCATAGACTGTTTTCTAAACAGGGAAAGGCTTCAAAGATCTGAAGCACAAGGGGACTTAAAAGGTCTCGTTCAGGATTCTCTCAAGGTTAGCATGCAGATTCAGTTGGCAGTCAGAAAGGCAAATGCAATGTTTGCGTTCATTTTGAGATGGTTAGAGTACATGAGCAGGAATGTACTGCTGAAGCTGTAAAATGCTCCAGTCAGACCGCAGTTGGAATACTGACAGCAGGTCTTGGCCCCTTATCTAAGTCAGAGTACGCTGATCTTGGAGGGGGTTTAGATGAGGTTTATGAGAAGAGTGTCAGGAATGAAGGGCTTGTCATCTGAGGAACAGTTGAGGACTCTAGATCTCCTTTTAATAGAAATTAGAAGGATGTGGGGTATGAAACTTACAGAATACTGAGAAGCTTGGATAGGGTGGATGTGGAGAAAATGTTTTCCACTAGTAGAAGACAAAAGGAAATGAAGGCACACCCTCAGATGTAGGGAAAACCCTTTAGAACTGAAATGAGGAGAAATTCCTTCAGCCAGAGGAGGCCAAGTCATCGAGTGTATTTAAGAAAAAATAGTTAGCTATTTGATTAATACGGAGATCAAAGGTTGCAGGGAGAAAACAGGAGAAAGGGGCTGAGAAACATGCCCACTGTGATCCAGAGGTGGAGAAGAGTTGATGGGTTGAATGGCCTAATGCTGTTCCTATATCTTATGGTCTTATGGAGAGGAAATGGAGTTTGGAACAGGAGCAGGGACAAAAAATGATGGCTTAGTTAATGCAATTTAGTTATTTACTTGGAGGAATGGGTTAAAGAATCTCCAGACACTAATGGATGTTTTATTATTTAATTAAATAGGTAGATTATTCTTCAGTATCTGAGATACCCACAGATCACATCCAATTAACTCTGATGTTACAATAACAGGTCGTGCCTGAGAATCTGTGATACCATTATAACCATGGATGGTGATCTAGTAACATTCAATTCAGCTTACAGACTGTGTCCTAGTAACTTCTGATAATATAAAACAATGCCAGAGCCAGAGAGTTTGCGATATTCCCATTAGTAACTGAATTATTCTGATATATTCACCCACTATCTGTGATAACATTATATAATTTCAGTTGGCACACCTAATATCTCTGATATTCGTATGCTCATAGATGGTGCCAAGTAATCAACTGTAATCAGAGGCAGTGCCCTACTATCTGTGATGTTGTTAAACCCATTGATGTTACCCAATTACCTGTGTTACAATTGAACTCACAGACAGTACCATACTGACAATGATACTTCTGTAATTAATAGGACAGTACCTGTGGTGGTTATACAATTAATCCACAGAAAATGCCTGGCAACTGAGAGCTATTAAAACACAGAGAAATGCCCATACAGCCTATACCAGTTCTCTGTAGGGTAATGTGATCATCGGGAGTTGTCATTAAATATCATTAAATAGACATTAAACATATTCATTGACTTGGCCTCCACAGTTTTCTGTGGCAGAAAATTCCATAGGTTCACCACTGCCTGAAATTTCTCTTCATCTCAATCCAAAATGGCCTACCCTGTATCTTGAGGTTATGACCTCTTATGACTTCTCACCACTGGCTAGGGAAAACATCATCCTTGCCGTCAGTCTGTGCAGTCCTGTCATAATTACAAATGCTTCACAATCCCCCCTCATTCTTCTATACTGCAGTGAATACAAACCCAATCTCTCATCTCTCCTCATACATCACTCCAGGTGGGCCTAGATAATTCTGCCCACTGTTTTAAAATTATGTTTTCTGTACTACTATCAAAGGACAAGGGAAGCAAAAGGTACTGCTGCACAGTGAGTTTCCTATTTGATATTGATCATGGAACTATTCAATTATTCATCTTAAAGGAGGCCATTCAACCCATCCCTATGCCATCCCTTTGAAAGAGCAATCTTTTCCCAAAGTCCAATGATTTATTTTTCATTTGACTACTTAGAGATTACTTCCCTTTTGTAAGTTACCGCTTCCACCACAGAATATATTTCAGATTTGAAAAAATTGTCACAGTACTGCTGTGCTTACATTCCTGGTAAGGTCACAGGCACAGTGCTAATCTACAGTGCAATATGGATTAAAACCTAAGACTGGCAGTCAGTTTTATAAAGCCTCAGAAACCTAAAGTGTACAGAAACATTACATTAACTATTTAAACCTCCAGCACAGTGCTTTTTGCTTGTGGGCAAATGTTGAGCATTAATGAATTGTTTAAGATATGGCTGTCCTTCATGTTTGTGGGAATAGCATCATTAGTAATTCCCACATTCTCAGTATATCACCATCATACAATATCAACTAGGTCATTATGGTCTGGATTTATTACAGACAGCCAGGTAAAAGGAGGTTCTAGTCTGACATTTCAAGAATAAAATAATCATAGAATGGTTACAGAACAGAAGGAGACTGTTGTAAGCTGTAAAACTGTCTTTCCTTATGTCATTTTTCTTTGCCATTCACCTTCAATCAGTTGTCTCTGATTCTTGCCCTTTCTATCAGTGGAGACAGTTTCTCCCTATATGGGTTATCTAAATTCTGCACAATTTTGACTACGTCTATCAGCTGACCTCCCAATCTTCTCTTGTCCAAGAGAAACAATCCACACTTCATATAGCTGAAGTTTCTCAATCATGGACAGTTCTCAGACATCCTTTCTACACTAATTCTTAATCTGACACAACCTCTCTGAAATGAAGCTCAGAATTATACACAATGCTTAAGTTGAGCCTGGACCAATGTATGTAAAGAAAAACCGAAAGAACTATGCAGACTGTAAATCAGAAACAAAAAACAGAAATTGCTGGAAAAGCTCAGCAGATCTGGCAGCATCTGTGGAGAGAAATCAGAATTAACGTTTCAGGTCAAGTGACCCTTCCTCTCTCCTCAGAGTTAATGTTTCTGTCTTAGCTGCAATGTTTGTAAAGATTCATTGTAATCTATTTCCTTTTGACTCTTTGCCTTTATTTATTAAGTCTAGGATCCCATATGCCTTTCACCAACATCTTTGGTCTCCTTTTTGATTCCCAGTCAACCTCTTCCCCCTCTCCAAATACTCCCCTTTTATTGTTTATATGCCTATGAAAATCTTTTGGACACTCTTTTATGTTAGCTGCCCGTCTCTTCTCATGCTTTCCCTTTGCCTTTTTTTTTACTTTTTCACTTGCTCTCCAAAATGTCTGGGATTCAGCCTAATTCTCCCTTGTATTACCAACCTGACATCTTTCAAGTATATACTCTTTCTTTTTATTAAACACTCTCTCTTTAGGTATGGAAAGCTAGCTTTGCTTAATCTGTATTTGCCCCTTGTGAAACGTATCTCCTCTCCCCTTTAAAGCCAGTTTATTTATTTGCTTAAAACTTGTCTGCCAAATCTTTGATTCCTGCTTACCAGGGATGAATCTATTCTCACCCCCTTAAAATGCTCTTCTCAATTAATTATTTTTGCCCTCAATCTCTTCTTATACTGTTCCATAGCAAAACTAAACTTATGACACAAGTGTAGCTGCCTAAATGATCCTCTGCTAACAATTAATCCACTGGACCTACCTTAGAACCAGAGTCGAGAATGTGGTGCTGGAAAAACACCGCAGGTCAGGCAACATCCGAGGAGCAGGAGAACAGATGTTTCAGCTGGAGCCCTTCATCAGTAATGACATCGATTCCCCTGCTTCTCGGATGCTGCCTGACTTGCTGTGCTTTTCCAGCAACACACTCTCAACTCTGATTTCCAGCATCTGCAAACCTCACTTTCTCCTATCTCAGAACCAGATCCAGCAATGCCTCCTTACTGTTTCAGTTAGAATTGTCCTGATCTAGAAAATTCTCCCAAACATACTTGAGAAACTCTCCCCCTCTCTGTCCTCTACACTATTATTATTCCGGGTATATTTGGAAAATTAAAGTTCCTTATTGTATCTACTATATACATTCTGCATCTCTTAACTTCTGTGAAAGTGTTTGTTAATGAATTTTCTGTTCATCAAAGACTTTTTGAATACACCCAGAATTATAATAGTATTTCAATTTGTTTCTTAACTAAATGCAAATATTGTTGTCCTACCTATGGCATCCCTCTCTCCAGCATAGTAATTTTTTTTTATTCACTCGTGAGAAGTGGCCATTGCTGGCTGGTCAGCATTGATTGCCCAGCCCTAGGTGCCTTGAGAAGGAGGTGTAATCTGCCTTATTGAACTACTCTAGTCTATGTGCTTTAGGTTGACCCACAATGCCCTTAGGGAGGGAATGCCAGAATTTTGACACAGTGACAGTTTTGGAACGGTGATATATTTCCATGTTAGGATGGTGAGTGACTTGGAGAAGTGGTATTGCTATTCCCATGTATCTGCTGTCCTTGTCCTTTTAGATGGAGGTGGTCCTGGGTTTATAAAGTGCTGTCTAAGGATCTTTGGTGAATTTCTGCAGTGCATCTTATAGATAGTACATACTGCTGCTACTGAGTGTTAGTGGTGGATGGAGTAGATGCTTGTAGAGGTAGTGTCAATCAGCTATCCAGGCAAGTGGGGAGTATTCCATTCTGACTTGTGCCTTGTAGATGGTCGGCAGCCTTTGGGGTGCCAGGAGATGCATATCTTGCAACAGTATTCCAGTTCAGTTTCTGGTCAATGGTAACCCCATGGATATTGATAATTGGAGATTCAGTGATGTTAAAGAGTGGTAGTTACATTTCCTATTTCTGACCTTATGATCGAGGGAAGGTCACTTATAAAGTAGCTGAAGATGGTTGGTCAAGAAAATCACCTTGACCTGTAGATATGTCCTAGAGTTGAGATGACTGACCTTCATCAACCATGACCATCTTTCCATGCACCAGGAATGACTCCAACCAGTGGAGAGTTTGCCCTCTCTGGTTTCCATTGATTCCATTGTTGCTAGGGCTGCTTCGCAAGGCAATCAATGCTGGCCAGCCAGCTATATCCACATCACATGAGTGAATTAAAAAATTACTATGCTGGAGAGAGAGATGCCATAGGTAGGACAACAATTTTTGCATTTGAGTTAAGAAACAACTTGAAATACTACTATAATTCTGGGTGTATTCAAAAAGTCATTGATGTACAGGAAATTCATTGACGAACACACTTTCACAGAAGTTAAAGAGATGCAGAATATGCTGGAGAAAAGGATGCTTTAGATAGGACAATAATATTTACATTTGAGTTAAGAAATAAAGAGAAATTATAATTCTTTGTGTATTCAAAAGGTCACTGATGCACAGGAAAATCATTGAGGAACAAATTTTCACAGAAATTAAAAAGATGCAGAACATACATAGTAATACAATGAGGAACTCGGTCGACTGCGGCCTTGATGTCAAGAGCTGTCACTCTCACTCCATCTCTGGAGTTCAGCTCTTTTGATGTTTGATCGGTGCTGCTAATAATACTGTTGATGCTGCCTTCCATCACTTTACTGACCATCTAGAGTAGACTGTATTCAATGATGGTTTGGGCCAGGTTGGATTAGTCCTGCTTTTTGTGAACATGACATACCCAGCTAATTTCCCACATTGTTTGCTAGCTGCCACTGTTCTAACTGTACTGGGAGAGCTTGGTAGGGGAATGCAAGTTCTGGAGCACAAGTCTTCAGTACAATTGCTGGAATGTTATCAGGGCCCATAGCCGTTGCAGCTTCCAGTGCCTCTAACTGTTTCTTGATATCACATGGGGTGAATTGAATTGGCTCAAGACGATGCTGGGGACTACTGAAGGAGGCCGAGCTGTATCATCCACTTGGTACTTCTGGTTGAAGATTGCTGCGAATGCTTCTGCCTCAGCTTTGGCACTGATGTTTTAGGCTCTTCCACCTTTGAGGATTGGGATGTTTATGAAACCTTCTCCTGCTGTGAATTGTTTCTTCTTAATCAATAATATAACTCTTTCCCCTTTGTTGCTGCGGGTCTCCTTTATCAACATTACATCATATTTACATCATATTTACATGTGACTATTTGTGTCTGTGACCAGCAAACCTATTTTACCATATTTTGTGCACTTAAACTAATTAGCATCAGTTCCACAGCCAATGCTTTAGTCTGTCTATTTAGAAGGACTAACTTAAAACGCAAAGATACTTAACCTGTAAAGAACTGGTTGCATTTGCTAATGACAAATGAATTTCATTGATCCCGAATCTTTGCCAGTGATTGATTAATCCACTGCAGGAGCAAGGGTGGTAAAATTCATCCCTGTATTGCAATGGTTTTTCAGAGCTATGAGTAATACCTTTGTGTTAAAATAGCATCAGCAGCTTGCACCCATGCATCTGGTGCATACAATACTAGCTGCATTTTGATGAAGATGCAAAGTAGGCAGATTGTGATGAGAGTCAACTTGTAATGCTGATTTTTTTTTGCCAACGTTGCCATTTTGGAGTTCAAAGCAAGCATTGTTTCCTAAATATGCACATCACAGGGGCATTCGCTTCACATGAATGCATTAACTATCACCAGCACTATATAGCCACATCATCAGCTACTTTCAGATTAGTTGTTGAATGGTTTTTACAAGAAATTGTTGTGATTATGAAGTTTCCCAGGATTTTCTAATGTTGTGAATGTCTACAGGAAGTAGACTGATTGGTGGTGTGACTTCAAAGATTCTGCAAAAACCAGTTGCTCCTTGATATGTGGACAGTAATGCCAGTAAAACAGACCTTTACAAGTGTATATGTCTACTCCATAAATTTGTGACTCCCACATTGCCTCTTATGGTCCTTACAATAGCAAAAATACGGTCGGTTTGAACTCAACTAACTTCCTGCTGAGTTGTGATCCCAACCCACGAGATTATCATGGAGGTTCACAAAGAGGAAACGTGCCCTTCGGCCCAACTTGTTCATACTCTCCAGATTCCACAATTGCTCTTGTCTCATTGGACTGCATTTGGTTCATGTGCAGCCATACCTATCCCATCTATGTACCCGTCCAAATGTTTCTTAAATGACAAAACTGTACTCACCTCACCTTTGGCAGCCTGCTCCACACACTCACCACCCTCTGTCTGAAAAAAGCTGCCCCTCTGGACCCTTTTATATATCTCCCTGATAACCGTAAACCTGTGCCCTCTAGTTTTAAACTCCCCTACCCTGGGAAAAAGCTGTTGGCTATCTACCTTATCTATACCTTCCATGATTTTATAGACCTCAATAAGGTCATCCCTCAATCTCCTACGCTGCAGGAAAGAGAATCCGAGAAATCCAGACTTTCTTTATAACTCAAACCTTCCAGTCCAGGTAGCATCCTAGTAAATCTTTTTTGCACTTATTCTAGTTTAATAATGTCCTTTCTGGAGCAGTGTCGCCAGACAGCATGCAGTACGCTAACTGTGGCCTTACCAATGTCTGGTACAGCTGCAAGAAGACATCCCAATTCTTATACACAGTGCTCTGACCGATGAAAACAAGCATGCCAAAAGCATTCTTTACCACAATATTTACCTGTGACTCCATTTTCAAGGAGCTATGAACCTTTTCCCCTAGATCTCTCTGTTCTAAAACACTCCCCAGGGCCCTACCATTGATTATGTAAATCTGCCCTGGTTTGACCTACCAAAGATAAATACCTTGCATTTATCTAAATTAAACTCCATCTGCCACTCCTCAGTCCACTGACCCAGTTGATCAAGATCTCACTGTATTCCCAGACAACCTTCTTCAGTGTCATTCTACAACCAACCTTGGTGTCATCCACAAACTTACTAACCACACTTCCTAAATTCTCATCCAAATAAGTTGTGAAAATGACAGATAGCACTGGATTCAGCATTGATTCCTGTGGCGCACAGATAGTCATAGGCCTCCAGTTTGAAAAACAACTCTAAGACCACCATCTGTCTTCTACCTTCAAGCCAATTTTGTATCTAATTGGCTAGCCCTCTCTGGATCTCATCAGATTTAACCTTACTCAACAACGCACCATGAGGTACCTTGTCAAAGCCTTTAACTTTACTCATCAACCCAGCATGCAGTACCTTGTCAAAGGCCTCGGTAAAGGCCATATACACAATGTCTACCACACTGGTCTTATCTACGTCCTTGGTCACCCCTTAAAAAATCTCAATCAAATTCATGAGACACGATTTCTCACACAAAAAGCTATGCTCATTCTCCCAGATGAGTCCTTGCCTCTCCAACTGTCTCTCAGCATCCCCTCTAACAACTTACCCACCAAAGATGTTAGACTCACCAGTCTGCAGTTCCCAGGCATTTCCTGCACCCTTCCTTAAATAATGGCGCAACATTAGCCACCCTCCAAACTTTGGACACTTCAATTGTGGCTACCGATGATACAAATATCCTCCCTATCGTGCCAAAGTCCTGAGATACACTTCATCAGTTTGTGGGGATTTATCTATCTTAATGTGTTTAAGACTTTCAGCACCTCCTCCTCTGTAATGTGGACTTTCTTCAAGACATCACTATTTCCCTAGTTTCTGTAAAAACCAGGCCTTTCTCGATGGTAAATACTGATAAGAAATATTCATTCAGTATCTCAACAATCTCTTGTGGCTCGGAGCAGAGACAACCTTGCTGATCTTTAAGGAGCCCTACTTTCTCCCTAGTTACTCTTTTGCCCTTCATGTACTTGCAGAATCCCTTTGGATTCTCCTTCACCTTATTTGTCAAAGTCATCTCATGACCCCTTTTAGCCCTCCTGATTTCTCCCAAGTTTACTCAAGGAATTCACTTGATCCGAACTGCCTATACATGTCATATGCCTCCTTTTTCTTGACCAGAGCCATAATAATGCGAATCATCCAGGGTTCCCTATTCCTGCCAGCCTCACGCTTCACTCGAACAGCAATATGCTGCCTTGAATTCTAATTAACTCACTTTGGAAAGCCTTCCACTTACCAGATGTTCCTCTGCCTGCAAACAGCCTTCCCCAATCAACTTTTGAAAGTTCCTGTTTAAGACCATCAAAATTGGCCTTGCCCCAATTTAGAACTTTAACTTGTGGAGCAGACCTATCCTTTTTCATAGCTATTTTAAAACTAATGGAATTATGGCCACCGGTCCCAAAGTGCTCCCCTACTAACACTTCCATCACTTGCCTTATTTTCTAAGAGGAGGTCAAGTTTTGTCCCTTCTCTGGCAGACCCATATTCATACTACATGAGAAATTCTTCCTGAACACAATTAACAAATTTTTCTTCATCCAAGCAGTTAATACTATGGCAGTCCAAGTCGATGTTAAGAAAGTTAGAATCCCCTACTGTTACAACCCTATTACTCTTGCAGCTAACTGCAATCTCCTGTATGCTGCCTTGCTGGATATTGGGGGGCCTATAGTACAATGCTATCAAAGTGATCTCCCCCTTTTTTATTTCTCAGTTCTATCCATTCAGACCCAGTGAATGAACCCTTAAGAATGTCTTCTGTCAGTACTGCCATGATGTTCTCCCTCATCAAAAACACAACTCCCCCTCTTCTCTTGCCTTCCCTTCAATCTGTCCCCCAGAACACCCATCTGCCAGTCCTGTCTCTCCCTTGGCTATGTTTCTGCAAAAGTTGTAAAATCACAGTCCTATGGTACCCATCCATATCCTGAATTCATTTGCCTTATCTATTACTATTGGCCTTTACTATTTAATTTACTTTTATTAACTTGCTCTTTCATCTCCCTAATGATTTGGGTCCCACCTCCATGTCAGACTGGTTTAAACCCTCGTGAGTGGCTCTAGCAAACCTCCCCACCAGGATATTGGTCCTCCTCCAGTTTAGGTGCAACCTGCCCCTCTATCCCAGAAAAGATCCCAAAGATTCAAGAATCTGATTCGTTACCCCTACCAGAGAGTTCTTCCAAGGATTGTGGTTCATTGTCAGACAAATAGATTGAAAGCACAGATTCACTTGAGGGACCGGGAGAAAGGTAAGGTTGAAAGGAATGTGGTCTATGTACATACACGTTTTCAGATAATGTTACCAAAAGGCAAAAAGAGAATAGATCCTTGGAGGCGCCAGGGGTTAACAATGATGCAGAAGGTTTGCCATGACTGGAAAAGTAACATTGGAACCAAAAGACACTGTTGTACTGAACTGGACAACAGAGGCGAATTGTCTGCGTTGACTATGTTAAAGGTTGCAGAGAGGTAGAGAAGAACAAACCAGGATAATAATAGATGGCCAAAGTAAACTAGACAGTGACTGTGAATTTGATTAAAGCCCTTTCAGTGCTCTGACAGTGGCAGAAACTTGATTAGACTGAATAAATCTGGGGAAGATGGGCATGAATTTGAGAAGTGATGGCAAATTCAATAACTCTTAAGAAGCAAAGGAGTTTGTGTTGTGTTGGTAGGCTGCATGGAGAGGAGGCAAAGGGTCTGGAGAGAGGTTTGATGACAGTGGTTTTGAAAGGCGAAGGGCAGATCCTGAGGAGAAGGAACCATTGCAATGTCAGGCAACGTAAGATGAGGCCAGGAAAGGATATTTGTGGCCAACAATCTAGTGAGATTTGTGCAGATGTAAAACGTACACTGGTATATATTGTTTATTGTGGGTGCTATTGTGGTGCATTGGGTAGCGTTCCCTGGGCCAGAGTCTCCAAGTCACACCACAGGACTTATGGCCAGGAAGTGTCATAATGCAGCTAAACTCATTTACTGATCAGTAAATACTTCTGTTATGTCTATGGCAGACTGTAAGTATGGCACAGTTTCCCAGTTAGCCAGAACCATGTGGTAGCTGCAGTGTAACATCATCTCCAGGTTTAAAGCCACCCGCAGGACTTTGCCATGAGTATGTGTCATCTTCGTTCTGAGGGACCACCATACAGATGTAATGCTTATTATTCATATGGATGTATCCCTGAGTATTTGGAGATGGATATATATGTGGACCAATAAACATGGCTATATTGTATCCAGGTCTTGGATAGATACCAGAACAGTGAACAGCTTGAATTTGATGGTTTAGCTGCCTGGAGATGAAAAACATTCAAATGATTTTGTCGTTGTGAGTAGCTGCTGGAAACACAATGATGCTGTTTCAGTGTAGTTATTGAACCTGTGGGGTTTGTCTATGCTGCACTCGATATGTTGGTTATGAAATTCACTGGTTATGTCCCACTTGTGATTTCTGATAACTGTTTGTAATATAAAAGAAAATACTGGAGTGCAATGAAGGTAGATTGAACACACTGAAAATAATGACTGTGATCTAACAAGGCAATGAATCTAATGTTGTAAATGCTTTGTTCCCTAGCCTGTAACAGGTCTCATAACATTCTAGAGGCCTAACAACTAGAAAACTAACCGCACTATTATGGCTGTTTCAAAGAAAATAGCTTGGTTTCAATGTAATAGAGATAAAGATTCAATTAAATTGAAAAAGATTTTGTACTGCAAATTTTTTTGTCATTTACATAAATGATTTGGCTGCGAGCATAAGAGGTAAAGTTAGTAAGTTTGCAGATGACACCAAAATTGGAGGTGTAGTGGACAGCGAAGAGGGTTACCTCAGATTACAACAGGATCTGGACCAGATGGGCCAATGGGCTGAGAAGTGGCAGATGGAGTTTAATTCAGATAAATGTGAGGTGCTGCATTTTGGGAAAGCAAATCTTAGCAGGACTTATACACTTAATGGTAAGGTCCGAGGGAGTGTTGCTGAACAAAGAGACCTTGGAGTGCAGGTTCATAGCTCCTTGAAAGTAGAGTCGCAGGTAGATAGGATAGTGAAGAAGGCGTTTGGTATGCTTTCCTTTATTGGTCAGAGTATTGAGTACAGGAGTTGGGAGGTCATGTTGCGGCTGTACAGGACATTGGTTAGGCCACTGTTGGAATATTGCGTGCTATTCTGGTCTCCTTCCTATCGGAAAGATGTTGTGAAACTTGAAAGGGTTCAGAAAAGATTTACAAGGATGTTGCCAGGATTGGAGGATCTGAGCTACAGGGAGAGACTGAACAGGCTGGGGCTGTTTTCCCTGGAGCGTCGGAGGGTGAGGGGTGACCTTACAGAGGTTTACAAAATTATAAGAGGCATGGATAGGATAAATAGGCAAAGTCTTTTCCCTGGGGTCGGGGAGTCCAGAACTAGAGGGCATAGGTTTAGGGTGAGAGGGGAAAGATATAAAAGAGACCTATGGGGCAGCTTTTTTTCACACAGAGGGTGGTACGTGTATGGAATGAGCTGCCAGAGGATATGGTGGAGGCTGGTACAATTGCAACATTTAAGAGGCATTTGGATGAGTATATGAATAGGAAGGGTTTGGAGGGATAGGGGCCGGGTGCTGGCAGGTGGGACTAGATTGGGTTGGGATATTTGGTCGGTATGGGCAGGTTGGACCGAAGGGTCTGTTTCCATGCTGTATATCTCTATGACTCTATGACTAGTGAAGGTAAACCTTGATGATAATTCCTAGGCAAGTTTTTAAAATAAGAAACTTCTTTACACCCAACATTCCTTGTCTGCCATTTTATACACAACATGTGAAGTGAATGGTTTATGGTGATGGGACAGTCCACCTGTTTGCATTGTTTACTGCATTTATTGCTGAAGAGCAGATGGTGCCTATTCATCTGAAGATCGGAGTTGTTGTTCGGAAATGTAGCAGTGGATGAAGAAAGCAGATGTACAATAAATACTAAAACATTGCTGAAGCATGGAGCTCCATCTGGATAAGAAGGCAGCAGTTAAAGGAGACTGAAAGCTCACAGAGAGAACCAGTTTAAGATAGTGGTGAATATCAAACCCAGTTGGAAAGGTACTTTTTAATAAATATGTTCAAAAGAAATAAATGTTTAAAAAACACAACAATTCCTGAAGGATCATGAGAAGGGCACCATATTGGCAGGCCAAAGATGGTAGACATTTTACACAACACCTTTACATCAATTCTCAGAGTAAAAACTGCAAACTGTCATCTGAATACAGACATGAACTTTTTAGGAAGAGAGAAAGAAGTTTTAAGAATGCTGGAATGAATGAACAGGCCAAGACCATTAAAAGAGGTCAAGTCACCAAAATCAGATGGACTGCGTGCTAAAATGCTTACAAGGCCAAAACTACTGACAATTCATAGTGATTAAACCATTACACTTTCTAATGCTGATGATTTACCTGATACAGCCCTTATCTCCACTCTCTTAACTAACATAGGTTTAAGGGCTCCAAACTGCCAGATCTGGCTAGATCACTGTTAGGTCCTTCTTCCATCTACTGATGTTACTCAATAGTACAGAATCTCTCCAAAGTCCTTGAATATGCTGTTGTCCTATCTTTGATCTAATCTGACATGGAACTCCATATTTGAATTCCTCCAATCAAGTTTCTGCCCTGACCTAAGTAATAAAATCTTTCTTATCAAAGGAACAAATGAAATCCTGTGTGATTGTGAGAAAAGGAAGCTACCCTTTCTTTTTCTTTGTGAACTATCTGTAGAATTTGACACTTTCAGCTATCCTTCCCTACCTCTTCTCTTCTCTTTTTCACCTTCATCACCTGCAAAACCTTCTCTTCCCATTTCAGCACCATTACCTCTGGAGTTCCAAAGAATCCATCCTTTGTCCCTCCCTGTTTCTCAGCTACATGCTGCCCTTCGACAATGCCATCTCAAAATTAGAATGTAGCATACTAGTAATGGTATTGAACTGTTTTATTTTTGAGATGATAATGCACCCTGTGAATAAGAAGGTATCCCTCCAATGTAGCTAGGTTTTCCAGCCTTTGACTTTGAATGAGTGACTAATCTAACCCGATTAATCGATATTATTAGTTGGGAGTCCGTGGCCTCTCATGCCAAATATCACCACAGTTGCAACTGCAAGAGGTAAATCACAGAAACTATTCCACAGGAGCATCAGGCTAACCAAACTGGTCACCTGGACCTCTTGTCTATTTCATCCATCAACATCTTCTTAAAAAGTAATTTCAGGTTTACGTCCCCTGCTGGCAAAAACAACATTGTGAGGAATACAGGAACATTTTTTCACCCAGGTTAGAACAAAATGTCAATCAGCTAGTTTGTTTACATAAAACATAAACCAAAATTATACTGTTGGGTCAGGTGGAAAAAAAGATTATGACGACAAAACCTCCAGCTGTAATAATTCACGGTGTTGATTGTAATATGGAGCTCCTTGCAGCATAGCAGCAATTGCAGAGAATTAGCTTTCTGGAATCTTGTATACTTTTCCTTACATTCGCAGATTTCAGACAAGGAACAGCATGTACACCTTCAAAGACCT
Source organism: Hemiscyllium ocellatum (assembly GCF_020745735.1). Lineage (NCBI taxonomy): Eukaryota > Metazoa > Chordata > Chondrichthyes > Orectolobiformes > Hemiscylliidae > Hemiscyllium > Hemiscyllium ocellatum. The sequence goes on from NC_083424.1 coordinate 51,947,035, forward strand.
ACAAACTGTGCGAGAAGATGACGGAATTTAACCATGCTCCCGTTGTTCCTAACAGCACGAGCTGCTGAATGGCTGTTCCTATTTTTGTTCATACTGGCTAGATTCTATGCAATCCCACCCTCCCCCACCGCCACCACCACCACCACCACCCAAATCCAAGCAAAGGGTGGTAGAACTCTTCAGATAAATGTTCTGCCTTACCATAACCATCCTGCCAATCCTGACCTGTCTTCCATTTTAGGGCAGCCAGTGAAGGTGGCAGGCAGCTCACCCACCCTTGGGCTTATTGAGGCTTTTAAGTCATCAACTAATGGCCACTTTTGCTGTGCTACCCACAGCGTGAAAGTTCAGGCCCAGTGGGATGCCTAGAAACTTTCACTGCATGGGCTAGTGTCAGATAAGAAGGGGGAGTATCTCCTTTGACAGGTTCTCTATTTAGATGGGAACTGTCCTTCTCCAGACACGCCTCCTGCCAGAATTTGAACCTACCCACCTTAATCCACTCTCTACTCCAGCCCTCTCACCCTCTTGCTGACATCTACCAACTATGCCACATCAATATACTTCATCCAATCAGACTGGCCAGTGGCTGAGGCATGACTTCCTCCTCCAGCTGGAAATTGATCTTAAACATTTAATTTTAATATGATTTACTTTAAACATTTAATGTTTCCATCGAATAGTAGATGCAGAGTATCTAGCTTTGAGCAGTCTCACAACAAATATTTTTTTGTCCAGGTGACAGGGAATATGCAGCATTGTAAAATCCTCACAATGGCCACTCAAAAATGTAATGTAACTTGTCCACTCACCATGATCTTTTCAGTGACAAATGTTTGAACTAAAATGCCCCCTACAAGGGAGGCCCTTGTATGGCCTCCACCCAACCACCTCCTCTAACCTTAAACACCAGGGACACATCAGGTAAGCTTCTCTTTTTTTTGCTTTCTGATAAGGGGATAGCAGGGGCGGCAGTGCAAGGAGAGGAATGTTCCTCCTGCATGATGTTTGAGGTGAGGGGTGCCATTAGTGTTTCATCCAAGTACATCTGCAGGAAGTGCACCAACTCTCGCTCCTCCAAGACCACGTTAGGGAACTGGAGCGGGAGCTGGATGAACTTCAGATCATTTGGGAAGCAGAGTCTGTGTTGGATAAGAGTTACAGGGAATTAGTAGGCAGCTGGGTAAGTGTTCGAAGGGGGATAAAACAGTCAGTGCAGAGATCCCCTGTAGTCATTCCCCTGGAAAACAAGTATACCATTTTGGATATTGTTGTGGGGGGTGGAAACGACTTACCAGGGACATGCTTTGGGGTGCAGGTCTCTGGCACAGAGTCTGTCCCTGTTGCACAGAAGAGAAGTGGGGAAAGGAGGAGAGTGTTAGTCTCAATAGTTAGAGGCTCAGATAGAAGGTTTGTTGGGAATGAAAGAGACTCACGGTTGGTGTGTTGCCTCCCAGGTGCCACGGTCCGTGATGTCTCGGATAGTGTCTTTGGGGTCCTGAAAGGAGAGAGTGACCAGCCCCAAGTCATGGTCCACATTGGTATCAACAACATAGGTAGAAAGATGGATAGGGATGTAAGGTAGGATTTCAGGGAGCTTGGGTGGAAGTTGAGAGCTAGAACAAACATAGTTGTTATGTTTGGTTTGTTACCCGTCCCATGTGATAGTGAGGCGAGGAACAGGGAGAGATATCAGCTAAGCACGTGGCTGAAAGGATGGTACAGGAGGGAGGGTTTCAGGTATATGGATAACTGGGGCTCATTCTGGGGAAGGTGGGACCTCTACAAACAGGATGGTCTTCACTTTAGCCAGAAGGGTACTAATATCCTGGATGGAAAATTTGCTGGTGCTAATCGGGTGGGTTTAAACTAGCTCAGCAGGGGGTTGGGAACCTGAGGTATAGTTCCAGTGCACAGGAGGATGTGAGTAGGGAGGACATGGACAGGAATGCGCTGACAGACAGCAAGCTGGTTTGAAGTGTGACTACTTCAATGCCAGGAGTATCCAGAATAAGGTAGGTGAGCTTGCAGCATGGATAGATACCTGGAACTTCGATGTTGTGGCCATTTTGGAGATATGGATAGAGCAGGGTCACGAATGGATGTTGCAAGTTCCAGGGTTTAGATCGTTCATAAGATCAGGGAAGGTGGTAACAGAGGGGGAGGTGTGGCTTTGTTAGGCAAAGACAGTATAATGGTGGCTGAAAGAACTTTTGATGAGGACTTGTCTACTGAAATGATATGGGCTGAGGTTAGTAACAGGAGAGGAGAGGTCATACTGTTGGGAATTTTTATCGGCCTCTGCAAAGTTCCAGGGATGTGGAGGAGATAATTGGCAAAACAATTCTGGGCAGGAGTGGAGGGAACAGGGTGATCCTTATGGGGGAACTTTAACTTCCCCAACATTGACTGGAAATGCTATAACCCTAGTACATCGGATGGATCAGTTTTTCCCGACTCAGGCGACTGACTGTGTGGAGTTTGCACATTCTCCCCGTGTCTGCTTGGGTTTCCTCCGTGTGCTCCGGTTTCCTCCCACAGTCCAAAGATGTGCGGGTCAGGTGAATTGGCCATGCTAAATTGCCCGTAGTGTTAGGTAAGGGGTAAATGTAGGAGTATGGGTGGGTTGCGCTTCGGCGGGTCAGTGTGGACTTGTTGGGCCGAAGGGCCTGTTTCCACACTGTAAGTAATCTAATCAATGTGTGCAGTAGGGTTTCCTGACACAGTATGTCAAAGGGCCACCAAGAGGGGAGACCACATTGGATCTGGTGCTTGGTAATGAACCAGGCCAGGTGTTTGATTTAGTTGTAGATGAGCACTTTGGAGAGAGTGACCATAATTCAGTTACAGTTAGTTTTGTGATGGAAAGGGATAGGTACATGCCACTTGTCAAGAGTTATCAATGGGGCAAGGGCAATTATAATGTGATTAGGCAAGATTTAGGAGGCAAAGAATGGGGTAGCAAAATGCAGGGAATGGGGACAATCGAAATGTGGAGCTGGTTTAAGGAACAGATATTGTGTGCCCTCGATTGGTATGTCCCTGTCAGGCAGGGGGGAAGTGATAAAGTAAGGGAACCGTGGTTTACTAAAGAAATTGTATCTCTTGTTAAGCGGAAGAGGGAGGCTTATGTGACTTTGAGACAAGATGGTTCAGATGAGGCAATGGAGAGTTACCAATCAGCTAGGAAGGATGTAAAGAGACAGTTAAGAACAGCAAGGAGGGGACATGAGCAGTCTTTAGCAGGTAGAATAAAGGAGAATCAAGGAATAAAAGGATGACTAGGGTAGGAATAGGGCCAATCAAAAACAGAAGTGGGAAGTTGTATGTGGACCCTATGGAGACTGGAGAGGTGCTCAATGAATATTTGACGTCTGTTTTCACTCAGGAAAAGGAGAATATTGTGGAGGAAAAGACTGAGATACAGGGTATTAGACTAGAAAGGATCGAGGTTAGTAAGGAGGAAGTGTTAGCAATTCTAGAAGGTGTGAAAGTAGATAAGTCCTCTGGGCTGGATGGGATTTATCCGAGAATTCTCTGGGAAGTTAGCGAGGAGATAGCCTTTAGACTTGATCTTTGAATCGTCATTGTCTACAAGTTTAGTACCAGAGGACGGGAGGGTTGCAAATGTTGTTCCCATTTTCAAGAAGGGCAGTAGAGATGACCCAGGTAATTATAGACCAGTGAGTCTTACTTCTGTTGTAGGAAAAATTTTAGAAAGGATCGTAAGTGATAGGATTTATAATCATCTAACAAGCAACAATTTGATTAGAGATAGTCAACACGGTTTCATCAAGGGCAGGTCATGTCTCACAAACCTCATTGAGGTTTTTGAGAAGGTGACCCAAAGCATGTGGATGAGGGTAGGGCAATTGACGTGGTGTACATGGACTTCAGTAAAACCTTTAATAAGGTTCCACATGGTAGACTTTTGGAGAAAATGCAGAGGCATGGGATTGGGGTTGATTTGGCAGTTTGGATCAGAAACTGGCTTTCTGTAAGAAGGCAGCGAGTGGTGGTTGATGGAAAATATTCAGCCTGGAGTGCGGTGTGCCATGGAGTAGTGTGCCATAAGGATTTGTTTGGGACCACTGCCGTTTATCATTTTAATAAGTGACTTGGATGCAGGCATAGGTGGATGAGTTAATAAGTTTGCAGATGACACTAAAGTCAGTGGAGTGGTGGACAGTGTGCAAGAATGTTGCATGTTGCAGGGGGACTTGGATAAACTGTAGATTTGGGCTGAGAGATGGCAAATGGAATTCAATGCGGCTAAATGTGAGGTGATTCACTTTGGGAAGAATAACAGGAAGGAAGAGTACTGGATCAATGGAAAGATTCTTGGTAATGTGGACGTGCAGAAGGATCTTGGAGTCCATGTACATAGATCCCTGAAAGTTGCCACCCAGGTTGATAGCTGCAAATGTGTTGCTGGTCAAAGCACAGCAGGCCAGGCAGCATCTCAGGAATAGAGAATTCGACGTTTCGAGCATAAGCCCTTCATCAGGAATAAGAGAGAGAGAGCCAAGCAGGCTAAGATAAAAGGTAGGGAGGAGGGACTAGGGGGAGGGGCGATGGAGGTGGGATAGGTGGAAGGAGGTCAAGGTGAGGGTGATAGGCCGGAGTGGGGTGGGGGCGGAGAGGTCAGGAAGAGGATTGCAGATTAGGAGGGCGGTGCTGAGTTAGAGGAAACCGACTGAGACAAGGTGGGGGGAGGGGAGATGAGGAAACTGGAGAAATCTGAATTCATACCTTGTGGTTGGAGGGTTCCCAGGCGGAAGATGAGGCGCTCCTCCTCCAGCCGTCGTGTAGTTGTGTTCTGCCAGTGGAGGAGTCCAAGGACCTGCATGTCCTCGGTGGAGTGGGAGGGAGAGTTAAAGTGTTGAGCCACGGGGTGATTGGGTTGGTTGGTTCGGGCGGCCCGGAGGTGTTCTCTGAAGCGTTCAGCAAGTAAGCGGCCCGTCTCCCCAATATAGAGGAGGCCACATCGGGTGCAGCGGATGCAATAGATGATGTGTGTGGAGGTACAGGTGAACTTGTGGCGGATATGGAAGGATCCCTTGGGGCCTTGGAGGGAAGTGAGTGTGGAGGTGTGGGCGCAAGTTTTACATTTCCTGCGGTTGCAGGGGAAGGTGCCGGGGGTGGAGGTTGGGTTGGTGGGGGGTGTGGATCTGACGAGGGAGTCACGAAGGGAGTGGTCCTTGCGGAACGCTGATAGGGGAGGGGAGGGAAATATATCCTTGGTGGTGGGGTCCGTTTGGAGGTGGCGGAAATGGCAGCGGATGATACGTTGTATGCGGAGGTTGGTGGGGTGGTAGGTGAGAACCAGTGGGGTTCTGTCTTGGTGGCGGTTGGAGGAGCGGGGCTCAAGGGCGGAGGAGCGGGAAGTGGAGGAGATGCGGTGGAGGGCATCGTCGATCACGTCTGGGGGGAATCTGCGGTCCTTGAAGAAGGAGGCCCTCTGGGCTGTGCGGTGTTGGAATTGGTCCTCCTGGGAGCAGATGCGGCGGAGACGAAGGAATTGGGAATATGGGATGGCGTTTTTACAGGGGGCAGGGTGGGAGGAGGCGTAGTCCAGGTAGCTGTGGGAGTCAGTCGGTTTATAATAGATGTCGGTGTTGAGTCGGTTGCCCAAGATAGAAATGGAAAGGTCTAGGAAGGGGAGGGAGGAGTCTGAGACAGTCCAGGTGAATTTCAGGTCAGGATGGAAGGTGTTAGTAAAGTTGATGAACTGTTCAACCTCCTCGTGGGAGCACGAGGCAGCGCCGATACAGTCATCGATGTAGCGGAGGAAAAGGTGGGGGGTGGTGCCAGTGTAGTTACGGAAGATGGACTGTTCCACATATCCTACGAATTCCTTTGTCGCCATCCCATATTCCCAATTCCTTCGTCCTACACCTCCTCCCACCCTGCCCCCTGTAAAAACTCCATCCCATATTCCCAATTCCTTCATCTCCGCCGCATCTGCTCCCAGGAGGACCAATTCCAGCACCGCACAGCCCAGATGGCCTCCTTCTTCAAGGACCGCAGATTCCCCCCAGACGTGATCGACGATGCCCTCCACCGCATCTCCTCCACTTCCCGCTCCTCCGCCCTTGAGCCCCGCTCCTCCAACCGCCACCAAGACAGAACCCCACTGGTTCTCACCTACCACCCCACCAACCTCCGCATACAACGTATCATCCGCCGCCATTTCCGCCACCTCCAAACGGACCCCACCACCAAGGATATATTTCCCTCCCCTCCCCTATCAGCGTTCCGCAAGGACCACTCCCTTCGTGACTTCCTCGTCAGATCCACACCCCCCACCAACCCAACCTCCACCCCCGGCACCTTCCCCTGCAACCGCAGGAAATGTAAAACTTGCGCCCACACCTCCACACTCACTTCCCTCCAAGGCCCCAAGGGATCCTTCCATATCCGCCACAAGTTCACCTGTACCTCCACACACATCATCTATTGCATCCGCTGCACCCGATGTGGCCTCCTCTATATTGGGGAGACGGGCCGCTTACTTGCTGAACGCTTCAGAGAACACCTCCGGGCCGCCCGAACCAACCAACCCAATCACCCCGTGGCTCAACACTTTAACTCTCCCTCCCACTCCACCGAGGACATGCAGGTCCTTGGACTCCTCCACCGGCAGAACACAACTACATGACGGCTGGAGGAGGAGCGCCTCATCTTCCGCCTGGGAACCCTCCAACCACAAGGTATGAATTCAGATTTCTCCAGTTTCCTCATCTCCCCTCCCCCCACCTTGTCTCAGTCGGTTTCCTCTAACTCAGCACCGCCCTCCTAATCTGCAATCCTCTTCCTGACCTCTCCGCCCCCACCCCACTCCGACCTATCACCCTCACCTTGACCTCCTTCCACCTATCCCACCTCCATCGCCCCTCCCCCTAGTCCCTCCTCCCTACCTTTTATCTTAGCCTGCTTGGCTCTCTCTCTCTTATTCCTGATGAAGGGCTTATGCTCGAAACGTCGAATTCTCTATTCCTGAGATGCTGCCTGGCCTGCTGTGCTTTGACCAGCAACACATTTGCAGCTGTGATCTCCAGCATCTGCAGACCTCATTTTTTACCCAGGTTGATAGTGCTATTAAGAAGGCATACAGTGTGTTAAGTTTTATTAGTAGATGGATTGAGTTCCAGAGCCGTGATTAAGTTAGATTCCCCACAATGTGGAAACAGGCCCTTAGGCCCAACAAGTCCACACCAACCCTTCGAAGAGCAACCCACCCAGACTCATCTGACTAATGCACCTAACACTATGGGCAATTCAGCATAGTCATACACCTGACCTGCGCATCTTTGGACCATGGGCGGAAACCTGAGCACCCGGAGGAAACCCACACTGTCACAGGGAGAACGTGCAAACTCCACACAGCCAGTCATCCGAGGCTGGAATCGAACCTGAGTCCCTGATGCTGTGAGGCTGTAGTGCTAATCACTGAGTCACTGTGCCACCCCGTGATGTCATGCTGCGGTCTCACTTGGAGTATTGTATACAGTTCTGGTCACAGGAAGAAGTGGAAGCATTGGAAAGGTGCAGAGGAGCAGAATGTTGTCCAGTCTAGAGCAAAGGTCTTATGAGGAAAGGCTGAGGGACTTGGGTCTGTTCTCATTGGAGAGAAGAAGGCTAAGAGGGGATTTGATAGAGACGTACAAGATGATCAGAGGATTAGATCGGGTGGACAGTTAGAGTCTTTTTCCTAGGATGATGACATCTGCTTGTACGAGGGGGGCATAGCTGCAAATTGAGGGGTAATAGATTTAAGACAGATGTCAGAGGCAGGTTCTTTACGATGATGATGGGATAGTGCAGGGCATGGGCTTAGATTGGTTCACAGGTAGGTGCAACATTGAGGGCTGAAGGACCTGTTCTGCGCTATATTGTTCTGTGTTCTATGTTCTAAATCATTACTTGTGACTGTTCACCTCATGGATTCCTCTTGGAAAAATCATCTATGGAAGCTTTTAAAAAAATTTTAAAAAACGTCCATCAAATCTTGCACAAAATTGTGTCAGTGGATCAGTGAAAATGTCTTTCAGCAGTTGTAGTGTTAAGAATAATTCTAGACTCCTCAATAATCTTGTGAATTATTCTTTCGACAGGTAGTAAAAACATCAAATTGTGCAGATGGAATAATGTAATTGCATCCTGATAATTTTCCCAGAGTACTGAAGCACTCCATTATATTCTTACACTAGCTGGAGGCAGCGATTATATGTTATGAATGTTCTTATTGTGTTAACCTTGGTGGGTCCCAGCACTTTGTTATTCAGAGCACACACCTCTGCTTCTTCATTTTTGAGCAGCACTGTGAACCATGTCAGGAAAATGATGTTTGCGCAAGCTGGTACCTATGAGAAAGCTGCCATCCATCTTGATCCTGGTGATGTCACAGTGTTGTCATGCCTCTGGTGATGTTGAGAAAGGCCACATCAGAAGAGTTCATTAACACCACAGCACAATTGCCGAAATGGAACGCTTTCTCCAGTTTTATAAATCGATAGTCTGAAGTCTGAGCTTTATTTGTAGCCTTCTGCTGGGTGTAATAAGTTGTAATCGTAGTCTCTGACTGAGTATTAGTTACCTTCCTGTGTAAATTACACCTGGCATTTAAAAGACAATGACTTTCAAAGCTTTCATTTCCTTGAGTAGCGGAAATGGCCTTGGTGAAATGATAAATTACCACATTAAAAATGTCTCAACTTAATGTTTGGCTGGAAAGCATGGCTCTCTGCAGTTTCCATAAGTGAACTTTAACCTCTTGAATTATCACATTTGCTTTTCGAATTTTCACCGCACATATTATGACACTGAGGAGAACATTAGTATTGCAAGAATGCACTTGCTTGAATAGTAAGAGAGCTTTATTATGCCATTTTTAACAGGTGGTCAAACCAAATGCTTCAGAACAATTTTAACTTTAAGAAATGGCCTCTTTCTGCAGATCCTGTTATTCTTCACGATATTTTCTGCTTTCACCACCTTTGTTTTAGGTTTGTTTATTTCAAACCAATAAAGTCTGCTCTGACACAACTATTGCAATAACTTTATGTTTTGGAAGTGGGACATGCATTGTGAAAAATTGAAATCTGGAATCAGTCCCAAGTCTTTTCATTTGCTTAGACATTACATACTGTCAGAAAAGGACAGGAATCGCCCTATTGTACAATGCATTGAAGGGAGTGCTTGTGGCTGTGTGGGGTCCCCATGGGATTCTGTTCACACTAGTGACGGCATTTTACATTTCCCCACTGCTGTGTTTGAATATGGAGAGGGAGGGGGGTTACTTGTAAAATGCTGTGCATAGTATCCACAGCCACCGCTGATCCCTGCCATTTTACAGCAGTGGTGAAGGTTTTGATTGGCCTCCCACCCATGTGTCTGTTGAGGCCATTTAACGGTGACATGAGGGCCTCTTCCCACCCTGCTGCCATTTTGCCCACAGCAGGATGAGGTGCATGGTGGCTCTGTGGTTAGCACTGCTGCCTCATAGCACCAGGGGCCCAGGTTCAATTCCTGCCTTGGGCGACTGTCTGTGTGAGAGTTTCCTCTGGGTACTCCAGTTTCCTCCCACTATCCAAAGATGTACAGGTCAGGTGAATTGGATTAGTGGTGCTGGAAGAGCACAGCAGTTCAGGCAGCATCCGAGGAGCAGTAAAATCGGCGTTTCGGGCAAAAGCCCTTCATCAGGAATAAGCGTTATTCACTGCTCTTCCAGCACCACTAATCCAGAATCTGGTTTCCAGCATCTGCAGTCATTGTTTTTACCTAGGTCGGGTGAATTGGCCATGCTAAATTGCTCATAGTGTTCAGGGATGTGTAGGCTAGGTGCATTAGTAGGGGTAAATATAGAGTAATAGTGTAGGGGAATGGGTCTGGGTGGGTTACTCTTTGGAGAGTCGGTGTGGATTTGTTGGACTCAAGGGCCTGTTTCTATACTGTTGGGAATCTATAGAACCTGGCAATTTTTACTGGGTGAAATGGTGTTGGGCAAGGATGTGGTGGAGGAGCTGTTCTCATCTGCAACAGCACCCCCAACCAGATCACACTCCCTTCCAACCCTCTCTCTCCTGACCTCACCAGATACCCTCACTACAGGAGATTGACAGCTTTACCCCACTGATATTCCACAGAAACATCGAAAATAGGAAAAGGAGTAGGTTATTGGCAATCGAACCTGCTCCACCATTGAATATGATCCTAACTGTTCTTGTTTTCTCCCCCAACTCAGTTACCCTTAGAACTATCTCTAATTCTTTCTTGAAAGTATTTAATGTTTGGATTTCAGTCACTTTCTTTGGCAGAGAATTCCACAGGCTCACCACTCTCCGGATGGCGAAGTTTCTCCCCATCTCAGTCCTAATTGGCCTACCCCACATCCTCACACTGTGACATAAATAAAGCAAAGAACTCTGCAAGCTGGAGATCTGAAACAAGAACTAGAAGTGCTGGAGAATTTCAGCAGGTCTTCCAGCATCTGTGGAAAGAGAGAGAGCGTCCAGTGGCTCCTTGTCAGACTGTTCTCCATCACTTTCTGTTTTTGTCCTTATGTGATGACCCTTGGTCTGGACTCCTCAGTTATCAGGAACATCCTTCCTGCATTTAGCCTGTTTAGACCTGTTAGAAGGGTCCTGTTAGACTTACCTGAAGTTCAATCTCCATTGACTACTGTTCTCTGGGAATTGTAATGGCCACTACTCAAACCTGGCACTACAGAGATCCTAGCCAATCAGATTGCTTGGCAGCTCTCGAAGGTGGAAGACTGGAGTGGAGTGCTTGCTCTTAGACAGTTAATGCCCTGTTGAATGGTAACTGGCTGTATGGCAACCTGAATCCAAGGGGACTTGTTCCTCCTCAACCCTTCAACTGGCAGGCTGGGCAGCCCTATCACCCGCTAAATCCTAGACCAGATACCTGGTCCAGTAATACCATTGAACAAGTTTTGGTTTTGAACTGCTTCTCCACAGATGGACAGAAAGACATCAGTGGTTGATTTATCCAGTGTAATGACAGCTGAGGTACTGGAAATGGTGCCTTCTATCTTCTTGACCAGGTCTGATAAGCAGCCTGTGGTACCACCATCACCACCATGGGAAACTGCCTTGCTGGATCGACTGTTGAATTCTGTAATACTTTTATCGTCCTCAATGAGATCACCTCTCAATATTCTAAATTCCAGAGAATACAACCTCTGATTCCTCAATCATTCTTCAAAGATTAGTCCCACCATATTGGAGGTCAGCCTGCTGTATCACATTTCTGTCCTATGGCAAGCATATCCTCCTTATTTGAGGAGACCAAAACTGTACACAGTATTCAGATGCATTCTGACAAAAGCTAATAAGCAAGTCATCTTTCCTTCTGCACTCAAAATCCTCTTGCAGTAAAAGGTCAACATGATAATTCCCTTCCCATTGGTTGCTGCACCCCTATATTAGCTTTCAGTAACTTGTGAACAAGGGTAAGTCCACTGAATATCAACACTTTCTTATCCCACACCTTTCACATTTCTGTTTAAATGACCAATGTGGATAATCCAAATCCAAATCATTGTGAATAGCTGGAGCCCAGGTACTGATCATTGAGGTACCCAATTTGCAAACCTGCAAATGACTTGTGTGTTCCTACTCTCTAGTTTCTGTCTGTTAACTAATTCACAATTTATGCCAGTATATTGCCCCAAATTCTACATGTACTAATGTTGCTTAATAACTTCCTGTGTGAGACTTTAACAAGATTCTTTTGAAAATCTAAATACATCACATTTACTGCTTCACCCTTTTTTATTCTGTTCATTACATTCTCAAAAGCCTTTATCAGGTTTGTTAAACATGGTTTCCCTCATAAATCCATGCTGACTCTGCCTAATTCTACTATAATTTTCTAAGTCTTTAACACATTCCTTATTATAGATTCTAATTGTCTCCATACCTACTGATGTCCAGCAAACAAATCTGTCATTTCCCCATTTTCTCATTCCATCCTTTCTTAAGTAATGGGATTATATTTGTTCCAGAATATATAAAATTTTGGAAGATAGCCCTCAATGTATAAATTGTATATATAATAGCCTAAATTGTATCTGCATCTTAGACTTCTTTTCTTAAGTTCCTCTGTCACTGCTATAATGAACTCATCCTTTATTAACTATGCTTCTCCACCTCCTTTTACATTTGGCTGATCCTTCCTAAATGTTGAATATTTAGGTCCCAGCCTTGGCCACACTGCAGCCATGATTCCACAAGCTTTCAGAGCGCTGCCCCTTCATCACTTCCACAATAGTAATTAGGTCCGATCTGTTCACTCGTATTTTTTCTACCAATTCATCTCCCTTGTTGTGAATGTGGTGTGCATTCAGATAAAGTACCATGAGTTTTGTTTTTATTTCTTATTTTTGCAACCTTTACCCTGACATGCTAGATCACTCTTAAATTTGTATACTCTTTCCCTTTCTTTCACTCACTAATTATTATCTTCTAATTGTTACCTTGTTCTCTTGCCTTATCCACTCATTAATTTAGCACATCCTGCCTATTTGATTCCTTATCCACACTATTTAGTTTGTAGTTCTCTCTTTTGTCCTATAACTTACCAAAACATTGGTTCCAGCACAATTCTGTTGAAGACCATTCCAACAGTACAGCTGAAAAATGTGTTGCTGGAAACGCGCAGCAAGTCAGGCAGCATCCAAGGAGCAGAAGAATCGACGTTTCAGGCATAAGCCCTTCTTCAGGAATGAGGAAGGTGTGCCAAGCAGGCTAAGATAAAAGGTAGGGAGGAGGGACTTGGGGGAGGGGCGTTGGGAATGCAATAGGTGGAAGGAGGTTACGGTGAGGGTGATAGGCCGGAGTGGGGATGGGGGCGGAGAGGTCAGGAAGAAGATTGCAGGTCAAAAAGGTGGTGCTGAGTCCGAGGGGTGGGACTGAGGTAAGGTGGGGGGAGGGGAAATGAAGAAGCTGGAGAAATCTGCATTCATCCCTTGTGGTTGGAGGGTTCCTAGGCGGAAGATGAGGCGCTCTTCCTCAAGGCGTTGTGTTGCCATGGTCTGGCGATGGAGGAGGCCAAGGACCTGCATGTCCTTGGCGGAGTGGGAGGGGGAGTTAAAGTGTTTAGCCACGGGACGGTTGGGTTGGTTGGTCCGGGTGTCCCAGAGGTGTTCTCTGAAACATTCCGCAAGTAGGCGGCCTGTCTCCCCAATATAGAGGAGGCCACATCGGGTGCAGCAGATGCAGTAAATGATGTGTGTGGAGGTGCAGGTGAATTTGTCCCTTGGGGCTTTGGAGGGAAATGAGGGAGGCACTCCCAGCACCTTCCCCTGCAACTGCAAGAAATGCAAAACTTGCACCCACACCTCCCCCCTTACTTCCCTCCAAGGCCCCAAGGGATCCTTCCATATCCGCCACAAATTCACCTGCATCTCCACTCACAACATTTACTGCATCTGTTTCAGAGAACACCTCTGGGACACCCGCACCAACCAACCCAACCGCCCCATGTCCGAACAATTTAACTCCCCCTCCCACTCTGCCAAGGACATGCAGGTCCTTGGCCTCCTCCATCGCCAGACCATGGCAACATGACGCCTTGAGGAAGAGCGCCTCATCTTCCGCCTAGGAACCCTCCAACCACAAGGGATGAATGCAGATTTCTCCAGCTTCCTCATTTACCCTCCCCCTACCTTATCTCAGTTCCAACCCTCGGACTCAGCACCGCCTTTTTGACCTGCAATTTTCTTCCTGACCTCTCCGCCCCCACCCCCACTCCGGCCTATCACCCTCACCGTAACCTCCTTCCACCTATCGCATTCCCAACGCCCCTCCCCCAAGTCCCTCCTCCCTACCTTATATCTTAGCCTGCTTGGCACACCTTCATCATTCCTGAAGAAGGGCTCATGCCCGAAACGTCGATTCTCCTGCTCCTTGGATGCTGCCTGACCTGCTGCGCTTTTCCAACAACACATTTTTCAGCTCTGATCTCCAGCATCTGCAGTCCTCACTTTCAACAGTACAGCTCCCAATTTCCCTTCTACTGCTGCAAGTGCCCCATGAATGGAAACCCATTTGTTCCACACCAAAAACTGAGTCCATATGTTGAATGCTCTAACCTTATTTACCCAATTCTAGATTGCTTATGGATCAGATAATCATCCAGAGATTATTACTTTTGATGTTCTGCTTTTTAATGTAACCCTTAGTTGTCCGTACTCTCCCAGCTTGATCTCTTTCCTGGTCCTATGTTGCTGGTAGCACTTGGACCACAACTGGATCCTGTTCTTTCCTGGTGCAAATTCCTCTCCAGGCCAGAAAAGATGTCCAAAACCCTGACACCGGGTAGACAGCACAGACATCCAGACTCTCATTCCCGGCTACAGAGAATTGTATTGATCTCTGACTAAACTGGCCCCTATTGGCACAAGTCCCTATTAACTATATCACTGCACACAATGCACTCCCGTCTCCTGCTACCAACCTCACCAAAAAACCTGTCTTAGGCTTTCTGTGCAGTGTCGTGTTCAGTTTTCTCATCCTTCCCGAAATCTCACTCATTTCCAGACAATCTGTAAGAACGTCAAGCCTGTTTGACAATTCCAAATGCAGGGACTCCTCCACTTGTACGTTGTCACTTGTGAGTGCAGGGCCAGTGGTTAAAATCTGCTGGAGATCTGAATCGAGATTCTCACCTGGCCCCAGCAGGAATTAAAATCAGCTCTTCTGTTCCTGTGTGGAGTAACTATGGCAACTAAATATTTCTTGGCCTTAATGTTTTAGTTCTACGGGAAACAAATTCGAAATTTGAAGTGAGGATATTTGCCAGGTTTGGTGTGTGAGTTGAATCATTAAAGTGAGCAAGCAAGATTAGGAATTTATCTTCTTATGTGTAAGACCTTTATAATCCAGAAGCATGTTGATCTCTGATTATGTTTCAGTCCTTACTCATTGCAATAAATTGCATGCCCATCATCTGTATCAAGAAGCAGTGTTAACTTCTGTTAAAATGTTGACGTGAAGCAGCGATCTGCTTTGATTAATGTTTTCTGTGTCGCTCCTAATGTAATGCTGTGGATTTTTATACCATGTGGAAACTTTAAGTACTCCTGAAGCTGACATGTATTCAGGTGTCATTGCTCAAAAACTCATGGCATTTTGACACCCAGACAATGAATCTAATGATGAATTCCAGAGAAGCTTTTCACTCAGAAGGTACTGAGAAAATGGAACATTCTGGTGAAGTACCCAAGTGAATGCTTATTTAGGGGAACAGATGAGAGAAAAATGAATAAAAGGATTTTTGGTGGGTGAAATCAGTGAATTGAGAAGAACTCAAGTAGAGCATAAACATTGGCATTGATCAGCCGAGTCAAATAATTTGTTTTTGTGCTCACATAGTAAAAAGTGTTTCAGACAGTCACAGCATGTTCTGCCCCACAGCATGTTCTGCCCCACAGCCTGTCAATGGAGAATGCCCTGAGGCATTATTATTCTCATCTAGCCTGAAATCCAAACTCTACCGCTGTCCAATTACAATGTTCAGCTACTTTTGGAATGACTCCTGCTGAAAACACCCTCTAGGATATTCTGATCAACGTTATGAGTTTCAAATGAGAAAAGGCTCCAATTATTGACACAAAATGGGATGCCGTGTTGAGAGAGCTCCGGGTCTGTGCGCGTCACGAATGAGAATGCAGGCAGTGAGCTGCAAGCAGTTGCTGCTGACACGGGACTCATTAGTTCAGCTGACGCACAGTGAAGGTCAAAGACAACGGAGGCTGCAAACAAGAGATTTGTTACAAGCTGGGGAGCTTTGAACAGCTTGTTATCTCCGCAGTACTGCAGTGTAGCCTTGATTCCTCCCAGGTCATAAAACTGTATTTGTAGAAAGTTGACAACAGATGGTGCATAGAAGCCCTTTTTTTGTTACAATTAGTACAGGTAATGTATGATGAATACTTAATATTGCGGGGCATGGGTGTGATTATTTGGCTCACCCTTAAACAGATTCAGCAGAGACATTCATTACTGATACCATCGAGCATGGTTTAAATATATTTTTCAAATGCAAGTCAAAGCATTGATCATGACAGTTCAAACATTTTTCATACTAAATCCTTTTGTATGTTAATCTAGACAGTCCCATGCAATTAATTTTGGAATCATTTGAGTTCAAAATTATACAGAGCAATATACGGACACCAATGTTTAAATCTTCAGATTAAATTTCTCTCTTGCCAACTTTAGCAGAGATATTAAACTACTGAGCAAAAACCATAATGTAAATCTAATTATCAGCCCAGATCTTCCCATCAGGTTCGGGAACCTTATTTCCAATCCTGATTGCAGAAAAAAAACATTCTATTCACCATGGTAACAGATCGAACTGTTACTATTACCCAACTATCGGCAATTTTTCCAGCCAAAATTATGAGTCTGGTTTGTCCTGAATGGGTCTGGCAAAGGAAAGCAGGGATAAATCCACTCCATACAAGAGCAGTGATATTTCAGGAATTCAAGGTCCCAAAGCAACTGACAACAGATATCTGTGTATGGTGAGTGAGGAATGGGGTGGCAGCTGGAAAAGTATGGGACTGTAAGGGCAAATGAGGAGATTGAAGTGTTAAGCACACGAAGAAGCCGATAGAGCACCAGGTAAGTGGATGCATACCTGGGAATTTGGGTGGGTTGGTGTGTGTGGGGAGTAGCAGGGATGATGTTGGTTCTAGCAGGGTCAGGTTGAGTTCAGCGGTGGAGTTTGAGGGTCTGGTTGGAAGGGGTTAGGATATGCAGATAAGGTCAGAGGTGGTTAGATCTGGCATGGAGGAGTGGTAAAGTTAGGGGTATCAGGGTGTTAGCTCAGTCTCGGATCCGTTTAATAGTTTCCCAGGAAGTCTTTTTTTTAGATTTCATTGAATCATACAATCCTTATTGTGTGGAAACAGGCCATTCAACCCATTGAATCTGCACCAACCCTCTGAAGACCCTCCCAACCAGACTCATCCCTGTACCCAGTCCTCATAACCCTGCATTTCCCATGGCCCATCCACCTAACCTACATATCTTCGGACTGTGGAAGGAAACCTGAGCACCTGGAAGAAACCAAGGCAGACACAGGGAGAGTGTGCAAGCTCCAGACAGTCACCCAAGGCTGGAATTGAATCCAGGTCCTAGCACTGTGAGGCAGCAGTGCTAAATCACTGAGCCACTGTGTTGCCCCTGTGACTTTGACAATGACATAACACATAACTTCTATGTACACTATTGTAATAACTATTTTTATATTGAAAGACCTAGGCCAATATCTCTATCCATGTAACCAAGGAAGCAATCACTGCACCTTTGGGACCATTTTGTCAACTGCTGGAAACGTGTCCTCTAGAAATCACTTCCTAAACCCCTCCACCTCACTAACTCACTTCCCTCCTTTAACTTACTCCTTAAAGCTCCCTCTTTGACTAAGCTTGTGCCCATCTGCCTCTCTATAATGTCTCATGGGACTCAGACTCCCCCAATCCTGTGAAGTGCTTTGGGATGACTTCTTTTTGCAATGAAGACTACATGTAAACGTTTTTTTTCGCTGTTGCTTTCCAGCAGACTGGATTTCAGGTCCTGACTTAGGGATTTGTTTTTTGGTTGCTTCTTGACAATTTTTTTTCTAAACTGCCTCCAAAATCTTAGCAAAATATTCTAAAGAGTTGATGCAAGTTTCCAGCCTCACCAAAAGCTTTAGCATTTGATTTCTAATATGTACCTATTTAATTTATGGACCTACAGTTTTTAAAATTACAACTATAACAAGTTTAGTAGCTTCTCATGTGAGTCCTTAAGCTATCTCCTTGTACAGGCTGGAATTACATTGCAAATGAGTTAGCCCCACAGAAATCACTAGTCAACCGGCTGCAACATTGGTTAACTTTGTACTAGCTATTTTAATTTAGATTGGGCTGTTAACTCAGACCCACTGTGTTGACTCCTTACTTTTGAATAACATTTATATCTAGATATCACTTTAGAGATGATTAGCAAGATGATTCCAGTGCATGAAGCCAAGAAGAATAAAAGCAAATCCTTCTTCTTCCCAGACAGTGATGGATTTCTTGAAGATTTCAAATAAAGTCAATTTATAGTGTTTTCAATAGTTTCTTTCACAGTAGCAATGAGAGTACAGTTCGTAAGCTGAAATGGCGTCAAGTGAAGAAGCAGTTACCATTAATTTATTTGGGAAAAATTTCTGAGCGTTCCAAGACCCAAAAGATAACCTACCAAATCATGCCAAATAACACATAAAACCTAAACTAACATTAACATATAGTAAAGGCTGTTGGAGGTTGGAGTGGTGGGAGGTACAGGATACCTCAGGAAACATCTTGCTAATAGTTGTACAAAATAAATGGAGATAAAGCACAGATGCTCACAGCCGCAGTTCAAAGCTATGGCGGCTTGATGCTGAGATGCTGAACGTTATTCTTGGGGAAGGTGCTTGGCAGTGCCACTCTCACCGTGTGCACTTTTTTTGTAAAAGCGAAAATCCTCTTTCAGTTAGTGCTAAAGTAGGTCTTTCATAAAAGCCAGTTGGCAGAAAGCAAACATTTGAAAAGCAGGGAATACCTGTATCTGTTTTGATTTGCTTTGAAGGTAAAAGGAATAAGAGAAAGAATGAACATAAACTTCAAGGATCATAAAGTTCCCGAGGCCTTGGGAACGTCACCTGTGAATAACAAATGGCCAAATCTAAATGAAGGTGATGACATTAATTAGGCAGCCTGAACATCTGATTGATTGTACTTATTAGCTCAGGGAGAAATGTTTACAAGCGTTCACCAGCAGCTAGGTCCAGAGATAGATAAACCGTTTGACCATAGTTACGGAAACTAAATAAACGCACTGGTCATAAATGCTCAAGAAATGAACAATTCTAATAGATACATTTTGGAATGGATAAGCATAAAAATGTTACAATGATGATGATTACTATAAATAAACCATCCTAACAACACATACACACAATAATGAAACTGATGTTTTTCATATCCTCTTGATTTAATGTGAACAATGCAGTTACTCATCCTCTTTACACCTATAATCAGTTCTGAACAAGGGTCACTGGACCTGAAATGTTAACTCTGCTTTCTCTCTACAGAGCAGTCACAACACTCATGGTGAAATACTTCATAAGATTTACTTTAAGTGTTATGATGAATGGTTAAAACCCTGAAATATCTTGGAAATTTTAACTTCTAATATCAAAATGTATTTTTTAAAATAAGGACTGAGACAGGCAAAAAAGTACTGTGAATATAAATTTACTGCTTTCCGGCAAAGTCCTGTGGTGGACCCATAGAATGTCACACCTGTTGAATGGTTGGTAAACTGCAAATAAAGTGTGAGAGATGAACAGGAAGAGATAACAAGGGGACTGGCTATCTATTTCGCTGCTCTCAGGCAAAACAACCATCTCTCACAAACATTCTTTTTGTATTTTACCCTTCCAAGAATACACAAAAAGTGGTTAAAGGTCGAATGGAATCTGATTTGTGTGTCTTAGTGGAAGAAGGTGTGCTATTAGAAAAGGTTGTGCTTGTGAACTGAGATTCGTATGCACTACCTGGGTTTGAGCACGAATGTACTGTGAAGTTCTCGGCTGAAGATCCTTGCAGTAGTCTTCTTTGCATTCCAAGTTAAATAACTCTCTCATTCTGACTACAAGACACCAGATAGCTAACAAATCATCCTGAAGGAAACAGGAGAAGAAGGATTCTCTCACTCTGAATGCTGCCAATGGTCCACTGTCAAAAGGAAATGGGACAAAAGGATTTCAACGAACCTGCAAAAGACTAGATCTCAAAGTAACTATTAATTTACTAATGTTACACTACCTACTCTTCATAAGCAACCTGGAGAGCCTGATCCACATACCATTTAACTTTTATCTCTTTGGACTCACTTATTATTCCTAATCTGTGGGCATATGTGTTGCATTACTAGTTCTTTGCCTATTCAGAAACGAATTAACTCATACTTTTGTCAACTCAAGAAAACCTGGTTAAATTGGCACTTTTTAAAACATAAATTGATTTAGTTCAAAAGAAAAGCATTCACTAAGAAAGAATCCTTTTCAGACAAAACTTGCTGCAACTCATCAAGGGAGCAGGTAAACGAAGGAGGAGATACAGATTACCCCTCCTAACCCCCTGCCCATCCCAACCCTGCTCCCGCCCCCACATTTATGATGACTGGAGGTTCGCTATCTGGAACTGTAATAACTTCAGAATCCTCCTTTTGGAATAGGTGTTACACAACTGAAGACATTCTTCCTCATTGCAATCCTAGATAGTTTACCCCTTATCCTGACACTATGCTCTGGTGTTCATAGATTCCCTGGCATGGGAAAATAATGATTGTAGCAGGGTAGGATGAGGAAGGAGTAGGTTGAGGATCCTAGGTTTCATAAAAAGAAGTATAACGTCAAAGCAAGGAAAGGTCTTCACCTGGAGTAAATGTATTTGATTCTGGGCACCACACTTTAAGAAGGATGTGGAATTGTGAAAATGGATGAAGAAAAAGGTTTACAAGAAAGATACTGGGTGTGAGGGGCTTACATTATGTGACTACAGTTGAATTGTTGAGCTGTTCTTGCAGGAGAGAAGGTTGAGAGATTTGATTAAAGTATTCAAACCTCTGAGGGGTTGGGACAGAGCAAATAGTGGGAAATTTGCCTTTTATTGAGGAGTTGAGAACTAGACGACACCGATTTAAGCTGAATGGCAGAAGGACAAGCATAGCATGAGGAGAAATTGTTTTTTTACTCAGTGAATTGTCAGGCATTAGAACACCTTGCACAGGATGTATTTCAATTGCAGTTTCAAAAGATTTAGATCATTATTGGAAGATTTAAAAATATTGCAAGACTATAGCAAAATTGCAACAGAATGACTAAATGAATTACTCTTACAGAGATCAGGCACGACATGCAGGCCAATGTTGTTCATGGGATGTGGGCAACACTGCTGTGCCGACAGTTATTGGTCATCTGAATTGTCCGTGAGAAGGGGGGAAAGATATAAAAGAGACCTACGGGGCAACTTTTTCACGCAGAGGGTGGTATGTATATGGAATGAGCTGCCAGAGGAAGTGGTGGAGGCTGGTACAATTGCAACATTTAAGAGGCATTTGGATGGGTAAATGAATAGTTGGGGTTTGGAGGGATATGGGCCGGTGCTGGCAGGTGGGACTAGATTGGGTTGGGATATCTGGTCGGCATGGACGAATTAGACCGAAGGGTCTGTTTCCATGCTGTACATCTCTATGACTCTAAGGGTGGTGGTGAGCTACCTTTTAAACCATTGAAATCTTTCAGGTGTAGGTTCACCCCCATTGCTAATTGGGAGGGAATTCCAGAATTTTGACTCAGCAACACTGAAGGAATGGCAATATATTTCCAAGTCAGGACGGTGAGCTGCTTGGTGGGGAGCTTCCAGATGATGATGCTGCCATGTATCTGCTGCCCTTGTCCATCTACTTGCTTATGGGGTCATGGCTTTGGAGGATGCCATTAAAGGAGCCTTGGGACAGTGATGGTCTAGTACACTGTTAATCTGAAAGACCCAGGTCATGTTCTGCAGACATGAGTTTGAGTGCCACCATGGAAGATTGGGAAATTTGAAGGCAGTAAAAGTCTAGAATTAAGAGTCAAATGATGACCATGAATCCACTGCCCATTGTTGGAAAAACCTATTGTTGGTTCACTCATGCCCTTTAGGGAAGGAAACTGCCAGCCTTATCTAGTCTGGCCCACATCTGACTCTAGACCCACAGCAATGTGGTGGACTCTCAACTGTCCGTTGGACTATTAGGCAATAAATGCTGGCCAAGCCAGCACCTTGTGAATGAATAAGCCTTGGTGAGATACTTCTGTGCCACTTCTATACACAGTGTAGCTACTGAGTGTCAAGAGGTGGAGGGAATGAATGATGAAGGTGGTGGATGTGGTGCCAGTCAAGCAGTCTCTTTTGTCCTGGATAGTGTTGAGCTTCTTGAGTGTTGGTGGAACTGCACTCATCCAAGCATTGCTGTTTCTGTGCTGAGCCTTTCTGGATGGTTCTTTTATGATTCCAGGTTAGTGACTGAAGCAGGTACTATCTCAGCATTTAAAATATGTTAAACAGAGAAGAAATGGAATGAGGACATGGTGAGACAGGGAAAGAAAATGGAGTAACTCTTGCTTCAGCTTAAAGCTTTAATTTCTATGCAATAGTCAGAACTGAGAGTTTTCCATTGCAATGGGATTAGGGGTTCCTCGGACTGCACCTTTACTCTATTCATGCTCTAAATTCAGAATGGAAGTCGTTGCTGTCAATTTGAAGCATTAATTGAAGGAATACCCTTTCTTTAAAGGGATATTCAATCATTATTTTGTAGTTATTAATACTGGAGCAGTGAAAAGGTCCCAAACCAAATCAGGTGACTTTCTAAACAGATTGTCAAGACTGTTAAGATGTTCAAATTAAGCACTCAGCAATTTGGATCAAAATTGAAGCTAAATCCAGACGAGGTAAAAACGAGCGCTCCACGCTTGCAGCAATGCGCTGGCACTTAACCTCTCTACAGTCAGCTCTGCCTCAGCTGAGGGTCACACACTCTCAGAATTGCAAAGGCCCCATTCTGTACTACATCCTTAGGAGAATTCATACTCTCAACAAACAGTATTTCAACTCTGTCTCAAACATCAAAAACTGTAAGTACAACAAACTTTTATCTACCCACCTCCATGACCAGCGCTCCTCAAACATTCCAGAAGATTCCCCTGGCCTCGGAAAAAACGACTCAGACGCCATTAGCCATGCGGTTGATGCAGTACCACCCCCCACTCTGATTGATTATGTCACTTCCGCCCTCATCACGGCCACTCCCACAACCACTTCCGCCCTTCACAATTCCTCATGCATCACACGTGACATCATGTCCGCCCCTCACATCATTGCTGATGCCACACGCTCAATGACTTCCGCCACCCCTACTGCTGTGGTCATCACCACTTCCGCCCCCACCAGTGCCACTCACCTGCATTCTGCTGACACACTCCCCACAGACACCACTGTCACTATCTCCACCCCCCAGAACCCCGAGGGGAACACTACCCCGCTCATGACTCCACCCCCATCCCCCCCCACCATCACACCCACTCCAGTTACTGGCTCCGACCCCACTCCCAGCTCCACACCCACACCAGATCCCAGCTCCCAGCCCTGCCAAGTTTTCACCATCCCTCCAGACCGTCCCCTCACTGAGGACGAACGATCAGTCCTCAGCAAAGGACTCACCTTCATCCCCCTCCATTTACGCATCAATGGATTTAATACACGCCGTGACGTCGAACAATTCTTCCGTCGCCTCCGAGCTTGCTTTCACAATCAGGATTCCCGCCCACATCCCCTTTGCCCACCTCCAACACACTGCATCCACCTGGACACCCCGCGCTGGCCTATTACCTGCCCTCGACCTCTTCATTTCCAACTGCCTTTGGGACATTAACTGCCTCAACTTGTCTACTCCCCTCCTCCACTCCAACCTCTGACCCTCACAACGCACAGCCCTCCTATCCCTCTGCTCCAATCCCAACCTCACCATCAAGCCAGTGGATAAAGGGGGCACAGTTGTAGTCTGGCGCACTGACCTCTACACCGCTGAAGCCAAACGCCAACTCGAGGACACCTCTTCCTACAGCCCCCTTGATCATGACCCCACCCTCCATCACCAATCCATCATCTCCCAGACCATACACGACCTCATCACCTCAGGAGATCTCCCACCCACAGCTTCCAACCTCATAGTCCGGGAACCCCGCATTGTCTGGTTCTACCTCCTTCCCAAGATCCACAAGCCTGACCACCCTGGCCGACCCATTGTCTCAGCATGCTCCTGCCCCACTGAACTCATCTCTACCTACCTCGACACTGTCCTATCCCCCCTAGTCCAGGAACTCCCCACATATGTTCGAGACACCACCCACGCCCTCCACCTCCTCCAAGACTTCTGTTTCCCGGCCCCCAACGCCTCATCTTCACCATGGATATCCAATCCCTCTACACCTCCATCCGCCATGACCAGGGCCTCCAAGCCCTCCGTTATTTCCTCTCCAGACATCCCCAACAGTACCCTTCCACCGACACTCTCATTCATTTGGCCGAACTGGTCCTCACCCTTAACAATTTCTCCTTTGAATCCTCCCACTTCCTCCAGACCAAAGGGGTAGCCATGGGCACATGTATGGGCCCCAGTTATGCCTGACTCTTTGTTGGCTACGTAGAACAGTTAATCTTCCGTAATTACACCGGCACCACTCCCCACGTCTTCCTCCGCTACATTGATGACTGCAATGGCGCCACCTCATGCTCCCGCGAGGAGGTTGAGCAATTCATCAACTTCACCAACAGATTCCACCCTGACCTTAAATTTACCTGGACCATCTCTGACACCTCCCTCCCCTTCCTGGACCTCTCCATCTCCATTAATGACGACCGACTTGACACTGACATTTTTTACAAGCCCACCGACTCTCACAGCTACCTGGATTACACCTCTTCCCACCCTACCTCTTGCAAAAATGCCATCCCGTATTCCCAATTCCTCTGCCTCCACTGTATCTGCTCCCAGGAGGACCAGTTCCACCATAGAACACACCAGATGGCCTCCTTCTTTAGAGACCACAATTTCCCTTCCCACGTGGTTAAAGATGCCCTCCAACACATCTTGTCCACAAACCGCACCTCCACCCTCAGACCCCACCCCCTCCAACCGTAACAAGGACAGAACACCCCTGGTGCTCACCTTCCAACCTACAAACCTTCGCATAAACCAAATCATCCGCCGACATTTCCGCCACCTCCAAAAAGACCCCACCACCAGGGATATATTTCCTTCCCCACCCCTTTCCGTCTTCTGCAAAGACCGTTCCCTCCATGACTACCTGGTCAGGCCCATGCCCCCCAACAATATACCCTCCTATCCTGGCACCTTCCCCTGCCACCATAGAAATTGCAAAAACTGTGCCCACACCTCCTCCCTCATCTCCATCCAAGGCCCTAAAGGAGCCTTCCAAATCCATCAAAGTTTTACCTGCACATCCACTAATATCATTTATTGTATCCATTGCTCCTGATGCGGTCTCCTCCACATTGGGGAGACTGGACGCCTCCTAGCAGAGCGCTTTAGGGAACATCTCTGGGACACCCGCACCAATCAGGGATATATTTCCCTCCCCACCCCTTTCTGCCTTCCGCAAAGACTGTTCCCTCCCTGACTACCTGGTCAGGTCCACGCCCCCCTATGACCCTCCCTCCCATCCTGGCACTTTCCCCTGCCACCGCAGGAACTGTAAAACCTGTGCCCACACCTCCTCCCTCACCTCTATCCAATGCCCTAAAGAAGTCTTCCACATCCATCAAAGCTTTACCTGCACATCCACTAATATCATTTATTGTATCCTCTACATTGGGGAGATGCGGTCTCTTCTACATTGGGGAGATGGACGCCTCCTAGCAGAGCGCTTTAGGGAACATCTCCGGGACACCCGCACCAATCAACCACACTGCCCCGTGGCTCAACACTTCAACTCCCCCTCCCACTCTGCCGAGGACATGGAGGTCCTGGGCCTCCTTCATCGCCGCTCTCTCACCACCAGATGCCTGGAGGAAGAACCCCTCATCTTCCGCCTTGGAACACTTCAACCCCAGGGCATCAATGTGGGCTTCAACATTTTCCTCATTTCCCCTACCCCCACCTCACCCTAGTTCCAAACTTCCAGTTCAGCACTGTCCCCATGACTTGTCCGGACTTGTCCGACCTGCCTAGCTCCTTTTCCACCTATCGACTCCACCCTCTCCTCCCTGACCTATCACCCATACTCCCCCACTCACCCATTGTACTCTCTGCTACTTTCTCCCCACCCCCCGCCCTCCTCTAGCTTATCTCTCCATGCTTCAGGCTCACTGCCTTTATTCCTGATGAAGGGCTTTTGCCCGAAACGTCGATTTCGCTGCTCGTTGGATGCTGCCTGAACTGCTGTGCTCTTCCAGCACCACTGATCCTAAAACCAGACTGTCAGAAAGACTCACATTTTGCACAGCCCCCATTCAGCTCATTTCATCCTTTGGTAAATGTGACCACCCAAAGACTCTGCTAGTTCTGGGATTAACATTTCAGATTGAAATACTTTATATGCCAACTGTAAATATTTCCACAACCAACGGATCAGATCTGAGCTCTGCAGTTCTGCCACAACCTAGTTGTAAATGATGGGGGGCAATTAAAGAACTCTGTGGAGAAAGAGTCTTAGCAAATATCCCCATCGTCAATGATAGAGGGAGGGGAGGCAGCACATAAATGTAAAAGATAAGGCTAACACATTTGTAACAACCTTCAGCCAGAAGTGCTGAGTGGATGGTCCATCTCAGCTTTCTCCAGTGGTCTCCACCATCACAGCTGCCAGTCTGCAGCCAATTTTATTGTCCACGTCTTAATGCAGCAAGATCTGGGCAATATGTAGGCTTTTTCTGACAAGTAATAAGGAACTGGAATGCCACACAAATGACAGGCAATGACCATCTTCAATAAGAATTCAACTGATCATCACTCTTTGACATTCAATGGCATTACTATTTCAGAATCCCTGCAATCAACATCCTGGAGGTTCCCATTGACCAGGCACTGAATTGTATTGATGATATGAATTCAGTGGCTATAAGAGCAGGTTAACAGCTAGGAATCTTGCAAATAGTAACTTATCTTCTGACTCCCAAAGCCTGTCCACCATTTACAAGACACAAGTCAGGAGTGTGATGGAATACTCCCCACTTGCCTGATCAGTGCAGCTGCAACAATACTCAAGAAGCTTAACAGTATCCAGAGCAAATTAGCCCACTTGATGGGCACCACATCCACAAACTTCAAAGAGTGAAGACTAGATTATTTTTTTATTTAAGATAATTTTTGCCTGTCATTTGAGTGGTATGTCAGCTCAGTACTATTTGTCAGCCTGAGCCTCAATATTGTCCACCACTGACACTCAGTAGCAGCACTATGAACTGCAGACATTTACTAAGGTTCCTTAGACAGCACCTTCCAAATCTATGAACTCTATCAACTGGAAAGACAAATATGGCAGATACATGGGAACACCACTGTGTTAAAATTCCACTCCAAGATTCTGACTTGGAAATAAATTGCCATTCCTTCAGTGTCACTGAGTCCTGACACCACGTGGGCTGCAGTGGTTCAATACAGAAGCTCAACACCAGCTCTGCTAGGGCAACTAGGGACGGGCAGGAAATGATGGCCGAGTCAGCAAAGTCAACATCTACTGAAGAATAAAAATAAATAAGTGATTAAGGTCATAAATCATACAGTCACAATTTTGTTTTGCAATGCATTTCAAAGTTTAACAATTTTGAGAAGTAATATAGTGCACGATTAAAACATATCAAATCAGTCTATCTTAGTGCACCAATTATAACCCTCATGCTGAAATTGAAAACCTAATTATTCGTGGGCTAGAAATATATCCCGAAGATTTATTAATCCAGGTTGTTATCTTCTCCTTTCAGTACACAGCACAGTTGTTAAATATTCTATTTTGTTCATGATAAGTTGGGGGATTTAGCAACTCGTGACTTTTAACTGTTTTAATGCAGTCGTAGTTTGAATTGGGGAAAATGATTTGTCATTCTGTCCCATACCGTAATAATTAGCACCTCTTTAAACACTTACACACTAAGTCGGACAGAGAGAGGGCTATATTTGTCTCAGAGCATTGAGCAATCATGGAGCTGTAATCTTTAAACTGGCTCAATGATGTGCTGTAAGATGAGTTCCTTTGTGCTGATTGTTTTCCTGACTGTATTGGTGTGCAATACGGACTGAGATCTTTTGACTAACGTGAAATTGGGAGCACTGAACAATGTGGATGCAGTCATGGTTGAGGATGATGTGGACGCAGAGTACAGGATCAGGCAGCATTGCTGGCAACTGTGAGCTCGGAAACATATCAGCAGGGAATCGTGGGATGTGTTGAATTTTGTGTAGGCAAAAGGTATGAGGTGTGCTTGTTGCCAAGGGTGATTGGTAGAGTGAGAACTGAAACAGGAGAGAAGGGAATCAAGCTGGGAAATAAATAAGTGAATGAACAAGACAGAGGAATACACAAATAGCTGCTGCTTCAAAAGCAAGAAAAAAGACCAGCAATGGCCCAGGAGAAAGAAAAAGAATCTAGCGGCAGAGGAATGGCTCGGGGCAAGAAAAGTAAAATAAGGGAACAGGAACCATGGAATGAAAAGAAGGTTAAAGAGGAATAGAGATTGATGCTTTAAAGAAGCAACTATTTTTTATTAGCCTATTTTTCTAATCAACATCGAACAATTCTTCCGCCGCCTTCGCCTCCGCGCCTACTTCTTCAACCAGGACTCCCGCCCACCCTCTGACGACCCCTTCTCCCACCTCCAACACACCCCATCCACCTGGACACCCCGTGCTGGCCTCTTACCTGCCCTCAATCTCTTCATAGCCAACTGCCGCCGCGACATTAACCGCCTCAACCTCTCCACCCCTCTCACCCACTCCAACCTCTCAACCTCGGAACATGCAGCCCTCCACTTCCTCCGCTCCAACCCCAACCTCACCATCAAACCGGCAGACAAGGGAGGCGTGGTAGTAGTTTGGCGCACCGACCTTTACACCGCTGAGGCTAAACGCCAGCTCGCAGACACCTCCTCCTACTGCCCCCTTGACCATGACCCCACCACCAAACCATCATCTCCCAGACCATCCATAACCTCATCACCTCAGGGGATCTCCCATCCACCACCTCCAACCTCATAGTCCCACAACCCCGCTCCGCCCGTTTCTACTTCCTGCCCAAAATCCACAAAGCTGACTGCCCCGGACGACCCATTGTCTCAGCCTGCTCCTGCCCCACCGAACTCATCTCTGCATACCTCGACACAGTCCTGTCCCCCTTAATCCAAGAACTCCCCACCTACGTTCAAGACACCACCCATGCCCTCCACCTCCTCCATGATTTTCACTTCCCTGGTCCCCAACCTCCTTATCTTCACCATGGACATCCAGTCCTGTACACCTCCATTCCCCCATCACGAAGGACTCAAAGCCCTCTGCTTCTTCCTTTCCCGCCGTACCAACCAGTACCCTTCCACTGACACCCTCCTCCGACTGACTGAACTGGTCCTCACTCTGAACAACGACGTGATCGATGGTGCCCTCCACCGCATCTCCTCCACTTCCCGCTCCTCCGCCCTTGAGCCCCGCCCCTCCAATCGCCACCAGGACAGAACTCCACTGGTCGTCACCTACGACCCCACCAACCTCCACACACATCGTATCATCTGCCATCATTTCCGCCACAGCCAAACGAACCCCATCACCAGGGGTATATTTCCCTCCCTCCCCTATCAGCGTTCCGAAAAGACCACTCCCTCCGTGACTCCCTCATCAGGTCCACACCCCCCACCAACCCAACCTCCACTCCCGGCACCTTCCCCTGCAACCGCAAGAAATGCAAAACTTGTGCCTACACCTCCCCCCTTACTTCCCTCCAAGGCCCCAAGGGATCCTTCCATATCCGCCTCAAATTCCCATGCATCTCCACACACATCATTTACTGCATCTGCTGCACCCGATGTGGCCTCCTCTATATTAGGGAGACAGGCCACCTACTTGCAGAACATTTCAGGGAACGCCTCTGGTACACCCGGACCAACCAACCCAACCACCCCGTGGCTCAACACTTCAACTCCCCCTCCCACTCCACAAGGACATGCAGGTCCTTGGACTCCTCCATCGCCAGATCATAGCAACACGACGGCTGGAGGAAGAGCGCCTCATCTTCCGCCTAGGAACCCTCCAACCACAAGGGATTAACTCAGATTTCTCCAGTTTCCTCAATTTCCCTCCCCCCACCTTGTCTCAGTCAAATCCCTCAAACTCAGCACCGCCTTCCTAACCTGCAATCTTCTTCCTGACCTCTCCGCCCCCACACCCCCTCCGGCCTATCACCCTCACCTTGACCACCTTCCACCTATCGCATTTCCAAAGCCCCTCCCCAAGTCCCTCCTCCCTACCTTTTATCTTAGCCTCCTGGACACACTTTCCTCATTCTTGAAGAGGGGCTCATGCCCGAAATGTCGACTCTCCTGCTCCTTGGATGTTGCCTGACCTGCTGCGCTTTTCCAGCAACACATTTTCAGCTATTTTTCTAATCAACCTGTTCAAAGATATTATTACACATCTGTGGAGGAGATGGGCCTTGAACCCAGCCCTCCCGGTCTGGGGTAGGGGACACTGCTACTGTTTAGGGGTAAGTAAAAGCAAAATACAAAAATTATGGAAATCTGAAATAAAAACAGAAATTTAACAGGTCTGGCAGTATCTGTGGAGAAAGGAATAGAGTTTTGAGTCCGATAGATTCTTCTTCAGAGTGGATTGTCCTTGACTGGTCTCAGGGAAATTTGAGCTAAACATTAAGGGGGAGGGCTAGCAGCCCCAAGTCGTGGTCCACATAGGCACCAATGACATAGGTAGGAAGAGAGATGGGGATTTAAGGCAGAAATTCAGGGAACTAGGATGGAAGCTTAGAGCTAGGACGAACAGAGTTGTTGTCTCTGGTTTGTTGCCCGTGCCACGTGCTAG
Organism: Hemiscyllium ocellatum; assembly: GCF_020745735.1. Taxonomy (NCBI): domain Eukaryota; kingdom Metazoa; phylum Chordata; class Chondrichthyes; order Orectolobiformes; family Hemiscylliidae; genus Hemiscyllium; species Hemiscyllium ocellatum. The sequence goes on from NC_083424.1 coordinate 51,977,739, forward strand.
TGAGGCAAGGAATAGGGAGAGAGAGGAGTTGAACACGTGGCTACAGGGATGGTGCAGGAGGGAGGGTTTTGAATTCTTGGATAATTGGGGGTCTTTCTGGAGTAGGTGGGACCTCTACAAGCAGGATGGTCTTCGCCTGATCTAGAGGAGAACCAATATCCTGGGGTGGGGGGGTGAAATTTGCTAAGGCTAGTGGGGTGGGTTTAAACTAACCCAGCAGGGGGATGGGAACCAAAACTGTAGTTAGAGTATAGAAAGGGTTGAGAGTAGGGAGGTCTGAAATCAAGTTTCAGGGACGCAAGATGGCACCGGCAAGCAAGACGTTGGTTTGAAGTGTGTCTACTTCAACGCCAGGAGCATCCGGAATAAGGTGGGTTGGTACCTGGGACTTTGATGTTGTAGCCATTTCGGGGACATGGATAGAGCTGGGACAGGAATGGTTGTTGCAAATTCCCGGATTCAGGTGTTTCAGTAAGAACAGAGAAGATGGTAAAAGGGGTGGGGGTGGTGGCATTGTTGGTCAAGGACAGTATTACAGTTGCAGAAAGGATGTTTGGGGACTCGTCAACTGAGGTAGTATGGGCTGAGGTTAGAAACAGGAAAGGAGGGGTCACCCAGTTGGGAGTTTTCTATAGGCCTCCGAATAGTTCCAGAGATGTAGAGGAAAGGATAACAAAGATGATTCTTGATAGAAGTGAGAGAGACAGGGTAGTTGTCATGGGGGACCTCAACTTCCAAAATATTGACTGGGAGTACTATAGACGGTTCAAGTTTTGTCCAGTGTGTGCAGGAGGGCTTCCTGACACAGTATGTAGACAGGCCAACAAGGGGCGAAGCCACATTAGATTTGGTACTGGGTAATGAGCCCAGCCAGGTGTTAGACTGGAAGTATGTGAGCACTTTGGTGATAGCGATCACAATTCTGTTATGTTTACTTTAGTGATCGAAAGGGATAGATGTATACCACTGGGCAAGAGTTACAGCTGGGGAAAAGGCAATTACAATGCGATTAGGCAAGGTTTAGGAAGCATAGGATGGGGAAGGAAACTGCAGGTGATGGGCACATTAGAAATGTGGAGCTTATTCAAGGAAAAGCTCCTGTGTGTCCTAGATAAGTATGTACCTGTCAGGCAGGGAGGAAGCTGTAGAGCGTGGGAGCCGTGGTTTACGAAGGAAGTGGAATCTCTGGTCAAGAGGAAGAAGAAGGCTTCTATTAGGATGAGATGGGAAGGCTCATTTAGGGCGCTTGAGGGTTACAAGGTAGCCAGGAAAGACCTAAAGAGAGAGCTCAGAAGGGCCAGGAGGAGACATGAGAAGTTGTTGGCGGATAGGATCAGGGTAAACCCTAAGGCTTTCTATAGGTATTTAAGGAATAAAAGAATGACAAGAGTAAGATTAGGGCCAATCAAGGATAGTAGTGGGAGGTTGTGTGTGCAGACAGAGGAGATAGGGGAAGCACTTAATGAATATTTTTCGACAGTATTCACTCTAGAAAACGACAATGTTGTCGAGGAGAATACTAAGGTACAGGCCACTAGACTAGGTGGGATTGAGGTTCACAGGAAGAGATATTAGAAATCCTGCAGAGTGTGAAAATAGATAAGTCCCCTGGGCCAGATGGGATTTATCCTAGAATCCTCTGGGAAGCCAGGGAGGAGATTGCCGAGCCTTTGGCATTGATCTTTAAAGCGTCATTGTCTACAGGAATAGTGCCAGAAGACTGGAGTATGGCAAATGTGGGTCCCCCTGTTCAAGAAGGGGAGCAGAGACAACCCTGGTAATTATAGATCAGTGAGCCTTACTTCAGTTGTTGGTAAAGTGTTGAAAAAGGTTATAAGAGATAGGATTTATAATCATCTAGAAAAGAATAATTTGATTAGGGATAGTCAGCACGGTTTTGTGAAGGGTAGTCGTGCCTCACAAACCTTATTGAGTTCTTTGAGAAGGTGACCAAACAGGTAGATGAGAGTAAACCGGTTGATGTGGTGTACATGGATTTCAGCAAGGCATTCGATAAGGTTCCCCACAGTAGGCTATTGTACAAAATGCGGAGGAATGGGATTGTGGGAGATATAGGAGTTTGGATCAATAATTGGCTTGCTGAAAGAAGACAGAGGGTGGTGGTTGATGGGAAATGTTTATCCTGGAGTCCAGTTACCAGTGTGTACCGCAAGGGTCGGTGTTCGTCCGACGAAATGCTGTTCGTCATTTTTATAAACGACCTGGATGAGGGCATAAAAGGGTGGGTTAGTAAATTTGCAGGCGACATTAAGGTCGGTGGAGTTGTGGATAGTGGCAAAGGATGTTTGTAGGTTACAGAGAGACATGGATAAGCTGCAGAGCTGGGCTGAGAGGTGGTAAATAGAGTTTAATGTTGGCAAGTGTGAGGTGATTCACTTTGGTCGGAGTAACCGGAATGCAAAGTACTGTGCTAATGTTAAGATTCTTGGTAGTGTAGATGAGCAGAGAGATCTCGGTGTCCAGGTACACAGATCCTTGAAAGTTGCCACCCAGGTTGACAGGGTTGTTAAGAAGGCATATAGTGTTTTAACTTTTATTAATACAGAGATCGAGTTCTGGAACCATAAGGTTATGCTACAGCTGTACAAAAATCTAGTGCAGCCGCACTTTGATATTGTGTACAGTTCTGGTCACCGCATTATAAGAAGGATGTGGAAGCTTTGGAAAGGGTGCAGAGGAGATTTCCTAGGATGTTGCCTGGTATGGAGGGAAGGTCTTATGAGGAAAGGCTGAGGGACTTGAGGCTGTTCTCGTTAGAGAGAAGAAGGTTGAGAGGTGACTTAATAGAGACATATAAGATAATTAGAGGGTTAGATAGGGTGGACAGGGAGAACCTTTTTCCAAGTAAGGTGACGGCGAGCACGAGGGGGTATAGCTTTAAATTGAGGGGTGATATAGGACAGATGTCAGAGGTAGTTTCTTTACTCAGAGAGTAGTAAGGGTATGGGATGCTTTGCCTGCAACGATAGTAGATTCACCAACTTTAAGTACATTTAAGTCGTCATTGGACAAGCATATGGACATACATGGAATAGTGTAGGTTAGATGGGCTTCAGATTGGTATGACAGGGCGTGCAACATCGATGGCCGAAGGGCCTGTACTGCGCTGTAATGTTCTATCTATACATGATTTTTTTTCCCTCCATGCCCTGGGTTGACAGTTGCTACTGAATCAGCAGAAGGAGGCATTCTGAGAAATAGCTAAGATGAGTTTTTTAAAAATTTATTCATAAGACGTGAGCATTTATTGCTCATTCATAGTTGCCCTTGAGAAGGTGGGGATGAGCTGCCTTCTTGAACATCTGTGGTTCCCCTACTGTTGGGAAATGCCTAATGCTGTTTGGAAGGGAGTTCCAGGATTTTGACTCAGTGACAATGAAGGGACAGCGATTTATTTCCAAGTCAGGATGGTGAGTGGCTGAGAGGGAATTTGTAGATGGTAGTGTTCACATGTATCTTCTGTCTTTGTCCATCTAGACGGAAGTGGGCGTGGGTTTGTTCGGGGTTGGCTGTGGATCTTTGGTGAATCTCTGCACTGTATTTTGCTATATGCTACTGAGTTTTGGAAGTGAAGGAAGTGGATGTTTGTGGATGTGATGTCAATCAAGGCTGCTGCTTTGACCTGGATGGTGTCGAGCTTCTTCAGTGCCGTTGGAGCTGCGCCCATCCATGCAAATGGGAAGTAGTCCTTCAAACTCCTGACTTGTGCCTTATAGATGGTGGACAGGTTTTGGGAATCAGGAGGTGAGTTATTCCCTGTGCAATTCCAAGCCTCTGATTTGGTTTTTGTTGCCACAGTGCTTATGTAGCCAGTCCACTTCAGTTTCTGGTCAATGGTATCCCTCCTCCCCAGGATGTTGATCGTGGGGGAATCAGTGTGGGTAACACCATTTAATGTCAAGGCTGATGGTTAGACTCTTTTTTTGTTGATGATGGTCATTGCCTGGCACTCGTGTCGTACAAATGTTACTTGCCAGTTGTCCAGAGTTTGTTGCACTTGGACTGGGACTTTTTCGGTATCCAAGGCTTCGTATGGATTCGCGAAAAGAATGGAAACTTAGGCTGATATATTAGCTGAAGGCAAATGAGAAGAGAACTGAAAGTTTGTTAGCTGCTCATGTGACAGTTTTGATGGGCATTTACTCAGGCTGGGGTCCTACCCACTTTGCTCTGATAAAACATCAATCACTGAGTCCATGATTGGCCACTGAAGAGCCTCATGGCTGTGTTGCTGGTATTTGTCCAGTAGCTCGTGGGGTTTTGCCATGCATGAAACCTTTAATATAAATTCCGAGGGGGTCAATTATCTGACTCCCCTGGGTCAGGGGGCTTGGTCAATGGTATTTAGTCTCTGATGGAGGGACATGACATCAGAATGGTGGGGCCTGCTGAGGGCCACACCCTTTGTTCTTGTCATTGACCTCCCTCCATGGTGGCTGATCCCATCTGCAACTCCCCATCTCATCAGCACCCCTCTGAGGTCTGAGTCCTTATGGGTTATCCTGGCCCTGAGATAGGTATATTACTGACGCTATCCATGCTTCCTCGATGGTGCTGAGAAGCAATAAAGAGGATGGATCTTCCATCGTTCCATGAGACCCTTGATTGCTGTGGTTTGAATTCTTGTATAATGTAATTTCATGTGATCACATGACAGTTCCACTTCAGTTTCAACAAATCCAGTCATTTTCAAATATATTTCATGAGGCATTGTCCTTTCTTTGGCAGTTAAAATAATCCTGTTTCATTGCCAGCCTTGTGTATTTGATTCCAGAGAACAAGCATCTTGAATTGATTCCCTTGCTATTTATCCTCTGGAGTATGCCCAGCTAGTATGATTTTATACTTATAATCAAACATGCTCAAATCCCCAGTCAGACAAGGCTTCCAGCCAGTGAGTGCTCCATGGCAAGGTGTGAAACCAAACACCTCAATGATAATCGCTGTGGGATGCAAAATATATTACTTAGTTTATGTTGACTATATAGGAAACACTTTGAAAGTCTTGCACATAGCATACTTTTGCAGGGCACTTGTGATGCAGCAGTAGTGTCCCTACCTCAGAGCCAGAAGACCCAAGTTTGAGTCCTACCTGTTCCAGAGTTGTATAGTTACATCCCAGAGCAATTTGAGTGAAAGTATAAACACTTACTGCAAGACTTTTATTTCAATCACATTATTTTCAATACATCCTTCCCCTCTGAGTCAGGAAGTGCAATTCTGTTTTATTAGAGGTGCTATTTTTTAGTTGACACGTTAAAATGAAGCACTGTCTGCCTTCCTGGTGGGTGTAAGTTCTGACTAATGTGTATCGTACAACCATCCTAAGTGACACTGGTTAATCCATTATAAAAACTGAAAGAACTGTGGATGCTGTAAGTCAGAAACAAAAGCAGAAGTTGCAGGAAAAGCTCAGCAGCTCTGAAAGCATATGTGAAGAGAAATCAAAGTTAACATTTCAGGTCCAGTGACCCTTGTTAAGATTCGATTAGATTCCCTACAGTGTGGAAACAGGCCCTTTGGCCCAACAAGTCCATGCCAACACTCTGAAGAGTAATCCACTTCCCTCTGACTATTGCACCTAACACTATGGGCAATTTAGCATGGCCAGTTCACCTGACCTGCACATTTTTGGACTGTGGGAGGAAACCCACACAGAGGCAGGGAGAATGTGCAAACTCCACCCAGACAGTTGCCCAAAGCTGGAATTGAACCTGGGTCCCTGGTGCTGTGAGGCAGCAGTGCTAACCACCGTGCCACCTCAAACTTTGAGTTCAAGTCACAGGTGCTGCCAGACCTGCTGAGCTTTTCCAGCAACTTCTGTTTTTGTTTCTGGTTAATTCATTATTTGTCACATGAGAACCTTTGGGGTAGTTCTGGAGATGTGCGTGTGACATGTACCAACTTCTCATATGCCCATCTCACATCGATGCTGCTGCAGACAGAGAAGGGGATAGAACAGGCCATTTATTCTGATAAATGGATTAACAATGAAAGTAAAGGATGTCATGGCCAGGCTAACAAGCAGCGTCTCCAATATGAAAACCACACATCTGGATACCCCAGGGACATCTCCATGTGCAAATTGGCTGCGATACTTATCACAAGAACAACTTTATATGCACCTTTAAAAAGTAAACTCTCAAAAGGTGCTTTGTCAGAAGCATTATTACATAAAGATTTGTCGTGAAGGTATATAAGGGACGTTCAAGTTCAATAAAAAAATACTATCTTTAAAGAAGAAAGTGGTACAGAAGTTGAGAGGTTTTAGTGGGTGAATTGCAGAGCCTGTTGGCCAGTGGTGGAGAGGTTAAATTCAGGGAAACGTACAAGGCTGGAATTAGAGGAGCAGAGATATTTCACAAGGGTATTGGATGGGGAGAGGTTACAGAGATAGGTAAGTTGCTGGAGGGATTTGAAAACAAGGGGCTGAATTTTACAGGTGGCTGTGGGATAGTTTTGAAAGTGGGGGGCAGGTGAGTATGCTGTAAAACTTTGTGGGTGCCTTTCCTATTCACTTTCTGCCTGGCTGCAACTTTCAGACTAGCAGAGGGTTATCAATGAGTGGGAAGGTATTCAGGAAAGACTGACCGGGTCGAGGGTGGGTAGGGATGACGAGTGCCTCTTTCATGACGTGCATTTTGAATTGCTTGCTATCCCCAAGATCGAGAGCTCAATCAGTTGCTAGTACCATTTTTCCAGCTCCAGCACACTCTGTAAAAGTGTAATTAAACCGTACCACTTTCCCCCCGTACTACCCAGTACAAAACCCCTCAATGTTTTAGGGATCCTCCTGATGTCCCAAAATAACAGTGGCTGCAGAAGGAAAATCCCTTCAGAAATAATTTAAATAGCTCTTGTCAGCTTCTTACTCCAATTCTTTTCAACTTCTGTTCTTGAGGTACCTGCAAAGCAACTGATGTGTAGTTTTTGGCGCCCTACACAATTGACAAGCCACCTGCTCGGTCTGACTGCTTCTCTTGGGAAAGACAAGATGCAATGTTCCCCCCCTCTGTTTGCACACAGATCCTCAGTGACCTGCTTTATGCAGCAGAAAAGACTGAACAGAAGATGGTGGAGGTACAGTCTGCTCCATTATGGAAGGAACTGGAAAACTTTCTTTTTATTAAGCAGTTTAAGAGTATTTTTCTGATTTCTAACCCTGACGGTATTCTATAGAAGTAGAGTTTTGAATTTTGGGGTGGCGTAGTGGCTCAGTGGTTAACACTGCTGCCTCACAGCACCAGGGTCCTGGGTTTGATTCCAGCCTCGGGCGACTGTCGTGTGGAGTTTGCACGTTCTCCCCATGTCTGCATGGGTTTGCTCTAGTTTCTTCCCATAGTTCAAAAATGTGTAGGTTAGGTGAATTGACCGTGATAAATTACTCACAGTGCTAGGGAGATGTGTCTGGGTAGTTACGCTTCAGAGGGGCGATGGGCCAAAGGGCCTGTTTCCGCACTGTAGGGAATCAAATCATAAATTCCTTTCACTTAGAAATCAGCCTGAGATGATAAATGTAAGCCATAAGAATCTGATAGTACTGTCACCCAGTAATCACATCAACATGCACAGACTGTGTGCTTTATTTTATCTTGGAGTGATGGAAAGCAAAAACCTCATATATACAATCACTTTGGCATTGACTTGAAGGAGTTCTTTTCAACAGAAGTTTCCCTCACCCATGTTTGATCTTATGCAATGGCATTCCCAGTGATAAAATGCCCCAGGCAACCCTATAAGACAAAGGACTGGCCTATGTCCTTGGACTCAGAGGGGGAGGGATATAATGAGGTCAGCCAGCTGGAGTTCCCTGATTGGAGCTGTTAATCTAATCCAACCCAGGAGCCCTGGCTGATAGATAAAAAAAGGAATTTCAGACATTCTGACATTCTTAGAGCTGGCTGTCAGGGAACTGGATCAGTGTCATGGACTTTCCATGTGTAAATAAAGGATGGCTTGCTGATGGGATACTGGCCTCTGTGGAGTTATTTGTAGATCAGCTGGAAAATCGGATGAAGAACTGGACAACATTCAGGCTTAAGCTGATAAGTGGCAAGTAATGTTTACCTCGCACATACACCAGAGCAGTGACCATCACCCAAAAGACCAAGTCGGCCACCTCCCCGTGACACTCAAAAGCGTTACCATCCCTGAATCCCACACCATCAGCATTCTGCCCAGAGTCTGAACTAGGTCAGCCATACAAACTTAGTGAATGAGTACAACTTCAAGAATGCTCAAGAATCTCAACATCAGCCAAGCAAGACACCAAGCTCGAGTAAGCACCTGAAAATGTGTTGCTGGAAAGGCGCAGCAGCTCAGGCTGCGTCCAAGGAGCAGGAGAATCGACGTTTCGGGCATGAGCCTTCCTGAAGAAGGGCTCATGCCCGAAACGTCGATTCTCCTGCTCCTTGGATGCTGCCTGAGCTGTTGCGCTTTTCCAGCAGCACATTTTCAGCTCTAACCTCCAGCATCTGCAGTCCTCACTTTCTCCTCAAGAAAGCACCTCACTTGATTAGCACCCCACTCACCACCTTCAACATTCACTGCCTCCTCCACTCATTCACTTCCTGTAGGAGTGGTGGAGGCAGAAATCTTCAATATTTAGGAAGTATCTGTCGTCCAAAGCATACAAGGCTATGGGCCAACTGCTATAAAATGGGATTAGAGTAGTTGGGTTGTTGTTTTCAATTGACACAGACTCCTTGAGCCTAAGGCCTTTTCTTTGCATAGATCTCCATGATTCTATGAGATCAGTGAAGCTCAGTGACTGCAGTGTGTACCATCTACAAGATGCGCTGTGGCAGTTCACCAAGACTCCTTCCACAATACTTTCCAAACTGGCGATTTCACCACCTAGGAGGACAAGAACGGCAGATACATGGGAACACCACAAGTGCCCTTCTTAAGCCACACAATACTATTCCTTCACTGTTGCTAGATCAAATTCCTTGGACTTCCTTCCCTTCATCACTTTGAGCAATAGTCCACCACATGGAACCATCAAATGGCTGCAGCACAGAAAGAGCTAATTCAGTCCATTATGCCTGTGCTGGTTTTCACTCATGTATTCCCACTCCTCCACCTTTACCCCATAGCCTGCAAATATTTCTCTTCAGATAATTATCCTGTTCCCTTTTAAATGTCTCCACTGGATCTGCCCTCAGCACACTGACAGACTGTGCATTTCATATTGTAAACACTCGCCATCTAAAAAAGCTTTTCCTCATGTCACTGTTTCTTCTGTGAAGAATCTACAGGACAGTCATGAGAGTGGTCTTGTTATATAGGGCAAAAATATAAACAACATCAAGGAGAGAGGGGCACTGACTGGATGTTAATGACATACAGATACTGGGATTGATGGGTGGAGTGATGAGATAAGACAATATAAGGACAATATCTTTCAAATCCTCCCACTTCCTCCAGACCAAAGGGGTAGCCATGGGCACCCGTATGGGCCCCAGCTATGCCTGTCTCTGTGTCAGCTACGTAGAACAGTCCATTTTCCGTAGTTACACCGGCACCACTCCCCACCTCTTCCTCCGCTACATTGATGACTGCAATGGCGTGACCTCATGCTCCCGCGAGGAGGTTGAGCAATTCATCAACTTTACCAACATATTCCACCCTGACCATAAGTTTACCTGGACCATCTTTGACATTTCCCTCCCCTTCCTGGACCTCTCTATCTCCATTAATGACGACCAACTTGATACCAACGTTCTTTACAAACCCACTGACTCCCATAGCTACCTGGATTACACCTCCTCTCACCCTACCTCCTGCAAAAATGCCATCCCGTATTCCCAATTCTTCCGCCTCCGTCGTATCTGCTCCTAGGAGGACCAGTTCCACCACAGAACACACCAGGTGGCCTCCTTCTTTAGAGACCGCAATTTCCCTTCCCACGTGGTTAAAGATGCCCTCCAAAGCATCTCGTCCACATCCCGCACCTCCGCCCTCAGACCCCACCCCTCCAACCGTAACAAGGACAGAACGCCCCTGGGGCTTACCTTCCACCCTACCAACCTTCGCATAAACCAAATCATCCGCCGACATTTCCGCCACCTCCAAAAAGACCCCACCACCAGGGATATATTTCCTTCCCCACCCCTTTCCGTCTTCTGCAAAGACCGTTCCCTCCATGACTACCTGGTCAGGCCCATGCCCCCCAACAATATACCCTCCTATCCTGGCACCTTCCCCTGCCACCATAGAAATTGCAAAAACTGTGCCCACACCTCCTCCCTCATCTCCATCCAAGGCCCTAAAGGAGCCTTCCAAATCCATCAAAGTTTTACCTGCACATCCACTAATATCATTTATTGTATCCATTGCTCCTGATGCGGTCTCCTCCACATTGGGGAGACTGGACGCCTCCTAGCAGAGCGCTTTAGGGAACATCTCTGGGACACCCGCACCAATCAACCCCACCACCCTGTGGCCCAACATTTCAATTCCCCCTCCCACTTTGCCGAGGACATGGAGGTCCTGGGCCTCCTTCACCGCCGCTCCCTCACCACCAGACGCCCGGAGGAAGAACGCCTCATCTTTCGCCTCGGAACACTTCAACCCCAGGGCATCAATGTGGATTTCACCACTTTCCTCATTTCCCCTTCCCCCACCTCACCCTAGTTCCAAACTTCCAGCTCAGCACTGTCCCCATGACTTGTCCCACCTGCCTATCTTCCTTTCCACCTATCCACTCCACCCTCTCCTCCCTGACCTATTACCTTCATCCCCTCCCCCACTCACCTATTGTACTCTATGCTACTTTCTCCCCACCCCCATCCTCCTCTCGTTTATCTCTCCGTCCTTCAGGCACTCTGCCTTTATTTCTGATGAAGGGGCTTTGCCCGATACGTCGATTTTCCTGCTTCTTAGATGCTGCCTGAACTGCTGTACTCTTCCAGCACCACTCGAGTCAAAACAATATAAGGAACCAACACCTCACAGGGTCTCAGTGAAGATTGTGTGAACATTGAAGTACCTGAGAAGAAGTTGACATGCTGGTGGTCATCTGTAATGGAGAGAGTGTGGGAATGTGCTGAGATAAGAAATGGAGCCATGTATGTCAGGAAGAAAGAGTAGAGGAAGTCCTAAGACGAATGAAAAGATTGACAGACTCAAAGACAGTGGGATTGGAAGAGGAATAGGTGACTGACAGGTGAAGATGGAGAAGTGAGGGGTGAACCTGCAGTGTGGTGACTCCCAGACAAATGTAATAAGCTGGGAGAACATGCTTGCTTCTTTTACCAGTTCTCTTGAGTCAGTGACTTTTACTAGATTGCAGTAGTTTATTGAAATGACTCATCACAATCTTCTCAGAAGTAATTGCGAATGGGAGGTACACCAATACTTATATTCCAAAAACAAAAAATGTCTCTCATTCTTATCTGGCGGGTGGATATTTATGAGTGGCTGTCGAGGCAATTTCATTGAGCAATTGGATGTCAGCTACAATGGATCTTCCATCCCGAAAGGATTTTAGTAAACCAGATGGGCTGTCACAGTATGGTTTCCATTACACTAGTTTTTTTTTAATATTTAAAAGTTCAAATTTCAGTATCTGCCTTGGTGGAGTTTGAACCATGCCCCTGGATGCCTGGTCCAGTGACATTACCACTACACTATCACCTTCCCACAGGCTATAGGGAAGGAAGTACAGTGGAAAGGTCAGGCATGATCTGTTGGTATGGAAATAATATGACTAGCAGTAGACACAGATACTTGTCGAGTTACTATGGGCATACTTGTCTTTGCTAGGTCACTTCCAAAGACAATAGCAATGATCCACACAGTCTGGAAATGAAGTCAGTTATAGGTAAGACTTTGAGGTGTTGGCAGTGTGAAAGTGAACCTGTTATTTCCCCCCACCACCCCCTCTTAAAGAAATTTTCTTCTGATCTTGATTTACTGAAGTAAATTTCATAATTTGCTCCTGTGGATTTAGAAATCTCAGCTTCTGGTTGAGCAGATCAGTATCATACCCATTACACTTCCATGGGCCTCCTTCACCGCCGCTCCCTCACCACCAGACGCCTGGAGGAAGAAAGCCTCATCTTTCGCCTTGGAACACTTCAACCCCAGGGCATCAATGTGGACTTCACCACTTTGGTGACAGCCCATCTGGTTTACTAAAATCCTTTCAGGATGGAAGATCCATAGCATTGTAGCTGACATCCAATTGCTCAATGAAATTGCCTCGACAGCCACTCATAAATATCCACCTGCCAGATAAGAATGAAAGACATTTTTTGTTTTTGGAATATAAGTATTGGTGCATGTTCTTGGCATGTCTAATTATTGGCACAAGTACCTCTTGAAAGTAGGACATGGCACAAAACCTCTCCAGTGTCTGTTCTGCTGATTAGGAATATGTGCCACATTGACACCTCTTGTGTCTTGTTCTCGATAACTAGCTGACAGATCACAGTCACACACTGAAGACTAGAAATTGGGTGTAGTATTGTAGATTTTGTAAAAGTGACCTTCAGCGTTACAGGTGAACTGTTATAACCCACTTAGCACAGTGCACTAATTCTCAAGCGCCAGTACGCCCAGGGTCACCACACAAGTTAATGATGTAGTCAAAGCAAACAGAGCCCCCAACTTCCCTGTCAGTTAAAATGAGTTTACTAGAAAATACTGATCAGATTCCTATAGTTAACAAGACTATTGTTTATTACAAATATGTAAATACTCATCACAAGTAACCAACAATGAACTATCAAAATATGCCTTTATAATTAATGAATACTGTAACTCCATTTTAGAACCTCTACACGTATATAGACAGATAGAAAAATTAGTTTTATGGGTAGAGGGAAAAAAATTGGGAAACCCAGTTCAATAGCACCAGTCCGCAGGGGTGACTGAGGTGTTCCTTGTACTTGCCAATTCACTCTATTATTCAACATCCTTTCTGCAGGTTCTTTCACTTCTTCTCCGAAGGCACAGGGTGATAAGTACACTAATTACAAAGTCTTTTAGTGACTGGTCAAAGGCAGCAATTTATTCCAACAGGTGGAAGAAAATAATTGTCTTTCTTCAGGTTTCAGGTACTTTTACTACATAGAAAGAGACACACAACCTGCTCTTCCAGAAATCTGAAGGTTTCTCCCCACATTATTCACTCCCACAGGCAGGAAGTAATCAGAGAGTTGTCACCAGACTGATGACGTGACGATGACGATCCACGACTGGTCGAACAGACCAATCAGCTACTTGTCACTGGCCTAATCTCACTTTGTACACACACCCAGTGCCATGTAGTCCCCTGCTGCTTGCACAAAGCCTCAATGTAAACTCCGCATATGTTTCTGTAAATTGTTGTTAAAAGTGCAATAATTCCTTCCGTATACTTTGGTTTTAAAACAGTCCTTGTTCCATTTTAGTCCAGAAGCAAAAATGCAGAAAATAAAATTATAGGATCTTTACAGAACATGGAAGAATGAAAGATTTATGGTACAGATTCTGGCCATTTGGCCCATCATTTCTGTAGAAGACAAGGTAAAAGTGGTGCAATTATAGAGAAGATAGGTCTCTGCTAACTGCCAATACATATCAGAGAGGATGTCTCCTGAAACTAAGTGGACGCAGTTGTTAAATTAGCTGCTTAGCTAAGCAAAATGAGGCTGACATTCCACTGATCCTCTGTCAGAGTTACTGTGGGTTGATAGAATTCCAGGCAGAACTTGATTTTCAAACAGACAATTGACTTCAGAATTTTTGTGAATATGAAAATCTTGGTCAACTCTCAAGGATAATACTGCGGATAAACTACACTGTCTTCTGAAATAGTACCACAGAATTATTTACTACGCCGGGAAGGTAGAACAAAGGATTTGGTTTAATGTTTTCTCCAAAAGATTGCCTCTCTAATACTTCAGCATTTCCTCAGTAGCATACTGGGATGTCAGTCTGGATTAGAAGCTCGAGTGTTTTGGAATGGGGTTTAAACACATGACCTCACTCAGATGTGAATGTGCTACAGTACCATACAAATACTGAAAATCTCAGGAGCAGCAATAAAAGTCTCATTGTGCACATTCTTTAACAACATCAGAGAGGGAAGAAGTATTCCCTTTCTCTCTCTCTCTCTCTCACTGCCAGATTATAATCAGCTTGTCAAAAATCTCTAGATCTGCAGTGCTGAATATTGTCAAGTGTCCCAATCAATGTGTGCACAAACAACTAAGGTTAAGTGACTGGGAATGATTGGTTTTGAACCTAATTCAGTGTCCAGTCAGAATCAGGTCAGCCAGGGAGTTATAGGAGTGTGAGCATGTGATCTTTGGTTTAGGTACAGTAAAATCAGCCAGCATTGCCACTCCTGAAACTATTTAATGAGGCTACTGGAAGTGAGTCTGTGTGATCAGTGGGTCAGGATGGGGTCCACCTCAAATAGTGTTGGCACTCACTGCCCAGATTGACACATTGTGGGTGATGGTATGGACCCCAAGTATTGGCTGGAAACTGGCAGCTGTAAGAACATAGCCTTAGCAAGAAAACGTAAATGAATTTGTGTTCAAACAAAGCTACATTCCATTGAAGCTGAAAATGTGTTGCTGGAAAAGCACAGCAGGTCAGGCAGCATCCAAGGAGCAGGAGAATCGATGTTTCGGGCATGAACCCTTCTTCAGGATCATTCCTGAAGAAGGGTTCATGCCCGAAACGTCGATTCTCCTGCTCCTTGGATGCTGCCTGACTTGCTGCGCTTTTCCAGCAACACATTTTCAGCTCTGATCTCCAGCATCTGCAGTCCTCACTTTCTGCTAGTACATTCCATTGAAGCCCTCTTAATCTCATTCACTCTGTCATTTCAAATGGAAAGAAATTAGTTTTGTGAAGTACTTTCCCTGCATCAGTGTGCTGCGTTGTACATCCCTGAACTCTTATCCACTCACCAGCTCCCAGGTCCTTTGTGAGTAAAGCAGTGCTGTTTTTGCAAAAAGCAAAATGTGCCGCTTGCGTTAGCAGCTGTTTCCCATAGCAACAAGCAAGTCTTCCTCAGTAACATTTCAGCAATCGCCTGTTTTTCAGGCGTCTACTTCTGTCTTACAATTTATTGCCTTTGTTCACAGGCTGCTGTTGACTGCCTTTAGTTTTGACTTGTTGCTGCTTACTGAGGGTGAAGGTGTTTAAATGTGGGAAGCTCAGGCACTGCAGCCATCTTTGAGAATTCAATATGAAACAAAACACCTGGAATATTATACACTCTGTAACATTTGAAATACATGTGAGATTTGACAGCAATTTTCTCCCGATCGGGATTGATCCTGATCCTGGATTTGGTATTGCCACCCAGACAGCTATGATGTTGCAAAAAATGGAGATTCCCATTCTCACAGGGTTTTATAATCTGGGCTCCTCGAATGGTTCAGTAAATAATGCTTTTGCCTAAAGCTGTGCTGAGTCTTTCAGATCAGGCTTGCTCTAGCTGGACTCAGCTCACTGACTGCAGCCAGGACAGTGGTACTTAGCCAGCAGAATTCACCCCACTACAGTACTGCTGCATGAAGGGCAGGGACTGGTGGGATCACTGTGAGACATCACTCCTCACAGTTATCCAGACAGGACACTGGAGGCAATCTGAAAAACCATAATCCCCGCACTGACTAGAAGAAACAAATGGAACACCTTCAGCGCACCAGAAAGGAAAATGTTAATAGGACAAAAGGAGGACAAAAACATCATTATACTACCAATGAGCAAAGGGCGCATGACCATTATAATGAACAGATGTTTCGAAAGCACAGGCACTGTTGGTCAATACCGGCACCTACCAACAGATGGAGTCTGATCCAACACGCAACTAGCCAATAGAATTACAGATACACTCAATAAATTTAAACAAACAGGACAGATAACCAAAACTGACTGCTTCTGAATGAAACCAGAAGGCTGCAACATCCCTCACTTTTATGGCCTCCCCAAAGTACATAAACCGGACATCCCACTCAGACCTATAATCTGGCTACCAGGTACACCAACGCAGAAACCAGCCAAGGAATTACAGCCAAGACTGAAACACGTCATCAGCAGATCAACCCACGCCGTTCATTCGGCTCAGGAATTCGATGACAGCCTCATGAACATTAAAATTGATGAGGATGAACTTATGGTTTCATTTGATGTCACAGTCCTATTCACCTCCATTGACATACCAATTGCCAAGGAAACAGTTGCCACACTACTAGAGGATCTAGTGACAATGAGTCCTAGCAACATTATCAGCACATGCACCATGCTCAAGCTACTAGACCTATGCCTCAGCACCCATTATGTCTTCAATGACTGAACGGAGGCTGAAGGGTGACCTTATAGAGGTTTACAAAATTATGAGGGGCATGGATAGGATAAATAGACAAAATCTTTTCCCTGGGGTCAGGGAATCCAGAACTAGAGGGCATAGGTTTAGGGTGAGAGGAGAAAGATATAAAAGAGACCTAAGAGTCAACTTTTTCACGCAGAGGGTGGTACGTGTATGGAATGAGCTGCCAGAGGATGTGGTGGAGGCTGGTACAATTGCAACATTTAAGAGGCATTTGGATGGGTATATGAATAGGAAGGGTTTGTAGGGATATGGGCCGGGTGCTGGCAGGTGGGACTAGATTGGTTTGGGATATCTGGTCGGCATGGACGGGTTGAACGAAAGGGTCTATTTCCATGCTGTACATCTCTATGACTCTATGACATGCCAACAAGTCAATGGTACACCGTTGGACTCGCCCATCACAGGACTAATAGCTGAGGCAGCAGGGACCTGGGTTTGATTCCTACCTTGGGCCACTGTCTGTGTGGAGTTTGCACATCCTCCCTGTCTCTGTATGGGTTTCCTCCACGTGCTCCGATTTCCTCCCACAATCTAAAGATGTGCAGGTCAGGTGAATTGGTCTTGCTAAATTGCCCATAAGTCAGGGGTAAATACAGGGTAGAGAAGTGGGTTACTCTTCGGATGGTTAATGTCGACCTGTTGGGCTGAAGGGCCTGTTTCTATACTGTAGGGAATCTAATCTCACCCACCCTCTTCTACCCTCCATGCTAATTCATCAGTCTCTCACCTGACCAATGGCCTATTATAGCCCTAATTACAACTTAGAGCCATCTTCAGTGTCCCTACAGGGCTCAGTGCAATTTCCAAATGTGAGTAAACCCTTTCAGATCAATGCAGGGCAGGATTTACAATTTGATCTCCCCTGCTTAATGCTCCATAGCTCCTATACAGGCTGATTTACAGTGTTTCCTATTATCAATGAACTCTATTATGCTAAAAGTTGCCTTTTCATTGCCCTTCAGCACAAAGAAATGATGTCCACTTATTCATTCACATCATTGCTATCAGAAAATCTGATTACTTCTATAATCATGATACTCAGGAACTGCAATTTTGAATGCAAATCTTCAAAGGACTTTGTTTAATTGAACGTTCCTGCTGAAACTAATGTGCTTTCTTCTTTCTAATGGTCCCTTAATGCTCTCATAATATTGTTTACTCAAATTGAAAATGTTTCAGTGGTTGAGCTTCAATTCTTTGAGATTGAACAATTTTATGACAAGAACACACAGAAGGTTGATGGGATTCGGTGATTCACTCATAGACTAAAAGAACAAATGACGTCAGCTGTATAATTCAATAGTCAATACGCTGCTGATCAGTGCATGCCTCGTGCAATTAGAAATCTCGATTGGGAGCACCGAGATTGACACCAGAGTGAACATCATCAACAGACTTCCCATTTACCTTACCATCGTTTGTGGTCTCTGGTTTGCTCCTTTGCAGCCAGTCCTAATATAATTTTCCTTGTTCGTTCTCTAGATAGGAATAATACTTTCATTCATTATTTTTTTCCTATCCCTAATTGCCCTAAGAAAGTGGAGTTGGGATTTTTCTTTGTACAATTGTGGTCCCATATAGTACTGGCACTGTCATAATGGTGCTGCATAGATGTTCCAGGACATTGACCTAGCAACAACGAAGGAAGGATGATATATTGTATGATCTGGAGGGTAGCTTGCAGTTTGTGGTATGCCCATGACATTTTTGCTTCTTGCTGCAGATGTGGAGAATGTTGGTAGAGTTCTATCAAGAAACAACATTGGAATGTATCTGCAGGGAAATGAAGAATGGGAAGTCTTGCATTTCAAAGCAGTTTACAGACATTGAAGAAAAAATTGGAAGTGTAGCCACTGTTATAACATAGGAAATATGAAAGTTGCTTTCTGCACAGTAAACTTCTACAAACAGTAATGTGTTGCCACCAGATGATCTATTACTTAACCCATGTTAATTGTGAGACAAATAAGTAAGGATTAACAACCTGCTCTTCAAAATTGTGTCATGGAGTTTTTTGCACATCTACCGAAGCAGCTAGGTAGGACTCAGTTTGGCATCTCAGTTGAAAGACAGAATCACTGACAATGTAGCACTTCCTTAGTATTGCACTAGACTGTTAACCTTACCTTTTACAATCAAATAGCTGGAATAAAAGAGGACGTGAACCCAGAACCTTGCAACACAGAGTTGAGAGTGTGACCAACTGAACCATAACTTACATTGCTCAGTCTGTACATTGTACATATTTTCAGTTTTAGTGTGCCAGAGAATGAATGACAGTGTGGTGGTGGAAACGAGGGTGCACTAAATAAACAAATTGTTTTGTTCTGAATGGTTTTGAGTTTAATCAGTGCAGTTTCAGTTGGTCATACAGATAAATGAAGGCTATTCTAAGACATGCTGACGTGATCTGGGAGGTTTAGGGGATGAGCCTTTGCAGGAAGACAGTAAGCCATTGCTTTTCTTTTCTAGCACTTTGCAGTTATGACCAGCCCACCATATCAGGATAATATCAATATAGAGAATTGTCGAAACAGGCCCTTTGGCCCAACAAATTCACACCGACCCTCCAAAGAGTAAACCACCCAAACCCATTCCCTCTACCCTATATTTACCACAATTAATGCACCTAACCTACACATCCCTGTACACTGGGTAATTTAGCATGGCCAATTCACCTAATCTGCACATCTTTAGACTGTGGGAGGAAACCCATGCAGACACAGGAAGAATGTGCAACTCCACACAGACAGTCGCCGGAATTGAACCCAGGTCCCTGGCACTGTGAGGCAGCAGTGCTAGCCACTGTGCCACATATATTTGGTGATCTTTGCTAAAATTAAGAATTGAATTATAAACTAATTTTATATATTTTTTAGAAAGAAATGCATTTCTTACCAATATCCATTAAACAGTTTTAAATAAACATGAAATTACAAAAGCGATAATAAAATGTTTCTTTTATGGAAATATTAATATAATTGTAAGCAATAAAATATTAGCATTTCAACATTGGAGGAAGCAACAGCAACTTATCAATATTACTGTTAAAATAATATTGAAAATAATTAACAGATTGATTATTTGTAATCCTACTCTGGGAATGACTTTCTCTTTATTTATTATAGCTTTTTAAAAATTGATATTTCTTTTAACACTTGATTGAAAGTTATTTATTTAAAAAGGTTATGATACACTCTTTGAGCTGGCTTGGGGTAATAGAAGCTTAATTAGTCTCTTGTGTTAGTATATTCTATCAAAATGCAACTTTTCATCGGAATAGGAAGCAAGCTGATCTCCAAAACTCACTTTACAGGGTTAACAGACTGGAGATGGAGGCACTGGATCCACTAACAAGACTGAGATCCACCTAAGATGCAGAGCACAGGGGACACTGATTTGTTGGCTGGCTGGGAGATGAGAGTGTGTTTAATGCAGCATGAGACCTATAGCACATGTTTAATCCTCACACTGGCTGTGAATGCTCACAGATGCCTGACTCCTTCACCTTCTTCCAGACTTGTGCAGTGGTGATCCCCATTCTATATTACCAAATGTCTGCTCTTCTTTCTTTAATGGAGCACATTGCCTGCAGTACATTACCAAGAGCTCAGGGCAATCATTTTGAGACAGTGGTCAGATTTGATACTGCCAAGGTAAAACATTCCAGTCAGCTCTCATCTTCTAATAATCTACTGCTTTCTCCTCCTTTTTGAAGCCATGTAGTTGCTGGGACATATGGCCTCCTTTTGTGCTGTTCTGACTATGATTTACCAACGCATGCCTGACTGAGATTAATTTTCAATTGTAAGGAATCTTTTGCAAGTTATTTAAATCTAAAGTAGAGAAGGATTCTGGGTAATCCAAGATGGAGGATGGGAAAAGTTTCTGGCTGTAACCGCTGCTCCTTTTTTGAGGTATTTTAGGTGCCGGAGGTGATTTCCACAAATTGCAGGAGCAACAAATACTGTTTTATATGCTGTTGCATTGTTTTGGAACTTTGGGGAAAACAAGTCAAAACAACAGCAGTTTTAAAATGGAGAAGAACAGACAAAGGAAGCACATGGTGAGGACAGTGCAGGAGAGAGAGAGAGAAGGAAACTGACACTGCCTTTGCTGGTTGAATTCATGTATTGCTGGACATCAGAGTGCATCTGGGAAAATTATCAAACAGTGAAATTCACAACTGATCTTGGAGGAACAGTTGGGTGAAGCTCAAAGCACAGAATCAGACAAGTTATTCGTTGTTTTAAGTGTGGCCTACAGAATGTATGCAGTAGTGAGTAGAATGGGTTCTTTATTGATTATATGTTTTTGGAGATTAAACTTAAAATATAAGCCTTAACTATTAATTTAACCTGGGGCAGTGTTTGTAAAGGAATAAGACGGTGTTATTTTCTGGGTCTGTAGATTGTGAAGGAGCAAAAATGGCCTTCAGTAGAGTGATATGTACTTCTTGTCAGATGTGGGAGTTTAAAGAGAATTTAAGGGTTACTGTGGATTATATCTTTTATAAATGCTGTTGGTTATGAATCTTATCAGATTGAATGGATCGGTTGGAGAGATAGAAGCAATGAGGAATTTGCAACAATAACAGTATGTGATGGATGGCAGTTATAGGAAGGGGGGAAAGTCTCAGATACAGTCACATAAATGGGTTAACTCCAGGAAGGGTAAGAGAGGTAGGCAGCTGGTGCAGGAGTCTTTTGTGACTATACCCATTTCAAATAGGTATGTTGTTTTGAAAAATGTAGGGGGTGATGGATTCTCAGGGGAACGTAGCACGAACAGCCAAGTTTCTGGTATTGAGGCTAGGTCTAATGCAACGAGGGGTACATCAGGTTCCAAGAGATCAATTGTGGTTAGGGGATTCTCTAGTCCGAGGTACAGAAGGGCTTTTCTGTGGCCAGCAGAGAAAAAGCAGAATGGTGTGTTGTTTCCCTGGTGCCAGGATCAAAGATGTCTCAGAGACGGTGCAGAATGTTCTCACGGGGGAGAGGGGCCAGCAGGAGGTCATTGTCCATATTAGAGCCAACGACGTAGGAAGTGAAAAGGTTGAGATTTTGAATTGAGATTACAGAGGGTTAGGCAGGAATTTAAAAAGGAGGTCCTTGAGAGTAGTAATATTTGGATTACTCCCCGTGCTATGAGCTAGTGAGTGCAGGAATAGGAGGATACAGCAGATGAATGCATGGCTGAGGAGCTGGTGTATGGGAGAAGGATTCACATTTTTGGATCATTGGAATCTCTTTTGGGGTAGAAGTGACCTATACAAGAAGGATGGATTGCACCTAACTTGGAAGGGGGCTAATATACTGGCAGGGAGATTTGCTAGAACTGCTTGGGAGGATTTAAACTAGTAAGGTTAGGGGGTGGGGGTTGGTGGTGGAACCCAGGGAGATAGTGAGGAAAGAGATCGATCTGAGACGGGTACAGCTGAGAAGTGAGTCAAACAGTCAGGGCAGGCAGGGACAAAGTAGGACTAATAAATTAAACTGCATTTATTTCAATGCAAGGGGCCTAACAGGGAAGGCAGATGAACTCAGAGCATGGTTAGGAACATGGGACTGGGATATCATAGCAATTACAGAAACATGGCTCAGGGATGGGCAGGTCTGGCAGCTTAATGTTCCAAGATACAAATGCTACAGGAAGGACAGAAAGGGAGGCAAGAGAGGAGGGGGAGTGGCATTTTTGATAAAGGATAGCATTACAGCTGTGCTGAGGGAGGATATTCCTGGAAATACAGGGATATTATTTGGGTGGAACTGAGAAATAAGAAAGGGATGATAACCTTATTGGGATTGTATTATAGAGCCCCCAGTAGTCAGAGGGAAATTGAGAAACGAACTTGTAAGGAGATCTCAGCTATCTGTAAGAATAATAGGGTAGTTATGGTAGAGGATTTTAACTTTCCAAACATCGACTGGGACTGCCATAGTGCTAAGGGTTTAGGTGGAAAGGAATTTGTGAAGTGTGTACAAGAAAATTTTCTGATTAAATATGTGGATGTACTTATGAGAGAAGGTGCAAAACTTGACCTACTCTTGGGAAATAAAGCAGGGCAGGTGACTGAGGTGTCAGTGGGGCCAGCGACCATAATTCTATTAGATTTAAAATAGTGGTGGAAAAGGATAGACCAGATCTTAAGGTTGAAGTTCTAAATTGGAGAAAGGCCAATTTTAACGGTGTTAGGCAAGAATTTTTGAAAGCTGATTGGAGGCAGATGTTCGCAGGTAAAGGGATGGCTGGAAAATGGGAAGCCTTCGGAAATGAGATAACAAGAATCCAGAGAAAGTATATTCCTGTTAGGGTGAAAGGAAAGGCTGGGAGGTATAGGGAATGCTGAATGACTAAAGAAATTGAGGGTTTGGTTAAGAAAAAGAAGGAAGCATACGTAAGGCATAAACAGGATAGATCAAGTGAATCCTTAGAAGAGTATAAAGGCAGTAGGAGTATACTTAAGAGGGAATTCAGGAGGGCAAAAGGGGGACATGAGATAGCTTTGACAAATAGAATTAAGGAGAATCCAAAAGGTTTATACAAATACATTAAGGACAAAACGGTAACTAGGGAAATAATAAGGCCCCTCAAAGATCAGCAAGGTGGCCTTTGTGTGGAGCCGCAGAAAATGGGGGAGATACTAAACATGTATTTTGCATCAGTATTTACTGTGGAAAAGGATATGGAAGATATATATACTGTAGGAAAACAGACTGTAGGGACACCTTGCAAGATATCCACATTACAGAGGAGGAAGTGCTGGATTGTTGAAACATGTAAAGGTGGATAAATCCCCAGGACCTGATCAGATGTACCCTAGAACTCTGTGGGAAGCTAGATAAGTGATTGCTGGACCTCTTGCTGAGATATTTGTATCGTCGATAGTCACAGGTGAGGTGCCGGAAGACTGGAAGTTGGCTAACATGGTGGCACTCTTTCAGAAGGATGGTAAGGACAGGCCAGAGAACTATACACCAGTGAGCCTGACGTCGGTGGTGGGCAAATTGTTGGATGGAATCCTGAGGGACAGGAAGTACATGTATTTGGAAAGGCAAGGACTGATTCGGGATAGTCAACATAGCTTTGTGCATGGGAAATCATGTCTCACAAACTTGATTGAGTTTTTTGAAGAAGTAACAAAGAGGATTGATAAGGGCAGAGCAGTAGATGTGACCTATATGGACTTCAGTAAGGTGTTCGACAAGGTTCCCCATGGGGTTAGCAAGGTTAGATCTCACGGAATACAGGGAGAACTAGCCATTTGGATACAGAACTGGCTCAAATGTAGAAGACAGAGGGTGGTGGTGGAGGGTTGTTTTTCAAACTGGAGGCCTGTGACCAGTGGAGTGCCACAAGGATCGGTGCTGGGTCTACTACTTTTTGTTATTTACATAAATGATTTGGATGTGAGTATAAGAGGTACAGTTAGTAAGTTTGCAGATGACACCAAAATTAGAGGTGTAGTGGATAGCTAAGAGGGTTATCTCAGATTACAACAGGATCTGGACCAGATGGGCCAATGGGCTGAGAAGTGGCAGATGGAGTTTAATTCAGATAAATGCAAGGTGCTGCATTTTGGGAAAGCAAATCTTAGCAGGACTTATACATTTAATGGTAAGGTCCTAAGGAGTGTTGCTGAACAAAGAGACCTCGGAGTGCAGGTTCATAGCTCCTTGAAAGTGGAGTTGCAGATAGATAGGATAGTGAAGAAGATGTTTGGTATGCTTTCTTTTATTGGTCTGAGTATTGAGTACAGGAGTTGGGAGGTCATGTTGCAGCTGTACAGGATATTGGTTAGGCCACTGTTGGAATATTGTGTGCAATTCTGGTCTCCTTCCTATCGGAAAGATGATGTGAAACTTGAAATGGTTCAGAAAAGATTTACAAGGATGTTGCCAGGGTTGGAGGATTTGTTCTATAGGGAGAAGTTGAATAGGCTGGGGCTATTTTCCCTGGAGTGTCAGAGGCTGAGGGGCGACCTTATAGAGATTTACAAAATTATGAGGGGCATGGATAGGGTAAATAGACAGAGTCTTTTCCCTGTGGTCAGTGAGTCCAGAACTAGAGGCCATTGGTTTAGGGTGAGAGTGGAAAGATATAAAAGAGACCTAAGGGGCAATGTTTTCACACAGAGGGTGGTACGAGTGTGAAATGAGCTGCCAGAGGAAGTGGTGAAGGCTATTACAACTTTTAAGAGGCATTTGAATGGTTTTATAAATAGGAAAGGTTTGGAGGGATATGGGCTGGGTGCTGGCAGGTGGGACTAGATTGGGTTGGGATATCTGGTCGGCATGGACGGGTTGGACCGAAGGGTCTGTTTCCATGCTGTACATCTCTATGACTATGACTCTAAGAAAATACTAATCCTTTTTGTTTAAATAAATCAGTTTATAGGTACAACACAGTAGACCATTTAGCCACTCTGGCCAAGCCCGTTGTTATACTGGAACACTGCTGATACATGAAACAAACCATTCCCCTTTCAGATTCTGCATGCCTTCCTCCATTTGTTTCCAGGAAATTGTCTGTTACCATCCTACTTTGTAGTTATATGCTAGTCAAGGGAGTTCACCCACCCTCCCACCCACAGTGATCAGATGAGACTCAAGTTTCTTTGTTCGCCAGTCTATTTGAGCATACACAAGCACGTATTTGAAGATAATATCCACTGAATGATGACACATTACAGTACGTCTAGATTAATCGTGCTTATCCAATCACATGACACAATCACATGGTCATGGTTGTTGGAGGTCAGTCATCTCAGCTGCAGGACATCTCTGCAGGAACTCCTCAGGGCAGTGTCCTAGGCCCAACCATCTTCAGCTGCTTCATCAATGACCTTCTCTCCAATTTAAGGTCAAAAGTGTGGATGTTTACCAATGATTTTGCAATGTTCAACACCATTTGCGACTGCACAGATACTGACGCAGTCCATGTCCAAATGCAACAAGATCTAGGCTTGACAAGAAGAGCTCATGCCCGAAACGTCGATTCTCCTGTTCCTTGGATGCTGCCTGACCTGCTGCGCTTTTCCAGCAACACATTTTCAGCTCTGATCTCCAGCATCTGCAGTCCTCACTTTCTCCTTTGGGCTGACAGGTGGCAAGTAACATTCATGATGCACAAATGCAAAGCTATGACCATCACCAATCTAATCACTACCCCTTGACATTAAATGCTGTTACCATCACTGAATCCCCTAGTGATAACATCCTTGGGGTTATCATTGACCAGAAACTCATCTGGACTCACCACATCAATGCAGTGGCTACAAGAACAGGTCAGAGGCTGGGAATACTGCAGTGAGTAACCCACCTCCTGACTCCCCAAAGCCTGTCCACCATCTACAAGGCACAAGTCAGGGGTGTGATGCAAAACTCCCCACTTGCCTGGATGGGGGCTGCTCCAACAACACTCAAGAAGCTTGACGCCATCCAGGACAAAGCAGCCGCTTGATTGGCACCACATCTACAAGAACCATTCCCTCCACCACCGACACTCATCAGCAGCAGTGTGTACTGACTACAAGATGCACTGCAGAAATTCACCAAAGATCCTCAGACAGCACCTTCCAAATTCATGACCATTTCCATCCAGAAGGACAAGGACAGCAGACACAGGGGAACACCACCACCTTGGGGTTCCCCTCCAAGATTCTCACCATCCTGATTTGAAAACATACCATCGTTCCTTCACTGTCGCTAGGTCAATATCCTGAAATGCCTTCCCTAATGGCATTGTGGGTTAATGGCATTGCAGCAGTTCAAGAAGGGAGCTCACCCCACCTTCTCAAGGGCAATTAGGGCCAGGCAATAAATGCTGTTTATCCAGCAAAGCCCACATCCCACAAATGAGTTAAAAAAAAGTCATGATGCCTGTTATCCCATTTCTTAATTCCAGAGACAGGGTGTTAGGATACAAACAATCTAGTTTGTATCCACTATTCATGAATTCCTCATAGGGCACGTAACTACATTCTTGTGGTGCAGAGACCATGCTGGTTACAGCTGTTTCTAACAGCCATGTTGTGTCTTCAACCCCTGTTATCCCTTATTGGAAAAACAATTTCAAACTTTAAGTGGAGCCGATAATTGATCGCTGCTGTTGTGTGTGTGAGGCTGTGGACAGTGCTGCTGAAGATTGTCATGAGGGGTGAGCCTCCCTATCAGCAATTGGCACTGATAAAAATAACAGGGAAACAAGGTTTCCTCTCACATTTCCTTGAAGCTGATTGGAAAATTATCAGCATTATCACCAGCAAACTATCCAACTCTGGTGGGAGAGTCATGACTAGATGACAGCTGCACATTGAGTTGTGCAGAATCACAGAACTGTTACAACACAGAAGGAGGCCTATTGTGCCCACACCAGTTCTGTTGTCTAGTGCTAATCTCGTGCCTCTTCTCCATGTACCGCATTGTATTTCTATCCAAATAACCATCCAGTGTTCTTCTTGAACGTCAATCGAGCCTGCTGCCACTACATTCCCAGGCAGTGCATTTTATACCCTAAAGATTCTGCTGTGAGAAAGGTTTTTCTCATATCTCCTTTGTTTTGTTTGCACATTAATTTGAATCTCTGCCGCCTTGTTCTTTTTTTCTTTTACGAGCAGGAACATGAGGCTGATCAGGAGCCAGATTCCTGACTGAACTGTTTCCCCAGCATCTGCCACTTTCCTTGTTGAGAAGGCAGTTTAAAATGCGCAAAACCGCATCAGAGTGCTACAAATAATTTCACAAAGCACAAGGCCAAAGATCAAAGCCAGGGCCAAGGTCAGTACCATAGCTCCTTGGAAGATGAAAGGCCATCCATGCTAAGTCCTCAGGCATCAGACTGCATGGCCAAATGTCTGGATTGTTGCTCAGAAAACTTGTTTGCTGAATTCTGCCATGGTTCTGCCAAAATTTAATTAAAATGAAACTGTAGTTATCTAACAATCTGCAAGAACACAAATAAAAGAAGGTGTAACATCATGAAATCTCAGCTTCAAACATGGTTTGGTGTTTACACATCAAATAGACTGATGTTAGCAGAACCCAGCAAGTGGCAGGAATCTCAGCGGAATATTAGACTCTGAATTTTGCTGTACTATGTTTAATTGTTGGCCTGGGTCAGAAAATCTGCAGTAACTTTGAACTTAAGAAATTGAAGCCATTATCACGAATCAACAGAAGTACAGCCACTTGCTACAAGGGATACTGACAGAAATATTTGCCAAATCATTAGTTTGATTCATCAGTGACTCAGAACAACTGTTTAATCAAATCATGCTCAGAGCTCTGCAAATAGTCATTTGTGAAATTACAAAGTCGAACAGCCCTTTCCAGTTAGGTCAGTGAGAAGCTCAAACCTAGGCACCAGTCTGGGCAAGAACCTTAACATCAGAACTCTGCTGAGAGCACATCACTGAGAATCTAAGGCTATATGAACCCAAGGCTCATCTTACATAGCAGTTTCATTGTTACTCTAAGAGGGAAAAGAATCACCAGAAAAGTTTGCTGTCCATCTCTTGGCTCCCAAAACCTGATGTTGTTCACTCACCTGGCCTTGAATTATTACCCAATATTCTTTTAATATTTTTTCCACACTGGCTCCCTGAGAGCTTATTTCACTTGTCCCTACCCACTGTAGAAATTGTTTAGTTGAGACTGTGATTCTCCTCAATTGCCATGTTTGGACCCATAATCCTGGTCATAGCGTTTGTGGTAATCTCCATTACATTTTCAGATTTAGTTATTGATTCCTCTAAGCACCTTAATCCTGGAAATAATGTCTTTACCCCGTGCATTTGCTTGTCCTGTTTAAAAAGCCCCATATGCTTCATCCTCTGACATCTTAAACTAAACAGTAATTCTGAATATGATTGCTCTTTTTCACAGTGGCTCCATGGTCTGGGACACTGAGGTGCCCAAGATTGTACCTGGAACTTCAGGTGTGGATGTTTCACTATCTTCTACAGTCACATTAGTCAGGAGCTACTCTGACTTTATTATTACGATAACTTTGACCTAAGAACGGCATAAACATTGTGTTTGCATATAAATGGGTTTTCTGCCTGAACTCCAGTGAAATTGTGGCAGTGAAGCAGGAGACACTCCAAGACTCTTCCCTGGACATTGTTGGCTGTGAGGAATTGTGCACTGTTCCTCTGTCTATACATCTGAATAAATAGTTAGCTTCCTTTACCTTTCCCTGATGCTCATTGCTACTATATTGGTACCAATGATCTATCAACCAATGCCCCGCTACTGTTTGGTTTTTCTATTGCTCAGAGACGGTGAGTTTGAAATATTCACATTTTTGCCCTTCCCAGAATTCCTTAACTTCCCACTTCAATCCCGTCAATTGAAGTTGGTGTCACGTACAAGTTTCGACAGTTTTGATCTTTCCATGTTAGTTTTAAAAAATTTCAAACAGGAATGCTCTTCAGTACAGATCCCAATAGCAATCCATTTATCATCCCAAAGATGAAGCCGTCCATAGCCACCGTTTGTCTGCCCTGTCTTATCCAACTTTCAATTCCTCTTACATTACAGTATCAAAAACTTGGCTGGGATCTAAATGTTCTATTATTATTCCCTGGGATATGGACTTTGTTGTCAAGACCGGTATTTATTGGCCATTGCTAGTCATGTATTGCAAGGAGAATAACATAAAGGTAGGGATCTGAAACAAACACAAACAGGAATTGCTGGAGAAACTCAGCAGGTCTGGCAGCATCTGTGGGGAAACAACTCTTCTTCAAAATTGATAGCATCTGGGAAAAGGTGGTATTCCATCACCAAGCCATCATCTCCCAGACCATCCACAACCTCATCAGCTCAGGGGACCTCCCACCCATAAATTCCAACCACAAGGTTTGGGAATCCTGCACTGCCTGATTCTACCTCCTTCTCAAGATCCACAAGCCTGACCATCCCAGCCTGCTCCTACCCCACCGAACTCATCTCCCCCTACCTCGATCCTGTCCTATCACCCCAGTCTGGGTACTCCCCACATACATTTGGTACACACCCTCCACCTCCTCCAAGACTTTCGCTTCCCTGGTCTCCAATACTTCATCTTCACCATGGACATCCAATCCCTCTACATCTCCATCCACCATGACCAGGGCCTCCAAGCCCTCCACTTCTTCCTCTCCTGACGTCCCCATCAGTACCCTTCCACTGACACTTTCATTCGTTTGGTTGAATTGGTCCTCACCCTCAACAATTTCTCCTTTAAATCCTCCCACTTCCTCCAGATGAAAAGTGTAGCCATAGGCACATGCAAGGGCCCCAGCTATGCCTGTCTCTTTGTCGGTTACGTGGAACAGTCCATCTTCCAGAGTTACACTGGCACCATTCCCCAACTTTTCCTCCACTATATTGATGACTACATCGGTGTCAGCTTGTGCTCCCATGAGGAGATTGAACAGTTCATCATCTTCACCAACGCATTCCACCCCGACCATAACTTCACCTGAAACCAAAAAAGAAAATGCTGGAAAATCTCAGCAGATCTTTACAGATGCCTGCTGAGATTTTCCAGTATTTTCTCTTTTGGTTTCAGATTCCAGCATCCGCATTAATTTGCTTTTATCCATAAATTCACCTGGACCATCTCAGATACCTCCCTCCCCTTCCTGGACTTCTCCATCTCCATCAACGGTGGCCAACTCAACAATCTTCTACAAACCCACCGACTCCCACAAATCACCTGGATTACATCCTCCCACCCTGCCTCCTATAAAAATGCTATCCCTTATTCCCAATTCCAGCACATCTCATCCACTTCCCACACATCCGCCCTTGAACCCCACCACTCCAACTGCAACAAGGACAGAATTCCCCCAGTCCTCACCTTCCATCCCACCAACCTTCAGATACTGTGCATTATCCTCAGCTATTTCCACAAACGGACCCCAACACCAGAGATATATTTCCCTCCCCTCCCCTATCCACCCTCCGCAATTACCTCATCAGGTCCACGTCCCTCCAACCAGCAACCCTCCCCTCCTGGCACCTCCCCCTGGCACTGCAGGAATTACAAAACTTGTGTCTACACCTCCCCCCCTCACCTCCGATCAAAGGCCCCAAAGGAGCCTTCCACATCCATCAAAGTTTTACCTGCACTTCCATACATGTCATTTAATGTATCCGTTGCTCCCAGTGCGGTCTCCTCTACATTGGGGAGACAGGACGCCTACTCATAGAGTGTTTCAGAGAACATCTCTGGGACACCAGCACCAACCAACCCCACCCACCCCATGGCCGAACACTTCAACTACCCCTCCAACTCTGCCAAGGTCCTGAGACTCCTCCATCACCACTCCCTAACCACCCGACACCTGGAGGAAGAACGCCTTATCTTCCACCTCGAGACCCTTCAACCCCAGGTCATCAATGTGGATTTCACCAGTTTCCTCATTTCCCCTCCCCCCACCTTACCCCAGTTCCAACCTTCCAGCTTAGCACCATACACATGACCCGTCCCATCTGTCCATCTTCCTTCCCACCCATCTGCTCCACCCTCCTCTCTGACCTATCACCATCACCCTCCATCTCCATCCACCTATCAGCTATCTCAGCTACCTTCATCTGAGCCCCACCCCTCCTCCCATTTATGTCTCCAACCTAAGGGTCCCAGCCTTATTCCTGATGAAGGGCTTTTGTCCAAAATGTTGATTCTCCTGCTCCTTGGATGCTGCCTGACCAGCACCACAGTCTTGACTCTAATCTCTAGCATCTGCAGTCCTTACTTTCACAAAGATGATATTATGTTGATGATGGCAGGGAGAGGGAGTGGAGGTGAGCAGAGAGATGAAGAGGGAGCCCAGAGAGAGAGTGAGCAGAGGTGACAGAGAGAGGCATTGTTGATAGTAAAGCAGGGAAGAAAAGTTGAAAATGGGTTGGCTGTATTGAAAGAAACTCAATTCATGACAAGGCCTGGGGTGTGGGGCTGGGTAACAGACATGGAGGGAAGTGTTCATGCTGTGAAATTGTTAAACTTGTGTTGAATCCTGAAAGCTATAAGATCCCCATGCAGAAGGTGAGGCGGTATTCCTCCAATGCATTGAGCCTCACTGGAACACTGCAGCCAGCCTGAGACAGAAATGCTGGCCACAATGGCGTGTCAAAGTGGCAGGCAGCTGGAGGGTAAGAAAAACACCAGGGAATTATGTGGGAATCTATTCTAAAAGACATCAAAACAGGCAACTTGAGAAGCATTAACATGATTAGACAAAACCAGTGCAGGTTAATGAAAAGGAAATCGTGCGTAATTAGTCTCCTGGAGTTTTTTTGAGGGGTGTAACTAGTACATTCGATAAGGGGGAATCAGTGGATGTGGTGGATTCACAACGTATAAATGACTTGGATAAGGGAACCAAATGTAATATTTCCAACTTTCCTGATGACAGAAAATATGTGGGATTGTGAGTTGTGAGGAAGATGCAAGGAGGCTTCAAGGTGGTTTAGGTAAGTTTAGTTTGTGGGCAAGAATGCGGCAGATGCAGTATAACATGGTTAAATGAGAAGTTGTGCACTTCAGTGTGAAAAACACAAGGGCAGAGTATTATTAAAATGATTATATGTTGGAAAGTGTGAATGTACAAAGGGATCTAGATGTCCTTGTGCACCATTGACAATAAGTAGACAGGAAGATGCAGAAAGCAACCTCGGTAATTCTGCACCTAGAGTAGTGTGGGTGATTTTGGTCTCCTTACCTAAGAAAGGATACACTTGCCAAGGAGGAAGTATGGAGGAGGTTCACTAGACAGACATCAGGAATGGTAGAACTATTCTATGAGGAGAGATTGGTTCAACTGGGTCTGAATTCTTTAGAGTTCAGAAGGATGAAAGTATAAAATTCCAACAGGTATGGATAGACTAAATGTAGGGAGGATGGTTCCCCTGGATGATTGGGAGACACAGTCTGAAGGTAGAGGATAGGCCACTTAAGACTGAAATGAGGGATCATTTCTTCAGTCAAATGGTAATGAACCACAAAAAGCAATGGAAGCCATGTCACTGAATACACATAAGGAACAGGCAGTTTTTCTTGAGATATTAAAGGCACAAGGGCTATGGGGCGAAAGCAGGAGTATGGTGTTGAGATATAAGACCAGCTATGATCATTTTGAATGGTGGAATAGGTTCAAAGGGCTGAATGGCCTACTTCCACTTCCAGTCTCTGTGATTGTTTGTTTGAGAAAAGGTTGGACATTCTGTGCCTCGATGTGTTGGAGGTTGGAGCAAGGGGAGATGATCTTATTGATACATGTAAGATCCTGAAGGAATTGACAGGGCAGATGCTGGAAAATGTGCTTCCCCCCAATGGGGATACGAGAGCCAGAGAACTCAGGTTAAAAATAAAGCATCTCCAATTTATGATACAGATGAGGAGGATAATTTCCCCTTCCCCAGCAAATAGTAGAGGCTGAGTAATTTAATACTTTTCAGGCAGAGAAAGATAAATTGTGACCCAGACAGACATCAGAGGTTCTGAAGGGTCGGCAGCAATCAGATCAGCCATGACCTTATCCAATGGTGGAGCATTCAAGGGTCCAAATGGTCCCCTCTACTCCAAATCTGTACATTCACTGCCCCTAGCTCAAAGTCAAAGAGCTCTCTCCCAAACAGCACTGTTGTACCTATTGTACCCAGACTGCAGTGGTTCCAGGAGGCAGCTCACCACCACCTTCTCCAGGGCACTAATGAATCAGCAAGTCTTCGCCAAAACTGCCCTCATCATGTGAATGAATAACTGCAATTGATAAGTAAAATGAAAATAGTCTAATTACTTACTGTTTATCTTTCAGAAATATTCACCAGAGAGGAAGGAATAAATTCACTGTCCAATTATTTTGATGAAATTGCATGCTGTACAATTGTAGTATCAATGAATATTTAAAGAAGCAAGGAGGTGTACATCCTAAATTAAGCATGTAGTCGTGCTTTCAGGTCAATGCTTGAACCTGTGTTGTTTTATCACCTACACAAATGACCTGGCCACAAACCAAATGTAAACGTCTGAGCTTCACACCTAGTTCCCAAATAGGCAGCACAGCAGGAACAAAGGATGCTGTTTAAAGTAATTCAGAATGTTTCAGATCTGTAAATGAATTGATCAGATAAATGCATGACAAATTTAGAACAAACAGGCACCAGCTATTAGATGAAATATAGTGAAATATGTGATGAATAATGGAATAGTAGTCTTTAAATGGAAATGACTGTGAACACAGCATTTTCAAGTTTTGGATGATATGTAGAAGCAATTAAATAATGGTGTGAATTTAGGTTCTTAGTCCCCAGCAAACAAGTCAGGACAAACTTTTTTACCAATCGTTGCTGATGAACTAACTGCAATAATAAGCAGTAGTTGAGTCAGATAGTATAGGTGTATTCGAGGGAAATTTAACAAATAGAAGGGAAAATGGAATAGAAGAATATATTGGTAGGATTGGATGAAGATAAATGAGAGGAGGTTTATGTGGAGCATGAACACCAGCATCAATCGTTTTGGCTGAACAGCCTTGTTTCTTTCTATGCTATAGATTGTAATACACCAATTTCAGTGTACCATAACCCCTCTTCCACAATGACCTGTAAAACATAAGCACATTAAATGCCAGGCAACAGTTTCTTGGGTCATCCCTAATCCTTTTGTTCCTTCCTTAAGTCTTTTTGAGCAAAGACTTGGTGAGGATGAACATACACAGATTTATACAAGAGACAGAGAGCAAACATCAAGATGAGTCCAAGATATTCAAGGGTAACGCCATTATTTTATCAATGTGGACACATTCATATTTTAAGAGTTTGGGTTAAAATCTTGAATCTTGCTTTCTGTTCCTTCCCTTCCCTCACTGCTGGAGCACCAACAGTGTGGAAATGAAACCTCATTCCTTCAAAATCAATTTCAAGAGGTGTTATTTTAATATTTCAAAGCAAAAATATTGTAGGTGACAATTTTTAGTGAAACTATGTTTTGTATGAATTCTACTGATTCTAACAACAGTTTTCACTGGATCTCTCAGCTTTAAATCTAATGATGGGCAATTGAATGTTGTAATTCTTTTAAGATTTGAACTTTGTATTTTTTCTCTTTTAGTTTCCTTTTTGTGCTGAATGGGCCAACCTTTGCTGGGGTTCTGACCAGCTACTATCCTTCAGTATGTTGGGACTGTTACAACCCAGGCTAGAGAGGCCCACTTGTGCAAGTTATATATATATATATATATATATATATAGGTGTTTGGATTTGGAACTAGTGACATGTGAATTGGTTTGTGTGTGAGAGTGAGTTTAATGACTAACTTCTTGATATTTCTGGAGCCATAATTTGTTTTAAACCAGGAGGAGCACACAAGTTCTTGGAGTGATAATGGGATTTCATTTGTATTATGAGGATTTTATGATTGGACTCAGTAAACAGTGAAAAATACTGGCCTGTTTTCAGTTCAGAAGAATTTTTTTTTACTTGAGGGTTAAAAATGATAACTTAGAAAGCTTCTGGTTTTATTTCATATAATTGTTGGTTGAAGTTAAATGTCAGAGCACAGTTTGTCCCAGCAAAGGGTGTTCGTTCAGAACAGTTAGGAAATAGATTACAAGTTGAAGGGTTTTCAGACTAAAATTATTTGATTAGAACTCTGAAGAGGTTATTTGAAGCTGAGAAAATCTAATCTCAATTGTGTGAATAATGAAAGAAGAGGCTATTAAATTCTCAAGACTGGGAATTGAAAGAAACAGTTAAGTGAAACCTCTAATGTGATAGAGAAAGGAATTCTGTCTAGTGTTTGAGTACTGTAAAATTAATAATGTTGGGATAGATGGGATTATATTTTACCATATATTTTTAAATTGTTAAACTTGTACTATAGGTAAATAATTTGGTTTATTTTGCTTGATATTCACTTCTGTTTTATTGTTAAAACCAAATCTGAAACATTGTGTGTTTATGTTTCAGTGGAAGACCATCTCATTAAATAAAAAAGAACAAACTGTGATCTATCAAACCAGATTTCAGTTTGAAATCTGACTTGTCCTGTAAAGTCATCAACTTGTATTGTAATATTGGTTACAATATAAATGTAAATGTTTTATCCAGTAACCAATAATCAATTAATGCAGTATCGATATTAGATGTGGCATAAAAAGATCCATCAAACAGGTTTCTTTAATGAACAACGAGATTAGTGATTTATTGTGAAAAACAGGACTTCTTTGGCAAAGATATAAAGCTTTTAAACACACATCTGGAAGTGTTACGGTATAAATATTTACCATTCTAAACAACACTTTCTCCTTCAACATACACACCAATTAAAACCAAAAATAATTCTCTGGAGGGATTACCTTCACAAAAACAGCATAATGATCAACAATTGTTAGTTCATGAAGAAAACACGATAATGATACGAAATGTTCAAGGTGGCTTTTGGTTGGAATCTTTGATGGATGGGTCACTAAATGCAAGCAGTTGTCACAGGGATTTTTAAAGGCAGTTCACTCAAAACATCCAGACTGACTCTTTTAGCAGCTTTTCAGGGCAACAGCTGGATCCATCTTTCATAAATCACATTGGATCCACCAAAAGAGTTTTCTCAGCAAGTAATCTTTTCTCTCTTGTCAGGTTGTACACAGCTGAACTCCGAATTAAATCTGAAACAAGGCCATAACCCCAGGCATGAGATTTTCAGTTAATAAGTCTAAGGAATTAGCTTAAACGCTGTGATGTCCAAGAAGTATCATTAAAAACATTGCCCAGTTTCCTGTCCAAAAAAGAAAAAACAACCTGGAAAAATGTTAAGCATCCTCATAACATCACCATAATCTTTTCAGTTAAAGACTGTGCCACTGTCAAGGTCTGGTTCGGAGGAAGGAACTTCTTTAGTGGCCAGTCTCTGACCTGAGTGAGTGCCCCCTCCAATCCACGATACCAACTACACCTGCTGTTGATGTTACCATTGGAGAGTTTACCCTTCTGACTCTAGAATCCTGGCTGCCCTGCCCCTGCAGAGTCAGATCATTTACCATGTTTTGCAACAAATGGCCATTCAGCCTCTTGAGCCCTGCTCTGCCATTCTAGATAATGGCTGGTCACCTGAATCAGTGCCATATTATTGTGCTGGCCGTATGTCCTTTGATGTTGTTAGTAGCTAGATATCTATCAATCTCTGTCTTGAACTGACTTAATGACTGAACTTTCACAACCCCTAGGATAGAAAATTTCACAACCCCTGGGATAGAAAATTCCAAATGTCCACTGCCCGCTAAATGAAGAAGTTGTCACAACATGAAGGAACACTCTTCCCCTCTTTACAGAGCCGACGATGACCATCATTATCAATGGTGCAACAGATACTGCAGAGTTTCTGGCCTTCTGATTGGACTGAGTTGCTGGTTCTATGGTCAGACGCAGCTTTCCAAACCTCTGATTGGTCCAAACCGCTTCTGTGAGGCATGCCAACTTCCTCAATTGGACAGTGGTCCCAGTCTTTTAAGTGGCCTCAAATTCTAGCTTCTATTCAAGAGGGAATGGGGTCTGTGTTAAATTCTGGAGCTAGGACTTCATCAGACTTCATTTCACCCTGTTCCTTTTGCAGCTTTAATGCAGGTGATACACCCGTACAGAGACTTTCAGAAAATAATTTGATTATGTAAAAGTGACGGTGGTATGAGCGTGCAGACCCGATTGCACGTTCTACTTGGGGGAATGTCACCTTAACTAAACTTTGGCATTTGTTTACAGAACTATATTTACCTTGTGAACAGATTAATGTGGCCATAAGGAATCTTTGTAAGTTACAAAAATCAAATTGAAATTAGTTAAAAATCACACAACACCAGGTTATAGACCAATAGGTTTATTGGGAAGCACTAGCTTTCAGAGCGCTGCTCCTTCATCAGGTGGCTGTGATGATCTGATCAACCACCTGATGAAGGAGAGCAGCGCTCTGAAAGCTAGTGCTTCCAAATAAACCTGTTGGACTATAACCTGGTGTTGGGTGATTTTTGATTTTCAAGATTTAAAAATCAACTAGGCAAAAGTAAGGATCATTCCTGATGAAGGGCTTTTGCCCGAAACGTGATTCTCCTGCTCCTCGGATGCTGCCTGACCTGCTGCGCTTTTCCACCACTGCACTCTTGACTCTAATCTCCAGCATCTGCAGTCCTCACTTTTGCCTGGTTGGTTTATAACTTTGTCCCCCCCAGTTCAACACCGACATCTCTAAATAAATTGAAATTAGGCATTAATATAACATTACTTTTACATGTTTAACTGGGCTTTTATCTTTTTTTTCTGTAAAACTAACATTCATTCATTCAGAAAGTTAATTTATTTTTAAATTTTCTTCCATGAGTGACTTCACATTTGATCTGATAGTGATTCATACATGGGTCTAAGTCCACATGCAGGGTCTTTCAGTATTCCCTTTGTCTTGTTGTGAACTTAAGCAATGAGTCAAGCTATTTATCCACAAAACCTGTCACAACGGAATTCCCAGAGATAGGAACATTGGGGAATACTTGGGGCTCTAGTGGTAATGTCCTTACCTCTGAGTCAAGTGGCCTGGTTTCAAGTCCTACCTGCACTGTCTAACAGATCTCTTATTAGAAAATATCCAGGAGACAATTTTCTACAGGGGTTTCCCTCCTGAAAATCTAAGAACCCCTCAATACAATTTCAGCCACACATGCAGTACACACACTGCCCAGTCTGCCAGGCTTTGAGCAGTCCTCACTGAAGTTTATTTTGGTGAATATGGGGGAACAAGAGTCTGCCTCCTGGGTCCTTTACAGGGTTCAGCACAGTGGCTCTGTCTTGATTTGTTCAACAGAACATCTCTGAGCCGCACTGGTAACCAAGAAATGAAGGAACCTTCCACTTTCACTCTAGTCAGGTAAATAAACACTCAACACAAGATCCTTCCTGCTTAGGGCCTTTGTTGAAATTTCTGATCACCTTTGCTGTCTGAAGTTGCTTTTCATGCACTTTGTATTGTTAATGATAATGTAAAGTTATTAGAACTCGGTGTATTTATCCAGAAAGTTTCCAGCTGCCCCACTCAGGCCCCTCTGTGTCATCCATTCTTCAGAATACTCTAGTTTCTGCTGCTTCGCTGTACAACTGAATTTCCAAAAAGTCCAGGTATCCTGGCCACACCAACATTACTGCCCATTTTTACCGCAGGGATCACAGGACAGTGGTCAGGAGCTTGATCTCATCCTGATTACCCTCTGTCCGATGAGGCAGTGCTGTGCAAGTTGGATTCCAACCTTCCTTACAGAACTGATTACAATGTCTGCTAAATACATGCCTCAACCTTCTGCTCCTCCTCCAGGTGCTACTGCCATCGTATACGCCGGCCTGATTCCTGACCTGGTTATGAAGCTGCGCACAGAGCTGGACGAGATTCAGGAGCTGATATTGAAGACGCTACACTTCTGTTTGCTTGTGGACACTAAGCATGCCCTGCACGCTGAGGGCATATCAGTGCTGAAGACCAAGCTCAAACACAGCTCTGCTCTCATCAGGAGTCTGGCTGCACAAGCTCTCATAGACATCAGGTAACAGCCAAGCATTCTGCATAGATGTATTAGCATATAAATGGACATCAGTCAAAACTCAGCTATATACAATGTTGCACTGGTCCTAATTTTAACCTAACCTGCCTGGTGGAAATTATAGGATCAGACAGTGTGTACATTATTACCTCATCTAACAAGTCACTACTGAAGTCATTAGCAAGTAACCTGTTTGTTGGAGGGGAGGGAGGGGAGAGAAGGTGGTGATATGAATTGAAGGTCACCAGCTGCCAAAAAAATCAGGATAGGTTAACATTACTGCCATAGAAGGTAACCATTTGGAAAGAGACCAATTGGTTCATCCTATCTGTGTCTGCTTTCATAAGAAACTCATTCAGTGCCATGGTTTGTCTTTTCCCAACTTTCCATGGCCTCTCTATATATATACACACACACACATGGGCAGTAACTTGGATATGTTGTGTTCCTTGTTGAAAACTTCAACACCAACCTGAAGCTCCAAGAAATATCTTCCACCTGTCTCACTTGAATAACCAGTTTCCTCAGAATTAAATTGGTGCTGTTTAACTGGAAAATAAATAAGGTTTAAAATGAATTCAATATAGTGCTGGAAGTACTAACAAATTTCAATAGATCAAATTAATTCTCGCACCAAGGCTGTTAAATCCCAGACCGGGGTGAGTTATCGTCTACTTTATAGTTGGAATAAAAAGCATGGAACAACTCACCCATCAGCGAGGAATCTTCCTTTCTCCCAGATGTAATTGCTCAAATTGAATTTGTGTTTTCTCTCTAAATCTCCAAAGCCTATTGCAACTCTTGCTCCATTTTAGAATAAGTCAAAGTTTAGACAAGTTCTGTTTGAACAAAAATCCAAGTGAATTTTGCTTTAAGGTTTCAGTGGGGTGGGATTTTGTGATATATTCCTCTGACTGAGATCACTCTCTTCTTCAAACTGCTTCCCTCTCCATTTCCCATGATTTAATGTGATCTGTGAAATGAAAGTCTTTGATTAAGCATTTGGTCAGCCCTACTAATATCTGTCTTGGCTGGTATCGAACATAGAACATTGCAGTGCAGCACAGGCCCCTTCAGCCCTTGATGTACCAACCTGTGTAACCAGTCTGAAGCGCATCAATCCTACACTATTCAATTCTCATCCATATGCCTATCCAATGACCACTAAAATGCCCTTAAAGTTGGTGAGTCTACTACTGTTTCAGGCCAAGCATTCTACACCCCTACTACTCTCTGAGTAAAGAAACTACATCTGACATCTGTCCTA
Source organism: Hemiscyllium ocellatum (assembly GCF_020745735.1). NCBI lineage: Eukaryota > Metazoa > Chordata > Chondrichthyes > Orectolobiformes > Hemiscylliidae > Hemiscyllium > Hemiscyllium ocellatum. Next base: position 52,017,931 of record NC_083424.1, read on the forward strand.
TATCTATCACCCCTCAATTTAAAGCTATGTCCCCTTGTTGTAGCCATCACTATCCAAGGAAAAAGACTCTCACTATCCACCCCATCTAACCTTCTGATTATATTTTATGTCTCAATTAAGTCACCTCTCAACCCTCTGTCTAACAAAAACCTTCAGCCTTTCTTCATCTGACCTTCTGTCTATTATTTTTAATTACACTCTGCAAGGTATCCTTTAAGGGAGCTATGTAAGGCTTAGAGTTTATTCTGATTGTTCTTGCTGAGTCTTTTATCAAGGGCTCTTACCTCAAATGCTGCCTTACTGGAGGGCTTATTTCTGAGCAATTTGCCGCATGCCAAACATTCAGTGATGAAGCTGAGTTGTATGCACAGATTACTAAAGCCAGATACTGGTGTTAATGTGGCAGTTTTGACAGGAAGTCACAGAATGCCCACCTGAAACCATTAAACTATCACCTACTAACACAACAGGGCACCTTCAGAACAGAAGGTGTAAAAACAAGGGAACAAATATATTCATCGAACTATCATGGAGGTAAGCACGAAATTAGACAGACCTATGCTGAAAGGTTTAATATCCTTCAATGTACTACTCTTAATACGTTCAAGATTATTCCTTACTATATTAAAATGATGCAGAAATGAACACTAGCTGAACACATTAACCTGTGTGTTACCAGAGATAATTAATCCCTCAGTATTAGTGTGTTTTGTATTAAATTAATTATGACTGAATTATCTTAATCTTGACGGATTTAGAATATTAAGTGGAATATGTTATGCAGAAATGAGTTAGAAATTCTATTAGTTATGAAGATTTTTTCACTTTTAGGGACAGAGCAGGACTAGAAGCCTTAAATATAAGACAGTAATGATCATCCCAGTAGAGAATTCTGGAGAAGGTGAACCAGAGAGTGGTTAAAATGTGGAAGTTGGATCAAATGCGGTCATTGAGGCACATTGAAGAGATGTATTAAGGAGAAACTAGATACTGTAAATCGGAGGATATGCAGCTGAAGTAGAAAGGAAAAGTATTGTGTGGAGCATAAAAACCTTGCATACATAAAACTTAAAGCTGTGGTAGTCCTACTAGACCATGGGGCTGTTCTCCCATTAGACAATGATAATTGGTGGTGGTTTTAACCTGAAGGTCTCCACACTGATTGGGGCTGTTAATCTGGTCCAATCAGGGAACCCTGGCTGACAAACGTAAACAGGAGTGTCAGAGGTTCTGGCAGTCTGAGAGCTGGCTCTGAAGAGGCAGTACGATGTGGCCAGGGTGCAGTTTCCAGGTAAAGTGAAGGCTTTGATAGTGCTTAGTGAAGGGTAAGAGGTGGTTGGCCCCTCTCAGTGAATAAGTCAGACCTGTAACCACCTCCGCACCTCCACCCCCACTCTCCACTAAAGCATCCAGGGTATTGTCAGTCAACATCAGAACATGATGTCTCGCTGTTCCCCATCATTCACTCTTCCTCCTGTTCAAACTTTCTTCCCACAAAGTCACAGCCAGGTCACACCTCCCCCGTGAATGATGGTGGTTTGCTGCCTTCTGAGCTGTGCACTCACTTGACCACATGTTGAACACTGGCTGCATACCTGCATTGCACTGAGCAGTAGTCAGCAGGAAGCTGTCAAAGCCAGCATGGCACAGCTTCATGCTGCCATTGCTGCATGAGCAACTTCTATCGACAGGCCTGAAGCTCAGCTTGTCACAAGGGTGGCTGCAGGTGCCACTGTTCGAAGAGGTATTCTGGGCATTGCAGCGAACCATCACTTCTCCAGCTGAGTATTTGGAATGTTTAAGAGCTGCCCTTGCATTGGGTTAAAAAAAAGTAAAAGAAAATCAGGAATATCTGGAAATGACCACCTAGTCATAACAGTCCTTCATTCTGAAGTACATGAGACCAGTATTCCTCATTTCCAGGTTTGCCTGGTTTTTCTGCCTGGGCTGACAGAATGGCAGTGCCTCCCTCTCTCAGGTTGACAATGTTCTTGCTCTCACCCAGTCCCTCAATGCTGTTGGTGACAGCCATCCACATGGTGCAATGAGATGATGCAGCGTGAGCTGCTGGAGACCACCCTCCCAGCCTGTCCGCTGTCTCCTTTGTTTAGAGTCCTGCAGCCTGTGGGGTAGCGCTGCACTAGGGGTACCAGGCCTGAGAAGAAAACACAGGCTCGAAGGAAGTGCACAGTGATGACTGGTTAACGTTACTAAGCAATAGCAGGTGATTTTGTTGTCTGTAAATTTGGTTTGGAATGTTTATTTTGTGTTAACGTTGATGTTTGCATTGTGACCAGGTGGATATCATTCTGGTCACTGACATAGGGAAGGTGAAGTGTGAGGCTGATGGTGAATGGGGAACAACTGTTGCTTTGCTGGCTATTGGAGTCAGACGAGTAGTCCATGGACAACCTGGCCAGAAAGGTGTCCTGTTTGTTACCTCCGCCCCTCCTTGCTTTCTCTCTGTTTCCAACTCCTACACGTCTACTGTCCTGGCAGGTTTGTGTACCCAAACACTTACTGCTGAGTAATTCAGGACTCCCCCTGAGCAGTGCAGGCAGCTGAAGTGTTCAATGACCACAGCGATGAGTTTGCTCTCTTACATTTGCAGTACAGCTTTCATTGTTGGCATGCTGCACCTATGTGCATTGGCTGTGGTGCTGAGCTATACAGTTAGCAAATAGCCATTGTCGCCCAGTAGCCACCCTCTGTTTCATTGCAGTGGTACAAATGTAGGTGCCACAACAGACTGCTGCAAAATGAAGGTACAGTGACCACTGCCAAAGCATTGGACATAGACCTGCGATGTTATGCTGCACAATGCCACACAGCAGCTGGATGGAGAGGGAAATCGATTTGGCTGTTTTGTGAAATGTTTCCCTTCCAGCCCTGGATACATGTACATCCTCCTTGGACAACAGAACAAAGGAGTTTGAATTGAAGTGTCACAGAGGGAGAGCAAGCATTTGGACGATGGAGCAAGGGTTTCAGTGGGAGGCTATGTCTGTTGAGGGCATTCAGCAGTTAGAGGCAATAAAACTGCTGGAATCTGAAATATACAGGCAGGAGGCTGGAAAAACACAGCAAGCCAGGCAGCATCAGGAGGGGGAGAAGACAATGTTTCAGGCGTAACCCTTCTTCAGGACAGGGGTTGGAGGGGAGGGGAGCTGCAGGTAAAGGGGGAGGCGTGGGCAGGGTGGTGAAGTGGAAAGACAGGGAGAGGTTGGTCAATGGGAGGAATGAATCTGGTTGGTGGCATGGAGCAGTGGAAGGGAAGTGGAGGGACTGGGAAGGGAGTCAGGGGATGGGGAGGGAGGTTATTTGAAATTGCAGAACTCAATGTTGAGTCCTCTGTGCTATAGGCTGCCCAGGTGGAGGATTGGGTGTTGTCCCGTCAATTGGTGATTTGGTTCATTGTGGTAATGAAGGAGACCAAGGATGGTGATGTCAGAAAGGGAGTGGTTGGGGGAATTGAAATGGGTGGTGACTGAGGTCCAGACCCTGAGTTTACGTTCAGTCTCCCCAGAGTAGAGTTGGCCACATCAGGAGCACCTGATGCAGTAAACTCATTTGCAAGGGAGGCAGGTGAACCTCTGTTTCACCTGGAAGGACTGCTTGGGGCCCTGGATGGAGATGGGGGGTGGGGGGGTGTACTGACAGGTCTTGCATCTTTTCTGGTTGCAGGGGAAGGTCCCTGGGGGTGCAGGGAGGCTTGGTGGGGAGAGTGACACCAACCAAGTACTGTCAAAGGTAACAGTCCTTGCGGAAGGCAGAGAGGGTTGGGGTGGGGAAGATGTTCTTAGTGGTGGGGTCCTGTTGGAGTTGGCGTAAGTGTTTAAGGGTGATGCATTCAATGTGGAGACTGGTGGGGTAGAATATGAGGTAAAGGGGATTCTGTCTTTATTGCGTTGGGCAGGGGAGTTTAGAGCAGTGGAGCGGGGAATAGAGGTTGTGTGGCAGAGGGCTGTCCGGATGACAGTGAGAGGAACAGCACCTTGTTCAAAATAGGTGGACATCTGGGATGCTTGGGAGTGGGATGTCTCCTCATCGGAGCAGATGCGACAGAGGAGGTGAAATTGGGAGAATGAGATGGAGTTCTTGCACAATACTGGGGAGGAGGAGGTGTAGTCCAGGTAAGTATGAGAGTCTGTACGTTTGTAGTAAATATCTATCTGGAGACTGTCACTGGAGATGGAAATGGTGAGGTCAAGAAAGGGGCGGCGTGCGGCGGCACGGTGGCACAGTGGTTAGCACTGCTGCCTCACAGCGCCAGGGACCTGGGTTCAATTCCCGACTCAGGCGACTGACTGTGTGGAGTTTGCACGTTCTCCCCGTGTCTGCGTGGGTTTCCTCCGGGTGCTCCGGTTTCCTCCCACAGTCCAAAGATGTGCGGGTCAGGTAAATTGGCCATGCTAAATTGCCCGTAGTGTTAGGTAAGGGGTATATGTAGGGGTATGGGTGGGTTGTCGCTTCGGCGGGTCGGTGTGGACTTGTTGGGCCGAAGGGCCTGTTTCCACACTGTAAGTAATCTAATCACCTATGGGAGGGAGGTGTCCGAGATGGACCAAGTGAATTTGAGGATGGGGTGGAAGTTGTGGGCAAAGTCGATGAACTGCTCCAGTTCAGTCTGGGTGCAGGACGCTGCACCAATGCAGTCATCGATGTGATGGCAGAAGAGTTGGGGCACAGTGCCTATGTCGGTTATTTTTCCTGAACCTCATTCTGAGAAATATGCACTTCTATCAGGATGTCCTCACTGAACTCTACCACCACTGGCCTCAAGGCAGAGTGTCGACAGCATTGCCAATGACAATGAGAGTGACTTGCAGGTTGGAGCAAATGATACTTGCAGCATCTCCCAGTTGGCTATCCACTGTTGTGTGAGGGAGGTCTTTGTCTTGGGCTGATAAAGGGATGGTTTGACTTTTAAATGGCACTACTGTGGTGTGTGTTCATTCGAACAATGACTCTTCATTTACAGGTGTTATGCACATAGAGGTTCAGTTCTATACAAGCTCAATGACTGCTATCTGAGATCGCTATTCAGTTCTTCAGAGTGGCACAGTGGCTCTGTGGTTAGCACTGCTGCCTCACAGCTGCAGAGAGTTGGGTTTGATTCAGGAGGGCAACTATCCGTGTGGAGTTTACACATTTTCCCTGTGTCTGCATGGGTTTCCTCCCACAGTCCATAGATATTGGTTAGGTGGATTGGCCATGGGAAATACAGGTTTCAGGGATAGAGGAGGGGGGGTTGAGACTGGTTAGGATGCTCTTCAGATGGGTTGGTGCGACTTGATTGGCAGAATGGCCTGCTTCCATACTGTAGGGAGTCTATGAAGTAAATGGGCAGCATGTGTCATACGATTAGTTCAGGTGATGAAGCTGTTGTGTTTGAATAGCTATCAGTGTATGCAAATTGTAAGTTATGGAGTGAGATTTACATAATTGCTAAGAATGTGGGGTTGGAGTAAATGCTGGATGGCCATGTGAAAACATTGAACTTTGTCTTTCACTACATCCACTTTTGAGGAACAACATATCTGATGCTAATTCTATGGTTCCGAAGGAGTTAATTATAGAGTCATAGAGTCATCGAGATGTACAGCACAGAAACAGACCCTTTGGTCTAACCCGTCCATGCCGACCAAATACCCCAACCCAATCTAGTCCCACCTGCCAACACCCAGCCCATATCCCTCCAAACCCTTCCTATTTATATTCCCATCCAAATGTCTTTTAAATGCTGTAATTGTACCAGCCTCCACCACTTCCTCTGGCAGCCCATAAGCGTACCACCCTCTGTGTGAAACAGTTGCCCCTGAGGTCTCTTCTGTATCTTTCCCCTCTCCCCCTAAACCTATGCCCCCTAGTTCATTATCTCCACCCATTCTACTGAGGTCACGCGGTCTACATATGGAGATAAGAAGCTCTACTCTAACGTTTAGAGGGAGTATTTGTACCTCCGTCCCTAAAGTCCTCGTAATGAAACCTAACCAAACAAATCGGTTCTATTGCTATCGTGCAGTTAACCAGCTTATTATCCAAGAACAGTCCCTCTTCTATAGATGCTGTATGGTCCGCCAACTGTCACCAGATAGGTGCAAGAAAACCAAAGACAAAGGAGGATTGGTGATATGAGGAACCTCAAACAACTATTACCCAGTACCATCTTTTGCTGTAGGTACCCTCACCAGCTGTTCTTCTTCCTCCTATCCCTTTGTCATTAGCATTGAAACCATCATATTCCAGACCCCTTCACTTCTGAAGAAGAGACATATTGGATTTGAAACATTACCTCTGTTTCTATCCTTGTAGTGGTGGCAAATACCACAGGATACCAGAAGTGACCATCTCGGAAAGTGCCACAGCACGACCATGTTTCCTTCCTCCTGTCCCCTCAGCGTGTATTCCTACCCACAATGGTGACAGCCAGCATTCCTCTCCTCCACCCCATTCACATTTAGCCTCCAGTGCTTTTCAGAAAACCTTGATGCACATTCTCCATCATATTTCAACAGCTCACAAAAAGACTCCAACATCTATTCCCACCTCTGGCTCCTCTCTTGAGGAAGAACAGGTTGCCTACCAGCAGCATTTAGAATTTGGGTTATTGGCTCTCCTAGTGACAGAGCAGGGGGCGATGGTGGGAGGCGTAGGAGAGAAGGGGCACATGCAATAATCATTTAAAGTGGCAAATTTAACATAAGAATAAAAGAAAGGCCAGCAAAACACAGCAGGTCAGCCTGAATCTGTGGAGAGAAACAATAGTATTTCAGCTCGATAATCTTTAATCAGAATTCAGAGAACTAGTGTTGTAAAAGTTTTGAAGCCTGTGGATGGTGGGAGGGAGCAAGAAGAATAAAGGAGAAGGAGAAAGTGAGGTCTGCAGATGCTGGAGATCAGAGCTGAAAATGTGTTGCTGGTTAAAGCGCAGCAGGTCAGGCAGCATCCAAGGAACAGGAAATTTGACGTTTCGGGCATAAGCCTTTCTTCAGGATTGAGGAAAGTGTGTCCAGCAGGCTAAGATAAAAGGTAGGGAGGAGGGACGTGGGGGAGGGGTGATAGGTGGAAGGAGGTCAAGGTGAGGGTGATAGGCCGGAGTGGGGGTGAGGGTGGAGAGGTCAGGAAGAGGATTGCAAGTTAGGAGGGCAGTGCTGAGTTCGAGGGATTTGACTGAGACAAGGTGGGGGGAGGGGAAATGAGGAAACTGGAGAAATCTGAGTTCATCCCTTGTGGCTGGAGGGTTCCCAGGCGGAAGATGAGGTGCTCTTCCTCAGCCGACGTGTTGCTATGGTCTGGCGATGGAGGAGTCCAAAGACCTGCATGTCCTTGGTGGAGTGGGAGGGGGAGTTGAAGTGTTGAGCCACGGGGTGGTTGGGTTGGTTGGTCCGGGTGTCCCAGAGGTATTCTCTGAAACGTTCCGCAAGTAGGCGGCCTGTCTCCCCAGTATAGAGGAGGCCACATTGGGTGCAGCGGAGAAGGTCAGGTAAAGGCCAAGAGTAGTTTAAGGAGACTTTAATATGCTTCTTGCATGACAATGACTGACTGGAGATTAACCATGTACCACATTCCTTTGTATGGTTTTTAAGCAAGCAACTTTCTCTTATTATGTAAAAACAAAATACTACAGAAACTAGAGATCTAAAATGAAAGCAATGTGCTTGAAAACGTCAACAGGTCTGGCAGGTGCTGTGGAGATAGAAGCAGAGGTAATGTTTCAAATCCAATATGTCTCTTCTTCAGAAGTGAAGGGGTCTGGAATATGATGGTTTCAATGCTAATGACAAAGGGATAGGAGGACTAAAAAAGAACAGCTGGTGAGGGTACCTACAGCAAAAGATAAAGAGAGGTCAGATGGTAGTAGAGGAAGGATATAGATGAAGAATAGGGTGTTAATAGTAGGTGAGAATGGTAGAAAACAGGTCATTTCTGCTGAGAGCAAATACATGCAAACAAAATACTGGGGTGAAGGGGTTGTCATCAAAATGGAGGACAGTATTCATGCTACGAGGTTGTTGAACTCCATATTGAGTCTTGAAGGTGGTAAACTGTCTAAACAGAAACTGCTGTTCCTCCAAGACAGACCAGAGCTTTTCCATCATACACACTGACCATTCATGCCTATTCGGCATTGAGATTTCTCCTCCCTGAGTACTCTCTTTGTCTTTTGCTCTGGGTGCCTTCATTCGCTGTTCTATTTGCTCCTCCTTCCCCTTTGTCAACAGCGGAAAAGCCATTATTTCCTCACACTTCTCACTATGTCATTGTGGTGTAAAATTGAGGAACGAATCCATTTTGCTGCCTAAATGATGAATTTTCTTTTTTGTTCAGCGTGCCCTTGGAAGGGAAGAACAAAGTGTGTGAAGAGAAGGTGATTCCAATCCTGGTGGAGCTGCTCAGTGACCCAGAGTCTGAGGTCAGAGCCTCAGCAGCAGGAGCATTGATGTTTGCCACCATTACAACACAAGGTGAGTGACTGACAACTAGAACAGAAGGGACGTGGTGAATGGGGTGCAGATAGGCACTGACTGGTAGGTGGATGAAGAGAAATGCATATCTGAAGGCCTGGTTTACACAATTTTGTGTTTAATTGCAGGTGGCTATAATTTGAATTTGTCTGGAAGTGATAAACAGGCACCCGCATGTTTTCCACTTTAACAGAGATTGAATACAATTCTCGCGGTGAGCTCTGTCTGTAGAGATCAGTATTAGTAAGGATGTTAAGGGTTTAGATGGAGATGAATTTGTTAAGTGTGTACAAGAACATTTTCTGATTCAATATGTGGATGTACCAACTATAGAAGGTGCAAAACATGACCTACTCTTGGGAAATAAGGCAGGGCAGGTGACTGAGGTGTCAGTGGGTGAGCACTTTGGGGCCAGCGACCATAATTCTATTAGATTTAAAATAATGATGGAAAAGGATAGACCAAATCTAAAAGTTGAAGTTCTAAATTAGAGAAAGGCCAATTTTGACGGTGTTAGACAAGAACTTTCAAAAGCTGATTGGAGGCAGATGTTCGCTGGTAAAGGGATGGCTGGAAAATGGGAAGCCTTCAGAAATGAGATAACAAGAATCTAGAGAAAGTATATTCCTGTTAGAGTGAAAGGGAAGGCTGGTATGTGTAGGGAATGCTGGATGACTAAAGAAATTGAGGGTTTAATTAAGAAAAAGAAGGAAGCATTTGTAAGGTATAGACAGGCTAGATCAAATGAATCCTTAGAAAAGTATAAAGGCAGTAGGAGTATACTTAAGAGGGAAATCAGGAGGGCAAAAGGGGGACATGAGATAGCTTTGGCAAATAGAATTAAGGATAATTCAAAGGGTTTTTACAAATACATTAAGGACAAAAGGGTAACTAGGGAAAGAATAGGGCCTCACAAAGATCAGCAAGGTGGCCTTTGTGTGGAGCTGCAGGAGATGGGGGAGATACTAAATGAGTACTTTGCATCAATATTTACTGGTGGAAGAGAATATGGAAGGTATAGAATGTAGGAAAATAGGTGGTGACATCTTGAAAGATGTCCATATTACAGAAGGGGAAGTGCTGGGTGTCTTGAAACGCACAAACATGGATAAATCCCCAGGATCTGATCAGGTCTACCCTTGAACTCTGTGGGAAGCGAGGGAAGTGAAGGCTGGGTCTCTTATTGAGACATTTGTATCATCGATAGTCACAGATGAGGTGCTGGAAGACTGGAGGTTAGCTAATGTGATGCCACTGTTTAAGAAGGGTGGTAAGGACAAACCAGGGATCTATAGACCAGTGAGACTGACGTTGATGATAGACAAGTTGTTGGAGGGAATCCTGAGGGACAGGATGTACATGAATTTGGAAAGGCAAGGAATGATTAGGGATAGTCAACATGGCTTTGTGTGTGGGAAATCATGTCACACATACTTGATTGAGTTTTTTGAAGAAGTAACAAAGAGGATTGATGAGGGCAGAGTGGTAGACATGATCTATATGGACTTCAGTAAGGCGTTCAACAAGGTTCCCCATGGGAGACTGATTAGCAAGGTTAGATCTCATGGAATACAGGGAGAACTAGCAATTTGGATACAGAACTGGCTTATAGGTAGAAGACAGGGTGGTGGTGGAGGATTGTTTTTCAGACTGGAGGCCTATGACCAATGGAGTGCCACAAGGATCAATTCTGGATCCACTACTTTACATCATTCATATAAATGATTTGGATGCGAGCATAAGAGGTATAGTTAGTAAGTGATGACACCAAAATTGGAGGTGTAGTGCACAGCGAAGAGGGTTACCTCAGATTACAACGGGATCGTGATCAGATGGGCCAATGGACTGAGAAGTGGCAGATGGAGTTTAATTTATATCAATGTGAAGTGCTGCATTTTGGGAAAGCAAATCTTAGCAGGACTTATACACGTAATGGTCAGGTCCTAGGGAGTGTTGCTGAACAAAGAGACCTTGGAGTACAGGTTCATAGCTCCTTGAAAGTGGAGTTGTAGGTAGATAGGATAGTGAAGAAAACGTTTGGTATGCTTTCCTTTATTGGTCAGAGTATTGATTACAGGAGTTGGGAGGACATGTTGCAGCTGTACAGGTCATTGGTTGGGCCACTGTTGGAATATTGCGTACAATTCTGGTCTCCACTCTATCAGAAAGATGTTGTGAAACTTGAAAGGGTTCAGAAAAGATTTACAAGGCTGTTGACAGGCTTGAAGAATTTGAGCTATAGGGAGAGGTTGAATAGGCTGGGGCTGTTTTCCCTGGAGCATCAGAGGCTGAGGGGTGACCTTTAGAGGTTTATAAAATCGTGAGGGGTGTAGATAAGATAAATAGACGAAATGGGCATGTTCAGAACTAGATGTCATAGGTTTAGGGTGGATTGAAAAACCCGCCTCAGTGGGAGGCCACTGCTAGTATTATACTGGGGCCTTCATCAAAGCTGAATGGCTGGAGGCCTGCAGAGAGGTAACTGATGACTACACAGAGGGGGCAATGTAGGAAACCTTGGGGGCTGGTGGGGGCTCAGTTATGGCAGGATTGGAGTCACCTCCTCTTCACACACTTTGTTTTCCCTTCCAAGGGCAGACTGAACTCATTTAGGAGGGACCTTTCCTTCTTGGCTGCCCATCACAAGTCTGCATCAGGAAACCAGCCAGGCTGGCTGATTGAGGTGGGCCTCTCCCACCACTGGTTAAATCACAATCGGATGAGCCCTTAGCTGGGAATGAAGGGCTTTAATTGTCTTAACATGTGGGCAAAGCTGCCCAATTCCTTTGCAGCCCAGTCACTGGTGTATTGGCAGTGGGAGCAGGGTTGGATGGGTAGGAAACACACATGCTCTGTGTTCTCACAATAACTTTATGTCAGGGTACACTTTATTTTTCACTGTGCAGAGGTTTTAATGTTGCTGTTTCTCTAGTTTCTAGAGCACTAATATGCTTCAAACTTCCTGCTCTCAAATGTTTCCTCATAGCATTCATATAAATTTTAATTATTTCTGTTAAAATGGCACTATTCATCTTTTTAGGAACTGTTTCTTTAGTTTATATTTATCATTTTCAAGAAAATTTACATTTTGCATGTTCAATGTTGGAAAAGTGTTCTGATCTTTCTTATGAAAGGAAGCTTCCAGAAAACCCTTTTGATAAGGTCACTGGACTAGTAATTTAGAACCCCAGGCTAATGATGTGGGAGAAATGAATTTAAATCTCGCCACGGTAGATGCTCGAGTTTGAATTCAGTAAAATTCAGGGATTTTAAAGCTAGTCAGCTGGTGCCCATGTTACTGTGTCATGTCTTATAGCCATATGTCAGTGGGAGCTTTCAGAGACATGCTTATGATATCAATGCTATATTATAGCGTGTGACCTGCAGGTATAAATTCCATCTTATCTTGGGTCACTTGAAATGTGACATACTGATGGAAGTGTGCTATTCTTTCCAACTGAATGGCTTAATACTAGCCCAAATACTTCTGTGTCTCTGATTCTGAGCTGTAATAAATGTTCTGTTGGAAACCTCACTACTACATTATCCATTTCTATTTCTTTTCTTGTGGGAGATGACATAGTATTGCCCCATCAGATGAACAAACCTGCTGAAGGTAAAACACACATCACAAGTAACCATTGTTGATTATCCTAAAAGCCCATCTGGTTCACTAATGTCCTTTTGGGAAGGAAATTGGCCAAATTACCTGGTCTGGTCTATATGACTCCAGAAAAATGCTTTGTAATTCATTCATGGGACATGGACATTGCTGGCTGGTTCAGTACTTATTGCCCGTCCCTAGTTACCCGTGAGAAGGTGCTGGTGAGCTGCCTTCTTGAACCATTGTAGTCCATGTGCTCTAGGATAACCCACAATGCCCTTGGTGAGGGAATTTCAAGATATTGACCGAGCAACAGTGAAGGAATAGCGATATATCCAAGTCAGGATGGCGAGTGGTTTGGAGGGGAACTTGTGAGTGGTGGTGTTCCCATATATCTGCTGCCCTTGTCCCTCTAGATTGAAATGGTTGTGGGTTTGAAAGGAGCTGCCTGAAGATCGTTGGTGAATTTTTGCAGTGTATCTTGTAGATAGTACACACTGCTGCGACTGAGTATTGGTAGTGGAGGGAGTGATGCTTGTGAATGTGATGCCAATCAAGTGGGCTACTTTGTCTTGGATGGTATCAGGCTTCTTGCGTGTTGTTGTAGCTGCACCCATTGAGGCAAGTGGGAGGATTCCGTCGCACTCATGACTTGTGCCTTGTAGATAGTGGACAGGCTTTGAGGGGAGGGGGTCAGGAGGTGGGTTACTCACTGCAATATTCCTAACCTCTAACATGCTCTTGTAGCCAGTGTGTGAATGTGGTGAGTAAAAAGTGAGGACTGCAGATGCTGGAGATCAGAGCTGAAAATGTGTTGCTAGTTAAAGCACAGCAGGTCAGGCAGCATCCAAGGAACAGGAAATTCGACGTTTCGGGCCAGAGCCCTTCATCAGGATGTGGTGAATGTGGTGAGTCCAGTTGAGTTTATAGTCAATGGTAACCCCAGCATGTTAATAATAGGGATTCAGTGATGGTAGCACCATTCATCTAGATTTAGGTTTAGACCTTTATTTTCATTGTCACATGTATACAAGTACAAAATTACAGGGGTACAGTGATAAGTGTATAATATCACCATACCAGGCGCCAACTTAGGTACAAGTACAGAATCATAAGAACAAGGTAGAAACAAAGAACAAAGTTAAAAGTTAAACATTACAGTCATGCTTAGAATTAAGTAGAAAATTAAAGAAATAAAGCGAAAAGTCAAATATTCTAGTCTTTTGAAAGTATGTAACCACCCTGGGACTGCACTCCTGACAGGGGCACGATGTCCTCCTCTTTGCCATGCTTTACTGTCCTGTCCAATGCAGAAATCCCCACACCATCACCAAAGCAGCTGCTGCTCCTGTCGATCCACCCAGAGTATCGATTCAGACCCCCCCCCCCCACATTGCAACAGCTGACCGATGCTGACCACAGCTACTGCCTTCTCTGCCGCTCCCAGAGGCCACCCTACTGTTGAAAGCCAATGTTGCCCCCACCGCCTTGAGTCCCGTGCTGGGCCCACCAATGTTGAAGATGCCCCCCCATCAAGAGGCAGTGGTTTGATTGCCTGTTATTGGTGATGGTCATGGCCTGGCGTTTGTATAGTGTGAATGATACATGCTGCTTTTCACCCCGAATCAGGATATTGTCCAGACCTTGTTGCATTTGAACATGGAATGCTTCAGTATCTGAACATTGTGCAATCATCAGAAAATATCCCCACTGCTGACCTTCTGATGGAGCATTGATGAAGCAGCTGAAGATGGTTGGGCCGAGGATACTACCCTGACGAACTCCTGCAGAGATGTCCTAGAGCTGAAATGACTGATCTCCAACAACCACAGCCATCTGCTTATGTGTCAGGTATAACTCTAACCAGTGGAGAGTTTGCCCTCCAATACCCATTGATTCCAGTTTTTCCAGGGCACATTGGATCACACTCAGTTGAATGCAGCCTTGATATCAAGAGCCGGTCCCTCTCCCCTCCCCTCTGGAATTCAGCTCTTTTGTCCATGTTTGAACCATGACTGAATTGAACCCAAACTGGGCGTCACTGAGCAAGTTATTGCTGAGCAGGTGCTGCTTGATAGCCCTGTTGGTGAGCCCTTCTATCACTTTACCAACCATCAAGAGTAGAGGGATGGGGTGGTGATTGGCCGGGTTCAAACTGTCCTGTTTTTTGTGTACAGGATATACCTTGGCAATTTTCCACATTATTGGGTAGATGCCAGTGTTGTAACTTTACTGGAATAGCTTGGCTAGGGGACCATCAAGCCTTCAGTACTATTGCTGATATATTGTCAGGGCCCATAGCCATTGCAGCATCCAGTGCCTCCAACCATTCCTTGATATCAGGTGGAGTGAATCAAATTGGCTGAAAACTGGCATCAGTGATTGTGGGAACGTCTGCAGGAGGCTGAGATGGATCATCCTCTCTGCACCTCTGGCTGAAGACAGCTGCCTCACCTTTTGCATTAATGTGCTGGGTTCTCCCATCATTGAGAATGGGGATAGTTGTTTAATTGTCCACCATCATTCACGACTGGATATGGCAGGAACTAAGATTGATTCTGTTGGTTCTGTGATTGCTTAGCTGTGCCCAGCACTTGCTGCTTATGCTGTTTGGCACAGGTGTGGTCTTGTTTTGTATTTTCACCAGGTTAACATCAAATGTTTAGGTCTGTCTGTTGCTGTTCCTGGCATGACCTCCTGTGCTTTTCATTAAACCAGGCTCCATCCCCTGGCTTGATGGTAATGATCGAGTTAGGGATAGGCCAGGCCCCAAGGTTACCAATTGTGTTGATCTTTAACTTGAATGGCCCAGCGAGTCACCTGCAACCAAGTCATATCAGAAACGATGACAAAGCCTAAAGCAAGGAATTAAAACTCGACAAACCACTGGCATCGACATAGGCACTAAAAAGAGCAACAGCAAACTAAAGCCTGTCAACCCTCCAAAATCCTCCTCCTTACCAATGGGGTGCTTGTGCCAAATGTGGGAGAGCCATCTCATAGACAAATCAAACAATAGACTGATTTAATTATAGTCACAGAATCAAACTTTACCATGTCCCAGACTATATCATCATCCTTCCTGAATAGCTGCTGGTCCACCAGCAGAACATACCCATTAGAGGTGACTGCATAGTGGTATACAGTTTGGGCAGGAGTTGCTCTGAGAGTCCTCAACATTGACTTTGGATCGCAAAGTTTCATGGCCTTAGGCCAAACAGAGGAAACCTCCTGCTGGATACCATGTACAATCCTCCCTCAGCTGATGAATCAGTTGCTCCTCCAAGTTGACTGCCATGTCAAGGACGGCAGAAGGTAGCTAGGGTACAGTGTAATCTGGATGGGGGACTTCAGTGTTCATCACCTAGAATGACTTATTAACAGTTTGACTGACTGAGCTGCTGAGTATTAAATCACACGGCTGTTAGACTGGGTCTGCTGATAGTATTGGGAGGAGTGATCACCACACAGTCCTTGTCAGGATGATGTTCCAATTTCACAAACGGGATCGATTTCAAACTGTTCAAGAGCATCCATGAGGTGCTCTGGACCATCAGCCACATTAGACACTCAACCAGATTCTGTAATCTCGTCATGCAACATATCAGCCAAACTACCATTATCATGAGCCAGGGACCATACTCAATGTAGAGTTTAGGAGCACATACCAGACATATTAGTTGAAAATGAAGTGTCAATCTGGTGAAGCAGCAACACAGGACTATAGTTTACTCCATCCCAATGGCCCAAGGACTGCAGCAGTTGAAGAACACAGCTCACAATCACCTTTTGAAGGGCACTTAGGATGGACGATCCATGGGAACCTAGCCAGTGATGCTTACATCCCATGAATGATTAAAATAAAACATCCTGGCACATTACATCAGTGCTGACCACTTCCTGCTCCTGGTTGATATTTATCTTCCTCTTTGGGTTTTTTATTTGCTCTGTTGCACATTTGATTCATTTGTAGCACTGCATTGACTATTCCAGCTCAGTCCCACATTAAAGCCATTGCAGTGCACTTTTTATCATCCCACTTCAACAAGACACTGTTGTTTCCATCTCGAAAGGTTTTGCTAATTGTTCAAGTCCATTATGTAAGGTCATAAAATTAAAAAGATTTGTTCAGCTGAATTAAAGTACATATTAGGTTAAAGTGGTGAGATTAAACACCATGGAGAGGACTAGTTCACAACGTCAATGGAATTTATAATTAAAATTCCAGCATATCTTTCCCTAGTGGAGCAGAAATTTCATCCAGTTAAATATCAGGACTGTCAAAGACATTGTCTTTGATTCCCACTACAAACTCTATTTCCTAACTGACTCCATTTCTCTCCCTAACAGTCTGAACCAGACTGTTTATCATCTGGGGGCCTTTACTGACTCTGATATGAGGTTCTGTGCATCTGCACTATCACTGAGGTGGTCTACTTCCACCTCTGTAATATTGCCAGACTCCAGCCCTGTCTTAACCCAGCTGCTGCTGAAACCCTAATTTCTTTATTCTTCGATTATTCCTACACACTCCTGACTCACGTCCCACATACAGCCCTCCATCGACTTGAAGTTGTTTCAAGTTTGCTACCCATGCCCTTACTTATACTAAGTCTCATTCCCCCATCATTCTAATAGTGATTTGCATACATTGTCGCTCTGACAAACAAAACTTCAACCTCATGCTGCTTGTTTTCAAATCTCTCCAAGGCCTCATCTCTCCCTATCTCTCTAATCTACTCTAGCCTATACCCCTCCAAGATATTATCTTTTTCAGCATTCCATGATTTAAACTTCTCCACAAGTGATGATTGTCCCTGCAGCTGCCTAAGTTCTGGCATACTATCTTTAAACCTCTTGTCTTGTATTGTGGCATAGATTCCAGACCAGATAGACCTTTAAGACAGTTACACAACATGATGTTATGTGACATTTCACGTAAAAGTATTGCCTTGCCACTTGTTGCTCTCTCTATAATGGGGACTACACTTGACTCAGTGTAGTTAGTCAAGTCTGCGTAATGTACAATAATGTCAGCAAGCACAGAACCCAGACAAAGTCTGTACGTTTGTGATATTGTAACCTTGTAAAATAGTGTTGTAAATAAACTTCAAGCTATCTGGTTCAAGTGCTTTGCGACTTGCCAAGATTTTTGGATAGGAATGTAAGGATTTACCCTCACTGGCAAGCCCTCATGTTTGGGAGGTAGATCTACATAGTTCTTACATTCCACTCTCCTACCATCCAACCAAATTTGCATGATACATTGGTGGAGGGAAGGAAGAAAATTTTACAAGAGCATGATCAAAGAGCATGACCAAAGAGTATGATGAAAGAGCATGCAGATAGTTATTCCCAACTTAACCACGATGAACTGTACAAGTTTGAGACTCCTGGACAAATACATGGGTTTATGAAAAGATGCTTTCTCATTGTGTCCAGCCTCAGTCATTTGACGTTGTAATGACTAATAGTCAAGTCCTATGAAGAAATAGGTGAGATATCCGAGCTGCATGTCATCAACCACCTAACAAACAGAAGATCAACTCAGATACTGAAGATATCATGTCAAACAACAAATTCATATCTATGACAAATGATATACAGTACATGGTTGTTTGAACATAGAACAATACAGCACAGAACAGGCTCTTCGGCCCATGATGTTGTGCCGAACATTTGGGTGAATTCTTTATTTTGAACAGGAGCCAATATTTCTTCTTCAATCAACATTACAACAATGAAACAGATGATCTTGTCATTATTTCATTGCTGTTTGTGGGAGTTGCTGAGCACAAACTCACTGCCACTTTTATTACATTACAGTCATGATGCACTCCAAAGAAGCACATCATTGGCTGTGACCACTGTGAGACATCAGGCGGCGTAGGTGAAAAGGGCTACATAAATGCAAGTCTTTCATTCCTTTTTAAAGGAACTACATAAATACCAGTTGTCGGTGTTATCCAATAGCAAACGATCCGAATTATGTTCATTGATGACAGGCATTTTTTTTAAACCAAGATTCCGGTTTGCACCGGGGAGGAGTGTATTGCTTTGGAAACATGTAAGTGTTCCTCCTCACCTTGTTCAGGAGGTTATTTCAATAGTAGAGGTACATGGAAGATCAGAGCTGGGGTCTAATCACCCCACAATATCTCCTGCCAACTCTTTCTCCCTTTTCTCAGAGATTCCATTAGTATGATCACAGGAGTAGACGGCGAGAAACTGTTCCCATTGGTGGAAGGATCTAGAACACAAGGGCACAGATTTAAAATCATTGGCAAAAGAAGCAAAGGTGGCACAGGTGAGAATGGTTCAATCCAGTTAATGGGTAGGATCACTTGAGATTATGGTAGAGCAGGATTGAGGGAATTGGAGTATTATCGAAAAGAGGGCTGTGAAGGTTTGCAGGGAGACGTTGGGGCAATGGCATGATGTAAATTGCTCCTATAGTGAGAGAGTGCGGACATGATAGGCTGCATGTGCTCACTCTATAATGTAATAATTCAGTGATTCTGTGAACGGAAGTGAATGGAGATATACACATATGCAGTGTGATGTAATGAAGTAAAGGAGCCCTACACTCTGCTCAACCAGTATAGAATAGGCAGTCTCCTCTGACATTCTGCATTATGATCAATAGCTGACAGACCTCACTGTTTACAATCTAATTACTCCAGGAAAATACTGAATTCTTCTGAGAGCCCATCAATATACTCTTCCTGCCCTCAAAGTCCTGCAGCTTCATGCCTGGGTGAAAGAATGACTTCAGGTCAAAGAGTTTGAATACTTGATACATTTGATACAGGAAGGAAGAAGCAATAAACCACAGGAGATACAAATTACCATGAGATGCTCTAATTAAAGGCTATGTACAGAAAGCAGATAAAAAGATGAAATATTTCACTGAGACCCTCAGTTCTATTTGGATCTGAAATTTACAAATAATAAAATACAATTTGCATGGGTGAATGACGCAGTAAAGGGACTCAGAGACTAATAATTGTGTTATTTCTAGCTACAGTTTCCTCGGCAGTGTATAACGGAATGAAGGTTCCTGTTTCTCCCCATGTTTACATGCTTTTATATTTCTGTCAAATTTACTTCTGATTGATCCGAATGTAATAACAAGGCTCCATCAGCGGTTATATAGCTGGATGTCAAAGGCCTGTTTTATGCAATAATAGAGACCACAATGGTCCCAAAGTCTAAGGTTGGTTTGTACTCGAAGTTATCATTTCAGTGAGGATCAACATTGAAGGAACTATGAAAGATCTTTGTGTCATTAATTAGGTGGGTGCACCAAACTGACAATGGGTTCACCAAAACTGTGCTGAGCTGTGATCTCCCAATACCTCAACATGGTCCAATGCCTAGAATCACAAGTGAAGGTGGCCATTGTGGGCAAAGCACTGACCCCTTTGGATTTGACCGCCTAGTGACCCCCAGTGAGGTGGAGAAGGAGGAGAGTGGTTTGACTGCATAGCTATTGATGATGGAGAGATGGGGGTCTCCTAGACACTGGGTGACAGAATTAGAAATCACTCTGACTCGAAGGTAATGCTCAATAACTGTCTCTAAAGTATCAGATTTTTGAGTTGCGCAAAATTCTCGCCATTTTCCCTCAGTTGCCAGTGAAATGCTTGCTATTATCATAGAATAAAACTGAGGTTGTTGGCTCACTTGCTAAGCTGGTAAGTTTGTTTGCAGACATTTTGTCACCGTGCTAGGTAATATCATCGGTGTTACCTAGTATGGTGATGAAACGTCTGCAAACAAACTTACCAGCTCAGTGAGCAAGCCAACAACATCACCCACAACCTGAGCTACAAATCTTCTCAAGAACTTTGCATAGAATAACTCTCCTTCTTGTACAGCAATAAGATCTCTTCTGTTGTGATTTGCCCATGCGTTTGTATATCTGTGTACATCTGTATTAGATCTACCTTGGAATTTTATTTGCCATGATCTCATTGGCGTAGAGTTCAGCCACGGCAAGCAGTCTGCCAATATAGAAACAGCTGCTCCTGTCGAGTTTAAGGTCTGTTTCAAACCTTTGCTCTACCAAGGTAATGGTCCAGAATACGTGTGGATTTTCTTTCACCTCATGAGGAATGTTGTCTTCACCTTTTGTTCTGTACCACTGCTGTTCTTGAGAGTGTATCTGCCATTACTTGTGCCTTCCTCTGATAAAGTATCTCATCATTCCAAGCCTGAATCTTTGTGCAGAGCCTTTGTGGAGATTTCTTGTGTTTACAGTAACAGTGCCAGAGGGTATGGTCCATCATGACCTGGATTGTCAGTCCCATGAGGTAATCTATAAACCTGCCACATCCCCGTGTAACTGCTGACACCTCCTCTATGGTTGCATATCTGTGTTCGGACTCAATCAAAGCTCTCAACATAAAATATACAGATTTACTTCTTCCATCAGTTTGCACTTTAACAGGGATTGCTCTGATCCTGTAGACAGTACCTTGATGCCACTGTGGTGAATAAATCTGGGTTGTAATGTGTTGACACATCAGTAGAAAGTTGCTCTCTTTAATCTTTTTGAAAGCTGCAGTCTGTTTCTGACTCCAATCCATTGCTGTCCATTCTTCAAAAGTTCCCTTATGCATCACGGCAGACTGTTTAAGTTGCAGACAAATTTTCTTATTTGCCTAAGAGTTTCTGTATATAATTTACACATTTCAGTCCTGGAATATTACTGATGGCCCATATCTTGGATCTACTGTGATGTCCTAGGAATTGGCATTTCACATTTAGTGTAAAGCCTCTGTTATCTAGTGCTCCCAGAGAGAAGGATTAGATTAGATTCCCTACAGCATGGAAACAGGCCCCTTGGCCCAACAAGTCCACACTGACTCTCCGAAGAGTAACCCACCCAGACCCATTTCCCCTCTGACTAATGCACCTAATTAGCATGGCTAATTCAGCTAACCTGCACATCTTTGGATTGTGGGAGGAAACCCATGCAGTCATGGGGAGAATATGCAAACTCCACACAGACAGTCGCCCGAGGCTGGGTCCCTGGTGCTGTGAGGCAGCAGTGCTAACCACTGAGCCACCGTGCCACCCCAAAGATCAATGGGCTCCATTGCAAACATGAGTCCCATGGTTGTCTCAGGCCTTTGCTCTGATGGTCACTCTTTCCACGAAGGTGGACATTTCCGTGCAGAATCAAACACACTTGCCTTGACCAATGTACACTTAGTGTACATTTTACTAAAGATAATGGAGACAAACCTCACCCTGGCCATTCAGCGTTTCACTGAAGAGCAGCAAAATGCTCACAAGCTCTTGGCTAACAAGGAGATGATAGTATAGGGGCACTGTCACTGGACAGTAATCCAGAGATAAAAGCTAATGCTTCCCTCATGGTAGCTGATGGAATTGAAAAATTCAGTAAGTAAAAAAAGTTTGGAATTGAAAGCTGGACTCAGTGACGGTGACCCTGAAACTATCGTTGATTATTGTACAAACTCATCTGTTTCACAAATGTCCTTTTGGGAAGTCCTTTTGCAGCCCTTGCCTGCTCTGGCCGCATGTCTCCACACCCACAGCAACATGGTTGCCTTCTAACTATCCTCTGAAATGGGCCAGCACATCCACAGTTCAAGGGAATCATTCAGGACGGGCAGTAAATACTGACCTTGCCCACATTCTCCCACATTCCATGAAAGAATTTTGAAAAGCAAGAGAGGCAAGATGAAGAAAAGGGATGCAGAAATAGGAATTATATCCAAGCACTGGCCTTTCTCATCCCATGGCTCCACCGCTCAGAGCCTCAGTTGCTCCGATGACTGAATCTGCTGTTGTTCAAATGTAGGTGAGGCAGTCTGATTCACTAAACCCAGAGAACACCCACCAAGGGCATGTCAGCTGTCAGGGCATGGGAAGAAACAGCCTGCATTTACCTGTGCTGACTCTCGGGAGTAGCACCACATCATATTCATAGGAAGAGAGAAAGAACGGCTTTTTGAGTTGCACAGGGTGAATATTGTGTGCAGCTCTGGTCTCTCTGCTGTGAAAGGATGTTGTGAAACTTGAAAGGGTTCAGAAAAAATTTACAAAGCATGGTGCCCAGTTTGGAGAATTTGAGCTACAGGGGGAGGCTGAATCGGCCGGGGATGTTTTCCCTGTAGTGTCAGGGACTGAGGGGTGATCTTTATAAAATCACGAGGGGATTAGGTAAATAGACAAGGTCTTTTCCCCAGGGTAGGGGAGTCCAAAACTAGAGAACATGGTTGTAAGGTGAAGGAAAAGATTTAAAAGCGACCTAAAGGGCAACTATTTCACGCAGTGGGTGGTTTGTGTGTGTGTGGAATGAGCTGCCAGAGGAAGTGGTGGAGGCTGGTACAATTACAGCATTTTAAGGAGGATTTAGAGGGATCTGGGCCAAATGCTGGCAAAAGGGACTAGATTAATTTAGGATATCTGGTCAGCATGGACAAGTTGGACCAAAGAGTCTGTTTCCATGCTGTAAATCTGTATCACTCTGTGATTATGGAGAATGTATATGAACTGGACATTGTATTTCAACTTTCTATTATCCAGTTGCTGTTATCTCATGAGTGGCCATTAGACTTTTGGTGAATGTTATAACAGGAGAGAATGTTACCATGGTAATGTGGGAGCAAAGATAAGCCATTCAGCCCATCAAGTCTGCCCTGCCAATCAATGAGATCGTGGTAATCTGCTAATCCTCAACTCCACGTTCCTGCCTTTTTCCCCTTGATTCCCTTACTGATTAAAAATCTGTCTGTTTCAGCCTTGAACATTCAAAATAACCCAGGCTCAGCAGCCAGCTGTGGTCAAGAGTTCCACAGATTCACAGCCCCATGAGAGAAGAAAGTCCTTCTCATCTCTGTCTTAAATGGATGACCCTTTTACTCTGAGATTGTGCCCTCTAGTCCGGGCTTGTCCTACAAGGGGAATCAGCTTTTGCAAACCTACCTTGTCAACCCAAAAAATCTTGTATGTTTCAATAGTTTCCTCTCATTCTTGTAAACTCTAATGATATAATATGATAGAGTGATATAATGAGAGTGAACATTAGCAAATAGGAGAATGATACAATGGAAGTGGATGTTAGCCTACAGGAGGATGATGTGGAGGGGGTAGGGGGCTGAGAGATAAAAAGGGGTGTGGGTGGGGCTGGGGAGGAAGGTAAGTGGAATGGTGATGCAGATGGGAGGTGATTGTGAGAAGTCAATGAGGACGGTGGAAACTCGTTAGGTCCATGCCTCCCCCTCCACCAACTAACCCACCCTCTATACCCAATACCTTCCCTTGCACACTGCATGAGATACAAAACCTGCACCCACACCTCCTCCCTCACCTCCATCCAAGGCCCCAAAGGATCATTTTAAATCCAGCAGAGATTTTTGTGCGCATCCATTCACCTCATTTACTGCATCCATTGGGTCTCGATATGGCCTCCTGTACATCAGGGAACCAAGCACCAATCCGTGGAGTGGTCTGCACACACCAAAGAACCCCACCAACCTGTGGCCAACCACTTCAATTCCCCCTCCCACTCCCCTAAGGATATGAAAACCCTGGGCCTCCTCCACCACCAAATCAAGCCATCCACCTCCTGGAGGAAGAATGCCTCACCTTCCGCCTTGGGACCCTTCAACCACATGGTCTCAACATTGGACTTCACCAGTTTCCAAATCTCACCGACCCTCACCTCATCCTAGATCCAACCCTCCAACTTGGCACTGCCCACTTCACCTGTCCTACTTGTCCATCTTCCTTCCCACCTATTAGCTGCACCTTCCCCACCGACTATCACAATCACCTCCAATCTGCATCCACCTATTGCCATCTCACATCCTTTACCCCCAGCCATACCCCTCACCCCCCATTTATCTCTCAGCCCCTTTCCCCCTCCGCATCATTCTCCCTTAGGCAAATATCCACTCTCGGTATATCATTCTCCTGTTTGCTAATGTTCACTTTTATTACATCATTATTCCCTCTGTATAACAGCATACTGCAATCTTTCACCATTTAAATAATATTCTGACCTACTATTTTTACTTCCAAAGTGGATGACCTCACATTTGCCAACATTGTACTCCGTCTGCCAGATTCTTACCCACTCACCTAACCTATCTAAATCTCTCTGCAGACCCTCCACATCCTCTGCACAATTTGCCTTTCCACTCAATTTAGTGTCATCAGCAAACTTGGATACATTACACTCAGTCTCCTCTTCCAAATCATTTATATATATATATATATATCATAAACAGTTGTGGGCCCAACGCCGCCCCCTGCAGCATCCCGCTCACCACTGATCTCCAACCAGAGAAACGTCCATTTATCCCAATTCTCTGCTTTCCATTGGTTAACCAGTCCTCTATCCATGCTAGTATGTTCTCAGCAACTCCGTGCATTCTAATCCTATGGATGACTCTTTTATGTGTCACCTTATCGAATGCCTTTTGGAAATCCAATGTACAACATCCACCAGTTTCCCTCCATCCACTGCGCTTGTTACATCCTCAAAGAACTCCAGTAAATCCAGTTATTCTAAGCCTCGGCCATTTCAGAATTACCCAGTATTGATTCTCCTTTCTCATCCTGCAAGGGATCTACTTCCACTTTAGCCACCCTTTCCCTTTTTATATATTTATAAAACCTTTTCCTACCTGTTTTGTATTCTGTGCGAGTTTGCATTCATAATTTATCTTTCTTTCTTTATCGCTTGCTTCCTGATTCTTTGTTGCTTTTTAAAGTTTTCCCAATCTTCCTGTTTCCCATTACTCTTGGATACTTTGTAAGCCTGAGCTTTTAGTTGGATGCCTTGCTTGGTTATCCAAGGCTGGCTCTTCCTACCCTTGCTATCCTTTTTTTAACCAGAATATACTTTCCTTGAGCACTGTGAAAAACCTCTTTGAAAGTCCTCCACTTTTCCTCAACTATTCCACCATATAACTTGTGTTCCCCAGTCTAATTTAACTAACTCTTTCCTCACCCCATTATAATCTCCCTTATTTAAGCATAAAGCACTGGGTTTAGATGATACTATTTCACCGTCCATTTATATCCAAAATTCGATCATGCTCTTTCTGAGAGGATCCTTAAATATGCGATCGTTAATTTTACCTGTCTCATTACAAAGACCAGATCGAAGATTGCACATTCTCTTGTAAGTTTGCTAAAATGCTGTTCAAGAAAGTTAGCATGGATGAGATCTACAAACTCCTCTTCAACAGTGCGTCTACCTGCGGTGCCTGTGCCTGGGGGAGATGTGACTGGTTCAAAACAAAGGTGTTATGACACGGTGGTGAACCCCTCTGTTAATTAAACCAAACACCCAGAAAAGCTCGCCTCACCTCATAATCTCTTAAAATATGAGGGCCAGAGAACTCCAAAATTCCACTATTTAAAGAAAATAACATCAATTTTTTCTTTAAGAATAAACATTAAACAACTATTCACAATTCTAAGCCTCGCCTTTCTCTTAACTGCTTACTATCTGCCTCCAACTCTATAACAATATGCTGTTCCAATAAGACACTTATAGAATAACATCAACTTAATTTCAAAACCACACAGCCATTGTCATCTTCTGTGTCTTTCTTCTTCTAACTGAAGATCTCCCCGGGTCATCTTCTTTCTTTTTACTGTGAAAGTGTTACATTTGATAGAGAGTGTTTCCAAATTTCTTGGAGAGCACTCTCCATGCATTTCTGTCTTGACAGCATTTGATATCTGACCAATTTTCAAAATGTCCACATTATAGACCCCTCAACATCTGACCGTCTCATTGGTTCGATGTTGACAAAACAATAAATTCAAGCTTGATTGGGTTTGAGTATCCTGGGACATAATATAATCTGATTAGTTACATTTTAATTGTCAAAAAAGCAATCAAAACTCTGGTATCCATTTCACAGCCAAATGTTACATATTTTCAATTTTCTAGTACACTCTGAGACTGCCGCCTAGTCATATACACAGGTGTTTGTAACCTATCAGTTTGGAACAGCATTCTTTTACAGGTACAGTACACGCCTTCAACTTCCTAATAAAGGCAACAGCGTTGCTGCCTGGTACCTTGCAACCGGCATGTGTCAAAGCCTTCTGGTGGTCATGTACCAGCTGAACATTAATGGAGTGAAATCCTTTCACGTGGCAGCAGGGCATCAGCCATTTGAGGGCCACAGAGTGTGAAGTTCTGTCGATGTCACTGGCATTTCCTGGAGTGTGCTGCAGGTGTAGAGATTCAGCCTTTCGGTGACTGCCAATGCTTGGCCACCTGACCCACTTGTAAGAAAGCCTTGTGCTGATGTACTGCAGATGTCAGCATTAAGCTGCATGAGTTTCCTGAGGCTTTGTCACATGGAGGAAGCTGATCCTGTGCCTGAATACAGTGCTGCTGCTGGGCCCCTTGTTTCTCAGAAGCATGCTCTGCAGAGACTGCTCCCATTCTACATTGAAAGCTGGTAGTGGGGAAATGCAGAGCAAAGTGAAGAACATCAAAGTGATTATTTTTTTAGATTACTTACAGTGTGGAAACAGGCCCTTCGGCCCAACAAGTCCACACCGACCCGCCGAAGCGCCACCCACCCATACCCCTACATTTACCCCTTACTTAACACTACGGGCAATTTAGCATGGCCAATTCACCTGACCCACGCATCTTTGTGACTGTGGGAGGAAACCGGAGCACCCAGAGGAAACCCACGCAGACACAGGGAGAACATGCAAACTCCACACAGTCAGTCACCTGAGGCAGGAATTGAACCCAGGTCCCTGGCGCTGTGAGGCAGCAGTGCTAACCACTGTGCCGCCGTGCCGCCCATGGAAAAGCATAAATTGGCATCAACCTTACAGCAGTGAAGCCACACTGTCAGTAGGTCTGAAAACACTGTCCACTTTGGTAGGGAGGTACCTCTGTGATTTACAGCTTGTAACTACCATAGAGCAAGGATTCTTCACTGACAAACTTCCCACCACTTTAGAAACCTCTATATTAAAGTCAGAATGCCTGAGTGAGAGGCACAATGAATCAGCCCAAAGTATTAAAACACAGACCAGCACTGAGTATTCTGAGCGACTTTGAAAGGACAGGTTAAAAACTGGAGGGAAAGGATTCATCTTGAGTTACCATGATTTGGTGGAAATTGAATGACTGTGCACACCCAATCCTGCGCCCATGTCTCAGCTAGAATTCTGACCAGTTGGTCAGAAGAAATGAAAAGGACTGTCTGATTCAAGCTGACAAATGTGCCCACATCTCTTGTGAAAACAGGATGAAGGGCAAATGCCCACAACATTGATTCTCCTGCTCCTCAGATGCTGCCTGACCTCCTGTGCTTTTCCAGCACCACACTCTTGACTCTGATCTCCAGCATCTGCAGTCCTCACTTTCTCTTAGAAAGCAAAGGTTGTGAGACCAAGCTCGGGCTTCTGGGGTTGATGTTTGATTTGTTACTGGGCTTCGTAGGTAGATTCCCCTCCGTCCCTTACAGAAACAGGCTCATTTCCAATAGAAGTGGAAAGCTGTGGGATATAAAACCAACTGCTAATTTGCTCTGAAATGCTTTATCATCAAGCTGTTCAGAGGTGTTATTACAAACCTCTGGAGCAGGTGGGTCTTGAACCTGGACCTCCTCACTCAGAGATTCATACACTACCACCATGGCACTTCCTCACAAAATCAAGATCCCCTGCTGCATGCATTGTCATTTCAAACCAAGAATTTCACAAAAACCCACCAGGGAATTACACAGAAAGGAGTTAAGAATAAATTAAGTAACGAGTTGACAGTTTTAGGGAGGAGAGAAAGTACATGCAAAAATATAAAGCAAAATAATTTACAGCACTGCAGTAATGGGTAGTCGCAGCGGCATGCAGGAATAATGATTAAGACTAGTTGATGCTGCTGCCTTGAATATTTTATATTTTTGCACAGTCTGGAGAGTTAATTAATAATAAACAATTTTATAATGAGGTGCAGTTACAAATGGTGAATGTGGAATACAAAACCAGGGCCGGTTTGATGCTGTGAACTGTCATCAATGTGAAGACTGCACTATTCAGACTCCTATTACAGGGACAACTGAAAGAACTGCGGATGCTGTAAATCAGAAACAAAAACAGAAGTTACTGGCAAAGCTCAGCAAGTCTGGCAGCATCTATGGAGAGAAATCAGAGTTAATGACTCGGGTTTGGTGACCCTTTCTCAGAATTGAGAGTTCTCTGATTTCTCTTCACAGATGTCTCTGTCTTACCCCAGTGCCCCATGTAACATAACGGCTCCTCATTGTTCAATGTGGTAAATGTCTGAAATCATTTATTTTTATTCAGCAACAGCCAAAGAGATCCAAAAAATAGTAAACAAAAGCTACATTTGCCCAGGGAGCAGTGACTTGCCTTTTGATCAGCAAGTAATTTACAGCCAATTAGCTCACATCGCTGGGAACCGCCCCTCAGTGAGGTATTGTCTGGTTTGTTGCACCCAGTGCTGCAGCACCCTACCATACTGAAGGTGATATTCTTCTTGCTTGATGTCTGAACCCTCCTCCCCAGTAAACAACTGCTGCTCTCCCAGCTGTTCAGCGTCCATCACATCTTTGGTTTGCCCTGCTCAAGTTGTGCAAAAACAGCAAGCTAGCATAATGCAGCACACTCTGTCTGGTGTCTTCTGTAAACCTCACCCGAACTAACCCAAGCATCAGAACGTCATCCCCGGCAGATCTATCATTTGCTCCTTAATGACGCTGGTCGAAGAAAAGACAGCATTGTATTTACACCCTGTCTCAGTCATCAGTTGCAGAGGGTGACCCTTGTCTCCCAGTAGCCACCCTCCGAAGGCAGCTGGCCCTCCATACAGTGGGACAAGGAGGCCTCTGACAATGAGGACCATGCAATGTCTCCACATGGACCTTATTCCAATGCATACAGCCAAGTCATGTCACACAAACAAAGCAGGGGATTGTAAGTGTGGCAGGGTTACTCAGACCTTGTCCCACCTACCTCAACATCACCCAAGAAATGCCATATTGCACAGAAAAAGTGACAATAGAAGATGGCCATCCAGAAATCTGTTGATGAATCCAACAGAAAGTTCTTTATCCTCAGAGCTGTCAGAATGTGGAGTTTTCTAGCACAAGGTGTGTTTGAAGTGAATAGTATTGAAGTATTCATGGGAAGGCCAGAATGGTATTTGAAGGGGAAAGGAGCAAAGGATGACAATGATAGGTTTAGATGAGGAACAGTGAGAGAAGCTTCAAGTGAATCATGGGCTGGTTGGGCCAAATGGACTGTTAATGTGTCATTTCTATTATCTAATCCTCATGTTTCAACTGAGTTAATGTAGTGTCTCACCACAGGGAATCAGAACTGAACCCTGAGCAAGCACAATGACAATTTAATGCTGTTACTCATCATTGCAAAATTGACATTCGCTACATACGCAGATGGGCTCAGTTTTAATCGTTTGAGGCTTTTCTCTCTGTACCACATTTAAAATAAATTCAGATTATCATGGGACATTATGCAAAGAAATGTTGTCTGGTGCTGGCATAATGGATTGTGTCATACTCCAATGGAGAGGCAGTTTGTGGGTTTGAGTGGCCCACAGATGCGACTTTGAAGGAAAGGGGATGTGAAAATTTAGTTTGAGGAACTTGGCCTCCGAGAGATGTTATCAGAGGTGGACTTTCTGCAGCAGAGGCTGTGTTGAAGGTTTTTAAAATGCCTCCCCTATTGAATGCTCTTGGCTATGACACCTACAGGGAGTTATGAAGCAGCTGCAGCAAAATGTCACATTTTGGCCCATGGCTTTCTCCTCCACATCAATGCTCTGTCATTTTTAGTCAGCACTCCAAAGCCTTTCAGCAACAGCTCCATGTTGAAGTACCGTTGTGTTTCAACCCCTCTTTCCCTCACCTTTCTCAGTGACTTGCCAGCCAGCCATGCTTACAGAGTGTCCTAGTCCGACTCCTAGTTCCATGTCTTGCCTGCCATTCTTTAATGGACAGTGCACCAAGGGGCAGACTGTTAACTTGCCATTTCATGTGACATCATCCTGAGAGATGAGCACGACTGGCCTGTCAAATGGGCCCGATGACTGAAAAATAATAAAGGGGAGAGGATTCTGCTCCACATCACATGCAGCGAGTTGGATTTTCAATCTGAACCCCTGCCAACCAAGGAAAGGCTGGTATTGTCCATCTGTCAGGTTTCAATGGATATCAGGTGGTTCCTATGAATTGAACATTTACCCTAGAAGATAGTGAGCTATAAATTCCACACCACGACTTACCTGTGAATCCACTGGTTGAATCATTTGATAGCTATTTGCTTTTGAAATGTCATGTGACAATTTTTTAATTGACTTGTGGGATATGGATGTCACTGACAAGACCAGCATTTATTGCTTCTGCCCAGCTACCCATGAGAAGGTGGTGGTGAGTTGCCTCCTTTAACTGATGCAGTACATGTGCTGTACGTAGACCCACAATGCTGTTAGGAAGGAAGGATTTTGATCCAGTGACACTGAAGAAACAATGATATATTTCAAGTCAGGATGGTGAGTGGTTTGAAGGGGAAACTTGCAGTTGGTGATGTTGCCATATATTTGCTGCCCTTGTCCTTCTAGAAGGAAGTGGTTATAGGTTTGGAAGCTGCTGCCTGAGGAACGTTGGTGAGTTTCTGCAGCGTATCTCTGGAGCTTTGGCAGCAGAGGGAATGGATATTTGTGATGTGCTGCCAATCAGTGGGCTGCTTTGTCCTTTATACTGTCTAATCTGTGCAGCACAGGTATGTCATGGATAAGAAATGGTCAGGGCTAGTGAACAGAGGAGTCGGTAAGTTGCATTCAAATGGTGAGATTGTAAACCTTTAAGATTAACACCACAATCTTAAATCCCTGGAGCATTAGTTGCATAACATATGGTAGTGATTTTTTTTATATTAAGCTTTGAACTTAGAAATGACTGGTGTTAATATTACTGATGACTATCCTAACAGTTCCCTGTCAGGTATTTTTGTGGAAGTGTTAACTTATTTAAAATTGAAACATGATACCTATGCCAACACGTGGAGGAATCAGATACCAATGGCATTAAGTGCTGATCCATTAATACTAGACAGTGTGGTCCTGTATTTGTGCTGTCATTAACTACTAATGAATGTGCTTCTGGACACAGCAAGGATTGGGATAAATGAGAAGGTAAAGTTGGGGAAATACTGGGTGGGTTTATTGGGCCTTAAAGGTTATTGTGTTAGTTTGAAAACAAAAATTCGATGTTATGTAATTGTCAGCTGGTTGTTCTTACGGGGTTAGTTCTGTTTGCTTTTGATCATATAAGGCCTTTTCAGAGCCTTCCTGACCATGATGAATGACAATATCTGTGATTGGGTTCTTATGTTTCCACAGGGAAATACGAGGCTCTGAAGGCAAATGTCATTCCATCCTTACTGCTCCTGGTGAATGATCCGGTAAATAAAGTGCGGCTCAATGTCATGAAGGCCATCACAGCAGTGTCTGAAACTCCGGAGGGGAGGAAAATCCTGCTGGATCATGTGGAGCTCCTACAGGACAAACTGAAGGACCCCAGTGAGGCAGTCAGAAGGGCTGTCAAGATCGCTATCGACGTCATCACCTGGAAACCCTAGGTGCATTAGTGAAAATGTGGGCACCTTGGACCTGATATACTCACACCCCATCTTCTAACCTTGCTTTCCCTCTTTTATTTTGAATCATGTTCACAGTACCTTCTACGTATAATCATTCCCTCTCCATTACAGCCTGTTGTTTTTTAGTCAGGTTCCCATTAACCTTTGCAAATCCTTCATTGTGACAAAGGCTCGCTGTTCTGAAAAATGAATCCTGTTCCTCTCCCTAAAGATGCCGTTTGATCTGCCGAGCATTCCCAACACTTTCAGTCATTATTTCAGACTTCCAGCTCTTTGTTCTGCTGTTAGTTTGCTGTTGCCATTGCTGGTATTTTGTGGTTTCCTCATCTCAATCCTCTCTCTCTCTGAAATGCTGTCTTGTACAGCTGGCATGAAGCTCTGCTTTCGCCTTGTTAAACAGTGACCACCAGGAATTCTCAATCCACTTTGTTCAGAGCTGTCAAAATAATAACTTGCTTTTATTACCAATAACTGGTTGATTAAACCAATTTCTAAAGCTTTCTTTTCTTTAAATAAGGCTGTCTAATGCCACCTGTCATTCTGCACAATCTTTTTCCAAATTCTCTTTCAAGTTTTTCCCATGTCTCTTTTTGTCTTTGTTTCATTCTCTCATGCTTACACTCTCACTCCCATTTCCCATCTCTCAATGTGTTGCTGTTCTGTGCACATCAAGTGTAATGAATGCGACAGTATTGTGCTGGGTAATTTGGCTTTCTGGTAGACTGGACACAGTTTGTTAAGTTGAAATAAACTACAAATATCACTCAGGACTTGTGTGGCTTTAAGTGTGTAATTTTCTTAATTACCTAATTATTGTCACTGTGTTGATCGAATTAGTTTAAGCCAGGATGGCCTTTTCTTTTGTAGAGATTGTTTAAATGAAAGACTGCATTTGTGTTATATGCTGATACACAAGCTTAAAAGAGACATGACAGCATTTGGGTGTCTCCACCTTACACAACAACGGTCATTAAAAACAGGCAACCTGAAGGTATAGCAGAGGGCTGACAGAGAGGGCAGCAATGGCACATTACAATTAGCTCAACATCCCTGCACTGATCAAGGAATAATCTTCCTCCCGTCAAGAATTGTCCTACTGTCAGATACATCCATGTATATCCTGTGGGTGTGGGAGTCTGTATCAACATACCACGAAAACATGGTGCACAGGGACAAAAGGAACGTTTAAGAGACGCTAATAATGTATTGGATCTTCATCTCAGAATATTGGAACTCAATGATTATTCTTCAGTTACACAGAGTCACATTAATCCCAAATGGAACAATGCTTTCCTTTTTGGACATAAACCGACAGGACAAATTTGGTTTTTGGAAGTCAGATTTAACATGAAGATTTAAAAATGAAGGCTTGAAGGACTAAACACATTACCAGGCGGCATAAATACAGGCAGCTCCATTAGTCACTGCAACAAGACTGGGCTGGTGTTTTCACAGGAAAAGAAAGGGTGGGAAAATGAAATGGAAAGGTCATGATAGTCACTATCACCAAACCGCTTCAATTTGGCCAGGGTATACCTGGGCCATTTTTCACATTGTTGGGTAGATGCCAGTGTTGGAGCTATACTGGAACTGCTCAGCTAGAGACGCAGCAAGTTCTGGAACCCAGGCCTTCAGTACTGCAAGGCCCAGTGCAGCTGACCATACAGTAATTGGCCGAAACTTCACCTGGTCAATTATCCAACATGTGGAACCCTCTGTAAATGTCTCCAGCTTGGAGCTGGTGTTGGAGACCTTAGAAACTCCT
This sequence comes from Hemiscyllium ocellatum, assembly GCF_020745735.1. Classification (NCBI taxonomy): domain Eukaryota; kingdom Metazoa; phylum Chordata; class Chondrichthyes; order Orectolobiformes; family Hemiscylliidae; genus Hemiscyllium; species Hemiscyllium ocellatum. The sequence continues at coordinate 52,051,439 of NC_083424.1, forward strand.
GACATACTCACCTTAATAGTTAGTCAGGAAATTGGAGGAATGAGCACCTACCCAGGCATTCACCTGCCTCTGTACCCCCTCACCCACCTGCCCCTTACCCAGACATTCACCTGGCTCTATACCATCTCACACATCTGCCCCTTTCCCACACATTCACATGGCTCTATACCACTCACCCACCTGCCCCTTACCCATTCACCTGGCTCTACACCCCCTCACCCACCTGTCCCTTACCCAGACATTCACCCGGCTCTATACCCCTCACCCATTTGCCCCTTACCCACACATTCACCTGGCTCTATACCCTCTCACCCACATACATCCAACCCAGAGATTCACCTGTCTCTATACCCCTCACCCACCTGCCCTTTACCCAGACATTCACCTGGCTCTATACCCCCTCACCCACCTGACCCTTACCCAGACATTCACCTGGTACTCTAACCCCTCACCCACCTGACCCTAACCCAGACATTTACCTGGCTCTATACCCCCTCACCCACCTGACCCTTACCCAGACATTCACCTGTCTCTATACCCCCTCACCCATCTGCCTCTTACGCAGGCATTCACCTGCCTCTATACCCCCTCACCCATCTGCCCCCTACCCAAACATTTACCTGGCTCTATACACCCTTACCCACCTGTCCCTTACCCAGACATTCACCTGGCTCTATACTCCCTCACCCTCCTGCCCCTTAGAACATAGAAAATAGAAAAATACAGCGCAATACAGGCCCTTCGGCCCTCGATGTTGCGCCGACCCAAGCCCACCTAACCTACACTAGCCCACTATCCTCCATATGCCTATCCAATGCCCATTTAAATGCCCATAAAGAGGGAGAGTCCACCACTGCTACTGGCAGAGCATTCCATGAACTCACGACTCGCTGAGTAAAGAATCTACCCCTAACATCTGTCCTATATCTACCACTCCTTAATTTAAAGCTATGCCCCCTCGTAATAGCTGACTCCATACGTGGAAAAAGGTTCTCATGGTCAACTCTATTTAAACCCCTAATCATCTTGTACACCTCTATCAAGTCACCCATAAACCTTCTTTTCTCCAATGAGAACAGCCCCAAGTGCCTCAGCCTTTCCTCATACGATCTTCCTACCATACTAGGCAACATCCTGGTAAACCTCCTCTGCACCCGTTCCAATGCCTCCATATCCTTCCTATAATATGGCCACCAAAACTGCACACAATACTCCAGATGAGGCCGCACCAGAGTCTTATACAACTGCAACATGACCTCAGGACTCCGGAACTCAATTCCTCTACCAATAAAAGCCAGTACGCCATATGCCTTCTTCACAGCACTATTTACCTGGGTGGCAACTTTCAGAGATCTGTGTACATGGACACCAAGATCCCTCTGCTCATCCACACTACCAAGTATCCGACCATTAGCCCAGTACTCCATCTTCTTGTTACTCTTACCAAAGTGAATCACTTCACACTTACCTACATTGAACTCCATTTGCCATCTTTCTGCCCAGCTCTGCAGCTTATCTACATCCCGCTGTAATCTGCCACATCCTTCCTCACTGTCAACAACTCCACCGACTTTCGTATCATCCGCAAACTTGCTCACCCAACCTTCAAGCCCCTCCTCCAGGTCATTTATAAAAATGACAAACAGCAATGGTCCCAAAACAGATCCTTGTGGAACACCGCTAGTAACTGCACTCCAAGATGAACCTTTACCATCAACTACTACCCTCTGTCTTCTTCCAGCCAGCCAATTCCTAATCCAAACCTCTAACGCACCCTCAATGCCATACCTCCGTAGTTTTTTCAGTAGCCTACCATGGGGAGCCTTATCAAACGCCTTACTAAAATCCATATACACCACATCTACTGCTTTACCCTCGTCCACCTCCTTAGTCACCTTCTCAAAGAATTCAGTAAGGTTTGTGAGGCATGACCTGCCCTTCACAAAACCATGCTGACTATCCTTGATCACATTATTCCTATCCAGATGTTCATAAATCCTATCCCTTACAATTCTCTCTAAGATTTTGCCCACAACAGAAGTGAGACTCACCAGCCTATAGTTACTAGTCATTCCCAGACATTCACCTTCCTCTATTCCCCCTCACCCACCTGCCCTTTACCCAGACATTCACCTTCGCTATACCCCTCACCCACCTGCCTCTTACCCACATATTCACCTGGATCTATACTCCCTCACCCACCTGCCCTTTACCCAGACATTCACCTGTCACTATACCCCTCACCCACCTGCCTCTTACCCACATATTCACCTGGATCTATACTCCCTCACCCACCTGCCCCCTACCTAGGCATTCCCCTGGCTCTATACCCCTCCTGCCTCTTAGCCAGACCTTTAACTGGCTCTGTACTCCCTCACCCACCTGCCTCTTACCCAGATATTCACCTGCCTCTATATCCCTCACCCATTTGCCCCTTTCCCAGGCATTCACCTGCCTCTGTACCCCTCACCCATCTGCCCCCTACCCAGACATTCACCTGGCTCTATACCCCTCACCCACCTGCTCCTTAACCAGACATTCACCTGCTTCTATACCCCTTCACCCACCTGCCCCTTACCCAGACATTCACCCAGCTCTTGACACCTTCAACCCAGCTAACACCCCACCCACCTGGCTGTATTCCCCCCACCCAGCTGCCACCTTAGCCCCTCCCTTATCTTGCACACGTAGTTTTGCTCAGTAACTATGAAAATGGCTTCAGTTTCTTTAACATTGCAACCTGATATTAATTGTCATATAAAAATACACACTCGTACCCAATCCTCTTTTATATGAATGCTCATATAGAGTCAACGAGATATACAGCACAGAAACAGACCCTTCGGTCCAATTTGTCGCTGCTGACCAAATATCCTTTCCTAATCTAGTCCAACCTGCCAGCACCCGGCCCATACCCCTCCAAACCTTTCCTATTCATATACCCATCCAGATACCTTTTAAATGTTGTAATTGTACCAGCCCCCACCCCTTCCCCTGGCAGCTCATTCCATATACGTACCTCCCGCTGTGTGAAAAGGTTGCACCTTGTGTTCCTTTTAAATCTTTCCTTTCTCACCCTAAACCTATCCTCTCTAGTTCTGGACTCTGCTACACTAGAAAAAGACCTTATCTATTTACCCTATTCATGTCCCTCATGATTTTATAAACCTCTATAAGGTCACCCCTGAGCCTCCAACGCTTCAGGGAAAACAGCCCCAGCCTGTTCAATCTCTCCCTATAATTCAAACCCTCCAATCCTGGCAACATCCTTGTAAATCTTTTTTGAACCATTTAAGTTTCACAACAGCCTTCTGACATCCTAACCAATGTCCTGTACAGCCGCAACATGACCTCCCAACTCCCGTACTCAATACTCTGACCAATAAAGGAAAGCATACCAAACGCCGCCTTCACTATCCTATCTACCTGCAACTCCACTTTCAAGAAGCTATGAACCTGCACTCCAAGGTCTCTTTGTTCAGCAGCACTCCCTCGGACCTTACCATTAAGTGTATAAGCCCTGCTCTGATTTGCCTTCCCAAAATGCAGCACCTAGCATTTATCTGAATTAAACTCCATCTGCCACTCCCCAGCCCATTGGTCCATTTGATCAAAATTCCATTGTATTCTGAGGTAACCCTCTTCGCTGTCCACTGCACCTGTAAGGTTGGTGTCATCTGCAAACTAACTGACTGCACCTGTTACGCCCACATCCAAATCATTTACAGAAATGATGAAAAGCAGTGGACCCAGCACCAATCCTTGTGGCACTCCACTGGTCACAGGCCTCCAGCCTGAAAAACATCCTCACCATCACCCTCTGTCTTCTACCTGTGAGCCAGTTCTGTATCCAAATGGCTAGTTCTCCCTGTATTATATGAGATCTAACCTTGCTAATCAGTCTCCCATGGGGAACCTTGTTGAACGCCTTACCAAAGTCCAGAGATCACATTCATCATTCTGCCCTCATCAATCCTCTTTGTTAGTTTTTCAAAAACTCAATCAAGTTTGTGAGACATGATTTCCCACACACAAAGTCATGTTGACTATCCCTAATCAGTCCTTGCCTTTCCAAATACATGTACATCCTGTCCCTCCAACAGCTTGCCCACCACCGAGGTCAGGCTCACCAGTCTATAGTTCCCTGGCTTGTCTTTACCGCCCTTCTTAAACAGTGGCACCACTTTAGCCAACCTCCAGTCTTCTGGCACCTCACCTGTGACTATCGATGATACAAATATCTCAGCAAGAGGCTTCTCTAGCTTCCTACAGAGTTCTTGGGTACATCTGATCAGGTCCCAGGGATTTATACACCTTTATGAATTATAAGGCATCCAGTACACCCTCCTCTGTAATTTGGACATTTTCCAAGATGTCACCATCTATTTCCCAATGTTCTAATTCTTCCATGTTCTTCTCCACAGTGAAAGCAAAATACTCATTTAGTATCTCCGGTTCCACACAAAGGCCGCCTTGCTGATCTTTGAGGGGCCCTAATCTCTTCCTAGTTACCCTTTTTTGCCCTTGATGTGTTTATAAAATCCCTTTGGATTCACCTTAACCCTATTTGCCAAAGCTATCTCATGTCCCCTTTTTGCCTCCTGATTTCCCTCATATAAATATGGAGGAACCTCGATTATCCGAAGGACACAGGTGGGGAGTATTTTGTACGGTTAATCAAATTCCGGATAATCGAACGCTGGTGACATAGTTTCGCCAAGCATCGGGGCCTTGCGACCTTGCCAGATAATCTGATATTTGGATAATTGAATGCCGGATAATCGAGTTTCCTCCATATACTCCTACTGGCTTTATACTCTTCTAGGGATTCACTTGATCTCTGATGTCTATACCTGATGTACGTTTCCTTTTTTTTCTTGACAAATCCTGAGACAATAGACAATAGGTGCAGGAGTAGGCCATTCAGCCCTTCAAGCCTGCACCGCCATTCAATATGATCATGGCTGATCATTCCTAATTAGTATCCCCTTCCTGCCTTATCTCCATAATCCTTGATTCCACTATCTTTGAGAGCTCTATCCAACTCTTTCTTAAATGAATCCAGAGACTGGGCCTCCACTGCCCTCTGGGGCAGAGCATTCCACACAGCCACCACTCTCTGGGTGAGTGTCTCTCCTCATTCAGCATTGCCCTTCCCTAACAGGAACGTACTGTCTCTGGACTCTCATTTCATTTTTTTGACAGCTTTACCTGCAACCATCTCCCCTTTTTGGAAGTTTCTGCTTTAGACCATCAAAATCAGCCTTCCTCCCAGTTAGAACTTTAACTTTTAGATCCGGTTTATCTTTTTTCCATCACTATTTTAACACTCATTTAAAACTAAACATTGTTCCAAAGTGATCCCCCACTGACACCTCAGTAACTTGCCCTGCCTTAGTTCCCAAGATGTGGAGGAACTGGTGTTGGGCTGGAATGGACAAAGATAAGGAGCAGCACTCCGAAAGCCAGTGCTTCCAGTTAAACCTGTTGGACCATAGCCTGGTGTTGTGTGATTTTTAACTTTATTTCCCAAGAGTAGGCCAAGATTTGCACCTTCTTTAGTTGATATCTAATCAGAGGTTTTACTTGTACACACTTAACACCATGGCAGTCCCAGTCTATATTTGGAAAGTTAAAATCATCCACTGTTACCACCCTATTACTCTTCCAGATAATTGAAATCTTACAAATTTGTTTCTCAGTTTCTTGTTGACTATTGAGGAGTTTATAGTGCAATCCTAAAAAGGTGATCATCCCGTTCTTATTTCTCAGTTCGACCCAAATAATTTCCATGGATGTATACCCAGGAATATCTTCCTTAAACATGGTCATAATGCTATCCCTTATAAAAAAAAAACCACTCCCCGTCCTCTCTGCTCCCCCCCGCCCCCACTTTCTGTCCTTCCTGTAGCATTTGTATCCTGGAACATTAAGCTGCCAGTCCTGCCCATCCCTGAGCCATGTTCCTGTAATTGCTATGATATCCCAGTCCCATGTTCCTAACCATGCCCTGAGTTCATCTGCCTTCCCTGTTAGGCCCCTTGCATTGAAATAAATGCAGTTTAATTTATTAGTCCTACCTTGTCCCTGCCTGCCCTGACTGTTTGACTCACTTCTGTTCTCAGCTGTACCCGTCTCAGATCAATCTCTTTCCTCACTATCTCCCTGGGTCCCCCCCCCCCCAACCTTACTAGTTTAAATCTACCCGAGCCGCTCCAGCACATCTCCCTGCCAGTATATTAGCCCCCTTCCAATTTAGGTGCAATCCATCCTTCTTGCAATCCATACCCCAGAAGAAATTCTAATGATCCAAAAATGTGAATCCTTCTCCCATACACCAGCTCCTCAGCCATGCATTCATCTGCTCTATCCTCCTATTCCTGTTCCTCATTAGCTCGTAGCACTGGGAGTAATCCAGATATTACTACCCTTGAGGACCTCCTTTTTAAATTCCTGCCCAACTTCCTATATTCTCCCTTCAGAATCTCATCCTTTTCCCTTCCTATATCATTGGTTCCAATGTGGACAATGACCTCCTGCCGGCCCCTCTCCCCCGTGAGGACATTCTGCACCCTCTCTGAGACATCCTTGATCCTGGCACCAGGGAAACGGCACACCATTCTGCTTTTTCTCTGCTGGCCACAGAAACGTCTGTCTGTGCCTCGGACTGGAGAGTCCCCTACCAATCGATCTCTTGGAACCTGACGTACCTCTTGTTACATTGGAGCCTGGCTCAGTACCCGAAACTTGGCTGTTCATGCTACATTTCACCGAGAGTCCATCGCCCCCTCCATTTTCCAAAACAGCGTACTTGTTTGAGATGGGGATAGCCAAAGAAGACTCCTTCAGCACCTGCCTTCCTCTCTAACCTTTCCTGGAGGTAACCCGTCTATCTGACTGTATCTGTGTTTTTTCTCCCTTCCTACAACAGCCATCCATCACACACACACTAGCTCCTGTAAACTCCTCATTGTCTCTAACTGCCGCTCCAACTGCTCCATGTGATCTGATGGGATTCACAACCAAACACATTTACTGCAGATATAATCATCAGTAACATGGAAAACCTCCTTAATCTCCCACATCTGACAGAAGGAGCACATCACTCTGCTAAAGGCCACCTTAGCAATCTACAGACCCAGAAAATAGGAGAGGCTTGCTGTTCTAAAGAAACACTACTCCAGGCCAACTTAGTACCTATGATTTATATCTTTAAAATTTAAACGAGACAGATCTCAATAAAACATGTAGTCAACAAAGAACCATTCTATTCATTATTATAGATTTACAAGGATAAAGAACAGCACGTTTACACTTAAAAACTATGCACTTAGCTTCTCCCATGCTCTCCAACACAGGTTCCCCCAGAGTCAGGTCTCAATTTCATTGTTTGTTAATTTTTCTCAGCCACTGTCTGATGTCCAGAGGTACATGAGCTCAATCAGCAAAGGGCGGAGCCATGCAGATTCACTGCTGTGTCAGACAGCAGTGTAAGTTTCTTTATCGTTTGATTCACTGACCATGTGGCCTCTACCATTATCTCTCTTCGTCCTTTTTAAAGGATAGTTGTTTTGATTTTCTTTTTCCCCCAAAATTCCAAAACAATGCCAAAAATTCGAGGAAATCTGCTCCAACACCTAAACATGGAGGAGCTGTCACAGCCGCAATTATTTTTTCCCCATCCTCCATCTTGGATTACCTCTGAGTCTCATCTACATATTCGGTAAACCCGAAATCTGCTCTAATTTCCCGACTCAGGCGACTGACTGTGTGGACTTTGCACGTTCTCCCCGTGTCTGCGTGGGTTTCCTCCGGGTGCTCCGGTTTCCTCCCACAGTCCAAAAACGTGCAGGTTAGGTGAATTGGCCATGCTAAATTGTCCGTAGTGTTAGGTAAGGGGTAAATGTAGGGGTCTGGGTGGGTTGTGCTTCGGTAGGGCGGTGTGGATTTGTTGGGCCGAAGGGCCTGTTTCCACACTGTAAGTAATCTAATCTAATCTAATCTAATGTAATCTAATTTCTGCCACTGGAATCGTGATGTCGCCCTAACTCTCTCTCTCTCTCTCTCTCTCTCTCGTGAATATTCTCAGCTAAAGCCAATCCTTGAAGCAGTTACCTGTGAAGAGATGCAGATCTATCTCCTGCTTCAGAGTTGAACCAGTTGGGATCTGTTCTGGATCTATCTTTAGCACAGATGAAGACCCAGACAGAGAGAGATGATGGCCTTGTGGTATTATTGAGTAATCCAGAAACTCAGCTAATGTTCTGGGGATCTGGATTCAAATTTGAATTCAATTTTAAAAATCTGGAGTTAGGAATCTACTGATGACTGTTAAACCACTATCAATATCAGCAAAACCCATCTAGCTCCCTAATGTCCTTTCAGGGAGGGAAATCTGCCATCATCACCTGATCTGGCCTACATGTGACTTCAGCCCCTCAGCAATGTGGTTGACTCACAATGGCCCTCAGTTGTTCCAAAGGTCTCATCAAAGAAATGTAGCCAGATGGATCATCTGGCATCGAAAAGACAATGGCAAGAACAGCCCTGTCAACTCTGTAGAGTCCTCCTCACATCTGGGGGCTAGTGCCAAAACTGGGAGAGCTCTCACACTGAATAGTCAAGCAATAGCCTGACTTAGTCACACTCACAAAGTCGTACCTTACCAACAATATCCCAGCCCCCACAATCACCATTCCTGGATAGGTCCTGTTCCACCGACAGGACAGAGCCAGCAGAGGGGGCAGTACAGGCGTATACAGTCAGGAGGGAGTTGCTCTGGGAGTCCTCCACATTGAATCCAGATCCCGTGAAGTTTCATGGATTTCGGTTAAAACGTGAGCAAGGTAACCTCCTGCTGATTACCACTTACCACATCATGCTGCATGTTGAACTACACTCGGAGGAAACACTGCGGCTGGTAAGGGCACAAAATGTACTCCGGGTCGGGGGATTTCAACGTCCCACTGATGGAGCTGGTCGGGTCCTAAAGGCCGTAGCTGCTGGACTGGGTCTGCAGCAGGTGGTGAGGGAACCAACAAGGGGGAGAAACATACGTGACCTCCCCCTCCCCAATCTGCCAGCTACAGCTGCATCTGTCCATGACAGTATCGGGAAGAGTGACCACCGCACAGTCCTTGTGGAGACAAAGTCCTGCCTTCACATTGAGAATAACCTCCATTGTGTTGTGTGGCACTATCACCGTGCTCATTGGGACAGACTTCAAACCGATCCAGCAACTCAAGACTGGAGTGTCCATGAGGCGCTGGGGGCCATCACCAGCAGCAGAATTACACTCCAGAATTACACTCCAGAATTATACACTAGAATTACGCTCCAGAATTACACTCCAGAATTACACTCTAGAATTATACTCTACATTAATACTCCAGAGTATAATCCTGCTGCTGGTGGTGGTCCCCATGGATGCTCCAGTCTTGAGTTGCTGGATCGGTTTGAAGTCTGTCCCATTGAGCACGGTGACAGTGCCACACAACACGATGGAGGTTATTCTCATGTAACCTCATGGCCCGGCATATCCCCTGCTCAACCATTACCATCAAGCCAAGGGATCAACCCTGGTTCAACAGAGAGTGCAGGAGGGCATGCTGGGACATCTCCAAAATGAGCTGTCAGGCTGGTGAAGCTATCAGACAAAACCCCTATCGTGTGGAAATAACCATTCGGTCCATATCAACCCCGCAGAGAGCATCCCACCCAGACCCACCTCCCTACCCTATCCCTATTACATATCTGTGGGAGGAAATCCACGTAGACCCAGAGGGAGGACTCCACACAGACAGTCACCCGAGGTAGGAATCAAACCCAGTCTGTGATGCAGCAATGCTAACCCCTCAGTCACCAGGCTTGCATGCTTAAATAGCATCTGAAGCAGATGATTGACAAACTTAAGCCATCCCGCAACCAATGGGCCAGACCTAAGCCATGCTGTCCTACCACATCCAGTTGTGAATGGTGGTGGGCAATTAAACAACTCACTGGAGGAGGGGGAGACTTCACAAGTATCCCCAATCTTGGTGATGGGAGAGCCCAGCAGATCAGTGCACAAGGTAAGGTTTGAAGATATTGCAGCAATCTTCAGTCAGAAGCACCAAGTGGATCACCCATCTCGGCTCACTCCTGTGGTCGCCAAGATCACAGCTACCAGTCTCCAGCCAATCTGATTCACTCAGCCTGATGTCAAGAAATGGTTGGAAACACTGGAGGCTGTGGGCCCTGACAGCATTCCAGCAACAGTCTGAAGACCTGTGCTCCAGAATCCGCTGCTCTCAGGCTGAGCTGTTCCAGGACAGTGAAAACACTGGGATCTACCTGGCCATCTGCCAAATTATCCAGGTATTTCCTGCACATAAAAAGCAGGACAAATCCAACTCAGCCAATTCCACTCCTGTCGATCTCTTCCCAATCCTCGGAAAAGTGATGGAAGGGCTCACCAACAGGGCTATCGAGCAGCACCTGCTCAGCAATAACCTGCTCAGTGACACCCAGTTTGGGTTCCCCCAGGGTCACTCAGCTCCTGAACTCACAACAGCCTTGGGTCAAACATGGACAAGAGAGCTGGATTCCAGAGGGGAGGGGAGAGGGACAGGCCCTTGACATTAAGGCTGTGTTCGACCCGAGTGTGGCATCGAGGGGCCCCTCACAAACCTGGAACCAATGGGTATCAGGGGGCCAACTCTCCAATGGTTGGAATCATATCTGACACATAGGACGATGATTGTGGTTGTTAGGGGTCAGTCATCTTAGCTCCAGGACATCACTGCAGGAGTCCCACAGGGTGGTGTCCTCAGCCCACCCATCTTCAACTGCTTCATCAATGACCTTCCCTCCATCAGAAGGTCAGCAGTGTGGGGGTTCACCGATGATCGCACAATGTTCACCTCCATTCGCAACTCCCCAGATACTGAAGCATTCCATTTCCAAACACAACAAGATCTGGAAACAATCTGAGCTTGGGCTGACCAGTGGCAAGTAACATGTGTGCGATGGAAATGCCGGGCTATGGCCATCTCTAATAAGAGACAATCTAGCCACCACCCTTTGGCATTCAATGGAATTGTCATCCCAGAATCCCCCACTCTCAACATCATTGACAAGAAACTCAACTGGACTCACCACAGACACTCAATGGCGACAAGAGCGTGTCAGAGGTTAGGGACACTGCAGAGAGTAACCCACCTCCTGACTCCCCAAAGCCTGTCCACCATCTACAAGGCACAAGGCACAAGTGTGGTACAATACCTCCCACTTGCCGAGCTGGGGGCTGCTCCAACAACACCCGGGAAATTTCACACCCATCCAGGACAAACCAGCTCCTTGATTGACCCCACATCCTCAAGCACCCCCTCCCCCCACCACCGATGCTCAGTAGCAGCAGTGTGTACTGTCTACAAGATGCATTTCAGCAAAGATCCTCAGACAGCAACTTCCAAACCCACCACCACTTTCACCGAGAGGGACAAGGGCAGCAGGTACAGAGGAACACTAACCCCTGAAAGTTCCCCTCCTGACCTGGAAGTGTATCATATTTCTTTAGCGCTGGGTCAAAATCCTAGAATTCCCTCCCAAAGGGTCAACCCTCAGCAGGTGGACTACAGCGGTCCAAGAAGGAAGCTCACCGCCACCTTCTCAAGGGCAATTCGGGGACGGGCAATACCCGCCAGCGACCCCCACATCCCACAGATAAATAAAAAAACTCCTCAATGCACAGGAGACTGGGGCCATGCAGCAGGGTCTTGGGTGGAAGCCCCATTCCGATGAATGGCCTTAGAAGCCCAGGGAAGGGCAGGCGCTCCATGCTGGACAGTAAGGACACAGGAGGAGCTGTCATGTGATGTAAATGTTGTCACAGCATCTTGGGAGGTAAGAAGTGAGGTTTGCACAAGAGCTGCTTAAAACATCTCCATCACAACAAGAGGCCTCTTCTGCAGCTTTCATCTATTGCAGTAATCTCTTTGAAAGGCTGTGTGAATATCTGCCCAGATCCCTGTTGATAATAAATACAAGCAGAGCTGAAAATGTGTTGCTGGAAAAGTGCAGCAGGTCAGGCAGCATCCAAGGAACAGGAAATTCGTGATGAAGGGAGTGTGTGTGTGTGTGTGTGTGTGTGTGTGTGTGTGTGTGTGTGTGTGTGTGTGTGTGTGTGTGTGTGTGTGTGTGTGACAGAGTATGTGTGTGTGTGAGAGAGAGTCTGTGTGAGTGTGTGTGTGTGAGAGAGAGAGAGAGAGACAGTGTGTGTAAGCGCAGGAGAGAGGCAGCTTTTGTGTGTGTGTGTGTGTGTGTGTGTGTGTGAGAGAGAGAGAGAGACAGAGTATGTGTGTGTGTGAGAGAGAGTCTGTGTGAGTGTGTGTGTGTGAGAGAGAGAGAGAGAGAGAGACAGTGTGTGTAAGTGCAGGAGAGAGGCAGCTTTTGTGTGTGTGTGTGAGATTTGTATATGTCTGTGTGTGAGTGAGGGTGTGTATGTGTGAGAAAGTGAGCGTGTGTGTGTGTGTGTCAGAGAGAGAGAGAGAGTCCGTGTGTGAGAGAGAGATAGTCTGTGTGTGTGTGTGTGAGAGACAGAGTATGTGTGTGTGTGTGAGAGTTGTATATGTCTGTGTGTGAGTGAGAGCGTGCATGTGTGAGAAAGTGAGTGTGTGTGTATGTGTGTGCGTGTGTGAGAGAGAGAGAGAGTCTGTGTGTGTGAGAGAGAGTCTGTGTGTGTGTGAGAGAGAGACAGAGTATGTGTGTGTGAGAGAGTTGTATATGTCTGTGTGTGAGTGAGAGTGTGTATGTGTGAGAAAGTGAGTGTGTGTGTGTGAGAGAGAGTGTGTGTGTATGAGAAAGTGAGTGTGTGGGTGTTTGTGTCTCTGAGAGACAGAGAGTGTGTGTGAGCATGTATGTGTGTGACAGAGAGAGAGGGAGAATTTGTATGTGTGTGAGAGTGTGTTTGTGTGTGAGAGAGAATGTGTGTGTGAGAGAGAGTGTGTGTGTGAAAGAGAGAGATTGTGTGTGTGTGAGAGAGAGAAAGAGTGTGTGTGTATGAGGGAGAGTGTGTGAGTGTGTGTGTGTGAGGGAGTGTGTGTGAGTGTGTGAGAGAGAGAGAGTGAGTGTGTGAGCATGTGTGTGTGACAGAGAGGGAGAATTTGTATGTGTGTGAGAGAGTATTTTTGTGCGTGCGTGTGTGTGTGAGAATTTGTGTATGCGTGTGTGAGAGAGAGAGGGAGAATTTGTGTATGTGAGAGAGTGTGTTTGTGTGAGAGAGAGAGTGAGTGTGAGTGTATGTTGGTGTGTGTGTGAAAGAGAGAGAGAGAGTTTGTGAGTGCGTGAGAGAGTCTTATTTTTGTGAGTGAGTGTGTTTGTGTGTGTGTGAGACAGAAAGAGTGAGAGTGTGTGTCAGAGAGTGTGTGTTTGTGTGCGCATGTGAGAGAGTGTGTGTGAGAGAGAGAGAGTGAGAGAGCGCAAGTGTGTCATGAGAGAGAGTGTGTGTGTGTGAGAGAGTGAGAGTGTGTGTGATAGAGAGAGTGTGTTTGTCTGTTCATGTGAGAGAGAATGTGTTAATGTGCGTGAGAGATAGCGAGGGAGTGAGAATTTGTGTGTGTGAGAGAAACTGAGAGTGTGAGTGTGTGTTGGTGTTTGTGTGAAAGAGAGAGAGAGAATTTGTGCATGTGTGTGAGAGAATGTGTGTGAGAGAGAGAGAGAGTGTGTGTGTGAGGGAGAGAATGTGTGTGTGAGAGAGAGAGAAAGAGTGTGTGTGTATGAGGGAGAGTGTGTGAGTGTGTGTGTGTGAGGGAGTGTGTGTGTGTGTGAGAGAGAGAGAGAGACAGACTCTATATGAGGGATTGTTGTTGAGTGTGAATGCAAGGGAGCTGCAGAAATGCGGAATTGCATTTTGTGTCTGCACAAGGGCAAGGTGACTAACTGTGCAGAGTGAGAAAGAGATCAGGAATCACCATCCTGTCAGGATGGCCGAGTGGTCTAAGGCACTAGATTCAAGGAGTGTTAACCCGTGCTCTGCATCCGGGTTTGAGAATGCTGGTCCCTTTCTAGGGGCGTGTGTTCAAATCCCACTCCTGACAGGTCTCTCTTTTTCCCCAAACAAACCTTCCCACACCCAAAAACAACCCCCAAATTTCACATCTTCTTGGAGAAGAGTCACTCCCCTTCCCAAACATGGAAGACTCCAACCCCTCGGTTTCAAAGATAAGGCTCAGGCATTTACAACAATCTTCAGACACAAGTGCCCACTGGATCATCTTCCTCAGTCTCCTCCTGTGCTCCCCACCATCACACACACCATTCTTCAAACAATTACATTCACTCCGTCTCACATCAAAAGACACTGGACACTGCAAAGGCTATGGGCCCTGCCAAGATTCTGGCACTGCTCCTGAACGCTGCTGCTCCACAACATGCCCTTCCTCGAGCCAAGTTCTCCCAGGACAGTGACAACACTGGGATCTACCTGGCCATCTGCCAAATTATCCAGGTATGTCCTGCACATAAAAAGCAGGACAAATCCAAATCAGCAAATTCCACTCCCGTCTATCTCTTCCCAATCCTCGGAAAAGTGATGGAAGGGCTCACCAACAGGGCTATCGAGCAGCACCTGCTCAGCAATGACCTGCTCAGTGACACCCAGTTTGGGATGCCCCAGGGTCACTCAGCTCCTGACCTCATTTTATTTGTGTCTGTGTGTGAGAGAGAGAGAGATTGTATGTGTTGGTGAGTGTGTGCGTGTGTGTGTGATAGAGAGGTTGGGTGTGTGTGTCTGTGTGTGGGTGTGAGAGAGAGTATGTGTGTGTGTGAGAGAGAGAGTGTGTGCCTGTGGGTATATGAGTTTGTGTGTGTGTTTGTATGTGTGTGTGAGAGAGATTGTGAGTCCATTTGAGTGTGTGTGTGTGTGAGACAGAGAGAGTGTGTACGTTTGTGCTTGTCTGTGAGTGTGAGAGTGAGTGCAGGTGTGTGTGTGTGAGTGTGTGAGAGAGCGAATGTGTGTCTGTGTGAGAGAGAGTGTCTGTGTGAGAGAAAATGTGTGTGTGAGAGAGTGAGTGTGTGTGAGAGGGAGAGAGAGTGTGTGTGTGTGTGTGTGTGTGTGTTTGTGTGTGAGGGAGAGAGTGCGTATGTGGGTGTGTGTGAGAGAGGGTGTGTTTGTGTGTGTGTGTGAGAGACAGACAGAGAGTGCGTGTGTGTGTGTGAGAGAGAGAGATTGTGAGTGCATGTGAGTGTGTGTGTGTGAGAGAGAGTGTGTGTGAGAGAGAGTGTGAGTGCAGGTGTTTGTGTGTGTGAGTGGGAATGCTTATGTATGAGTGTGTGAGAGAGAGTGTGCGTGTGTGAGAGTGTGTGTTTGTGTGTGTGAGAGAGAGTGTGTGTGTGTGTTGGAGAGAGTATGTGTGTGTGGGAGAGAGAGAGAGAGAATTTGTGCTTGTGTGGGGTATGAGAGACAGAAAGGGATTGTGAGTGTGTGTGAACGAATGTGTGTGCGTGCTTGTGAGATGGAGAGTGTGAGTGTGTGTGAGAGAGAGAGAGTGTATGTATATGCATGTGAGAGCGATTGTGTGTGTGAGAGAGGGTTTGTGTGTGTGTGTGTGTGAGAGAGAGTGTTTGAGTGTGTGTGTGTATGTGTGTGTGTGTGTGTGTGAGAGAGAGAGAGACTGTGTATGAGGAATTGTTGCTGAGTGTGAATGCAAGTGAGCTGCAAAAATGCGGAATTGCATTTTTGTGTCTGCACAACTGCATGGTGACTAATTGTACAGAGTGAGAAAGAGATCGGGAAGGCTTAGCTCAGCAGCTTGTCAGGATGGCCGAGTGGTCTAAGGCGCCAGACTCAAGGAGCGTTAATCCTAGCTCAGCATCTGGTCTTGTGAATTCTGGTCCCTTTCTAGGGGCGTGGGTTCAAATCCCACTCCTGATATGTCTCCCTTTTTCCCCAAACAAACCTTCCCACACCCACACACTCCCCCCAAATTTCACATCTTCTTGGAGAGGAGTCACTCCCCCTTCCCAAACAGGGAAGAGTCCAACCCCTCGGTTTCAAAGATAAGGCTCAGGCATTTACAACAATCTTCAGACGCAAGTGCCCACTGGATCATCTTCCTCAGTCTCCTCCTGTGCTCCCCACCATCACACACACCATTCTTCAAACAATTACATTCACTCCGTCTCACATAAAGAGACACTGGACACTACAAAGGCTATGGGCCCTGCCAAGATTCTGGCACTGCTCCTGAACGCTGCTGCTCCACAACATGCCCTTCCTCGAGCCAAGTTCTCCCAGGACAGTGACAACACTGGGATCGACCTGGCCATCTGCCAAATTATCCAGGTATGTCCTGCACATAAAAAGCAGGACAAATCCAACTCAGCCAATTCCACTCCCGTCTATCTCTTCCCAATCCTCGGAAAAGTGATGGAAGGGCTCACCAACAGGGCTATCGAGCAGCACCTGCTCAGCGACACCCAGTTTGGGATCCCCCAGGGTCACTCAGCTCCTGACCTCATTTTGTTTGTGCCTGTGTGAGAGAGAGAGAGAGAGAGAAAGTCTGTGTGAGTGTGTGAATGTGAGAGTGAGAGACAGTGTGTGTAAGCGCGTGAGAGAGGAAGCCTTTATGTGTGTGTGTGAGAGTTGTATATGTCTGTGTGTGTGTGTGTGTGTGTGTGTGTGTGTGTGTTTGTGTGTGAGTGTGTGTGTGTGTCTGAGAAAGTGAGTGTGTGGGTGTTTGTGTCTGCGAGAGACAGAGAGTGTGTGGGTGTATGATTGTGTGAGCATGTATGTGTGTGACAGAGAGAGAGGGAGAATTTGTATGTGTGTGAGAGTGTGTTTGTGTGTGAGAGAGAATGTGTGTGAGAGAGAGAGTGTGTGTGTGTGAGGGAGAGAATGTGTGTGTGAGAGAGAGAGCGAAAGTGTGTGTATATGAGGGAGAGTGTGTGAGTGTGTGTGTGTGAGGGAGTGTGTGTGTGTGTGTGTGAGAGAGAGAGTGAGTGTGTCAGCATGCATGTGTGTGACAGAGAGAGGGAGAATTTGTATGTGTGTGAGAGAGTATGTTTGAGTGTGTGTGTGTGAGAGAGAGTGTGTGCGTGCATGTGAGAGAGTGAGTGTATGTGTGAGAGAGAGAGAGAATGTGTGTGTGTGTGAGAGAGAGAGAGAGAGAGGGAGATTTTGTGTGTGTGAGAGAGTGTGTTTGTCTGTGTGAGAGGGAGTGAGTGTGAGTGCATGTCGGTGTGTGTGTGAAAGAGAGAGAGAGAATTTGTTTGTGCGTGAGAGAGAGTCTTATTTTTGTGAGAGAGTGTGTTTGTGTGTGAGTGAGACAGAAAGAGTGAGAGTGTGTGTGATAGAGAGTGTGTGTTTGTGTGCGCATGTGAGAGAGTGTGTGTGTGAAAGAGAGAAAGGGTGTGCGTGTGTGTGTGAGTGTGTGTGTGAGAGACTGAGAGTGTGTATGATAGAGAGTGTGTGTTTGTCTGTTCATGTGAGAGAGAATGTGTTAATGTGTGTGAGAGATAGAGAGGGAGTGAGAATTTGTGTGTGTGAGAGAAACTGAGAGTGTGAGTGTGTGTGTGAAAGAGAGAGACAATTTGTGTATGTTTGTGAGAGAGATTGTGTGTGTGTGTGTGTGTGTGAGAGAGAGAGTGTGTGAGAGAGAGACAGACTCTATATGAGGGATTGTTGTTGAGTGTGAATGCAAGGGAGCTGCAGAAATGCGGAATTGTATTTTGTGTCTGCACAAGGGCAAGGTGACTAACTGTGCAGAGTGAGAAAGAGAGCGGGCATCACCATCCTGTCAGAATGGCCGCGTGGTCTAAGGCGCCAGACTTAAGGTGTTAGTCCTTGCTTTGCATCTGGCCTTGTGAATTCTGCTCCCTTTCTAGGGGCGTGGGTTCAAATCCCACTCCTGACATGTCTCCCTTTTTCCCCAAACAAACCTTCCCACACCCACACACTCCCCCCAAATTTCACATCTTCTTGGAGAGGAGTCACTCCCCTTTCCCAAACATGGAAGAGTCCAACCCCTCGGTTTTAAAGATAAGGCTCAGGCATTTACAACAATCTTCAGACGCAAGTGCCCACTGGATCATCTTCCTCAGTCTCCTCCTGTGCTCCCCACCATCACACACACCATTCTTCAAACAATTACATTCACTCCGTCTCACATCAAAAGACACTGGACACTGCAAAGGCTATGGGCCCTGCCAAGATTCTGGCACTGCTCCTGAACGCTGCTGCTCCACAACATGCCCTTCCTCGAGCCAAGTTCTCCCAGGACAGTGACAACACTGGGATCTACCTGGCCATCTGCCAAATTATCCAGGTATGTCCTGCACATAAAAAGCAGGACAAATCCAAATCAGCAAATTCCACTCCCGTCTATCTCTTCCCAATCCTCGGAAAAGTGATGGAAGGGCTCACCAACAGGGCTATCGAGCAGCACCTGCTCAGCAATGACCTGCTCAGTGACACCCAGTTTGGGATGCCCCAGGGTCACTCAGCTCCTGACCTCATTTTATTTGTGCCTGTGGGTATATGAGTTTGTGTGTGTGTTTGTATGTGTGTGTGAGAGAGATTGTGAGTCCATTTGAGTGTGTGTGTGTGTGAGACAGAGAGAGTGTGTACGTTTGTGCTTGTCTGTGAGTGTGAGAGTGAGTGCAGGTGTGTGTGTGTGAGTGTGTGAGAGAGCGAATGTGTGTCTGTGTGAGAGAGAGTGTCTGTGTGAGAGAAAATGTGTGTGTGAGAGAGTAAGTGTGTGTGAGAGGGAGAGAGAGTGTGTGTGTGTGTGTGTGTGTGTTTGTGTGTGAGGGAGAGAGTGCGTATGTGGGTGTGTGTGAGAGAGGGTGTGTTTGTGTGTGGGTGTGAGAGACAGACAGAGAGTGCGTGTGTGTGTGTGAGAGAGAGAGATTGTGAGTGCATGTGAGTGTGTGTGTGTGAGAGAGAGTGTGTGTGAGAGAGAGTGTGAGTGCAGGTGTTTGTGTGTGTGAGTGGGAATGCTTATGTATGAGTGTGTGAGAGAGAGTGTGCGTGTGTGAGAGTGTGTGTTTGTGTGTGTGAGAGAGAGTGTGTGTGTGTGTTGGAGAGAGTATGTGTGTGTGGGAGAGAGAGAGAGAGAATTTGTGCTTGTGTGGGGTATGAGAGACAGAAAGGGATTGTGAGTGTGTGTGAACGAATGTGTGTGCGTGCTTGTGAGATGGAGAGTGTGAGTGTGTGTGAGAGAGAGAGAGTGTATGTATATGCATGTGAGAGCGATTGTGTGTGTGAGAGAGGGTTTGTGTGTGTGTGTGTGTGAGAGAGAGTGTTTGTGTGTGTGTGTGTATGTGTGTGTGTGTGTGTGAGAGAGAGAGAGACTGTGTATGAGGAATTGTTGCTGAGTGTGAATGCAAGTGAGCTGCAAAAATGCGGAATTGCATTTTTGTGTCTGCACAACTGCATGGTGACTAATTGTACAGAGTGAGAAAGAGATCGGGAAGGCTTGGCTCAACAGCTTGTCAGGATGGCCGAGTGGTCTAAGGCGCCAGACTCAAGGAGTGTTAATCCTTGCTCTGCATCTGGTCTTGTGAATTCTGGTCCCTTTCTAGGGGCATGGGTTCAAATCCCACTCCTGACATGTCTCCCTTTTTCCCCAAACAAACCTTCCCACACCCACACACTCACCCCAAATTTCACATCTTCTTGGAGAGGAGTCACTCCCCCTTCCCAAACATGGAAGAGTCCAACCCCTCGGTTTCAAAGATAAGGCTCAGGCATTTACAACAATCTTCAGACGCAAGTGCCCACTGGATCATCTTCCTCAGTCTCCTCCTGTGCTCCCCACCATCACACACACCATTCTTCAAACAATTACATTCACTCCGTCTCACATCAAGAGACACTGGACACTACAAAGGCTATGGGCCCTGCCAAGATTCTGGCACTGCTCCTGAACGCTGCTGCTCCACAACATGCCCTTCCTCGAGCCAAGTTCTCCCAGGACAGTGACAACACTGGGATCTACCTGGCCATCTGCCAAATTATCCAGGTATGTCCTGCACATAAAAAGCAGGACAAATCCAACTCAGCCAATTCCACTCCCGTCTATCTCTTCCCAATCCTCGGAAAAGTGATGGAAGGGCTCACCAACAGGGCTATCGAGCAGCACCTGCTCAGCAATAACCTGCTCAGCGACACCCAGTTTGGGATCCCCCAGGGTCACTCAGCTCCTGACCTCATTTTGTTTGTGCCTGTGTGAGAGAGAGAGAGAGAGAGAAAGTCTGTGTGAGTGTGTGAATGTGAGAGTGAGAGACAGTGTGTGTAAGCGCGTGAGAGAGGAAGCCTTTATGTGTGTGTGTGAGAGTTGTATATGTCTGTGTGTGTGTGTGTGTGTGTGTGTGTGTGTGTGTTTGTGTGGGTGGAGTGTGTGTGTCTGAGAAAGTGAGTGTGTGGGTGTTTGTGTCTGCGAGAGACAGAGAGTGTGTGGGTGTATGATTGTGTGAGCATGTATGTGTGTGACAGAGAGAGAGGGAGAATTTGTATGTGTGTGAGAGTGTGTTTGTGTGTGAGAGAGAATGTGTGTGAGAGAGAGAGTGTGTGTGTGTGAGGGAGAGAATGTGTGTGTGAGAGAGAGAGCGAAAGTGTGTGTATATGAGGGAGAGTGTGTGAGTGTGTGTGTGTGAGGGAGTGTGTGTGTGTGTGTGAGAGAGAGAGAGTGAGTGTGTCAGCATGCATGTGTGTGACAGAGAGAGGGAGAATTTGTATGTGTGTGAGAGAGTATGTTTGAGTGTGTGTGTGTGAGAGAGAGTGTGTGTGTGCATGTGAGAGAGTGAGTGTATGTGTGAGAGAGAGAGAGAATGTGTGTGTGTGTGTGAGAGAGAGAGAGAGAGGGACATTTTGTGTGTGTGAGAGAGTGTGTTTGTCTGTGTGAGAGAGAGTGAGTGTGAGTGCATGTCGGTGTGTGTGTGAAAGAGAGAGAGAGAATTTGTTTGTGCGTGAGAGAGAGTCTTATTTTTGTGAGAGAGTGTGTTTGTGTGTGAGTGAGACAGAAAGAGTGAGAGTGTGTGTGATAGAGAGTGTGTGTTTGTGTGCGCATGTGAGAGAGTGTGTGTGTGAAAGAGAGAAAGGGTGTGCGTGTGTGTGTGTGAGTGTGTGTGTGAGAGACTGAGAGTGTGTATGATAGAGAGTGTGTGTTTGTCTGTTCATGTGAGAGAGAATGTGTTAATGTGTGTGAGAGATAGAGAGGGAGTGAGAATTTGTGTGTGTGAGAGAAACTGAGAGTGTGAGTGTGTGTGTGAAAGAGAGAGACAATTTGTGTATGTGTGTGAGAGAGATTGTGTGTGTGTGTGTGTGTGTGTGAGAGAGAGAGTGTGTGAGAGAGAGACAGAGTCTATATGAGGGATTGTTGTTGAGTGTGAATGCAAGGGAGCTGCAGAAATGCGGAATTGTATTTTGTGTCTGCACAAGGGCAAGGAGACTAACTGTGCAGAGTGAGAAAGAGAGTGGGCATCACCATCCTGTCAGGATGGCCGAGTGGTCTAAGGCGCCAGACTCAAGGAGTGTTAGTCCTTGCTCTGCATCTGGCCTTGTGAATTCTGGTCCCTTTCTAGGGGCGTGGGTTCAAATCCCACTCCTGACATGTCTCCCTTTTTCCCCAAACAAACCTTCCCACACCCACACACTCCCCCCAAATTTCACATCTTCTTGGAGAGGAGTCACTCCCCTTTCCCAAACATGGAAGAGTCCAACCCCTCGGTTTCAAAGATAAGGCTCAGGCATTTACAACAATCTTCAGACGCAAGTGCCCACTGGATCATCTTCCTCAGTCTCCTCCTGTGCTCCCCACCATCACACACACCATTCTTCAAACAATTACATTCACTCCGTCTCACATCAAAAGACACTGGACACTGCAAAGGCTATGGGCCCTGCCAAGATTCTGGCACTGCTCCTGAACGCTGCTGCTCCACAACATGCCCTTCCTCGAGCCAAGTTCGCCCAGGACAGTGACAACACTGGGATCTACCTGGCCATCTGCCAAATTATCCAGGTATGTCCTGCACATAAAAAGCAGGACAAATCCAAATCAGCAAATTCCACTCCCGTCTATCTCTTCCCAATCCTCGGAAAAGTGATGGAAGGGCTCACCAACAGGGCTATCGAGCAGCACCTGCTCAGCAATAACCTGCTCAGTGACACCCAGTTTGGGATGCCCCAGGGTCACTCAGCTCCTGACCTCATTTTATTTGTGTCTGTGTGTGAGAGAGAGAGAGATTGTATGTGTTGGTGAGTGTGTGCGTGTGTGTGTGATAGAGAGATTGGGTGTGTGTGTCTGTGTGTGGGTGTGAGAGAGAGTATGTGTGTGTGTGAGAGAGAGAGTGTGTGCCTGTGGGTATATGAGTTTGTGTGTGTGTTTGTATGTGTGTGTGAGAGAGATTGTGAGTCCATTTGAGTGTGTGTGTGTGTGAGACAGAGAGAGTGTGTACGTTTGTGCTTGTCTGTGAGTGTGAGAGTGAGTGCAGGTGTGTGTGTGTGAGTGTGTGAGAGAGCGAATGTGTGTCTGTGTGAGAGAAAATGTGTGTGTGAGAGAGTGAGTGTGTGTGAGAGGGAGAGAGAGTGTGTGTGTGTGTGTGTGTGTGTTTGTGTGTGAGGGAGAGAGTGCGTATGTGGGTGTGTGTGAGAGAGGGTGTGTTTGTGTGTGGGTGTGAGAGACAGACAGAGAGTGCGTGTGTGTGTGTGAGAGAGAGAGATTGTGAGTGCATGTGAGTGTGTGTGTGTGAGAGAGAGTGTGTGTGAGAGAGAGTGTGAGTGCAGGTGTTTGTGTGTGTGAGTGGGAATGCTTATGTATGAGTGTGTGAGAGAGAGTGTGCGTGTGTGAGAGTGTGTGTTTGTGTGTGTGAGAGAGAGTGTGTGTGTGTGTTGGAGAGAGTATGTGTGTGTGGGAGAGAGAGAGAGAGAATTTGTGCTTGTGTGGGGTATGAGAGACAGAAAGGGATTGTGAGTGTGTGTGAACGAATGTGTGTGCGTGCTTGTGAGATGGAGAGTGTGAGTGTGTGTGAGAGAGAGAGAGTGTATGTATATGCATGTGAGAGCGATTGTGTGTGTGAGAGAGGGTTTGTGTGTGTGTGTGTGTGTGTGAGAGAGAGTGTTTGTGTGTGTGTGTGTGTGTGTGTGTGTGAGAGAGAGAGAGACTGTGTATGAGGAATTGTTGCTGAGTGTGAATGCAAGTGAGCTGCAAAAATGCGGAATTGCATTTTTGTGTCTGCACAAGTGCATGGTGACTAATTGTACAGAGTGAGAAAGAGATCGGGAAGGCTTGGCTCAGCAGCTTGTCAGGATGGCCGAGTGGTCTAAGACGCCAGACTCAAGGAGCGTTAATCCTTGCTCTGCATCTGGACTTGTGAATTCTGGTCCCTTTCTAGGGGCGTGTGTTCAAATCCCGCTCCTGACATGTCTCCCTTTTTCCCCAAACAAACCTTCCCACACCCACACACTCCCCCCAAATTTCACATCTTCTTGGAGAGGAGTCACTCCCCCTTCCCAAACATGGAAGAGTCCAACCCCTCGGTTTCAAAGATAAGGCTCAGGCATTTACAACAATCTTCAGACGCAAGTGCCCACTGGATCATCTTCCTCAGTCTCCTCCTGTGCTCCCCACCATCACACACACCATTCTTCAAACAATTACATTCACTCCGTCTCACATCAAGAGACACTGGACACTACAAAGGCTATGGGCCCTGCCAAGATTCTGGCACTGCTCCTGAACGCTGCTGCTCCACAACATGCCCTTCCTCGAGCCAAGTTCTCCCAGGACAGTGACAACACTGGGATCTACCTGGCCATCTGCCAAATTATCCAGGTATGTCCTGCACATAAAAAGCAGGACAAATCCAACTCAGCCAATTCCACTCCCGTCTATCTCTTCCCAATCCTCGGAAAAGTGATGGAAGGGCTCACCAACAGGGCTATCGAGCAGCACCTGCTCAGCAATAACCTGCTCAGTGACACCCAGTTTGGGATCCCCCAGGGTCACTCAGCTCCTGACCTCATTTTATTTGTGCCTGTGTGAGAGAGAGAGAGAGAGAGAAAGTCTGTGTGAGTGTGTGAATGTGAGAGTGAGAGACAGTGTGTGTAAGCGCGTGAGAGAGGAAGCCTTTATGTGTGTGTGTGAGAGTTGTATATGTCTGTGTGTGTGTGTGTGTGTGTGTGTGTGTGTTTGTGTGGGTGGAGTGTGTGTGTCTGAGAAAGTGAGTGTGTGGGTGTTTGTGTCTGCGAGAGACAGAGAGTGTGTGGGTGTATGATTGTGTGAGCATGTATGTGTGTGACAGAGAGAGAGGGAGAATTTGTATGTGTGTGAGAGTGTGTTTGTGTGTGAGAGAGAATGTGTGTGAGAGAGAGAGTGTGTGTGTGTGAGGGAGAGACTGTGTGTGTGAGAGAGAGAGCGAAAGTGTGTGTATATGAGGGAGAGTGTGTGAGTGTGTGTGTGTGAGGGAGTGTGTGTGTGTGTGTGAGAGAGAGAGAGTGAGTGTGTCAGCATGCATGTGTGTGACAGAGAGAGGGAGAATTTGTATGTGTGTGAGAGAGTATGTTTGAGTGTGTGTGTGTGAGAGAGAGTGTGTGTGTGCATGTGAGAGAGTGAGTGTATGTGTGAGAGAGAGAGAGAATGTGTGTGTGTGTGAGAGAGAGAGAGAGAGAGAGGGAGATTTTGTGTGTGTGAGAGAGTGTGTTTGTCTGTGTGAGAGAGAGTGAGTGTGAGTGCATGTCGGTGTGTGTGTGAAAGAGAGAGAGAGAATTTGTTTGTGCGTGAGAGAGAGTCTTATTTTTGTGAGAGAGTGTGTTTGTGTGTGAGTGAGACAGAAAGAGTGAGAGTGTGTGTGATAGAGAGTGTGTGTTTGTGTGCGCATGTGAGAGAGTGTGTGTGTGAAAGAGAGAAAGGGTGTGCGTGTGTGTGTGTGAGTGTGTGTGTGAGAGACTGAGAGTGTGTATGATAGAGAGTGTGTGTTTGTCTGTTCATGTGAGAGAGAATGTGTTAATGTGTGTGAGAGATAGAGAGGGAGTGAGAATTTGTGTGTGTGAGAGAAACTGAGAGTGTGAGTGTGTGTGTGAAAGAGAGAGACAATTTGTGTATGTGTGTGAGAGAGATTGTGTGTGTGTGTGTGTGTGTGAGAGAGAGAGTGTGTGAGAGAGAGACAGAGTCTATATGAGGGATTGTTGTTGAGTGTGAATGCAAGGGAGCTGCAGAAATGCGGAATTGTATTTTGTGTCTGCACAAGGGCAAGGAGACTAACTGTGCAGAGTGAGAAAGAGAGCGGGCATCACCATCCTGTCAGGATGGCCGAGTGGTCTAAGGCGCCAGACTCAAGGAGTGTTAGTCCTTGCTCTGCATCTGGCCTTGTGAATTCTGGTCCCTTTCTAGGGGCGTGGGTTCAAATCCCACTCCTGACATGTCTCCCTTTTTCCCCAAACAAACCTTCCCACACCCACACACTCCCCCCAAATTTCACATCTTCTTGGAGAGGAGTCACTCCCCTTTCCCAAACATGGAAGAGTCCAACCCCTCGGTTTCAAAGATAAGGCTCAGGCATTTACAACAATCTTCAGACGCAAGTGCCCACTGGATCATCTTCCTCAGTCTCCTCCTGTGCTCCCCACCATCACACACACCATTCTTCAAACAATTACATTCACTCCGTCTCACATCAAAAGACACTGGACACTGCAAAGGCTATGGGCCCTGCCAAGATTCTGGCACTGCTCCTGAACGCTGCTGCTCCACAACATGCCCTTCCTCGAGCCAAGTTCGCCCAGGACAGTGACAACACTGGGATCTACCTGGCCATCTGCCAAATTATCCAGGTATGTCCTGCACATAAAAAGCAGGACAAATCCAAATCAGCAAATTCCACTCCCGTCTATCTCTTCCCAATCCTCGGAAAAGTGATGGAAGGGCTCACCAACAGGGCTATCGAGCAGCACCTGCTCAGCAATAACCTGCTCAGTGACACCCAGTTTGGGATGCCCCAGGGTCACTCAGCTCCTGACCTCATTTTATTTGTGTCTGTGTGTGAGAGAGAGAGAGATTGTATGTGTTGGTGAGTGTGTGCGTGTGTGTGTGATAGAGAGATTGGGTGTGTGTGTCTGTGTGTGGGTGTGAGAGAGAGTATGTGTGTGTGTGAGAGAGAGAGTGTGTGCCTGTGGGTATATGAGTTTGTGTGTGTGTTTGTATGTGTGTGTGAGAGAGATTGTGAGTCCATTTGAGTGTGTGTGTGTGTGAGACAGAGAGAGTGTGTACGTTTGTGCTTGTCTGTGAGTGTGAGAGTGAGTGCAGGTGTGTGTGTGTGAGTGTGTGAGAGAGCGAATGTGTGTCTGTGTGAGAGAAAATGTGTGTGTGAGAGAGTGAGTGTGTGTGAGAGGGAGAGAGAGTGTGTGTGTGTGTGTGTGTGTGTGTTTGTGTGTGAGGGAGAGAGTGCGTATGTGGGTGTGTGTGAGAGAGGGTGTGTTTGTGTGTGGGTGTGAGAGACAGACAGAGAGTGCGTGTGTGTGTGTGAGAGAGAGAGATTGTGAGTGCATGTGAGTGTGTGTGTGTGAGAGAGAGTGTGTGTGAGAGAGAGTGTGAGTGCAGGTGTTTGTGTGTGTGAGTGGGAATGCTTATGTATGAGTGTGTGAGAGAGAGTGTGCGTGTGTGAGAGTGTGTGTTTGTGTGTGTGAGAGAGAGTGTGTGTGTGTGTTGGAGAGAGTATGTGTGTGTGGGAGAGAGAGAGAGAGAATTTGTGCTTGTGTGGGGTATGAGAGACAGAAAGGGATTGTGAGTGTGTGTGAACGAATGTGTGTGCGTGCTTGTGAGATGGAGAGTGTGAGTGTGTGTGAGAGAGAGAGAGTGTATGTATATGCATGTGAGAGCGATTGTGTGTGTGAGAGAGGGTTTGTGTGTGTGTGTGTGTGTGTGAGAGAGAGTGTTTGTGTGTGTGTGTGTGTGTGTGTGTGTGTGTGAGAGAGAGAGAGACTGTGTATGAGGAATTGTTGCTGAGTGTGAATGCAAGTGAGCTGCAAAAATGCGGAATTGCATTTTTGTGTCTGCACAAGTGCATGGTGACTAATTGTACAGAGTGAGAAAGAGATCGGGAAGGCTTGGCTCAGCAGCTTGTCAGGATGGCCGAGTGGTCTAAGACGCCAGACTCAAGGAGCGTTAATCCTTGCTCTGCATCTGGACTTGTGAATTCTGGTCCCTTTCTAGGGGCGTGTGTTCAAATCCCGCTCCTGACATGTCTCCCTTTTTCCCCAAACAAACCTTCCCACACCCACACACTCCCCCAAATTTCACATCTTCTTGGAGAGGAGTCACTCCCCCTTCCCAAACATGGAAGAGTCCAACCCCTCGGTTTCAAAGATAAGGCTCAGGCATTTACAACAATCTTCAGACGCAAGTGCCCACTGGATCATCTTCCTCAGTCTCCTCCTGTGCTCCCCACCATCACACACACCATTCTTCAAACAATTACATTCACTCCGTCTCACATCAAAAGACACTGGACACTGCAAAGGCTATGGGCCCTGCCAAGATTCTGGCACTGCTCCTGAACGCTGCTGCTCCACAACATGCCCTTCCTCGAGCCAAGTTCGCCCAGGACAGTGACAACACTGGGATCTACCTGGCCATCTGCCAAATTATCCAGGTATGTCCTGCACATAAAAAGCAGGACAAATCCAAATCAGCAAATTCCACTCCCGTCTATCTCTTCCCAATCCTCGGAAAAGTGATGGAAGGGCTCACCAACAGGGCTATCGAGCAGCACCTGCTCAGCAATAACCTGCTCAGTGACACCCAGTTTGGGATGCCCCAGGGTCACTCAGCTCCTGACCTCATTTTATTTGTGTCTGTGTGTGAGAGAGAGAGAGATTGTATGTGTTGGTGAGTGTGTGCGTGTGTGTGTGATAGAGAGATTGGGTGTGTGTGTCTGTGTGTGGGTGTGAGAGAGAGTATGTGTGTGTGTGAGAGAGAGAGTGTGTGCCTGTGGGTATATGAGTTTGTGTGTGTGTTTGTATGTGTGTGTGAGAGAGATTGTGAGTCCATTTGAGTGTGTGTGTGTGTGAGACAGAGAGAGTGTGTACGTTTGTGCTTGTCTGTGAGTGTGAGAGTGAGTGCAGGTGTGTGTGTGTGAGTGTGTGAGAGAGCGAATGTGTGTCTGTGTGAGAGAAAATGTGTGTGTGAGAGAGTGAGTGTGTGTGAGAGGGAGAGAGAGTGTGTGTGTGTGTGTGTGTGTTTGTGTGTGAGGGAGAGAGTGCGTATGTGGGTGTGTGTGAGAGAGGGTGTGTTTGTGTGTGGGTGTGAGAGACAGACAGAGAGTGCGTGTGTGTGTGTGAGAGAGAGAGATTGTGAGTGCATGTGAGTGTGTGTGTGTGAGAGAGAGTGTGTGTGAGAGAGAGTGTGAGTGCAGGTGTTTGTGTGTGTGAGTGGGAATGCTTATGTATGAGTGTGTGAGAGAGAGTGTGCGTGTGTGAGAGTGTGTGTGTGTGTGTGTGAGAGAGAGTGTGTGTGTGTGTTGGAGAGAGTATGTGTGTGTGGGAGAGAGAGAGAGAGAATTTGTGCTTGTGTGGGGTATGAGAGACAGAAAGGGATTGTGAGTGTGTGTGAACGAA
Organism: Hemiscyllium ocellatum; assembly: GCF_020745735.1. NCBI lineage: Eukaryota > Metazoa > Chordata > Chondrichthyes > Orectolobiformes > Hemiscylliidae > Hemiscyllium > Hemiscyllium ocellatum. Next base: position 52,080,030 of record NC_083424.1, read on the forward strand.
TGTGTGTGCGTGCTTGTGAGATGGAGAGTGTGAGTGTGTGTGAGAGAGAGAGAGTGTATGTATATGCATGTGAGAGCGATTGTGTGTGTGAGAGAGGGTTTGTGTGTGTGTGTGTGTGTGTGAGAGAGAGTGTTTGTGTGTGTGTGTGTGTGTGTGTGTGTGAGAGAGAGAGAGACTGTGTATGAGGAATTGTTGCTGAGTGTGAATGCAAGTGAGCTGCAAAAATGCGGAATTGCATTTTTGTGTCTGCACAAGTGCATGGTGACTAATTGTACAGAGTGAGAAAGAGATCGGGAAGGCTTGGCTCAGCAGCTTGTCAGGATGGCCGAGTGGTCTAAGACGCCAGACTCAAGGAGCGTTAATCCTTGCTCTGCATCTGGACTTGTGAATTCTGGTCCCTTTCTAGGGGCGTGTGTTCAAATCCCGCTCCTGACATGTCTCCCTTTTTCCCCAAACAAACCTTCCCACACCCACACACTCCCCCCAAATTTCACATCTTCTTGGAGAGGAGTCACTCCCCCTTCCCAAACATGGAAGAGTCCAACCCCTCGGTTTCAAAGATAAGGCTCAGGCATTTACAACAATCTTCAGACGCAAGTGCCCACTGGATCATCTTCCTCAGTCTCCTCCTGTGCTCCCCACCATCACACACACCATTCTTCAAACAATTACATTCACTCCGTCTCACATAAAGAGACACTGGACACTACAAAGGCTATGGGCCCTGCCAAGATTCTGGCACTGCTCCTGAACGCTGCTGCTCCACAACATGCCCTTCCTCGAGCCAAGTTCTCCCAGGACAGTCACAACACTGGGATCTACCTGGCCATCTGCCAAATTATCCAGGTATGTCCTGCACATAAAAAGCAGGACAAATCCAACTCAGCCAATTCCACTCCCGTCTATCTCTTCCCAATCCTCGGAAAAGTGATGGAAGGGCTCACCAACAGGGCTATCGAGCAGCACCTGCTCAGCAATAACCTGCTCAGCGACACCCAGTTTGGGATCCCCCAGGGTCACTCAGCTCCTGACCTCATTTTATTTGTGCCTGTGTGAGAGAGAGAGAGAGAGAGAAAGTCTGTGTGAGTGTGTGAATGTGAGAGTGAGAGACAGTGTGTGTAAGCGCGTGAGAGAGGAAGCCTTTATGTGTGTGTGTGAGAGTTGTATATGTCTGTGTGTGTGTGTGTGTGTGTGTGTGTGTCTGAGAAAGTGAGTGTGTGGGTGTTTGTGTCTGCGAGAGACAGAGAGTGTGTGTGTGTATGATTGTGTGAGCATGTATGTGTGTGACAGAGAGAGAGGGAGAATTTGTATGTGTGTGAGAGTGTGTTTGTGTGTGAGAGAGAATGTGTGTGAGAGAGAGAGTGTGTGTGTGTGAGGGAGAGAATGTGTGTGTGAGAGAGAGAGCGAAAGTGTGTGTATATGAGGGAGAGTGTGTGAGTGTGTGTGTGTGAGGGAGTGTGTGTGTGTGTGTGTGAGAGAGAGAGTGAGTGTGTCAGCATGCATGTGTGTGACAGAGAGAGGGAGAATTTGTATGTGTGTGAGAGAGTATGTTTGAGTGTGTGTGTGTGAGAGAGAGTGTGTGTGTGCATGTGAGAGAGTGAGTGTATGTGTGAGAGAGAGAGAGAATGTGTGTGTGTGTGAGAGAGAGAGAGAGAGAGGGAGATTTTGTGTGTGTGAGAGAGTGTGTTTGTCTGTGTGAGAGAGAGTGAGTGTGAGTGCATGTCGGTGTGTGTGTGAAAGAGAGAGAGAGAATTTGTTTGTGCGTGAGAGAGAGTCTTATTTTTGTGAGAGAGTGTGTTTGTGTGTGAGTGAGACAGAAAGAGTGAGAGTGTGTGTGATAGAGAGTGTGTGTTTGTGTGCGCATGTGAGAGAGTGTGTGTGTGAAAGAGAGAAAGGGTGTGCGTGTGTGTGTGTGAGTGTGTGTGTGAGAGACTGAGAGTGTGTATGATAGAGAGTGTGTGTTTGTCTGTTCATGTGAGAGAGAATGTGTTAATGTGTGTGAGAGATAGAGAGGGAGTGAGAATTTGTGTGTGTGAGAGAAACTGAGAGTGTGAGTGTGTGTGTGAAAGAGAGAGACAATTTGTGTATGTGTGTGAGAGAGATTGTGTGTGTGTGTGTGTGTGTGAGAGAGAGAGTGTGTGAGAGAGAGACAGAGTCTATATGAGGGATTGTTGTTGAGTGTGAATGCAAGGGAGCTGCAGAAATGCGGAATTGTATTTTGTGTCTGCACAAGGGCAAGGTGACTAACTGTGCAGAGTGAGAAAGAGAGCGAGCATCACCATCCTGTCAGGATGGCCGAGTGGTCTAAGGCGCCAGACTTAAGGAGTGTTAGTCCTTGCTCTGCATCTGGCCTTGTGAATTCTGGTCCCTTTCTAGGGGCGTGGTTTCAAATCCCACTCCTGACATGTCTCCCTTTTTCCCCAAACAAACCTTCCCACACCCACACACTCCCCCCAAATTTCACATCTTCTTGGAGAGGAGTCACTCCCCTTTCCCAAACATGGAAGAGTCCAACCCCTCGGTTTCAAAGATAAGGCTCAGGCATTTACAACAATCTTCAGACGCAAGTGCCCACTGGATCATCTTCCTCAGTCTCCTCCTGTGCTCCCCACCATCACACACACCATTCTTCAAACAATTACATTCACTCCGTCTCACATCAAAAGACACTGGACACTGCAAAGGCTATGGGCCCTGCCAAGATTCTGGCACTGCTCCTGAACGCTGCTGCTCCACAACATGCCCTTCCTCGAGCCAAGTTCTCCCAGGACAGTGACAACACTGGGATCTACCTGGCCATCTGCCAAATTATCCAGGTATGTCCTGCACATAAAAAGCAGGACAAATCCAAATCAGCAAATTCCACTCCCGTCTATCTCTTCCCAATCCTCGGAAAAGTGATGGAAGGGCTCACCAACAGGGCTATCGAGCAGCACCTGCTCAGCAATAACCTGCTCAGTGACACCCAGTTTGGGATGCCCCAGGGTCACTCAGCTCCTGACCTCATTTTATTTGTGTCTGTGTGTGAGAGAGAGAGATTGTGAGTGCATGTGTGTGTGTGTGTGAGAGAGAGTGTGTGTGAGAGAGAGTGTGAGTGCAGGTGTTTGTGTGTGTGAGTGGGAATGCTTATGTATGAGTGTGTGAGAGAGAGTGTGCGTGTGTGAGAGTGTGTGTTTGTGTGTGTGAGAGAGAGTGTGTGTGTGTGTTGGAGAGAGTATGTGTGTGTGGGAGAGAGAGAGAGAGAATTTGTGCTTGTGTGGGGTATGAGAGACAGAAAGGGATTGTGAGTGTGTGAGAACGAATGTGTGTGCGTGCTTGTGAGATGGAGAGTGTGAGTGTGTGTGAGAGAGAGAGAGTGTATGTATATGCATGTGAGAGCGATTGTGTGTGTGAGAGAGGGTTTGTGTGTGTGTGTGTGTGTGAGAGAGAGTGTTTGTGTGTGTGTGTGTGTGTGTGTGTGTGTGTGTGTGAGAGAGAGAGAGACTGTGTATGAGGAATTGTTGCTGAGTGTGAATGCAAGTGAGCTGCAAAAATGCGGAATTGCATTTTTGTGTCTGCACAAGTGCATGGTGACTAATTGTACAGAGTGAGAAAGAGATCGGGAAGGGTTGGGTCAGCAACTTGTCGGGATGGCCGAGTGGTCTAAGGCGCCAGACTCAAAGAGCTTTAATCCTTGCTCTGCGTCTGGACTTGTGAATTCTGGTCTCTTTCTAGGGGCGTGGGTTCAAATCCCACTCCTGACATGTCTCCCGTTTTCCCCAAACAAACCTTCCCACACCCACACACTCCCCCAAATTTCACATCTTCTTGGAGAGGAGTCACTCCCCCTTCCCAAACATGGAAGAGTCCAACCCCTCGGTTTCAAAGATAAGGCTCAGGCATTTACAACAATCTTCAGACGCAAGTGCCCACTGGATCATCTTCCTCAGTCTCCTCCTGTGCTCCCCACCATCACGCACACCATTCTTCAAACAATTACATTCACTCCGTCTCACATCAAGAGACACTGGACACTACAAAGGCTATGGGCCCTGCCAAGATTCTGGCACTGCTCCTGAACGCTGCTGCTCCACAACATGCCCTTCCTCGAGCCAAGTTCTCCCAGGACAGTGACAACACTGGGATCTACCTGGCCATCTGCCAAATTATCCAGGTATGTCCTGCACATAAAAAGCAGGACAAATCCAACTCAGCCAATTCCACTCCCGTCTATCTCTTCCCAATCCTCGGAAAAGTGATGGAAGGGCTCACCAACAGGGCTATCGAGCAGCACCTGCTCAGCAATAACCAGCTCAGCGACACCCAGTTTGGGATCCCCCAGGGTCACTCAGCTCCTGACCTCATTTTGTTTGTGCCTGTGTGAGAGAGAGAGAAAGTCTGTGTGAGTGTGTGAATGTGAGAGTGAGAGACAGTGTGTGTAAGCGCGTGAGAGAGGAAGCCTTTATGTGTGTGTGTGAGAGTTGTATATGTCTGTGTGTGTGTGTGTGTGTGCGTGTGTGTGTGTGTGTGTGTTTGTGTGGGTGGAGTGTGTGTGTCTGAGAAAGTGAGTGTGTGGGTGTTTGTGTCTGCGAGAGACAGAGAGTGTGTGGGTGTATGATTGTGTGAGCATGTATGTGTGTGACAGAGAGAGAGGGAGAATTTGTATGTGTGTGAGAGTGTGTTTGTGTGTGAGAGAGAATGTGTGTGAGAGAGAGAGTGTGTGTGTGTGAGGGAGAGAATGTGTGTGTGAGAGAGAGAGCGAAAGTGTGTGTATATGAGGGAGAGTGTGTGAGTGTGTGTGTGTGAGGGAGTGTGTGTGTGTGTGTGTGAGAGAGAGAGTGAGTGTGTCAGCATGCATGTGTGTGACAGAGAGAGGGAGAATTTGTATGTGTGTGAGAGAGTATGTTTGAGTGTGTGTGTGTGAGAGAGAGTGTGTGTGTGCATGTGAGAGAGTGAGTGTATGTGTGAGAGAGAGAGAGAATGTGTGTGTGTGTGAGAGAGAGAGAGAGAGAGGGACATTTTGTGTGTGTGAGAGAGTGTGTTTGTCTGTGTGAGAGAGAGTGAGTGTGAGTGCATGTCGGTGTGTGTGTGAAAGAGAGAGAGAGAATTTGTTTGTGCGTGAGAGAGAGTCTTATTTTTGTGAGAGAGTGTGTTTGTGTGTGAGTGAGACAGAAAGAGTGAGAGTGTGTGTGATAGAGAGTGTGTGTTTGTGTGCGCATGTGAGAGAGTGTGTGTGTGAAAGAGAGAAAGGGTGTGCGTGTGTGTGTGTGAGTGTGTGTGTGAGAGACTGAGAGTGTGTATGATAGAGAGTGTGTGTTTGTCTGTTCATGTGAGAGAGAATGTGTTAATGTGCGTGAGAGATAGAGAGGGAGTGAGAATTTGTGTGTGTGAGAGAAACTGAGAGTGTGAGTGTGTGTGTGAAAGAGAGAGACAATTTGTGTATGTGTGTGAGAGAGATTGTGTGTGTGTGTGTGTGTGTGAGAGAGAGAGTGTGTGAGAGAGAGACAGAGTCTATATGAGGGATTGTTGTTGAGTGTGAATGCAAGGGAGCTGCAGAAATGCGGAATTGTATTTTGTGTCTGCACAAGGGCAAGGTGACTAACTGTGCAGAGTGAGAAAGAGAGCGGGCATCACCATCCTGTCAGGATGGCCGAGTGGTCTAAGGCGCCAGACTTAAGGAGTGTTAGTCCTTGCTCTGCATCTGGCCTTGTGAATTCTGGTCCCTTTCTAGGGGCGTGGGTTCAAATCCCACTCCTGACATGTCTCCCTTTTTCCCCAAACAAACCTTCCCACACCCACACACTCCCCCAAATTTCACATCTTCTTGGAGAGGAGTCACTCCCCTTTCCCAAACATGGAAGAGTCCAACCCCTCGGTTTCAAAGATAAGGCTCAGGCATTTACAACAATCTTCAGACGCAAGTGCCCACTGGATCATCTTCCTCAGTCTCCTCCTGTGCTCCCCACCATCACACACACCATTCTTCAAACAATTACATTCACTCCGTCTCACATCAAAAGACACTGGACACTGCAAAGGCTATGGGCCCTGCCAAGATTCTGGCACTGCTCCTGAACGCTGCTGCTCCACAACATGCCCTTCCTCGAGCCAAGTTCGCCCAGGACAGTGACAACACTGGGATCTACCTGGCCATCTGCCAAATTATCCAGGTATGTCCTGCACATAAAAAGCAGGACAAATCCAAATCAGCAAATTCCACTCCCGTCTATCTCTTCCCAATCCTCGGAAAAGTGATGGAAGGGCTCACCAACAGGGCTATCGAGCAGCACCTGCTCAGCAATAACCTGCTCAGTGACACCCAGTTTGGGATGCCCCAGGGTCACTCAGCTCCTGACCTCATTTTATTTGTGTCTGTGTGTGAGAGAGAGAGAGATTGTATGTGTTGGTGAGTGTGTGCGTGTGTGTGTGATAGAGAGATTGGGTGTGTGTGTCTGTGTGTGGGTGTGAGAGAGAGTATGTGTGTGTGTGAGAGAGAGAGTGTGTGCCTGTGGGTATATGAGTTTGTGTGTGTGTTTGTGTGTGTGTGTGAGAGAGATTGTGAGTCCATTTGAGTGTGTGTGTGTGTGAGACAGAGAGAGTGTGTACGTTTGTGCTTGTCTGTGAGTGTGAGAGTGAGTGCAGGTGTGTGTGTGTGAGTGTGTGAGAGAGCGAATGTGTGTCTGTGTGAGAGAGAGTGTCTGTGTGAGAGAAAATGTGTGTGTGAGAGAGTGAGTGTGTGTGAGAGGGAGAGAGAGTGTGTGTGTGTGTGTGTGTGTGTTTGTGTGTGAGGGAGAGAGTGCGTATGTGGGTGTGTGTGAGAGAGGGTGTGTTTGTGTGTGGGTGTGAGAGACAGACAGAGAGTGCGTGTGTGTGTGTGAGAGAGAGAGATTGTGAGTGCATGTGAGTGTGTGTGTGTGAGAGAGAGTGTGTGTGAGAGAGAGTGTGAGTGCAGGTGTTTGTGTGTGTGAGTGGGAATGCTTATGTATGAGTGTGTGAGAGAGAGTGTGCGTGTGTGAGAGTGTGTGTGTGTGTGTTGGAGAGAGTATGTGTGTGTGGGAGAGAGAGAGAGAGAATTTGTGCTTGTGTGGGGTATGAGAGACAGAAAGGGATTGTGAGTGTGTGTGAACGAATGTGTGTGCGTGCTTGTGAGATGGAGAGTGTGAGTGTGTGTGAGAGAGAGAGAGTGTATGTATATGCATGTGAGAGCGATTGTGTGTGTGTGAGAGAGTGTTTGTGTGTGTGTGTGTGTGAGAGAGAGTGTTTGTGTGTGTGTGTGTGTGTGTGTGTGTGAGAGAGAGAGAGACTGTGTATGAGGAATTGTTGCTGAGTGTGAATGCAAGTGAGCTGCAAAAATGCGGAATTGCATTTTTGTGTCTGCACAAGTGCATGGTGACTAATTGTACAGAGTGAGAAAGAGATCGGGAAGGCTTGGCTCAGCAGCTTGTCAGGATGGCCGAGTGGTCTAAGGCGCCAGACTCAAGGAGCGTTAATCCTTGCTCTGCATCTGGACTTGTGAATTCTGGTCCCTTTCTAGGGGCGTGGGTTCAAATCCCACTCCTGACATGTCTCCGTTTTTCCCCAAACAAACCTTCCCACACCCACACACTCCCCCCAAATTTCACATCTTCTTGGAGAGGAGTCACTCCCCCTTCCCAAACATGGAAGAGTCCAACCCCTCGGTTTCAAAGATAAGGCTCAGGCATTTACAACAATCTTCAGACGCAAGTGCCCACTGGATCATCTTCCTCAGTCTCCTCCTGTGCTCCCCACCATCACACACACCATTCTTCAAACAATTACATTCACTCCGTCTCACATCAAGAGACACTGGACACTACAAAGGCTATGGGCCCTGCCAAGATTCTGGCACTGCTCCTGAACGCTGCTGCTCCACAACATGCCCTTCCTCGAGCCAAGTTCTCCCAGGACAGTGACAACACTGGGATCTACCTGGCCATCTGCCAAATTATCCAGGTATGTCCTGCACATAAAAAGCAGGACAAATCCAACTCAGCCAATTCCACTCCCGTCTATCTCTTCCCAATCCTCGGAAAAGTGATGGAAGGGCTCACCAACAGGGCTATCGAGCAGCACCTGCTCAGCAATAACCTGCTCAGCGACACCCAGTTTGGGATCCCCCAGGGTCACTCAGCTCCTGACCTCATTTTGTTTGTGCCTGTGTGAGAGAGAGAGAGAGAGAGAAAGTCTGTGTGAGTGTGTGAATGTGAGAGTGAGAGACAGTGTGTGAAAGCGCGTGAGAGAGGAAGCCTTTATGTGTGTGTGTGAGAGTTGTATATGTCTGTGTGTGTGTGTGTGTGTGTGTGTGTGTGTGTGTGTTTGTGTGGGTGGAGTGTGTGTGTCTGAGAAAGTGAGTGTGTGGGTGTTTGTGTCTGCGAGAGACAGAGAGTGTGTGGGTGTATGATTGTGTGAGCATGTATGTGTGTGACAGAGAGAGAGGGAGAATTTGTATGTGTGTGAGAGTGTGTTTGTGTGTGAGAGAGAATGTGTGTGAGAGAGAGAGTGTGTGTGTGTGAGGGAGAGAATGTGTGTGTGAGAGAGAGAGCGAAAGTGTGTGTATATGAGGGAGAGTGTGTGAGTGTGTGTGTGTGAGGGAGTGTGTGTGTGTGTGTGTGAGAGAGAGAGTGAGTGTGTCAGCATGCATGTGTGTGACAGAGAGAGGGAGAATTTGTATGTGTATGAGAGAGAATGTTTGAGTGTGTGTGTGTGAGAGAGAGTGTGTGTGTGCATGTGAGAGAGTGAGTGTATGTGTGAGAGAGAGAGAGAATGTGTGTGTGTGAGAGAGAGAGAGAGAGAGGGAGATTTTGTGTGTGTGAGAGAGTGTGTTTGTCTGTGTGAGAGAGAGTGAGTGTGAGTGCATGTCGGTGTGTGTGTGAAAGAGAGAGAGAGAATTTGTTTGTGCGTGAGAGAGAGTCTTATTTTTGTGAGAGAGTGTGTTTGTGTGTGAGTGAGACAGAAAGAGTGAGAGTGTGTGTGATAGAGAGTGTGTGTTTGTGTGCGCATGTGAGAGAGTGTGTGTGTGAAAGAGAGAAAGGGTGTGCGTGTGTGTGTGTGAGTGTGTGTGTGAGAGACTGAGAGTGTGTATGATAGAGAGTGTGTGTTTGTCTGTTCATGTGAGAGAGAATGTGTTAATGTGTGTGAGAGATAGAGAGGGAGTGAGAATTTGTGTGTGTGAGAGAAACTGAGAGTGTGAGTGTGTGTGTGAAAGAGAGAGACAATTTGTGTATGTGTGTGAGAGAGATTGTGTGTGTGTGTGTGTGTGTGAGAGAGAGAGTGTGTGAGAGAGAGACAGAGTCTATATGAGGGATTGTTGTTGAGTGTGAATGCAAGGGAGCTGCAGAAATGCGGAATTGTATTTTGTGTCTGCACAAGGGCAAGGTGACTAACTGTGCAGAGTGAGAAAGAGAGCGGGCATCACCATCCTGTCAGGATGGCCGAGTGGTCTAAGGCGCCAGACTTAAGGAGTGTTAGTTCTTGCTCTGCATCTGGCCTTGTGAATTCTGGTCCCTTTCTAGGGGCGTGGGTTCAAATCCCACTCCTGACATGTCTCCATTTTTCCCCAAACAAACCTTCCCACACCCACACACTCCCCCCAAATTTCACATCTTCTTGGAGAGGAGTCACTCCCCTTTCCCAAACATGGAAGAGTCCAACCCCTCGGTTTCAAAGATAAGGCTCAGGCATTTACAACAATCTTCAGACGCAAGTGCCCACTGGATCATCTTCCTCAGTCTCCTCCTGTGCTCCCCACCATCACACACACCATTCTTCAAACAATTACATTCACTCCGTCTCACATCAAAAGACACTGGACACTGCAAAGGCTATGGGCCCTGCCAAGATTCTGGCACTGCTCCTGAACGCTGCTGCTCCACAACATGCCCTTCCTCGAGCCAAGTTCTCCCAGGACAGTGACAACACTGGGATCTACCTGGCCATCTGCCAAATTATCCAGGTATGTCCTGCACATAAAAAGCAGGACAAATCCAAATCAGCAAATTCCACTCCCGTCTATCTCTTCCCAATCCTCGGAAAAGTGATGGAAGGGCTCACCAACAGGGCTATCGAGCAGCACCTGCTCAGCAATAACCTGCTCAGTGACACCCAGTTTGGGATGCCCCAGGGTCACTCAGCTCCTGACCTCATTTTATTTGTGTCTGTGTGTGAGAGAGAGAGAGATTGTATGTGTTGGTGAGTGTGTGCGTGTGTGTGTGATAGAGAGGTTGGGTGTGTGTGTCTGTGTGTGGGTGTGAGAGAGAGTATGTGTGTGTGTGAGAGAGAGAGTGTGTGCCTGTGGGTATATGAGTTTGTGTGTGTGTTTGTATGTGTGTGTGAGAGAGATTGTGAGTCCATTTGAGTGTGTGTGTGTGTGAGACAGAGAGAGTGTGTACGTTTGTGCTTGTCTGTGAGTGTGAGAGTGAGTGCAGGTGTGTGTGTGTGTGTGTGAGAGAGCGAATGTGTGTCTGTGTGAGAGAGAGTGTCTGTGTGAGAGAAAATGTGTGTGTGAGAGAGTGAGTGTGTGTGAGAGGGAGAGAGAGTGTGTGTGTGTGTGTGTGTGTGTTTGTGTGTGAGGGAGAGAGTGCGTATGTGGGTGTGTGTGAGAGAGGGTGTGTTTGTGTGTGGGTGTGAGAGACAGACAGAGAGTGCGTGTGTGTGTGTGAGAGAGAGAGATTGTGAGTGCATGTGAGTGTGTGTGTGTGAGAGAGAGTGTGTGTGAGAGAGTGTGAGTGCAGGTGTTTGTGTGTGTGAGTGGGAATGCTTATGTATGAGTGTGTGAGAGAGAGTGTGCGTGTGTGAGAGTGTGTGTTTGTGTGTGTGAGAGAGAGTGTGTGTGTGTGTTGGAGAGAGTATGTGTGTGTGGGAGAGAGAGAGAGAGAATTTGTGCTTGTGTGGGGTATGAGAGACAGAAAGGGATTGTGAGTGTGTGTGAATGAATGTGTGTGCGTGCTTGTGAGATGGAGAGTGTGAGTGTGTGTGAGAGAGAGAGAGTGTATGTATATGCATGTGAGAGCGATTGTGTGTGTGAGAGAGGGTTTGTGTGTGTGTGTGTGTGTGTGAGAGAGAGTGTTTGTGTGTGTGTGTGTGTGTGTGTGTGTGTGTGAGAGAGAGAGAGACTGTGTATGAGGAATTGTTGCTGAGTGTGAATGCAAGTGAGCTGCAAAAATGCGGAATTGCATTTTTGTGTCTGCACAAGTGCATGGTGACTAATTGTACAGAGTGAGAAAGAGATCGGGAAGGTCTGGCTCAGCAGCTTGTCAGGATGGCCGAGTGGTCTAAGGCGCCAGACTCAAGGAGCGTTAATCCTTGCTCTGCATCTGGACTTGTGAATTCTGGTCCCTTTCTAGGGGTGTGGGTTCAAATCCCACTCCTGATATGTCTCCCTTTTTCCCCAAACAAACCATCCCACACCCACACACTCCCCCAAATTTCACATCTTCTTGGAGAGGAGTCACTCCCCCTTCCCAAACATGGAAGAGTCCAACCCCTCGGTTTCAAAGATAAGGCTCAGGCATTTACAACAATCTTCAGACGCAAGTGCCCACTGGATCATCTTCCTCAGTCTCCTCCTGTGCTCCCCACCATCACACACACCATTCTTCAAACAATTACATTCACTCCGTCTCACATCAAGAGACACTGGACACTACAAAGGCTATGGGCCCTGCCAAGATTCTGGCACTGCTCCTGAACGCTGCTGCTCCACAACATGCCCTTCCTCGAGCCAAGTTCTCCCAGGACAGTGACAACACTGGGATCTACCTGGCCATCTGCCAAATTATCCAGGTATGTCCTGCACATAAAAAGCAGGACAAATCCAACTCAGCCAATTCCACTCCCGTCTATCTCTTCCCAATCCTCGGAAAAGTGATGGAAGGGCTCACCAACAGGGCTATCGAGCAGCACCTGCTCAGCAATAACCAGCTCAGCGACACCCAGTTTGGGATCCCCCAGGGTCACTCAGCTCCTGACCTCATTTTGTTTGTGCCTGTGTGAGAGAGAGAGAGAGAGAGAAAGTCTGTGTGAGTGTGTGAATGTGAGAGTGAGAGACAGTGTGTGTAAGCGCGTGAGAGAGGAAGCCTTTATGTGTGTGTGTGAGAGTTGTATATGTCTGTGTGTGTGTGTGTGTGTGTGTGTTTGTGTGGGTGGAGTGTGTGTGTCTGAGAAAGTGAGTGTGTGGGTGTTTGTGTCTGCGAGAGACAGAGAGTGTGTGGGTGTATGATTGTGTGAGCATGTATGTGTGTGACAGAGAGAGAGGGAGAATTTGTATGTGTGTGAGAGTGTGTTTGTGTGTGAGAGAGAATGTGTGTGAGAGAGAGAGTGTGTGTGTGTGAGGGAGAGAATGTGTGTGTGAGAGAGAGAGCGAAAGTGTGTGTATATGAGGGAGAGTGTGTGAGTGTGTGTGTGTGAGGGAGTGTGTGTGTGTGTGTGTGAGAGAGAGAGTGAGTGTGTCAGCATGCATGTGTGTGACAGAGAGAGGGAGAATTTGTATGTGTATGAGAGAGTATGTTTGAGTGTGTGTGTGTGAGAGAGAGTGTGTGTGTGCATGTGAGAGAGTGAGTGTATGTGTGAGAGAGAGAGAGAATGTGTGTGTGTGTGAGAGAGAGAGAGAGAGAGGGAGATTTTGTGTGTGTGAGAGAGTGTGTTTGTCTGTGTGAGAGAGAGTGAGTGTGAGTGCATGTCGGTGTGTGTGTGAAAGAGAGAGAGAGAATTTGTTTGTGCGTGAGAGAGAGTCTTATTTTTGTGAGAGAGTGTGTTTGTGTGTGAGTGAGACAGAAAGAGTGAGAGTGTGTGTGATAGAGAGTGTGTGTTTGTGTGCGCATGTGAGAGAGTGTGTGTGTGAAAGAGAGAAAGGGTGTGCGTGTGTGTGTGTGAGTGTGTGTGTGAGAGACTGAGAGTGTGTATGATAGAGAGTGTGTGTTTGTCGGTTCATGTGAGAGAGAATGTGTTAATGTGTGTGAGAGATAGAGAGGGAGTGAGAATTTGTGTGTGTGAGAGAAACTGAGAGTGTGTGTGTGTGTGTGAAAGAGAGAGACAATTTGTGTATGTGTGTGAGAGAGATTGTTTGTGTGTGTGTGTGTGTGTGTGTGAGAGAGAGAGTGTGTGAGAGAGAGACAGAGTCTATATGAGGGATTGTTGTTGAGTGTGAATGCAAGGGAGCTGCAGAAATGCGGAATTGTATTTTGTGTCTGCACAAGGGCAAGGTGACTAACTGTGCAGAGTGAGAAAGAGAGCGGGCATCCCCATCCTGTCAGGATGGCCGAGTGGTCTAAGGCGCCAGACGTAAGGAGTGTTAGTCCTTGCTCTGCATCTGGCCTTGTGAATTCTGGTCCCTTTCTAGGGGCGTGGGTTCCAATCCCACTCCTGACATGTCTCCCTTTTTCCCCAAACAAACCTTCCCACACCCACACACTCCCCCCAAATTTCACATCTTCTTGGAGAGGAGTCACTCCCCTTTCCCAAACATGGAAGAGTCCAACCCCTCGGTTTCAAAGATAAGGCTCAGGCATTTACAACAATCTTCAGACGCAAGTGCCCACTGGATCATCTTCCTCAGTCTCCTCCTGTGCTCCCCACCATCACACACACCATTCTTCAAACAATGACATTCACTCCGTCTCACATCAAGAGACACTGGACACTACAAAGGCTATGGGCCCTGCCAAGATTCTGGCACTGCTCCTGAACGCTGCTGCTCCACAACATGCCCTTCCTCGAGCCAAGTTCTCCCAGGACAGTGACAACACTGGGATCTACCTGGCCATCTGCCAAATTATCCAGGTATGTCCTGCACATAAAAAGCAGGACAAATCCAACTCAGCCAATTCCACTCCCGTCTATCTCTTCCCAATCCTCGGAAAAGTGATGGAAGGGCTCACCAACAGGGCTATCGAGCAGCACCTGCTCAGCAATAACCTGCTCAGCGACACCCAGTTTGGGATCCCCAGGGTCACTCAGCTCCTGACCTCATTTTGTTTGTGCCTGTGTGAGAGAGAGAGAGAGAGAGAAAGTCTGTGTGAGTGTGTGAATGTGAGAGTGAGAGACAGTGTGTGTACGCGCGTGAGAGAGGAAGCCTTTATGTGTGTGTGTGAGAGTTGTATATGTCTGTGTGTGTGTGTGTGTGTGTGTGTGTGTGTGTGTTTGTGTGGGTGGAGTGTGTGTGTCTGAGAGAGTGAGTGTGTGGGTGTTTGTGTCTGCGAGAGACAGAGAGTGTGTGGGTGTATGATTGTGTGAGCATGTATGTGTGTGACAGAGAGAGAGGGAGAATTTGTATGTGTGTGAGAGTGTGTTTGTGTGTGAGAGAGAATGTGTGTGAGAGAGAGAGTGTGTGTGTGTGAGGGAGAGAATGTGTGTGTGAGAGAGAGAGCGAAAGTGTGTGTATATGAGGGAGAGTGTGTGAGTGTGTGTGTGTGAGGGAGTGTGTGTGTGTGTGTGTGAGAGAGAGAGTGAGTGTGTCAGCATGCATGTGTGTGACAGAGAGAGGGAGAATTTGTATGTGTATGAGAGAGTATGTTTGAGTGTGTGTGTGTGAGAGAGAGTGTGTGTGTGCATGTGAGAGAGTGAGTGTATGTGTGAGAGAGAGAGAGAATGTGTGTGTGTGAGAGAGAGAGAGAGAGAGGGAGATTTTGTGTGTGTGAGAGAGTGTGTTTGTCTGTGTGAGAGAGAGTGAGTGTGAGTGCATGTCGGTGTGTGTGTGAAAGAGAGAGAGAGAATTTGTTTGTGCGTGAGAGAGAGTCTTATTTTTGTGAGAGAGTGTGTTTGTGTGTGAGTGAGACAGAAAGAGTGAGAGTGTGTGTGATAGAGAGTGTGTGTTTGTGTGCGCATGTGAGAGAGTGTGTGTGTGAAAGAGAGAAAGGGTGTGCGTGTGTGTGTGTGAGTGTGTGTGTGAGAGACTGAGAGTGTGTATGATAGAGAGTGTGTGTTTGTCTGTTCATGTGAGAGAGAATGTGTTAATGTGTGTGAGAGATAGAGAGGGAGTGAGAATTTGTGTGTGTGAGAGAAACTGAGAGTGTGAGTGTGTGTGTGAAAGAGAGAGACAATTTGTGTATGTGTGTGAGAGAGATTGTGTGTGTGTGTGTGTGTGTGAGAGAGAGAGTGTGTGAGAGAGAGACAGAGTCTATATGAGGGATTGTTGTTGAGTGTGAATGCAAGGGAGCTGCAGAAATGCGGAATTGTATTTTGTGTCTGCACAAGGGCAAGGTGACTAACTGTGCAGAGTGAGAAAGAGAGCGAGCATCACCATCCTGTCAGGATGGCCGAGTGGTCTAAGGCGCCAGACTTAAGGAGTGTTAGTCCTTGCTTTGCATCTGGCCTTGTGAATTCTGGTCCCTTTCTAGGGGCGTGGGTTCAAATCCCCCTCCTGACATGTCTCCCTTTTTCCCCAAACAAACCTTCCCACACCCACACACTCCCCCCAAATTTCACATCTTCTTGGAGAGGAGTCACTCCCCTTTCCCAAACATGGAAG
The DNA here is from genome assembly GCF_020745735.1 of Hemiscyllium ocellatum. Lineage (NCBI taxonomy): Eukaryota > Metazoa > Chordata > Chondrichthyes > Orectolobiformes > Hemiscylliidae > Hemiscyllium > Hemiscyllium ocellatum. Next base: position 52,095,493 of record NC_083424.1, read on the forward strand.
AGTCCAACCCCTCGGTTTCAAAGATAAGGCTCAGGCATTTACAACAATCTTCAGACGCAAGTGCCCACTGGATCATCTTCCTCAGTCTCCTCCTGTGCTCCCCACCATCACACACACCATTCTTCAAACAATTACATTCACTCCGTCTCACATCAAAAGACACTGGACACTGCAAAGGCTATGGGCCCTGCCAAGATTCTGGCACTGCTCCTGAACGCTGCTGCTCCACAACATGCCCTTCCTCGAGCCAAGTTCTCCCAGGACAGTGACAACACTGGGATCTACCTGGCCATCTGCCAAATTATCCAGGTATGTCCTGCACATAAAAAGCAGGACAAATCCAAATCAGCAAATTCCACTCCCGTCTATCTCTTCCCAATCCTCGGAAAAGTGATGGAAGGGCTCACCAACAGGGCTATCGAGCAGCACCTGCTCAGCAATAACCTGCTCAGTGACACCCAGTTTGGGATGCCCCAGGGTCACTCAGCTCCTGACCTCATTTTATTTGTGTCTGTGTGTGAGAGAGAGAGAGATTGTATGTGTTGGTGAGTGTGTGCGTGTGTGTGTGATAGAGAGGTTGGGTGTGTGTGTCTGTGTGTGGGTGTGAGAGAGAGTATGTGTGTGTGTGAGAGAGAGAGTGTGTGCCTGTGGGTATATGAGTTTGTGTGTGTGTTTGTATGTGTGTGTGAGAGAGATTGTGAGTCCATTTGAGTGTGTGTGTGTGTGAGACAGAGAGAGTGTGTACGTTTGTGCTTGTCTGTGAGTGTGAGAGTGAGTGCAGGTGTGTGTGTGTGAGTGTGTGAGAGAGCGAATGTGTGTCTGTGTGAGAGAGAGTGTCTGTGTGAGAGAAAATGTGTGTGTGAGAGAGAGAGTGTGTGTGTGTGTGTGTGTGTTTGTGTGTGAGGGAGAGAGTGCGTATGTGGGTGTGTGTGAGAGAGGGTGTGTTTGTGTGTGGGTGTGAGAGACAGACAGAGAGTGCGTGTGTGTGTGTGAGAGAGAGAGATTGTGAGTGCATGTGAGTGTGTGTGTGTGAGAGAGAGTGTGTGTGAGAGAGAGTGTGAGTGCAGGTGTTTGTGTGTGTGAGTGGGAATGCTTATGTATGAGTGTGTGAGAGAGAGTGTGCGTGTGTGAGAGTGTGTGTTTGTGTGTGTGAGAGAGAGTGTGTGTGTGTGTTGGAGAGAGTATGTGTGTGTGGGAGAGAGAGAGAGAGAATTTGTGCTTGTGTGGGGTATGAGAGACAGAAAGGGATTGTGAGTGTGTGTGAACGAATGTGTGTGCGTGCTTGTGAGATGGAGAGTGTGAGTGTGTGTGAGAGAGAGAGAGAGTGTATGTATATGCATGTGAGAGCGATTGTGTGTGTGAGAGAGGGTTTGTGTGTGTGTGTGTGTGAGAGAGAGTGTTTGTGTGTGTGTGTGTGTGTGTGAGAGAGAGAGAGACTGTGTATGAGGAATTGTTGCTGAGTGTGAATGCAAGTGAGCTGCAAAAATGCGGAATTGCATTTTTGTGTCTGCACAAGTGCATGGTGACTAATTGTACAGAGTGAGAAAGAGATCGGGAAGGCTTGGCTCAGCAGCTTGTCAGGATGGCCGAGTGGTCTAAGGCGCCAGACTCAAGGAGCGTTAATCCTTGCTCTGCATCTGGACTTGTGAATTCTGGTCCCTTTCTAGGGGCGTGGGTTCAAATCCCACTCCTGATATGTCTCCCTTTTTCCCCAAACAAACCTTCCCACACCCACACACTCCCCCCAAATTTCACATCTTCTTGGAGAGGAGTCACTCCCCCTTCCCAAACATGGAAGAGTCCAACCCCTCGGTTTCAAAGATAAGGCTCAGGCATTTACAACAATCTTCAGACGCAAGTGCCCACTGGATCATCTTCCTCAGTCTCCTCCTGTGCTCCCCACCATCACACACACCATTCTTCAAACAATTACATTCACTCCGTCTCACATAAAGAGACACTGGACACTACAAAGGCTATGGGCCCTGCCAAGATTCTGGCACTGCTCCTGAACGCTGCTGCTCCACAACATGCCCTTCCTCGAGCCAAGTTCTCCCAGGACAGTGACAACACTGGGATCTACCTGGCCATCTGCCAAATTATCCAGGTATGTCCTGCACATAAAAAGCAGGACAAATCCAACTCAGCCAATTCCACTCCCGTCTATCTCTTCCCAATCCTCGGAAAAGTGATGGAAGGGCTCACCAACAGGGCTATCGAGCAGCACCTGCTCAGCAATAACCTGCTCAGCGACACCCAGTTTGGGATCCCCCAGGGTCACTCAGCTCCTGACCTCATTTTGTTTGTGCCTGTGTGAGAGAGAGAGAGAGAGAGAAAGTCTGTGTGAGTGTGTGAATGTGAGAGTGAGAGACAGTGTGTGTAAGCGCGTGAGAGAGGAAGCCTTTATGTGTGTGTGTGAGAGTTGTATATGTCTGTGTGTGTGTGTGTGTGTGTGTGTGTGTGTGTGTGTGTTTGTGTGGGTGGAGTGTGTGTGTCTGAGAAAGTGAGTGTGTGGGTGTTTGTGTCTGCGAGAGACAGAGAGTGTGTGGGTGTATGATTGTGTGAGCATGTATGTGTGTGACAGAGAGAGAGGGAGAATTTGTATGTGTGTGAGAGTGTGTTTGTGTGTGAGAGAGAATGTGTGTGAGAGAGAGAGTGTGTGTGTGTGAGGGAGAGAATGTGTGTGTGAGAGAGAGAGCGAAAGTGTGTGTATATGAGGGAGAGTGTGTGAGTGTGTGTGTGTGAGGGAGTGTGTGTGTGTGTGTGTGAGAGAGAGAGTGAGTGTGTCAGCATGCATGTGTGTGACAGAGAGAGGGAGAATTTGTATGTGTATGAGAGAGTATGTTTGAGTGTGTGTGTGTGAGAGAGAGTGTGTGTGTGCATGTGAGAGAGTGAGTGTATGTGTGAGAGAGAGAGAGAATGTGTGTGTGTGAGAGAGAGAGAGAGAGAGGGAGATTTTGTGTGTGTGAGAGAGTGTGTTTGTCTGTGTGAGAGAGAGTGAGTGTGAGTGCATGTCGGTGTGTGTGTGAAAGAGAGAGAGAGAATTTGTTTGTGCGTGAGAGAGAGTCTTATTTTTGTGAGAGAGTGTGTTTGTGTGTGAGTGAGACAGAAAGAGTGAGAGTGTGTGTGATAGAGAGTGTGTGTTTGTGTGCGCATGTGAGAGAGTGTGTGTGTGAAAGAGAGAAAGGGTGTGCGTGTGTGTGTGTGAGTGTGTGTGTGAGAGACTGAGAGTGTGTATGATAGAGAGTGTGTGTTTGTCTGTTCATGTGAGAGAGAATGTGTTAATGTGTGTGAGAGATAGAGAGGGAGTGAGAATTTGTGTGTGTGAGAGAAACTGAGAGTGTGAGTGTGTGTGTGAAAGAGAGAGACAATTTGTGTATGTGTGTGAGAGAGATTGTGTGTGTGTGTGTGTGTGTGAGAGAGAGAGTGTGTGAGAGAGAGACAGAGTCTATATGAGGGATTGTTGTTGAGTGTGAATGCAAGGGAGCTGCAGAAATGCGGAATTGTATTTTGTGTCTGCACAAGGGCAAGGTGACTAACTGTGCAGAGTGAGAAAGAGAGCAGGCATCACCATCCTGTCAGGATGGCCGAGTGGTCTAAGGCGCCAGACTTAAGGAGTGTTAGTCCTTGCTCTGCATCTGGCCTTGTGAATTCTGGTCCCTTTCTAGGGGCGTGGGTTCAAATCCCCCTCCTGACATGTCTCCCTTTTTCCCCAAACAAACCTTCCCACACCCACACACTCCCCCCAAATTTCACATCTTCTTGGAGAGGAGTCACTCCCCTTTCCCAAACATGGAAGAGTCCAACCCCTCGGTTTCAAAGATAAGGCTCAGGCATTTACAACAATCTTCAGACGCAAGTGCCCACTGGATCATCTTCCTCAGTCTCCTCCTGTGCTCCCCACCATCACACACACCATTCTTCAAACAATTACATTCACTCCGTCTCACATCAAAAGACACTGGACACTACAAAGGCTATGGGCCCTGCCAAGATTCTGGCACTGCTCCTGAACGCTGCTGCTCCACAACATGCCCTTCCTCGAGCCAAGTTCGCCCAGGACAGTGACAACACTGGGATCTACCTGGCCATCTGCCAAATTATCCAGGTATGTCCTGCACATAAAAAGCAGGACAAATCCAAATCAGCAAATTCCACTCCCGTCTATCTCTTCCCAATCCTCGGAAAAGTGATGGAAGGGCTCACCAACAGGGCTATCGAGCAGCACCTGCTCAGCAATAACCTGCTCAGTGACACCCAGTTTGGGATGCCCCAGGGTCACTCAGCTCCTGACCTCATTTTATTTGTGTCTGTGTGTGAGAGAGAGAGAGATTGTATGTGTTGGTGAGTGTGTGCGTGTGTGTGTGATAGAGAGGTTGGGTGTGTGTGTCTGTGTGTGGGTGTGAGAGAGAGTATGTGTGTGTGTGAGAGAGAGAGTGTGTGCCTGTGGGTATATGAGTTTGTGTGTGTGTTTGTATGTGTGTGTGAGAGAGATTGTGAGTCCATTTGAGTGTGTGTGTGTGTGAGACAGAGAGAGTGTGTACGTTTGTGCTTGTCTGTGAGTGTGAGAGTGAGTGCAGGTGTGTGTGTGTGAGTGTGTGAGAGAGCGAATGTGTGTCTGTGTGAGAGAGAGTGTCTGTCTGAGAGAAAATGTGTGTGTGAGAGAGTGAGTGTGTGTGAGAGGGAGAGAGAGTGTGTGTGTGTGTGTGTGTGTTTGTGTGTGAGGTAGAGAGTGCGTATGTGGGTGTGTGTGAGAGAGGGTGTGTTTGTGTGTGGGTGTGAGAGACAGACAGAGAGTGCGTGTGTGTGTGTGAGAGAGAGAGATTGTGAGTGCATGTGAGTGTGTGTGTGTGAGAGAGAGTGTGTGTGAGAGAGAGTGTGAGTGCAGGTGTTTGTGTGTGTGAGTGGGAATGCTTATGTATGAGTGTGTGAGAGAGAGTGTGCGTGTGTGAGAGTGTGTGTTTGTGTGTGTGAGAGAGAGTGTGTGTGTGTGTTGGAGAGAGTATGTGTGTGTGGGAGAGAGAGAGAGAATTTGTGCTTGTGTGGGGTATGAGAGACAGAAAGGGATTGTGAGTGTGTGTGAACGAATGTGTGTGCGTGCTTGTGAGATGGAGAGTGTGAGTGTGTGTGAGAGAGAGAGAGAGTGTATGTATATGCATGTGAGAGCGATTGTGTGTGTGAGAGAGGGTTTGTGTGTGTGTGTGTGTGAGAGAGAGTGTTTGTGTGTGTGTGTGTGTGTGTGTGTGTGAGAGAGAGAGAGAGACTGTGTATGAGGAATTGTTGCTGAGTGTGAATGCAAGTGAGCTGCAAAAATGCGGAATTGCATTTTTGTGTCTGCACAAGTGCATGGTGACTAATTGTACAGAGTGAGAAAGAGATCGGGAAGGCTTGGCTCAGCAGCTTGTCAGGATGGCCGAGTGGTCTAAGGCGCCAGACTCAAGGAGCGTTAATCCTTGCTCTGCATCTGGACTTGTGAATTCTGGTCCCTTTCTAGGGGCGTGGGTTCAAATCCCACTCCTGACATGTCTCCCTTTTTCCCCAAACAAACCTTCCCACACCCACACACTCCCCCAAATTTCACATCTTCTTGGAGAGGAGTCACTCCCCCTTCCCAAACATGGAAGAGTCCAACCCCTCGGTTTCAAAGATAAGGCTCAGGCATTTACAACAATCTTCAGACGCAAGTGCCCACTGGATCATCTTCCTCAGTCTCCTCCTGTGCTCCCCACCATCACACACACCATTCTTCAAACAATTACATTCACTCCGTCTCACATAAAGAGACACTGGACACTACAAAGGCTATGGGCCCTGCCAAGATTCTGGCACTGCTCCTGAACGCTGCTGCTCCACAACATGCCCTTCCTCGAGCCAAGTTCTCCCAGGACAGTGACAACACTGGGATCTACCTGGCCATCTGCCAAATTATCCAGGTATGTCCTGCACATAAAAAGCAGGACAAATCCAACTCAGCCAATTCCACTCCCGTCTATCTCTTCCCAATCCTCGGAAAAGTGATGGAAGGGCTCACCAACAGGGCTATCGAGCAGCACCTGCTCAGCAATAACCTGCTCAGCGACACCCAGTTTGGGATCCCCCAGGGTCACTCAGCTCCTGACCTCATTTTGTTTGTGCCTGTGTGAGAGAGAGAGAGAGAGAGAAAGTCTGTGTGAGTGTGTGAATGTGAGAGTGAGAGACAGTGTGTGTAAGCGCGTGAGAGAGGAAGCCTTTATGTGTGTGTGTGAGAGTTGTATATGTCTGTGTGTGTGTGTGTGTGTGTGTGTGTGTGTGTGTGTTTGTGTGGGTGGAGTGTGTGTGTCTGAGAAAGTGAGTGTGTGGGTGTTTGTGTCTGCGAGAGACAGAGAGTGTGTGGGTGTATGATTGTGTGAGCATGTATGTGTGTGACAGAGAGAGAGGGAGAATTTGTATGTGTGTGAGAGTGTGTTTGTGTGTGAGAGAGAATGTGTGTGAGAGAGAGAGTGTGTGTGTGTGAGGGAGAGAATGTGTGTGTGAGAGAGAGAGCGAAAGTGTGTGTATATGAGGGAGAGTGTGTGAGTGTGTGTGTGTGAGGGAGTGTGTGTGTGTGTGTGAGAGAGAGAGTGAGTGTGTCAGCATGCATGTGTGTGACAGAGAGAGGGAGAATTTGTATGTGTGTGAGAGAGTATGTTTGAGTGTGTGTGTGTGAGAGAGAGTGTGTGTGTGCATGTGAGAGAGTGAGTGTATGTGTGAGAGAGAGAGAGAATGTGTGTGTGTGTGAGAGAGAGAGAGAGAGAGGGAGATTTTGTGTGTGTGAGAGAGTGTGTTTGTCTGTGTGAGAGAGAGTGAGTGTGAGTGCATGTCGGTGTGTGTGTGAAAGAGAGAGAGAGAATTTGTTTGTGCGTGAGAGAGAGTCTTATTTTTGTGAGAGAGTGTGTTTGTGTGTGAGTGAGACAGAAAGAGTGAGAGTGTGTGTGATAGAGAGTGTGTGTTTGAGTGCGCATGTGAGAGAGTGTGTGTGTGAAAGAGAGAAAGGGTGTGTGTGTGTGTGTGTGAGTGTGTGTGTGAGAGACTGAGAGTGTGTATGATAGAGAGTGTGTGTTTGTCTGTTCATGTGAGAGAGAATGTGTTAATGTGTGTGAGAGATAGAGAGGGAGTGAGAATTTGTGTGTGTGAGAGAAACTGAGAGTGTGAGTGTGTGTGTGAAAGAGAGAGACAATTTGTGTATGTGTGTGAGAGAGATTGTGTGTGTGTGTGTGTGTGTGAGAGAGAGAGAGTGTGTGAGAGAGAGACAGAGTCTATATGAGGGATTGTTGTTGAGTGTGAATGCAAGGGAGCTGCAGAAATGCGGAATTGTATTTTGTGTCTGCACAAGGGCAAGGTGACTAACTGTGCAGAGTGAGAAAGAGAGCGGGCATCACCATCCTGTCAGGATGGCCGAGTGGTCTAAGGTGCCAGACTTAAGGAGTGTTAGTCCTTGCTCTGCATCTGGCCTTGTGAATTATGGTCCCTTTCTAGGGGCGTGGGTTCAAATCCCACTCCTGACATGTCTCCCTTTTTCCCCAAACAAACCTTCCGACACCCACACACTCCCCCCAAATTTCACATCTTCTTGGAGAGGAGTCACTCCCCCTTCCCAAACATGGAAGAGTCCAACCCCTCGGTTTCAAAGATAAGGCTCAGGCATTTACAACAATCTTCAGACGCAAGTGCCCACTGGATCATCTTCCTCAGTCTCCTCCTGTGCTCCCCACCATCACACACACCATTCTTCAAACAATTACATTCACTCCGTCTCACATAAAGAGACACTGGACACTACAAAGGCTATGGGCCCTGCCAAGATTCTGGCACTGCTCCTGAACGCTGCTGCTCCACAACATGCCCTTCCTCGAGCCAAGTTCTCCCAGGACAGTGACAACACTGGGATCTACCTGGCCATCTGCCAAATTATCCAGGTATGTCCTGCACATAAAAAGCAGGACAAATCCAACTCAGCAAATTCCACTCCCGTCTATCTCTTCCCAATCCTCGGAAAAGTGATGGAAGGGCTCACCAACAGGGCTATCGAGCAGCACCTGCTCAGCAATAACTGCTCAGCGACACCCAGTTTGGGATCCCCCAGGGTCACTCAGCTCCTGACCTCATTTTGTTTGTGCCTGTGTGAGAGAGAGAGAGAGAGAGAAAGTCTGTGTGAGTGTGTGAATGTGAGAGTGAGAGACAGTGTGTGTAAGCGCGTGAGAGAGGAAGCCTTTATGTGTGTGTGTGAGAGTTGTATATGTCTGTGTGTGTGTGTGTGTGTGTGTGTGTGTGTGTGTTTGTGTGGGTGGAGTGTGTGTGTCTGAGAAAGTGAGTGTGTGGGTGTTTGTGTCTGCGAGAGACAGAGAGTGTGTGGGTGTATGATTGTGTGAGCATGTATGTGTGTGACAGAGAGAGAGGGAGAATTTGTATGTGTGTGAGAGTGTGTTTGTGTGTGAGAGAGAATGTGTGTGAGAGAGAGAGTGTGTGTGTGTGAGGGAGAGAATGTGTGTGTGAGAGAGAGAGCGAAAGTGTGTGTATATGAGGGAGAGTGTGTGAGTGTGTGTGTGTGAGGGAGTGTGTGTGTGTGTGTGAGAGAGAGAGTGAGTGTGTCAGCATGCATGTGTGTGACAGAGAGAGGGAGAATTTGTATGTGTGTGAGAGAGTATGTTTGAGTGTGTGTGTGTGAGAGAGAGTGTGTGTGTGCATGTGAGAGAGTGAGTGTATGTGTGAGAGAGAGAGAGAATGTGTGTGTGTGTGAGAGAGAGAGAGAGAGAGGGAGATTTTGTGTGTGTGAGAGAGTGTGTTTGTCTGTGTGAGAGAGAGTGAGTGTGAGTGCATGTCGGTGTGTGTGTGAAAGAGAGAGAGAGAATTTGTTTGTGCGTGAGAGAGAGTCTTATTTTTGTGAGAGAGTGTGTTTGTGTGTGAGTGAGACAGAAAGAGTGAGAGTGTGTGTGATAGAGAGTGTGTGTTTGAGTGCGCATGTGAGAGAGTGTGTGTGTGAAAGAGAGAAAGGGTGTGCGTGTGTGTGTGTGTGTGTGAGTGTGTGTGTGAGAGACTGAGAGTGTGTATGATAGAGAGTGTGTGTTTGTCTGTTCATGTGAGAGAGAATGTGTTAATGTGTGTGAGAGATAGAGAGGGAGTGAGAATTTGTGTGTGTGAGAGAAACTGAGAGTGTGAGTGTGTGTGTGAAAGAGAGAGACAATTTGTGTATGTGTGTGAGAGAGATTGTGTGTGTGTGTGTGTGTGAGAGAGAGAGAGTGTGTGAGAGAGAGACAGAGTCTATATGAGGGATTGTTGTTGAGTGTGAATGCAAGGGAGCTGCAGAAATGCGGAATTGTATTTTGTGTCTGCACAAGGGCAAGGTGACTAACTGTGCAGAGTGAGAAAGAGAGCGGGCATCACCATCCTGTCAGGATGGCCGAGTGGTCTAAGGTGCCAGACTTAAGGAGTGTTAGTCCTTGCTCTGCATCTGGCCTTGTGAATTCTAGTCCCTTTCTAGGGGCGTGGGTTCAAATCCCACTCCTGACATGTCTCCCTTTTTCCCCAAACAAACCTTCCCACACCCACACACTCCCCCCAAATTTCACATCTTCTTGGAGAGGAGTCACTCCCCCTTCCCAAACATGGAAGAGTCCAACCGCTCGGTTTCAAAGATAAGGCTCAGGCATTTACAACAATCTTCAGACGCAAGTGCCCACTGGATCATCTTCCTCAGTCTCCTCCTGTGCTCCCCACCATCACACACACCATTCTTCAAACAATTACATTCACTCCGTCTCACATAAAGAGACACTGGACACTACAAAGGCTATGGGCCCTGCCAAGATTCTGGCACTGCTCCTGAACGCTGCTGCTCCACAACATGCCCTTCCTCGAGCCAAGTTCTCCCAGGACAGTGACAACACTGGGATCTACCTGGCCATCTGCCAAATTATCCAGGTATGTCCTGCACATAAAAAGCAGGACAAATCCAACTCAGCCAATTCCACTCCCGTCTATCTCTTCCCAATCCTCGGAAAAGTGATGGAAGGGCTCACCAACAGGGCTATCGAGCAGCACCTGCTCAGCAATAACCTGCTCAGCGACACCCAGTTTGGGATCCCCCAGGGTCACTCAGCTCCTGACCTCATTTTGTTTGTGCCTGTGTGAGAGAGAGAGAGAGAGAGAAAGTCTGTGTGAGTGTGTGAATGTGAGAGTGAGAGACAGTGTGTGTAAGCGCGTGAGAGAGGAAGCCTTTATGTGTGTGTGAGAGTTGTATATGTCTGTGTGTGTGTGTGTGTGTGTGTGTGTGTGTGTGTGTGTGTGTGTGTGTGTGTGTGTGGTTTGTGTGTGTGTGTGTCTGAGAAAGTGAGTGTGTGGGTGTTTGTGTCTGCGAGAGACAGAGAGTGTGTGGGTGTATGATTGTGTGAGCATGTATGTGTGTGACAGAGAGAGAGGGAGAATTTGTATGTGTGTGAGAGTGTGTTTGTGTGTGAGAGAGAATGTGTGTGAGAGAGAGAGTGTGTGTGTGTGAGGGAGAGAATGTGTGTGTGAGAGAGAGAGCGAAAGTGTGTGTATATGAGGGAGAGTGTGTGAGTGTGTGTGTGTGAGGGAGTGTGTGTGTGTGTGTGAGAGAGAGAGTGAGTGTGTCAGCATGCATGTGTGTGACAGAGAGAGGGAGAATTTGTATGTGTGTGAGAGAGTATGTTTGAGTGTGTGTGTGTGAGAGAGAGTGTGTGTGTGCATGTGAGAGAGTGAGTGTATGTGTGAGAGAGAGAGAGAATGTGTGTGTGTGTGAGAGAGAGAGAGAGAGAGGGAGATTTTGTGTGTGTGAGAGAGTGTGTTTGTCTGTGTGAGAGAGAGTGAGTGTGAGTGCATGTCGGTGTGTGTGTGAAAGAGAGAGAGAGAATTTGTTTGTGCGTGAGAGAGAGTCTTATTTTTGTGAGAGAGTGTGTTTGTGTGTGAGTGAGACAGAAAGAGTAAGAGTGTGTGTGATAGAGAGTGTGTGTTTGAGTGCGCATGTGAGAGAGTGTGTGTGTGAAAGAGAGAAAGGGTGTGCGTGTGTGTGTGTGAGTGTGTGTGTGAGAGACTGAGAGTGTGTATGATAGAGAGTGTGTGTTTGTCTGTTCATGTGAGAGAGAATGTGTTAATGTGTGTGAGAGATAGAGAGGGAGTGAGAATTTGTGTGTGTGAGAGAAACTGAGAGTGTGAGTGTGTGTGTGAAAGAGAGAGACAATTTGTGTATGTGTGTGAGAGAGATTGTGTGTGTGTGTGTGTGTGAGAGAGAGAGAGTGTGTGAGAGAGAGACAGAGTCTATATGAGGGATTGTTGTTGAGTGTGAATGCAAGGGAGCTGCAGAAATGCGGAATTGTATTTTGTGTCTGCACAAGGGCAAGGTGACTAACTGTGCAGAGTGAGAAAGAGAGCGGGCATCACCATCCTGTCAGGATGGCCGAGTGGTCTAAGGTGCCAGACTTAAGGAGTGTTAGTCCTTGCTCTGCATCTGGCCTTGTGAATTCTGGTCCCTTTCTAGGGGCGTGGGTTCAAATCCCACTCCTGACATGTCTCCCTTTTTCCCCAAACAAACCTTCCCACACCCACACGTTCCCCCCAAATTTCACATCTTCTTGGAGAGGAGTCACTCCCCTTTCCCAAACATGGAAGAGTCCAACCCCTCGGTTTCAAAGATAAGGCTCAGGCATTTACAACAATCTTCAGACGCAAGTGCCCACTGGATCATCTTCCTCAGTCTCCTCCTGTGCTCCCCACCATCACACACACCATTCTTCAAACAATTACATTCACTCCGTCTCACATCAAAAGACACTGGACACTACAAAGGCTATGGGCCCTGCCAAGATTCTGGCACTGCTCCTGAACGCTGCTGCTCCACAACATGCCCTTCCTCGAGCCAAGTTCTCCCAGGACAGTGACAACACTGGGATCTACCTGGCTATCTGCCAAATTATCCAGGTATGTCCTGCACATAAAAAGCAGGACAAATCCAAATCAGCAAATTCCACTCCCGTCTATCTCTTCCCAATCCTCGGAAAAGTGATGGAAGGGCTCACCAACAGGGCTATCGAGCAGCACCTGCTCAGCAATAACCTGCTCAGTGACACCCAGTTTGGGATGCCCCAGGGTCACTCAGCTCCTGACCTCATTTTATTTGTGTCTGTGTGTGAGAGAGAGAGAGATTGTATGTGTTGGTGAGTGTGTGCGTGTGTGTGTGATAGAGAGGTTGGGTGTGTGTGTCTGTGTGTGGGTGTGAGAGAGAGTATGTGTGTGTGTGAGAGAGAGAGTGTGTGCCTGTGGGTATATGAGTTTGTGTGTGTGTTTGTATGTGTGTGTGAGAGAGATTGTGAGTCCATTTGAGTGTGTGTGTGTGTGAGACAGAGAGAGTGTGTACGTTTGTGCTTGTCTGTGAGTGTGAGAGTGAGTGCAGGTGTGTGTGTGTGAGTGTGTGAGAGAGCGAATGTGTGTCTGTGTGAGAGAGAGTGTCTGTGTGAGAGAAAATGTGTGTGTGAGAGAGTGAGTGTGTGTGAGAGGGTGAGAGAGAGTGTGTGTGTGTGTGTGTGTTTGTGTGTGAGGGAGAGAGTGCGTATGTGGGTGTGTGTGAGAGAGGGTGTGTTTGTGTGTGGGTGTGAGAGACAGACAGAGAGTGCGTGTGTGTGTGTGAGAGAGAGAGATTGTGAGAGCATGTGAGTGTGTGTGTGTGAGAGAGAGTGTGTGTGAGAGAGAGTGTGAGTGCAGGTGTTTGTGTGTGTGAGTGGGAATGCTTATGTATGAGTGTGTGAGAGAGAGTGTGCGTGTGTGAGAGTGTGTGTTTGTGTGTGTGAGAGAGAGTGTGTGTGTGTGTTGGAGAGAGTATGTGTGTGTGGGAGAGAGAGAGAGAGAATTTGTGCTTGTGTGGGGAATGAGAGACAGAAAGGGATTGTGAGTGTGTGTGAACGAATGTGTGTGCGTGCTTGTGAGATGGAGAGTGTGAGTGTGTGTGAGAGAGAGAGAGTGTATGTATATGCATGTGAGAGCGATTGTGTGTGTGAGAGAGGGGTTGTGTGTGTGTGTGTGTGAGAGAGAGTGTTTGTGTGTGTGTGTGTGTGTGTGTGTGTGTGAGAGAGAGAGAGACTGTGTATGAGGAATTGTTGCTGAGTGTGAATGCAAGTGAGCTGCAAAAATGCGGAATTGCATTTTTGTGTCTGCACAAGTGCATGGTGACTAATTGTACAGAGTGAGAAAGAGATCGGGAAGGCTTGGCTCAGCAGCTTGTCAGGATGGCCGAGTGGTCTAAGGCGCCAGACTCAAGGAGCGTTAATCCTTGCTCTGCATCTGGACTTGTGAATTCTGGTCCCTTTCTAGGGGCGTGGGTTCAAATCCCACTCCTGACATGTCTCCCTTTTTCCCCAAACAAACCTTCCCACACCCACACACTCCCCCCAAATTTCACATCTTCTTGGAGAGGAGTCACTCCCCTTCCCAAACATGGAAGAGTCCAACCCCTCGGTTTCAAAGATAAGGCTCAGGCATTTACAACAATCTTCAGACGCAAGTGCCCACTGGATCATCTTCCTCAGTCTCCTCCTGTGCTCCCCACCATCACACACACCATTCTTCAAACAATTACATTCACTCCGTCTCACATCAAGAGACACTGGACACTACAAAGGCTATGGGCCCTGCCAAGATTCTGGCACTGCTCCTGAACGCTGCTGCTCCACAACATGCCCTTCCTCGAGCCAAGTTCTCCCAGGACAGTGACAACACTGGGATCTACCTGGCCATCTGCCAAATTATCCAGGTATGTCCTGCACATAAAAAGCAGGACAAATCCAACTCAGCCAATTCCACTCCCGTCTATCTCTTCCCAATCCTCGGAAAAGTGATGGAAGGGCTCACCAACAGGGCTATCGAGCAGCACCTGCTCAGCAATAACCTGCTCAGCGACACCCAGTTTGGGATCCCCAGGGTCACTCAGCTCCTGACCTCATTTTGTTTGTGCCTGTGTGAGAGAGAGAGAGAGAGAGAAAGTCTGTGTGAGTGTGTGAATGTGAGAGTGAGAGACAGTGTGTGTAAGCGCGTGAGAGAGGAAGCCTTTATGTGTGTGTGTGAGAGTTGTGTATGTGTGTGTGTGTGTGTGTGTGTGTGTGTTTGTGTGGGTGGAGTGTGTGTGTCTGAGAAAGTGAGTGTGTGGGTGTTTGTGTCTGCGAGAGACAGAGAGTGTGTGGGTGTATGATTGTGTGAGCATGTATGTGTGTGACAGAGAGAGAGGGAGAATTTGTATGTGTGTGAGAGTGTGTTTGTGTGTGAGAGAGAATGTGTGTGAGAGAGAGAGTGTGTGTGTGTGAGGGAGAGACTGTGTGTGTGAGAGAGAGAGCGAAAGTGTGTGTATATGAGGGAGAGTGTGTGAGTGTGTGTGTGTGAGGGAGTGTGTGTGTGTGTGTGAGAGAGAGAGAGTGAGTGTGTCAGCATGCATGTGTGTGACAGAGAGAGGGAGAATTTGTATGTGTGTGAGAGAGTATGTTTGAGTGTGTGTGTGTGAGAGAGAGTGTGTGTGTGCATGTGAGAGAGTGAGTGGATGTGTGAGAGAGAGAGAGAATGTGTGTGTGTGTGTGAGAGTGAGAGAGAGAGAGGGAGATTTTGTGTGTGTGAGAGAGTGTGTTTGTCTGTGTGAGAGAGAGTGAGTGTGAGTGCATGTCGGTGTGTGTGTGAAAGAGAGAGAGAGAATTTGTTTGTGCGTGAGAGAGAGTCTTATTTTTGTGAGAGAGTGTGTTTGTGTGTGAGTGAGACAGAAAGAGTGAGAGTGTGTGTGATAGAGAGTGTGTGTTTGTGTGCGCATGTGAGAGAGTGTGTGTGTGAAAGAGAGAAAGGGTGTGCGTGTGTGTGTGAGTGTGTGTGTGAGAGACTGAGAGTGTGTATGATAGAGAGTGTGTGTTTGTCTGTTCATGTGAGAGAGAATGTGTTAATGTGTGTGAGAGATAGAGAGGGAGTGAGAATTTGTGTGTGTGAGAGAAACTGAGAGTGTGAGTGTGTGTGTGAAAGAGAGAGACAATTTGTGTATGTGTGTGAGAGAGATTGTGTGTGTGTGTGTGTGTGTGAGAGAGAGAGAGTGTGTGAGAGAGAGACAGAGTCTATATGAGGGATTGTTGTTGAGTGTGAATGCAAGGGAGCTGCAGAAATGCGGAATTGTATTTTGTGTCTGCACAAGGGCAAGGAGACTAACTGTGCAGAGTGAGAAAGAGAGCGGGCATCACCATCCTGTCAGGATGGCCGAGTGGTCTAAGGCGCCAGACTTAAGGAGTGTTAGTCCTTGCTCTGCATCTGGCCTTGTGAATTCTGGTCCCTTTCTAGGGGCGTGGGTTCAAATCCCACTCCTGACATGTCTCCCTTTTTCCCCAAACAAACCTTCCCACACCCACACACTCCCCCAAATTTCACATCTTCTTGGAGAGGAGTCACTCCCCTTTCCCAAACATGGAAGAGTCCAACCCCTCGGTTTCAAAGATAAGGCTCAGGCATTTACAACAATCTTCAGACGCAAGTGCCCACTGGATCATCTTCCTCAGTCTCCTCCTGTGCTCCCCACCATCACACACACCATTCTTCAAACAATTACATTCACTCCGTCTCACATCAAAAGACACTGGACACTACAAAGGCTATGGGCCCTGCCAAGATTCTGGCACTGCTCCTGAACGCTGCTGCTCCACAACATGCCCTTCCTCGAGCCAAGTTCGCCCAGGACAGTGACAACACTGGGATCTACCTGGCCATCTGCCAAATTATCCAGGTATGTCCTGCACATAAAAAGCAGGACAAATCCAAATCAGCAAATTCCACTCCCGTCTATCTCTTCCCAATCCTCGGAAAAGTGATGGAAGGGCTCACCAACAGGGCTATCGAGCAGCACCTGCTCAGCAATAACCTGCTCAGTGACACCCAGTTTGGGATGCCCCAGGGTCACTCAGCTCCTGACCTCATTTTATTTGTGTCTGTGTGTGAGAGAGAGAGAGATTGTATGTGTTGGTGAGTGTGTGCGTGTGTGTGTGATAGAGAGGTTGGGTGTGTGTGTGTCTGTGTGTGGGTGTGAGAGAGAGTATGTGTGTGTGTGAGAGAGAGAGTGTGTGCCTGTGGGTATATGAGTTTGTGTGTGTGTTTGTATGTGTGTGTGAGAGAGATTGTGAGTCCATTTGAGTGTGTGTGTGTGTGAGACAGAGAGAGTGTGTACGTTTGTGCTTGTCTGTGAGTGTGAGAGTGAGTGCAGGTGTGTGTGTGTGTGAGTGTGTGAGAGAGCGAATGTGTGTCTGTGTGAGAGAGAGTGTCTGTGTGAGAGAAAATGTGTGTGTGAGAGAGTGAGTGTGTGTGAGAGGGAGAGAGAGTGTGTGTGTGTGTGTGTGTGTGTTTGTGTGTGAGGGAGAGAGTGCGTATGTGGGTGTGTGTGAGAGAGGGTGTGTTTGTGTGTGGGTGTGAGAGACAGACAGAGAGTGCGTGTGTGTGTGTGAGAGAGAGAGATTGTGAGTGCATGTGAGTGTGTGTGTGTGAGAGAGAGTGTGTGTGAGAGAGAGTGTGAGTGCAGGTGTTTGTGTGTGTGAGTGGGAATGCTTATGTATGAGTGTGTGAGAGAGAGTGTGCGTGTGTGAGAGTGTGTGTTTGTGTGTGTGAGAGAGAGTGTGTGTGTGTGTGTTGGAGAGAGTATGTGTGTGTGGGAGAGAGAGAGAGAGAATTTGTGCTTGTGTGGGGTATGAGAGACAGAAAGGGATTGTGAGTGTGTGTGAACGAATGTGTGTGCGTGCTTGTGAGATGGAGAGTGTGAGTGTGTGTGAGAGAGAGAGAGTGTATGTATATGCATGTGAGAGCGATTGTGTGTGTGAGAGAGGGTTTGTGTGTGTGTGTGTGTGTGAGAGAGAGTGTTTGTGTGTGTGTGTGTGTGTGTGTGTGTGTGTGAGAGAGAGAGAGACTGTGTATGAGGAATTGTTGCTGAGTGTGAATGCAAGTGAGCTGCAAAATGCGGAATTGCATTTTTGTGTCTGCACAAGTGCATGGTGACTAATTGTACAGAGTGAGAAAGAGATCGGGAAGGCTTGGCTCAGCAGCTTGTCAGGATGGCCGAGTGGTCTAAGGCGCCAGACTCAAGGAGCGTTAATCCTTGCTCTGCATCTGGCCTTGTGAATTCTGGTCCCTTTCTAGGGGCGTGGGTTCAAATCCCACTCCTGACATGTCTCCCTTTTTCCCCAAACAAACCTTCCCACACCCACACACTCCCCCAAATTTCACATCTTCTTGGAGAGGAGTCACTCCCCCTTCCCAAACATGGAAGAGTCCAACCCCTCGGTTTCAAAGATCAGGCTCAGGCATTTACAACAATCTTCAGACGCAAGTGCCCACTGGATCATCTTCCTCAGTCTCCTCCTGTGCTCCCCACCATCACACACACCATTCTTCAAACAATTACATTCACTCCGTCTCACATAAAGAGACACTGGACACTACAAAGGCTATGGGCCCTGCCAAGATTCTGGCACTGCTCCTGAACGCTGCTGCTCCACAACATGCCCTTCCTCGAGCCAAGTTCTCCCAGGACAGTGACAACACTGGGATCTACCTGGCCATCTGCCAAATTATCCAGGTATGTCCTGCACATAAAAAGCAGGACAAATCCAACTCAGCAATTCCACTCCCGTCTATCTCTTCCCAATCCTCGGAAAAGTGATGGAAGGGCTCACCAACAGGGCTATCGAGCAGCACCTGCTCAGCAATAACCTGCTCAGCGACACCCAGTTTGGGATCCCCCAGGGTCACTCAGCTCCTGACCTCATTTTGTTTGTGCCTGTGTGAGAGAGAGAGAGAGAGAGAAAGTCTGTGTGAGTGTGTGAATGTGAGAGTGAGAGACAGTGTGTGTGAGCGCGTGAGAGAGGAAGCCTTTATGTGTGTGTGTGTGAGTGTGTGTATGTCTGTGTGTGTGTGTGTGTGTGTGTGTGTGTGTGTGTTTGTGTGGGTGGAGTGTGTGTGTCTGAGAAAGTGAGTGTGTGGGTGTTTGTGTCTGCGAGAGACAGAGAGTGTGTGGGTGTATGATTGTGTGAGCATGTATGTGTGTGACAGAGAGAGAGGGAGAATTTGTATGTGTGTGAGAGTGTGTTTGTGTGTGAGAGAGAATGTGTGTGAGAGAGAGAGTGTGTGTGTGTGAGGGAGAGAATGTGTGTGTGAGAGAGAGAGCGAAAGTGTGTGTATATGAGGGAGAGTGTGTGAGTGTGTGTGTGTGAGGGAGTGTGTGTGTGTGTGTGAGAGAGAGAGTGAGTGTGTCAGCATGCATGTGTGTGACAGAGAGAGGGAGAATTTGTATGTGTGTGAGAGAGTATGTTTGAGTGTGTGTGTGTGAGAGAGAGTGTGTGTGTGCATGTGAGAGAGTGAGTGTATGTGTGAGAGAGAGAGAGAATGTGTGTGTGTGTGAGAGAGAGAGAGAGAGAGGGAGATTTTGTGTGTGTGAGAGAGTGTGTTTGTCTGTGTGAGAGAGAGTGAGTGTGAGTGCATGTCGGTGTGTGTGTGAAAGAGAGAGAGAGAATTTGTTTGTGCGTGAGAGAGAGTCTTATTTTTGTGAGAGAGTGTGTTTGTGTGTGAGTGAGACAGAAAGAGTGAGAGTGTGTGTGATAGAGAGTGTGTGTTTGTGTGCGCATGTGAGAGAGTGTGTGTGTGAAAGAGAGAAAGGGTGTGCGTGTGTGTGTGTGAGTGTGTGTGTGAGAGACTGAGAGTGTGTATGATAGAGAGTGTGTGTTTGTCTGTTCATGTGAGAGAGAATGTGTTAATGTGTGTGAGAGATAGAGAGGGAGTGAGAATTTGTGTGTGTGAGAGAAACTGAGAGTGTGAGTGTGTGTGTGAAAGAGAGAGACAATTTGTGTATGTGTGTGAGAGAGATTGTGTGTGTGTGTGTGTGTGTGAGAGAGAGAGTGTGTGAGAGAGAGACAGACTCTATATGAGGGATTGTTGTTGAGTGTGAATGCAAGGGAGCTGCAGAAATGCGGAATTGTATTTTGTGTCTGCACAAGGGCAAGGTGACTAACTGTGCAGAGTGAGAAAGAGAGCGGGCATCACCATCCTGTCAGGATGGCCGAGTGGTCTAAGGTGCCAGACTTAAGGAGTGTTAGTCCTTGCTCTGCATCTGGCCTTGTGAATTCTAGTCCCTTTCTAGGGGCGTGGGTTCAAATCCCACTCCTGACATGTCTCCCTTTTTCCCCAAACAAACCTTCCCACACCCACACACTCCCCCAAATTTCACATCTTCTTGGAGAGGAGTCACTCCCCTTCCCAAACATGGAAGAGTCCAACCCCTCGGTTTCAAAGATAAGGCTCAGGCATTTACAACAATCTTCAGACGCAAGTGCCCACTGGATCATCTTCCTCAGTCTCCTCCTGTGCTCCCCACCATCACACACACCATTCTTCAAACAATTACATTCACTCCGTCTCACATAAAGAGACACTGGACACTACAAAGGCTATGGGCCCTGCCAAGATTCTGGCACTGCTCCTGAACGCTGCTGCTCCACAACATGCCCTTCCTCGAGCCAAGTTCTCCCAGGACAGTGACAACACTGGGATCTACCTGGCCATCTGCCAAATTATCCAGGTATGTCCTGCACATAAAAAGCAGGACAAATCCAAATCAGCCAATTCCACTCCCGTCTATCTCTTCCCAATCCTCGGAAAAGTGATGGAAGGGCTCACCAACAGGGCTATCGAGCAGCACCTGCTCAGCAATAACCTGCTCAGCGACACCCAGTTTGGGATCCCCAGGGTCACTCAGCTCCTGACCTCATTTTGTTTGTGCCTGTGTGAGAGAGAGAGAGAGAGAGAAAGTCTGTGTGAGTGTGTGAATGTGAGAGTGAGAGACAGTGTGTGTAAGCGCGTGAGAGAGGAAGCCTTTATGTGTGTGTGTGAGAGTTGTATATGTCTGTGTGTGTGTGTGTGTGTGTGTGTGTGTGTGTTTGTGTGGGTGGAGTGTGTGTGTCTGAGAAAGTGAGTGTGTGGGTGTTTGTGTCTGCGAGAGACAGAGAGTGTGTGGGTGTATGATTGTGTGAGCATGTATGTGTGTGACAGAGAGAGATGGAGAATTTGTATGTGTGTGAGAGTGTGTTTGTGTGTGAGAGAGAATGTGTGTGAGAGAGAGAGTGTGTGTGTGTGAGGGAGAGAATGTGTGTGTGAGAGAGAGAGCGAAAGTGTGTGTATATGAGGGAGAGTGTGTGAGTGTGTGTGTGTGAGGGAGTGTGTGTGTGTGTGTGAGAGAGAGAGTGAGTGTGTCAGCATGCATGTGTGTGACAGAGAGAGGGAGAATTTGTATGTGTGTGAGAGAGTATGTTTGAGTGTGTGTGTGTGAGAGAGAGTGTGTGTGTGCATGTGAGAGAGTGAGTGTATGTGTGAGAGAGAGAGAGAATGTGTGTGTGTGTGAGAGAGAGAGAGAGAGAGGGAGATTTTGTGTGTGTGAGAGAGTGTGTTTGTCTGTGTGAGAGAGAGTGAGTGTGAGTGCATGTCGGTGTGTGTGTGAAAGAGAGAGAGAGAATTTGTTTGTGCGTGAGAGAGAGTCTTATTTTTGTGAGAGAGTGTGTTTGTGTGTGAGTGAGACAGAAAGAGTAAGAGTGTGTGTGATAGAGAGTGTGTGTTTGAGTGCGCATGTGAGAGAGTGTGTGTGTGAAAGAGAGAAAGGGTGTGCGTGTGTGTGTGTGAGTGTGTGTGTGAGAGACTGAGAGTGTGTATGATAGAGAGTGTGTGTTTGTCTGTTCATGTGAGAGAGAATGTGTTAATGTGTGTGAGAGATAGAGAGGGAGTGAGAATTTGTGTGTGTGAGAGAGAAACTGAGAGTGTGAGTGTGTGTGTGAAAGAGAGAGACAATTTGTGTATGTGTGTGAGAGAGATTGTGTGTGTGTGGTGTGTGAGAGAGAGAGAGTGTGTGAGAGAGAGACAGACTCTATATGAGGGATTGTTGTTGAGTGTGAATGCAAGGGAGCTGCAGAAATGCGGAATTGTATTTTGTGTCTGCACAAGGGCAAGGTGACTAACTGTGCAGAGTGAGAAAGAGAGCGAGCATCACCATCCTGTCAGGATGGCCGAGTGGTCTAAGGTGCCAGACTTAAGGAGTGTTAGTCCTTGCTCTGCATCTGGCCTTGTGAATTCTGGTCCCTTTCTAGGGGCGTGGGTTCAAATCCCACTCCTGACATGTCTCCCTTTTTCCCAAACAAACCTTCCCACACCACACACTCCCCCCAAATTTCACATCTTCTTGGAGAGGAGTCACTCCCCTTCCCAAACATGGAAGAGTCCAACCCCTCGGTTTCAAAGATAAGGCTCAGGCATTTACAACAATCTTCAGACGCAAGTGCCCACTGGATCATCTTCCTCAGTCTCCTCCTGTGCTCCCCACCATCACACACACCATTCTTCAAACAATTACATTCACTCCGTCTCACATAAAGAGACACTGGACACTACAAAGGCTATGGGCCCTGCCAAGATTCTGGCACTGCTCCTGAACGCTGCTGCTCCACAACATGCCCTTCCTCGAGCCAAGTTCTCCCAGGACAGTGACAACACTGGGATCTACCTGGCTATCTGCCAAATTATCCAGGTATGTCCTGCACATAAAAAGCAGGACAAATCCAAATCAGCAAATTCCACTCCCGTCTATCTCTTCCCAATCCTCGGAAAAGTGATGGAAGGGCTCACCAACAGGGCTATCGAGCAGCACCTGCTCAGCAATAACCTGCTCAGTGACACCCAGTTTGGGATGCCCCAGGGTCACTCAGCTCCTGACCTCATTTTATTTGTGTCTGTGTGTGAGAGAGAGAGAGATTGTATGTGTTGGTGAGTGTGTGGTGTGTGTGTGATAGAGAGGTTGGTGTGTGTGTGTCTGTGTGTGGGTGTGAGAGAGAGTATGTGTGTGTGTGTGAGAGAGAGAGTGTGTGCCTGTGGGTATATGAGTTTGTGTGTGTGTTTGTATGTGTGTGTGTGAGAGAGATTGTGAGTCCATTTGAGTGTGTGTGTGTGTGAGACAGAGAGAGTGTGTACGTTTGTGCTTGTCTGTGAGTGTGAGAGTGAGTGCAGGTGTGTGTGTGTGAGTGTGTGAGAGAGCGAATGTGTGTCTGTGTGAGAGAGAGTGTCTGTGTGAGAGAAAATGTGTGTGTGAGAGAGTGAGTGTGTGTGAGAGGGAGAGAGAGTGTGTGTGTGTGTGTGTGTGTTTGTGTGTGAGGGAGAGAGTGAGTATGTGTGTGTGTGTGAGAGAGGGTGTGTTTGTGTGTGGGTGTGTGAGACAGACAGAGAGTGCGTGTGTGTGTGTGAGAGAGAGAGATTGTGAGAGCATGTGAGTGTGTGTGTGTGAGAGAGAGTGTGTGTGAGAGAGAGTGTGAGTGCAGGTGTTTGTGTGTGTGAGTGGGAATGCTTATGTATGAGTGTGTGAGAGAGAGTGTGCGTGTGTGAGAGTGTGTGTTTGTGTGTGTGAGAGAGAGTGTGTGTGTGTGTTGGAGAGAGAGTATGTGTGTGTGGAGAGAGAGAGAGAGAATTTGTGCTTGTGTGGGGAATGAGAGACAGAAAGGGATTGTGAGTGTGTGTGAACGAATGTGTGTGCGTGCTTGTGAGATGGAGAGTGTGAGTGTGTGTGAGAGAGAGAGAGTGTATGTATATGCATGTGAGAGCGATTGTGTGTGTGAGAGAGGGTTTGTGTGTGTGTGTGTGAGAGAGGAGTGTTTGTGTGTGTGTGTGTGTGTGTGTGTGTGAGAGAGAGAGAGACTGTGTATGAGGAATTGTTGCTGAGTGTGAATGCAAGTGAGCTGCAAAAATGCGGAATTGCATTTTTGTGTCTGCACAAGTGCATGGTGACTAATTGTACAGAGTGAGAAAGAGATCGGGAAGGCTTGGCTCAGCAGCTTGTCAGGATGGCCGAGTGGTCTAAGGCGCCAGACTCAAGGAGCGTTAATCCTTGCTCTGCATCTGGCCTTGTGAATTCTGGTCCCTTTCTAGGGGCGTGGGTTCAAATCCCACTCCTGACATGTCTCCCTTTTTCCCCAAACAAACCTTCCCACCCACACACACTCCCCCAAATTTCACATCTTCTTGGAGAGGAGTCACTCCCCTTCCCAAACATGGAAGAGTCCAACCCCTCGGTTTCAAAGATAAGGCTCAGGCATTTACAACAATCTTCAGACGCAAGTGCCCACTGGATCCCCACCATCACACACACCATTCTTCAAACAATTACATTCACTCCGTCTCACATCAAAAGACACTGGACACTACAAAGGCTATGGGCCCTGCCAAGATTCTGGCACTGCTCCTGAACGCTGCTGCTCCACAACATGCCCTTCCTCGAGCCAAGTTCGCCCAGGACAGTGACAA